>NC_134950.1:7728100-8978100 GCF_965638725.1 Aptenodytes patagonicus | reverse complement strand
ACCTCTCTGAACATTTATGCTGTCCAATTAAATTTCGAAGCCATCTGTGACAAATACTCCTAGAACTGCTGCTTGAAAGCTCCTATCTTTCAGCAATGTGGATATTAGTAATATTAACTGTTATGATACACGTCATGTTTGCGTTACTCTTGTTAACTGTTTTTAATTTTTATCTATCAGAGACAAGTCTTTATTACTTTGTAACTGTCTCTCTTTTGATTGCCAGCATAAGCCACACTACTGTGATGATGAAAATACATGTCCAGATCGCAACTATGAAACCCTCATTGTACTCCAGCTCAAAATCACTAACAATTGCCATTTCAAAACATAGTGCGATTCAGAGGCACTAAAGGCACAGGTGCCACACAACCATCCCATAAAGTGACTCTCTGTGAATATTTTCCTTCCAAATGTTTATCTGATACAGGCTGCAGGTCAAGCCTTTAGTTACAAATTCTCCTTCACCTCTACTGGATATGATAATCCTCTTCTTGTGTTTATTTTAAGCTGAACGATATTAGTACAATTAATTTTACTTAGAACTGTTGATCCAGAGTTCCCTGAACTGCTGAATTGGAGATTTTAATCCAGTTCAGATTACCTTTATACACTCATGAAGACCTCTTATTAAATACCTCTTAGTTGTTCTGGATTAACAGCAATCTTAAACCAACATGTTTAATAGCTATGCTTCATTTGAACTAATTTTAATGTGGCAGGTAATCATGAAGTTTGAATTGTTTTCATTTTTCCTGTACAAGCAGAGTGCAATCATATATCGAGTAGTTTTCCTGTGTCTTCACGCTAAACGGAGCAGAACAGAAGTTAAGAGACCAAAGAAATTAAAAAAAAGAAAGTCCTTGAGTATTAATTTCCTTACCTTCAGTTCCAACATCTAAAGGTCATCTCTCATTTTAAGCACACCATGATACACCAGGTCTAAAGAAATATTCCATGTTGATATGAAAATATGCCCGTGTTACAATTACACACTTCATTACATTGCTACAACTACATTTCAAGTTCAGATTTATTGTATGCAAATGTAAGCAATCATGTAATAAAAATACATTCCATTTGCTGCTTTCCCATAGAGCATTAATAGTACAGTTGAAAAGGTTCCCTCCAAGTACACATGAAACCACAGAGATGTGGAATAGTTAATATCAACTTACTTGATTTCTCTTGACAAAGATGATTATCTTCAGAGCCTATGTAAAATTGGAGGTTATTGCCAGGTCTTAATAATCACTTTGTGAAAGACTTTGAGTAGACAGGCTTGATAATCTTGCTTTAAAATCCTGTGAAAATTGTTATCCTAATCCCAGAAAGACTAACTAGAGGTAACACAATCATAAGCACACAAAGTGCCCGTTGAATCCTGCATGGAAAGGCTCTGTGGCAGGTCAGGTGAGGATTGGAAGCTCCTTTTGGCAGTAATGACTGGAACTGCGGAGCAGAAAGGATTTTTTTTCCCCTTTTAAAGGGACAGCTCGTCTTACTGCAATTAGGCCAATGCCACCTTTGATGGCAAGAGGTAGGCCAGGTTAAGCCCCTTTGGTAAAGTTGTAGCCATCCTTGGAGAAGCGCTTCAAACAAGGGGCATTGTCGAGAGAACAGAGAAGAAACCTGAAGTGTATCTTACATGTAGAAAATCAAAAGGAACAAAATGACAGCTAAAACAGAAAATTGCCAGGCATTGTGGTTAAGTGGCAAGGAAGGAAGAGAGATTTGGTCACAACAATGACGTAGGGCAATTTCAATGATGATGAGTGATGTTTAGTTTACGCAAGAGACAATCGCTGTTGGAAGCAGTGGGTGAAATTCTGCTCCCATTTATTCCCGTGGACTGCAAGTGATTCCTCTGAAATCAGGGAGTTTAGATGCAATACTGTTAAAAGCAGATAATCATCCATTCAGTAGGTTTATTATAAGCCACCGAACACCTCAATGTGTGAATTAATTCAAAAGCTTGTAGCAATTAGAGAGGCAACCTAAAAGGATTCATAGTCACTCCATGGAATAAAAAGTACTTTAAGGATCTGCACAAAACCTCAACAGAGAAATATTCTGACCCCTGTTAGAAAGGGAGAGGATAAAGAGGCGGCAGTAGATGAGACGCACAGGACGGCTGCGTACAAACTGTCTGTTGGGAATGGTTCCCAATCTCTCCCCAGTTTCCAAACCCAGCTTGGGAAACATTAGAGCTTCTGGTCAGGAGCACTCTGGGATTGTCCTTTCAATGTCATGGTCCTACCAATACTATGGACATTTGGGTTGCAGGGCTCTCCAGCACTACTTGATTTATTATTGTAGATATTGCCCAGGTAACTAGTGTGTCATCAGGCTTGTTTTGTTGTCACTTGGCTTTGTTTAATTATATTGTCCCCGTCTTGCACTTCCACCAGTTAAGGCGAAGAAAGCTGTGATGTTACCCAAAGAAGGAAGAAACTTACTGCAACGGCTAAAACACTGCAACCTGCCAGTGTGTAGATACGAGAAAGTGATTTTTCTGGTTTCAGATTTCAGTCATATGTTTTGGGGGGTCCTGGTTTCCCACAGAAGAGATGTTTATGGGATCATGTTATGCGTGTGGTAGGGCTGTGTCCCTGTCTGTCCCGCAATCCTGCCTTCACCAAGAACTTCGGAAGCTGGAAGGCAACTGCAGCCACATTTAACAGAGTTATAGCTGGTAAATATGATGCTTACATATGTGTGTGCATACACATGCACGATCTTACCTTAGTTTTCTTTCACTCTGCCTTTCATGAAAAAACATTATCCAGTGGGATGTCGTTGCATCTAAAATTATTTAATTCTGTATGGAAGTCACTGGTGGGATAAAAGGAAAATTTTCGTGACTCGTGACTAAATGCTGCAGCTTGAGAAATATGGAAACACCTTTTCTTTGACAAGACTTACTTTTACTGATTTAATTACCAGTTGCTCATTATCTCATCAAGAAGGCTGGGATGAAAGCCCTCTCTGTAACAGCTGACAAAACCAGGTATAGCCAGGAAAATGTGTGCGCTGGGATCCGTTCCAACCGTTTGAAGCTTGGCTATGAGGATAATTTGACTTTCAGCAGGTTTTACCTCATGCTGCGTTTCATCCTGGGACTCGGTAATTTTAACTTGCCTCAGCTGCAGAGCGATGCTCAGGTGACGGGGAGGGGGCTATTGTTCAGCCCCAACTTTGACTCTTGGGGACAATGCTGTGTTCTCACTCAGAGCATCACTCTGAGCAAGTTGCTTTCTCAGGAGTATAGTCTTTACGCGCCTCCTTTTTCCAGCGTCTCTTTGTGTGACAGCACTGTGTCCATAACTAGCACCCCAAAATCCAGAACAAGAAAAGAAGTAATTTTTAGCGTCTTCTTAGTAACACAGTTACTAATTCGTATAAATTACTGAGTAAATGCATTCATTTGCTGAAGGCTACGCAGGATAAGTCCCCCACTAATGCAATTTAAATAAACACACATTCAAGCCAAATGCCTGTGATTTATTTTGAAGAGAGAGGACAGCATGGCATGAAGTTCTGGGAAGGAAAGAGAAAGCAAAGTCTGAACATTGGTGCTTTACCTCTCTGTGGGTTGAGAACACAGTGTGGAAGCAATGCGCTACTTCTTCCTTGTGGCTTTTTTCTCAGACGTTTTAAACACTTGCTTCTACATAGCAGCTGCAATAAGTGTGAGCGACTGCAAGGGCTCCAGCCACATGTTCTTGTGACCTGAGCCAGAGTCAGCAACCAGCATCCCCTCCCACCCGCTCTGTCCCCGTCTGCCAGCGTCCTCAGGTACGGCTACCCACCGCCCTGCCTGCGCTATAAACCGTCTCTGCCCTAAGAGATGAGCTGTGGCACGTGGAATACTGTAGTACGTGAAGCATCTTGCAAATCTACCTATCTTATATGCCTAGTAGGAGAAACATATCCAGCTGTGCCTATCTCTCATCAGATGCTAATGTGCAACAGAGAATGAAGAACTGTTTTTAAAAAAAGAACAGACTAAATCCAAGCTTGCTCCAGAGGACTGAAGTTTTATCTTTACTTACACTTTATTATACTACAGTAAATGCTTCCATGAAAGCACCATTGAGTAATTGTTTAATAAACTTTGTTTAGAAAAGTATCAACTGTGTAAATTATATTTTTCTTCTGAAAAAATCTGATTATAATTCAACACTTCTCCTTTAGTCCTCTGCCATTACAATTTTACAAGGTATTTAGTTTATTTCATTAAGAAATGTACTACCTCTATAAAGTTTCTTTTCATCTGAATTTTCATTTCAGATTTTAGCAATATTCTTCTAATTATATACTTTTTTTGCACAGATTTCATTAAGAACAAGTGTCTAAATGTAATAATGTTTCTCTGCTACTCTTATTTTAGAAGAATAAAACAAATTTCATCTCTTAAGGGGACAATTTTATATCTATCTATCTATCTATAAAACCCCATTTATTTATTCATAAAACTTCTTTCCCGTTTCAGGAAATTTGTTTAGAATTGCAAATGAATCCTGTTCTTTATAACATTTTTTCTTTAATTTTTCTTATTAATATTTTGCTAAGATTGGTACTAATGCCACAAACCCTGCTGAATAGAATGAGCACTAAATCTACAGCGATTCAGTTTGACTGTTTCCAGTAAGAATGTTTTGTGTATTTATTTGTTTAAAGTAACTAACAATTTTCTTTAAAGTGTCTGACATTGTAAAACTTTTGTGAATTCAAGCACATTCTTAAGGAAGGGAGGAAAAGGAGAGAGACAGGAAAAAAAGGAGGCATGGAAATTGTGAAAATATGTAGTGACAATAGGCATGAAGTTCTCACAGCTGATGTGGAAAAGGACTGAGTTGTTTTTGCCATATTGCTTGTCAGAAACTCAACTCAGCTGGAAAATTAGAAAGATGATGCTTCTCAGAAACACTTTTTTTTCTGCCACCAGACCTTTGATTTACTTATTTAAGCGGGCCAAGGTTTCTGCACCAGGGACACCCAGAATTTCATCAGCTGAAGATTGCCTCTGCTTGGCCCATGGAAGATGCATTAAGTGCATAAGAACTGAGTAGCTGGGTGCTACTCCATTCCTCAACAATGTTGCTGGCATGTTGTGACAAGAAAAATTAAAGCAGAGGCAGAGGAGCTGCCTGGGTTGGTAGAGCAAAACGTATTTACTGAGATATACTCATTGGACAGTCTTGAAGAGAACGAAGCCATTGCAATCATCTTTCCGCAGAGCTGTGCCACCAAATTTCATCCATAGTGTAAATATTTCTCCGGAAAAGCAGTGAGCACGATTGCTGTCACAGTGACCTCATAGCTCTGTTTTCCAGTCTATGAAGCAAAATGGGAACTGTGGGGAATGTATGGAGTCTCAAACCCATTTCATCCCTGGTGCACTCCTGATGGTTTTGTGTTCTTCTCTGCATGTTACATACATCCCATGAGATTTTTACATGGGATATGTAATACCCATATATATATATGGGTATTAATATGTAATAATATATAATATACAAGGTGAGCCGCGTAATACCTTGCACTGTTCCTTTGGGGCTTCCAAAGATGACAGTGATCAAGCACTCTGCATTTGTAAATCTAGAGACTCATAAAGCTTTGATTAGATACAGAGAAGTTGCAGCAGTCCAGAACTTACTTAGAAAATATTTAATGATGTATCCAGTGTTGTTATTTCTGATATAATATGTGTCAGACACATAACTGGTCCCATCAAACTTGCTAAAACATTCATAGCACACCTTACATCTCCTCCTTTTTTCATGATCCCTGGTCTATATTCTGCTGACCATCTGCATCTGACACAAGGAAGCAGGAGGGAAGCTGTGGTGCTGTCCCAAGCCCACTGGGCTACCAGCTATCAGGACCATATGCCTGAAAAAATCGTCTTAGAGGGCAATTCCTTTAAAGGCAGTCTAGCTCTCCTGCTGCTCTGTGCCACGGGACTCAGCTTTCCTGATTCCTTCCCTTCTCTGTGATCCAAAAGGATGCTCCATGTTGATCAAGAGACCATTTTATCCGGGCTAGTTTTCAAGACTCTGGAAAGTTTTGAAAATCAAAGCATCCTGAGAAGAAAGAGAAGGATACACTGAGAAACTTCCACTCCTGACACTGTTGCTTGTGCCATACTGGACGCACCAATATTTACCCTTTCTAACCTGTTAACTCTTAGTCTTACTCTGCTCAGGCTGGGGACAATTATATACAACCTCAACAGTCCCCTATAGACACAAGCAGAGCCTGCAGGAGGGGAAAACTCCCTGGATATAAGCAGGGCTTTGCCTGAGGATAGATATCACATCTTCTTCCCATTTTAGAATCCATTTCTTAAAAGATCAGGCCCAGCGCCTTACTGAAATCCAGTGATTTGGCATGCTTATGTATTTGGGTGACAGCCAAGGGGAAATTTTAATGCAATATATTTCAGTTCAGGTGAACAAAAGCTGAGTGGTTCACCTATTGTGTCTGTGAAATACTCATTTAAATGTCATTGCTGTGGCTGTCTGCTTTTCTTTGCAAAAGAATTCTGCTGCGCAGTTGCTGTTCAGTTCAAAGTGGGACATTCACCGTGAAGTAAGTAATGATAATGCGTGGTAATATTGTCTATAAAAGGATGTGAATACATTTGAAGTAGCTTTGTGTTTGCCTGGAAAGAAACGCAGGGAATAAAGAAAATGTTAGTGCTGTACATAGTCTTTAGAGCTGTGTGGGAAACTGAACCCAAGAGATTTGAAATTCCACACTCTGGTGCATTAGTTTAAAAAAATACTGTTGATCTTTGGAAAAAAATGATAGAACTTGGCTGTAAAAGCCTGGCACTGATCCTGTTTAAATTGATCCATTTGATTTAAATTGATTTAAATTGATCCATCTATGATTCTATGATTCTATTTAAAAAAAAAACCAAACCAAACAAACCAACAAAAAGCCAAAACCACCACACCTGGATGTTGTAGTACTACAGGATTTTTTTAATTATTCCCAATTTACAGGGATATAGAAGTGGGATAAGAAACTGGAATAACTGCTGAGTAATTTTTTACCTACCACAAAAACTGAAGAAATCTTTTTTTAGGTTGTATTTCAAGTGTTGAGCAGAGCTGGTTCCTTGGTGACAATCATGATGCTGAAGCTGCAGGGAATGCCTTAAAATTATCTCACTGAGTCCAGCTATATTTTTGGGAAGAGGTGATGTTTCACATGCTCTCTTCCCTTCTCAATCAGGACAATTATCCATCAGCCTCCTATCCAAACTGATAGGATGGGATTCATCTCATCTTGTCTAGCTATCTGAAAGATGTTTTTTGTCCAAGCTGGTCATCTTCAACTCTATAGTTAAGAAAGATGCCAGTTAGAGACAGGTATCATCTGAGAGAGGCAGTCTGGGTCGTTTGATATAGGACTGACTGGACCATGCTCTGAAAAGTGCTGATCTTCCTCCGCTCATTGCAAAAGGGATCTAACAAGAACAAGAAACTGGTATCTTCGACTTGATATTGAACTGTTGTCACTGAGAGAAATCAAACCCGCTCAGCCAGACAGGCTGTACAATGTCCCTCTCCTTCCGCACACACCAATCCTCCTGCAATACCGTGAGCCAAGCAAAGTTAGCT
Source organism: Aptenodytes patagonicus (assembly GCF_965638725.1). NCBI lineage: Eukaryota > Metazoa > Chordata > Aves > Sphenisciformes > Spheniscidae > Aptenodytes > Aptenodytes patagonicus. Next base: position 8,970,463 of record NC_134950.1, on the reverse strand, counting down.
GTGCACACGTGCGTGCACACTCCGTGCCTTTTCCAAGGAAACATGGCAACTTCCAAACCAGCAGCTGGGAGAAAAAAACCTACATAGCCTATATACATATGTTTTTAATACCATTAAAATGCTATCCCCAGCCAAAACTACAAACAGAACCATTTGTAGAAAAGACTTTTGGGATGAATTTTCCTCAGTAAGACCCTCCTATTTGTGTAAGAGGGCAGGACGTTTTTAAACAGTTCATACTGTCCCACAGTGTTGCTGGGAGGCAAGTGAGCAGCCTTCTGGTGGTTCTACACATCAGGAAGACGGACAGACAGCTGAAGCTGAGAGGCCAAGGCCACACAGAAACGCAGCAACAGAACCAGGGACAGGATTCAGGAAACTGAACTCCCAACCTAACTCTGCAGCCAGCTGTTAAATTCCCTGCAGAGGATATTCAGAGCAGCCTTGTGCCATTACTATGTTCTCCATATATTTTGCATGCAACTTCATCAAATTTTAGCACATTAACGTCTCTAATTTGAATGTATTTTCCCCTATTCTTGATTTTCCTACACACTTATGATCAAAGCCATATAAGTTACATGGCCACTAAATCAAAAGAAGTCACAAATAATGGGATCTACTGTGTGCTATATTATAACAGGACTAGCTGTGGAAGCCGGATAAAGCCTACTTGCAGCTATAAGCTCCATCCTGCATGGGTGAAGTCAAAAGGATCTTTGTCAATGTCTTTGCTGGGGGGACATTTGACACTGTGTTCCTTGAATATGTATGAAGATATCACAAGTTAAATAAAATTACTCCACATCATAATTGAAATTTCTATTTATTAATAAGTGGTGCAGTTTTTAAAGACAGAACATAAAAAATCAGTTAAGAAGTATTGTTTGCATAATATATTGAAATAAACATATTAAAGTTGTTCAAATATTGGACAGTGCCAGAATATAAATTACACATACAGTTTAAAAATTACAATAAATAATATTATAAAGAGCACTAAAGGCCACTTGTATAAAAGTTGTGTTCCCTTGTCAGCCAGAATCTGAAAAGCATCTTTGTAGCATGGAGAAAATTTCAGTGAGCAAGGCACAAATACTAGTAATAATAAGATGCCATAACTAGAAAACAAAATGCAGTTGGCCATGTAACCTTCAGACTCAGCATATTCTTGAGGGTGGAAATAGGATCCCACTTCCAGTATTTCGCTTCACTTAACTTCAGAGGGAAGCTACTAAAAGCTGAATTGGGAAGGATCAAACCTTACAGCCTAAACAATCAGAAACAATAGTGATACCCAGGATCTTCACTCCCACAGTGCCCAGCTAAAAACACTTGGAAATGGCCCCTTTTTCCTCTGCACCTCTGAAAATGGTCTTCAGAAGTGAACACCCACACTCAGCTGGGCTCCTGAAAAAGCAGTATCACACCAAATTCGTGAGGTGCTGTAGAAAATTCAGGTTTGAAGCTCTTAGGCACCTAAAGCTTAGTGGAGGGGACTGTGGGGTGCAAAGAATCAAGATCCAGCTCTTTCTCACATGCTCTGCACTAAGCGAGATGAAGTCAGTTCTTACGTAGGCAGATGTCACCCCGCTGCAACAACTGGGCTCCCAGCAGGGCTGAATTTGCTCCTTAGTCTGCATTTTCTGATTGCTTTAGGCTGTGATCTTGCAAACTGATTGGACCACGGTGCTCGCCTGAAGGCGACAAGTCAGCAGCCCCGCTATGCACGGGTTCAGGTGGGAATTAGTTTGCCGTGCTGCTGGGCCACAATTTGAAGCAGAAAAATTTAAAACTGTTTCCACTCTGAACCGTAACAATGCAGCAAAGTTACAGATAAGAACAGAGCAAATATAGCCAAAGTCAGTCTAGGGACTTTTCAATCAATCTCTCCACGTGCTGAATTCCCTTTTAATTTGATAGGAGCCAGACTGATTAATTCAGTGCAGGGAAAAGCCAAGGCAAGGACAACAGCCATTACCTGACTAGATTTTTTTTTAAAGGACCAACTCCTTAAATGGAGCATGAGCCACATTTTCTATACCTGCATACTTTAGCTAAACATTCACTTCTGCCTTAATGAAATATTCTCAGTTTGAATCTAAAGTGAGGAAGCTTGATTGATAATAATGCTGCAAAGAGAGGTACACAATATAAACACAGATTCACCTTTTCAAAAACTTACAGATGTGCGTGATTTGTTAGTGACTGAAAAAGCAGCGTAAAAATGTAGCTAAGAAAAATGTCTCCAAATCAGTGCTGTCTTTCACATGGAAATTCATAAATAAAGGCATATTAGGACCCAATCCTACTCCCACTGCATCAGTTTGAGAAGGTTTTTTACTGACTTCAAGGAGAGCAGAGGAAAGCCCCACACTTTCTAATTATGGAAAACATCTCAAGGCCTGAAATGAATCCTTGGTCACTCATAGGAGTTAAGAGTCAGCAGAGAGTGGATTCCAATGGTTAATTCTCTTTAATGTTAACTACATAGGCAAACAAAGTGTCAGTGTCGGTCTAGATGCTAGGAAGATCTGACCCAAACAAAATTGATAGCTGTTAAACTGAAATGTCACATAGAAATGGAAGAAGGGATAAATCTAATCCATTCCTAGTATGAAGAGTACTATTGACCCAGATGCCTCTCTCAAATGAAATTGTGAATAATTGATTCCTTGTATGGGGTGAACCTACTCTGCAAAACAGGTCCTGACCTTTTAAATGTTGCCAGGGCCAATAACCACAGATACTTTGTTTTGTCCAGTATCTACGGCGGAAACATAAACTGCAGTTCCAAGGTTGATACATTTCCTGGACTCAACTTGAACTGGAGTCCGATGAAGTTTGTGTGCACGTCCCACACCAGGGATGGTCTCCAGATCTCACCTTGCTGATGACATCTTGACACGTATCTGTTGTCAGCACAGACAGCAGAACTGATGCACACCCTGTTTTTAATCCAGATGATGTAGGAGGCAGAGAGCTGCTAAGCACATCACGATTCTGAACAGAGCAGTGACTGGTTTCAGTCAAAGAAGTGTGTTAGAAAAAAAAAAAAAATAAAATAAGCTAATCAGACCTTCCTTGACGCTCTTCTTGAGTCTCTTCCAGAGGATCCAGAGATGTCCACTGCAGAAGGTCTTGCTGAGCTTATCACCAGTGCCTTTTAAGAAGAGGCAGACCTTATCTGGCCAGTTAGCACATCATTAAATATTTCATGATGTGGCTACAGATGCCTGACCTGGTGTTTTTAAGCTGCATATAGTAAATCGGTGCTTACAGCCCATAGAAAATGCTAACCTGAAGGCAGTTCAGCTGCTGTGAGCGTACACAGTGCAGGGCAGCCCAGATCCCACTTTCTCTGGGGCTGCACTCTGTGTGCAGGTGAAGACTCATCCAAGTCTCTGCCCTTGCTTGGATTTTCTCTTGGAATGAATGTACCTTTATAATTAGGTGGTTTATGGATTTTCAGCCAAGTTTAATACCAATAAAAGATTCCCTTTATATGACCTGGCATGGGAGAGATTAGAAACCTGAACTGCAGAATTTGAGGGGGAATTGGGCAGGGAACTGCACGGCATAGCCACTGTCAAAGACATTCACAAACAAATTTCTCAGATTGCGCTTGGGTTTTGGCTGCCTTGATTTTTGATTGCTCAGATCTAGAAAGCATTTTAAGAAAGGCCAAACTCAAATGAAATCACTAGGAATGCCAGGCACTTGACATATAAGAAAAGTGAAGCAGGCTTCTCTAGCATATGCTTACACCAATTTCAGAAGCAGTCTAGCAATGTTAACATCAGTTTTCATTCTTTTTCATTCATTTGTCATGTGAGGGTTAAATCTTACGAGTTGCCACAGACATGTATCAGAAAGCCTGCAGCAGGTGCAATACAGGTATTTCCAAGAAGCACTGATGGCCAAAGAATTCTTCTCAATATGCTAAATTATAATGAATTACCCTTTTGTCAGCTAGTTTTATTCTTTTCAAGTTTAGCCATGAAACTGCACCAAACACAGATTATCTTTCAGGTCAATGGATATTTTGTCAATTAAGTAATTACCAAAATTGTACCCCATGTCATCATGGTTACTGGCCTCAGAACAGCTCCATGGACTCAGCCCAGTCTTCAAAGGCTGTAACTGGTCTGCATTATTTACTCAAGTAACTACAGCAACTTGTTCTCCCTGAAGATCTGTCCCAGAAGGATGTATCATGATTTAGCTGAAGAAGCAGATGAAGTAAGAGGATCCTAATGTTTTAGATGGCTCTTTAAATAGAGAATAAACAATGAAGATGAAGGCAATGCCTACATCTGGAAGAGAATAGAGGCTCCCTGGATGCAATGACTGTTATGAGATGTCAACAATACTGAGGAATCAAACATGAAGTTTACTACAGTGGGCAAAACCCAACAAGGTATCTTCCATTGAAGCGCGCTCTATCCATGCCTGTGCAACACCCAGGTACACATGGGAAGCCCAGTAAAGTGTATCTCTTTCTTGTGCTCTGATTGGATGCACCAACGATGCTCAGTTGTGCAGCTGCAGTATAATACAAGCAGTCACTACAGAAAGTTCACTTTCTAACAACTTACATGGGCCAAATCCTTGTGTCTTTTTTGGTCAGTGCTCTAGCCATGGTGGTGAAGTCATTGTGTGGAGTGACAGGGATCATTCTCAACAGGAGGTGGGCATGAACCATGGTAGAGAGGCTGCACCTTGGATCAGTGGGATAGGGGTGAGAGCCTTCCCACTGACTGTGGGTGTCTCTGATCATCTGACAGCTAAGCAAGTCACCCTCTGCTCCCTTTGAAGTTCGTAGAAATTTAGTCATTGTAGATAAATGGGTTAAAGATGAGATTAATCTCATCCTAAAGCTGACGTGTGCTTTGGTTCGTGTACCCTGTGCTCACCAACTGTACTGATTAGTTTTTCACCAGCTGTAAAGAGTGCATAGCCATCAAACTTGACATCAAATGGATGCTATTTCATGGACACCTGGATTGACATCAGATGAATCCTGCATAGGATATTTGGACAGGTTGGTTTCTAGCTGTGTAGATGCAACATTCCCACTGTAGTGGTGAGATCTTTGATTCATTTCTGCCCTGTTCCCAGTGGGTTGGATTGTTTTCCTGCTCCCCCTCGACTTAATTTCCAATTCCCATGAAAAAATATTTGGCTGAGGCCTAGGGAGCATACTTAACCCTCTTGCTCAGGGACAGGTGACAAGAATGGTATTTATTTACTTGTACATTGATCTTAAATATGGCACACATTCATGAATTTGGAGCAGTCCATTTCCAAGAGAAACAGTAAACAGGGAGAAACAGATCCTGGCAGCATCCCACATTGTGGAACTCCCAGGGAACAGAACAGCGATACTCTGCACATCTGAGGAGCTCAAAGCGCTTGGCAAATATTAGTGAATTGAGCCTTACAACCTGTATATATGTACGGAAGTATAACTCCCAATTAACATATTGGGAAACTGAGGCACAGTTACATTATGCAGCTTACTTAGCAGCACATAAGTCGGTAAAAGAGTGGAGAGTATAAACCTGGAGTTCCCTACACTGCACAACCTTATTTTTGGAACAGAAAGAAAATTTGGCCCCAAAAGTAACAAATGGCCTGAGCAAAAGATTTTCTACAAAATAGCATTGTAGTCACGCTTTCAGCAATTTTATAAACACTAGTGGAGATTTTCAAAGTAGTTTGAGGGATTAATATTTACATTTTACAATAAATAAATACCCATGACCAATCCCAGGAAGTGGCTTTGATAATTTTAAATTCTAGCCCTAATTTCATTTTGACATTGTATTTCATGGGTAGTTGTATAATAGATCACGAGAAACATTTAGTTCATGAAACAATTTCAGTAAGGTCATTTACTTTGACTCAGCTTTTTCCCTGCTTTGAATATTAGATGCTCTTGACTAGGTTGGTTAGAGATTGATTTACTTATATTGGAAAATGGGTTCAGACATTATGTTTCCACAAAGGGATATTGCTCCTGAAAATATTTTTACTTTGCTGTTCTGTTTACAAAATGTAGCAAGGACCACCATATCTTGCCTGTCATCAATTCACCATTGTTGTATTGAAGAGTATCAGATAGATATGTATCATAGAAGAAATCAGCTGTACCATTTATATAGGGTAAAGTCATGCAAACCATGCTCAAAACTAAGCTCCTTAGTTTTGGTAGCATGAAAAAACCTGCATTAGTAAATTGTATGAAATGGTGCAGAATGACTACCACTAATATCACATGCATCTTATGCAGCCATTGGTGTTTTGAACTAGTAAGCTTTGGGTGTAGAGTAAGTGAGATATACAAAGTATGCTTACATTACATGGAGAAGTCAACCAGTGACTGCCCACACACACACTTTTAAACTGGCTTATTTGAAGGGGTCCATATTGAATCTGAAATCCCATCTCCTGTAGAAGACAAAGGCATGGAGCCACTTGGTGTAAAAGGGTCGGTGTCTGTGTCCGTTTCCCCCTCTGCTAGGTACCGTTTTTCTCTCATCCACGCTGATCCCCCATTGGGGCCAAACGGGAAGTCGTCTCTGTCTTGGGAGATACTGAAGCCACTTGGGGAGCGCTCAAGTTCCTCATGGTTGACAGAGAGAAGGGATAATGGAGTATCGCTGTCTCTTGTTAAGCTCCTTCTCTGCCTTGGAGACGCCTTATCTGAGTAAGGGCTTTGCAGGTCTCCTTGAGAGTGGTAACTAACCTGGGAGTCCATTAATGTAAATATAGGCAAAACTGTTGGCCTTTCTGCATATGAAGTTGAGGAGGGTGTGGCTTGCAGTTTGCCAGAGTTTTGCCCACCTGTTGATAGAGGTTGTGAATGAGTCATATGACCATGTGCTGAGAAACCGTAAGGACTGACTTTGTTGACTGGAACCTGCTGGAAGTTGTAAGGAGTTTCATGAGCACACTGCTCAGTGTATTTATATATTATTGTTTTCAATTCAGAATATTTGTTTTCTTCTCTCTTCTCCTTTGCAGGAGAAGCAGTTTCTTTCAATGGACTTATCTCAGCGACTTGTATTTGCAGCTGTTCCATATGATGCATATGCATATCAACAAGAAAATCCAGTTTCTTCCCCATGTCATTAACCTGAAAAATACCAATGTTATGATATTGTCTCAAGTCAGTGGTCCAATGAAAGAGTCAATGCTTCCATAGGTGCAGTGCCCCCAGCAAGGATGTGCTGCCATCTTTATTGGTCATGAAGGTAATTATAGGACAATCATGTCTTTCCCCTGGAAGCTGGACTGCAGTGGATGCCATCCTCTAACTGCCTCAGATTAAGAAGACCAGTCCCTATGAACTGTGCCAAAAAAATTCTTAGCGTTGCTGGGTATTTGGCAATCCAGCATCCAACAGCAGTCTACAACATTATGACCAAAGTCTTGATACCATATGGTAAATAGATATTACCAAAATACAACAGATGGAATTACCTTTGCACACAGACCTACCCTCTAACTTTTAATAGTCCCACAACATCAGGGTTAAATATCAGGACTATTTTCCTTTCTCTTTTGATAGTACTTTGTGCCTGAACATTTACATTCCATGAAAGGAATTGATGTGAATCAATGCCACTAGCCTCCATGTTACTTAGTTATGTATTTAAAAATGAGAGTGTCTTGACTTGCTAAGCAATAGGTTAGGATGCACAAAAAGGGCCCAAAAATACCTGTGGAGACAATCCTTTTGAGTGCCAGACCCTGCAAAAGAAGGTGGTGCGCACAGCAAAACACCAGACATGATGAGTATGGAGTTAAAGGGAGTGAAATAGTCCCATGTAAACATCGTGGTTAGGGTCTTGCTGCCATATATAATGATATTCATTCAACAGGTTTCAAAATGCACACTTCCCAGTTAATTAAATTCTTTCATGAAAAACTAACCACATAGTTTTGTGATCATTAGTACAAGATCCGTTTGAGTCTTGGTCACCAACACTACAAATCTGCCTGGGTCAGACAAAGACTCATACAGAATTTATGTCAGCTTTATCATTTTTGTACAAGTGCCTCAGCCTCCGTCATTGTCATGAAATTACATACCTGTCGTTCAACTTTAACAAATTTGCCCATCATACTTTGGTCTTCAGTATCTGCTGTAGATGCTTTGGCTACATATGGATCATTTCTATAAAGAATTAATAACTCTATTAGTGTTAATTTTTTCTTTGCATCACAGTAAGTAATTTATATCAGAAAACAGAAGTACCATCTTGGTGGTATGTAGCTCCTTGGAGCCCCATTTAAGAAAAAATTGAATTTAGTTATTTATCATACAAACAGGAGCAAAGGTCTATTCTATGTGATTTTAATGCATTTCTAAAAATAATGTATTACTGATTTTTAATTTAAAATTATTTTTGTTCAAAATTAAGAAAAAGGTTAAGAAAAAACAAAAGCAAACAAAAAGTTCAAAATGAAAGTGAAATTCATCTCAGACTTGGAATAATTTCAGGTTTGTGAAAAGTGTTGAGATAGTCTAGATAGAGGGTCTACAGATGGACTTGTGTTTTTAAATCTACTTCTTTCTCATTAGTGTGTTTGAAGACTGAATCTGAGTTTCAAGGCTGAGTGCTTTGTTTTTTTTCTCAATTTCATTAAACCAAATAGTAAGTGGCAGAGGCTGGAAATGCTGTAAAGATACAGTCTGGCCATGAGATTTAAAGTGGATTCCAGAATAAATTTTCTTCTACGTAATTTCCTACTGCCCGTCCATCAGATGGACTAACTTCAGGAGGTAAGATGATCTCTGCTTAACTAAAGAACTTTGATTTATAATTTCATGGGATCTGGGATGGTCATTATCAAATTAAACCTTTATCTAAAGGGTTCCAAACCAACCTCAAAGGAATCTATGTCTTTCCATAATCTATTTCAAAGTCTAGAAAAACAATTTCTAAGCACTTGTTCTTTAACATGACAGAACAAATATACCCTAAAACTTTTGTTTTAACAGGTCCGGTTCTTATCTTTCTGACAAAATTCAAAATATAGCTGTGAATATATCTTACTGAAGCAGAAACTGTAACTAAAATGTGTCAGATTTTGCACATTGGGTTACTGATGATATGGGCTCGTTCAAATTTTGCAATCTGCTTTGTTTCCCAAATGATCATTGCCTCTTCCATATATGTAGGTCTCTGTCTTCACATTTACACGTTTTTAGATTTTTCACTGGGTGGGATAAACCAGATAGAGCCAAGTTAATTTGTTTTCTGTTAGATTACTTTTGTTCTGAGCAACCATAACAGCTTTGGGGACAGATTGTTGATGGTCTTGTGTGGTTCTTCATGGGTATTTATTGACAGATTGATAGTTGTAAATAACAGAAGAAATGTCATTTATTATTGAATTCTTGCTACCAGGAATGCAGCAATACAATAACATGCTGTAACTTTCACACCCAGAAACCTGGTCTTGAAATTTATTTTCAGTAATTCTCATCAATCATTGGTTTAAAAGCAGCATCATTAAAACTCTGTGCTTGCCATTTGGTGGGGGCTATAATGAAACTTTTTTCCCTTCAGGAAGATAACTGGTTTACCATCAAACTATTGGTGATTTTTATTGAGTTTTTAACTGGGTTTACTAGTTGAATGTTAGAAATTCAGCACATCAGCAATCAAATGTACATATTTCATATAAAATCACATTTCCAAAATGTGGAGAAGCTGAGCTAGACAATTAAGAAGCCATTAAGTTTAGATTTCCATCATACATTGTTCTTAGGGAAGCTAGTGTCTTTCTGGCTCAACATTTACGCATATATATCTTGTAGCAACATATCCTCTCAGTATCATTACTATAACAGTGTACTGGCTGGATGAATGAAGGGCATGCTTATTGGTATGAATTAACTTTTTATTTCTGTTTTGGTCTGTGCAAAATATTAGGCATAAAAAATTCACCTGGGAGACTGTTGTGAAGGGTAAGAAAAAGCTCCTCCCTTTTGGGATTTCTTATGCTTGGGAGTAGATGGAGGTCCAGGTGTAAAAATCATATCTACTCTGAAAAAAAGAAAAGTGCAACTGCATAAGTCCATCTCTAAATGCTAACACATGATAGAAAATGCTATGCACCTCTGCAGCAAACAGTAGCAAAGATTCAAAAAGGAAGCATGTTTCAGTTTGGTAATATATTGAGGTTCATGACATGTTTGTTCTGTTCTGGGTCTACAATCAATACACTGAATTGTAATTACCTGGTAATTTCATGGTAATTAAGTAATTATCTAGCTCACTATTTCCAAACTTTGACATTTGAAACACATGACTTCATTTCCTTCAAAGGAACTAAATAGTGTGATTGTCAAAAAACCTCCAATAACAGCTGCTCCTAAAAATGTCAGGAGAGACCCATCAGGTTTTGTGCTGGATAGTGAAAATCAGAATTGGTGAAAGGTGGCAATTCCTGATACTCTTAATAAACCAATGACTTTCTAGCAGTTATTGTGCCTAATTATCAGTAATTTTTTTGTCTTTACTAATTATTCTTTTGGTTTGAAAAATATAACTATAAATGATGTTTCACAAGGAATCCTACTTGACTTTTTTTTTGGAACAAAACCAAAAGGATTGTTTGGGAGGCTCCAGCATATTTAATTACACTCTTTTACTATATCAATATATTCTTTCATTTGGCATATCCAACTGCTCAGGTGCAAGCAAGCCTCTGTTCGTTCAGCCCAGACACCAAACTGACCAGGTATCAGTCAGCACTAGTCCACAGAGCAGTTATCTGTATTTTCAGACAATCCGTGCAGGTACATTGCATGGCTTAATGATGCCCCATGGAGTTTTGAAAATGGAATTTAAAAAAGCTCAAGGCAAACCTCACAAAGCTAGCTAGATATTTGCTAGGCACCCAAGCATTGCTGGGCCATCAGTCAATGTCTCATCAAACTCCTATGGCATCTCACTATTCATAGACACAATGAGTAGTACTCACCTCCCTGGTTTTGTCCGATTACAGTCAGTGGAGATCTAGTCAACACAGTGAAGAAAATTTGGGGAAGAGTAAGGGAGATTCAACTGATCAGATGAAGGCATCTGGTTTAAGCAGGGATTAATTGTGCCAGAAAAGCCATTAATTGTGTTGATTAGCTCTCTGTTAACTATAAGAAGAATCTCACATGGCTTGCCAGGATTATGCTTTTTCTTCAGAGACCTCTAAAAAGGTCTTCCCTGTATATGTGCAAAATGGCTGTTGAAATTTTGTGGTTCTTCCACTACTGGTGATTCTTTATACTGGGGCATGGCATTGCTGAGCTGAACATCACAGAGCTGAGGCTGTGCTGTGATTCTTGCCCTGACTCACCTGCCATAATCACTGCCTGAGATGGGCCTAATCATGCCGGGCACCTTTACTGCTGCTAGGACTCAGGCGAGTATCTGAGAGGTGCTCTGCTGTCCAAAATCACACAACACTTCAGTCTGAGGTAACGGAAGGAACCCCAGTATAAGGTGTGTAGAACCCACCATAGATAGGTGCAGATTTCTAACATCATGAGTCCTCCTCAACTTCCTGAGTTCAGAAAGATATTACTGCATTGAAACCTAAGCTCATGTGATGCAGAGCTCATTTTATAGAGTTACAATGGTGTTTTGTGGTATATAATTAAAGAGAGCAGCTTTCTAGAGCAATAATAGTGAGGTAGGAACCAGACATTATATACTTGAAAATGAGATAGCCCAGTACATGGAAAAGCACTTTGAAATAAGAAATTATGAAGTTCAACAGAAGGACCAGAGCAGCCTTACAAAGTCAATGTAAGTCTAGATAACGTCTAAATGTGCAGCAAGAGTTTCACTCACTCAGTCCATTCCTGAGAAAAATCAATGTTATGTCTGCATGGCATTTTGCTGTTCAGAGTGACTGGGGGGGCTCAGGGAATGTGGACAGTGCTGTGCTAGGACTGAACTAATACAGCTATACGCATATACACACATGTGCACCCAAACCCAGACAAGCTAACCAGCTCAAGCTCTGACCTGTGCCCATGGTTCAGGATAAGCAGCACAAATTTTTGTACATATGACTCAAAAGCACATCAGGATGAACTGCTTCTGTGAGGAAACAACTGTGGGAGCAGACTGAACCTGAACAGTCACAAAGGCCTGAAATTCCAATTTTTTTCATCTAGGTCAGTTTACACCTGAGTGAAGGGGATGTAAAACCTTCTGTGCTGATGTATTTTTGCACTTGTATGAGATGTTTCACCAGGCACAGGTCAGCAGAGAATCCAGCCTAAAGGAAACTCATGGAGAGCAACAATTGCTTTTATTTCTCACCTGTAAAAAGGGGAGAAGGGGAGAAACTTGACCCTAATCAAATAAGGCAATGGTCAAGAAAATTCACAGGATTTTTTACTCTGATTTCCTTGTTTCTAAATATGAGCCAGTGGTCTCTTCTGCTGCAGTTACCCCTGCTAGCTGCTCACTTGCCTTTATTCTTTGCGGAGAAGGCTTTCTTATAGACCAGCTATGCTATGCAAAGACAGCTTCTGGGTGGCCTTGTATGCAAATAGGCCAACTATGCTTTTATTTTGCCAGCACAGCTATACATTTTCCCCATTTACCAGAGGATTCTTACCTTGCCTGAAGATATTTTATTCTGGAAAGCATATCAAGATGCCCTGCTGAGTATTGCTCTATCACATCCTTTACATCATAAGGCCTCAAAGTCTCCTTGAATTTTTTTTTATAGAGACGAAACTGTAGTATTCTGCATAATAAACAGAAAAAATTACTAACTTCTTATATAAATTCCAGAATGATAATTTGCAGTTTCATCAAATAATTGATGTTGCTCTGGATGTTTGGAAATCCAGCAACAAGGCAATAAAACATAAGTAGAGAATCTCTAATATCATATCACATTTGTAAATACATAGTAGCTGGCTTTTCATAATTAATAGGCTAAACCTAATTATACACACAAAATGTCTTTTTCAGCACTATCATCATAACTAGAAATGGTTCAAAGCTACAAGATCATATTTGGAATTTGATTTTGAACAACACAAGTCACAGGAGATTTTGAAGCTATGAAGCTGAAGCTGCTTTTTTTATGCTTCAGCCTATTATAAAGCTAATTTATTGTATCTATAATGCTGAATCATTTTCAGCTTGGTTTTCATTTTGCACCTGGGAAAATTTTGGATAGGAAATGTTAATTAGATAGAAATGTGGCAGTTAAGAAGTCAGCAGCAGTTCAAGTTGTGGAGAAAAGAAAAAGTGTTAGAACTGCCTAAAGTGTCCTTGAAAGAACAGCAGTATAACGTTATTGTTGTTGATGTAATAATAATAATCATCATCATCACTGTTATTATTACTATTATTATAAAATGTCCTAGTAATTTATAACAGAATTCTTATAATAAGGACCAGTGCTGGCCAGAGCACTTGAAAAATGTTTGGCATTCTTTTTTTCATTCTTTTTGGTTTATACATTAGTTTACACTGTTATATCTTGGTAGATTAAACAAATAGACAAGAAACATATGTAAAGAATGAAAAGCATTTTATTTCTTTAATCTGTCTTCGGTTTGAGATCCAAGGGTTTGCTTTCTCAGTAGAGTCTCTATGTTCTTATTGGTCTGAATTGGGGAATTGCTGTCATCTGTTAAGATACTGACCTGTTTTTTATTCAAGGTTGGAGGGTTTTTTAACCTTTTAAAAATCTGTATAAACTTTCATTTAGCAAAGATAATTCTATTACGACTTTTTAAGGGTTTTCGACTCTTTAACTCTGTTGTTTATAAATCTTTCAAGATATCAAAATTATATCTATGCCTATTATAACCAAACTATACATGATAATAGCAAAACTATACTTAAAAAACTTAAATGAAAAATAGGAATCACACTGTTAGCAATTTCAATTTAAAATCTCCTTGATCATGACCCTGAAAACCCATTAAGGGTTTTGTCTGAAAGAATTACTTCCCATTAACATTCAGGGTCTGGGTAAACTATACAAGAAAAAAAAAAAGCCTGGCTCATGATTGAGTTTAAAGGGAAATTGCATGTATCAATTAAATTTGCACAGGATGTGGGAAAGGAAGTTTTGCAAAGGTAATAATAGCATGTCTCATGGAGGTGGGGCTGGGAAACAGGACAGATGTATATTCTGTGTTTTAAAGCAAGCAGGTATCAGGGAAAGAAAGGGAAAACTGTGGAGGAAGTAGGGATGAAGGAACTTCCAGTGGGAGGGAAGCAGTCATGGGTAACGTGAGCAAAGCCTGTGGGACATGGCTTTCAGGAGGCTTGAGAAAACTTGAAATATTTAATGACTGGTTCTCCTGCACCCAATTGGAAAAGAACCAGGAAAATATATATTATGGTTATATACATGTAAGTATATAGTTATATACTTATAATCATCTTCCTTGAAGCTTTTCTAAGAAGATAATTTTGGGGCACTCCAGACTTGCAGTATTTCACCTGGAAGGTAGTAACTCCCTGGCCAAAACTTAACAACTTTTGGAATAAAAAGCAGTTGCAATGAAAGCAGAGTATTTTCCTATGGGGCATTTTTCAAGGGAAGAGAGTAAAAAATACCGGGTGGAGAAGTAACAGAGCATCAATGAATGAATTCTGTGTGCTTGATGTGCTAAACACATTATCAAGCCTTACTAGGAGTTTTCTAACCCTAAGGAATATCTGTTGTGATATGAAAATAGAGGTGACATATGTCACAAGCTGAAGACTGCTGAAATGGAGACCTCAGCATCTATTAAATATGACAGCTGAAAAGTATATTGCACATTCATCCAATTGTGAATAAAAAAGAGTTAAGTCAGCTCAGAGTTTATTGTTAAGCAAAAATTCCAGTTTTACATAAATACTACAGCCACTAAATTGAGCAAGATACTATATTTATAGCATATTTTAATGAAGAACTATACACAATATTATTTTATAATAAATATATTTATGGAGTATCTTGCAAAAATGGCATGGTCAATGTTACTGAAAAAAATTTTCCTTTCTGCATATTTTCAAAGAGGACTTTAAATAGGGCCTGTCTTGTGCTTTTCAATATATCTAGAATTATCTAATCTATTGCATTTTAAAAAAGTAATAACAGCAACAATGAATCAACATGTAGCAACATGGTAATGTGATTTCCTGAAGCATAAGCATTCAAAGTCAAAGCAAAGCATTGAGGAGCATCAGAGACATTTACCTGACAGCTCGGATGGCTGTCTTGAATGTGGGGATCATGTCTTCCATAAGGAAGTCGCTACTGTCGCCTCTCTCTTCTGCCATGGGTTCCCCTGTTCCGGCATCTGCAAAGCAGGTCAAAAAAAGCTGTGTGAACATCTGACCACACGATGTTTAGAGGGAGATCTGGCTAACGAAAGCACTTGTCCTGGTTTCGGCTGGGAGAGATTCAATTTTCTTCCTAGTAGCTGGTACAGTGCTGTGTGTTGGATTTAGGATGAGAATAATGTTGATAACACACTGATGCTTTAGTTGTTGCTGAGTAGTGCTTACACTAGTCAAGGACTTTTCAGCTTCTTATGCCCTGCCAGTGAGAAGCTGGGAGGGGGCACAGCCAGGACAGCTGACCCAAACTGGCCCAAGGGATATTCCATACCATGTGATGTCATGCTCAGTATATAAACTGGGGGCAGTTGGCCAGGGAAGGGGTGACCGTTGCTCGGGAACTGGCTGGGCATCGGTCGGCAGGTGGTGAGCAATTGCATTGTGCACCACTTGCTTTGTATATTCTTTTATCATTATTATTATTATTTTATTTTCCTTTTCTGTCCTATCAAGCTGTCTTTATCTTAACCCCCCAATTTTTTTTTTTTCCCCCCGATTCTCTTCCCCATCCCACTGCGGGGGGTGGGGAGTGAGCAAATGGCTGTGTGGTGTTTAGCTGCCTGCTGGGTTAAACCACAACAGCACTACATAAAGTAAGTGTAATTTAGTAAAGGAACATGTCTTGCAGGTTCCTCTTTCTCTGGTCAGCTCTTGAAAGGGTTTTCATAATTCTGCTGGGACAGCTGTAAGATGCATTATTTGAGGGACCTCCTCTCAGATTCCAGCATTTCTGAAACTTGGGAACTTTTCTTCCTTTCCAATGGATTTAGAAGTTCCCACTTTTAGGAGCTTTTACAATGATAAATCTTTGACAAAATTATTTTACATAAGGCTAAAACACATGTAGAAGCTACAGGCTAAGTTCTCCTCCCACTTGCACTACTTGGAGCTCACGTAGCTTCATGGAAGAGGACAATCAAGTTCCCGGTGTGGACACTGAGACTACATCCATGGTAGTCTGCCCAGCATGCACTGATACCAGCTGGCACAATAATGGAGAAACTGTTATTTAGAGACCATTTAGATGCTATAGGCAAGAAAAGGCAAATGTGGACTCAGGGAAGATGGGGGAAAAATGCCCTATGATGTTGCATGGACATCCAAAGGAAATCTGCTGAGGGACAGCAGTCTTAGGGAGAGTGGGAGGGAAGCAACAGTTGACTCTATAAAACAAGGTTTTAAGAGATTGCAATGAGGAGATATTTGAGATGCCTGGACACAGCCTAGTGCAGGGCTGGATGCAGTCTAGGAGGGAGCTACCTTAGCATAGCATCCCTGCTGATTAACCGAGCCATGACGGCATGTGCTTTTTGGGGATATAGATTCACTGCCCAGTGTGACCTCTTTTTTCAGGTCAAATAGGTTGATTCCACCACTGGCTTTATCCCATATCAATTGCTGTTTTTATGGAGGGCCATTGTCTTATTTCAAGCACTGTGTTGCCTGGACTCCAGCATTCATTTCCTGGAGCTTCCCCAAATGTGCTATGTAAAACCAGGAAACGGCCATGCTTGGCCCAGAAAGTCACAAACCTTCAACAGAAGATGCAGAGGAACAAAGTAAAATGGGGAAAATAGGGGATGGATAGAAAGAAATCAACACAGATGGGCTACCTTCTGAGCTTTGCCAAAAAGCGTACGCTTTCATTCGGAATGCAGTGCGAAAACGCTCCTTATTATTCAAGACAACATTCTTAGGCTCTTTTGAAGGACTTTCTTCAATGGCATCTACATTCAGAGGGGTAAATAGCTTTCCTTTAGTATTGGTACCACGAACCCGATCCAAGAGACCCAGCTTTTGGCTACAAAATAAGCAAAAGTAATCATTTTCCTCCTTTGTACACTTTTAATTTCTTTTCATGATGCTTTAAGTACATAATGGGCTAAATAAATGTTTTGTACACAAGGACACTGCTGGGGCTACCGTAATACATCAATGTTTTTGTAAGCAACAGCTAAGCTCCACAGATAATTAATTACTAGATACATGGTAGGGCAGGCTACTCAGTTCTCTCCACCATTCACTTTCAGTCATCTCTCACTATACTAGAAATTGAGGTGACCTATACGAATTGTAGTAAAGTGACATATTTTGTTCCTCTGATGATTCCTTGCACTGTCCTCTTACAGATTTACTGACCAAAGACATTTTTCCTTCAGTGACAACATAAAACTAGAATTACATCTACTTGCCATCTTACCAGCATCAGTAACCCTTCTGACAGCCTTATGACTGTAACAGTCTTAAATGCAATTACTAATACCACTGAAAAGAGCAACAAAAAAGGAAGTTGCTAGTGAGTGTATCAGCTTAAATATGCTCTGAACACTTCATAGGTGAAAGATGGTATAATTATTTGATTTGCTTGTTCACTTTGCTGATTAAATATTTGTCAGTTGCACATTTGTTAAAAAAATGTGGGGCTAAGCCATGGGAAGAAAACCTGCCTTTTAATGCATTCCTGGATGTTGCAGTGTGGGGGAGCTCTGGGGAGAGGTGAATTGTGCACACGTGGTCAAGAGGCACTTAGGTGCAGGAGAGAAGGGCAGGCAGGTTGAGTTGGGGGAGAGAAGAAGCCACTGCAGCTATCAGGTTTCTGAGAGCCACAGATGGGAGCAGAGCAGCTCTGAAGGACGAATAGCAGTGGTGACCAGAAGAAAGAGATTTCATAGATATGCAGAGAGGTGCAGTATGCTCAGCTGAAGCCACTAAACTTGCTGGCAGGAGAGACAAGCATAGTGAGGGTCCACCATGCAAGGACATAGTGGACAAAGATAGAGACTTGTGTGCAGACCTTGCAATTGAAGGGTCTCACAGAACTACTTACTCTCTATTTAAGGAGTTATCTTGTTCAGATGGATTATTTTTGTGTTCTAGCATCTCTGGTATCATTGGTGCACCTCTTTGAAAGAAGGATCTATTTCTATCTCAGAGGTCTGTCTGTGGCAGTATCCCTCCACAATGAAAGTTCTTAAGACATTCCTCTTAAAATGATAAGGGCAAGATGGATTTAAAGACACATATGATGACTTTGCGGCTTTCCTAAAAGTGCTGACTCTAGTAGGAATACTGCAGCTTACAGATACAAAATTCCTACGTGATCTGAGCATTGAATATCACAGCTGTCGCAGGGTTTTGTGTGTTTTGGGTTTTTTTTTAATATGAATTACTGGGGCCCTCATCTCTACTATCTGTTTCTGATTAAAATATCTTTGATCCAGAAGGTAATGAAATATGGGCTTCCCTGTCACGAAAGATGGAAGCACTAAACCTTTGTGTAGGATGTTTTTTCAGGCCTTCTGAATTTTCTTGTTGACAACATGACAATACTTGTGAATACAATTTCTGCAGCCTAGTAAATTCAGATACTTGCCCTGTCATTGCATGTATGAAGTGCATATGTGTGTGCAAGTATGGAAGTGGCAACTAAGAAGGACTTGTGTGAGTATGGAGACACATAGCTAGTCCTGCTATATCAGCATCGCCAAGATTGAAGTCAATGATGTGAGAAGATAAAAGCATGGATCTGAGTGGAGAATTAGGACAGTCTAAGTAAATGGTATTAATATTACCCAGACTTTGCCCTAATGTAATTTCCTGAGGAATTCATGGCATGGGGGGAAGACAAACAAAGTGCAGACAAGTGTATAGAGCAAAAATCAGGGATTACTTCCTTCTTTGTAGAAAAATACGAGATGTTACTTGTTGACAGCTGTGGCAAATCAGTCATCACAGAATGCGTAGGGCAGTCTCATGTTTGGTCTTAAGCACTTGTTTAAAAAGTGGTTTCCATAGTGCTTTGCTTTTGGGTTAGAATCTTGATCTGATAGATACACCAAGGTGCTCTAAAGGTTAAACTGGTGGTGAGTGCAGGGTCCCAACAAGTGATTTCTGTTCTACTAAGATAGGGAGAATCCTGTGATCTCTTTTCTGCATCACTATCACTTCTCTATTCTTTCAGAGGCCATGTTGAGAGCAGTAGTCCTTTACAAGATAGATGTCTTAACTCCTTGGCATTTCTGTGAAATTTTGATTCTTCAAGCACTCAGCTACCATATACAGAAAAAATATACACAGGAGGAGATGACAGCTAATGGGCAAGTTTTGAAAGGGCATGAAAAATAAAGGTGAGGAAGTAAAAGTCAACTGAATGAGTTGTGTGTATTTTTTGAGGGGTAAAGTAGGGAAAAAGAAATTTTCATGTCTCAATAGTAATAAAACCAAAGTTTGAAGGAAGAATTAATTTTGAGAAGGATGGTCAAGAAGAGTCTGGAATCATGGCACATGACTGAAAAGGATTTTAATGCAAAGAAATGCACCAAAAATCTAGCTGAGTGATAACAATGAGTCAGCCAGGCAATATAAACTGGTGGATATGAAGATGTTAGAGGGAGTGAGCTTGTGAGGTCTTCAATGTGAAGAAAAACAGACAGAGCAATTAAGAATGCCTGGCATCGTGGTGATCTTTGTAGACTGAAGGAGACTGTGAAATAAGCTACAAGAAGGAAGAAACTGAAGCAGTTTTAGGATGAGTAGATCTATTCAACGATAAGAAAATGAAGACATTTTTCCCTAGGTCTGAACAAATTGTATGTACAACAGGCTTGTTGTGGAGATCAGCTTTTCCTGGTGGGGTCACCAATGATAGATTAATCTCAAATGAAAGGGGAGACTATAGTCCACCTATTCTTCAGGATTTCAAGATTGATCATCTTGGTTCAAGACCTTCCAGGATGAGAAGGAAGCTCCTAGAAGGATGAAATCTAGCAGTGAAACTCAGATGATGTCAGATGATGAGGTGATTTCCTCAACGGCAAGAAGTGGTCACATACTACACATTGACTTCGAGCAATGTATTGAATGTCACAAGATTTGGTTTAGTAACACTACAGAGAAGTTCTTAAGAGAAGAATACGTTTGAGGCGAGAACCTGAAAGACAAAGAAGCAGAAAAATAGGTGAGACAGAGGATTCCTATTGTTTATAAATAGCAGTTTAATACTATATTAGAAGAATAGAGTTGTCATTACATATGGCCTCTGACTCTCTCTCCAGAAACTTATTTAGTCCTTCAAAGTACATATCCAGACGTCTCAAAGTTTGCCCCTTAAAACTCCTGTAATAACTGCCGTCCTTACCAAAAGACAAGGAGGCATAAAGTGCATTGCAAGGAACTATAGGGATCGGACCAGCAGAAAAAGGGTCAGCGGATGATGGAAAGTATCCAAAACATTAATCTTGCAGATTGTTTTTTTTCAATATAGGACAGAAATATAGGCAATATATGCAGAAATCTCTGCCATGGAGCTATACAAGAATAGGAGTGATCAAGATTTGATATCCTCCTCATAGATCAAAACAGATCAAAATATTCATCTGCATCCAGCACAAAAGGCTACTTATGATGACTTCTACTGCACATGTAGGCACACTCATTTGTGGGTTGGGGTTTTTTTTGGTGGGCGTGGGGGTTTAAGGTAGATAATGTAAACCAAAAGCATTCCCAAATTCTCTTTCTAGGGAGTTTCTCAACTTTCCCCATTGATAAGTGTCAGTTTAGGAACAAACTGTTGTCCCCAGACCATTGCTTATGCATCTTAGGTTTAGGAGCTAGAAGTCATCTGATCTGTCTTAAGGTGTTTAAAAAGTTAAATGTCCTGTCTAAGATTAATCTTTAGACCCCTTTCTATAATCAGTGGGAAGTTAGCAACCTACAGAGTGCAGTTCAGCTCCATTTCACCTTGGGATGAGTTTACAGCTGGGGGAACTTGTCTCTTGTTATTGACTACAGACAGATCTAGATGAGAAGTCATTTAAAAAGCAGGTCTCTAGTCTAAGCTAAAGTTACCTGAGCTGAAGCCTTCCTCATTAATTGAATCCTGATGATTAACCCTTAAAGTAACATTCAGATTCATAACAGTATGTTTATGCAATAAATATAGACAATTGTGTTCATATCCAGGCAGCCAGAGCAGTAGAATAATCAGAAAATAATTCATCAGCTTCACATGAAAAAATACAACAGTATGTTGTATACAAAAAAACCAAAACAAAACCCAAGCTTCTTTCCAGATAATGACTAGCTGTCATCAGAGAAAAAATGGACTTTATTCTTATTTCCAAGGGATGAAATCTGGGTCTGCTGGGGTTTTTGTTTTCATTGTGCTTTTTAAAAAACTTAGGAAACATTTGTTCTCATGACACAATCTCCTTCATTAAAACAGCATGCGCATGGCTCAGTCTCAGAGTATGAAGCATGCGCAGATCACATCATCCTTCATGAGAGTGGCTAGGACAGTGGTTCCCACCCACAGGTTTATGTACTGCTGCTTGTCTTTCAGACTCCTCCTCCTGGTATTAGCTACCTTCCTCCCCTTGGGACAGTGGTCCCACTTCATTTGGCTTCCTTACATTCAATAAAATGTGATTCCTTACTTCCAGCACAATTCCAGAAACTGGGGGGATTCAAATGTAGCCCAAATATGCTGACAAAAGTGCAGAGTATTTTCTCTGACTAGCTTGGATAGGTTGCCATTGCTTGTCTTGCATGCTATTGCATCCTCTCCCTTGTGGTTGAATAAAAATTTTCTCAAAACCTTTGTCTTTGAAGTGGAGTCCCAGCATGAGAACTCCTTAATTCTGTGGTAGATACAGACCACCATAAAAGGAGGAAGGCAGAAGCAGTGCAGACAGTTTGGCTTCCTAGCTAAAGAACAATTCAGCTCTCAGATTCTTGCTCCCCAAGAGCAGTGGGAATTATTTTGAAACATCTGAGAGATGAATTTGGTGGCTGGATATACAAGAGGTGGCTGGCTTCTGCAGCAGATGTTTTACCCTTGCTCAGAATAAAGAGTGGGAACCACTGAACTAGAAATACTTTTCCAGAAACAGTCATGCAAGGAAATAATGCAGTTACATCCCAACATGCAAGCCAGATACTCTCCTCTCTGTTCTTTGCCTAGGCTTGGAGTTTCATAAACAAATGATACATGTATGAGAAGAAAAATAATGAGTTAATGCTAACAGTGAATCAAACACAGCCCTCTTCCATGTATTTACCACTTTCACCTAACAAGGAGTAATAATAATCAGGAAAATTTTCCATATTTTTGCAGTTTAGCTCATCATTAGATTTAGTTGGTCTCAAGTAACTGGAAGCAAAAGGCAGTCATGTTTACTCCAGTATTTTACTACATTAGGAGCTTTACTTATATGGGTGAACTTAGCTTTGGGAAATCAAACATTCTGAATGAGATTTCCAGAAGTATTTTCCTTTGAACTATTCCCAATAGAAATTAGCATGAAACTAATGTTATGAGGACAGCCATGAATCCTGCACTGAATACATTCAGCTGACCTCAGAGAGTTCATGTGTGTTCTTAATATAAAACAAAAAGAGCATTCTGTAATTCTGAACTTTGGCCAATCAGCTTTCCCTTTTAAGGAAATCAAGTAACATTCTTTTCTATAGAAAGTAACTCAAAAAAGTGTTCAATCTCAAAATAATTGACTGTAACTTCTTGACAACTAATGTCTTCATTTAAAAAGCCACTTTGCATCCTGAATCTTGAGGTCAAAATTTGCCAGTTTCTGATGTCTGAGGAGGAAACACCCCCTTTTAGCCAAACAATTTCCACACTCTTTGCTGGTGTATGTCCTCATTGGTATTTAATTGTAGGCATGACTCTAAATCCAAACTCACCTACCATCCAGATTATTTGCCCAGAAACATGAACACAAGTCCTAACTTGGGCTCAACTTTGATGCCCTTCAGGAAGAGAAAGAGCCCTTATGCACACTAAAGGCCTTTGCTCAGCCTCTCTTCTCATCCACACTTTCTAAAGTGATTGGAAATGGGTAAAAATAAGCAATGTCACGCAGATCCATGGGGAGAATAGTCCAAGTTCAATTCTTTGTGAAAACAGGTTGGATATTTTTCACCAATGGATGCAGCCAGCAACATAGGTAGAAACCATATCGATGTTGACCCTCTCTTTACTTTGCAGTGAACGTTATCTCCATGTATCAACCACTTGAAAGCAAACCAAACTGCAAAATCAATGTCTCTTGACTATTTTGCATGGGCCAATCATCCAACGAAAAAATGGAGTGCTTCACTAGCAGCTCTCCAACAGTTGAAGAGCTTAGGCTAGGAAAGTTGAGTTGTGTGTTGATGATTTCATGTTTGTGAAATGAAGTGGGAATGAGAACAATGAGCTAAAGTTGGATGATAGCAAGGTGTTTGTGTGGGATAGAATAAAATGCTTGACAACTTAGTCAAAATATTAGTATTTCCGATGATGTGTCTTTCAAATTCCTGAAATGCTACAAATTATTTTTACGTTTCTTTGCAGGAAGATAAAGCTCTTGCCCCACATCTTAGGTCACAGTTCAGCAAGATATTTAAGCATGTCACTAACTTTATTCAGATGATCAAAAGCATCCACTTGTTTTCCGTTTGCTGAACCAGAACCTGCAAATACACATGCAGAGATGTTGTTCCACTGAACTCAAATGCAAAGTGACTTGCATGAATTTGTGTTGGCAAGGTTGGGACTGCATAAGGAATGGTATTTAGCTCTTACAGTATATTTTTCTCACAGTAAATTTCTAAATGATTTGCAGAGTAGGTTAGTATCATTCCCATTCTATGAAAACTGAGAAAAGCACTTGTTTCTAAGCAGATCATTGGCAGAGCCTGGATCAGATCCCAAGTTTTCTGAACAGCAGAACAATGAACTACCTGCAAGGTCATGCAACTTTATTTTTATGCTTAAATAACTTTTCAGTCTTATCTCCCCTTACTTTTTATGGTGGTTAGATGAACCACTGTAGTAAAAACAGAAAGTGCAGGCAGAGAATGGCATGCAAGAAATATGAAAAGAGTAAGGCTCAATTGTTACTTGAACGCATATACCTAAGTTTTCTCGTGAGGCTTGATCCAAAGAATGACTCCCTACTAAACATGACATTACTGTAAAGTGAAGAAAAGTTATTAAGATGAGACGTTAATGATTACCCATGAAAAGCTCTATGAAAAAGAATGGGAACGGCCTTTCATTTGTAGTTAATGTAGTGTGCAGATCAGAGTGGCTTTTACCCCCTTCCTGTTTTGGGCAGATGCATTAAGAAGAACTGCTGACAGTTAAATTTTCCACCTTGCAAAGTATGATTTTATTTTCATTATGCTGTTACTACTGGCAATACAAAAATGCACGACATTATATGCATTCTTTCATACTCACATAGCAGGAAAGACTAGTACCGATTCTGCCACTTAAAAAAAATCAAACCAACTTTCCAAAGGCAGAGAAATATTATTTGTCTTGTAGAAATAAGGAAACAGGGATAAATGACTTTTCTGCAATCTCATAATAATAGATTTAGGAATGAACATGCTCTCCTGATGTCTAGTTCTACAGTTGGTCAATGCTGATTAGGAGCAAGACCCTAGAAGAAAGTTCAAAATCCTTCACTAAAGTATCTGTACATACAAGTGATTCAAAATTCTTACACTAGTCGAAATCAGTGGAACAGCTGCTAACAACAGTGCTGAAAAATGAGGCCCAAAATTCCTTCCTCAGACATAGACATCTAAAAGTTGGCTCAAAATAAACAATATGTCCATCAAGCAAAGGTCCATCCTAAAGGCTGGGAAATGTAGGTCAAACACCCAAACATTTGTTGAATGATTTGCTGCACTCCGGCAGAAATGAGCATTAATATATCTTTCTCATAAGTCTTCCTTCTTGGGAGCTAAACAGATGAAAAGGCTTTGCAATACATGCAGAAGAGCAATTGCTATCTGAGATTTCATGTGCTGCTAGTTTAAGGTATTGATTAAGGAAGAAAAAACTAGTGGCATCTCTGGTATACAGTCAGTAAACTCCCCACCAGTGAGCAATGAATAGCAAAGCCCCAGTTTCTCCTGGTTTGGGGGACTACACAGGGCATGTAGGGAAAACGCTATTCCTAACAGAGCAGCATCATATGTACCACTTCCCTTCACTGCTTACAGGACCCAGCCTACTATCTAGCTCAAGGGTAGTCCAATGTGCTCCTCATCATATCTCACATCTTCACAGTTTTAGTTTAAAGGGAGCTTCTATAAAGCCTCGGGCTGCTGCCAAACTTTAATTGGCTTTCTACTGTCACAAGTCCTTCCCTGCAGCCTTGCCTTGGGATCCAACTTCTGAAATGGGCTCTTCTACTCTGTTGTCTTCCCTGTGTTTTTCCCAAATGGTCTAAGAACAAGGAGCTGCATCTAGCTGTGACTTTGCCATGATGCCAGCTCCTGCTTCCAAGGAGAGATGCTAGAAGGATCTGTCACAGAGTTCAACTCTACTACTGTGGAGTTCCTAAAGAGTTTTCTCACCACAGAAGAGAAACCCTGCCACTTAAATCGCTACCCACCCTCAAATTTTTACACAGCCAGGCCTCATTTTTAGTTTATTAACCAGTTAAATTTTCTGACTCTTCTGGGAAAGCTTTGGACCAATTCTTCTCTCTCCTTTATCAACCACTGTTCAGACAATGCGGTTTATTACTACAGTTTTCCCACTAAGTACTTAACTGATGCAAGAACCTGGAGACGGAGTGCACTTATGGGCTGTTCTCTCCATGTGGACCACATTCCCTTATTGCTCATTTATTTCAATACAGCCTTAAATGCAAACTGCAGTGGAGTGCAAGTAATACTTTCTATACTAAATCACTGTAGGAGGAAGAGGAATTTTTATTATTTTTTATTATCTGGTCTGTAAATAAGAGTTTTATGAGAGATGGGAGGTGGGACTGTCAAAGCAACCAGATTTTATGGCTCAGTCCCATGTCTACTGAAGTCAGTGGATGCTCCCACAAGTACCATCATTTTTTCTGTTTATCTGGAGGGTTTCCAATCCCTCTTATTGAATGTTTATTTTCATAAACACATTCCTGCTAACAGGAAGGCTCCAATGCAGGTTTACTGATGATTTTGCTGAAGGTTATTACATATGTAGCAACATAAAAGCAAGATATATCCAGCTAGAATGAGGGGCCTTGGGATTACAGTTTTAAAGATTTTGAGCTGTGAGTCATACTTTTCAGTTTTTAATCCAGTGCTTCAACATAAAATTACTTCTTCTAGTGGCCTGAAAGATACAGTAACTCAGAAGCTTCTCCACAAACTGTTCTGTCGCTGCAGGTGCAGGAGTTTCTCTAGGGGAGCTGTGACCAACAGCAAACTGCAGCAATCCTTCACTTTCCTAATTTTAATCTGCTGCTGCATCTGAGTCAGAAAATGTTTTGGCTCAAGGTATGGAGTTATGTACTCAAAAGGATTTCAGCTCCTAAGCTCTCTCCTACATATTAAAGGCCAAAATTCAGCTGCTGCCAGCCCTGGAGATGGCTAAAATCTCCAGACATCTACATTAATGCAACTGAGCTTGCTCATGACTGCTTAGCCTGGGCAGTGCCGTGGATGTATAGTACTTAAGGTTCATGAGGGTTCACAAACTAAGTAACTCCCATCCAGGCAGTCTTTGAAGAGGAGCAGGTTAGCTCATGATGATGATGGTAGGAGGGGGAAGTAATCTTTTCCCAATAATTCAGGACTACAGCACTTGCCTGTACTGTAAGAAAACTTGCAATAGGTTTTTCTTTTCTGTTAAAGGAGGTTTGAACCCCAAAAATTCATAGAAGAACAGCAAGTGCGAATCTGTTTTTTTCAGCTTCCTTTATTGAAGCTGTCATGTGTTGCACAAAATGTTTAAAAAATAAAAAGATCACTTTTCATCAGGCCAGGGACTGGAACCCAGGCCTGACCTCTGACTAACAGTTTTCAAATTTTGCTACAGTTCTTGCTCTTTTTCTCTGCACTGTAAATGGGGATGCAAATGGAAATAGGTTCAACTCGAGTCTGTGGAACTATTTATCCTTTAATTGCTATTGACTTTCATTGTGGGTGATTCATTGATAGCAGTTTAGCATTAAGTATTTCACATTTTAGACCTAAGAGGTTGAATTTTATGCGCTTTTGAATCTGCAACTTAGCTGGAGAGGGTTATAAATATATCAATTCCATCTGAGACCTTGCAGGTTGACTGACAATGACTGCTCTGTTGTAGTCTTCAGTGACTGACCAGCATTAGGATCGATGATTCCTTCATTCTCTTTGCTTGTAAATTCCCCAAAGTGACTGGGAGCTTTCCCATCTGTTTCAGCAGGGGTGGGACCAAGGCCTCAAACCTAAGGTGGCTTTTTTAGTACTGCCAGAGAGATTGACTATCCTGCTGATCCATTTTAGCCATCCATCTTAGTATTTATTGTCAAGAAATCTTTGCACATGGTGAATCAACACAGACTTGATCCCTTACACCGCAACATCGCTCTGTGCAGGACTGTTGAGCAATAACATGAAGCAGAACTTTAAATTCACCCCAGAACAACCTGGATGCTAAACCCCGGCTCTATGGCATGGATCAGGAGAAATCTAGACCATGATTAATCATAACGAACAATAAAGCTGTTTACATACAGTCAGCAAGCAACACTGCATTTGTATGAGTAGCATTTTAGCTGTGTTGTTAAATTGGGAAAAAAGCAAGCAATTAGGAAATGGACTGGTTAATCATTTTTAATGACTACCTGTGGTGTTAGTAGCATGTTTTGGTTAACAGCTCATGAATCCACAAAGAACCATTTAACCTGCATCCTCCAATAACTGTATTAAAACAAGGCTGTAATAATGGCAGCTACGTACCTGGCAGTACCATCCAATTGCTCTTTCCTTTTAGAGAAGAAAGGAAGCATTACCAGAAAGCAAGGAGAGAAGAATCACATAATAAATTCAGCAGATTTTTTTAAATAGAAATTTCTAATCTATTGCTAATGGTTTATAACTCTTTTGTTCTGTGACCATAACTGACAGCAGAATAAAAGCTACATTTTCAACTATCCATAAAGCAAAGAAAGTGATATAGTTTCCTGAAACCAATCTGTGCTGCTTAGACTGGCAATCTAGTCTTTGGTGAGAAGTGAACTCTCTTGCCCTCTCTCCCAGGACCTTATTTGCAAAACACCTATTAAATTTCAGGTCGCATTTAAATCACAGAAGAACCTACATACAATGAACAAGTTTGAAGTCACGGTAATGAGTCTAGACTCCATGCAAGCCTGACAATTATTCTCTGAACAAAACCTCAGGTCAAGAAACCTTCTAGAAATGACTCTATAATGGATAATGTGGGAATAGATAGAGAGTGAGAAGGGATAAAGAAAAGGAAAGATATGTACTGAGCCTTAATTAAACACTTTTGTGGTGTTTTTTCTTAGAAACTGCCTTTTTGACCTAAGTGAAATCAATCCTAAAGAAATATATTGTGAATAAACAAAGAAAGAGTTAATATTTGTAATTTGCCCCTTGTGAAGGCAGGAGCCTGAAATGTTTCTTCAAGTCAGTTTTGAGCAACAGCTGGAGCTGCAGTATTAGCGCAGTGAGCACAATTTACATGTGGAGACGTCTGTTTGAGCTGAGCAGTAGTTTAAGGGCACTTTTTGTCAGAATGAGGCATAACAGCAAGTCCAGAATGAAAGTTTAAGGCATAAACTTGGATAAGTAATGCCCATTATTAGCAGCTGATAGTCTATAGCTAAAAGTCTTGGCTTTCATAGGGCCAACATTTTAAAATATTAGGAACTCAAGGTGAGGAAGGTGCCTGTTTGACAGGCAAGAAAAGTGAGGATCAGACAGACTCATATCCATAAACATATGAGTGTCCATTAAGTCTGAATGTCTTTATGTATGGAATGCTTTCCACTGAACTCAGAAGTGGTGATTAAAATAAAACCATGACCCCAACTCCGTAAAAAAGTTTCCTTGTGAACCTTCAGTTAGTAGTTTCAGTGGGAGATAGTTTTAAACATGCTTTGGCTGTCCTCCACTGAATTATCCCCTTGAGCAATTGGTATTGCCAAAAGACAAGCATTTAACAAGTATTAATTATGTTCACATGCCATGGCTACCTCTGTGAACAACACAATTCGCAGGCCAGTTGAGCTAAAGAGGGAAAAGTAAGAATTCTCAGCATAGCCCATATCTTAAAATACACAACCGCATCATAGAGGGTGCGAGAAGTACAGGCGCCTCTGAAATCCAGGGTTAAAACTTTATCAGGATAAAAATTACAGAGGGAGAAATTGAGATTTCCAGGGCGATAAACTCCAGAGTCTTACAAAGGGAAGCTGATGGTGAGGCAGCCTTCTCCTCTGTTTAATGCTAACATGAGAGCCACTGATGGAGTTATCCCTGTGCCCTTAATATATCCCACCAGGGGAAGGGAGAAGAAATGGATCCAGAAGCCAAAAAGCGTATTTTTCAGTCTCAGCCAGGAAGTTAACTGGCAACAGTCTGTTACCTACAAAAGCCTCATTGATATATATAAAGTCTATGTTTCCTGTCCTGACTTATACTTCACAGAAAATGATGATGGAGAGGTGGACAATGCACTTACCTGAAAAATGGAAATGATACAATTGATTCATAAAACCTCCAGGTAGCAACTAGATCAATCCTGTTGGGATTAGTAGCATAGTATCTCCAAGCAGCCTGAATTACAAGGGAAAGGAAATAATTAGTGTTAGGTAAAGCTATTCCCCAGGCTGACAGCAGCCAGATTGCTTCAAAGAACATAATGATGCGCCTGAGTGACTATCTGGAAATTAATTACTAATTATCAGCAATACCAAATGAGTGTCACTATATGGCAAAACTATTGACACTGGATTGTGGTCTGGGAGGGCTGTTAAAGGAGACAGGACATGACAGAGAACCACCAACATCAACAAGACATTACATTTGACTAAACTGGTTTTATTCTCCTGTCTGGTATGTCTAAAAGACCTTCAGGCACTGCTGAATTTGTCCAATATTTCTGGAAGTGCTTAAGCTAGTTTACTATGTAATGTATCATGAGAAGAAATTTTGCTGAGAAATTTTCTATTTCAGCATTTAGCTCCAATCAAAATTCTCTAAGCACATATCTAAAAAATACTGTAGCTAAATTAGCTACCTGCTAAGTGGAGATGATATAATTTAAAAGGTGAATTCAATTCACCACTGTCCTGGTTTCGGCTGGATAGAGTCAGTTTTCTTCCTAGTAGCTGGTACAGTGCTGTGTTTTGGATTTAGTATGAGAACAATGTTGACAACACACTGATGTTTTAGTTGTTGCTAGGTAATGCTTACACTAGTCAAGGACTTTTCAGCTTCCTGTGCTCTGCCAGGTGCACCAGAAGCTGGGAGGGGGCACAGCCAGGACAGCTGACCCAAACTGGCCAAAGGGATATTCCATACCATGTGACATCATGCCCAGTATAAAGAAGAAATCTTGGAAGCAGAAGTCGGCTCATTTAGTAAGAGAGGAAGAAACGTCTTCTAAAAGGGGTGCCTGCAGCCCCTTCTGTTTGCTAAGGACTGTTTTTAATGAAAACAGCATAATGTGCCACTCAGCCTGTTTCTCCTGAAGACTGGTTTGATCCTGAGCAGTCCTGGGCACCAACGCTTCCATCTGATATCACAGAAACTTCCTCTGTCCCTCTGTGGAAATTTTGCCATTTACTTCACTGCCATCAGGGTGTTTTCCACACCTACTAAGGGTAACTCCTGTCAAATTTTTCAGCCCCCAGACTAGTAATTTTAAGCTTAATTTTCTGAATTCATAACCAAGACCATAACTGAAGTCAAGGAGTCTCTTCCCATTGAATCCTCTGATCGTCCAGTGACATAACAGAAGATCCAGGGTGTGTTTCAGTTTTTACAAACCACACATACTATTTATGTCATTTGCCTTGATTGAAACTGTCACTGTGTATTGTGTTACTTCTATTGCTATTTTCACATCAATAACAAAATAACTTTGTTTGCACATAAAATCACTCTCTCAAGGGAACTGACAAAACCTGGATTTTGGAAAGAATATGTTTTCAACAGCTTCTTTTCTGTGATTTCGTGGCACTGATGCAGAAGTTGGTTGGCTTCCAGAAGCTAGCAGATGAGACCCTTTCTTCTAAAGACACTGTTCTTCTGAAAGATATTCTGGGACTTGAAAGATTCCTCAAAAACTGCAAGGATCACTGGACTATCTAGCTCAATGTGAAAAAACTGACTCCTTTACAAACACAGCTTCTCACCTCCTGCAATGGGAAATGAGAATTTGGGCAGGGGGGAAGCAGTGGCCCTTGTTAGCATGATGCAGCAGTCTTCATACACAACACTTTTTCAAGGAGGGGATAAGTGGCTGCAAACCTGAATGAGTTCAGCTGCTGGCTTTCTTCTTTTCTCAAAATGTTTTTGACGATGTTGCTCCTGAACCTTCAGTGCCAGCCCTGAGCCCAAAATGCCCTGAAAGCATAGAGTGATGCAAGATTTTAGACATTTCGTACCTAGAAAAACTGGATTAATAATGAGAGGAAACAGGTCTGTAGGTGGAGACGGGTATGGCTACGTGGGACCTTTGTGCAGTACAGCATGCCTTTCCCACTGCTCTGCTCGTGGGACACAAGTTTGTCATGATCTTCTCAAGGGCCACAGGCCACACCAAACCATTTTAAGGTCCTCAACAGACTTCTTGAATGCCTACTGCTTTTCCAAGCTGGATGTGTCCAGGTGGTGTATTACTTTCCACTCAGGATAGAGTGAAACTGTGCTTGTGTGATAGAAGAGCTATGCTAACCATACTCTGGATTTGGGTGTGTGGGACTTCCCATCCTCTGTGAAATTCTTTCCAAGTCTCAATCTAAAGGAAAGATATCCTAAAATATGGACTCGGGATGGTTTCTGTTGCTCTTCGGTCCATCTCACCCAGATCTTGTCTCATTCTTACCTGAAGACTTTGCAGACAAGGCAAATATTTGGCCTATGTAACACAAGAGAACAAATATACTTTCAAAAGCCATTTAGAGATCATTTCTTAAGCAGCCAGAGTAGGATTCACCTGGCTAGATCAAAAATACCTGTACTGTCACCTGTTATCTAAATTCCCTTTAACCTTAGTGGGTAGAAACAGCACTTCCGTGGTGGTGTCAGAGATCTTCTCTAGGAAGGAAGGGAAACAGGTGAAATGAAATGCTCTGCAGACCTGCACTGGTTATAAAGGATGACCACTGGTCTGTGATGATCACTCAGATGTAGATCTCTAGCTTGCAAGTGTTTAGAGCTGGGTAAGACGGGCCCAACCCTAATTATTAAAACAACAGCCCTTTAAAAATACATCTTGTGTGGCTATGTCAATACCAGTAAACTAACCCGGGCCAGGGTGCAGGCTCATGAACTGCCCTGTGATTTCCCAGACTGTTCACTTGCTGGATTGATTTTGTCCTGTGCCAATGAGCACTGTCTCAGAAAACGCCCACACATGGTTCGAGGAGTATCGGGGTGACATATTATTCCCAATAAGCTCTATGCAAAGTTGGGAAGAAAGGAGTTTGATTTACTGATATAGACCAGCTCAAGTGTCTGAATCACTTCTTAAAAAGGGATTTTGATTCCACTGGCAGTTTTGATCACTTTACCTTCTTTTTGCAAATGTACAGCTCTGGGCTGTGCCTAACAGAGGAGGGGGAAGGTACTTACTGCAGGAAGAGCAAAGAAAGACACTCCAATGAGAGAGAATGTAGCTGCAATCAGCCGTCCCTCCCATGTTTTGGGGGTCTTGTCTCCATACCCAATCGTAGCGAGGGTGATCTGTGGGCAGAATGACCAGGACTTCCCATAAGAAAAACAAAGCCAACAGCTCTGCTTTAAATGTCACCATGAAACCTGCAGTTAGTGTTACGGGTGCTCATGCACAGCTTCTTAAAATAAGTTCTTGATGATGAGCCAACCAATTTTTTTTTTAATGGCATCATAGTCCAGAGGCATTGCACCAGGGAGAATGGATTTAGTCTTAAAGCAGCTGCCTCTCTAAGATGCATTTGCTGAAAGGGAACTCCATGTGACATTGCACGCAGAGTGAGTCTCCTGCCCACCATCAGTGCACAGTTAGGAATGGGACTTGCCAGTTTACAGCTTGCAGAGCTTTAACAATCAGGGCTACCTCTCCCTGAAGTCTTAGTCTCTGTAAAACAAAGATGACTTCATGAAAACTTACTCCTTTCCTGCATAATTGTTAATTTCCAGCTGTATACCTTTTCTCACCCGTGAGACTCTACCTAAATGTCCTGGATATGTAATGATATGAAAATATCCAGGTGTTCTATGCAACACTTGGGGCCTTTTGATTAATAATGGTGGGGCAGAACCTTGCCATTTATGAGTGAACTGCAGTAAATGAAAAAATATGCTGCTGAATTTTAGTCACAGCATGATATAGACTCCCCTAACTGTTGGTAGCAAAGCACCATGAATTCTGCCTACCAGATGGCAGGAATATTTTGTGATCAAATGAGCAGTGCCACAAACCAATACTCCTCTCTTCATCAGAAGAGACAAGAACAGATGTATCAAAGGTCTCTCTTGCTCAGTATCCTACCACCAATGACATTCCCTGGGTGATTCTTGGGGAATGCATGTAAGACACAAAAGAAGTGTTGAGTTATCCTTTCCAGAGACATTTTGGACTTGTTAAGTTTCATTCCATTAATCATTGCCCAGTGCTCCAATCTATTTAGATCCCTCTGCAAGGCCTCTTGTCCCTCAAGAGAGTCAACAGCACCTTCCAGTTTGGCCAGCTCTGTTTTTGCCATTTTCTGAGGGATGTAGCTCTCACAGGCAGGATACTGCTGTCATGAGAGCTAGGTCTCCCATAGGCATAGGCTATGTCAAGTGCAGTTATACCCAAAGAGGCACTCCTCTAAAAGAGAGGTTTCCCAGAAGCCAAGAGCACAAACTGATTTCTGAGAACGGTTTAAGCACCTAAGGGCCTTTGACTGAAAATCAACAGGGATATAAGTTCTGTTAAATGGTTGTTGGGGCATCCCTACTTTGGCAATGTTATATCAGTAACATGCTCCTCACCCAAATTTAGCAGCACTTATACTGTAAACCTTAACATCAATAATTAATCTCTTCTTGGATATGAAGTTTTTAAGAAGGGGATAAGGTATTGTTGGAGTCACTTACCAGCCCCCACCACAGTGCATCTGCATAGGTTTCAAACTCTTCCTTCATCTCCACCCCATTAGCATCCTTTTCAGGAACATCTTTTTCAACCAGATAAACAAGAAACGAGGATAGGATGAGTGTCAGGAACCCGATGTACCAAGCAGTGATGAGTTCCTGCAAAAGAAACAGATGGACAATGGAGGGGCTGAAAACAGTCTCAATACCCACAGTGGCAGAGTAAACATCAGGAGAAGAGAGAAGCACTGAGGATAACAGCAGAGCTGTCGCTGCTGGCTTGGTCACAGTCCATGACCAGCCCACCTCAGCACTTACTGGGAAATAATGCAGAGATTTACAAGAATTAGCCCTTACATGGCATCTTCCTTGGGAACAGCTTGGAGCAATCTGCAGTTGTAGTTCTGCATAAAGCTGGGTTAAGGGCTTAGCTGCACATGTGACAGAGGGTGCTGCAGGGCTCTGTCCCTGACCTTGACTCTTCCCATTCCTGCTGCCCCTAAGCTTGGTCAGTCTTGGCAGGCAAATCTGCCCTCTAGAGAGGGCAGAGCTCTCTATGCCCTCCACAGAGCCAAGGCTGCAGGATTCAGTTTCTTCTCTTTAGGCATATCAAAGCAGGTTCTGAGGTACGAATTGATGCAATAAGAACGGACATTGAAAATCGTCTGTGTGAAAACAAACCTGAGCTTCCTTGTTTTAGAGGGAGTTACTACAGTGGAGTGTGTGGCTAATCCTACTGAGGTGGGAGATGCAGCAACCCAAGTTCAAATCCAAGCAATGTCTGAAACAAAGCAGAAACTTTTGTGGTGAAGGTCTTCACAAGTGGGTAAAAATCAATATTCCTTTTGTTTTCTGAGAACTGCATTTGCCAAAAAAAAAAAAAAAAAGAAAAAAAGGTTGTAGCTGAGAATTTTGTAATTTGGTCTTGAGATAATTCAACTTTCTTGGCTGATTTCTAGTGTGCAACCACAGAAGGAAATTTGTTGGCAAACCTTGTTATCAAAACTGTTTCTTTAGTGTCTCCAGTGAAGCAAAGTTCTTGCAACCCCTTCTTATCTCCTGCAGCCAGTTGAGGTCCAAAGGGTGGTGGTTGGGAATCAAACAAGGAACATTTGAATGAAATTCCACACAATGAAGACTTAAACAATTTCTAAACAATGTCTTTGGCACATAGACTTCTTCCATGATCTCAGTTTTCTGAGGAACATTTTTGACATAAGTGTTTATGTGCCACCTGTCTTGTAGCAAGTTTATATAGGGAAGAAACAGAAGTTGGTATGAAATGAAGCAGGGTGGGTATCCCTATCAGCCACTACAAAGAAGCAAAGTCTAATTATACTGTGCCAGCTGGCATTTTAATTTTCAAAAACCCCTAAAATGTCAGGAATGTCATTCATGGATAAGAAAAAGCAGTATGTAGCACAGAGTATATGCAATTTTTCTACACCCTGTGCAGATGAGAAATCTCACGTAGAGGATTTTTATGCAGATAGTTTTTAACTTGTAATAATGTTTGGTGAAAATGCAAGAACACAACGTTTCTGTCTGGTGTGAGACAGGATGTGTCTGACTACAGCACCAAGTTAGACTGAGCAAAGATGATTTTAGAAATTTTGTCTGTCTGGGTTCACACTGTGTGCATCTTTGTATTGCCTGACCCATGCTTCCAAAGAGAAATTATACCAGTAGCTCCCTCTGAAACCACATTTCTGCTAACCAGCCTCTTTCCATCCCTCCGGAGTCCTGCTCCACCTGTTGATCAGACAAGTCTGAGAAGCCACTACAAATATGTTGCAAATACAGAGGCATTTCTGTCAAAGATTTCAACATACTTCACCGTGAAAGGGATGTCCCTGCTCTCATTCAGTGTAAAGGCAGAATTCCTGTTGTAATGAGTGAGGGAATGAACACTCTCTCTTGTCACTTTCTAGCACCACTATTGAGTAGAGACAAGGGGTAGAAATGGTTCAGAGAATGGAAGAGGGAATAAAGCTGAAAGCACAAAACTATTGCTTGAACTACTAGACACAATCCCAAGGCATTGCTGTACCTGTGCATCCCCTCTCTTTCCCTTCAACATCTCTCCCCCAAGCCCCAGCTAAGCCCTGCAAGCTCCTCACTTACTTTGCTATGTGCACAAATGGCTGATCCCAAAAGTTTCCATGTACCGCCCCGCCTGTCCATTCGGAGCATCCGTAGGATCTGAAGGAAGCGGAGGCTTCTGAGAGATGTGGCCAGAACATTGCCCTGGTTCCCAACAGCAACCACTGGCACTGAAGCAATCAGCACAAAGATATCTGCAAGGCGAAAAGAACAAAGCCTGCCAACAAAAGTGGCCCCGTCACCTGCTTCTTAATCCCATCTGGTTGTGCTGCAAATTTCCCTAGGCAAATTTTAAAGCTGCCTGAAAATGCCTTCTCTTGCCAATTAAACGGATATCTGCACCTGCCACACAGCCAGCATCATGCACAGAACCCACCAGAAAGCCTCATAATCTATTTACAGATCCATGCACTGGACTTGAGACACTGTCTGAGCTATGCCGACAGAAAAACAACCTTAAATTCATTTGTCCCACAGGAACACCATAGTGAACAGGTCAGCAGGTAAGAAATCCAGTTTTTGATAGTGCATCTAGTATTTTGTTCTTTTGGCTGAGTTTTCCCATTAAGATCTCAAAGCCAGTACTACTATTTTTTATAAGCGCTCAATTTGCTGATTAACTGAAGAGGTTTGAAATGCAAATCACATTGCTTTTTCTTGTTTTATTTCTTTTTCTTTCTTTTCCTTGTTTCCCCCCTGCTTTTTGATCCTATACATATATAAAAAAAAAGTGGTACTAAAAGGCTTCAAACATTCTCCGGGCACTCAGTCTTTAGATTGTCTTCATATTGTATTTCCAGCCAAAAAGCGTGGCACCGGATGGATTTCAGATTTATTCACTTTCAATCATTCTCAAAACAAACTTGTGCCAGTGACAACCAAGAGGTGATATTAATAAATCCAGTGGGATCTTTTCTGTTCTTTACCCAGATACCAATGAAGATTCATTCTCAGAAGTGAGATGACACTATTACTGAGAAGGTATGAGACAGTATCAATCTCACTTGCTCACACCGTGCTCTACTGTCTTCACAATGCTATTAGAAGTATAAGAAGTATTTATACAACAGTAACACCCAAAGAAGCACTACTAAATTGAAGATAGCACAGATGCACAAAGTAAATTTGTTCCAATTTTGTCTACCATTTAGACCCATAAGATGAACAGAAGGAGGGGAGAGGGAAGAGGGTAGCATGTATTCATGTAACTGCAGCACCACGGCTCCCCAGAGTGCTATGTGCTGTACAAATAAAGAACAAAAAGCTAGTGCTTGGCCTGAAGGGCATCAAAAGAAATGAGGGAGTCCTGGAAACAGTGAACGAATGTGGATGTGCATGACAGGTGCTCAGGGCAGAGTAAGCTCCTAAATGTTGGCTAGTTGGTTTGTGGACATAATGGGGAGTTTTAGGAGTGGATTCAAACATGCATAATGAGTAGTTTTATGATAGTTGTAGGCAGTGCCTTCCAAGCCTGAAAGATAACACGGGTGAAATCACAAAGATACTTGTTTGCAAATGCAGACCAACATTACAAAGGTAAAACACAACATTTGAATATGAAAGAGGGCTGGGGAAGATGACACAGTGTTGGGATCTGAAGTGGTTTGAAACTAAAGGCAGACAGTATATTTTGGTATGAGCTTAAGAAAAATGCAGTGGGACTCAGGACAAGAAAAATGTGTTCAAAGAGTAGAAGGATCCATTTTTTTCTCACTGACCAGACACTCAAGAGCCTCTCGAATGAATTGTTATTGCCGGGTACTTCAAATAACTGCTCCAAGCAGGACACAGCTCCTAGCACAAAGGGCAGATCTGATTTCAGTGCTCTTTGCACTGCCATTCACTGGTTCTTGGACATCCCCCCAAACTGGCTTAGAAGGAAAAGGACATAACAGGGAAAACAGTAGTAGAGAGCATGTGCTTACCCAGCATGCACAAAGGCTTCCTGGCAAATTTGAGTCTCCCCCTCCATCCTTTGTAACGACAGCAACACCCAGCAGCCCAGATTCTTAAGGCAAACTCTGCTCCAAAGATGAAAATGGCAAAAGTTTCCTGTATCAAAGACACAAACTACATTGTTAGACTCGTAACAAGTTTTGCAATAATTCTGGACACATGGAGATAGATGAAGGAAACGGATGAGATGCAAGTGTGTGAGAGAGAGAGAGAGAGAGGAAAAAAGTGGGGAGGAGTATATAGGTTGATTAAAGAGGCAAGGCAAAGTGGGACATAGATTTACAGCCTGCTAATTACTCTGCAGAAAGGATGTGCCCCTGCTGTTGGGTAAATGTGAAGTGCTTGCCCTGCCTTGATGGAAGGGCAATTACTTCACAAAAAGACCTCCTGTTTCACACAAAATAAGAATATATATGTGAGTGGTGACTGCAAAGTCCCCAGTGCACCGTATACCCACACCCGGGGCTACCCACCAGCAGCTTGTTCATGCAACCGTATCTATAGAAACAAAGACAGGATACAGTATATTCATATGGTGATAAATTTAAGGCAATAATAAAGGCATATATAAGACAAATTTAAGGCATATATTATCCCCTTAAATTTCTGGTGCATGGAAGAATGGGATTTTCCACCTTCCTCAAGAACTCTTCTAAGCATGAGGAGGGAATGGGGAGGAAAGAGCTTCTCTGAGGTGCTCAGTGGAGATGGGCCAAGGGCAGCATGGGGCACACAGTTACTTTTCCTCTCTGTGAATAGCTGGCAAGGAGGAAAGGTTTTTTTTTCCTGATGCTCATACCCACAGCTGCTAGGCACTTCTGAAAACCGCTGAGAGCCACATAAAAGCAAGCACAGGGGAAGGAAAAATAACCTCAGGCTTTTTCAAATGAGAAAAGATGTGTCTGAGCAGGGTAACAGGGACCAAAAGTGAGTTTCACATTTCCTAGGGCATGAGGGTGTTTTCATACAGGCACTTTTTGAGAAGGAACATGCAAGGGAAATTCACCTTTCATTCCTTTTGGCATTTAGTTCTTGCTTGGATCTACATGTCTCTGGGGGTACAAGGGGAAATGGAAATTGAGATCCCGGAACTATCCTTGCTGTGCAGTTTCCCTAGGGATGTTTTGCTACACAGGCAGGTTAAGTGAGAAGTTGTGTCCTCTATTTCATGACAGCTATGGGAGCAGAGGAAGTTCTTTGTTAGGGTCATTTTCATAAAATGATGAATACGTCATGTTTATACTTAGTGAGGGGTTTTTTCCTATTTTTTTTCTTCTTCTGCCAAATGGGAGGCCTACAGAAAATACAGTCTTGAGCATGAACTCCAGCATTTATAAAACAAGCATTCTGGAAACACAGAGAAAGGAATATATGTATTACAAACACATTTTCTCTCATGGATAGTCATCGGAGGCACTGCTTGCAACAATTTCAGTTATGCTGCTATTGGGCACAAGCATGAGTCCAATTCTGATGACCTCCCTTGAAAGAAATGCTGGGATTGGTAGAATACTGTCGAATGAATCAAAATTCTTGAAAAATCCCCAAAAAATGAGTTTTCAAATGTGCTCAGGTTTGTACTGATACTTCGATGGAGAACTGTTAGGCAAATGCTGAAAAACCATTATTTAAAAGTCTCAGGGTAATATTTTTCCTCTCTCCTTACTTCCCTTTTACTCAGTTGGTGTTGACAATGGACTGGGAACTCTCCAATATGTAAGTGTACGGTCACTGCTCCAGGACCAACAGAAGCAATCTTATTGCATGCAGAGCTGGGAGTAAGTTTCCATCACTGCTGATGGGGCTGATTTCAATTCAAGGACATTGCCAGGGTGATGCAGCAGCCAGTCTACTTACCAGCAAGAGGAGCCAGTCTCCCGAAACAGTTTCATACTCCTTGAAAGTTGTCAGGACAGCTAAGATCAAACACCCCAAGACAATCAGAAACCTGGAATTAAATAAAAGGAAAAAACACAGCATTGTTACCCCTCTTTGTATTTGCATTGGAGATGTTGCCTATAAAAACCTGGGTGGAGACCTTCAGGGGATGGTTACTTCCCATCGGTGAGCAGTGAGGTGGGCTCTCGTGAAGATCCAGGGTTCTCAGCCTGGAGGGGGGGGGGGGGGCTGGCAGTCAAGAAATCATGGCAAGATCCTAAATCAGAACGGTCCTGGGACAGACATGCATTAATTAACTCGTTTGCATTCTTCAGGAAGGAAATGGATGATACTGCATTTTGGGAAGGGATTGGCAGAGGACTGTAACGCTCAGGAGGTCTGTTCCAAGCTGATGTGCTGTGCACTTCACAAAATGGCACTGCAGTTACAGTGGAATAAATCTACTTGGCACATCCTGAGACCTGGGAAACAGTAAACGCTTCAATACAATGCACCACCAGGACAAACCCTCCCTTGAAAACTGCACTGCATTTATTTTTTCTTTCCCTTTTGGCGCTCATTTCTATGCAGATGAAAAGATAAAAAGGTTTGAAAGAGAAACAATAGAGAGGGTAAAGTTCTGCTCTCCAATAAATGCAGTGCGTGATAAATCACTACCCCTGTGCTATTGTCTGTACGTGAGGCTCCAGAACACAGAGATTTGACAGAAAATTTAACTCCCACTGCTGGTAAATCCAATTCAGTCCAAACTAAAGTCGTGTTGATCTGCTTTGTAAAACTATTCCTAGGTTCAAGCTATTCAAAATCTTTTATATATAAAGAGGTAAGAAAAATCAAGGGAGTCTCGTAAGTGATTACTGTGAAGCAGAATGGGGGAAGCTCATATTCTAGTACTTCATGTACCCAGATCATGGACATTTTAATGTGCTCCCAAAACCTGATCCACAGGAACAGAGGGGCAGGTGGCCATGGAAATATTTCCAAGCTTAGTGAATAAATTGGAAGGATGTCTCCATAAAAGCTCTGGATCCCTTGCTTTCATAGCTAGGGTACATCAAAGCAATAATAGGCATTAGGTACTGAAATCACCCAGGGAAAAAAGCTTGTTAAGAATCGAACTGTGTTTACAGTGTACTACCTGTTTTGAATTTCAATCTGATACCTAAAGTGTGATTTCATTTCTTGATGAATAAAACTCCACTTTGTTTCACTGGGTGAAATGAGCAGAATCCACAGCCTGCAGTGTGGAGGCAGCGAGCAAGGACCATGGGGAAGGGAGGCTCAGCTCAGAGACACGTGTCCTCTAACCTGTCTTGGGGTTTTGTTTCCTTCATGTACAGGGAAAACTAGGGCTAAGGGAGCATGTTCTGAGAATTTGCAACATTTTTGCAGCTGGAGTAAAAGGAGAGAGGTTAGCTCCTGCTGCCTTTTCGGAAGGAATTTCCTCCAAACAGCATCAACTAGCAACCTCCATGCAAGGAACAGGAAACAGTGAAACACTTTACAGAAAACCCTGAAGGATTACCTTGCTGTGGCTTTCCTAACATTAGCTATTCAGACTGAAGTTTCCTATGCCAGGAAAATTTCAGATCAGCCATTTTGAGCA
The DNA here is from genome assembly GCF_965638725.1 of Aptenodytes patagonicus. Classification (NCBI taxonomy): domain Eukaryota; kingdom Metazoa; phylum Chordata; class Aves; order Sphenisciformes; family Spheniscidae; genus Aptenodytes; species Aptenodytes patagonicus. The sequence continues at coordinate 8,928,415 of NC_134950.1, read as the reverse complement.
AGGTTAGAACAGAAATAAATGTGTTGGCTCATGCTAAATAATTCTGAATTTCTTTGACAAGTTTCACCTTCTCCCACTCACCAGCCATACTCTAGAGCAAGGGTTATGTGGTTGGTAGGAAACAGCCTTTGGGTCCAAAACGTGTCTTTTACCATCTACCTATGATAACCACACTCCTGCTGCTCAAGACATGTTCCTGCCATGCCCTCAAGCTTGCTTTGTCACACCATATCTTGCTGTCCCCACCTTGCAGTTACGAAGCCAGTGGCTCACTGGCTTCCCAAGACCCATGATCCAGCCACCCTGCACCTCTATGAGCAAACTGGTGCGAACTCAACCGAGACAACGTGATTCCTTTGATTAGCTATAAACCACCTATGATCTGCCACATTACAGTGGTACCGTCACTAATTCTCCATTTAAAGCCTTGAGCTACTGCTACTTGATGCTTTCCATTACAGCCATTTCTTTATACCATGTGAAGAGCCCGTCACCCATCAGCTCACAAGTATCATTTCAACGATTTAATGAAAGGCAGAACACACTGAAAACAGTTCAAGGAAATTACATCACCAGCTACTTAAACTAAAGGCGTGAATTTACGATATCATTCAACAAAACAGCACTGTCAATTAAAGATGACGTGCAGATTTTTGTCCAAGAGGAAGAGAGAAGATAGTAGTGAAATCGTCATCTTTTGCCTAAAACTGCCTGCGGTTTTACCACTAGAGGGTGTCGGTGCTCCATAGAGCAAGGGGATACGGCGCTCACTCCGGTTTTCCTTCCCCATGAAACAAACTCAATGCAGGTGATGTTCAGGTGATCCCACCCATGTATTTGATCACTGCAAGAAAAGCAGTCTCACAGCGATGAAAAGGCTTTTCCTTGGTCACTAAAAAACCCAAATGTTGGCATTAACGGACAAGGGGTGCTGCTAGCTCGATCGCTCTGTGCGCCACAGCCCATGCTGCAAGCCCCACTGCTCAAAGTGAGAGCCCACCCATGAAAACAACAGATCATGCAAGACAAAAAAAGTAAAAGTAGGGTGAGAGGCTGAGACTGGAGATCACAAGTCACCATGAATAATTTTGAGGGCAAATCTGAGCACAGAATGTGGTCTGAACCCCCTGTTGCAGGAAGTGCAAGAATGCAGCCCAGAAGAGTGCCTTGGAGGTGCAACTGCTCAGCAGGAACCACAACCCAAAAAAACACACAGCCCACAGAGCCAGGCTTCTGCTCCTTCTTGCAGTGCTCTGGGGTGTGCAGGGAAGAAAAGCCCGTGTTGGGACACATAACTGCAATCCATCTTGGAAGGGTCAGCTATCCTCCTACCACTCTGTTTCCGAAGGATAAACACCCACTGCAAGTTAATCAAATCACATCTCAGCAATCTTCCCTTAGCATCTGAAATGACGACCGTGTTCAGAGCATGTCATGAATTTTAATCTCCATCGGTGCTATGCAACACATTGATTTCCCTGCAGCCTCTTCTGTTTCGGATCTTGGTGTTTACAAAACCTGCAAGTCTTCTGGTGTCCTCTTTCTATGGAAGATGCTACACAGGTGTCATGTTTTTTTCATCAATCCCCCTTGCTCAGCAAAGATGATAACAAGGTACATCTTCACCTTGCTGCTTATGCCCATATTGTGGACATATGTACCACCTACGCCCATATCGTGGCCTTGGGAACATAAAGACTCTTAACTTGCTTGACAGCTGCGGAGTCTGTATTGTCCTATGGCAATAGGACAATAGCTGAGTCTATTTTGTTTAATTTCATCTTTTAGAGGTAGCAGTGTGGGTCCAGTGGTTGAGCCTGACTGTAAAATCATAACGGGCAAATCTCAGGGAAAGAAACTGCTGAAATCATAGGGGATGAGCAGGGGGAAGACTAACACTGACCTGAGGCAGAGAGGGAGAAAGTCTCAAATTTACTCACAGTTATAATGACACTATCCATGGGACATAGAGCACCAAGGGTTACAAGAAAGAAATAGGGTAAAAGTCAAGGTTTAGTAATGAAAATTGAGTCCTATTAAGCCTAAACTTCCCATTGAACAGTGTTTCAGCACGTGGCAGTCCAGACTTCAAGACTGTAAATCAGATATGTCAAATGAGGATCTGAATTTGGTTCTCCAGTTTTTAGAATCATCCTTGCTATCATTTTACATCCTTTTTCACAGCCCATTACATTGTACCTATTTGCAGTATTATGCCTAAAATCCTGATTAGTTTCTTGTATGTGTAAGTTCCAGACAGCCAAATGGCAGTGGTCTTTTGTCACTGTCACAACTAATATGCTATTCTAGTAAATACATGTTCTTATAATTGGAAAACACATGTTTAACACTCATATTTTCTAATCATACTATTTTGATGTATTAAATGCAGTATTCCAAAAACAATACATATTTTTTCCAGGAAATAAGAAGTAATTTATGGCTATGTTAGACCATGAATCTAATGTTTCTTGGATGACCATCACAGACTGTTTTGTTTGGTAAATTTTGATTTCTTTTAATATTTCACATTCTTTGAGTTTCTCTTCTATATCTGCTTTCATTTGAAGCCAATATAATGAAGATCTAGCTGAGAACTTTTATATTTTTTCCATATATATGCGCTCATCATGTATCCTGTTCACCACCTCTTTCTTCAAAATTTTAGGAGCAGATCACATAGTAATTTGCCTATAATCTATTCCAAAACATAGCAGTCTTTTTGAAGCTGTCATGAGGACTAGATACATCACAGGCAGGCCAAACAATATTTGCATCAGGCATCATTTTGGCAAATTTTTGTGCTGTGTGACAAAATTTTAAGTCTCAATTAGGCTTACAGTTAATAGAGAGGCAAGTGTGCTTCTAGTGTACAACTCACGTTGTTTTAAAGTAGACGGCTCAAGCTGGTCAGAAGCACCTACAGAGACAATTTCTTCTCTATAACTGTAAGGAAAGACTGTAGTGACTAGCTCCTATGGAGAAGTTTACTCTGTAAATTAGCTGAATGCCACCCCTTATGTTCAGCCTTGTTTTGAATAGGATTACAAATGCTATCTTTTAATTATATATTTTTGCTACTGAAAGAAGTAGCCTACCAGCCATACCAGCCTACTTCTTACATGACCAGGTTTCTCTGAAATCCCTTGCTGTAAATTTAGGTATCACATCTACATGTGGTCGAGGATCCTGCTTACAAAATAATAATCCAGGCTCTGGGCAGGAAAGCCTCTTGAACAGTTACTAGTAAGAAATCCCCTCCAGTGCGACAGTGCATAGACTTCTGTTTGCTCTCACATCTCACATCTTCATTTCTTGCAAGCCATTGGAATTTCCTCTGTCTCCAAATGTTCTTATGAATCTGAGATTTTTCTGCTTTGCTTCATTTGGCCCTTTCTTGTTTTCCCTTAAAACTTGTGTTCTAGTTTCATTATGTTCTGCCACCTGGTAAATGCTAATGGAATTCTCTAAGATTATATTAGGAAAACCTGGCAGTGTTTTGCTCAATTTTTGTTTTATGGTTCCCAGTGCAATATGGTCCTAAAACCATGGTTCCCACACAATTTCCAAATTTCATATTGGAACAACCTTATTTTCTCCAACTATTGGCTTTTACCCATAAGGATTAAAAATGCATCTTTTCTCACAGTTCTTTCAGTTGCTCTATATTCCTACCCACCATCTTTTTCTCTGCATCCAAACTTCAGTTTTCACAGAACATCTGCAGTATCTTGCACTGATCGTTTTATGGTTGCTAATGAGAGGCTTGAGTTGGGATTTTTAACACTAAAAAATGACATTACCAAATATTTGAGAACAGCTCTTCAGAGAGAAGGGAATGCATGCCTGACTTTCACAGACTTGGGAATATTCACTGTTTAATATTTAGATTCTTACACCTCTGCTATTCCAAGCAATAGGCCAGCTACTCTTACAAAGATCAGTACTGAGATAAAGGTGACGGGAAAAATCTGAAAACTTTGTGAGGCTACAATTGTGCACTGTGTAGAGGGGTACGGGGAAGTGCACTGAGAAACTCAGCGGGGGTCCTGGAGAAGGAGTGAAAAAGCAGCAAGTGCTGCAGTTAGGGATGTTCAAAGGTTCCTCTTTCTCTGCATCCACAGATTCCACTGAGTACACACACAGAGCTCCATGCAGGAGCCCCTGGCCCAATGCCATCATACAGCAAGGACAAGGTAGAAATGCCATGCTCAGTAAGCTGAATTGCACTCGTGCTCTGCTGCAATGGCAGAGACAGAGCAAGATCCTCCACAAGATGCTGGAGGAAACCCTAGGAAGTAAGGAAAGATCCCCAAAAGATTCCTAGTCTCACTGGCATACCAGCTGATCTGGCAGGTGATGAAGTGGTAGCCCAGAAGACAGTAGTCCATTGGTGACAGAAGTGAGAGACATTGTCCCTCTCACAGTAGGAAGCTGAGCCAGAAAAGCCTAAATGCTTATTCATGCCAAGTTTTTTATGACCTTGGGTTCTCATTGGCAGGAGTGCCTCTGACCGGGCTTCATTGCTGTTTCCCTAAGTTTGGAAAGCTTTTAAAAAGCAAGATCTGGGAGAGGAGGATCTGTGCCCCTTCACAGCAGGGCATTTAAGGTGCCAAGGAACAGCTTTTAAATCAGACAGTTCCTCTCTCCTGTCCTCTGCATACAAGCCAAGAGCCTGGTTAAGGCCTTGGTTAAGGCTTTTTCTTCAGGTCCAGTCCTAAAAACTTTTTGCTTCAGTCCCCTGTGTACCACCATTGCCAGCTTCCTTAGGGAGTCTGGCATGCTGGTATAAAATATTTTGGGTCAGCAATGTCACCATCATCCTGGATTTTCTGCTCTAGGGGACATTTCAGAAGAATGGCCTGACACATTTCCCAGGTTTGCTGGCATGAGAGTGCAAAATGGAAAGCTCAGAGCACTACATTTCCCTGCCTGATTTTTCTTATCTTGGAAGACAAGAGTCATCCACCAAGATCCCATTTCCATCTTGTCTCTGAGACAAGTTTTAAAGATGCTCTGAAAAGTCTAGCATACATAGGTTACAAGAAGAGGCCTAGACATACCACATGGGCGACCGGGGGACAGATCGCAGAAGTGAAGGAGAGGCAATGACAGCATTAGCTACCAAGGAGTTAGATGTCTCCTATCCTCCTGCAGCTTGAATAAGGATGGAAAACCTTCTCACTGTTGCAACTAAATTTTCTGAGTTGCTCTGTTAATGGTTTTAAATTCTATTTTTATATTAAGTGAATGACATTGGACTGAACTCTTGCTTGGGGCTTTTATCTGCCATGACTAGTATGCCTGTCCATGGGCTTATCTCTGGCTGGCAGCATGCTGTTAATTGAGTTGAGACTCAGACTATGAAACACAGTGGGCCATGCAGCACAGCAAAGCAGGAACAGCAGAGCCAAACCGCATTACCCAGCAGCCCCAGCTGCAAGAACTGCAAATCAAATGACTTTCAGAAATGCTTCTAACAGGACATTCTCCAAAGGACATTACCAAATTTGTGTGAAGCCATTTGAAGGTAAACTTTAATATTCATACATTGATTTCTCCTAAATTTTGTGAAATAGAAGTGTAGGACATTTGAAAGTCAGCCTGTAATTCAACAGTCAAGTGCCCAGCCTTCAGCAAACCCCGTAAAGAAGAAAAGTGAATTTAGAGTATATAAAGAGCCTAAGGTAAGAGCATTAATCATCCATGTCAACACTTAAACATCCTAGGTAGGAATTTCCAGGAAAGTACCTTTCTAAGCATCATCAACACTGTTGTGTCTAGAGATGAAAAATCAAGGAGTCCACTTCCAAACATGAAAAAATCTCAAGGATACCCAAGAATTAGAATCTCTCACACAGACATGTACTAATCTCCTCACAAACCCTTCCCATTTCTTTAGGAATGAGGAGAGGAATGTGTTAAGTCCTCTGAGTTAATTTTTAGGGAGGTCCAAATAGTGAAATGGGAGAAACTTCTGAACCCACTGTTGTGCCTTTGCCTTAACTGAGCACACTGTTGTGATATTTTCTTCCTTCCCATTTGAAATCAATGAAAACCAAAAGACTGTAGAGGAGAGGGGAAAAAAAAAATAAAAAAAAGAAAACCAGTCAAACAACCTACCCACTCTTTCTTGCACCTGACCAATTCCCTTTTCTCACAGGCACTCATGTCAAACATATTAGGTCCTCCAAAGGCGATAGAGCTGAGAGGGAATTTCTAATATCAGGAAGACAGCACTGTCCAGAAACAGCCCCTGTAGTCTCTAATACAGGATTTCTAGATAGGGAAAAGATAATGTTAATTTGGTAGCCGGGCAGATTCCTACGGTGAATGAGAGAATGAGAGAAAATGATGGAATGAGAGAAAAGAGAATCTTTACTCTTTAACCAAGACTTCAACTCATTTTGGAGCTTTGGCAGTTTTGGGTTTTTTTCTATTTTTGACCCTAAATTGCAAAAGAAGATATTTTTTTTAAACAATGCCAACACTTCCAACCTAATCTAGCACTTTCAGACAGGTGGGATTGCCAAGTGAAAAAACAATTTCCAATTTGGACTGTATCTTCTTTGCCTGTGCCATCTCAAACTCCATCACACACTCACCTTTATGTGTGAACATGAGCACTTTATGCAATGATCTCAGTTTTCACACGGAGTGGGACATTCAGAAGAAAAGTTGCATAGTGCCATTCCCAATGGACTTTTTTGCACAGTGAAAGAGTTGCAACTGTGTAAGGAAAAGGTGCATGGCTGCACATGACCTGCACCCCGCAACAACACTGCCAGTACGCTCCAGGTCCAGGTAACAGTTTAGTGGGTTTTCCATTATGGGCAATGAAGGGTGTCCTGATAATGCAGCTCCCGTGGAGCCAGATGTATGGCTCAATTTATCTCCTGGATTACAGGAGATAAATATTATCACTTTAAGAGCCCCTTTCTGAATTTTCTGGTATTAACTCCACAGAGAGCTCTATCATTTTGCACCTGAGCCGGTCACAGTTTTGGCTGTGACGCAGGGCACTTGACTCAGGACTTTTCCAGCTGAAAGCATGAAGTATTACAGCTAGAATGGAAGAGATATCTTTTCCACATAGTGTTTAATCACTGGCTACACTGGAGAAAATCAGACAAAGATCTCAGATCCTTGCTTTGAACTATCCAGTTGTTGGGGTTTTTTTAATCCAGGAGGATTTTTTGAACTTTTTCGAATTTTTATATGTGAAGAGTGCAGAGTCATCACTGCTTCTTACTTTGTGTGACAACACTGCACATCAGTTTTTCTTAACAAACTGGTCTGTAGCCTATGACCCATTCACAAATCCAGTGGTGCTGCAAATCAAGCACACATCAATCAGTCAGGAAAGGATTTATTACTGTGCAGAATACAAAGTAGATGAGCTGCTCTCAATTTATTCACAGGGAGAGAAGAGAAGGAGAAAGGATCTGTGCTAAAAGATGCATGGGCTAAACTCACGTTACAGCAGCTGTGGATCAAATGAACAGTGGTCGTGTGGAGTAACGTTTTTTTCTTGGGATATGCAAATTAACACAGGCAAAATACTGTGTTAATAGACAGACCAAACTTCCCTGCAAATCAAACCACATTTTGAGTCCAGTTTGACTTGATGGTGTCCCTATAAACCTTTTCTTACATCAGACTCTTCATTTTTCCTTCATGCTCCATAGATACGCAGGCTGTAGTTTGGCATTGATGATCAGTCAGGCAACAAGGTTTCACAGCTCTGGCCAGTACCCCATAAAATGGCATTATCTGGAGGCCAGGGGAAGGCCACTGAGTGCTGAATGCAGAATATTCTTGAATATCTCTTTCTACAAAAGAACTGGGGATGTCTCAGAGGCTTTAGATTATCTCAGATATCACATGAAAATAGCCATTTTTAAACATATCAATGCAGGGGTCTTATCTCAGTTAGAAACCTACCCAAGGGATGAGCTTTTATCAGATAATTATGGACAGCCTGGTGCAACTTCACTCTCTAGCTGCTGCTCCATAGGAGCGCGGATGTCCCATAGGTTCTGTTACATATTTGCCAGCTCTATATGGATACTGAAGATCCCCCATGGTGTCTCATAGTGCACTAGGTGCACATGATTCAAGCCTCGGTTCATTGCCTTTTTGGAGGAGATGACTCCATTATACCCACTGAGAGTATCACCAGAGTCCTGGCGCTGAACACAGTGTCACGTGGAAGAAAATGCATTTTGGATGTCAACCTGAACAGCATGGTCTCCCAATCACACCTTCCCCAGCTGGCCAAATGCTAACTGCCATGCCCTTTCTCACAGTGCAAAAATGAAACCACTCAGCTGCACACCAGTCAAACCTCTGCCACAGGTCTTATGCCCTTTAATACCTGCATTTCAAAATATATTTAAGGGCCTCTCTTCTCATAGTTCTATATGAACACTGGAAAGATTTTTTTAACAATTTACTAGGAAGACAGAAGAGGGACAGAAAGTGGATTTCAACCCTAAAATGTCAGCTGCTGCCTTGATGGTTTAACACATGACAAGATATGTGAGCTGGATAGAAATGTGAGGGGGGTGATCAATTGCTTAGAGGCAAATCCCTTTATAATAGTGGGGTTTTAATATCTCTTTTCAAACTAATGAGAGAATGTCAATAACTTTAAAGTGATTCAGCAAAGGTGCTTACAGAGGCTGTGTCATGTGGAATGTCTATAGGATCTGCACTTCCACAGGAAAGAGTGTTGAAGGGTCTGCAACTCCCAGTGGGCTGCAGACCCCTGGTGCTAACAGAGCCGCTAAGGTCAACACAGGAACAGCTGAAGCATATAGTACTGATAAGTTATATGTGCTCCTTTTTCACCTCCAGTTCACATTCATTAGTAAATTATGAGTTGCGTTAGCATGGCAAATGGATCATGTCCTCCTGAAGGTGAACTTTGGATAAGCTCTTTAGAGACCATTGTATCCTCAGAACTCTGATTTACACAACTAAACAATAACAATAGCACATGGATTTGTACCTATGTAAATTTGATGCTGTTTTAAAGTATTTCTGCTGCTTTATATTACCATAAGCAATTAGTCAGCATTCAAAATTCAGAATGATCATCTGTAAGCATGTGATATTTCATTTGAACTCTGAAGTTGAAGCCTTTGGAGGAGGTTATCAGCCTTTTCCAGACCTGCCCAATTTTATTCCTGAAGTGTTTTACCAACATCTGTAACAATGCTTCTCAACTCAATGTATGATGGCCCCTTTGCTCAACTGACTCGTTAATATCTCAGATTGCATTATCCCTGTTTAACCCAACAGTTTCAAACAAAGACAATTCTATCAAACCTTCAGGAAAAAATGGCAATATGGAAGGGAATATTTTTATTTGTTTTTCTTTGAAGAAAGTTGGCAGAGAATTCAGCATATGCAAGTACATTTAGAAAAATAAAACCCAGTTTGCAGTAATGAGAAGTTCTGCATGCAGAATACAATCTAGCAAAGCAGTTAAGTCTGTGCTAAGCAGGTCTGTTGGGACTCACATGTTTATGTCCTCAAATAATATGAATCTTTGGTTCTCTCCTAAATAGAGCAGCTGGTTTTACTGAAGGAAGGTCTTCTGTAACAGAGGAGTATTGGGCACAGCAGGACACAACCTTGACATAACTTTCCTATTCTTATTTGACATCCATGGGAACAGGAATTCCTATTCCTAATTTAAGCTTTGCCACCTTCTTCTGTTGTGGCATCAATGCAGAGAGTGACTGGAATCTCAATGTAATAATGAATCTGTAAGAGTGGAGAGTTAAATACATTTTCAGGTATATCATGACAGATCTGACCAGCCAGCCAGCCAATAAAGCTCATTCAGTGAGCTGAACTGCCCTCTGAGCTCCACAGACTGTACCAACTAGATTAGCGGGATAGTAGATACTTAACTTATACGTATGCACACAGATATTTGGATGCCTGAATTTAATTTCTTAATCATCAGTTGAATCTCATCTCATGTAGGTGAACAAAAGCAGAAAGCCTGGAGCAGAAAGCAACAACACCGATGCTGTGCTCACAGCTTGCAGTTCCTCTGCCAGTCCCGAATACTGGGATGTTGGGGAAGGTTTGCATGAGACATGAACAGCTTGTCCCTTTTCCTATAAAATTAAGACTGCTGCAGAGGGATGGATGTCAGGTCCGGGCTTTTTTTATTGACCTCCCAGGCATTGTGATGGTCGACACAGGCATCTAAAGTGTGTGGAAAGTCAGATTTTTCTCCCTCCACATCCCACCAGGACATCTCCAGGGATGGGGTGGCACAATTACCATGTGACTAGAGAAAACAGTAGTCAGCCAGCACTAGGCAGGAACTTTTTCCTGGGTGAAAGACATACTGAATGAATCAGACAATCTCTCCAGTATCTCAATGCTCTGATTATATATGGATATTAGCCTTGGCTGTCTACAGCATTGCTTGTACATTTGTATTTGGTATAGCATGGCTTGAAGTTGTTCTCCACCTTGATTAATTATTTAGGTCATAGGTTCTAACTGCTCCAATGATGTTACAATGACTTATGAGTAGTCTTGATCAAGGTGTTCACAACTGATTGTACATTGATTTTTCCATTGTTTACTAGCAGCAGTAGTCCTATGAAGGCTCAGAAGTCTGGTCTATACTCCAAGTAGTCCATTTTTTTTTTTTAAACAGGAAATTAAGGAGGGGGACAGGATTGCTCCTCCAACACTTCTCTCTTCTTAATTTTTTAGTTAGGGACTAATTCAAAGTGCCTTTAAATCAATGAGAACATTTTCATTGGCTTCAATGAGCACTGGTGCTCAGCCTGACCCTTTTGCCACTTAACGTTTCTTCCTGCATTTTGATTCAATAAAAATTAGGCCAGAGGCATGTGAAATACAGGCTGGGATTCACCTAAACTTATTGCAGACACTGCCAGTGCAAGTGTCTGCATCTCAGCATGCCTGGCTTGCTTTAAAGCAGTGGGGAAAACTGGGGACCTTAAAAGCATGATTCATCTGCTCTGTTTTAGGTATCTACTTTAGGAGGAACTAAGTATTAGAAGTGCCTACTTCTCCAACTGGAAAAAAGAGCCCCAGGTGACTAGGTCAGATGAGTCTCACTCAAAAGTCAGATAAGGAGGCATGAATCGAACCTAACATTCTCTCGCAATGTTGGGAATGATAAAAAAGAAGTAAAAGGGAAGAAAGCTTTCCACTGGGCCCCAGGGCACAACTGTCTAAATACAACCTTTAACAACAGGAAAAAACAGGGTAGTATTTTATTACTCTGTCTTACCAGTGTAACCACACATAACATGTTTGACACTCAGATATTTGCCAAACTGAATATTGAAAAAACATGAAATGAAGCCAAAATTAATAATGAGATGTTCTTAGAAATACCTCATGCCCACCATTTTTACCCTTGAGGGTGCATACGTTCCAGTGTTTTTCCACAGTCAAGACAACTATTAAAGTAATAGTTTCTAAAGAGCAAAAGCTTAGTTTCTCCTATGAAGGCAATGTTATAGTTAGAGAAAAGTTGAAGAAACAAAGTATTGCAATCCCATCTCACCCAGTAAAATTATCAGACCTGGTAACTATTAGTTTTCAAGTTATTTGAGTTCTGAGGGTGCTGTGGTAAGTCTGATGATAAAGTTAATTACTCACAAGAACAAAATTTGAAAGGTTTTCATGGTGAACACTTCACATTAAATTACTAGCACTATTGCAGTCATTATGACATTTTATAAATAAGCACGTTTACACTCAGCTTGCCTGTAAGGTTATTAGATGTATCTCAAGGTGCCCACTTTAAGTGTACGCTAAACAGTTATAATGCGGCTATGGATGTTGTTTATCTAACACAAATGATTCAACATGCCCATAATAGAAAGCATGTAATTAAGTTCTGCACACACCATTATTGGAGTTATGGGACAGGCTAAGAAATATTTCATGCTTTAGACTCTTGAGGGAACGCATGCTCCTTCCTCTAGCATGGACCACTGTGTTGTCTAAATATTTTTTGCCAGGAATTTTGAATCATTGTCCTTATACAAGACATGCCACACCGTGCACAAAAGCAGGAATAGCTTTTCCCTTGGACCTGGACAGCAGAAGTTAATGATGCAGTGATCATCTTGTACAATGTCAGCTTTTTTATTTTTTAATATATGGAAATTCTTTATGCTGGAGGATACTGTCATATATACTATATACATTTTTTCTCAGTTCCTGAAGGTTGGGGGTTTTTTTTGTTTGTTTGTTTTATTTCTGGCACAACTTTTATTAGTTCCCTTGTTTAGAGAGTAAGGAGTAAATTGCACGTCTATCTATTCATCCTTTATTATGGCATTAACCTCTCCATTATCAGCTCAAAAGCAGGGTTTATATTGCAGGCATCAGATCCAGCAATGATTTCATAGGTTGATTTAGTAGGAACCCCTATCAGTCAGTTATGTCCCACAGACCCAAACTTCATGAGATAGATGATAAAAGAAACAAGAAGCAACAGCTAAAACCAGATTGAATTCAGGGGTTATTGGCTCCTCTCCATGTGCTTTCATGGTACAGCAAGCTAGATAGATTGGGCTCACACTAACAATTGCTTCAGCTAATGTTCCTAATTGATAAGATATCAGTGCAACAGGCCAGACATTTTTTGCATGCATGAGTTTCCTTTATTCCCCACTTCCAGCTAGGAACAAATTAAGTATAGATATCTTTTCTAGGGTTCGCACATATAAAATCCAGACCATATTTTATTTCACAAATATATAGCCTAAAACATTTTGGGAGTAACCAGTTCTAATATCTTAATTACCTTTTAGAGTCAACATGCATCAGCATGGTGTGTATGCTTCTGCCTGCTGTGTTGGGTTTACATGGCAAGGTTTTGGTAGCAGGGGGGGCTACAGGGGTGGCTTGTGTGAGAAGCTGCTAGAAGCTTCCCCCATGTCCGACAAAGCCAATGCCAGCCAGCTCCAAGATGGACCTGCCGCTGGCCAAGGCCGAGCCCATCAGCGACAGTAGAGCCTCTGTAATAACATATTTAAGAAGGGGGGAAAAATACCCTGTGCAACGGCAGCTGGAGAGAGGACTGAGAATATGTGAGAGAAACAACTCTGCAGATACCAAGGTCAGTCAAGAAGGAGGGGGAGGAGGTGCTCCAGGCACATGAGCAGAGATTCCCCTGTAGCCCATGGTGAAGACCATGGTGAGGCAGGCTGTCCCCCTGCAGCACATGGAGGTTGACGGTGGAGCAGATATCCACCTGCAGCCCGTGGAGGACTCCACGCCAGAGCAGGTAGATGTGCCTGAAGGAGGCTGTGACCCCACGGGAAGCCCACGCTGGAGCAGGCTCCTGGCAGGACCTGTGACCTGTGAAGAGAGAGGAGCCCACGCTGGAGCAGGTTTGTTGGCAGGACTTGTGACCCCGTGGGGGGCCCATGCTGGAGCAGTCTGTTCCTGAAGGACTGCAGCCCATGGGAAGGACCCGCATTGGAGAAGTTCATGGAGGACTGTCTCCCGTGGGAGGGACCCCACGCTGGAGCAGGGGAAGAGAGCAAGGAGGAAGGAGTGGCAGAGACGACCTGTGATGAATTGACTGCAAACCCCATTCCCCGTCCCCCTGTGCTGCTCGGGAGGAGGAGGTAGAGAAATCTGGAGTGAAGATGAGCCCGGGAAGAAGGGAGAGGTGGGGGAAAGGTGTTTTAAGATTTGGTTTTGTTTCTTATTGCCCTACTCTGATTTGATTGGTAATAAATTAAATTAATTTCCCCAAGTCGAGTCTGTTTTGCCCATGACAGTAATTGGTGAGTGATCTCTCCCTGTCCTTGTCTCGACCCACGAGCCTTTTGTTATATTGTCTCTCCCCTGTCCAGCAGAGGAGGGGGAGTGATAGAGCAGCTTGGTAGGCACCTAGCATCCCACCAAGGTCAACCCACCACACCTGCCCAGTCAGGTCCTCCTCTCCCATTAGTCCACTCCACCTACAAGATGGCATTCAGTCTCCTTCATGCCATGCGCCAGCTTGTTTGCTTGGTAAGGAAACTCCAAATGGAGGAAGAGCAGGTAATTGCTCAAATCCTATGTACTGTTTGGTGGATTTCAGTGCCTCACGGCCTCTACAGTGAGGATAAAACTAACCGGTTGATGCAGAAGCTTCTTGGCTGAGGAAGTTGAATGACCACTTGAGCACTATTGCGTAAGACAGGATAGATAACACCTCAGTGATCAGAAGAGATGGCAAGACTCCAGTTTGCGCCACTCCAGCTACCAGCATTCAGGAGAACCAGCATTAAATGAAAGGGTATAACAAAGTTATCCTGGGTTAACTGCTTGTCTACTGTTGCTCCAGGTTAGAGCTGCTGCTCTTCGGGGATATTTCAACTAGAGAAGAACAGTTACTAAAGCCTTTAGGAGAGTTTCTCATTCCTTGATGCTCAGTGGCAAGTGAGAAAACTTGAAATATCAACCTGGATATCCTTGGACAGATTAATAGAATCATAGAATCAATCATAGAACGATAGAATGATAGAATCATAGAATCATAGAATCATAGAATGGTTTGGGTTGGAAGGAACCTCTAAAGGTCATCTAGTCCAACCCCCTTGCAATGAGCAGGGACATCTTCAACTAGATCAGGTTGCTCAGAGCCCCCTCCAACCTGACCTGGAATGTTTCCAGGGATGGGGCATCCACTACCTCTCTGGGCAACCTGTGCCAGTGTTTCACAACCCTCAGCGTAAAAAATTTCTTCCTTATAGAATCATAGAATCATAGAATCATTGAGGTTGGAAAAGACCTCTAAGATCATCAAGTCCAACCGTCGACCCAACACCACCATGTCCACTAAACCATGTCCCTAAGTGCCTCATCTACTCGTCTTTTAAATACCTCCAGGGGTGGGGACTCCACCACTTCCCTGGGCAGCCTCTTCCAATGTTTCACCACTCCGTCAGTAAAGAAATTTTTCCTCACATCCAATCTAAACCTCCCCTGGCACAACTTGAGGCCATTTCCTCTCGTCCTATCGCTTGTTACTTGGGAGAAGAGACTGACACCCACCTTGCTACAACCTCCTTTCAGGTAGTTGTAGAGAGCGATGAGGTCTCCCTTCAGCCTCCTTTTCTCCAGGCTAAACAACCCCAGTTCCCTCAGCCGCTCCTCATAAGACTTGTTCTCCAGACCCCTCACCAGCCTCGTTGCCCTTCTCTGGACACGCTCCAGCACCTCAACGTCCTTCTTGTAGTGAGAGGCCCAAAACTGAACACAGTATTCGAGGGGCGGCCTCACCAGGGCCGAGTACAGGGGCACGATCACTTCCCTACTCCTGATGGCCACACTATTTCTGATACAGGCCAGGATGCCATTGGCCTTCTTGGCTGCCTGGGCACACTGCCGGCTCATGTTCAGCCGGCTGTCGACCAACACCCCCAGGTCCTTCTCTGACAGGCAGCTTTCCAGCCACTCTTCCCCAAGCCTGTAGCGCTGCATGGGGTTGTTGTGGCCGAAGTGCAGGACCCGGCACTTGGCCTTGTTGAACCTCATACAATTGGTCTCAGCCCATCGATCCAGCCTGTCCAGGTCCCTCTGCAGAGCCTTCCGACCCTCGAGCAGATCAATGCTCCCGCCCAACTTGGTGTCGTCTGCAAACTTACTGAGGGTGCACTCGATCCCCTCATCCAGATCATCGATAAAGATATTGAACAAGACCGGCCCCAAAACTGAGCCCTGGGGAACACCGCTCGTGACCGGCCAACAACTGGATTGAACTCCATTCACCACAACTCTCTGGGCCCGGCCGTCCAGCCAGTTTTTGACCCAGCACAGAGTCCACCTGTCTAAGCCGTGAGCCGCCAGCTTCTCTAAGAGAATGCTGTGGGAGACGGTGTCAAAGGCCTTACTGAAGTCCAGGTAGACCACATCCACAGCCTTTCCCTCATCCACTAGGCGGGTCACCTGGTCATAGAAGGAGATCAGGTTGGTCAAGCAGGACCTGCCTCTCATGAATCCGTGCTGGCTAGGCCGGATCCCCTGGTTGTCCTGCTCATGCCTTGTGAGCGCCCTCAAGATGAACCGCTCCATCATCTTCCCCAGCACCAAGGTCAGGCTGACAGGCCTGTAGTTCCCCGGATCCTCCTTCCGGCCCTTCTTGTAGATGGGCGTCACATTGGCAAGCCTCCAGTCGTCCGGGACCTCCCCCGTTAACCAGGACCACTGATAAATGATGGAAAGCGGCTTGGCGAGCAGCTCCGCCAGCTCCCTCAGCACTCTCGGGTGGATCCCATCTGGCCCCATAGACTTTTGAGCATCCAGGTGGCGTAGCAGGTCGTTGACTGCTTCCTCTTGGATTATGGGGGGTTCATCCTGCTCCCCGTCCCTGTCTTCCAGCTCGGGGGGCCGAGTACCCTGAGGATAACTGGTCTGCCTGTTAAAGACTGAGGCAAAGAAGGCATTGAGTACCTCAGCCTTTTCCTCATCCTCGGTGACAATGTTCCCCCCCGCATCCAATAAAGGATGGAGATTCTCCTTGGCTCTCTTCTTGTCATTAATATATTTGTAAAAACTTTTTTTGTTGTCTTTAACGACAGCAGCCAGATTGCGTTCTAGCTGGGCTTTTGCCTTTCTCATTTCTTCTCTGCACGACCTAACGAGATCCTTCTATCTAGTCTCAGTCTATCCCCCTTTAGTTTAAAGCCATTCCCCCTTGTCCTGTCACAACAGGCCCTGCTAAAAACTTTGCCACCATCTTTTTTAGAAGCCCCCTTTAAGTACTGATAGGCTGCAATAAGGTCTCCCCAAAGCCACCTCTTCTCCAGGCTGAACAACTCCAACTCTCTCAGCCTTTCTTCATAGCAGAGGTGTTCCATTCCTCTGATCATTTTCGTGGCCCTCCTCAGGACCCGCTCCAACAGGTCCATGTCTTTCTTATGCTGAGGGCTCCAGAGCTGGACGCAGTACTCCAGGTGGGGTCTCACCAGAGCAGAGTAGAGGGGCAGAATCCCCTCCCTCGACCTGCTGGCCACGCTTCTTTGGATGCAGCCCAGGATACGCTTGGCCTTCTGGGCTGCGAGTGCACATTGCTGGCTCATGTCCAGCTTTTCATCCACCAGTCCCCCCAAGTCCTTCTCGGCAGGGCTGCTCTCAAGCCTTTCATCCCCCAGCCTGTAGTGATACCGGGGGTTGCCCCGACCCAGGTGCAGGACCTTGCACTTGGCCTTGTTAAACCTCATGATGTTCACACGGGCCCACTTCTTGAGCTTGTCCAGGTCCCTCTGAATGGCATCCTGTCCCTCTGGCATGTTGACCGCACCACTCAGCTTGGTGTCATCTGCAAACTTGCTGAGGGTGCACTCGATCCCACTGTCTATGGCATTGATGAAGATATTAAACATTACCGGTCCCAATACGGACCCCTGTGGGACGCCACTCGTCACCAATCTCCATCTGGACATTAAGCCATTGACCTCTACCCTCCGGATGTGACCGTCTCACCAATTCCTCACCCACTGGACAGTCCACCCATCAAATCCATACCTCTCCAGTTTAGAGAGAAAGATGTTGTGGGGGACCGTGCCAAAGGCCTTACAGAGGTCCAGATAGATGACATCTGTAGCACTTCCCATGTCCACTGATGTAGTCACTCCATCATAGAAGGCCACGAGGTTAGTCAGGCAGGACTTGCCCTTGGTGAAGCCATGCTG
Source organism: Aptenodytes patagonicus (assembly GCF_965638725.1). NCBI lineage: Eukaryota > Metazoa > Chordata > Aves > Sphenisciformes > Spheniscidae > Aptenodytes > Aptenodytes patagonicus. The sequence continues at coordinate 8,910,704 of NC_134950.1, read as the reverse complement.
GCTCTCTCGAATCACCTCCCTGTCCTCCATGGGCCTTAGCATAGCTTCCAGGAGGATCTGTTCCATGATCTTCCCAGGCACAGAGGTGAGACTGACTGGCCTGTAGTTCCCCGGGTCTTCCTTTTTTCCCTTTTGAAAAATGGGGGTTATGTTTCCCCTTTTCTAGTCAGTGGGAACTTCATCGAACTGCCACGACTTCTCAAATACAATGGAGACTGGCTTAGCAACTTCATCCGCCAGTTCCTTCAGGACCCGCGGATGGATCTCAATGGGGTGAGCACCTTCAGGTGCTTTAGATGGTGTCGAACCTGTTGTTCTCCCACAGTGGGTGGCTCTTCATCCTCCCAGCCCCCACCTTTGCTTTCTGCGGCTTGGGCAGTGAGGCTTGAGCACTGCCCAAGCCGCAGAAGGCAAAGGATACGCTTGGCTTTCTGGGCTGCGAGCGCACATTGCCGGCTCATGTCCAGTTTTTCATCCACCATAATTTTACCCTGCCCTCAGCCCTATAGACTGGATCTTGGCACCTTGGCAGTAGAAAATACTAAGTTTAGGGGGAGTTCAGGCCATGTGAATCTCTTTCCCAGTCTCCACTAAACACCACAAATTTCTATTGACATCACTGTAGGTTTTTTTTCTCTGGAATGGGATTTCAATCCAGGTTAGTAAAATAGAAGATTATCTGTAGTCCCTGAGGACATGTTTCTGTACACACAGCCTTACAACCTTAACCTGAAACTGGGGATCCAGATCTGGTCAAATAGCAAGCCATGCTATTATGGTTACTTGTTAGAACTTCTAACTTAACTGTAGGATGTTCTAGTACGAAAATGTTAGAATTAATCAAGCTAGCTAGGGTATTAAGGCAAATGTAGCTGAAGTAGAATGGGTTAGTTTTCCATGCTGAGAACCAATTAATTAATGTGATGAATTAATCTGACAGAACAAAGTCCTGTCACAGTTAATCTACTTCCATTATCATTGTAGCCTGGTTAAAGCTAGCTCAGGTATTTCTACATCTCACTGAAATCTGTCCCATAGTCGTATTTTTTGTTTCTTAAATGCAGTACATACACAAAGGCCACCATTTAAGGAAAGTAATGACAGCTTGAAAAGAAGTGTCATAAAATCCAGAAAGCCTTTGATGCACAGGATGACACACTTTGTGTATCTTACTTCCACAGTCTGAGTTAAGCCAAGCACCAGATTTGGCATCAGGAAGGTATATATCTTCACATCACTTTAGCATTGAGTATTGACTTAGGCCTGGATATTTTCTTTTCTTTTCCCCGGAAGATATGGCATTGCCCATTTGTTAGGCTTATCTGGGAATTATTTTGCTATAGCAGGAAATGATTACAGACTCATTCTTCTTCACGTACATTACAGTAGAGACTCTTGGTCTTTAGTATAAGCTTTTTGTTTTTTTTAAAATGCTTCAGGCTCATTGTAGAGGTGACTTTGTCATTGTTCTGGTGAATGCAGTGCATAAGTAGATAGTCTCTGATATGATCTGAAGAAAACACCTTATTTTCTGTGGCTGCACATGGCTGAAGCTGTTGGTCCTTGTAGCCTTTTCCAATGAAACAGAGGCCCCCATCTTCATAATCAGGAACCTGACCCCTCCAGCATGGAGGTGCAGGAGGCGTTGTAACTCCAGCACATGCAGCAGACAGGCCATTGAAATGAACCCAGAAAGATGCACATCTGTCTCCTTACTCCATCTTCCTATGCTTTCCACACTTTCACTGACCCAGCTCTTCTCTCTGGTTCCCAGAACAGTGGTAATAAGCTGATGTGGGAGCACAGGGTGTCAAATGAAAAGTACTAAATAAAGGAAGCAGATATCAGTAGCTTCATTTTCCCCCCATCAGGATTAAAATATCTTTTGATGAATAGGGAGAGCATCTTTTTAAGTGAACTAAAAATATTACAGGAAATTAAATAGGGCTGTGAAGATGTTAAATCTAGAAAGTATATTCAATCATTATAACATCTTTTACAGCAGTTTCAGTTCTGATTTAAGCTCAAAACCCCAAAGTAAACTTAAATTTGGAGCCCTTACAACATCTCCGGAGTGTATGTTGGTTGCTATATTTATAGACAGTGTTACATGAGTGTTCTTCTCTCTTTATATGTAGCTAGTCAGCAGATAGCATGCCAGTGGGTAGTCCTCCAGAATACATCTGCTTGATATACCAGCATTATGGAGTCAGGAAGGTTTAATTTAACAGCTTTAACTGCATGAATTGTTCACAGGGCTTAGATGTGAGCAACCAGAAATTATTTAATTATTTTTAACATGAATACCCAATAACTTACAAGGAGGTTTGTACATGGGAGTGAGCATGTGCACGTGTATCTGAATTTATTTCCTGGCAACTAAGCTTCCTACAGACATTGGTTTGCTACTTCTAGGAGAGCTAGAAAATCTGAACTAGCTTGATCATCACCCCTATCGTAAAGAGGATTTCACAAAATGCTTGAAGAAATCTTACAAATCAAATTATTCACTACTTTTCTGAAGTGTTTCTACTTTTTACCCAAAAAAGAAAAAAAAGAGAGACAGAAAGAACGTCTGTGCTTTGGGGAATGAAGCCTAGAAAGAAACATTTGGAAAACTTACAAAAGAGTATGAAAGGAAAGTAAGAGCTTGATCTTATGCTTACAGAAATTACTGGCAAAACTCTCAGTGACTTTAATAGTGAAAGATCAGAGCTCAAAGCATGAGCCCAAGAGAGGAAGACAAGAAACAGGTCTGTGATGAAAGACAGTGGCACAGAGAAATGGTGACAGTCAGACAGCAAAGCCCATAGCCAAACACTTTCATGTAAAATGCTCCATGCTTCAGTGACCTACGCACTTCTGACATCTGGTAATTTCCCTCTTTGGGGAAGATGGCCCCAAATATACTGCTGCTATGTGCTGAACTCAAGATGTTCAAAGCTGCTGATTATTTTTCTTTTATGTTTTCTCTTTTTTCCTTTTTTTTTTTTTTCCAGTCTATCTGCTGGCAGCTCAAGAATTTTTACCCCACCAATTCTGAGTACCCATGTCTCTGGTGAATGAGAGAAGCCTTAAAGAGCAATTTAAAGAGAGATCTCACAACTGTAAAGAAAACCTTTACATTGTAATGGCTTGGAATACAGATGGCAAATTGAGATGCCCTTTAGCTAATGCTGTAGTTTCATGTGCTTTCCAACAGACAGATATGTACAGAATAGGAGAAACCTGCTAGAGCAATGAAAGGCTTGGAAGCAGACAGGATTTAGCTAAGGTTTTATTAGGAGAAAGAATTAGTTTTGAATTTTACCATGGCAGTTTTGAAGGCCTGGGGCTTTGATCCTGCAAAGACTTTACTGTGCAATCTGCTGGATATTACAACACCATACATCATTCCCTGTTCACAACACAATTCTTTTTTGATTGATATTTTTGAAAACTTTGAAAAAATAAAGCATATGATTCACCTCCCATTGATCAGCTGAACTGCACTAGGCTGCAGAGCTTGTTAGGATGTAATCCGTTGGGGGAGTTAAATTTTAACAGACTGCTGGGGTTATTTTTGGTTTGTCATGTGCAAACTGACTGTAATCTCATTGGTACCCACTGAGAAGGCAGAAAGGATGATAGCTGTGCTACAGCTGGTGGTGAAAGGTTATTCTTAATTTTGATCTGGCAAATGAGTTATCAGCCGTCATGAATGACAAGATTCCTTCTCCCACTCAGCCAGTGATGAGCAGACTTTCAAACATACTGTCTTAAGAAGGCAAAATTACAAAGCCATTTCAAAGTCAAGGTTAAAAACCTCATATGCTTCATTGCCCCTTGGTAGGAAAATATGAAATTGTATCCCTCTCTTTCCTCCCCACCATTATTAACTATTTCTTTTAAAAAATCTGCAGTTCTTGTTCTAGGAGGCAACTGACAGTTAAAGACTAGGAAGAATGTTTTACCTTAAACTGGAGGAAGAAAAGTGTTAGGAAAATGGGAGGTTTGTGGATATTTTTGGTTAAATCAAGCTCTGGATCAAATTGGCTGGCAACAAAATGGAGGTCTTTACCATGACTTAAGAATGTGTGAGGTCACTGGCTGCTGAAAAAAGCTACTGGAAAAGGTTTTATTTTAATTTAGAATGCAGTGATTCAATAAATAAGAAAAGTGGGGATTATTTCATGGGTTTGTGGGATGACACAGCACCGCAAACTAACGGAGTAAAGTTTTCCATCAATATCAGTACTGATATGAAACTGTGGCTGTTTTCAGAGCTAAACCAGTCTGAGGGAAAAATAAATAACAAATTATTTCCTAAGGAAACCCTTCCATTCACCCTCAAGGAAATGTTAAAGAGAAACATGTAAGAGGATTGTTCAAACTGATTATATAATGTGAGCAAATCTCTGAATAACAGCTGCAGCATGAAGAGGGCATTAATGTTAACTCTTCAGCATGGGCATCAATATCTGATGATTATCACTCATTAAAAACACTTTGTTGCACATGCAAAACCCAGTTGCTAAGGGGACCTGAAAACTATTTAAAGCCATAGAAAAAGCATCTTTATGCACGCTCAGTGTTATGGTGTCTCTGTAATCCTATTAACTTTAATGCAAATATTTATGGTGAGAGGTATCACCTAAGTTGAGTAAGATCTCTACCGTCTTGCATGTAATGACGGAAGAAAGGAAGAACAATATAGAAGATATGCTGGATGGCCAGCAGACATGTCTACATTCAGAATGAGCCAGTGATTTCTATATAGCCTGGTGCCAAAATGAAACAATTGCATTTATTCTACATGTCCATGTTCAAACCATTTTAAACCCTACTGCTAATGAAGACCTACCAAATCTCTGTATGGTGCATGTCCTGCTGCTTTCCACAGCCTGACAAATATGAGACAGAATGTTAGCTAACCTGCCCAATATTATAAAGTTTGCCTGCTGGTGACAAGGGAAAAACCTAAAGGAGGATCTGAAATTGTAGGCAAGTGTCATCCACACAAATACATGCCAGAAGCTTTACAGTTACACTTTCCTATCATGAGTACGAGACATTGTCCACACAATTCAAGATAAGATAATTCAAAGAATCTGCTTGACTCTAATCACATTTCTTAAAATGATGGTTTTTTACTTTCTGGTATCAGTCTGATGTCTGTAAGCATTCTTAAAGCACTAGATCTCAGTAATTTATTTTTACAGACAGGGAGCTGAGATTTAACTTCATGTACAGCCTCTCAGTGCAGTCTCACAGTGCTCTTGTGATTCCCATAATTTTGAAACACTCCACAGAGGCAGGAACTAAAACAGCAGAGAGGAGCAAGGTTTGTGCTTCCCTTAAGGTGAACATTTCTATCAGGAGTTTTCTACTGGAACCAAGTTAATAATAACCCAAGAAATTCATTCTGATATCTTCACAATTCTCCTGGGTGATGCCAGACCATACCTAATGCTGTTTGCCCTGAGTTACACAGGTAACCCCAGCACACAGCACAAATCCGGAGTTTAGCTGAAAGATAGACTTCAGGAAGTACAAATTTACACAGGCTACGGGGCCAGTATCTCCTGGAAATTTGAAGGAGCCAGTGTGCTAACAAAACTTTAATTAAGGGAGGTGTAATAGCTTGTAGAGACAGTCCTGAAGTGTGAGGCTTCAAAATTACGAAAAAAAAAAAAAAAGTGTGTTCAGTGTTATTAACACACAATGGCTTGGTAATTTCCTTTGCAGGACATATTATTTAATGTGGAGCCAGGTTACAGTCTTGGAATATGAATTACCTTGCAATAATCCTATCAATACCAAACACACGCAGGTGCTTTTACAGAGTACCTGGTCTCTTTATACAGCCTACATTGAAACTGTCCATTGCTTTCCAGTGCTTATCATCTCAGTGTCTGATTTCAGCCAAAACCTGATAGCCAAAAGCAGGAACTGAGTAGGAGATTAATGTTATCTGGCGACAAACAACTATGGTGGATTTTCTAACGGTGCTGATAATAACTCATTAATCACAAATGAGACCCTGCAATAAAACAGCCACTGGCTCACAGCGCAAGGAGGAAGTGTACCTATGGTGAGAGCAAGGACCCCTCTCCCTCCCTGCTCCCTTCCTGAATGCCACGTGGCCCACGTGGTGTCCGCCAGCACAGCCCATTTTGATGACCAGAGCTGCTGTCAACACACTCGTCCCACTTCCAGGAGCACTTTTCTTCCTGAGGAATGGGGTAAAAACCACCTCTGGTACATGCAACATGGCACATCAGACCAAGCAGAGAGCTCTGCTTGGTCAAAAGTTCATTTCAGCAGTGCTGTGAGCTCCCAGGCTATGGGTATGTAGAGGGGGATACTGGCAAAAAACTCACAGGTAATATCATCACAAGGAAAGATGAGTTACTCTTGGTTGTCCAGGACCACATCAAAGATAGCCACCCTTGGATGCCATCCTTTTTTGAGTCTTACCACTCTCCACCCCACTGAAGCGAGCAAGTAATTTTGGCACTATGAATACAGAGGTAAAGCAACTTCATCTAGTGCACAGTGGCTGCTGTGACCTTGGTGAAGGAATGCAAACAGTTTCTGTCTGCCTGAGAGCTGTGACTTGCTCCCCCTCCTCTTCTCCATGAGAGCCTGGGACCTGCTCGTGTCGGTCTCCACGTCCCCGCAAGTCCCAGTCCCTAGCTGAGCTTTTGACACAGCAAGGCAGGATAGACTTTGCAAGGTGGTAACCCACATTTTTAATCTTGTCCCTCTACACTGTTTTTCTCTTCCTTGGCAATTCCTCATTACTTGCTGTGTGTTTCTCCAGTAGTATCCTAGCCTACATCTGTTGGTCAGCTTCTCTAAATCCCTTTAGCCATGGCTTTGTCCAGAAGCTGCAGAGCATAAAACATTACATCCCATCACAACCACAACTCAGAATTGATGACAGCTCCAGAGAGCATCTCAGGCTGTAAACCTATATCTGGTATTTACGATTCATTTTATGTTATCTTTACACTGCAGACCAAGCGGCAATTTTAATACATGAGCAAACACACAGATTCAACACTCCAAAGGAGAAAACATTCTCCTGGGATATACACAAAAGGCAATTTAGTGTTTTTTGCCTCTAAGGCTTGCTAGTGCCAAAAGATTTTGAAATTTATCTCGTTACTGCCCGCTGCTTTTTTTTTTCATGTTGTTGCTTGCTCCTTCCCACCCTGAGGACACACTGTACTTTACACTGCAAAGAGATACAAAGTTTGTCCTAGAAAAAAAAAAAAAAAAACAAACATTTTTACTGGGGGGAAAAAAAGGCCAAGATATCTCTCATAGCAACTCCTTTCTTAGCAAAACACTGCTACCACCTTCAAAGCATCAAAATGAATCCTCCCTGGTCTGCTTTAAATATTTAAATATTTATCCATTTACTTTTCATTTTAAAATATGGCCTTCTGGCTCTGAGATATTAAACACTCAAAAGGATGAAGTCTACCCTCACCTACCAGTTCTCTTGGGATAATTGCCATTCCGATCCTACTGGGAAAGATATACCATCTGCAGTCTCGGGTGGACTAAGATTCAGACCCTGTAATGTGCAACTTCTCTCCCTCTTCAGGTTACGGTATTTTATTGACTTTCAGTGGCTAGATGAACAGGCTGAACGTCTGTATACCTCATTTCAAGCTAAATCCAAGAATATCTAGTGAGTGAAGGTCTAATACATTAATAAATAATAGCCGTGCAGGGGAAGGTAGGAATTCAACACCTTTTGCAAGTGCTTGCAAGGTTAACAGAAGTGCCACCAGGCAGCCCATGATGAGCCGCTCAGTCTGTCAGACTGGAAGACCAAGGTCACAGTGTAGCCACAAAGAAACAACTAGTGTTCCCCGATGATGGAAATTCATGCTTTGTTAACAAAATTTTATGGCTGAAACAGGTGATCTAAAGGCATTTTCAATGTCCCGTGTTTCTCTCAAGGAGGAACCAGGAGTGTGTTAACGGTAAGACAGCAGGAGCCAATTAAATGTCAAAGTGAAATCCTCCGAAGCTGTCACTTGCAGTGATGGATAGGCTCCAAGAGGTGATACACCTGGACCTCACTTGGCTCCCTCACAGTGCATGGCGATATGTGATACTTGGCAAAACCAAGAGTCCCCAAGTCAGACAACCCAAAATACATTTGTGTCTGTGCTCAAAATCCATTCTAAGCCATCCTCTAAAACCGCAAAGGCCAAGGGCTTTTAAATGCAGAAATTCATTTCCCAGTCTCACCTCTATTTTCTGTTTCAGCCATCTGTTGCTCTCCCGCTTACCTCAGGGAGGGTTCAGCTCTCCGGAGCCGTGCCAGCTGTCTGTACCACACACAGTACACCTCCGCTCTGGTGTGAGGCACAATGGCTGAGAGGACATGCTGCCTCAGGACAGCCTCTGTGAGGAGAGCCAGGGGCTGCCCCGTGCCGGACACAGCTGGTTCCAGCCGGTCCCAGCCGGCTCCAAGGGCCCCACCACAGAACATGGCTGAGCCCCTCGGCCAAGCTGGGGGCACCTGGGGGAAAAGAGGTGCCAGAAAGGGCAAAAGGCGGCACAGGCAGAGGAGGAGGAAGCCAAGGAGGGAGCAGCAGCAGAGGGACCTCGAGGCCGGAGGAGGAGGAGGAGGAGGAGGGTGGGAGGTGCTGCAGGCCCGGAGCAGGGATCCCCTGCGGCCCTGGAGAGACCCCGCTGGAGCAGAGACCCACCCTGCAGCCCGGGGAGGGCCCCAGGCCGCAGCAGGGGGATATTTCCTGCAGGAGCCGCGGCCGTGGAGAGCCCAGGCGGGAGCAGGTTGTCCCTGAAGGGCTGCAGCCCGGGGAAGGGCCCGCGCTGGAGCAGGGAGAGGTGTGAGGAGGGAGGAGCGGCCGAGAGGGGCTGTGATGGACTGACCGCAACCCCCATCCCCACCCCCTGCGCCCCTCAGGGTGGGGGAAAGTGCTTTCAGTCCACAAGTTTCCTTCTGGAAACTTGAGGCAACATTGCTGGTGGATCCCATTACCCTCAGTGGACCAAATATCACTTTATACTTTCTGGATGTTTTAATATTTTCTTTATTACTTAATCCAAAGTTTAAAAAAAAAGAAAAATATTATTGGGGCATTCATTCTAGAAGATTTTTTTTCTTGTTAGCACCTTCCTGGAGTTCATATTAATGACCTCTGCCTGTCTGAGTGTCTGGAAAGTATCTGATTCTTGATGAACAATTAGTGTTGTTCACACTCTACTGGACATTGTCAGAAATGTTTTTGTGTTCTTCGCCTTAAAAAAAAAAAAGATTATTTCAAAGTTGTAGCTGTAACCCAATTACACCTCACGTCAGAGCAGAACAAAAACAAATGTGATTTTGGCTTCAAGCCTGCCAGCATCGTTCAGTGCTTCAGTGATTTCATTTCCCCTAAGTTAGCAGCATTTAAATTTCTCTGTAAATTATTCCTGGTAGTTTATTCATATCTTAACAGCTGGATTGTGGCACTGTACCCTGCACTGTATCAGCATAGGGTGAGCAACATGGAGCCACTGTGCCACAGAGATCATCTGCTGATTTATGGCTGACTCAGGCAGAATTTATTTTGGGACGACACACAGAGTGGAAGACCCATTCCCAGTGCCCATTTGACAGCAGCAAGAAAGCAGCCACTGCCTAGTGCATATATGGGACGTGAACAAACTCCACTTACAGTGAGAAAAAACCTGGTAGATGAAGGATATTTTAACGTAGCCAAAATTCAGGCCAGAAGTCTAAGTGAGCCCTTAAGCCAAAGCAATCAATGCATCATTGTATAACAGGTTACTGACTATCAGCTGGGCATGGTAACTGGCCATGCATACATCCGTAGCCCTCTACAGCTGTGAAATAAAACATGTTAGCTTACAGCAGGAACTTCTGAACCATGGAACCATCAATGATTTCAGCCATGGCTTTGGCTTTGGTAATAGCTTTGGCTAGGCTGTTAATCGTGGTAATGATCTTTATTGTGCTGCTTTTTAGGCAGTGACTTTAGCGTCAGTCTCCAGGGTAATGTCTCAGCAGATTCATTTATAATTGCTCATAATCTAGGGAAGCGGCACGGTGATGAGCATTTTCTGGATGGATCACTGAAGAGTATTTCAAATTTTTGTCATATACATATATAAAACTTCCCTGTAGTCACTAAAGGAAGGCTGTTCAATGTCAGTGAAGGAGTTTCTCTTCTTAGTTCCGCTACAGATGCACTTCCTTAGCCTCAGTTTACCCATCTGTGAAATGGAAACCCTATGATTTATCCACATTTCAGACCAATGAAATGTTTGCAATTTCAGCAACTTAAGATGAAATCAAGAAACATTAAAATATTATTGTTGTTATTGTTGTTGTTACCAACGCAGGGTATCTCAAAAAAAATCCCAACACCTCTTCCTACCTGGAAGGACCACGGCAACAGAGAAACTCGCCTAAAGAAGTTGCTGGAAATGCAGAAAAAGGAGTCCAACAGTGTCTATTCCCCTTTCATACTGAACTCACACAATGTTTAAAATCATTCTCTGCATTCATCAGCCCAGAGAAATCCTCTCCACAGCACCTGTAGAAACTCTCTGGGATGTTCCCAGAACCTGAGCATATGGGCTGAGAGTGTGTGCTTCAGCTCTTGAGGACACCATGCACAGAGATAAGGGGCTGTGAGACTCAGCACCAGCTGTAGCAAACATTGTTCAGCCAGGTCCCTGGTTGCCTGTTCTTGTGTATATTCAGCAGCAGCAGAAGAACAATAACTCCTGGGTACTACTTTCCAGCTCCCATTCTGACCCACTGCCTGACCCTGGACAAGTCAGTTAACCTCTGTTTGCCATTTTATGCCTGAGTGTTAAAAGAATGCAGCACTTACCTTCCCCTTCTGGGTATTGTAAAGCTTTGGTAATTTATACTTGTCAACTGCTTTGGGATCCTTAGATGAAAGGTGCTAAATGATCATTATTAATATTTATGAGAAAGCAAAACCTATAACATAACGCACACAAGTTGAACGCAGCCATGTGCCCTTTGCTGGGCAGAGTTTTACAGCATTGGGCCAATGGGCTTATTTCTCTTCACTTTTGAGATGAGCATGATTGCAGCATCATCCTTGAATGGTTATGTCATTTAACAAGGACTATACTTAGCACTAGTTACATGTTTCACAAAAAGAAATAATGACCTTGATACCCCAAATGTTGCCCAAATTGATGCATGCAACATCTTGCAGAGGCACCTGGAGACCTTGAACCTCAAGCCCTCCACTGTCAGATCATGTATGTCCATACACATCCAGAAAGCTGATATATCCTGTCATGTGATAACATCCTAATAAGATACCTGCAATTTGGCTACATATGGGTAGATGTCCATTGATGTGATAGGGCTTTTATCTGGTCCACGACCCCATGTGAGCGTCCTCTGTCACATGATGAGAATTACTTGTTACAAAATATGACTTTGAAGCAACTAGCATGTCTCCCAATACATAAGGTTACTCCTATCGCTTGAGAGCACATTTGATTGCGCTTATGTGACAGGGGACGTTGGACCTGAAGCTGATGTCTTAGCTTCCAGTCATGTAGTCTGCATGGCTCTTGGGAACGACAACATCAGGGAGTGCCTTGCTAGGACAATTTGTATGGTCTGTGGCTCGCTCCTCGGACACAGACCCTTGAAAAACATCACAGCAGGTGATGGTCAGATGGTCTGTCTCGATCTGTTTTACAGGATACCCCTGCACTATATAATTCCTTAGCTTCTCTCTCATCCTTTACAGTAAGTCTTTCCTTTGAAACACCATTAGTCTAATTTTTATCATGTTAACCAGAGTCCTGTTTTCATAAGTCTTTGTGCAGAATTCAGTCCTGCTTAATGACTGACTGCATGGTCTGGACGGAGTTACCTAGAGGGCTAATACATTATGCCCTCCACCATGGGTTGCAGTGCTACATCTGCTAGGTACATGGCCTGTCTACAAAGACCAGGCTACTTGCCTCTGTAGCTCTTCTTTATGCCTAGCCAACCTTCCTTAAATAACGTAGGAGCAAAGAAGATGGCAAAAAACGAAAACAGGCTTTTGTAACTAGGAAAAAAATCCGTGAATCCATTGGGCTGAGAAATGTCTCCCTGTGCTTTTTACAGTCCGGTCACGTTCTCTAATTGCTCTGGTGATTTGTACTTAATCACGGCCATTGTCCTTTGCTGCCCATTCCCCTCCCCTGTCTGGCCCTAGGATGAAGTCACAGGCTAAATTTGTGATGATGACAGTCAATGACATAGTTATAGGCAGTGTTTTGATCTGCCTATAACTATAGCAGATCTGCGTTTTTACTGCAGGGTCAAACTGCAGGAGAAACTGAGCAGGGCAAAGGAGGGAAAATCTTTATTATTTTTAAGGCAACTAGCTCCTTTCCATCATGCTAGATGATAAAACATATAGAAATTACCCAAAATTAGAGGGGAACATTAGGGAGAGAGACATTTCTGAGTGTAGGGTGTAATGTGCTTTAGGGATTTATAGGATCCCATAGTCCATTCCCCCACTCCTCCTGGCACTCTCTTTCAATCTAATTAAGCATAAAGAACATTACATGCAACTTCAGGATGATGTAATGCATCTGCGTAATTGAGCAGTGCATTGTCAAAGAGCATTCAGTGCAATGTTATGTATATTTGATGGAACAATTTCCACTATTAATATTCACTGAGGATTCCTAAAATTAACTGTAATTATTGAGGGAAAGGGCCTAGATATGACAGAACACGGCTCAAAGAAAACATCTGTTCAGTGCTCGGTGCTGGTCAAAACCACAAGGATGATGTCAGGCTGCATTAGGAAAGGGCAAGGTAACAAAATATGAAAGGAGGCAATTGAAAAAGAGAGATGAAAAAATGAATGGCTTCAAATTAAAACCCGGTTATAAATTCTACTGCTGACATTGAGAAATGGGAAAGCTGCAGGCTATTCACCCACAGTTACCTGCCTCTGTAAGTGTGAGACTAGAGATATAGTAAAGCAAGACATATCTTTTTTTTTATCCCAGAAAAGTTCCCAGAAAAGTATGACTTTTGGTAATAAGTAGGAAATGTATCTTATGAACAAAGTGATATGTCACTATATAACTGTACCACAAATCAGAGCCCTAAAACAAACACCCCACACAAAGGAGGAGTGTGAGGGACTGCGGTATGGTCCTTCATTTATTACAAGGAGCCACACAGCAACACATTTTGATTCATTAACAGACCAGGTCAAAACGTGGCACAGAAAAGCTTGTTGTTTGTCTCCTGCAAGCTTGTAAAGTTCTTGCTGATTTTCACTAATGTTTTAAAATTTGACAGCTCTAATTAATTTTTCAAGCAAACGGATGCTAAAAAGGCTCTAAAAAGCATGTATTCAACTAAGTTATATTTTCTGTTATCATTGCTGTTATCTTTCTAGCATTAGGTTGTTCTCCTATCTCAGTAATAAAAACTTGGTGCAGGGATTAGCTTTTATATTATAACTGTGCTATACCCGTGACAGTGGAGCCTTGATGTTGTCATCAATACAAAGAAATGCTTGGAAGGAGGCTGGTGAACTGGCCACCATCTAGTCCGCTATTTATTCTCTGCCCTGCACCAGGCATATCTTCCTTTCTGGGTTGGGAGGCAGGTCTGGTGGATCTGGCTGAATAACTACATCTTTTCAGGATTTCTGAAGGTATGAATGTACAACAGGTCTAAGAGGCTTGGGAGGTCTCAGCTACACAGCCTGTGACATCCAGAAATGTCCAAGGCATTCTGGAGTGGTATGGATTAGCTTTGTCTTCTTCTTTCTAACCTGGTTACGAAACAACTTCCCAGCAAAATTTTGGGATGTACATGTTGCATTTTGCTAAGGAGCAGGACTCCTCATCAGCTGTGATCAGTCAGCAGCCAGGAAGAGCATAGTTTGCTCATTCTGGTGTCTTATCGTGAACCTTATAATAGATGGCCTGCCTTAAACTTCTGGCTTCCCAAAACATGGTGTAGTCTTGGCACATTGCGTTCCCCATGCATTTGCATTTTGGTGCTGATAGATTGGATTCGCATGTATGGATGGTGCCCACACCACATATCCTTTTGTTGAGAACTGAATTCCGACACATTTACTTCTCAGCTGATCTCATTCCCTCTATAGGTCTAGCCATGGAGTGAAACACAACTCAATATGAACAGATTTATCAGGCCATAAGTTTTCAAAGCCATATGAAATCCTTTCGGCTGAACAATGCTGTGTAAGGCTACAGTAAGCCATTATCATAACTACTAGCACCCAACCAACTGCACCGGTTGGCCTTTATTCTCTCTTGGACCTTAGGGAGGTGCAGTGTTTTGTGGAGATGTAAGAGTAGCCTTTGAAGCTTTACGTGAAACAAAGTCAAACACACAGGGAATATTTTTTATCCTGTAGTAGCAAAACATCTGCCTTAACCTTGATGGTACTAGGATTTTTCAATCTGAAAGGCTATGGGATTAAAAGACCAGGGTGCAGCAAGGCAAATTACAGGAATATAAAATGTCTGGGGGAAATCAATCCCTTGGGTCATTACATCCCTGCTATCATGGGACATGACATAATCCTGTGCAAAAGCATGTCAGACTGTCTCCATCGCTGTGTTCACCTCTCCTCTGGTGCTTCTAACGGGAGAGTGTCACAGAATCTCACTCCTCAACTAGTCGTAACCCTTCTTGTTTTCAGCCTAAAATATTCATGAGCAATATATTCACATTTGGTTCTGCCAACACTGTCCTGTCTGCTTAATAATTGTTTTTGCCTCCCCAGTGATCACACACTGATGTATTGACAGACAGCATATATTTTTGCAGCCCCCGCTTTGCTGAAGTTAAACAAGCTGACTCAGTTTGTCTCTCCTCATAAGAAAATAATCTCTCTATTTGCTTCATTATCCCGTGGCCCATGTCTGCAACTGACCTAGTCTGAACTTCTCTGCTCTGAATATGGATGGCCAGAATTGTGTATAGATATGGGCTGTAGCTTTCTCAGTCTCTGGCCTTCCAGTAATTGTTGAATGGAGTTGGGGATCCTTTCCAAGTGGCTGAAGGCCTCTGGAAAACAAAGCTGATTTTCTGATCTGCCTTTTGTTCAGTCCCTACAAGTAGTCCATGGACCCCAAATAAAAAAACACAGACTTGCAGTATTTTGGATCGTAGTATCTTAGCGATAACTTGCATCAATATTTCCCCCTCTCCAGTGGCAAAAACTTGTGATGCATCCTAGAAGTGCATTTGCCCTTTCACAGTCACATTACATTTTCTGTTTACCTCTTTCTTTTAAAAGAAAGAAACTCTCACAGCCCTGTATCTGCACAGATCACCTTCTCAGCATTTGACTACAGGTAACATCCGGACTATTCCTCATGCACATGCTCACTCAGTTTGATAGATTTACTAAAAACACTCACATGACAATCAATATGCTAGTTTTTCAGGATTCTGGGACAAAGAGTGTGATGCTCTCCTGCTGTGTAAGCCTTGAGATTTGTTTCCATATTGGATGTGATAACTTCCTTTATTATATATTTACTTTGTATTTTTTGGCTTGTACTTAAAAAAACTTTACTCTTGGCCTCACTTCCCCTGCATTTCTGTTCTTATTCTCTTTTTATGTATACTGCTAGAAAACCTTCTGTCCTTGCTTTCAATTTCTTTCACAAGGTGTAAATCAGGTGATTTTGCAATTAGCATATTATGTCCTTATTTCCTGTAAAGACACTGCTTTTCTTGCTCAATTCCTTTTTTTACCCTTACTCTTAATATGTATTTTTAACATGGATAGATTAAATAGCTTTGAATTTTTTCTCTTTTTTTGAGATTTTTTACTTTCTTGTGGTTCACATTCTTGACAGCCAATTAAACCCTTGGCAAAAGAAATGTGAAGTTTAGACCACATTCAGTTCACTGAGGTCTCCAGTCCCAATGGCTTCAGTAACTAGACTCCCTTGTTTCTCAAGGAGAATCTGTGGGGACAGATTTATTTTCATTCTAAATTTAATCACTGCAAGCCACTTGATTCGATAGCATCAAAAAAAAAGAAGCCAAAATCAAAACCCCCTAGCCTTCAATAGTGACCTCACTGTTTACAAAATAAAATCTGAAGTGTCATTACCTTCTGCTGGTTCAGCAACTATTTAGTGAAGAAAAATGTCAGCTATACATGCAGGACTAGCCTGAATTGGCTGTTTGTATCTGCAGCTTTTCTCCAAACCGCACTGAAGATATTAAAATCTTCTTTACTGATTGTTCTTAGGAGTTTTCACCTCTTCAGTAACTTCATGGACCTCTGTGTATGTAATTAAGATGGACCTACCCAAGGTGTCCCAGCACCACCATTGTGGAATCTTATATACAGTTATCCCCCGAATGACATTAGACAAAGGCAATTTGAACAATTATTTCTTTGTGTTCAAAACAGTAAGAGGTACAAAGAGAAGCGTAGGGAACAGAATAGCTCAGGCAAGTGATTCTGTTGAACAGACATATAGCTGCACTGGTTGAAGAATTACATTGAGGTTTATACACTAGAAGTGGACATGTAGCCAAATGGCTTTAATCAAGCAATAGAGATGCAAAATATTAAACAGACGCATAAGTCCTGGGTTTAATGACTTATTACTATATAGAAATACTCACTACCTTTATTTTTACACCTGTCTTCCTTGAACAGGTGATTGACTTCAGTGCCTGGATGACAATCATTACAGCAACTCCAGTACATTATATTTCTGTAATCGTTGATTTGCTGTTCCACATGACCAATTTGAGATGCCCATTTGCTTTCAGGTAGATAATCAAGACTGAGCTGTTGCATCCTTTTTCAACAGGGCCCATATATAAATACCTGTGTTAGTAGGATTAGTTTTGCCCTCTGTGCTGTTCTACGTGCTTCAGCCTCTGTTGTGTATCACTTCATGAGTAACCAATTGATAAGCTACACCACTGATTTCTTTGCCCAAGCAAGAGTACTGTTTTGGTTGCCACAATCTATAATTTGACATGTTTCAAAACCTTCTGACCTCAAATTTCAAATGCCATTCTGCCTCAGGTCCCTTATTTTGATTTTTTTTTTTTCCATAGCTATGTTCTTAGAGCCTTGATCATCTTTAGTAAGCTTCGGTATGGACTGGCGGATTTCCCCTGCTGGGCAAATTCTGCTTGCTTTTTCAAGGATTGATTTTGATTTGCCAACCTTTACACACCAGATCCCTCTATCAGTCCAATCTGGTCTCTGAAAGGATTAGCCTCCCTCACCACTCTTTTCCCACTGTGCTAACTTGGATCTTCAGGCTTAGAGAAACCGTACTCCTCTGCGAGTTCACCTTCTTGTATGATCAGTTTAGAACATACTCACTCACGTGTTTCATTTCTACCAAGATTGCAGGTTTCTATAACACCATTTCAGATGCTGCCTATTCCACCAGAGCACTAACTGGAAACTACTTAAAAGTATTGAGAGTTTCAGAACTACATTTGATTCCTTTTTTCTAGTTCCTATGTCTTTCAGTTGTTGTTGTTTAAAAACTTGCCCTCTGTTAATCTGTATTTCCACAGAGTTTCAATGTGTTTTTCAACTGTTCCACCCTTTCTTTCATAGTGTTCTCTTATTTCTTTACACTCCAGGTGCCACTTCATGTTCAGGATTAACTCAGACCAAACAGGTTTGCAGAGCTCCGAGTTATTCAGTGGTCACTTTTTAAAGGACCTGATGGATTTGACTTAACTCTTCCAGATCCAAATATGAACTCTAACCAAAGGCTTCTAAGTGAAAGGAGCTTTGGCCATGGGCTCCTGTGTTATGGAAAAAGCAGGACTGATTTTACATACGAGCCTCTCCCCAGCCCAGGGTTCATAGCTGAGTTGCAAATGAAGGCAGTATCTCTAGTCCAGTGCTAAACAGCCAGCTCCAAGAGCATGTCAGAATTTAGCCTTTACTCATCTTCTCTTTACTTTTTCTTGACTAATTCACATGTTCATCTACTTGTAGTGATAGACCTTACCCTTGGGTACCTAACTCTCTTCACATATCATATAGTGGTCACAGGGCCTCACCCAAGCTGTGAATTCAGCTGGTCTGGTGGGTGTTGAAGAGTATATTCTAAGGCTATGCTTAAGTTTCTGGGTTGGTCTCTCTGTGCTCACAAATTAGTTAAGTAAGAAATCAGTTTGGCGCAAAGGGGTATCCGCAGAGAAATGGGACTAGAATCTGGGGGTCCCAGCCTACAATAATATTTGGGAAGATAATTTTCTTGTAGCACCTCAAAGCTGGCAGGTTATTTCAAGACTTGTTAGGAAGCATAATTGTCATTTTGTCTCTGTTCCAAATTGGAACAGATTGTCAGTAACAATCCAGTGATGAAGAGAGCCACAGAACTGTGGCCTTTGGAGTGCATTAGAAATTATTTTTAATTCCAGTTTTCCTCAGGGACAGTTCTGGTTCCCTTGGATTTAATATGGGGTTGGGAGTCAGAACTTGTGGACTCTGTTCCAGTTTCTGACAGTAAATCAAACGTTCTTCTCTGAAAACTTACTGAGGCCAAATTATCAATTTAGAAGCAAAATAAATTATCTAAAGTTTTCAAATTATTATCTGCATTTTGGTTATAAAGGACAGACAGCTTTATTTCCTACTTGCTTCTTTTATACTGAGAGTACTATGCTGGATTTTCCTTCCCAGAATTTTGTAAAAAATAAAATCTGATTTATTTCTAAGAAAGATGCTCTGAAAAAACAAAATTCACAGAATTCTTTCATGGATACAGAATGACATTGTGAGCCTCATTGTCATTATAAGAGTTGATTATACTAGTTGGTCAGAAGGATCCTTTCTTTACTTAAAAATGAAGGAATTCAAGTATGAGAATGTATGAGTTTCCATTTGAAGGGTAAACAACAAATGGAATGTACTACTCCATTCTGGCATATTCAGTAGCATTCTGTGAAACCTCCTTAATAATGTCCAAAAAGAGCAAAACATGCTAAATCTGAGAGCTGGCTTTTACACATCTTCCCTAGTACATAAGGACATCAGCTCTGTTCTAGTTTAAGAATGAAATGGCTCTCTGTTTAACCTTTATCTGTTACGCTTTATCCTTGCCCACATTTCTTTGAAATGCCGTGTGCAAACCTTCAACAGGTAGGAGCATTTCATCAGGAGGTTCTCCCATTTTCACATCACAATCTTCTTCCCACCTCTTTCCTTAATGGCAACAGACTTTTGTGCAGATCTGAGGATCAAACCATACCTCTGAACCTGCCCACAATATTCTCGATCACAGCAGTTTGTTCAATTGATGACATCTACTTCCCTTTTGGGAAGGAAAGCTGAAAGGCGTTAGATTGCTCAGGATAACTGGAATGTCTTTTCTATTGTGGATCATTTTGACAGAAACAGGACAGGAGGGGTTCATATCACATCTTTTCTAGCAGACCTGAGAGGGGGGTAATTTCCAGGTCGAGGTGGGAGGTAAGAATTCAGTTGAGGTGGGTGAAAAGGCAGCAACCTCTTTCTCTGATATATCTCCTTACAAGGCATGTTGTCTACAATTTGAGAAGCCAAAAACTTTCTCCCTTACTATTTTTCAGGTGAGCTGCATGGCGTACCTGAATACACAGTAGTCTGGAAAAGAGATATCAAAGAAATGTCCTACTAGCTCAGACCAGTGGTCCATCCAGGTGTTCTGTTTCCAGAAATAGCAGTAGGATATGCTATTTATAAGAGTTTCTTAGCAATACTAAGCAGTGTAACACATTTTCCAGTCTACTCCCTGCACTTTTCCAACATACACAACTGCTGTATTAGCAATGTTGGATCTCTCCATTCTGATAGTATCCATCTAAAATCCAATTCTAATAAGGAATCCTTCCAAAAAGTTTATCTTGCTAGCTCAGTCAAGGATGATTTGATTACATATAAGTAAAATGTAATCTGAGAATGAAAACTGGAAGGGTGATCAAACTGAGGTTGGGAAGAAAAAAGTGGCACATCCAAATGTTTGTTGCGAAGAGAGAAAGGTCCGTAGGTAGTAGGAGGGATGTCATAATGTCAAGGGAGACAGGAGCTGACCTACAGTAGAGACTCATGTTTTGGGCCATGGACCTGATGAAGTCTGAAGAAGAAACAGGGACTTGAGATCCCAGCTGCTACAGGCACAGCAGGGCTGAAGGGTCTGGACTGCATAAGCTATAGCATAGTGATTACATGGCAGACAGGGTATTTTTGTGGCCGCCAAGTTTCTCCTGAAATAGGAAGAGGATGCAAACAGGTTATGGTGGTGGAGGTGGCTCTCTTCTTTGGCTCTGGAGACAGGCCAAGCTTTGCACATGTTTCAAGTCAGTCTAAATGCCATCAGATAAAGCTGTCAAGCTTTTGGGGGGTTGGCAGCCGAGGTTTGGGAGATTGTCTTTGATGTTGTACACAAGCTAAGTTAGCAAAATTGAACGGTTACATAATGTTCACGTGTGATCACAGTACACCTCTCCAATGTCATGACAGCACTACAACAGAAGAGCTGGCAGTGAGGAGGCACCCATGAAAGTCACTCAGCACTATTTACCTGGTCACAGTAGTAACCCAGCTGTAATGAGAGTTGCAAGTATGAAAATGATCATTCTTTCTTGGAAATAATAATCCCAAACACAATAAAAGCATCAGGGCAGGGTTAATTCTAAGACTAAACACAGTTGTCTACACCTATGTGCTCAATCCGCAGGTAGGTTAGGTGTCTACATTTCCCATTATCATTAGTAGAGATCTAGGGCTTGGTTTATTTGCACAGACATGGTTATCATTTGAGCTGCCATGGGGGATTTCCTCTGTGTCCTACTTATCGACCCTTACTGATACTTTGGGGCATCTTGAATGGCACTAGATGCCTATATGTAGAGAACAAACTGAGTCCAAAATGATAACTTTCTTTTCCCTCTCCTCACCCCCAAAAAAGAAAGAAAAACAAAACACACAAACCCTTGACCAATATATTCCCTCATTCATAGGGTGAAGACTGCATGATGACATCTTTCACCCATTTTTAATGTCAAGTTCAGGCAAACTCAATCTCCTGAAAGCTGGGAAAATGTGAGTTTAGTAGTTGCTCACACAACCTTAACTGAGTGATGCCTTGATAGTATAGATGCTCTCATTCTGCCTAAGACCTGCATGAGCAGGAGCTGTAATCATGTGTGTGTGTGTGTGTGTGCATGCATGTGTATGGGCTGTTACTGAAGTTCTGGAGTTGAAATACCTCTATTCTTACTTTCTCATCCAGTGTTTGACCTCTAATTTCTGTTTGTAAAGGATGTTCCAGACTCTACTTTCTTTTCAAGAAAGCTTAAAAATGTAATCTACCCAGAAGTGCCAGTCTTCTTCCTGTAAACAATAATTTAATTACATTATTTCTTGAGCTTGTCATAGCATGCCATTCCGCAAACCCCCTCATGTTATTGTCCTGATATAAATACATCCTCAGCTCATTTGTTCAAATCTGACTGTTGGCAATCACAGCAGGAGCTGGAAAATAATGAATTTGATCACACAGTAAGGTAAAGAGGCTAGCCTAGCTTACAGAGAGACTTTCTAAGTACAATGCTTCCATTAACCCCCTAATGACATCCTCAAATTAATGTTTTTAAGCCAGAGCATAAATATAACAGCAGTACGCCTGTGCTTGCTGGAAATAGGATATGTTCACAATATTCAGTTAACTTCGCCTGTGACACAAGTTAGGGTGCTGGTTTCTGCCTGTGGGCTCCCAAGACCTGCAAACAGAAGAGTTAACACTTAGATAGGGCTCGTGAGAGTCAGTGCCTAATTCAGCGGAAAGTCTAAGCTAGTTAGCTGAGCTCGGCTTTGGAGAGAAACAGGTGCCTCCACAGGAAGAGTCAGCGGATCTTAGATATTCCTCACAGGGTGAAATGAATTGCTGTATTGCAGCAATTTTAATTTGGAAGTCTCAAATTAATTCAAACTCACAACAGCCCCCTGGTGTGCAGCTGAGGAGTGGTTTCTTTGAAAATAGAAACAGAGGAAAAAGAAAGTTAAGCTGCTTGTCTTGGGCATCTAGTGAATCAGCAGCAGCTGGCAACTGATTTGACAAGTCCTGGCTCCACATTGCAGTGATATGAGCTCTCTTTGGATCCTAAATCCTGCCCCTTTGGAAACACAGAGCTGGCAGGCAATTAAATGAGTGTCTGCTGATTGGCAAGTCTCCCCACTTTGGCAGTAGGGACCCACTGGGCCCTCTCTGAGCGGTCACTGGGGATCTGTGTGGGGAGGGTGGGCAAAGTCTTCCACTGTGCGGCTGGAAACAGTGCTGGAAATGCATGAAAGGAGGCTGATTCTCCACTACATGAAGGGCTTTTCAGCTGCTCTGACAGAATAAAAGATCGTTAACATAGAGTGGAAATGGTCCTGTGTAATGTCCCCTGGCATGAGCCACCGCAGTGTCAGAGGTGTGGCTACAATACACCCCTCTGCAACTGCTCCTCAATTCCAAATTTAGGCTCTGCCTAACACAGATATTGAGGGTATAGAAAACAGCCAAAGGTGCTGATCATTCTGTACACCTACTGAGAATCTGCTCCAGAAAACGCAATACTTATTTTATTGCTCACATTTCAATTGCTGCAGGAAACTGGAGCATATGCAGCCCCTGGGAGCTGTGAAACCCAGTTCATAGCTGGGGGGGAATCCCTGTAAAGAGATTAACTGATTGCTGGATAGAGCTGAGTGCTTGCTGCATAGCAGGGCAAGGGCAAAGGGAGGAAAATCCCACTTTGAGGTTGTCCCAGAATAATAATCGTGGAACTATTGTTTTGGATGCTCAGCCTAAGGAGGGTTTATTCTGGATAATCTATGCTGAACCTCCTTGTAGATCTCAATTGCTCAGAGAAGCAAGTCTTCTGACAAACTGCAATAGTATAACATAATATTCAGCATTTTTCTTAAGCCCCAGCTCCTTGAGTTATATGATTAAACAAGAATCTCTGGTTTTGGCAAAATAAAGGAAAAAAATAATCTGTTGGTGTGACAGCTATACAAAAAAGTCTGAGAGTATCAGACATGAAAGCTCCAACTTCAGAAAGCTGGTACCTTTCTTAGGCTTTAAATTTTAGAATTTTTATTTTTTTATTTTAGGACCATACTCATCACCTCATTAACACCACTGCGGTACTGGAAAAATAATGACAGGAATCTAACCAGATGATAGTTGTTCACACTGCAGTGTCCATGAAAAACCATATCCTCTTATGTATCAGTATTGTTCAGGAGAAACACTAAATAACAGGAATAAAGCAGATCTCCACGCTGTATTGCAGAAACTGAAGACCAGTCTCTGGGCCATAAAATGTGCTTGCCTAAACAAAAGAACAAACCCAAAGGCATCTTTACCTCTGAGAAAGAGAGCACTGAGGCATGCCTGCAAGCCTGGAGCATTTTGCTCCTGTCTATAAATCATTCTGAGATCCACTAGAATGAAAGATCCTACATAAGCAAAGATATGGTGTTTCAGAGCCTTAATGTTCAAGTTCAAATTCATTAATGGACTTCTGTCAATTTACTCCAGCAAGGAACTTGGACAATTTTTTTTAATGGCTATAGAAAGTGGCAGAAAAATCTGAAAGAGGTTCAAAAGTTTAATTCCACTAACTGTCTACAGCTCAGGTACTACGTTATTTCTTTGATCTAACTGAACAGATTTCATCTGAAGTTTACCTCCCCTATATATTTGCCCATAATGACCTTCCAAACCTCCTGATGTTTTTTCTTGTTATAATTCCTTCTATCCCAGTAGCTTCCAAAATTTTTGCTTTGTGAAGGTCCAATTTTATTTTCAGAGGCATAGCTATCATGCAGGGATTCAGTAACTCAGTTTGTTCTTCCTAGTTCCTTTTCATACTTTTCATACTTTTCGCTTCTTACAAGCAGCCCTGAGGGTCTGCAGATGCCAGGTTGGAAACTACAGTTCTGTATTCAAAATAAAGCATATTTTTTTTGCTGCCCAGGCTGGTGAGAGAGACCAAGGGAGGGAAGGAGAGAGGGAAGGAGAAAGGGAAGGGAGGGTGGGGAGGGCGGGGAGGAAGAGGAGAAGGGAAGGAGAGGAAAAGGACAAGGGAAGGAAGGAAGGAAGGAAGGAAGGAAGGAAGGAAGGAAGGAAGGAAGGAAGGAAGGAAGGAAGGAAGGAAGGGAGGAAGGAAGGGAGGAAGGAAGGGAGGAAGGAAGGGAGGAAGGAAGGAAGGAAGGAAGGAAGGAAGGAAGGAAGGAAGGAAGGAAGGAAGGGAGGAAGGAAGGAAGGAAGGAAGACATTGAGGCTGAAGAAGCCCCAGCCTAATATATTCTACAAGGTAGTGGAACAATATACTGCCACATAATGTCCTTTTAATTAGAACTTTAATGATTAAGCCTGAAGGAATTTTATAGTAATTTAATTTCATAGTATTTCTGAGGTTCATTTACTTGATTTGAGGTAGACACTGAAAGTCATTCATTGTCTTTCACTGTGGATAAATTCTGATTGTGCCTTCTAACCCCCTACCCTACCCCTACGAGTCTGGGTCTGCTTTGAACCAATTAGGAATTATCTTTACTCAAAAAACCAACCAAAAAAACCAGAGAAAATCAAAAGGGGGGAAGAACACACCTGCAGCACAGGTTTCTGCAAGGTAGACATTCTTCCCTGCATAAAAATCACCTTCGCAACTGGGAGGAAGGGCAGGAAAGACAGAAGTATATTGAGATAGCTTTGCTTACGGTGGGCCTCACTACAGTTCAAGGAAAGAAACCAACAGAGATTATCACCAGTATGTTACACTGCATTAGATTTGCACACAGGTGCCAACATATGGAGCCTCACCGTGCCACCCATGAGGACCCATGTCCCAGTGGACAGCCTCTGACCACTCTTGGGCCTTTCCTGTAGCACAGCCCGCAAGACTCAGAAAAGAATCTAGCTGTATGGGTCAAAAAGAGGGAGCAGACGGTGAAGTTACTAAGAAGTCTCTAGCACACCTGTTACCTTGAAAACCAGAGTTATAAACATTTTCTAGTCATGCCAGGTGATTAGGATCTATTTCAAATGCAAACTCAGTCATGCTACACAGATCTCAGCAGCAGTGGAGTGGTGCTGTTTGTTTTCCTAGCAGATTGTCTCATTTCATTAAGCATTATAATAAAATTAGTTGGGAAACATCTCTGGCTTTAAACCCCTGATGTTAAAATAACCCACCTTGGATGGTTTGGCTGGGCAACTAATGCTGTAAATGACAACTAGCACTATGTAGTGACTTACTACAAATACTCCAAGGATTAGCTTGTACGATGTTAAGATTTTACCCACTCATTTTTCTGTCCAGGTCAAAGGGCTGTACTGTTTAAAAATCTATAAGGAATTTCCTTATACAACACATCATGAGGGACAATGACAGCCATGCTACACAGTTATATAAAACAGGATGCAAGAATGACATGTCCAGTCAGAAATGAAGGTTGAGGCTGGATTGGCAGAGTTTAAGCAAGTATGTTCAGAGGAACTTCTGAAAATAACTATATGCTGCTTTGCTTGTAGGGGTATATATATTGGTATACCAGGAACACAGGATGGATGAGACCAGCTGGGCCTCTACTCAGTCTTTGAAATTGCAGGTAACTATGGAGACATTTTGTCCAGAAGTCCCCACAAAACCTCCACTCCACAAGTAATCTGTACACACCATAACAATGTAAAAGTACAAAGGATCAAAAGTCACCAGAACTACACAATATAGCAGAAGAAAACAGGAAAGGTCAAGGACTTCATTTCTTCAATCCTAAAAGCATTCAGGTGAAAATACCCTATTCTTCCTGGGTAGTGGATTATACCCGAAACTGCAGAAGTAACAAAAGAGAAAAACCCAGCTTTTGATAATCCAAAATGGAGAAAATTGTCTCGAAACCGTATATCTGATAGTCAGTTTAACTCAGGTTGCATGAATGAAACTCTGGAACAAGACATCTAGCACCTGTAGGAACACAGGTGTGTTCTGGCCATCATCCCATCTCTTGTCATAGCCAATCTCTGCTGTATCACAAAAAGGTGATAATCACTTTTATTCTATGAAACCAAGTGATGTGCCAGGTTTAGGAGGCAAAGGGTGGAGGATATCCTTATTACCTGTTACAGGCAACCAGCCAGTGTATGGGTTTGGAACAAAATAAATGTCATAAATAAAGTAAAAGCTGATTGAGACTCAGCTGACCGAAGACTATTCATAGCACTGGGCTGGATCCAGCTACAGGGTATGTACATCTGGATAATGGTGATGGCAGGACCTTTGCCATTACAAGATCCAGACTGTGCCCCCTACACTGGGCAATGTGAAGTGCAAAAGAAGAAGGAAGAGTAAATCTCCGTCAGGAAATCCATCCAAGTTTCCTGCAAGTTTTCAGTAAAGACCAAAACTAGCAAGAGTGCAGGATAGCCCTGATTCTTATTCCCTTATCAAATAATACAGCCCTGTTTTCACTAACAAATCTGCTTAGTTACAATTGTTCTGATTTGACCTTGGTATGAAGGTTATTCATTACTACAAAACTTGTGTATTCAAGTAGAAAAAAATAGATTTTTAAAGCCTCTTCAGCTGAAGTGCTTTGCTGTGCCAAAAGACATGGAGCAAGGATACGGCCATCCATCAGAACACCAGAGGATACTGAGGAATTTTCACTATTAACAGTTTGAGTTCTCTCCTGCAGAAACTCAGGCACTTAGAGTTGGAAAAAACCCAGTGATACTGACCTCCCCACACTTGAAAAGTGAACTCCAAAAGCCTGGGAAAAAGGGATTCAGCTGTTCTCAGAGTGAAATACAAGGCAGTCAAGTTCAATAAAGTTCAGTGAAGAGAAACAGATACCCAAAGATATTTCAAGCTTCTACATTTCAAAACGTCCTTTATCACAAAACACCCAGTAATGTAGAGAACAATGCTCCAGTATTAGGGAGATGGAGAAAACTCACATCCATACCGTAGAAGAGAGAAGGGGGCGAAGCTTAGTTTGGAAAGGTAGTTTTGTGATTATAGAATAAAGAAGAAATTCTGTTGCTGTAGGTTCAGCTGTTGGTTTTAACAGAGATTTCGTGTGTGTCTTTCGGCAAGTTACGTCGCCTGCTATTGAAACACTTGCTTAACTTACCTGCTTTCCACCAGGCATACTCATTAGTCTAAGTATGTGCCTGAGTTAACTTCAAGGATATGCTTAGTATTGTGCAAGAATTTAAGATCTCTGCTAATTAGAGATAGGTTGAGACAGATAATTAAATGCATTGCTGAATCATCCTTAACACCCACAAATCAACTTCCTGGAAAAGAGCTTTAATTAAATTTTTGTCTCTCATGAGGAAAAGGCACATTTGATAAGTGGTCAGTGACCACGTAAGTGGTCAATGGCTCAATGGGTAGTGGTCAACGGCTCAATGTCCAGATGGAGATTGGTGATGAGTGGTGTCCCGCAGGGGTCCGTATTGG
The DNA here is from genome assembly GCF_965638725.1 of Aptenodytes patagonicus. Classification (NCBI taxonomy): domain Eukaryota; kingdom Metazoa; phylum Chordata; class Aves; order Sphenisciformes; family Spheniscidae; genus Aptenodytes; species Aptenodytes patagonicus. The sequence goes on along the minus strand of NC_134950.1, from coordinate 8,883,166 downwards.
GACCGGTACTGTTTAATATCTTCATCAATGCCATAGACAGTGGGATCGAGTGCACCCTCGGCAAGTTTCCAGATGACACCAAGCTGAGTGGTGCGGCTGACACACCAGAGGGATGGGATGCCATCCAGAGGGACCTGGACAAGCTGGAGAAGTGGGCCCATGTGAACATCATGAGGTTTAACAAGGCCAAGTGCAAGGTCCTGCACCTGAGTAGGGGCAACCCCCAGTATCACTACAGGCTGGGGGATGAAGGGCTTGAGAGCAGCCCTGCCGAGAAGGACTTGGGGGGACTGGTGGATGAAAAGCTGGACATGAGCCAGCAATGTGCGCTCGCAGCCCAGGAGGCCAATCGTATCCTGGGCTGCATCCAAAGAAGCGTGGCCAGCAGGTCGAGGGAGGGGATTCTGCCCCTCTACTCTGCTCTGGTGAGACCCCACCTGGAGTACTGCGTCCAGCTCTGGAGCCCTCAGCACCGGAAAGACACGGACCTGTTGGAGCTGGTCCAGAAGAGGGCCACGAAAATGATCAGGGGGATGGAACACGTCTCCTATGAAGAAAGGCTGAGAGAGTTGGGGTTGTTCAGCCTGGAGAAGCGAAGGCTTTGGGGAGACCTTATCGCAGCCTTTCAATACTAAAAGGGGCTTCTAAAAAAGATGGCAGCAAACTTTTTAGCAGGGCCTGTTGCGACAGGACAAGGGGGAATGGCTTTAAACTAAAGGGGGGTAGACTGAGACTAGATATAAGGAAGAAATTTTTTACGCTGAGGGTGGTGAAGCACTGGCACAGGTTGCCCAGAGAGGTGGTGGATGCCCCATCCCTGGAAACATTCCAGGTCAGGCTGGACGGGGCTCTGAGTAACCTGATCTAGTTGAAGATGTCCCTACCCATGGGCAGGGGGGTTGGACTAGATGGCCTTTAGAGGTCCCTTCCAACCCAAACTATTTTATCGTTCTATGATTCTAAGGATTTGAGGTACAACAGCACTGGGGCATACTAGTTAACTGTCTCTATTTTGTTTGGTTGCCTCTGAAATGACTAGTTTTCCTAGGCTTTTCTAACAGTGAATGAAGAGAGAGAAGCACCTTGTGGGAGATATTCTGCCCATTTATTCAGAAACCTGCCCACTTTTGCCCAATCTCTTAAACTCTAGAGGTGCCTGTATCTCTCCCCTGACTAATATAAAGAGCTTAAAGCAAAACAGTTCTTGCTATACACACCATATATGCTTTAATTTAGACAGAATAAATTCTGGCTGAACAGGCAAGAAGATAAAGTTATTCACTAGCTCACATTTTGTCAGATCTGAGCTGCTTGTGATTAGCAGACTTTCTATTGCTTCTTTTGTTGAACTACTCCAGTGTAATCAACAGTCAGTTTAAATTCCTTATTTCTCAGTGGCACTTGATTACTCCCTAATTTCCCCCCTCTCCCGCCCCCCAAATCACTCCCTTTTTTCAGTCTTTACATATGTACATATATTTTTATAGCTTTCTCCTCATTTACCTATAATTTCACAACTGAGTAAGATAGGAACTGTTTTTCGACTAATTTCTGTAATAAGCCTATACTTTCCAAAGCAATCCCAATGCAAGCAGTTTACTCCAAAGACCCAACCCTCCTAAAACAACCCATTAGCAAAGAATGCGTCTGTAGGGTGGGCATGGAATCTGGTACAGATACACGTGAGAGAGAGAGATGTGCCGGGGATGGGGAGACAAAACTGAGAAGAGAAAACTTCAACTTGAGAAAAAGCTTTGTAGGGTCTATGGGGAATATTTGAGAAGAAAGAGAGTTGGCAGAAGGAACAACTCTCACTTGTAAGCCATGAGCAAAGAAACTTAGTCTTCTGTCACATCTGGTGATCCAGGGTCAAACAGAAGCAGCAGTTCTACATTAGGTTTACCTCTTATGTATCCAGCCATACAATATCTCCCAAAGACATGCCCTTTTGACGTTTCTTTTTTGAGCATTTGATTATAAATTCATCCTACAATAGCAAGTGCTAAAAAACTGTTACTGGCTAATGGTCCTCTAAGTTAAGGCTAATGCTGTCCTCACTGAATCTAATAAATGTTATTCATAGTGGTCACAGCATATAAGCCACTGAAATGGTACCCAGATCTGTCTTCTCATTTCTTGCCTGCGTAACACGAAAAGAGAAATTATTTTGGTGGAGATATGTGGATGGTGTTATGACAGAGAGAATGACAGCAGACAACATCTGCATGTCAACAGGGATGTCCAATACCAGGAAAATATTAGTAGTGATCTGTTTCACAGGCAGTGACCATCTCCATCCCTGGATGCTTGTAAGGACCAGTCAAAAATAGTTTCTGTGATCCTAAGCTTTCCTTCAGGCAAAAGACTGTCAAGGTAACCTCTCCAGGTCCCTTCTGGGCTGGTCTTATACCTGTTTTGGAGATAGGAAGCTGCAAGCTGGAGCTCTGCCAGCCAGCTCTTTTCACAAGCCTAAAGAAGCTCAGTAAAGTAACTGCAATAAGTTCAGTAAAGAAAACATTTTGAAACTGAAATAGACAATGCCCAGATGCAAAGAGCCTACATGTACCTGTCAAAAGCCCCTGTACTAACTTTGTGACACCTCGTTTCTCTTCCTTTCCCATAGATGCTTCATCTTACTCTGTACACTTTAAGTGAATCAAACTTTTGTAGCAATCACAGAGAAAGGAAAAACTGCAAATTCGTGGCTGGAGATCATAGAATCATAGAATGATAAAATAGTTTGGGTTGGAAGGGACCTCTAAAGGCCATCTAGGCCAACCCCCCTGCCATGGGCAGGGACATCTTCAACTAGATCAGGTTACTCAGAGCCCCGTCCAGCCTGACCTTGAATGTTTCCAGGGATGGGGCATCCACCACCTCTCTGGGCAACCTGTGCCAGTGTTTCACCACCCTCAGCGTAAAAAATTTCTTCCTTATATCTAGTCTCAGTCTACCCCCCTTTAGTTTAAAACCATTCCCCCTTGTCCTATCACAACAGGCCCTGCTAAAAAGTTTGCTGCCATCTTTTTTAGAAGCCCCTTTTAGTATTGAAAGGCTGCGATAAGGTCTCCCCAAAGCCTTCGCTTCTCCAGGCTGAACAACGCCAGCTCTCTCAGCCTTTCTTCATAGCAGAGGTGTTCCATCCCCCTGATCATTTTCGTGGCCCTCTTCTGGACCCGCTCCAACAGGTCCGTGTCTTTCTTACGCTGAGGGCTCCAGAGCTGGACGCAGTACTCCAGGTGGGGTCTCACCAGAGCAGAGCAGAGGGGCAGAATCCCCTCCCTCGACCTGCTGGCCATGCTTCTTTTGATGCAGCCCAGGATACGATTAGTCTTCTGGGCTGCGAGTGCATACAGAGGAAGCATCTCTGATTTGTTGCATCTTCTCACCTATCACCAGAGATCACGATAATTCACTAGGGAAATGAAAGCCGTTCTGAAAACTTGGAGTGGGGAGAAGCGATGAAGCACGCAGCAGGACATCAACTACATTAAGAGATGGAACAGAGGAAACTCTGTAAAATAAGACTTCCTAGAAAGGGACTATAAAGAACTAACGTGATAAAGAATGATTTGGCCATATGATATATTTCTTCCTGAATAAAATTTGATAAATGAACACTTTCCCTTAGAAAATATCACTGTACTCAGTAAGAAAAAAAAATAGATATACACTCCTCTGTGTATCACAGCTCTTCAAACATCTGAATAGTTCATATTCAGTAATGTTTTTTGGCTCCTCTACTAAGGAAGGTAATAAGGTATTAGCCTTATTTCACTGAGGAGGAACCAAACCATAGAGTGGATTAAGTGTGCTATCAGAGAGTGCACAGAACTGTTGCACGATAGGCTCATTTGATAGATATCCAGCAAAAGAACTGGCAACAGCTGAACTGAGAATTAATCCCAGATCTCTTGAATCCAATTTACCAGATTAAATTTTATCAAAACTGTTACTGGGACTTCAGGATGGAGAGATGTGTATGTGTTCTGCACATTTCATTTGTCCCTATATAAAGCAGATGCAAGTTCAGGGCTATGCCTTGGCAATAGAAAAAGTGAGTGCTGTCATCAGTGGTTGGACATCGGAGATCTGACCACCCTGGCCCTGCTCTAAATTCTTTGCAGAAAACACTGTTAATCACTAAAGGAATATTAGCTACCATCTGTGGCATAAAAGACTTTTCTCTTTACTTAAGGGAAAACTACTTTGGGTATAACTAGAAAAACTAGATAAATCATTAGAGCAACAAAATCAGCCATAACCCCCAGGAAAATTCAGGCAGAACAATCCTTCCTGCTTGGGCGATACCAGTGTTTGGACTCTGATGCTGACCTGTGACAGCTACTCTCAGAGGAATAAGTCCCAGTCTTCATGCTGAGGAGTTAAATCCCCAGGGAAAATCCCTCCTTGTGGTCCTGGGAGCCTCCTGCTGCAGTCTGGCTCTAGTCCAAGCTGCCATCTGAGATGTTAGAGCTATGCAGTCCTTTACTGGGGCACAGCAACAAGGTAGCCTTCTGCACATCAGCAAGGAGCAGCCAGGTCTAAGTACTCAGGCTGGGAAGAATAATTCATCCCTGAATCCCACAGTTTAGAGCAGAAAACAGATAGATCATCTATCTTGGAGCAAAAGCAGCCTTAGCAACTGCCTAGCAACACTATCACAGAGACAGGCAGGAGCTGCCGGTTATCCGGATGCTGACTCTCAGGGATGATCCAGTGCCAGCCAGAACTAAGTAGCCTCTAACGCACAAACTGAACCTCAGCCTTGTCTCTCCCTCAGCCCTAGAAAAGCAGAAATTTTCCGTCAATAAAGCAGTGAGCATTCAAAATATGTTAAATCTTTTCCCTAAAAATCTGTTTTTCTCAGTCTTCTGCCCCATCAGGTAGATAAACTCGCCAGGTAAACATATTACCAGTAATTCAAAGGTTAACAGTCATTCCCAAGACTACAAGGTTTTTTTTTTATCTTCAGTATATATCATCGTGATTTGGACTTTTATTTTTTCTTCCTGATCATAGAAATGACTGATGGGTTGTGGAGCTGTAATGGTCATCTTAAATTCCTCCCTGGAACATTGCACAGTTGTAACTTCCACCCTTGCAGTTTATAGCTTCCACAGTTGCTTTATTAACGCTGCTGCAAAGGAGAAATATTACTTGGGCAATATATTGATGCCCATTAGTATTGCAGACTGAATATTATGCATCATACTGTAATGTCTCTGAGACCACAGCCAAAATGGTTACAGGATAAATAAGGCTATTAACTCTAGGGACAGTGAGCAATTTATATTAAAATGCTGCTCCACCTTAAAAAAATGTCCTTGCTGTGGGCTTTGAGCTTACAAACCTAAAGTTAGCACTTTCCAGGTGGAAAGACATTTATATCAAAAGCAGCTGAAAGCAGAAGCAAACTGAGAAATGGAAGAAAAGTGCTCACTGTGGATGTCCAGTTGTGAGGCCTTTTGGGGTAATAGCAATTATTTGTGATAGTTTCAGAAAACTGAATAGAATTATAAATAAATCTGTGAGGTAATGACTAATGATTCATCTTGTTTTACCTAATAGCCGCTTTGATATTTTAGTTTCAAAACTAAATTGGCAGGATGCCAATTTGACAGTGAAGTCATTTAAATTATTGCTAGAAGACTGTAAGGTTTCATGTTAAGTTTACTACCTATTGAAATATATTTATGCAATTGCATAGGATTTCCACCATCCCTTCTTTCTCTATATTTTTTCTTTTCCATAACAGATATATTTAAAAGAAAATGCTTTTATTTCTAAGTTCGCTCAAGCGAATAGGTTTTTAAAGCACAAATCAGTTGTTCTTCAACTGGTAAACTCCAGAAACACTTGTTAAATCAGAACTGTAACATGTATCTTAGAAGGCTCATCACACGAGTAGCTGGGATTTTAGAACATATCACTGTAAAAGACTCTATTAGTTACACTAAGTGCCTTGATTTTCATTTGGATCATTGTTTGGTGCAGGGGTCAATTTTTGCAGAGGGACGGGATGCCATCCAGAGGGACCTGGACAAGCTTGAGAAGTGGGCCCGTGGGAACCTCATGAGGTTTCACAAGGCCAAGTGCAAGGTCCTGCACCTGGGTCGGGGCAACCCCCAGTATCACTACAGGCTGGGGGATGAAGGGCTTGAGAGCAGCCCTGCCGAGAAGGACTTGGGGGGACTGGTGGATGAAAAGCTGGACATGAGCCAGCCATGTGCGCTCGCAGCCCAGAAGGCCAATCATGTCCTGGGCTGCATCCAAAGAAGCGTGGCCAGCAGGTCAAGGGAGGGGATTCTGCTCCTCTGCTCTGCTCTGGTGAGACCCCACCTGGAGTACTGCGTCCAGCTCTGGAGCCCTCAGCGTAAGAAAGACACAGACCTGTTGGAGCGGGTCCAGAAGAGGGCCACGAAAATGATCAGGGGGATGGAACACGTCTCCTATGAAGAAAGGCTGAGAGAGTTGGGGTTGTTCAGCCTGGAGAAGAGAAGGCTTTGGGCAGACCTTATTGCAGCCTATCAGTACTTCAAGGGGGCTTATAAAAAAGATGGGGACAAACTTTTTAGCAGGGTCTTGTTGTGATAGGACAAGGGGGAATGGCTTTAAACTAAAGGGGGGTAGATTGAGACTAGATGTAAGGAAGAAATTTTTTATGCTGAGGGTGGTGAAACACTGGCACAGGTTGCCCAGAGAGGCAGTGGATGCCCCATGCCTGGAAACATTCAAGGTGAGGTTGGAGGGGGCTCTGAGCAACGTGATCTAGTTGAAGATGTCCCTGCCCACGGCAGGGGGGCTGGACTAGATGACCTTTAGAGGTCCCTTCCAACCCAAACTATTCTATTATTCTATGCAACCATAAAACAGAAGTGAAATCCAAGAAAGCTGCCGTCCATGTCATCCTGAAATATAACTCCCACAACCTGCAAATGGCTGGCTTTTGGATGACAGTGTCCAAACCTTATTTCATTTACCAGTTTAATGCAGGTATTTCCAGCTTCGATCGCTTTCTGTATAGATTATTTCTTCCAAACCGCATCACATGCGAAGGAATGAGTATGGCACAAGTGACCTTTCACTGTACATCCAAGTACTGGAATGAACCTGTCAAACATTTCCTTTTTAATCTAAACTATATTACATTTGAACTTAAGCTGTCAACAGCTGAAAGTGTTGTAACCTATTTAATAGTTGAATGCAAAATGATTCTGAATGTTTTTTCCTGTTTTACAGAAGACAAAAAATATAACACTGACATTTACAATTTTTAGATCAGCCCCCTTCTCCCTCACCTCTCTCACATTCAGACCTGAAGTACTTTTCACCTCTCTAAAAGTGCACAGATGCTAATACTCATCATTGCTGATCCCTCTCTGTATTGCTTTGTCTAGGTATTCCCACTCTGATAGAAACGAGGAGGCAGTATCCAGCTGCTTATATATAGTATAATTCCTTGACTGAGTGTGCCTTGAATAGAGCAAAGCAATGAAAGATTAAATGATTTCTGGGAGCAAAATTTGGATTTCTGTGATCACCAAGTTTTCCTTATAAAATCCCTCATTTAAAATACGATTAATACAGATATTTGCTATAGGATGAATTCTTGGATTGCTTTTCCTAAATGCCAACATGCCAGGTAGCTTCTACTGGAGTCTTATTTGGAAGCAATGATGAGGCTTAATAAAGATTACACAGTATTATGGGTGTGAAAAGGGCTGTGGATCCAACTATGTGTGAGGAGGAAGATAGGGTGTTTATCTAAAAATCACAAGTATAAATGCTGCAATCTCAGTCTTTCATTAACTGCTAAACCAAGTTGTTATTTCAGAATCACAGTTAGTTCCATGATGCTATTTCCCTTTAACATCTAGATCAGAAATTATATTAATTCTTTGCGCTATTTAAGGACTCTGCTATCTGCACTGCTCTCTTTTTTCACCCCTTCTTATAGGAAGAAGGAGGCGAGTTATAGCACAACATAAGACCTCCAGATCTGGCTCTTCTGTTAGCCCCAGCATAAAATAGGTCTTAAATCAAGGAAATTACTAAAAGAGCTGAAAATAAAAAACTGACTAACATGGCTACCTGCAGCATTCATTGCAGAGAAGCAGGAACAGGACTATGACAGTCCCATGTGTTTGTGGGGATGAAGGGCACCGCCCCCGTCATTTCACTTGGGAAATCAGAGTCTGTAGTTGTTGGATAAGCACAAACTGAAAAAGAAGTGGAGGAGGATCAGAGCTCGCTGTTAAAAAGCACTTGTTTACTGTCTTACTCCAGTGGGGCAGGGACTCAGTGGGAAAAAATGTTAAATCTCTGTGTAGGTCAGACTTCCAGTCCTGCTCCTGGCTTGTGCCGGTGAAATCCAGTGTAAATCCAGACAGGATTTAACTATAAAGCTACACCTTACAAAAGTGTATCTGTCTTCTTGTTACCAGTGAAAACAAACAGCAGGGCAAGTGAATGAAAAGCCAAAGGAAACAATATCTAAAAGATAAAAAATACTAAATAAAGGTCATGAAAACATCCTGAAACAAGATCTGCTGGGCTGTGAAGCAGACTCACATTTAATCAGTACATTCAGAACAGGGAAAGTTGATCTAGACCAGATCAGATATGGTAAGGAATAAATTTGCAGAGCATAGAAATGGCTAAATGATACACCATTTTCACTTCAGCAAGCTTCTGATTTATGTCACTATGAACTGACATAGTCACCAGACATACTGACTTCATGTCTTGCTACTTCCAGAACTGCAGAGGCAACAAACATCATCACAGGCTTCTCTGTGCATCGTGGAAAGGAAATCTCTTTTTTTAAGCCATCTGAGATGATTATTGATACTTTTCTCTTAGAAACTTTCCATTTTGGTAAGTTGCTCTTATTAAAAGTAAAACAAATACCCCCCCCCAAAAAAAAAAAAAAACCAGAACTTTTCTTTCCAGTGCATTTTTTGAGTGCATTTTTCAAAGCACAATAACTTACATGGTGACATATGAGTTCTGCAGGTGAAACCAGAATCTTTCTGTCCTTCATTCTAACTCCAGAATACATTTCAATCACACAGTTCTAGCTCCTTATGTCTATATGCACCTAGCTCACTTCTGCTAACTATAGATATTTCCATAACAACTTAATTCCCATCTGCTTCACTTTGAAAGCAGAAGTACCCGGATCCCCAAAAAATTGTTCATGTAGGTCCCTGTTGGTAACAGTTTGAACAATTTTGGACATTTGGAAAACCACACACTATTAATTTTGGCCATAAAAAGCTACTTTTAATAAACTCCAGTAGGTAGGTCCAGTACAAAAATAACAACATGGGTCAGCAACAGCTGAAGACTCAACTCTTCTCATCAGTGACAAAGAAGTATCCCTTAAGAAGCAGCGTTCCAGTTCTCCAGGTCCTTTTTATCAACGAACCTCCAAAAATCTCTGAATGGAGGTTTCCAAAGGCACTGGGATAAATTAGTTCCCTTTGCCTTAATCCAAAACCCACTTAGATAAATAGTAAGAGTCCCATTTGTTCCAGGGAGGTTTGAATCTGACCCTATGTCCATTTAAATATTGGCTTTTCTGCAGAACACTTCAAACATCCTGACATTTTGAGCCAACCACAGGCCTAGGTGGTGGCATGGCATGCTGCCCATACAAAGTGGTTGCCCTGATTTTGTCACTGGGTTGATAAAGTGCAGGACAATATTGTTCCTGCTGTGATTGCTAAAAAGGATTTCCCTGTGTTCTGCTTGCTGGGCTGTGAAGTGCAGGAACCATGGCTTTATGTTTTTGTTCTTTCACCTTCGGTTGTGTCGCTCTCATATGGTTTGTCCCCACTGCAAGACTGAGTCAGAAATGAAGTCATGTCCCGCTTTATTTCAGGCTCAGGCCATGTATTGCCATGGATAATGTTCACCCTTTTGGAAATCTGAAGCGATCTGTAGAGATTGGCACTAAATCACGGATTATGTTTTATTCCCAGAACCTCTGCACTCAGTAGCAAATAGCCAGTCAAAATTAGGCATCCTACAGCAATAAAGCACAATATCACTAAGGGAAATAACATCCTACCCAGGAGAACAAAAGGGTGAGAAGTCTTTTAACTTCACCCATAGTTACAACAACAAGCTCACAGGTCATTTGTCTGGCCCATGCTGTCATTCTGCCTTGACACTTCAAAACTAGACTCACTCCTTCATCAATGGTTAGCCTGCTGCTTGTCGCTGTCATTAGCAAATATGACACATATTTTCTTTTGAAACTCAATCCATCTTCCAGCTGTACAGTACAATGTACAGTACAGCCTGGCTCTGGCATCAGCCTGTGCAGCACTGCAGCTTCTCAGCTCCCTCCTTGTTAAAAGACCTCCGCACCTTTGCTAGCCCTCTTGCTCCACTTGCTAAGCAAGTCTTTCACACAACCACGTATTTCACCTTCAATGCTCTGACCTCGCGCCGTTTTTCTTCTCCTTTGTGTAGCATTTAGTTTGATCAATACTTTCACTCTTCCCTGTCTGCTATGGAGATTCCCTAAAAGCATCAAGTAAGTTTGGCTTTTTTGCATGTTTGTTTTGCCTAACCTGCTTTTGGTATTTGTATTTGCTGCCTTTAATCACTGCATCTTACCCAATTTAGTAGCAACACTAAAAGCCAGTAGTAGTTACTCATTTCTGGTGCTCCTGCTTCCTGGCATTTAAAATAAAACCTCCTAGCCCTTCTATGTTGCAAAGGAATGCCTACAGACACAAATGAGCATGGACATGTCTACAAATAATGATGCTTAGGAAAACAAGACTCAAAGGCAAAACTTACGTAGCTATGTGCTTGTGTACATGTGGGGTCACTGGCAGCAGAACTGCAGTTATTCTAAAGCAGAAAGAGTCATATTTTTTGGGAAGTTTCAAAAGGATGCCCTTTCCCACATGGACTTGAAATCAGCAGGTAGAATGGGTATGTAATGTAAAGTTTCCCAGCAGAGGAAAGGAAATAGAGAGGAATATTGATACTGTAAAGCTCATTTCAGCCATCAAGGCGAACAGCTTTTGCAATACATAACACTGAAGAAACAAAGGTTTCCTCTTCTGTAGCTTGTCTGTGTGCCTGGCCTTGCAATAGCACTTCTTGTGCTCTAAATAGAAAAGATGATTTAGGCTTACTAAAGAAATAATGTTCAGTTCTCCCATATAGGATAATTCAGGCCATTTAAATGTCAAGACTTATATTTTTTGCAGTGATTTGATCTGGAACATCCAGATAATGTTTATCTACTGCAAATGGATTTTGTTGAAAGAATAAGAAAGCTTTAAACAGGCATATAAGTGAGAGGTCAGTAAAATTAAGTAGGTATTTATCTCGGTGTATTTAAATGTGCCCTGTCCTTTTCTTGTCTGTTCTCTCCATCCAGTGTGGGGACAGAAAACTTTCTGACTGAAGAAGGAGTATCTCTGTGGAAAAAGAGGTCTGTGGAGTTTGGAAAATCTTTGGGCAGTAAATGTGAGGAGACCTCAAAGAGGTCAAGTTTGGATGTATTTATAAAGACAAAACTGGCTGAAATCAGCTCCATTGGCTTCACTTCAAGCTCTTCAGGCAAATTTCTCGTAGCATGGAGGCCCTTAGAGAGCCCTGGAATTTGGCTCAGTGGTTTTCGTGACATCTCTATTTTCAGAATCTAAATGTTGGGCCTCATCTGCTTGGGTAGGGCTGGTCCATTTGGCAATCACTGCAGGGCACTGTAGTGATTTTTGTTGTGTTTTAAATTTGTTACTTCAGCTACCCATACTTGTTGGAAAACAGCACGTCTTCCCTCAGCCTACTAAAGAGTAGAGTGCTGATAACGCAGGTAGCTAATTTAAAGGCAGCTCAGGTATTGCCAGTGCTATGCTGTAGCCTTTTCTACCACTTAGTGTGGACTTTCCCTTGGTGTTCCTGTGTTTAATATAGCCCATGCTGGGGACCATGAAATAATAACCAACCTCGTGTCTCTAGAGATACTGGCACTGTGAAAACTCATTTCTGATGCTAGAATTCCTAGAGAGCTTTCAAAAGCTTGAAGAATGCTTCATTTTTAGAGACTCAGCTTCTAAATCATGCCTGCCACTATAAAAGTGATACACATTTAAGCTCCATACTGTTCATGCATTTTTAAATATTTCTATTTAATTATTTGCTTGCTTGCCTGGGCCAATTTCTTTTCTCTTAATAAGAGCAAAATGAAGTAAAATGTATGCATTATTAAATTTAATACGAAGTTACAATTGAATTACAAAGTAGTAGCCATTTCTCTTATTTATTAAGATGTACCAGTCTCTCTCTTTCACTCACAATGGATCTTCTTTTTCTGCTTGCAAGATATGGAGGAAATGGCCTAATAAGCTGTCTTTTACAGCTGAGATTTTCAGAGCAACTTCAGATGTCTGGATGCTCTCATCCCATTTAATTTAATGAGGACTGAGAATCAAATCCCTTAAGCAACTATGAAAACTTCAGAAGGGAGGGAGGATATTCCAGCAGCCAGGGTCTTTGTGTGCTGAGGCTGCCTGGTCTGTCGGGGACTCCCTCAGTGACTTGAGACTTCACCTTGCTTTCCCATCTGCAAAGCCTGGACAGTGCACTTTGTCACCTATTGTGGGGACATGAGGGTTGTGTGGGGATGAAGACATTAAAGGCGGTGAATTTTTAGACTGCACAGAGACAGGGCTGTGTACCTAATACAGAAGTCCACAGTATTTCAGAACTGTTTCCATGCATTGGCACTGCAATCCTGGCATTTTATACATGCCTGTCATTGCAGAAAGCTATAAAGATCAACATGACAGAACCTGCATTATTTGATACAAGAAACTGTCAATCCCCCTGCACAAGAGAGATGAAAACAATGATTCAGGTAGAAACACTGAGAAGAAAAAGAAACTGTTTAGGTTAAGAGAGCATCCTGTCCCAATGATAAAAAAAAAGTAAATATTGGCCATGAAAATTTCAGGCTACAAAACTGGTAACAATTAGATGGCAGTAGCTTGGGCATGGTGTTACAGAAGGGGCAATGGAAACAAAAATGTGTAGCGTGATTATGATGTGGAGTCTATAAAGTGCAGCAGCAGCAGATGATTGGATATAAAAAACAAGGTCTTTTTCAATCCTATTGTACTGAAAACTGTGTCAGATTCCTTCTTTCCAAGTGAAGGACTCTTTTTATAACCATAATTACCTCTCTTATGTAATTCCTACATAATTTTGATTGAGAGAAGTGAAGGGGAGCAAATGTGTATTGGTTTCTAAGGCATACTGGAACTAACTGAGGGCCATAAGAAAGAAAAGAAAAATAAATTGGAAATGTTCATCTATTAGAAAAATGGAAAAGGACATCTAAACCTGGTCAGAAAGTTTTGACTGGAAATAATACGCAAGCATCTTAACATGAAGGAGTGGAACAAATGTCTAAGATCGGTGGACTGGATTTCCCACTGAAAGGTCTCTCTCTCTCTCCCTCTGTAATAGGCTTTGGAGGATCCTTTCAGATCTTGAAGTTCATGCCTATGCATATGAGGAAAAATATAGTAACGATAGAATGACTCAATTAAAATTTTTCTCTTGTCTTCTCCAAGGAATACAGAGAGTCTAAGTGATGCTAGATTAATGGAGGTAACATTAATTTAATAGTGCCTCATAAATTAGAAAATAAGAAAAGAGAAGAGATTATGAATGTAACTGCTGTGAATCTGGAATGAAATTATTTTCCCGATGAACTTGAGAAAAGAGGAGAGGAGAGGAGAGGAGAGGAGAGGAGAGGAGAGGAGAGGAGAGGAGAGGAGAGGAGAGGAGAGGAGAGGAGAGGAGAGGAGAGGAGAGGAGAGGAGAGGAGAGGAGAGGAGAGAGGAGAGGAGAGGAGAGGAGGAGGTTGTGGCTCAGTTACCTGATCCATAAGAGCAAATGGAGCAAGTAGAAGATATGACTAGAAACCAAAATTAGCTTGTGAACTAGCCCAGACAGGACAGATTTAAGCTTTTACTAAGATATAAATGGCAAAGATCAAACTTTGGTACTGCAGTGCATAGTCCTGACTTTCTGTGCCTGAAAACCCTGAGATCTGGATCATAGTGTTCTGCAGTATTCCGAATTTACCTGACATGCATAAACTATTCTTTCACAAAGCCCTGACTGTGGTCCCTGCTCCTTCTCATAGAAACCTCACAGACTTCCACAAGTACCAGCCTGGTCATAAAACTCTGCTTTTCTGGATTTATTTGCAGGATTTAGGACTGTATATCCATCTCACTAGGGAATGTCTGGCTCAGATGCTCAGCAACAGCTATAGATGCTTTCCCATGCAGGTCATTGGGCTGGGTCTGCTCCAGGTCAGTAGTGGCCAAAGGTAAATGGTATCTTGTTACAAAAGTCTAAAGTGGATCCCATTAAAAACTTTAAATGAGCAATTGCTATTTCACCTAATTTCTTATGTTAAGTCTAAAAATATCTTGCAAATGTCATGACATAGAAGTTATTACCTTAAAGACCAACTCTCAGTTACCCAGGATAATGGTGGGTTCAGGTAACTGGGTTAACAGAAAGAACTGATGATATGAACCCAAGTTGCGAAGACATCCATCTGGCTCTGTATGGTGTCAGTCTGGGTCCAGCAGGACTCATTAGATTTCAGCTCCAGCTGAAATCCTGCAAGATTTGGATTAGTTCTTGTAAAGCCGCTGGCCACTCCAGTCCCCTGCAGTCCCAAAGCACTGTGAAGGTGAATATGCACCACCATACAAATGTACAGAGCCTGTTCCCTTGCAGTGCCGTGCTGCTAACTTTCCCAGAGAAAACACTGGGAGCACAGTGCAGAGAGCTTACATTTAGGAGGACCACTGCTGCTCATTGCAGCAGCTCCACACAGAACCACCTGAACTGGCTCTATACAGACCGAGCTTGGATCAAGCACTGGAGATCATCTTGTGCTTCATTGCATATGCAGGTGCCTCCACTAGATCCCGCGAGGAGCATAGCTGCACTAGGGCAGGCTGACTAATGGACCTAGCAAACAGGGACTGGCATCGGCAACCCCATTAATCAAGAGCCCAGTGATCCGACCAAGGAAGTGTGAGTTGGCCATATTATGGCAATGGAATGATTTAATGATGGAATGACCACAGCCAAACACATTTGCAATGGAGAAACCACCACCACACTTAGGAACAGTCTCCTCCCTGGTTGGCCCACAGAAGAAATTGTTATGACACGAAGACCTCCAGTTTTTACCAACAGTTGCTGAGCATCGTATTTCCAAAAGTTGACAAGCCTCCCAGCTTAAAAAAGGTGAAAGAGCACAGGACTGGAAGGGAGGGTATTTGGTTCAGCACTCTCCCACTTTAATCCACAGCATCTGACTGCTGACAAAATAGGCTATTAGAGCTCCTTTAGGGCTCTTCAGCGCGCTTATGCCAGTTCTTAATCTACGGATCATTGACATGATGGAACATAATGGCAACTTCAGAGCCCATTATATTTTCAGTTGTCAGACTGAACACAGGGAGATGCTCATCAGCAGAAACTCACTGTAACGCTACATACAGACATGTTCATGAAGCCTTTAATCTTTCATACCAGAGAGGTACAAAACACACCACTCTGCATTTTTTTTAATTGCAAAGGCCAAATTACCAAGTATAATGAAGCAAAATTATTTCATTAGAGTTGTTTTTTTCTCATTTCTAAGCTAAAACATTACAATTACAAGACCATCACAGATTCAGAGTACTATTTTTGTTCCTTCGCTTAGTATCCAATTAGAAAATATGTTTTTAAAGACTGCTTAAAATTGCTATGCACTATTGCAACTTTCCTGACAGATCTCACTTATAAGCACATCACTGTTTAGAGGTGAAGGTTAAAGAGCTACAAAGTGGGATCCAGAAGGGTATCTCAACAGCATCTTGTCCAAGATGTAGCTTAAAAGGGCAGTAGCCAGAGCAATTAATTAAATCATACCTACTTTCACCTTAAAAATTTCAGCAGTGAATTTCAGATCTCTACACTGCCCTTCACATGTGTAACAGTGGAGTGGGTAAAAGTCATCAGCTCTGTGATGAAATGAGTGGCAAGCAGAGATTTGATTCACAAACTGGCAGGTAACAACAACAACAAATGCTAAGTGTGGTTTTATTATCAAAGCATTGGTGGGCTTGGCTTGTTTCTGGCTAAAGAAAAAAAGAGTCTTTCCAACTTTCCCTCCACGTAAACAAGTTCAAAAGGGGAAGGCTATAGCTTTTTCCTCAGCAGACAGAAGTTGAAATGGAGAACTTCTATGGAGGTCAGAATGACTATAAAAGCTCGGTGAAATGAACTCAGCCTCCACCATTGCCTGATTCACCTTAGCTTCTTTCTCTTGTGTCTGAGCTTGCCCCTTAAGATGACAACCTCGATGGCAACATCTTGAGAGTGACTCCAAAGTACCCAAAGTAATTTCAAGCAATATGTAATTACCATGGGGCTGAAAGCTCCCAGCTTACAAAGCAATAGCAGCTGTGTGAGATCTGGCCCATCTGGCAGGATGATAGCTCTGCAAGCTTCTCCAGCTTCCTTTGCAAGCAAATAGCTTACCCACTTGATCACAAAACAATTCATTGAGGCTCCCCAGGATCCAGCTGTGTCTCTACCTTGTTCCTCTCTGAAGAATTGCAGCATTTCTCCAAGGACAAGGAGTCGGCAGTTAATGCTACCGAGGCAAACATCAGTGAAAGGTGCAGGATGAGCACCTAGCATGGTATGTAGGGAGCAATAGAAGCCATAGCACAGCTTCTTCATACTAAGCATAATCCTGGTGTTAGAAAGATCAGCACTAATGGAGAGCTTGCTCAGTCCCTTTCTTGTTTGCTGAGGGGATCGAGAGGTTACAGAGAGCTTTTCCAGACATTCATAATGGTCCAAGCCAAACATCCCTCCTTACTTGCATCTGGACTTATGGTTCACCAACACTGCCAACTATGCTGTGTGCTTAATCTTAGCATTTTGGATCCAGCTCAGCATGTATCATACAGTCCATTAGAAAACAATAACCTTTAGCCATCACTGTCCTTTGTCAGGCTTCAGCTCCCAGTTGGAGTTTGGAGTTCCTCTTTGGAGTCTTTCCTTTGTGTTAATGGGAAAAGCATCAGATACTTGAGATGTGTTTTGAAGTGATGCTGATAAATAGCAATGACTTTTGTGGCCCCTACCTAATTCACTTTGAAAATTATTTTGTTACTACTTGAATTTAACTATTCTCTCCCTCAAAACTTTCATCCAGTATACACTTGATAAACCTCCCTCAACGCATGTACATTGCTCAAATAAGTGTCTTAACGAGTATTCAATATCGATACGTTAAGAGGTGACTATTCATTCATAAGTAAACAGATGGCTCTTCTCCAGAAGAAGTTATATCCAGAATTACATAACTTAGGAAGAGAAGCAGCTTTAATGATCAAATAAATTATTAGACCTGGAAAACTAATCGCTGCAAAAGCCCACGCACTTGTTTAATGTTTCAGAAAGCTCATAATGTAAAGTCTTGTTCCCATATCCTGGTTCTGCACTCCGACTAAGCTGATTTTCATGTTTTGCTAATGCTCATCTGTGATATCTTTGAGCTACGGAAAAGAACACCTCCAAGCTCAGGAAGCCATACATGCTGCACTTGTTAAATCTGATTCCCTGCCCAGTCACTGGTCAAAACAACAGGGGTCCAAACACTGCCTTCGGCAGAAACAAGGCCATGCTGACTGGATTTGTCTTCCATGAAAAGCAAACCCAAACTATACAGTCAGCCTCACAACATAACAGGTCCCAGCCTGTAAATACAGTTACAAGTCTCAGATCTTGAAAAGCACAAGATAATAATAGTAAGAGCATTTTTTGCACCTATTTTAGTATTTTGACACACAGAGGTGCCAGCCAGGGCAGGTGCCACACAACCACAGAGCAGGCTCCCAGCATGGCTCTCACATTGCTCTGCATGCCTGCATGGAGGGAAGGGATTGTGCAAAATGATCCTATGTAAAAAATGTCGATTCCCAGCACTGACCTGACAACCCAGTTTATACCTGTGCCCTGTGATTCAAGGGAGTAGACCCCTATTACACTGATAAGACTGCACACTGATTGAGAAAATGTCAGGGTAAAATAACAGCGAAGTTCTTGATGCTCTTGAATGAACTATAATTCCTGCATTGTCTAGAAAAGTAGCTCAATTAACAGAGATACTTGCATGGGGGATTATTGCGGTAAAGAACACTCTCCTTCTAACAACTTTCTACAGAAATTTTTACTCAGAGGGGATTTTAAACATATTAAATGCTGGGCAAAGAGAGCACTGCAGGTAAAGCTCAGCTGCATTATTGAATTTTGAAAGAAAGAACAATTTATATTACGGGAACATTTAGAAACGATTCAGGCAGAGATAATAAATGATTAATGACTATCAATAAATGGTTGGTCAGTGGTTATGACAGTTAAGAGTCTAAGAGGTTGCTAATGTGATGGGATTGTACCGTGTATAAAGTACATGCTACTCCTGTTAGTAATATGCTTTTAACACCTCTTTATTTTTATTTAACCTTTTTTACCTATTTATAAAGATGGACCGAATATTAATAATAATAATTAAAAAAAAGGATTGGATCCTGTTGGATCTACTGTAAAGATACAATGATTTTGAACTCCTGCCATTCACTTTTAGCCACAGACAAAGTCTAGAGGCCAGAGTCAAGCTCAGCAGCCATACCAGTCTGGTGTTTCAGGAAGAAGGGCAGCTGAAGCAGACACTGGTTATTTATTCTCTGATGACTTTTTCAGTTTGCATCTACCTGTTTACATCTGCGGTCCCTCCAGGTTAGTCCAAGAGAGATTTCTACCTGCCTCTGCAGCATTATGGTCCTCTCTATAGCCCACCTTCTCCTCCCTGCATATTCTACCTTCCTTGCTTGCACTGCAAAGGTGCAGCTACCCTCCGCTATTGCAAAGATGGATTCAGAATCAATCCCTACCAAAGCAACACATATAGGGCCACTACCTTCCTTCACGGATGGGAAGCATCATTCCATGGTCACCGTCAGCCTTTATTTGGCTATAAAAGTGATTCACTCTCCCTAGTACATTGCTGACCTTTTCAGAATTACACACACAGCTCACCCTGAAGCCAATAAACTCTTAGTGCAAAGGGAAATAAACCCCCCCAGGCCCAGTGCAGGACTTTCTAATTATGTCTGGAATGCCTTTGCACTTACAACAGATCTTGGGGGAGGTCACTGTACAATGGAGCTGATACACGCAAAAGCTCCTCCCCAAATCTGGGAGAGCTACAGGCCGTTCAAGAACAGGCTGACAATGCCAGGTTCATTTCTGAGGACAGGTAGATGCAGATGCCATCTCTCTACATGATATATTCAAAATACTTATTACCATGCTGTTGGGAAATACAGATACAGCTGACATAACTTAGGTGTCCCAGCTTTGTTACACCTGAGCTATTGTCCAAACCTCCAGTACTGAATCAAAACCCGTCAATGGGGACCAAATGTAGGAGGCTTAGGATAAGACAAATTGCATCCTAAACTCCACTGATTTTACTGACCAGCTCTTCCCCTGAATATAACGGGGAGGCAGGGACATTTGCTTAGACATGGGTGTTTATGTTGTAGACGATCACATTACCCAAGTGAATTTCACTCTGTTTATTAACAGTCGATGCAAGGGAAAAGAGATTTCCCACTGCCATTTCAGTCTGCTTAGAAAGGCTGTGTTGAATTCTGGGGTTTAATCTCCCTTTACTGTAGAAAATGCTGCCATTTTGTGAGCCCCACACTGGGGAATGGTTTCATAATTGTCTTATACCTGCACAGTCCTGTAACTACTGAAGCAAAGATTTTTTACAGTATTTTTTTTCTGCAACTGGGCCACTTGTAACAAAAACTAACGGAGAAATTACAAGCTATTATCAGTAAGATTTAATTTTTTACACAGGAAGAAACATACTGATTGACAAAAGTCAATCAGCAAATCATGAAGTTGCTAACCCTTTTCCTTAGATGCCTAATAAGAAGGGTGTGTTATTCTCTCCCCCACTAGTCACTAATGTAGCTGCATAAGCTTTATGGTGTGACTCCAAATTTACCTTGGTAAATGCACTGACAGTCCTGCAAGACTGGGACAGAAGTGATTTTTATTTTGCTCCCGGCTGAATTACCAGCTATGCCAATTTTAAAACACAACATAGGCTGTTTCTTTGACTCTTGCAGGTCACAGACAAGAGCTGACAGAGTTTCCAAACCATTTTCTGACAAATTGAGGCAACAGACCTATCTTGCTTTGTTAAAGACCCTGTGCTATTGCGTTGGGATGAAAATTGCACAAATGACTCACCATAAGTCAAGAAATTTAATCAATTCATATTCTAGTGTATGATTCCCCATACATGCTGCACAAGAAATGTATTGTCTGCAAGAAACTCTGGTGTTATCTGCTGTGTACAGGAAAGCCAAAAGTTAAAACTGAGACTGAGAGAAAAACATGTATATAGTCATAGCTACACTGTTTTTCTTTCACATAGGCAGGAGAACAAAGATCAGTCCTACAGCAATCCAGACTTCAATAACCCTTCTCTCTGCAGGGACGTGGGAGGCAGCTTTTCTATCCCATAGAAGAAAAGTCTCCCTTTGAGGTGAAGTGCTTCCCTTCTCCTGGGATATTGTTGAGAAGGTCTGGACAGTCATTCACTGCCTCTGACTCCATCTCCCTACCGTGGGGGAAATCTCTGTACCCAGGGCTGTCTGGTGTCCTCGATTCCCCTTTAAGGACTCGATTTCCCCAAGGATCCCACTTGGGATGACTTGGGATCCCCCTTGGTCTGTCTTGAGATCCAAAAAACCTGAGTGGCACTCCTAGCAGTGGCAATCCTAGCCTGAGCATAGGTGGCCTCTGCAGAACACAGTCGCTCTGGAGAAAGAAAGGCTCATACCAGTACGTTAGGAAGTGAACAGACCTGGGCCAAGACTCAACCTGGGTAGCTTTAAGCACTTATCTACAGAGTCTGAACTAAACATATTGTCACTTGAGGCTCGCTTATATGCCTGTACTATCAATTTGGTTTTGTTTTAGTACCAAAAGCACCCTTCATGCTCTGGTGACGACCACAAAGAAAACATAGATGGACTCACTGATATCTCCGTAGCGCTTCAGTTGGGGTGATTTAGGCTTAAGAAAGACACGTGGCAACAGCTCACAGAAACCTGTCCAAATTCAGTTCCTGACTTGTGACAACCTTGACCAGCCAGTGCTTTTTAACAATGAGAGCTGAATGTGGCCCAGGCAAGGACCCCTGAAAGGTAATGCAAACACCAACTGGAAACAAACTCACCAAAGCTTTATTATTAAAAAGCTCTATTACTGGCCTCTATTACTGGCCTGAGCTCAAGATTATGGGTGTATTATCCTTGCCAGTCCGGGGCTGTCTGTTCAACACAGTTAAAATTGAGAATATAGGTGATCTGGGGAAATTATTCATGTTATTTCAGATTCGGGTACTTATTTGGTTTTTCAGCCTTTCTGTCTTATCTCATTAGGAAGTGAATCAAAGGCAGATCCATGTACACAGCTTCTAATGAAACTGCTGGAGTGACAAGAGAGAGCAAAATAATTAAATTCCATGCTGTACTTGAGCTAAACCAGAAACTTTTTATGTTTCTGAGGTTGGCCAATATTCAGACTTGTTAGTTTGCTAGTTTTAGGTAAATTATAAAGGCCCCTCAAATCATGCACAAGGTATTCCTCAATGGTCCTTACCCTATCTTTAATTTCAGAGAGCATATATTCCTTTAGGATTAGCTCCACTGCATGCAGTCACTTTATAAAATCCTACTGAGCTAATGAGTGCTGTACTCTGAATTGCCAGGTCTTGTTTTCTGTTAAGTATTTTGTTTTGTTCTTCCATCATGCTGTTGGCTTGTATACTTCATCTGCCAAATTATATTTCTTTACACTAATTTTGGATTCAATAATAACTGCATCTCTTAAAATTCAACCATTATCAAGACGTGAACAACAGAAAATACCTTGCAAATAAGAACTGCAGTTTCCTCTAAAGAATAATCAATTTTTGGACCAAAGTGCTCTGTTGCCCATAGCATCCATATCTCCATTTTTGCTCTTTCTTATCCTTCAGCTCTCTCCTTTTGTAGTTACTTAGCCTTAATTCTGTCTTTAAATGTTCAAGCTGACACTTGCCTGTCCTGGAGTTACACTAGTTAAAAATGTATCTGAGTTAAAAATGGCATATATTGCGGAGAATGAAATATAAAGTAACAGCTAGAGAAAAATCATTATCCTGTCATTGAAAAAAATATAAACAAGTACTTCTCAAACTGTGGAGTTCTGTTTGTACTGGCTTTCTTTTCCTCATGTTTGGCATAACAGTAGCACTATCACTCATTGCTGCATTGGAACGACTAACCATTGCTCCTTAGGAGAGCATACTTCCATTGTTCACATTACAGTTCACACATACATGTAGACACAGAGATGTAAGCCAACCAAGTAAAAAGACAAAAAAGAACTTAAAATACTTTCTTTTTATCATTCCAAGATTTTAAACCTAGACACCAAAACCTGTGTGTTTCAGACTATATTTAAGTAAAATCAAAAGATATTTTATGCTTTTACATGCTGAATGGATGCTAAAATCCCTTTGTAATTTACTGCCTAACTTAGGACAGCCCTTACGAAACAGATTAAGTTGCTCATTTGGTACACATATGCTTAAAACACCTATCAATTTGCTAAATATGAATTTAGACACTGAAGTTTAGGTAAGTACCACTGTTATTTGACTTTGTTTTATGCAGCACTGAGCACCCATAGTTATTTTTGATGACACAGAGAACATGAAGGATACAAAAGATGCTGGAATGACATCTGGGAGCAAAGCTGTGTCTATCCACACAACTGATAAAGCTCAGGCACCATTCTGTATTTGCTTACATTATTTCCTGGCTATACTCCTGCATGACCTTCAAGGGCAAGCTTTCTGAATAAAAGAGGATGTCTTCAGCATGTCCAAGCCAGCCCTGATCTCTGTTGGGACAGACTGTAAGGTTGCTAACTGGCATCAAACATAAAGGCAATCTTTACTTCGGAGAACTGTCCATTAGGAAATGGTACAAAGCAGGTGATCTCCATCACTGTTTTCTATTTTGAAGTAAAAGAAGCAAACACATGCAAAAGATGGCACCCAGCTACCGGGGTGCCGGAAACACCTACCTCCAAAAGCCAAGAGATAAAAGGTGGGAAGTGAAAATGAGTTCAGCACAGATACACTTGTGCTTCCCCTGAACATCACAGTGGCCACAGGACAGAACACCATCTTGCATACTTTAGGGAAACAGAATTTCACTGCATGAGAGGAGGGAAAGCCAGCCCCGGCCAAAGCCAAGCAGTTCATTAGCTCAAATTCTCCTCTCCAGAGGGCATGTCTAGACCATCTAGCTTGTTACAGTTATCAGCCTTGTGAGGGAAATAGGTAACAATCCCAACACTCACTGTCATTACACAGCCACAAACAAGACTATAGTGCCCTAAGGAGATGATATAATACATGGACTTCAGTGTCCTGTCCTCATATCATGGGTCACAGTATGGTGGAGGAAGCCCTCAGAGAAACTCACTGTTCTCTCCCATATGCAGACTGGCAGAGTGGCTGGGGAGTGGGTGCCTGACTAATGCCTTTAGCCATCCCACCGCAATGGCCAGCAGAGCTAACCCTGTATGAGGGTCCTGTATGAGACAAAGAAAAGGCTAGTACAAATCGGTTCCCTAATACAGCCTCATTCAGTCCCTGTGCTGCCCCTGCAGATAGCAAGGTCCTCCTCAGTCAAGGCAAATTGCAAGCAATACCTATAGCTATCTACTTTCATCTCCCTTGGAAAGGATTGAAATGACAGTCATAACCAATCAAGAGGCAATTCACCAGTGGGAAACCAGCCTGTGGGCCACAACAGAATTAGTCTGTGTGGAGCACTGTGCTTACAAATAGACCAACCAAAAGAAAATAGAAGGTGAAATTTAAAGGAAAACAAACGCAAGTTTCTTAAAGCTTCATGCTCTTTCCAGAATTACCTGCTGTATTTCCTGTATACATACAAATCCTTGGGCAGCCTGTGATATTATGCCGTGTTAGTGGGCTGTCAAGTTCTACTTATGAACATGCATCTAGATGTTCTGTCATCCCTCTGTCAGACACCTGTACAATCAGAGTGAAATGGGGCTGGAGGGGGCACACAGCTGGCAGTCCCAGGCTGGAATCATCTATTTTGGACAGATGACTCTCAAACTCGGCACCTTCTGGAAGAGACATTTCCTAGCCTCTCACATTCTCTTTGCTTATTTAGCTAGACTCAGTGCTAAAAACATTTTCCTAACTTCTAAACCAAGATTGTCTTTGAGATATTCCTGCACTGCATCATGTTCCACACAGAATGAACATGGAGAATGGACTATCTTTGCAGCAATCTTATATGTTGTACACTGTTACCTGACACCTGTCAGTCTTCCCCAGACTGAGTAACCCCAGTCCTGCCCATCTTCTGATGTATGTCATTAGCACAATGTCTGTAATTGATCTTATTGCTCTCCCCTGGGCTTTCTCCAGCTAGCCCAAATTTTGTTGACGTGGTGCTCACAAAATTTCAGACTGAGGTCATACTAATACTGAACGACGTGGCCTCTTGTGTCTGCCTTTGTTATAAGAGCATGAGTTTGTTTACTTAGTCAAGGTCAGCTTCTCACCCACTATAATCTCTAGAACTTCTCCTGCAGATCTGTTTTCCCCCACCTTTATTTGTGTAGTTGAGTCTCTCTGCCTAAGGGCGATATCTGCAACCTTTACTGCACTGTAATTTGACCATTTTCTTAAAAAGTTCCCAGATAACTTCTTTTGAATGTGACTCTCACCCACCAGTGTGTTTGGTCGGTCCCCACTTGGTGGCACCTGCAAACTGCCTAAGCAGGTGTCCTATTCCATCATCTAGGGTGTTAGCAAAAATAATGACAACCAGGCCTGGTCCCAGGCCACACAGCTCTTTAATCTCACTCAGTACAGACCTTCATTCATAATAAACCATTCTTTGTGTGGTTTTCCAGTCTATTATGCACACATGTTCAAGCAGTTTTACTCAAACCAGGTATCTCTAGATATTGCATTATATTGTTGTACCAGTAGATTTAGAGAGGTGCTTTGCCTTGTCTTGAAAACCAAAACTTTAACATTTATTTCCTTCCAGGTTCATCTAAGGCTCTCTTATTTCTCCATCCCCTGCCTAGATACTTCTTGAAACACTACCTCTAGTTTCCTGCTTTGCCAGACTCTCTCCCCAACACCATCTTTCCTTTCCTGCTGTTGTTTGTCCTTGATGTGGGCTGTAAAGTCTTTTGAGTGCATCTTTTGGTTAGTGTTACTGTCTCACCTAGTATACCAGAAAGTCCTTATTCCTTGACTTAACACTTCCAAAAGAGAAATTGTGCACCCAAATAAAGTGTTTGCACTAAAATCAAATGAGAACCTAGCATAAAAATGTGTTGACTGAGGGAGCTTTTGTTCTTCTTTATATTATAGTATCATAGAATAATTTAGGTTGGAAAGGACCTTTGAGATCATTGAGTCCAACCATTAACCTAACACTGCCAAGTCCACCACTAAACCATGTCCCTAAGCGCCACATCTACATGTCTTTTAAATACCTCCAGGGATGGGGACTCCACTACTTCCCTGGGCAGCCTGGTCCAGTGCTTAACAACCCTTTCGGGGAAGAAATTTTTCCTAATATCCAATCTAAACCTCCCCTGGCGCAACTTGAGGCTGTTTCCTCTCGTCCTATCGCTTGTTACTTGGGAGAAGAGACCGACACCCACCTCGCTACAACCTCCTTTCAGGTAGTTGTAGAAAGCGATGAGGTCTCCCCTCAGCCTCCTTTTCTCCAGGCTAAACAGTCCCAGTTCCCTCAGCCACTCCTCAGCTACCGTAGATAGGATACTACAGTATAAATACCTGTCCTGCAAAGAAAGGTAAGTTCTTGGCATGGATTTGTTTTGTTTTGGACCCATAGCTGAAATTCTGCCTGTGGTTTGAACTCAACCTGCTAGCCAATGTTGCCTTGGGTGGAAATCAGTTCAAGAGTAAAGAAACATATATATTCACATAGGTGTCTGCCTGAATGCTGAGTATCTTAAGCTCTTTTTTCAGCCAAGACATTCAGCCAATGGGGCCTGAGGAGTGATTCAGTCATCCAGACACTAGCTGTCCGCTCTAGGGTAAGCTGAATTACTCTCTGGGCTGCATCGACTTTACTGACTGCATATCCATGGACAACAATGGGATCCTTAGACACAGTGGGCTCATTTCAATTGCCTGTGTGGGCCTTTACCCAGTGCCACTTGAGATGATCCAGGATATCTTTCATTTGCTTCTCCTTGGGATGCCTCATATAGCAGTAAGCGAATGCATCATATCTGAATGCATGGCAGTCCTATAAAGGTAGAAGCTCTCCCCTCTTCCTTTAGTCTGAAGGACCTTAGCTGGGCTAGCTGAACCAGGAAAACTGCTATTTTTTGTAGCCCTTCTCAAGGGTATATGTGACATTACTACACTGACTCAGGGATACAAAGCCAGGAAGAGCTGATGCAGTGATGAACATAATGAACAGGGGTTTCTACTCTGTTTGCACCTCTCCCTGTTAAAATGGCTGTAACAAGTCTGGGGTAAAGCCCTGAGTTACAGCCAGGTCCCAGATTCCTAGCCCAGCAGTTTACCCAGAAACCCACTTTCCTTCTTTGATGCATCCCTTTGGATATCATCCTGCTCTGCACTGGTCTTGCTTCATTACACAGTGGGGACAGCTGTACAGAGAAACCTTCTGTATATGTCATGAATCAGCAAAAATGATGAAATTTAATAGGAACGTGTGTCTGAGAAACACGTCAAACATAAGACCCTTCTCCCCACTATATGGCAGAAGTGTATGTGTTGTTGGCACTTCTGACTAGATCTCCTGCAGGGATGGCTCTTCATCTGTCACCTTGCCTTCCTTTGCCTTTCTGTTCCTGAGGTTTGGCCCATCTTTTATGCCAAAAGTCAAGTTCTGTGCTTTTAAACAGAAGAGTCAGCAATGGTAGCTAAAGACCCTTTTGACCGATATCAGTAGGAAGTTATGTGCCCATTAATTCCATTAATTTGTACGTTAGCAGTGTGAAAGAATGATTGGCTTTGACAAACAAATGGAACAACCCACAGTCTCTGAGGATAGTGTGTGCTAAATAAACTTCCTTGAATTTTCAGGATTTTTGGAATGAAGGCCCAGATCCATAACGGCATTTCACTGCCTGAATCCCACTGAAATTAATGGGAGTCCAGAACAAGAGTGCTTTTGTGGATCTTGGCCAACATGCCTGAACTCCAGTACAGCTGCCAAGGACTAGAGGCAATGGCAAACTTCCCATAAAGATCAGTGGAACAGGCTTCAAGAGATGATTTATTGTTAAAATCTAATGTTAAGGCAGATCCACAGTTGAAGTAAATTGTCCCAGGCTTGTAGAAGTCAGTGGACCTTGAACAATTGAAACTAGTAGGGAATTGTCCCACTTCTTTCATCGTTTTGTCAGTTAACTCAGATGTTTTCTAACAGGAGGTTGCTGGCAGAGACCACAGTAGTGGCCTGTTGGACTATGGGAAGAGTGAGACAGGCAGAGCCTGGTGGACCAGTCTTTGCACACCTTCCCCATCAGAGGACATTTCCGTGAAAGCAGGAGGACAGAGAGATAGAGTCTAAGATATCCTCATGTTTGCTGAAGTCTCCAAGACATTGTTGGGATATTCCCACAGACACTCTGTAAAAGTGGATCAGTAAGTAAGAAGCTACAAATCCAGCTAAAACACAGTTCTGGGTTATAGCATGCCTCCCCATCAGTTTCCCTGCAGAACATTAGGTAATCGGCTTTTAAATATTTTATTTGCTGTGAATTTCAAGCATTTCCCCAGCGTGCTGAAATGTGCCAAGGATTGTGACTTTTAATATTTAAGCCAAAACCCAATAATCTGTTGACCTGTCAAATAAGATAATCCCAGTGTTGAATAATAATTTTTAAAATCCTGTAAAAGTCAGTTCAGAAAATATTCCTGTCAAACAGACACTGGTGGCTGCTTTAAACCCTTCATTTAAGGCCTATGTGGAAGAGAGTAAGAGATAAGACCAAAGCCAACATATCCTTTGAGCACTGTGATCAAAGTACATAAGCGATACTTCAACAGAACTGCTGTTGCTGTCAAAATGCTGCTGCTACCCTAATGCTCTCATAGTGCACCACTGGAGAGACTACTGAAGCACTCCTCTCTTTAAACCACCAGCTTCTCATGATAAAACACACTGGTGAGACCCAAACCCCACAAATATCAGTGGAAGTCTGGCCAGTTGATTTTAAGGGGCATTGGATCACATTGCTAATGGCCTGATTGGACCATTCATTTTAAATATCTATAAGGAGGGTATGTGTCACTAGTCCCATTGATAAGAACAGATTACTCTTGGCTATTAAGCATGTCGATGTGCATACACACATCCACAGCAGTCAGAATGTGTTGGCAACCATGACAAGCTCTACCGGCACTCCCAGGGACTAAGGATATTTTTTCAGACATGAGTTGCAGGATAGACGAGCTGCAAAAGACTTCTAAATTCTCGATCCCATCACTGAATGCACCTATCTGTACATATATGCAGAAACAATGTGACGGTGACAGTCCTCCTCATTTCCCCAAGTAAACCCTCATTTTAGATATTTTTTTAAAAAGAGCTAAGCACATTGGAGCTGAACCGGGGACTGAAGACACTGGGGTCTTTTGAAAGCCTACACTAATAGGTGGCAGAATAGTAATCTGAGGTTTCTGAATCCTTTAGAAAGGAGGATGGGCCTTAGGTAACAGACCCCATCATTGCTGAATCACAAACGCGACCATATGTTCCTACTGAAAAGGTAATCAGGAAGGCAAATGGATAATATAGAACATGAGCTTGATTAATAGAAAGAGATTGATAAAGTTTTATATTTCAAACTCAGTTAACAAACAAATTAAAATTACCTACCTAGTCGGAAGTAAACATCATCTTAAATTATTTCCATTTTAATTAATCAAGGTTGTAATTAGTAAAACTGGTGTCTTGTGGAATTAGCAGAGATTTAGAATGAGCTACATTTGTACCGGGGAAGTGCTTGTGGTTTGCATTTTCTGAATAAATAGGAACAGAAGAGGTTCCTGAGGGATCCAATGATGGCTAAAAATTAATGCCTGTGTACTAGAAATGCAAATCAAGTCCTAAGCCAAGAGCTTGGACCAGTGTGCTACTGTCTACTGCCAAATGCAATAAAGCCTGGACAGAAAAAAATCCTAAAATTGCTCACATTTGAAATGGGATTACTTCTGAGATGTCCAGTGCGCACATGTGTGCCCAAGAATAGCCTGAGTTGAGGAAAGAAGGCAAGCAAAGGCAGAAAAAAAGGTATTATTTGAAGTGCGTTCTTCACCTTGTTTGGTTTCCTTGTCTTTCTTGTGCACTGTTCAATACTGGCTGGACGTTGTTTCTCCCTAGGTTGGTTCAGCCTCTCTGCCCAGATGGTATGCCATGTCACCTCCACAGCAGAGGGGACACCAGAGCCTCGTCCTGAGCTCAGGAAGACAGCCACTTTGTCATCCACATGCTCTCAACAAGAAAACTGGGCCAGAGTACACAGCTGATGTGTACATAGCACCTTCCCCTAAAATAAGGTGCCTAAAGCATGCCCATTTGGTTTCCTGAGCATATCAGAGCTGTTAACATCAAGATGGAAAACGAAGAGACAACATACAGAAACAATAAGGAGACTAATGCCACTTAGTCCTTATTATCAGTCTGGCTGAGGGGAGAATAAGGCTGGTTATCTTTGAGAGCAGCATACCAAAATGAAAACACCTCTGTGGGTAGTGCACCAAACCATGCTGCAGAGCAGCACTCTCCAAACAGTGAGCCCCAGCCGGGCTCCACGGAGGAGCTTGCTTACACTGCAAATGGGTGGAAATCCCAAAGTTTTAAACTTCTTCAACAATTGCCTTGTCTCATGCTGTTTCAGTTCCCAGAAAGGGAAGAAAAGGGCACAGTGAATTAGGAAATGCTGATCCCTCTTCTGTTTGGTTAGGGGTGCTCCTTCACACCCTGTCTTGTTTTCCTGGTGCTTTCAGGTCCCAGCCTCCATTCAGGGACTGGCAGAGAGGGAAGGACAGAGGGAGCAGGTTGGGTCAGTCCTGACCCCACAGGACAGTGGGAGGCAATAGAAAGGTGACACTGGTTAGGTGTGCTGCCTCTGACGTGGGCAATGTGCGGGGGGAGCAGGTATGCGTGTATGCATGTGATTGTATAAGTAGCCAGAAAAACTTGGACAAACTGGGAACGAGGGAATGCAGAGGTATGTCAGAGGGGGAAACGTGTATTTTACATGCTTCTAACCAATTATCACTTTTAAAGAAATTACTTTCTCTTACACCTGCAGTTACAGGCAAAAACAAACAACTGGAAACCTGGGGAATGTAGATGGCACTAGAGCAGTAACATAGGAAACAGCCACCTGACCTGGTTAAATCACAAGTTAAAATGGTGATCTAAGCAGAACCACAGTATTATGGAACTGCTCTGGCTGGAGGGAACCTCAGGAGGTCTGTAGATCAAGTTCCTGCTCAAAGCACTGAAATCAGAGCAGGTACATTGTCCAGTTGAGTCTGGGAAGCCTGCAAGCACAGAGATCACACAAGCTTTCTGTACAACCTGTTCCAGTGCTTAATTATCCTCATAGAAAAAGAATATATCCATTTACTCTAGTCTGAACTTCACTTGTTCCAATTTATGACCGCTGTCTCTCTTTCTCCCACAGTGCACCTCAGTAAAAAGCCTTGCCTCATCTCCTTGATAACCTCCTCTTACGTACTGGAAGGCTGCTAATAGCTCTTCTCAAAGACAACCCTTCTCAAGGCTAAGCAAGCCCTGTTCTCTCAGGCTCTCCTCACACGCAAGTGCTCCAAACCTCTGTCATCTTGGTGACTCTCCATGGGGCTTCTTCCAGCAACTTTCTTGTACTGGCCCCCAAACCCAGACAATTGACACAGTACAATAGACAGGATCTAACGAGTGCCAGGTAAAGGGGAATAATCATTTCCCTCGATCTACCTGCTATGCTTCTGTTAACACAGCCCTGCCTGCTGCAAACCTCCCCTCCTGTCAGGTACACTGCTGGTGCTTGCTTAGCCTACTGCCCACCAGGACTTCCAGGTCCAGATTTTTTTGTTTTTTGTTTGTTGTAGGCATCCACTCTTGCTTAAGCCATAAGCTATATTCGATCAGAAATGTATGCAGCATCTGATTTCACCACTCCAGGGAGCATGAGATTAGCTCAACGATTGCAACTGGAAATGTAATCAGCACTTCTAAAACTTTGGCAAATGAAGGAGACCAAAAGACAGACTGAGAGATCCACACCACAAATATCTGCCACCACAGAGCTACATGGCTGGTCCAGAAGAAACAATTTCATGTGCAGATGTAGCCAGAAATCTCCTCGCAGAGACACACTCCCTCGATTCTTGCTTCTGAGCAATGACAGCCTAAATTCCCCCAGATGTCCAGCACCTGGGACTCATCTGAGCACTTGTTTCTGCTACTCAGCACCTCTTCAAGGGGTACCAGTCTAAGCATAGTCCAGCCTGCCAACCACCAGTCACTGCAATATTTGAAACACCTCTCACTTCTACTCTGCCCACTGGTAGCAGCAAGACTTTTGAAGCACTGTGCCACGTTGCCAGTGCAGGGTACCATGACTGCCAGCCCTCACCCCCAGTCAGCCCTTGCTGTGGCATCGGCATAAGACTGAGCCTCTTGGCTCCTCAGTCTTGGGCACTGAGCTCAAAGTCACCTCAACTCCTCTTAACTCTAGCAGGGGGTTGCAAAGCTGCTCTGAAACAAGACATGGTTCATAAGAATAGCTGACAAAACAACCATTCTTTGCTGCTCAAGGGAATAAAGCAGCAAAGCTGTGGGGTTTGGAAGTCCTCTTCTGTCTGCCAGTCACAGAGAATAGTCTCTCTAAGACCCAGGAGGCATTAATTAGTGTCTCTGGCTCTGCAAGAGCCACTTACGCAGCTCATCTGTGTGCTTTGTGCTTTGGCTGCCCTCTCCATTTTGTCCTTTTGATGCTCTCTTAGGGTTTTCATTAGTAGAAGTTCAGAGATGCTGCTGCCATCAGACATCTACTTTCTCCAGACAATTCCTGAGGATCCATTGGCTACATCTACACTAGTAAATAAAAGGACCAGGACTCATTAGTTGTCCCTTGGCATGGCATGGTTAGGCTCATGCCCATGTGGCCAGCTCTCTTCCCCCCGACACAGGCTGGCTTCATCCCTGCTCCTTACTGGGAATCATCCTTGCCTGTACTGTTCCCCAAGACGTGACCTTTGAGGAACTTGCCCTGGTTACAGCCATGCCAAGGAGCATGCTAACAATTGCACAGTCTGGACAGTTAGGACAGTTCTTACACCGATGCCTTAGCCCTGTTTAGTTTATTAGTGCAGACATAACCACTGATTCCAGCTTAAACCATTAAAGGCAAGTTTCTCCAGACTTAATGTCTAGGATAAGATTTAAACACGCTTCTACATAAAAAAGAGTCTACTGAAAGTGAAGAAATGGTTACATACCGTGAGCTTTAAATATGTCTACAT
Source organism: Aptenodytes patagonicus (assembly GCF_965638725.1). NCBI lineage: Eukaryota > Metazoa > Chordata > Aves > Sphenisciformes > Spheniscidae > Aptenodytes > Aptenodytes patagonicus. The sequence goes on along the minus strand of NC_134950.1, from coordinate 8,850,351 downwards.
CTTCTTATATTTCCTGCATAATACATAATTCTGCATGTGGACATGCTCACAAAAAACAACTACGGGACATGCAAATGTATAGAGCAGAAAACTGTGAAATGGACCCTTGTATTTCCATTTCAAAAGAAATGTCCTGCAAGGGTTTTTTTAGGGGGCTAAACTGACACAACAGTATTTGAAAACTTCATCCTGTTTGTCAGTAAAGTTGATAAATTTATTTCTTCATTACTCTGGAATAAAATTTGCCAGAACAGTAGAATATTTTTCTGTGTATTCAGAATTCACTGGCCTTCTGTCTGCTTGCAATACCGTTAGTAAAAATATGAACATTACCAATAAGTACTTGAGGTGAGACTAGAAGTTTGTGTGTGAGAGAGAGATCTCACATCCCCTGAAGGGATGTTTCTCAGATCTACAATGGCTCACCTGGAAACATCTTCTTCCTGAAAATTCCCCTTGCTGTAAATGCTGCTGATGCACTGAGTGCATCCAAAATAACAGCAATTTTCATGAAGGTCGACTGTCAAGCACAAGTGCAGACAGCTTCTGTCAGGCTGATGTTGCCAAGTAAGTTCTTCATTTAATATGTAATCAGAGAGTAGCTATACTGGCTCAGAGCATGTGTGTAAATAGAGAACAAGAGTTTTATATTGTACTTGCATTTGGTAAGGGCGGAGGGAACATCATATGGCCATATGCAGCTAATGAGATGAGGGACTACATTCAAGACTTGAAAACAATAGAGAGTGAGAATGACAGAGTCAATACAATGGGTTAAAGTCAATTTACTAAGGGCTTATTCATGTCAGAGGATCAGGTTCCCAGCACACACTTGCAAAAAATGTTCAAGACAACCAAAATACACAACGTGTCATAAAAAGACAAGAGAAAGCAATAGAAAAGAGGTTCCTTCTAGCTTAACCAAGGGAAGTGCTCCAGCCCCAGCTCTGATGTCACATCAGTTTTTTATTCCTGCTTTGAGTCAGAGGAGAGCAAGCAGACAGGTGCATCTGGCCCACGCTGCTCCTCAAGAACCACCGTGATTCACCGCTCGGGAACAACCGGCGCGTTGTGCCTCTCAGGTTTATGCAATAGGTAAAGCTACATGTTAAAAACAACTCCATGAAATCCCCTTATTTTTAGACATCTTTGAGCCCCTTCCTGTGTTTGCGTTTCATGGCTGTTCCTTCACTTTGATCTTCCCCAGAAGATATCAGCCAGATGGAGGCTGCGGATGTATGTAATGTCAGAAACCATTTACATCTGACCTACACAGACCCTGATGCAAAGCACAGTGAAGTCAGCGACAGGCTTTTCTTTCCTTCCTGTAGCGCTGGATCAGGTTTGTGAAATTCAAACTTGCAATGGGAGAGAAAAGCCTGCACAGGTGGTTACCTCGGGATGCAAAATACCTTGCTTTTACCTTTCTGTTTTTAGAGGTAGTTGAACATGCTTTTTCAATTTGAAATTGTGTTTTCACCCCAGAAACTGGGAGACAGAGTCACCCTTGTATACAGTCCAGCTAGGACATGCAAGCCTTGGGCAATGACGCATTAGTCACAAACATTAACATCTCCATTGGCACAAAAAGCAGGGGATAGCACAGTAGGTCTGAAATCTTGTTACTTCTAAGGCAGCAGCAGCCTTTTGCATTGCGAATCTCTCTTGTTTACTCATGTGTTTAGCTTCTGTTTACATCTGGTTTTCTTGTGATATCCTGTGATTGAAGCCGGAAAATCTCAAGTTTGGGAAGGTGTTTTTCAATGGATCTGAGAGACAAGAGCATCAGCAAGATGAAGAATTAAACAAGAGCTGAGATGGTGAGAAGTCAATGCACTTAGCCCCAAAACTAAACCTTTTTTTGGATGTTCTTGACTCCTATGTCAATACTTCTCTTGTTCAAGTAGAAGAGAGCAGGAGAGAGGCTATCGTTAACCTTACAGACTCCCAAAATGCCGATGCCACATGCAGCTGGTGGGCCAGAACTGTGACCAGCTGATTTCCTGGTGCTGGCCTGGAAGGATAAAAAACAGAAGAGAAGTTTCACATTGGCTGGAGCCATGGTGCCTTGGGGGCTGCAATGAGCAAGGGAGCTTCACAGAAATGCCCACTCCTCCCTACGCCACAGCCTCAGTCTCTCTCTTGTCACCAGACAAGGCATGTGCCCATTACATGACTTGATTTGCAGACATGCCCTGTCATGGGACTGATGGTTTGAGTCAGAGCTATGTTGGCTCTCAGGAGAAAGAGGAAGGTGGGGAGGAAGGGGAAGGGGAAAGCAGTGCAAACATTTGATAGCAAAGTATTGCCAGATTTTGAAATTTCTTTGGAAAACAGCATCCCTCATTTTCTTCTTCAGATAATTCTGACAAAGAGTCTTTGACACTGAATACAACTGCCTTTAGGGAAGAAAAAGTAAGAGAAGATGGGAATGAGCTCTGTTGCTCTTACTTGGATCCTAAGCAGTTTCCTTGGACAAAGTAACAACAGGATACACACAGGGGAGAGAAAAGAACAGCAAAGATAAAACCTGCCATTTCTGATTTTGGTGCTAACTCTTGTAAACATGCTCACTGTTAGGAGAAAGACAGACACAACATACTTTCAAGCCACCTGGAGACCTGGCAAACTTATGTCATTGTGGTGCTCTTTAGAGCATTGCTATTTAGCTGCCTTTTTTGGTGATGAGTTCACAGCCAAATGTTCTCTGAGCCTGATCCCTTTTTTAAGCACATGGCAAGAAGAGATGGGAAAGAGAAAAAGTAAGCATAGAAAGGGAAAGGAAACATAAGATAAAGAGAGATAGTATAACCCCTATCCCTTGAGCTGTTCAAGCTTTAGCAGAAGCCAATTGATGAAGGAAAAAAAAAAGCTAAACCCATTTCTTCACATCCAACTTGCCCAGTCATCTCTTAAAGTGAATATATGAAAGTTCAACAACATCAGGATGGTTATCAGAGTCCAGCAGATGGAGGGAATAACGACTCTGCTCCTTTCTGCTCTATATGCGCCTTCTCCAGTCATCACTCCTATAATTTCAAAGAAATGAACCCCAGAAGGTTATATGTTCCATTGGATCATTTTCTTCTTTGTCAGTTAGCCCTACTTTCCAACACACCAATTTTAGTCCATTGATTTCCAGCTCTACACTTCTCTTGTTTACCAAACATGATCTTAACACTGTCCTTGATTGGCATCCATAGACCCTTTATTTGGATAAAGCTAATCTATCTTTAGCTCTTGTTCACTTATATGAACAATCCTTGGTATGAATCTGAATTGTTTTTTAATTACTTTGGATAATGTAAAGTCTAGACTTATACAGAAGCATTCTGTTGTTTGCTCTAACTTCCCCTATGGTCTGGGAAACCATCTGAACCCTGTGGTATCATTTCCTAGCTGAAAAACTGGGATATATACAAATGTCCCACCTGCTCTATGAATTATGTTAGTGAGCAGGGAAGTGATATCAAGAGCATGCAGAAATCTCTTCAGAAGTATCTGTTCTTATTAGGGAGCCGGTGGTTTACAACCTGGCTGTGGCTCTTCAAGATCTCCTTGAGTTAGACCACTTTGGTCTAACTCTAATTTAGGACACCATGGTGCTGTCCCTGAAAAAGCCCACTAGCAAACCTGTTTGACCCAGTGAACTCAGCATTCCTCCTTGTTCCTTGCTGTTTTGAGATGATCATTGTAGGGAACAGTTTGTATACCATAATAATGAATGAGGACACTTAGATCCAGATCGTACCTCAAACCCAAGCTGGGGCCAGGGTTTGACCTCTAAATCTCTTTTTGTTTAATTGTCCTATCTAACAGCAACTTACCCTTCCCGAGAATCCTCAGGTCCAAGGTTGGTGAGGTGAGCTGGGTCTTTTGAAATGGGAAGTGAAATGCCACACGTTTTTGGTCTGGAAGATGCTCCTAAGCACTCCACAGATGTTAGCCACCAACTGATCCCAGCCTTCAGGAATGAAGTTCTTCATCCCCAGCATGCCTGGCCTCTGCTGCAGCTGATCAATACAATCCATGACCAGCATGAAGAGGATGGAGGGACCCATAGTCAGGCACAGGATGGCTGAAACTCCTGCCTGACTAAAGACACAGTGGTGGTGAGTCCAAAGGTGCACTGGGATCAAGTACAGGTTTCCCATATAGCGGGGTCATACTCTCATCATCAGTATTGCTTCAATATTGATGCATTTCACCAATGTTAAGGAGAAAAATGATGTTTTGTCATGAAAAAAAAAATCTCATAACTCTTTAGGTTTGGGGTTTTTTTAAATAATGTTTTAAGAAAAGAATTAAAAATTCAGGGAAAGGGCTCACCATTCTTCTTATTTTGGGATGTATTCTTCAGCATAGCATTTTCTTCCATGTTCTGTCACTACAGATTTTTCTGAAATTTCTCTATTTTAAATAGCCTAATTAGAAGAATTTTTCATTTAGTTTATAGTTAGGCTGTCTCTGTTAAGAAATCAACTATATTTACTTTTCAGCTGTGCAGTGAGGAACAATTAGATAATGATAGCAAAGGTTATTGAAGATAGAAGTGCCAAGGCACATCACTATTACTGCTCAATTCTATTCATGCATTGGTAACAGACTATATACCCCCGATGACTAAAATGTCACTGTGTCTCAAAAAAATTGGTTTCTCTCTGTGTACTTTTTTCCCTTCAGGAGTATAGACTCTTGCTCTGGAAGCTCTTTCAATATATTATATTTGGCACTAGTTCTCAATTTTTGTTCTGGTTGCAAACTAATTGACAAGTAGCTGGTACAGTTGCCTCTGAAATACTGTGCCTAAGTGGGGTCACTGATGTTCAAGAAAAAGGAGTCCGTGCTAAAGAGAGTCAAAGATCAATGACATGTAGAAGAGAATGAAGGCCCATCTAAGAAGAGAGTACCAGGTAATAATCCAGTCAGTTTAGCCAAATAAAGGTTTTTGGATTCATCAGGAGAGTAAATAGTAGGGAAGGAGATGAAGCATTCAAACCATAAACCAACACTGGCAAAAACTAGGGGGAATAAAAGAGTAATAGAAAAAAGTTATTAAGCATCAGATAGTGAAGCTCCAAAACCAACATTCATTTTGGAGTTGTGAGGGTGAAATAACTAAGGCCTTTTTAGATTGAGCTTGATATCTTCAAGTAAGGGGTTGTATGAAATGGTAGCACTGAAATTGGTCTTGGATAACACTCTTAGGCCCCTCCAGTCCATAAATGTAGTCCTTATTCTGAGAATGACTGAATGAGATGGACGAGAAGATGTATGAAAGAGGCAGACATAAGGAGAACCCATCAATAAATATGCTCAATTTGCAAGTGAAATGATCCCCACATACATGCACCAAGTGCCAGCCTTGCAGATGTAATTGGAGATCTGAAAGTCAAATTGTGACCTTTCTGCTTCCTTCCCCTTCACCAGGAATAAAGATATTTGTGATCAGAATTTAGCTGATTTTGGGTGTTTTTTTGGTAGTAACGCATGAGGCAGAATATCATCACCTCCCTCATCTAGAGGTACGTTCACTCTGTGAAAGTCAGATTCAGTGTGTGGCAGACGAGAAATGTGCCTGAATCACACAGAAAAGCCAGATCTAATGACTCACCACATACTATTTTTACCCAGATCCCTGGGTTCTTCTTTTATTTTTACAGCCACTTTTTGTATGATTTGTGTTCAAATCCACTACAAGAGAGCTCAGAAAGGCAATATGGGTCAAATTAGAGACTCAGATGAATTTTCACCCTGTGACTGATTCAAGACAGAGGCACCTAGCAAAGCGCAGAAGATGGACAACTGTCTGATTAACCTTGCTCTGTTACGCGAATTCACTGCCGAACGCTCCGACATATCCTTGCTACAGAAACACCTATGGTGATGCCTCCATCTATTACCTACAAAGCAGCTTTAGTAATGACAAAAGTTGTCCTAGATGACCTAATACTTATTCTTCAAATGCAGACTCTATGAATCTAAGATGAAACTACTAATCAGAGACAGAGAAAAAATTTACTGAAATAAAAGGAGGGCAAAACGGGTCACAAGAAGTAAATTAAAAGAATGATCTCAGTGCTCAGTATAATGTGCTCTAATAATAAATTAATCAACTGCATGACAAAAATCTATAGGGAAATCTGTTAACATAAACTAGGCAAAATCTGACTTTGAACGTCTTTCATAGAGCAATTTCCCACGTTAGTATGTAGGTCAACTGACACACTGAAGCTCAGCATTCACAAGAATGGCAAAATGAATCATACAGTAACTCAAGGCTCTTTTAGTCAATAATCCATTAATGTAGAGAAGCTATGCTTGATTCATGGCTACAGACATTTGAGGGCATTATTCTTCTGTCATTGGAAGCATGGTACATAACTCACAAAAAGTTAAAGGCAAATACAGCGACTGACCCCTCTGTGAGACAACGTCTGCAAGGAAGGTGGAAAGCTGTAGTTCCTCCTGCAATTGTTAATCGCACTATCAAAACAGACATTTCTAGCACTTATTCATAGGCCACAACATCCTAAAGACTGAATTCTGAGAGCTGTGAAAATGTCTGGCCTCGCAGTTTGGTTTGACAATAACTTCACTCCCAGGAAAACCAATGGACTCTTTCTCAAAAGCAATAAACCACAAGGTTTGGATGGCAGGTAGGTAAGGGTAGACAGGTTGGTTGGCGTAGCCAGGAGGATAAAATAATATATACAAAGTAACCTTAGCTATTTCAACTGAAGAAAAAAATCACCAAAAAACAACAACCAAAAAAACCCAACAACAAAAAAATAACCTAAACTGAAGAATCTCAAGCTGAGTATTATTAAATAATGGCATCCATTATTGCTTTCCACTCCTCAGTGGACTGTAGGAAATTCTTTTTTCCAGTTTGAGAGGCGTAACATTGGTCACATACTTGATGACTTCTATAGTTGTGGAAAACAGACATTGGAATTTAGGTAGCTAAACTGGTCTATATCCATTCTAGCTCACTCCCAGCTTCAGGGGAATCTGGTTCTAGATTTGTTCCAAATTTATATGTCTATGGACACAGTCAGGAAATTGAACTTCAGAAAGCTGGGGGGTTTATGAGAGTCTTCAGTCAAATTGCTTGCATAATTTCCAATTCATTCTACAGGGAGCGTCATAAAAAATAGGACTGGAAAGGTCTTTGGGGGTCATCTAGTGTACACTCATGCATCAAAATCCACTCTTATCTAAACTTCTTCCAATTACAGTATTCACCAGTAAAATATATTATTTAGACGTGTCAGCTTCTTGGCAAAATGTAAGCAAGTGAAACGAGTTATCTTTCCTATGGAGTTAGGGTTTGCAACTGAATCCCTTAATATTCTGCTCATGCTAAACTATTTTATTTTTCTAATGTAATCCTCCCAAGATCCTTGCCTTCAGCTGAACTTTAAAATATAAAAACAACCCATTTACTGAATTTAAAACTTCTTACTGAAATGTTTTTACATGTTCATTTCTCCTCATTTCAGAACCTGATGTACTTTTAGACAGACTGTAAAAGCTCTAAACAATAGCAAACTTGGAGAAGACCTAGCAGGAACCAAAGCATGCAGCATTATCGGCACTACTGACCATGAGAGATTGAGCAGAATAGAAAACAGTGCAGCAAGGCTTTGTACATTAATCCTTTCATCACTATCTTCACTTTCCCACTGAAGGGAGAGACAGATATTTCTGGAAGAATTCTCAATATGACCTTGCAGATGAGACAAAAAAACTCTCCAGGCACCAAAGCAATGAGTATTCATTCATTGGGTTTGCAGCTAAATGGTATTTTTAACCTGAAATAGGCACCAATACACACAAAACAGAAAGCTTGAGGATATCTTCTTCAAAACCCAACAAATAAAAAAGAAGAAAGAAAGGAAAAAACACTTTTAAAATAAATCTCCTTATTTTCAATCCAGATTTCCATAGTCTCCCTTGTCTGCATTGCTGTTTGGATCGACATCAATGACCATATCTCCTTTCAAACAAAATGGCTGTCGGTAGGCCATATGACTCCCCACAGTAAGAGTGCCCTATTTTCTGACTACAAAATCTGCTGCTATTCACTTGTCCTAGGGCAGCCAAAAATCTACTGCTAAATAGCCCTAGTTCCTACCGTGTCTGCCCTACTTTGTGATAACAGGGTATGCTGTTATCAATCTAATCTACCATGATTCGAAGGAGCAACGTTATTAACCATCTTGCATTTCTAACCACAATACCAGTAGCATCTCTGGAGACTGACTGAGATTCCCTTAACAGTTCTTGGACCATACTTGAATTCTTACTATATGAAAGGTTTTCCTTCAGTAGCAGCTCCCAACCCTTTGTGATTAAAAGGGATCCTTTTTTTTTCTTCTGCATTTCCAGACCCCTGCATAAAAGTAAACTTCCTAGGCAGATCTAGATAACCAGTAGCCTTAAAATCAAGAGGTAATGAATACTATATTCGTGATCTAAAAATGAAAAATCATGTTTTTGCATCCTCAAGTCTTGATTTTTGCATGCACTCTGACAACCATTCTGCCTATCAATGGGAAAATGGTAATACAACCTTTTTCCCTACAGGGTGATCAACAATTTGTTTGATAAGAAACTTCAGATTGATTGATGACATAGCATTCATCTTACTCCACAGGCAGATCTATAATTGTAGATGTCTGTATCTGAGCAACTTACCAAAGGCTTCCTTGTAGTCAACAGAGATCTAACCAGGGTGTTCAATGGAATTTAAGGTGAGATTCATCTTAAATGATTCTTATTATTCATATAATCTATGAGTTATTTGAATACTCTTCATACATGCTGAGATGACCTCAAGAAGAGATCAGATGAATGGCATACCTTACCTGCATTGACTATAATAAAAGCCTCAATTAAATCTTAGAAACAGATACCCACATCACAGATACCTAAAGATTTTGTCAGGCAAATTTCACCTGAGTGTCTAAAAGTCTCCTTATACACCATTAATTGCAGCTTATGAAGAAAGGCATCTCCATCAGACAGTATGTTCAGCTGTCTTAGACAAGCACTGGTCTCTCTCCATGGTTATACCATGAGCCTAGATGAGTAGTGCAGATCGGGGACCTACCTATCAAAGAGCTAAAGACAGGTGAGATGAGATCTGCATTTATGATCTGTGACTTTAATGGACAGGGAGACCAAATCAGGTAAAAATAATGCTTTTAACAAATTATTGTGCACAGTGGATCAGCCATAGTGTGGTTCCACTCCAGGAAATGCTGTGAGATGGTTTCTTAATAAGCTGTGCCATGTTTTTTTCATATCGTTTCTCTTTCCTTCTTTGAAAGTCTGGTGGTCACCCTATTTTCAAATGATAATTGAACTGAACAGCTTCTAGTGTCAACACTGTGATTTGATGTCTGCCTGTTTAACAGAATGAGAGGGGCATGGCCAGCTAGAAAATCTAGAAATAGACTCACTAGGCTCATCAGTTCGCAGAAAAAGACTTCACACTCCTCTCTCCTTGCCCAGCACATATGCAACTCTCTCTTCAGGCTTCCTAATATTGCTGCCTGCTCTCGAAGTCTTGTCTGTCTGCCATCATGTCTGTTCTGAATTTAAAACATGAGGCAACCGTGACAAATCATAACAACCTCAGTCCCACCAAAGGCAAAAGAATTAGTACACACCTAAGACTGCATTTCTAAGAGCTGTGGTTTCACAGGTCGAGCACTAAAAAGACTATGTAATGGCATCCTGTTGTTTTATATGAAGGAATACGAGGCTTTGTTTCAGCCTTTGTCAGGTTTAGTTCTCAAATGCATATTCCAATATTGCTACTTTAGTTACCTGAATGACAATAAGTGTACATATTGTCTCACATCTGGTAGATACACAATACTTCTATCTAATTATTCTTTAAAGTTTGCACAAGAAACTTGCAGAGATTCTGTTTATGGAAACTGAGGATGTCAAACAACATGGAAGAAATAAGGGCCCTGTTTAGCACGGTGTTGATAGGTGCTGGATATGGTTTCTTGATTCTCTAGTCCGAGCTCCGATTAGAGCAGCCAACAGACTGCACACCTGCTGAGAACAGTCAGAGAGCACAACAGCGCGCTGTGGCAGCTTCTCCCTACCATGGCCTGACAGCAGAGTGACAACAGCACTAGCTAGCCTGGCACAACAGCTATTGGGGTGTTTGGCATGCTATTCTGGTGAGCAGACTGTGTGGGAGCATCTGTCCCTGAAAGCAGAAGAGAAGAAACAAGAACGAGGATAATGCAGAAGCGCTCTTGCACAGACCAGAGAATCCTACTGATGCAAGCACGGGCATGAACAAAGGGTCATTCTGCTCCATCCCCTGTAATCCAATCAGCTAATATCCCTTTTTAATTAGCTACAATCAAGTTAGCATAATGAGTGCCTTCTCTGTTTACAAGCTTCATCTGTCCTCTTCCATTCTTGCTTCCAAATCTGCAGTGCAGCTATGGCTGGTTTTTGACAATATTTGCTAAGCAGCTTGACTGAGGGTTGTCCCAACCTTCCCAATAACCTCAGGGGCACTGAAATGCACCATTCTGTAACTATTAGGCACTGAAGGAGAATATCCTGCTATCCTCGTTCCTAGTCAATGTTCTGCCCTCCAGACAACAACCCCTACCTCTCGGAGGAATATTCACGTATTGTCAATAACCTGATCTAATGCATCAGGGATAAGAGAGCCTTGCACAGCCCTCGTACCTGTGCACAGGTAGAAATATGGAGGACATTGAAGGAGCTTTCAGGGGACAGGCAAAAAGAGTAGCTGTCCTTGAAACCTAATGTGTCACCTATGTTTATTTGTACACGAAAGGTATTAAAATATACAAGACATTTCAGAGACTTAAAGGACATTTGCAGCAATAGTCCAGGAGAAAGTCTGCTTCGTAAGAATTTGCTATGGATCTTCACATTAATGTAACAAAATACTTCTTTCATTTTACAGCCTGTGATTCTTTGTCAGATTATTGCACAGACTGCTTTTTTTATTGCTTAGTGGCTTTTAGTTGGTGTGCATTGTAGGAAAGGAAATATCAATGCAAGAATGACTTAGAAATGCAAAATAACGAGGTTATTATCCTATTTTACAGTAAGAATTCTTTTAATAGCCACTCATTTCTGCTGTTCAAGCAGCCCTGTGAAAAGGGATTTTGTCCTTTAGCCAGAATAAAAGACATCTTGATGCTAAAAATAAAGAAATGGGAATCACTTGCCGGAGCTGGAATCCTCCCCTGCAAGAAGGCTCTGACAGCACTGAGGCTGGCAGAGGAACGTCGTGATGGAACAAAGGCAACAATAGCCCTGAGACATCTCCCCTGCACAGCAGGAGGAAAATATTCATAAGGGTCTGTATTTCTTAGAAACCATCCAGTGATGTTGTGTCTACTGTCAGGCTCACTTAAAATAAGGCAAGCCTTTTATCAGCTTCACCAAGCTTAGCTGAAGGTTTTCTAATAACCGCCTGTAAGCTAGCACAGTCCAGCTACACCAGTGTAACTGGGGCCAAAATAAGGTTCTGTGGATTAAAAATTGACGTTAATTAAAGGAACAAACTGCCAGAGTTTGTCCTTTATTTTGTACTTTTCCAGTTCTCTCTTTTTTCTCTTCTCCCCTCCACCCCCCTTTTCCTCAGCTAGTACGTATCTGCTGCTGAGATAAATCAGAACAATTCATGGCTTCAACTGAGCAGTATTGGTATGCAGTATCTCAAGATCTGGCACATACAAAATTGGATGTTCCTGTTGTAAGAAATATTTACCTAAAGACAGTCTGCACCTGCACTCAGACAAAGAAAATTACTAAAATGGGAGATTCCTCCCTGTAAAGTATCAGCTTTTAAAAATCGAACTAAGAAAACTGCTTTATGTCACATACCAATTCAGCCATCAAGTGCACAGCAGCTAATTAAAATGCACAGCTCCAGCTAGGAAGCTTGTTCTGACTTCTGGCTATACCTAGCAGGCTTCAGCCTGCTTAGATAAAGGATGATGGGAAAATGTAATGTCAGACAGCTTGCTCTCTTCAGCTTTGTTCCTTTTCTTGCACTCACCAGGAGCCAACCTGCAAAGAAGGGTTGAAAGTCTGTAGCTGCCCAGTCTTTCTCTTCACATTTAGCACACAGCCCTCCCGTTCCTCAGCACTCATCCTAACAAGCAAGCCTAGTTCAGATAAGTGCAAATCAGTTTCTATTAGGTGATGTGTGAGAGACTTTATCAACATAATATAATGATGCCAAATCCATTGGCATTCTCAGGGAACAGGGGAAAAGACCAAGGGTCACCTGCCTCAGGGCCAGGTACTTATATGTGTTGGCTGGCATTTCAGCATAAATCTTGGACACATCGCTCAGAAGACTGCCTCTATCGAGCTGATGACATGGTGCTTTAAAAGGCAAATATGCCTGTAGCCAGGCATTTCTGCAAGCCAGTACGGCTGCACATGCAATGCAGGGTTGGGTCTAAACACAGCAGTTGAGGCAAAGGTGGTGCCCAGCAAGCTCTTACTCACATTATGTGATTGGTGATGGGCAAAGAGCATCACCAGTCTGAGAGATATCTTGTGCAAGGACACATCACTTGTAACACATCTGACCTTCTTTACTTTCTCTGTAGCCTCCTTCTCTGCAGTAAACCAGAGAACAAACCAGTCAGAAACAGCCTGAAGCAAAGAAGTGTCTCTCTCTGAGATGTTCTTCACTTCTGCTATCGCTGTGTTGCACATGCAGGAATGCACATTCCTGCTGGTGCCCTGTTCTCTACTTGAAAAGCAGGTTCACTGCTGTTTTTACATAGCACCTACCACATGATGAAAAGAGTACTCAGCTGCCATTGTACAGAGTTTAATGAAAGGACCTCCATAGCGTAATTACAGCAATGACAATACCTCCCTTCTTGTCTTTCAGGATTAATTGTAAAACACAGACAAGCTGTAACTCATCAGTAATCCAGTGATACCCACAAATATCTCATCATTAATCCTGAACTGTGCAATACCATGATGCTCCCTAATATATCTGGGAAGTTTCTTCCTTTTATCACAGTTACAGCAACCTACAGACTATGGGCCTGATTCTTGCCTGGTCGAGATGGGTATCTCCACTTGATTCTAAAGTCAAGCTTAACATTAGCACCACTTTCTGTGTTGGGTTTTTGGGGATTTTTTTTCCTCAGCTATTACAGAGATACCAGCTCAGATAAAATCCTGCCAAAGTAACTCTAGAAGCATAGAGTGGCCCAAATGGAAATACATCAAGACTGAGAAGAGTCACACTGAATGAAGAAAGCTAGAAATGAGCTCAGAAAAAGGAACGATCTGGATCCACAAGAAAAAAAAATCTCCATTTTAGTGATGTCTGCCCGCCTGGGTTCTTTTCTAAGTTCCCCGATTCCTTTCTTGGCAATTCTTCCATATGCTGGTATGCTGGTAGCACACTGCAGGGACACAGATTTCCATGATGCAAGTTGCTTATTTTTCCTTAGTCCTTCACTTTGTTTGTTTAACTTTGTCTATATGCTTCCCATGGCAATCTCAACTTTGATGACAGAATTATTAACAGTGGTGAGGGCTGATGGGGAATCTCAAGCAGAGTAAACACAAACACATACTGGTGTAGCGCAGTGTTTGTTATTGCATGTGTCATGGTAAAGCTTTATGAAAAGAAAAAGAAACGTTCTACTTCTTATAAAGCTAGTCTCATGGGACACAAACTATTCCATCAAGAAGCTCTAAGGGGATATTGTAAACGAGCTTTTTAGCCCTAATGAACTGATTTTTATTACCACTCATGTCCAGAAATGTATGTGACACAATAGCAACTTTTAGGGTCAAAGCATTCAACAGTCAAGAAAATACCAAAAATGGAATAGCCATTTAACCTTCCATTCCTTTTTATTCTATAGTCATTCTTCATGGGTACTGTGATAGCCTTTAACTACATAATCACAGCCTAGTTTTCCCACTGCGCCCCTACCTCATTCACTGCATATAACACACGATGTGCACTGACCAGTTCAAAACTCCAATTTAATGCCACTGTTTAATGGTAACTCTGTACCATTTTTGTCATGACTTATTCAAACTCTGCATAGTTTGAATTCATTATTCACTTTTTTCTGAGTGCATCATGATTGTCCTTATGGGCTTCAAGAGGGACTTACTTTCATAAGACTTCAAGAGTATTAATACCCCCATTTTAAATATGAGGAACTGGGGTTGAGAGAGATGTTGTTAGACACACTGTTAACTTTGAGAGCCCAGTTTGTTATGCTTATGGATTGATCTTTCTGGACACTTGACATTTTTGTAGCACTTCTCTCCACAGTTTGTTGCACAGACACTCACGGACAGAGCGTTTGTCGAAAAGGAGAACTAGCTTATTGGGATCTTGGTACTGGATAGCGCTCATGTGAGGAATCAGATCTCTCAAACAGAGGTAGTTGCTTGTTGCCACTGATGATGGGACTCTGTTGTGAATATCCTTGCAACAACATCTTCAGCTGTATTGGGTAAGGCTCTTCTGCTCAGTTCCTATATTCCAGCTGGCCTGTGGTCCTACGTGAACACCTCAGCAAACATAATTTATCCCTAGTAATATATCATAACAACATTTAAAACATCTTACAAATAACTATACTAAAAAGACTGTCCCATATAACCAATTCTGCACCTGCAGGAATAATTTCTATTTACTATTTACAAGTGTCTTATCTAAGCACAGTTTGATCACTTCTGGGAATCTCCTGCCTGGTCATTCCAACCAGGATGTTAAGCAACACATTTAAGCACAGCAGGAGCTGCTGGGAGATATCTTTGTAACTGTCCAAAATTTCCACCTGGATGGCTCCTGTAGCCATCAGTCAACGCTTAATTGGGAAGGCTCAGTTAACACCTAGTTTCAAGTCAGTCCGTTGTCTTAAACCAGCTCATTATCTCATCTTCACAAACAACTAGCCAACAAGTTCCTGGACTGCTTGAGAAATTAATGACTTAAGTACAGCAGACATGCACACACTGTGCCTGTGTGTGCACATCTGCTGTACTTAAACAGGCACGGTCCAGTTACATCACAATTATAACTAAAAAACATGATTTTCATACACTTAACTCACCAGTAACTTCAGCTCCATAAATCTTGTCACCAGTTCCCACAGACTTCAGCTGAAGATACCAGCGCTTGACCTTTCTTCAGATGAACCCCAAGCCTCAAGTGTTGCACACCCCATGAAAGAAGACCACTTTGGGCAAGGCACAATTTATCAGTCTTACGTGAAGGTATGATTAAGGCTGAATCAGAATCAGGTGTGTGCATGGGTAGTCCTCTGGTTAACCGGGTCTGGTTGTCCCCGGCCTTATTCATTATACAACTAGGATTCACAGCCCTAATATCCAGCCTTTCCAGGGGTGAGACAGAGCTCCTTCCCTTCTTCTTCTACACTGTCTTGGTACCAAAATGAGAGGCTCTGAGAACACTAGCAGTTGTCTTTCTGCTTTTGCGTGCTTGCAAACAAATCTTAGTGTCAAGGATCAGGAACCAAGGGGACAAATCTTTCTGGACCTCTGATTTGGCGCTTGTTCAGTAGCATGGGGAATGGGCTGAATGCAAATCACTATAACACAGTAGAAGAAGCAGAGGATGGACTAAGTTTAACATAGTCAGAACTGTGGGAGAATTCATCTCCACAGTCTCCAGGAGGACCACAGAAAATAAGATCTCGTATCTTTGACAGATTCTGGCAATTTTTCACAGAGATGAAACACCCAAACAGGAGGTAAAAACCACAGCTGAAACCTGCCTTTCAAGGCAGGATAGCCTCTTTCTCTGATCTACTTCTTAGGAAACTTCTCAAGGTGACATAAAAAAAGTACCACCTCTTTCTGTGGGCTTCATCTTCACATTTGCAGCTGACAAGGGCAAAGCTCCTCACAAACTCACTCAGGAGAAAAGAATATTTAGCACTTGAATAACCACTTACCTTTGCCTATGTATAACTGGATGTAGTGAAACCTGGGATCATTACAAAGTGCTTGTCTAAGCATACAGAAATTTGGGCTCAGCTCCCTGCTCATCCACAGCCTTCCTTGCATGACTTTTGAGAAATCCTATAGGCCCTGAGCTTCAAAGTTATTTAAGAATCTGCTTACAGTTTAAATGCCTACTTTCCTCCGGATCCCATTTCACCTACATACCTTTGAAGATCAAGGCTTTACTCACTATTTCAGTTTCCCGTCTGTAAGATAAAGGCGGTATTCCCTGAACTTATGGCAGGGTAGGGAAGATAAATGAACCATGACTGGTAACGTGCTTGGCAACTCAGCAGGCAGACAGGAGACTGAGGAAGTTCTGCATATTGTTTTTATCAGTACTACAAGCATTTTAATTTACCTGCATGCATACTGCCCAAGATGGCTGGGTAAATTTAAATCAAAATGAAAGAAATGTAACATGGCAAAGTTAAATGAACAACCATGAATTCCCTACAAAATAAGGGGGTGGTGTAGTTCATGGAAAGCTGCTTGCTGCCCTCCACAGTCTGCTCTTCCCAAGCCTACAGCAGGGATCGTAGGGAATGCTTTACCACAGCTGCCCTGTGGTAAAAAGGCTTCAGTGTTGGTGGGTGCTGTGCAGGCACATGGAGCCCAGGGGACATGCAGAAGCAGTAAGAATGTGTTGCTACATACTGTCTCATGCATTGAGATGGAGGTTACTTGGCTGACTGGGATTTATGAGAGTTTATTAGGACATTTATGGTTTGCATTAGCCAAATATACACACAGTCCTGTGCTCCTTTCCTCGCTATTCAGTTTGCCATGGGTGAATCGATAATGATTTGTTTTGAAGAGGCTGTCAAAGGAAAAAAAGGACTTTTAGTCACCAAGTGAAGACAGACCATGGCTGAAAGTGCAGACTTACAGAGACTTAGTCTCTGAGAGGGAGGGACGCTGTGATGGAGCAGAAACCTCATGAACACAGACCTGATGTTTGCAGGCTGCAAGAGAGGGAGTGAAAGGTAAGCTGCTCTCTTAGCCAAGGGCAACATGCATGCACTACATCAAATTAAAATAAAAATGGAGGTTAATGTGGCATTAAGTACATGACCTCCCCTTTTTCCGTGTTAAATCCTTTCTCCTACAGGTCTGGGTTGTCCTCAGTTTTTCATGATAGGAGCTGTTTTAAATTGTAGGAATGTACTGTTCTCATGGCATGTGGTCCTGCTCTCTAGCATGGAGTCAGGTATTACTTTAATTAACAGCAATGGTAGCTGTGACTACCAAAAGGAGAAAAGGCCAGCTAAGAGCACCATTTAGCATAAAAATAAATTAGATCCCAGGAAATGGGACCACAAGTACATAATACTTTACGGACAGACACTGCTAAGCAGACAGCTCCCCTGACCTGAAGAGATTAATTTAATGCATGTATGACACTCCCCTTTTAAAGCATCACTCATACGAGCACAGTGTTCTTCTCTATTCTTTTGACTTTGTGCCAGAGTGAGAGAGAGGACAGCCAAGTTGCCTAGCTTTAAGAAAAATAGACCTTCAAACACACTATCACCAGATTTCTGCACTAACATATTTTGTAGCAGGGCTGGTAAACCCTAAACCCATAGGCCAATTTGTGTTTTAATTCATGCAGCAAATGGCCTTGTGACAAACTCAGTATTAACTCATTTATCATCTCTTTTTCTGCTCAGCTCACCAGCTACAGCTTTATTTGCCGCCTAAATGCTGAACTATAGATAGCTTAGAGGCAGAATTTGAAATGAAAAATGAATGCACCTTGAAAACTTAGCACCTTGAGTGCTGATCTTGTCAAGCTTTACAAACTAGGCAGAATTCGGTTAGGCCTGCACTGAAAGGAGAGCTATCAAGAGGGAGAGGCAAGAGAAATCAGAAGGTGACATTCAGCTTTACTTTCACCAGGAGAGCAGAGACGATTCCCTGGTGTAGCCCTGGGCAGATCCTGAAGCAAAGCCATAGGCTGGAGCACGTTAACGCTGTTAACTCTGGTTCTCAAGGCATTAGAGGAGAGTTTTGCACTGATGCTTTTTATGATTGCATTCTTTTCACCAGCTCCTTTCACATTGCATCCTCCTTTTGCAGGATTTGCAAGTCAGACTTGTAGTTTCTGACTGGTGAGGCAGCAGTACTCATGTCTACAGCAAAGTCCAGCGCTGTCCATCTGAAGCATCTTGTGCACTTGTGTGTCTGTTTTCTACTAAAATAAAGGAACGATGCAACTGCTGCAAAGCTGAGACACCATGAACTTGTTTGGCTTAAAAAGAAAATGGACTAGAGGCAAGGAACAATGAAAAAGAAAGAAAAATAAATATAAAAATGCAGTGATGATTGCAAGCATATACAAGACTGAAAAGAAAGAAATACCATTGCTTAAACAATTCCTTTTTTTATTTTATTTTTACTTTTTAACCATATTTAGATTTTGTACAATGAAATCAGCCTCTTTGTTGTCATTAGCACATCCCCACGTCTTAGCTTGGTTTCATGTAAAACCAAAGATTGTATTATCTGTCTGCCAGACACTCCTCCACCTTTTTCTCCCAACGCATTTCAACCCTCTTCCAATTTCCAACAGATTTAAAGAAGGGAGGGAGAATATTAAAGACATACATTCCCACAAGCTTCCTGAGAGCTGGTGTCCAGAGAGAAGAGGAGAGCTGAATGAATGACTGCCTCCAGTGAGGAGAAGCTGCAGTGGGAATTCAGCTGCTGAAATCGCATTGCACGAGCATGTACCCACGAGCTGGCCATGCAGCACGCGACACAAGCCAACAAGCCAGTGCACATCGTGTCCCTACACACAGGGCTTGCCTGCCACATCAGCTGCCACGTGCCAAGCCAGCAATGAGGAAACATGCGAGGTGAGTTGAAATATACGTCTAGGGTGGAATTCCTAGTATATGCGAGCATTACCAGGATCAGAGAGAGAGGGCTCATGTAAAAAAAAAAAAAAATCCCATACTCTTTGGAAGTTTGGGGGTTTAGTTCCAGTGGAATGATTTCATTAAGTAATTGTTCAATATTTGCCACCAGCACAAAATCCCCATGACAGTTTTAAGATCAAGGTGCCAAAATGCTCATGTCTGATGGTGCCTAGCCATAAGACTGGTTGCAGGTGCCAAAAGCTACAGGTGAAAGCTCAGATGAGTAACTCCGAAAATCAAGCTCCTTACAGACAGAGCGGGAACAAGCCCCAGACCTTGAAAGCATTTTGTGTGGTAAGCACTTTGTTGTGACTGTTCGGGTCTTCCCCACTGATCAGTTCAGCCTCAGATGATGGTCTTCAATTTCTTTTGAATTTTGTTACTGTTAGGAATTAAAACTTCACCCTGGAGGGAGTTTCATCTCATTGTGGGGATGGACCTTCATGCCTATTAGCGCTATTGCATGAAAGCAGGCTTTCCCTTAATTTCCTGGTATTCTTTACAATTAACTTCCACCGCTAGTTAGCAGAAAAACAACAAAACCTTCTTGCAAGCAGAAGAGGGCTCTGAAAGACTAAAACCTCTGAAGTCCCCAGCTTTCACTTGAAGCTATATGCCTTCCCAAAAGTCTGTTTTCTATTTCCAAAAAAGTCAAGAGGTATTTAAATAAACTGTTTTAGCCTATACCAAGCCAGCATCCTTGGCATGCACGCTTTTATGAAACAGGCTAACAACAAAATGCCACTGCCTCATAAAATTAAAGACGATGGATGGTCTCGGTAATAGACATGACTCCAATTCTTATCAGCTTCCTCAGCAAATCAAGTTATGTCACTGAGGTAACTTTTCAGCACTTGCCACTAATAGGAACGGCAAAGTCCTCGGAGAGTTGATCTGGCATAATAGCTGACAAGAAACACATGGGGCAATTGGTCATGATAAAAACTGCACAGAGGTAAATTGCTTTCTCAAATGTCTTGGGGACTGTCCTTAGAATAACACAGAACTCAACATAGAAAAGAAATACTGAAATACAGAAACACAGATTTTGAATTACTACCTCTCCCAACTCAGAAAATTTTAATGGGGCAACAGAGGGAATCCCTCAGTGCACCTGACCCCAGTGAAGACATCTATGAAAGTTTATAAACACTGAGCCATCTGCATGAAAAGTGAACCTGAGCAAAAAAATGAAATAAATTTTTGCAGGTGCAGTGAGTTAAATTGGACAGATAAAGGTCTGAGGGGTGCTATGGGAAGCTGCAACAGCAGGCATCTGGGTGTCAAAGGCAGGTGGGAGGCTGAGGCAGGGGAACGGGACCTCACTCTTTCCTCAGCAATGAGGCAAGCCCAGCTGTATCCTTGAGCCGTTTTCCCCCACAGCAGCAAATTCATCCATTATATTTCAGAGCTGCTGCTGAAGCAGTGCGTGGTGGGGAGAATCCAAGACAGTGCTATGAACTTCTTTAGAGCACAATGGTGCTGCTAAAGTACCATATATTTTATCTTGATAAAACCACTACCCTACGTAAGAGATACTGACACCATCATGGGAGGTATAGAAAGGTATCTGATGGCATAACAAGCAGAGAGAGAGAGGTTACCACTTTGTAAGCTCTTAAATACAGCTTTTGCAGAGTGTAAGGTGTTCCTGGATGAGTACATGACATTTTTTTAGTCTTTACTTTCCAGACATTTGGGGGGGGGGGGGGGGGGGAGGAAAAAAAGTTTTAATCATTTTCACTTGACAAAACATGGCTTTCAACTAATGCAAGTTCTCAAGTGTGTTTTGTCCCTATTTTTTGACTTAGCAGATAACTAAAATTTTAAGGACCTAACAAAGCCCTCTTGCCTATGGTTTTGCATCTTAATAGTGAACTTCTAGAAGAACTCTCTGCTGTACAATAATTTGTGCTCAGAGAGCACCTTAGACCCAAGGCACAAAGAGAGTTGCCAAGGGGCAAGGGTTGTAGTTGAAGGCAAAGCAGGTCACAAAGTGTGTGACCACATCATTGGCTACAAAAGCATCCTACTTCTAGTGTGGTCTCTTCCTTTGCAATGATTTATATCTGTTTTCTCCTATCCTTATATACTCATCAAATATTTCAACAACACGCAGCACCTGAGACATGGCTCTCCCTGAAAGAGAGCCTGCTGCATAAAAAGGCAAAAAGTGCAGCATACATTTTGAGGATGAAATTTCCAAACCAAACTCAAAGATTCAGATACATGTCCATTGAATACAGTATATATCTAAAATCCTGATTCCACTTTGGAGATCTCAGCCTTTTCTTTTTTTTTTTTTTTTTGGTCAGGACTGTGGTTTTTCACGGTTACAAGTCTGCAATTATCTTCTGCATCTCTTCTGGACAAAAATCAGATTTTCTTATAACTCTGGTTATCTGCTTAGCACACAAGATATACTGAGATATTCATCTTTTTTAAAAGAACAACAATTAGTTTTGGACAGGGAGCAATTGGTTTTGGCTTTACCTATGGAAATATCTTTAAAAGAACTATGCGGAGTGATAAATTTGGCTTATGAGATACGGCTTGAGGTATAAACAAAAAGAGGGGAAAATTGTGACATGTTAGGTCCAGGTAATATCCCAATTCACATGCATTAAAAAAAGTTTCTTGAAAGCTACACTGAAAGGCTCTGTTTGGGGTCACCCCTTTAGTTGGATATTGTTTGCATGTACACGTGCATCTTGGCAGACATACTTTCCCAGCAATGTCTCCTGGCTGTACGTTGAGGAACAGCAGCAGGCAAAGGAAAACTTGAAATGTTTGCTGTGAACAGCTTTGTTCAAAACTCCCGTCAGTCACTGTTAATAAAACAAAACAGAACAAAACAAAAAGCCCAACAGATTCAGAAGGACATGAAGAGTCTCGTTCAAAATAATTGCTGGACCTGGTACAGAAAAAAAAATCACTGGGAAAGCATGATCTGAGCCAAGATTTGAATCAGGCCACTGCTGTCGGTGAATAGAGGCCATGAGTGAAAGCTGTTGCTAGCAAAAGGACAAATCTTTACTAAGCAACAGTATGTCCTGCAAATATCAGGCATTTAATACATCTCAGAGAAGGACTGCAAGGCATTTTGCAAAACACAAATGAAGCCTCACCATATTCAGAAAAGCAATCAGTGCAATTCATAGAGGAAAAAGATGTTGAGAGATGAAGTTTCTTGATAGCGGTCATACATTACCATCAGTCAGTAGTACTCTACTATATCATGACTGATATACTGAACCCTCTGAAAGCAGAAACTCTGTGTGGATTCATGCTCTTACCCTACTACATTTTCCCTCTTATGAAGCTTTTCCATATAAACTTTGACTTTCAGGCACACATGGCAGGCTCTTGCATTCACTGCATATCCATCACAAGCCCAAGTCTGCCTTTGTAGACCAATGGGGGGTCCCCAACATCTCCAGAAGAGGTCAAGCAGCCTTCACTGCTCAACTGCTCCCAGAAGAAAATGCTAATCTAACAGAAGCTATTTAATTTAGTCTCTTAATCAATATATCAGGAATATAAAATACCATTTAACTAACCAACAGAGGAAGGATTTATAGCAGCAGTAGGTACTAAAGAGGAATATTAACTAACCACGCTCTTCCTTGAACCAGAATCTAGACCCCAGTCCCTCAAAGGATGAAATATGTGGAACTAGGTGGGCTGTTGAGTCATTAATAAATGAGGATGAATTTAACTATATTTCTGTCAGTTTCATTTAAAAACTAATGGGTAACTATTTTGACAGTGCACAAAACATGCACTTTGCTTCTACCAGCCACTTCCTGGGGGCTGGAGCCGACATATTCATGCTGGGGGCAGCCAAAAGCACAAACGTGACCAGCCACCACAGCACTCATTAAGCTGCACTAATTCACTCCCCACCTCTCCTGTGACTGTGCCTCAAGCCCTGCTGTGTGGTTAGCCCAAGTTCATATGGACATTTTGTGGCAGAAAAACGAATGGGCTGTGGGACTTCCTTGGCTGGTGAAAGCATTCTCGTCGCTGGATCGTCCTTCATCTGTAATCGTCTCAAAGGAAACCTGGACAGGTGCAACACTGGCAACTCCAATGAATATAAATCATTACAGAGAGGTCACCAGAGCTCCATTTTTTATACTTCTCCGCTAGTGCTGCTACCTCTTCCCTGTAAATCTTCAGTTCAGTACCCAAATGCTTCCTTGACAGTCTGAATTCAAACTGGGAGCAATGCAATAGATACCGGAATACGAGCCTCTAAGTATATATGTTCAAACTAATTCGTTCCTTTTCTTTTGTGTCCTTGACATTGAGATAGAGTGGAAGAAAATGTGTCATTTGATGACACATTACTTTTCCCCATCTCAATCCATCTTCCCCAATGCTTATTCAATAGTTACATGACTTGAATTCATCACGTCAAGTGTACACTAAAATTGAATTAAAACAATCTGAGTCAGAAAGCATGCAGATGCTCATATGTTTCCCATAGCTAAGAACATCCTGTTACAGTAGCACAGCTGCAAATTTTGAAACATTTAAAAAGAAAATTGCTTTACATGGGGGAAGGGAAGGAGAGGAAAGATGCCTGATTTTAAGCAATTCATGTTCTGCATTATGCTGGCTGGTATATTTTTGAAGTTTTAGAAATGGGAATGCTGGGTAAAAAGGAGGAAAATTCCATTAGTGTCTCCATAAAGTATTTTAAAGATGCTCTATAAAGTGTTTCAGCACTGAAGAGCATTCTTCTAGCCACGTTCTGCAGGGGTAAATTAGACACATTCTTCTTCCACTGAGAATTTAAAATAGAATTAAAGAACACATTTTTACAGAGGCTTTAAGAAAGAGATTTCTAATCAAATCTAGGTGACAAAAAACCAAGTGCTAGGGTCAAATTCTCAGCTGGTGCAAACTGATGATGTGATGTAGCTGAGAACCTGACCATGAATTTCTGACAAATTTCAGTTGTGATTTTTACACATATTTGCCTGAAAGCAAGGGGGAGGTTACCTGGATTTACTGTTTATTTAATCACATGAAGAGCTGACCCAAGGCAGAACTCAGAAGAATATGCTGAGCAGAATTATACCAGGGAAAAGGATCTGACAGGAAATAATATTTGCAATCAAGTCCTCCTCTGCATAACTATATTGCTGTATAACAGCAGTAGCAATCATGATGGAAGATTTGCCTCCATGGACTTTACTCGGAGCCTCCTCTCCTTATGGAAAAATGGGGACCTCTTTTTTTTTTTGCATATTCAAGCCTTTACCTCTGTATTGTGTCTGTGAGTATGGGTGTCATTTACATCTATCAATTCTTAAGTGCTGACACATTACAATCATCTATGTATAGCTTCTGGTTCATTTAGCATTGCATACATATAAATAGCATAGTATCAAGGCATTCTTCTTGCAGAATTTCTTATTTGTATACACAGAATTACTGTCAGGAGAATGCAGGTGAAAATCTTGGCTTCACCAAAACCAACAGGTCTTTTGTCCTTGTTTTCAGAGGTAGTACAAGAGAAAAGGTGAAAAATTTCATTTCAGGTCTCCGTAGGAAAACTGCTGTGAACTTATGCTGTCTTTCATGATACTTAGCAGTGTGTTTCCTTTTCACAAGCTGCAAGCGAAGGAAGAGATTGAAAAACTGAAAAGGCTGGGAACCTGTGGAAGTCCCCAGCCCTTTGCACCTCTTTCCTCTTCCAGGAGTAAACGGGTACTCAACTAGCCAAGACTTTTGTCCACATCTTTGTTCTTTCCAGCTAAACAGTAGCAGCTGAGAGGACTGTTCATAAGGCTCACTCATCCATGGCAACAGAAAAATAAAAGTGTCCAAATCACTGCTGTAAGCATCTTCTCATTCCTACAACCACAAAAATGGGGCACAGGGTCTTCTCTAAGAAAATGACATCATATGTGTGCTTTTTAAAAGCAACTTTCTCAAGGATCAATTTGGGTTTTTTGATTATTTATTTGTAGGTAGTTGTGTATGGCCCCTGTGAAGCTATCCGTAGAACCCAACTAGACAGGATGGTTGTGTGTCCATTTCAGCTGGAAGAGTTCCTGTGGCCCCTGAGGATTTGGTCTTGGAAGTGAAGAATGAGAGCATGCCCCACTGACACAGGGATGATTGTAACTCTGGAGGTTACGAGGCCTTTGGAAATGGACCGGACCATCCGGACCAAAACCTTCTCTTCTGGAAAGTGCATCATGGGATCTTTAGTGATTGAATATCTCCAGGACAAGGATGTCTGGCACCACATGACAAGAACAAACGCACGACTCAGCAATCTTGTACAGCTGACACATAGTAAATCATGAACCTGACCTGCGAATACACCCAGGATTAATCCCTAAAGGCATTTTTATCCAAGTTCTAACTTGGCTTGATATCAATTAATTTGGGACATATAACAAGATCACAGCAGGAGATGAAATGGCTGTATCTTCATGTGCCCCAGTTCTTAACTACTGAATTTTCTAATTAAAAAATACATAAATAAAGAAGACATCCAAGAGCTTCTAAGTTCTTTTAATTAGAACACACAAATAAAGCCACACAAGAACATCCAGAGAAACGACAGTAATGCTAACCAAATGTGGATTCATTAAACAGCTTACAGCACAGCTGGAGCTCCCTTTTTATTCATATAGATAAGGATAAAAATTATCATTGTGTGTAAGTGAAATTCATGGTGACAACTTTCTTAAACTAAAATACCTGAAAGCCGGCACCTAGTTCCCTATGTGGGTACCTACATAAAGCAGGGTTAACTTTCAGTGCTGTAGAGAAGAATCACTTGGCTAAAAGGAGGCAGTAAATATCACCTGACATGTCCTAGGTTATCTGATCTGGCCTTGAGAAAGTCCAGATCAGATTCCGGAAAGTTTAGGTCCCCTTCAGATCCTGTCTCATTTCTGCTACCCTATGTAGTTATCTTGGATAATCTAGAACTTCTCATACTAGACACCTATGTTTAGGCAACCGAATAATTTCTATCAAGCAGCACTGCATCTTCAGGCAATGCTAATAACTCAGGACTTTTGGAAAGCTAATATTATTTCCTGACCGAAGGAATTGATTACTGCAGACAAACTTTTCAAAGTAAAAACGATTATGTATAGACTCCAATTACTGCCAAAGAAAATCTATAACATCCCCAACAAACATGGTTCATTCCAGCATAGGGTTATATGTCCCAAAGTACACTTATAGTCTCCATTTGAGGAACTACTTCATTTATTTTCCTGGAAATGAAACAACTGGTATGAAAAAGGTCTCTGATGTCCTAAGTAGCATGGAGACAGTGAAAGGGTGAACAAGTGCCAGCTGTCTTTTCCAACAAAATTGAAGGAATAACATAAAAACAGCAAGTGCCAGCTGAAAAAAAACAAAGAAAAAATGATAGAATTCATTACAAACCGTGTTTATAGGCAACTGTAGATAGAAGCCATTATATAATTTCAAAACTTAACTAGACATTAATGGAAGAGAAAACAGATGGGCAATACAAAGAAAAGAATCCAGAAGGCACCTTTATCTCCAGAAATTTCTGAGCCAGAAGTCTCAGGAAACTGGGAAAGTATCCTGGGAAAATATCAGGATATGGTTATTCTAGTCTTAATCTCTTTCTCTGCATCCAGTTCAGATAAATATTGGGAAGAGGATCCTGAGCTGGTAGATCTTTTCTGATAATGAAGACTCTTATATTAGCAAAATGCATGTGTAATAAATACTGCAAGTGTTCACTGGGAAGAAAAATACTGGTGACAAAAATGACCTAAATGTGTCTTGATTTCCTTTCTTCTTTATTACTCTATGTTACCTACGTCACAGGGTGCAAGTCAGGAAGATTACAAAAGACATAAGACATTTCAGTGGAAGGAAATGCCATCCAAATCAAAATTTTTCCCCTTGACAGATGTCTCGGTCGTAGACAAACTTCTTGATATTTTTCTGACACCACAGGTGAGATTCTACATGTTGTCTCATTTCATAGGTGACAGTAGAAAGATTACAGCACAGGGCTGCAGCTGGGAACGTGCATTAACCAGTAGGACTCCTCTGATATGTGTTGACCAGTCAGCCTGCTGCAGGGCTTTCAGCAGACCAGGGAGAACGTGGTATTGTACTCCCAAGGCAGAGGACAGAGCTGGGGAAAAGTCATGTGAATCTCCTGCCCAACACCTGGGATTTGGCTGGTCTGTGGCTCATTTTCATTTGAATTCCCTTCTTTTCCAGGAAGTCAAACAAATCCTAGTCCTACAAATAGGAGAGGATTAGGAACTGGTTACACCATGCAGACACTATGCTGGGTATTTCATAGTCTCTGGGACACACAGAAAGCTCTAGGAAATTTGAATTTATCAATTTCCCTTTTTCTTCTGAAATAAGCAATTCTTGCAATAATCCAACCTCTCCACCCAGGGATTATAAATAGTTCAATTTATACGCCTGTGCTACTATCCTGCTTACCCAATGCAACTGCCGCTTCTGCCCTTTCATGTACATCCTTAGCTCTACACAATCCCTCTGCTAGGGCTCAACAGGTCAAACCTTTGACGTACTTAACGGAAAATTATTTTCCACAAATTCAAGTGAAAAATCTACCTGCTTCAACACCGTCAGAACTGGACTCTAATCCCCACAGGAAATGGCTACAGAAAGCAGTGTTCGAACTGCAGGATTCAATCATCTAATCTGTGTTTATGCAGCACCTAGCACAATAGGGGCTCCCATTTCATTTGATTCTTACATGCAGCACTGTAATAGAAATAAATAATAATAAGATTGCAGCACTGATCTTGCTGTTCCTTGCCACTGTTTAATGAACTCTCATTATTATATTAAGGAAATCCAAATGTGTGTTCTGTAATTAGTCTTCTATCTGCCACATACCATAACTAGTCCTTACATTCTCCCTAATGATACAGATACTAGCATGGGGGCTTACAAATGCATTCCCCTTTAAAGACAGACTCTATATGTTTCACTTCTTTTAATTATCCTCATTTTTAAATATGTGAAACAACAGTACTTTTTGCATCTGATCCTCCCATAATTTTATCTAACAGCTCCCCACACCCTCAGAAGGAAAATTTTTCATTTTAATTGCATATCAGACTTTATTTTCATAGGGGCAGACAGCTATTTATTCATTCAACTAATTCCTCTAAGAAACAAAGCAGTCCGGCATTCACTGAGTTAAGTGTAGGGTAGCTGCTGCCACTGTCTGTGACACGTTTTAGATTCCCAGGAATCTATATTCTTCAAATTCCCCCTGTGTAATTCTAGAGCTTCTCTACCAGCATTAGCAGGAGGATGGAGAATAGGATTGCTGGTACCGAAAAAGCCATGTTTAGTCTCTGATTTCCACCCTTGTAGCTCCTGCAGCTAAGCTTACCATCACTGGGAATGAGATATATGCCTGTTTGTCAGTAAAGAAATAAAGAGAGTCTGACAACGTTGGAAAATCTGGTGTGCTATAAAATACCTGGCAATGCAAAGCATGATTATATATGCAAGCAACTCCTAAAAATACCATAGCTCTTAAAGGAGGGTTCATTACCTAGACAGATGAAATAGGTTTTCCCCAAGACAAGCAACATCTACATAAAAGCAACAAAATTATTTCTGGTTATTTTGACTAAAGAGAGGGGAGGGAAGAGGAAAGTGAAGAACAGACAGGAATACAGACACTAGATGAAAGGAATGAAATAGCCCCTGGTGAGAAAATCACCTCATTAGGTGTCATAGGCTTATTGGTGCCTGTATGATGCTTGTATCTAAAACTTATGCCAGTAAGTCTGCAGTATTCGCAGCTTTGTACGTTATTGACTGATTTCTTGACAGATGGCATCAACCATCTCTGTCTCTCACCGTGAGGCCAGTCTGCCCAGGTGTGTTTCCCACAGCCCCTTCTAGAGAAATGGGTGAACTGGGTGTCAGTCAGAAGCTCCTGACTCGGAGGAGAAAGATCAAAAGCCCAAAGAATCAGCACAGGTTGATGTGATGGGGACCAGCATGGCCAAAAAAGTTCTTAACAAGAGGAAGCGTTACTGCGCACACTGTCACGAGGTCGTGAATCATTCCCTAAGCAAAGCCAGACACTCTTGCAGCCAAAAATCATCTTCATGTTTGAATCTTTGTCTTCTCCCCCAATGACTTTCCTATGCTTTTGCACTTGGATCTGGACAGGCTTTGCCAGTAAAATGTATTTCCCTTGAGGAATCAAGACCTGCTCTGTTAACAGAAATGAGCAGCTGGTCTTCCACAAGGAGGGATTGCCAGCAAACAAAAGGATTTTCCAGCATTTCCCACTAAAATGACTTTTGGCAGGAAAATGAGAATCATTCACAATGGAGCCATTTTTAAGGGATGCCTGTACCAATTTCAACAGAAACAAAACATTTGATTAAAATTAAAAAGGCAGAGAGAGACAGCACAAAGAGATTGGTCTATAAGCCCAGCCACCAGCCAGGCTCTCCCCGGTCTCTCTGGCTTCCTGTGGGAATTGCTCCACTTTGCATACATAATCATTGCTAGCCCAAAGGAGAGAGAGAGAGAGATGCTGTGCATTTACTAACATGGCCTCTTTTGTCCCCCATCAACACCAGGTGCTGTCACACATGCCCACCACCCGTGACGTGGTTCCACAGTTCCCACATTCAGCTTAGGGTTATTTTCACCCTGCTTTTGTGGTTCTCTAGCTTTAGCTAAGAAATTAAAGCTTGGAGGTCAGGTCCACAATTTAAACCAGACAGAGCAGGAAGCAGAATTTCAGGTCCCCTCTCCTATCGTTATCCCATCACCTGAGAAGACTCCCTCTCTGAAAGGCTTTGTTAGTTCTGATGAGAGGCAGGGAAGTCTGACTTCCCACAGACTTTCCCAAGTGGGAAATCACTTCTGTAACAGCTTTAGTTTCTTCTAGAGTTACATTAGCAATTAGATTCCACTGTAGTCTGACTTCAGATTCAAGATGTCCTTTCCAGTATTTTATAATTTTGTATGAGCACAACCACTTGTTTTACTCCGGTAATAGCCATTACAATTTCTCTTTATTTAACAAATTTACATGAAATTCATACAGGTTCTTGATTTCTTTTCTCCTCATGACAGCAAAACAACTCAAGTAACAAGGACTTTCTTTAAAAAAATTCTAGCGTTGACCAATGATACTTCACTGTTTTGTCCGGGAAGGGTTGCTCATCGAGTTGCATTGGCATGAGAGGGCTATAGGCTATAGCTCCTCCTCTAATGGGTAGCTTAGATCTCTGGTGTATGGACAACACAGTGAATCTGTTAAGTAAAACTAAGGTTTCCTAGAAAAGCTGAATTTACTGGACATCCAATGGACATTGTTTGCATTGTCCATGCAACAGTAGTTCCGTTTTGACCTCAGGAGCAAAAATGAACAGTTACCTTGTTCTTCGGAGTGTTTTGGAGTGAGGCAGAAAGCAGTAGGTGACATGAACTGTTCCAATGGTGGTAATCAGTTCCTCACTCCCCTTTTTCCAGGTTGCCAGACATACACCTATCACATGGCAGGGATGGGACCAAACAAAGAAGGCTAGATGTATAGACCCACACTATAAACATAGTACTTTGTTGCTGCACAAGTTTTTCTTAATAGACAATTTCTTGTCCTTCAACAAGGTCTTCTGTTGTCCATTGCAACAACCTTTGTCCAAGCAAACCAGGGGACTGCTCCACAGCTTCATCATACCAGTGCTCACAGTCATTCCCCTACAACCTGCCTACCTCTTCCCTTCAGTAATTTCAGCCCATTACAGATAATTATACCACCTTGTACCATCCTCTATAATTCCCCTTCCTTCTTGTTGTTTACACTTTTCAGAGATGCGTGGGTTGCCCACAGCAAGAACTTCACTCTGGCTCATTAACGTTTAAAACCTCCAGCAAAATGTTTACAAGGTTACTTTTCTTTTAAGCCAACCTAATGTATGAGTTTTTCTATGCAGTTACATATTAAGAGAATTAAAAAATACAGATATTGACAGGAAAATGGAAGACATAACAAAAGGAATAGAAAGAGCTTCCAGCACTGCTAAAATGCAGCGTAGGTTTTCTGTATTTTTTATCTCTCAGTTAGCCGGCTTGATTGCTATCTTTAAATTTTGTTTCTCCAGCATCAAATAAGAGGACATCAGTGCATTCTGTTCTGTGTTACAGGTTTTCTACGGTCAAGTTACACTCAGTATGGAGATTCAAGTCTAAATTGTGATATATACTGATCATTTTATAAAAAGATACAAGAAATTCCATCCACTCTGTTCATCCTACTGGTCTGTGTGTTTCCTAACCTGGTGCAGTCACAAACTCCTGTTGTTTTAGTTATGCAAACAGTTTGCTAGTAAGGGTGTTCTGGAACAAAAGAAAAGCCCCGCTGAAAAACAAACTCTACATGAGACACCCAAATTCTCTGTTTCAACATCTCCCATCAAAAATTAAAAACAAGTCTGAAACTAGAGGCATTTTTCCATACAAATACAGTCCTGCTTTCCATAAATCCTTGAATGTCTTATGCCACGCAGGTGTTCAGCTGTTAACATCAAAGTGCAATGAAGACACCTGCGCAGCAGAGATCTGTGCCAGCAGCTACCGCTGGCAGACACACACAGCTCATCAGACGTTGCTCGCTGGGGCAGTAGTAAAAGGAAGGAGAAAGTTTGCACACTTCCCAAGGAAATCAAACTGTGGGAGGCAAATAGAGTCAGCCAAGAAGGAAACAAGCACATGAAGGTCAGCTGTGGTCCACAGGATGCTGAAAATGTCTGTGATCTGTACAATCACAAGCCCAGTCAGCAACAAACAGCCAAAACCCTTCTAGCCTAAATGCCACTGGTCTGCAACTGGATTGTAGGAGCTGCCGATCTGCTTGCCAGTAAGAGGAAAAAGAAGCCTTATTTTTGGACACCACAGTTCAGAGGTTCAGCTTTGACTCTAATTTCCTGTATTTGCAGCAGGCTCTTGTAAAAATAGGTTCTTTCTCTCTTAAAATGTTGACAAGAGGGATTATTTTCCTATTTCAAATAGAAACCCTGCAAGGTGTGGGGAGGAGTACAAATAAATGACACCAAGGACTCAATTCACTTTCCCATATGTGGGTATGGGTAATGGAGATGTCCAAGGGCCTTGAGACATCTGCAGGACTAGCTGATATGGCACAAGATCGGAGCCTTCCAGAGGGGGCAAATAGGGGCAGCCACAATGCCCTAGGGCATCTAGCATGGTCCATATGGCTGAACCTGATGCTAATGGATGAGATCACCTCATCTATCTATAAATGTCTCTACGCGAGCAAATTGCCTTGGCTTTTTTTACAGACCGTGAAGAGGAGCAGGTGCATGTAGACCATAGCTTTCACAGCTTCTCTGCCCTATTTTAGGGTGAGAGAAATCTTCCCCAAAAGACCTGTTTCTCTTCATCGATTAGATGGGAAGCTCAGATGCAGGGTGGCCTAACTAAAAGTGGAACTTCTAAATTGCAAGCACATAACATCATCTGAGCATTATTTGTTAGTGATGGCTACAAAAGGTGAAGGCTCATCTCTATGTTCCCCTTCTAGCTGAAGAAAGGTTTGTCAAAGTAGATGCTTGCCTGTGCTGGGATGAATCATGCCTTTACATTCACTCAGATGAATATTGCCTAAGGCTTGGTCTAAGCCTGGGGCAAGAAAAAGTACCGAGAAGAGTAAAGATTTGCAACTAAGGGAAAATGAGAAGTGCTGCTGGAGTGTCTGAGGTCCAGCATTATAAATTAAAGGGATGAGTGTCCACACTCTGTAGCTCTAAATGGTACATGAGCCCTTCTTTAGGTTAGGAACTCCAAAGAAAGTTTATGGGAAAGAAAAAAGGAGAGGAAAAAAGAGAGAAAAGCTGATCTGTGCCCATTCCCTATCCTGAAAGAGCTCGCGGTCAAAGTGAAGTTCTGCCGCTCCTGCATCTCTGCGTTCTCACCCTACCAAAAGTTTGGGTCAAAGTTCAAAGTAAATCAGCTTTTTTAATGAAACGTTTAGTACTTACAAAATAGTAAAACATCCCACAGCATTAAGTTAGCAGTGATTAATGTTCCATAAAAGATTTCTGCATGTATAGATATCTCATGCAATATTTATCACAGCCACACAAGTGGCTGGGTCAGCACTTTTATGATGAACCTCTAGAACCTCTAATCTCAGTCGGGTATAAATCAGGAATAGTGTGAAAAGGAGGTCATAATCTATTCCTCCCCTGTGTGGGGAGGAAAATATGTTACAAAATATGTTACAAAAATATTAAGGGTGCAATATTTCACAGTTGGAAACTTAGAAAACTAGTCTTGAGTTTGCTTTTTATTCTTCCTCATCAAGATTTTAGTGGAGAGGAGAGCTAGTGTCCACTTTATTTCACTCACTGAGTAAAGGAATGTATTTCCTTTCATTAGGGCTCCTAATCTGGAGTGCCTCTGCATTTTCACTAAGGAGATTTAGTTGGAGAAGTTTAAACTGAGATTCAGTAATTAACTGCACACACTCTCCTGGTGCCTTTCAGGGTTTACTAGAGAAGAGTGTCGTAACACTGCTACTTCAACCTGACTTCTGGACAGAATAGATGGGGGTTAAGATATACATGTGAGGCTCACGTCAGCATCTCCTGCTGTGGGCCTCCAGGGAAAACTTGTAATTGTACCATGCCTCAGTTTCCCTACCCGTTGCATGAGAAAACACAGAAAATAATTGTGATCTAGGGCTGAATTACACAGCTTCTCAAGGTTTTCTGTCAGACCTGGATGTCCAGGTGATTTTTTTTTTCTCCTTGCAAATATAAGAATAACTTTGTTTTCTAGGACAAATGCTTCTGAGATAATTAAAGGTCAACTTTTCTCTACTTTTCACCTAAAGGGTTTCTTGTATCTAGGAAAAGTGATCCTGAAACTACTAGTCTTGATACAGTTCAGGGATTCAGGTAAGTATCTCTACAAGTAGATCATTGCACAGTGCAGTCTTCCTTCAGTGCAATTCAGAGAACGATGCAGATTTACCCACTCACTATTCCAAAAGCTAGGCTGGGAGCAGGTGTAAAAAACTTGCCCTGGCCTCCTAGTTATATACAAGCTGAACTGTGTGGTATAAGAAGGATTTCCTGTGACCTCTTTCCTTCTAAAACAATTTTCTGAATTGTCTGCCTGCCAAACTCGGAGCAGCAGCAGTGCTAAAAGGTAGTCAGAGCTAGTGGGAGTCACATAGCCATGGTTGTTACTAGCCATCAGGTTAAAGGGAATAGTGATGTTCCTTCTTTGCAACACAACGAGACCATCACTGTGCTATCCTGGCTCTCCTCCATGATTTCTCAAGACCTGTTGTTAAAGGAGAGGACAAGACTGTCATTTTATCGAGTTGCCACTTGGGCAGTCAGGGTCTGGTTTGCAGTAAGTGTACCATGAGTACTTTCCCCATCTGTTCCTGGCTGAGCGTGCGGGGTGTGAGAGCATGGATGCCACCCAGGGGCTGCCAGCTCCAGACTGAGACACCTCAATGGAACCATCTACAGCAGAGGTGTCTGCCTGGGAGCAACGTGCAGAAATCCAGCACAACTGAGGGAGTTTATGAAGCGATTCTCCTCACCCACACTAGTATCTGCCAGCCCTACAGAGACACTTCCGATATCCAAGGGCATTTCACATAACATTAGATGTTTGTGTGTAGACAAATTCAGACCTGGGTCTCTATTCAGCCAGAGAGTGTAGACACCTCGAGCGCACCGTAGACATCCAAACGTATGAATCTGAAGCTGAATCATACCCCTGGGACTCAGTTCAGGTGCCTAAATATAGACTGCTAGTGCCATCTAGATGCTCTGAAGTGTCTGAGGACCTTTGAGCGAGCTATATCCTTCTGGACAGGCAGCTGGAGACTGGGCTGGATACCCCAAGGCAGCTCTGATGGCTCAGACGGCTGAATAGTGCCCCTAGCACTAGTCAGTGGAGTCAGCATTGAGGCTAGTTGCAGAGCTATCCAAAAGTTTTCTGTTTGGGAGGTTTGGGTCCCTTCATCTTTTAATCTTAAGCACTGTGAATTTAGTTATGTGCATTTGCATATTAAGGAGGTACCTTAGCTTCACTTTATTTATTTTCCACAGGAAAAGTTGAAAGCAATAGTCTGTGTGCTACAGGTTATTAAAAATGAACTATTTCCTTTGGGTGTCAAAAAAACGCCTCATTAG
The DNA here is from genome assembly GCF_965638725.1 of Aptenodytes patagonicus. NCBI lineage: Eukaryota > Metazoa > Chordata > Aves > Sphenisciformes > Spheniscidae > Aptenodytes > Aptenodytes patagonicus. The sequence goes on along the minus strand of NC_134950.1, from coordinate 8,815,145 downwards.
AAATGAAAAGGTTTCCAACAAAATGTTAAATTAATAACATCTTTTTCCTCTTCATGTCTTTTCTCTTTGTCTGGCCCTTTCTTTTTCAGTGATGAAATAGAACCAAAAAGGTAACAGAAGCTGGGATCACAGGAGAAAACAGAGCCCCAGATAAAATGAGGGAGAAAACTGTGGAAAGGAAATGCTTTTCTAAACTCTTCAGATCAATCACAACAACAAAAGTTTCTTTCCAGAGCCCACTGAACAGCAGTGATTTCAGCTGTCTGCTTGTTTTGTGAAAAAAAAATTTTAAACAAATTTTCAGCTACTTTCAGACTCAACTAAAACAACATTCAGACAAGCTGATCTGCACCAACCACCCAAATGTGATTTCCAGGGTCAAAGGCAGCTCCACCATTTGCTATAGAAGCCCTTTATGTTCCTACTACTATTTATGGACATTACAACAAACCAGACAGAGACTGGTCATTAAATAGGTAGTTCCCAAATAATGAGCTTCACATTCATGGCAGCGCAGATGCCGTTTATCTGTCGCCTGCCACTGGTCCACAAAGCACTCCTGACTTTGTAGTGCAATGAGCTGTATCAGGATGCTCTTTCCAGCCTAGTACCATGATTTCTCTCCCTCCTTTTGGTATCTGCAGGGAAAAACATATCCTTGGATACACCACAGATATAGCAGTAAGCTGCACTCATCTAAAAGTACATAATAAAAATTGCAAAAACATATTTTCACACCATTGATCAAGCTTTCTACGTAGTGGGAAGTCCTGAAATAGTGACAATCCTACTGTGCAGATATCCAAAGACAGTGCATTCTTATCCTTATTACACTGTTTTCTTCTAGTTTGCTACATGTAAGCTTCCATACCCCCATGTCTTGATACTGCAAATGCACATTGCATTGTATATTGCAAAATGTCTGCTCTGTGACCTAAAGGACATCGGTTTGACAGAGGTTAAGGCCGTGGTGACACACCCTGTGGTTTCTCAGCAACCTCTGATAACAGAACCTGGAGTCTTGAACCTTGGTCTCTGTTTCCAGCCTCTCTACAAATGCATGTGTTCAGAGGTCACTACGCACTTCATTATTCACTTAAAAGGGGAAAATATGTCAACATATGCTGAAATATAAAAGGTCCAATACGCACGAGGACCCTAATATAAAATGAATGAGGGAGTACCAGCAAACAGCAAAACAAACTCTGAGGCTTCATCCACACTAGCAAGTAGTGCAAGCCCCGAAAGAAATACATGAAGGCACAAAGGAAGCTGTTGGCTATTTGTTAGTTCAGAAAAACTTTTAACGCAACAGCCCCTCACAAAGATTTCTCCTCAGAGACGTTATTTTTCCCTTCATAACACAAGGGATGATGAGGCAGACTGAAAAAAACATTGTGTTCTATTTAAAAGCAAATTGTTAGGATATATGTTTAGGTTAGGTGAAGTGGAGGAGAAATTAACATTTGTTGGCTGACAGGAGGGCTACTGCTAGGCTAAGGAGTGGAGAACAAGACCCATGGCTTCTCCTTGGGGTCTAGCAAGGCCTTGGTCCAGAGAGAAAACCAAAACTGGAACCACAATTATCAAAATTATTTCATTCAGATTTAGACAGGAAACCAAGCAGTTGATCTGCAGAAGCATTTTGTACCTAATATATGTTGAAGTTTCCAGAAACTGTGTCCACTTCTTTCACTGAGCTCCATAGCCTTGGTCCCACAAACAGGGGGTTTGTTGTTGGGTTTAGTGCATTTAGGATTGACTCCTAAATGTTTAGTTCCTCTGATGTGTTTTGAAAAACTGATTTTCAACCAGGCTTAAAATGTGTTTGGCATCCAGTTCTTTTGGGAATGAGTTAATTCACAGGTTATTAGTATTTATTATGTAGGTTACAGTGCCATCCCTAACACGTGATTTGTCTCAAACGTGCAAAGACTTTGCAACTCAGATCTACTGTTCCTTCTTCTGACTTCTTGATATTACATTACATGGTTAATAAATTTCTTTAAAACATTTAAGTGGTCCTGAATTTAAAAACAAGGTTAGAAACACTGCTGCAGAGAAGTTATTTTCATATTATGCCTGACTAACCTAGTGGCTTTCTATGACGGAGCGTCTACATCAGTGAACATGGGAAGGGCTACAGATGTCGTCTATCTGGACCTCTGTAAGGCCTTTGACACGGTCCCCCACAACATCCTTCTCTCTAAACTGGAGAGGTATGGATTTGATGGGTGGACTGTCTGGTGGGTAAGTGGGATCATGGACAGTGGGATCGAGTGCACCCTCGGCAAGTTTCCAGATGACACCAAGCTGAGTGGTGCGGTTGACACACCAGAGGGACGGGATGCCATCCAGAGGGACCTGGACAAGCTCAAGAAGTGGGCCCATGTGAACCTCATGAGGTTCAACAAGGCCAAGTGCAAGGTCCTGCACCTGGGTCGGGGCAACCCCCGGTATCACTACAGGCTGGGGGGTGAAGGGCTTGAGAGCAGCCCTGCCGAGAAGGACTTGGGGGGACTGGTGGATGAAAAGCTGGACATGAGCCACCAATGTGCGCTCGCAGCCCAGAAGACCAATCGTGTCCTGGGCTGCATCACAAGAAGCGTGGCCAGCAGGTCGAGGGAGGGCATTCTGCCCCTCTACTCTGCTCTGGTGAGACCCCACCTGGAGTACTGCGTCCAGCTCTGGAGCCCTCAGCACAGGAAAGACATGGACCTGTTGGAGCGGGTCCAGAGGAGGGCCACGAAAATGATCAGGGGGATGGAACACCTCTCCTATGAAGAAAGGCTGAGAGAGTTGGCGTTGTTCAGCCTGGAGAAGAGAAGGCTTTGGGGAGACCTTATTGCAGCCTTTCAGTACTTCAATGGGGGCTTCTAAAAAAGATGGCGGCAAACTTTTTAGCGGGGCCTGTTGCGACAGGACAAGGGGGAATGGCTTTAAACTAAAGGGGGGTAGATTTGGACTAGATATAAGGAAGACATTTTTTCCGCTGAGGGTGGTGAAACACTGGCCCAGGTTGCCCAGAGAGGTGGTGGATGCCCCATCCCTGGAAACATTCCAGGTCAGGTTGGAGGGGGCTCTGAGCAACCTGATCTAGTTGAAGATGTCCCTGCCCACGGCAGGGGGGCTGGACTAGATGACCTTTAGAGGTCCCTTCCAACCCAAACTATTCTATGATTCTATTCTACGATTCTATGATATTATCAAAAAAAAAAAAAAAAAAAAAAAGACTTTCTCAAGCAAAGGCAGCATTACACAGAGGCAATGAATATAAAGAAAAACACCATATCTGGGACTCTGCATACTGAATAATGGATTTGTTCTTTGTTCAAAAATTTTCTGTCCTGCTACGACTTTAATTCTCAGTGAGAGAGCTGAGTTTATATTATACTAAATTTAAAGGCTATAAAATTGGATGTTCCCTGATGTACTTCTATATTTTATCCCAAATCAGTTTATAGTTGCATTGAATATTGCTATGTGACAAAACCTGTACTGTATTATGCCATATTAATCCCTCTGTGAGAAAATAAATATTCTGCTCCCATTAAAGTGGATCTTATTCATAGAAATAAAACAACCAATAAAGCATCCTCAGCCATACACATAACCTAAGGAGTCCTTGAATTTATTAATAAAATAGAGTAAGTGTAATATCATAATACAAATAATGCTTCAATTTCATCAGATCTTTTTTTAAAAATTATAGAGAGTGAGCTCAACGGAATTTGCAAGAGTCTGATACCTCAGAAGTAATTTATCTTTCCGGTCTCAGCGTACATGTACATGCCTCAGGATACTCCTGCTAGCCAGGAGAAGGAGAGGAGCACAGAGTTGGCAGGAATTCCTTGAAGCAGCACAACACACAAAGTCCACAGATGATTGTCTCCTCGCTACTGTTTTCTGCCTTTACATCTGTTCACAGGAACTACCTGTCTCTTCCAATGAGACTGAGGTACAGCTGACAGAAAGTTCTCTGTCACCATCTCGTTTTGATATCAAACTGGGTTTTCAACGAAGCAAAAGAGATTTGAGAAAAATCTGATTTTTCATCTGAAAACTCAAGTCTCCCAAAGAGCTCTTTCCTCTCAATTTCCAGCACTTTGGGGATGAATAATTTTCAGGGTTGGAGAAAAATGCTTCTTTTGGTTGGTAGAAGTCACTATCCTGCTGGTGTCTATTCAATACAGAGTGCTCTGAGCCACTCCACTTGGGAGCTTTTGGTGACAGTGTCATCTTGTCTGGACCACAACTACTCTCAAGTCTCCACATCCTGACTGGGGCCCAAAGAGTTAATGAATAAGTTATAATACTTAACAAATCAATGAAAGACTCAATGACAGAAACCAGGTTTCTTGATTCCAGTTCAGTGCCCTCTTTATTAGAGGGAGAATATGTAATTACTTCTGTCCTAATAATCTGCTGGACAGTACCCTAATAAACATAGCAGTGCTATGAATGTGTGGACTACTGAAGATCCTGCTGTCTAAATTGTCATTATAATATAACCTCATGATTGGAACATGAATACTTTTAATTAGCTTTTAAAAAAATTAGTCTTATCTGTAGCAAGCCCATTTGCATGATCTAGGAGCAGGCTCTCTCTAATGAGTCCACCATCCACAGTTGCACAGACTGAAAACTTGCTTTTGATACTGTATTTTGTCAAAGTCCACAACCCTAATAATTCTAATAAATGTGATTTGTGCCCAGATAAGGAATTTGTTTTCCTGCAGGATGTTTCTTCTTCTTTTATGCTGGTCTGTCTATTTTGCTGTCAACTGATCTTATTTGTTGGAGTTACTTCGGTTCAAAGGCCCGACATAAATAAATAACATGCAATGCAGTGTTCCTCTCTTATTAGATTTGGGGCCTCTGGAACTCAAAAAATAAAATCATGTTATTATTACATTTCTTATCTTCTAATGGTTTATTAAGCCAAGCAGAGGAATAGTTTGGAACAAACTTAAGTCAATGTTTTGACGTGCCCTGTACCTAAGAAAAACCTAGCATCCAACAATACAACATAAAGACTTAAAACTACCTCTACTGAACTGCCTGCCACCGTAAGCTAGGATAGCAGTCAGAGAAAAGTTTCGCTTAAATTAATTTCTTGTGTTCTCTTCACCTTCCAGGTACCTGCTTTGCCTATTGGTCATGTTTGGTTTGTGAGATCCCCAGGGCAGAGACTGTGTTATATATTTTGCACTGTTTGCACAGTGCCCAGTAGATGAGGTCTTTATTCTTGAGAAAAGTTACTAGGCACTATGGAAATGAATCTAAGCAGCATTGCCAGGCTTCTAAATGTTATTTTTCTCTTCAACATATGCTGCTTTTCCTGTCTCTAATTTGAAAATAGGAACAGAGGGTAATGTAATACAATTGCCTGTATGAAACATCTTATGTCTTAAGGGCTGAGGAAAGATGATCCCAAATTTCCATACTCTTGTATGTGGGCCTTGTGCCCATACTGGGAATTGCAAACTCCCTGCATGGTGCACCAGAACTTGCCCATATGACTGCCCTTTCCCAGCAGGGTTTTCTCATGTTTCTGTCTCAGCTGTTTTGGAAAAGAACTTGACAGGTGGGTGCCAGAGACTAAAAACACTGTGGAAAGTTGTCCAGGTTCGACTTGGGTTGCTGCAGCAGTGAAGAGAAATTTTTCTGAGGTTAGGGCATTGGCACCCAATTCACCTACACTGAACTGGAGACTTCAGCACAGTGATTTCCTCTGAGAGCCCAGGAAAGGTCACTGCAGACAAACACAAAACTATTTATGGTGACGTAACCTTGCCCAGGGCTCTTAAATCGTCCAGAAAAACAGTAGTGTTTCATACTCATATTGGGAGTACAGACTGACCTCTCCAATTTCCACTGAGAGTATGGGAATGTAGTAACTGATTTTATGGTGTGCTCTGTACAAATGGGGATTATAAAGAGTTAGAGGGAATTAAGTGCCCAGCTCCCTCCACTGTGTTTGGATGCACTTTCTTACTTAATTTATCCTTTCAGGCATATCTCAGCCTTATAGAGGTTTCTGTGCATGAAAAGTGGAAGGCAGGTATCGCTTTTGGGTAACAGCACAAATTTCAGAAGCCAAAGATAAGAAAATACTGGTGAGGCTAAAAATATCTGTATGAACCTTCTCAAGAGAATGAAACATAGCAGACAAAGGCATAATGTTTACAGCTAAATGCTCTTTCCTACACTTAAGGCAAAATTCCAATTTCATTGAAAGCTATGGAGAAATTCAATTTATGTGGAGTCAAGATTTCACCTCTATTCCTTTCCTCCAATACTATGTCTTCATGCAAAAGTAGAAATTAAATCCAAATGGTCCTTATTTGATGTAAAGAAATATTTTCAGCTTCTGAGATTTTAGAAAGGCCTCACTATTAAATTTTGTACACACATCCTGAGAAAAGGAACGTTAAAAATTTTCGTAGAAAAAAAGATGGATATTTTTCATTTAACTGTGACCAAGCCTAACAGAATAAATCATAGAATCACAGAATCATAGAATCATTAAGGTTGGAAAAGACCTCTAAGATCATCGAGTCCAACCGTCAACCCAACACCACCATGCCCACTAAACCATGTCCCTAAGCACCTCATCTACACGCCTTTTAAATACTTCCAGGGATGGGGACTCAACCACTTCCCTGGGCAGCCTGTTCCAATGTTTCACCACTCTTTCAGTAAAGAAAATTTTCCTCATGTCCAATCTAAACCTCCCCTGGTGCAACCTGAGGCCATTTCCTCTCGTCCTATTGCTAGTTACTTGGGAGGTAGTGGTAGTATAGGGCTCTTTAAAACACACATGTTCATATATATGCATAAACATACAATCACACTGCAATCTGGAGCTCAGAACATTATTTATTATGTTTGATAGGGTAGGACCAAAAGGCCACCAAGAATGGTGCCCCTGGTGTCGGGTAATGTACAAAAGCAAAGCAGCAAGTGGTCTCTGCCCTGAAGAAAAAACTAAGAATTATTTTCACATTCCCTTTCTTGAATCCAGAAAATAAAAAATGAAGTGAATACACCAAGACTTGGTAAAGAAAAGAAAATCATGCTGTAGAGAGTAAGAATACTTCTGCCCAGAATGGTATTACAGACCTTTTCCATCACTCACTAAACTAGCCTGATCCTCTAGCTGCTTTAGCAAGATGCTGTAATTTAGAAAGTTATTCAATGATTGCACATGCACAAACCTTCATTTGCCTCCCCTGTGCTTACGCATGATGATGAAGCCTTTAATTACAAATGAACATATATTATTATTTTTACAGGTTTCACAACTCGCTCAATGCACAGAGAGAATGGGGCACACCAGGCAAACCTCTAAATAGTATTTCCTTATATCTGCACCCTGTATCTGCACTGTGTATAACCTTGCTGCACACTTCAAAACCCTGCCAGGAAAATAAGACTATTAGTTTCCCCACACCCCTGCAAGCTTCACAGACATGCACAAATTTCTTTTCATAAATCTGCTGTGACATCAGAGTGGTCCCAGATTCATTTTATTGAGGGGGGAACTGAGGCCCGGAGGACTGGATCAAAAGAACAATTTTGTTGTTGACGTCTCAGATTAAGAATACCACATTTCATTTTTCTATTCTGAGCTTTTATCAGCCCACAGCACAGCTCTCACTGCCTTTGGCTGCAGCTAGAAGCGATGAGCACTTCTGCAAGTCACTATGATGGAGTGACTACATCAGTGAACATGGGAAGGGCTACAGATGTCGTCTATCTGGACCTCTGTAAGGCCTTTGGCACGGTCCTCCACAACATCCTTCTCTCTAAACTGGAGAGGTATGGATTTGATGGGTGGACTGTCCGGTGGGTGAGGAATTGGTTAGATGGTCACATCCAGAGGGTAATGGTCAACGGCTTAATGTCCAGATGGAGATTGGTGACGAGTGGCATCCCGCAGGGGTCCATATTGGGACCGGTACTGTTTAACATCTTCATCAATGACATAGACAGTGGGATCAAGCGCACCCTCAGCAAGTTTGCAGATGACACCAAGCTGAGTGGTGCGGTTGACATGCCAGAGGGACAGGATGCCATCCAGAGGGACCTGGACAAGCTGGAGAAGTGGGCCCATGTGAACCTCATGAGGTTCAACAAGGCCAAGTGCAAGGTCCTGCACCTGAGTAGGGGCAACCCCCAGTATCACTACAGGCTGGGGGATGAAGGGATTGAGAGCAGCCCTGCCGAGAAGGACTTGGGGGGACTGGTGGATGAAAAGCTGGCCATGAGCCAGCAATGTGCACTCACAGCCCAGAAGGCCAATCGTATTCTGGGCTGCATCAAAAGAAGCGTGGCCAGCAGGTCGAGGGAGGGGATTCTGCCCCTCTACTCTGCTCTGGTGAGACCCCACCTGGAGTACTGCGTCCAGCTCTGGAGCCCTCAGCACAGGAAAGACATGGACCTGTTGGAGCGGGTCCAGAGGAGGGTCACAAAAATGATCAGGGGGGTGGAACACCTCTGCTATGAAGAAAGGCTGAGAGAGTTGGGGTTGTTCAGCCTGGAGAAGAGAAGGCTTTGGGGAGACCTTATTGCAGCCTATCAGTACTTATAGGGGGCTTATAAGAAAGATGGGGACAAACTTTTTAGCGGGGCCTGTTGCGACAGGACAAGGGGGAATGGCTTTAAACTAAAGGGGGGTAGATTTGGACTAGATATAAGGAAGAAATTTTTTACGCTGAGGGTGGTGAAACACTGGCACAGGTTGCCCAGAGAGGTGGTGGATGCCCCATGCCTGGAAACATTCCAGGTCAGGTTGGAGGGGGCTCTGAGCAACCTGATCTAGTTGAAGATGTCCCTGCCCATGGCAGAGGGGTTGGCCTAGATGGCCTTTAGAGGTCCCTTCCAACCCAAACTATTCTATGATTCTGTGAAGTTAGATGTGCTGTCCCATCCTCCCATGCACACACCCAGCCCTCCTCCTCCCTGGGGCATTAAGAAGGAAAGTCAGCCTGCTCTTCTCTTCTCTTCCAGCCTCCTGCCACTCCCTGGGAAGAAATTGTTTCCAGGGAAGTCCAGCCGAGACCCTCCAGCTCAAGCAGAATCAGAGCTGTCAGAATCTGGGAAGAAGTTAGCTGCCAAATTTCAATGAGTATCTTGTGAGGATTTTCCAAAACTCACAATTTTTCCATATATGGACACTTCTACAGGAACAGCAAATGGAATATCCCAGACATAAAGGCAACGTTTCTTACCAGTACTAGACCCACATTCTTAAAGAAGCTATAAATTCCAATGTAATATCCTTTTTTAATATGCAGAATAAATATTTCCTAATTTCATTTTCTGAAATGGCTTGTTATTTTTGTTGAAGATTTAAAACAGTCTGGTGGCAGACTTTCAGCTGGGGTCAATGGTCAAAATTTTGCCAGTACTGTCTAATCAGTATTAATGACAGACATCAGTACCAGTCCTGCCTGTATCTGATACAAAAGGACCTGCCTACTTTCTGTCACTAGGGGATACAAGAGTGCAGCAATTTTTGGGGAAAAAAATCAGATTCTTGTATTCATTAAGTCTCTTGTTTCTCCTACTACCCAACTTTTAAGAGGCAGGAGAACAGCTGAGATTTGAAGCTTCAAGGCACCAGGGACTTAAGGGGAATTTTGCATGTAGACTGAAAGGGCTGTGTGAGCTCCGCATTCCCACTGCCTGCTCCTGCCTCGCTGCAGCCCGGCTCCGTGCGCACAGACACTGCCGGCTGCTACTGCTCGTGCTGATGCAATCGCCTCAAAATACAACGTGTGACTTTTTCTTCAGGCAGTCAAGACTCAGCTCATTAATTAACAGTTGCAGCATTGCTTCCAGCTGTCATTTCAGTCAAAGGCAATTCTCTCCTCGGTTTTGCAAAGAAGCAGGGCTGGGGTCAGGAAGGGCATGCCCACCACCACCTTCAAACCAGTGGAAAAGGGGACCACAAAAGAGCTGACAGTAACATACATGAAAAATATTATCTGGTTGTGGGTCCGAATTACTCTGCATGGAAGTTACCTGCTCTGAGAGTTTAGATGATAAAACTTGCATTTGGTGGTTTGCAGGATGCTGTACATTCATAATATGCTAGGCAAAGGCAACATGGAGAGGTCTGTGAACCAAAGCAGATACAGGCTTGTCAATAGTTTTTCCAGCTAGGTACAACATTGTTTTGCTCACCCTTAGGCAAGCAGAAGCTGACTAGCAGCAGCTAGCAGCAGCTAGCATGGCACCAAACCTGAGCTAAGAAGCCTGCTGAGATGAGTGCATTAACAAGGGCTGATGCACAGTCAGCTTGGTCTAAGCAAACAACTCCCACCTTCCTGCAGTGGGCCAAGGCTTCCTCTGTGGGCTCTCATACTGCTCTCTTCATCAGCACATCTGAAGCATTCAGGAAAGGAAGGCTCAATATCCCACCTACACCGGGGAAGCCAAGACATGCTCAGGGCAGTGCAAAGCTGAACATTGAAAGCTGTTCTTCCAGGCTGAAGTCAAGAGTCCTGAACTGTGCTGTACAGCCATGGTGCTTGGCTGGCAATAATTTTTAACTGTGTTTTTTTGTTAATGTGCCTGAAGACCTCTGGGTTTGCATTAAGGGCTGCTCTATATGAGTACTTAAACATCAACACTCAATTGAACAGGATGTCTCAGGAAAAATGAACTCGTGCCAAATTTGTGCAGTGTTCTTTGATGCTCATCCTTCAAAGCACATCCTTCTCACCTCTCATGAATTAAAAGTCATTCCCATGTGCATCCCTTTGCACTATAACTTGCCCCATGTTAATGTTTCAAAGATTTGCCTCTCCATTTGTGTGTCCGTCTTTTATATGGGGAGGCAGGTGGCATGGGGCAGCTCTAGCAAAGGATGGGAGAAATATTCAGGGAAACAACATCCTCTAGATATTGAGGGATAAATAATACGGTGGAAGTAGGCTCATTTAAAATAGAGTGGATTGGGTTTATTTGATTTCATTGTGCCTCCACTGTACTCTGGTTGATATCAGCAAGAACCTCCTGCTTACTCTTATCTCTATTTTTATTAAGATTTGGGGATTTTCACAGGCAGTGAAGAGAGCAGGGTACCCAAACAGAAAGGGAAAAGAGGTGCCTGTGTAACATCCCAGACTTAGTCCTCCATTTTGTAAACTAAGGTTTTTATCTCCATCACCTCAGAGCTAACTGTTAGATCTAAGAGTCAATTATTGGGAAGAGGTGGGAAGAAAAGTTTGATCTGCTGATTTATTAAAATATGTTAATTCTTTATATTGTACATCTTGAACAGGATGTGTGTGTAGGCAGTTGTTTGCATCTGCACAATGTCCTATTCATGGCTGAACGAAGCAGGAAGGTAGGCACTGGGGGGGAGGGGGGCGGGGAGGTGGGTATTTACTTTCAACCAACTGACATGCAAAAAGCAGCTCGTACTTCCAGAAAATTAAACGTTCTTGTTCTGTTGACTGCTTTCAGTACATTTGTATTGTCAGACAGCTTAGTATTGCACTTCATACCCAGGTGACCACTACCTGGAACAGCAGTGTAGATGTAGCCCTTAAGGTTGACTCAACTTTGGTCTCTGAGGAACTCTTTGGACTTTGCTTCTCCCGGGCAGAACTTCTATGTCCTGTCTGTGGGCTCCTTCTCCACTCAGAAAAAAAATATTCAGTACTGCTCTCTCAGCTGCAGTCAGCTGGGGATGAGATATGCCAAAATGAGATACTAAATGCTGTATATTATATTTGTTGACATCGGCAATCGATATGACAGTGTGTGTGAGTAAAAACTCAGACATAAATACAGTCATTCCACCCTACACATCCCTGTGGCTCTCTCAAGCCACACGGAAATAATACATCAGTGAACTGGTTCACACTGGGAAAGTTTCCCTCCTGCCAGAAAAAAAAAGCACAGCCAAGGTGTTTCAGTTATTTTCTGTGATTTGCTTTTTTCAGCCAAAGATCAGATTTTAGAGCTCTCGACCACAGCTTGAAACCCAATAACAGTGGTGATGTATCAGCTGGCATCTTTAACTTCAGCTGTGGTTTGGTTAACTTTGGGACGTCTCAGCTGGGTACTGGTGGGACTCTGTATGACCCATTTTTAAGGTCTTAAGAGGAAATTTAAAACACAACCTTTGCTTTGGGAACACTGACACAAGCAAAATAAGATTGATCTGGTAGCAGTTTATTCTTCCCTCAAATGCTCTTCCCTCAAGTTATCCAAAGAAATTTAAATTCAGGAATGTCAGTTTCAATGAAAAATCATTTTCAAAGCAGTATCTGAAATGCTCAGTGATTAATCAACAATCTTTCTCGGTTTGGTCCAACAACTTGATACTTCTTGTTTTGATGTTTCTCATTCAAAATGTTCCTGAACACTTTCTAAAATGAGAAAAAAACCCAGTAATTTTAACTTTGAGGTCCAGTTATGGACAAATACACAAAAACATTGAAACTTGTCATAGTGAACAAGTTTTGGGTTGGGGTTTTTTTCAGCTCAGCTGCTGACATCATCTGGTATAAGACCCGTGAGGATTATACAGTTTTCTTGCTCAGGTAAATAAACTTTATTAATTGACTGAGGAATAGTTAACAAGCCTAGCAATTGGCAGAGAAGATGATGGAGAATTTAACAATCTCAGAACACAGAAAACAATTTGTACTTTCAAAATTCTTTTATTTTTCTCATAATACTACTGCTGACACTCAGTTGTGATTAAAGATGCGTTTACCCCCTCTCCCAACAAGCGTCACCTAGAAAAGACTCAGCTCCCAGTCTTTAACGAGAGGCTTTCAAACAGTGAAGGGGAGGTGGGGCAGATGTTGCAGTAAGACTGTTTTATTCCTGCATGGAATACTTTTGGGCAACCAATTTGCAGAAAGCTGCTGTTTTCACCTACAGCTGGGAAAGGTTCAAAACAGATTTGATTCCTAGAATGACCTTCAATATGAAATGCTCCATGAAACATTCCTTCTGCTGCATGAAAATTGCTCATTTCAGAAATATCTCCACTAGGTCTATCAGTGTCACAGAACTTAACAGAGAGTATTCAGGGTCATGCTGTAAATGCAATACGTGTCCAAAATAGAAAAAGGTCTCTGCGACTTAAAATTGCAATTGAAGAGCCTGATCCTGCAGCACAGTTTCTTACCCATGCCAAAAAGGTGACATCAGCACCTTCCATTACATTTTATAATTTCTGATTGCAAGGAAAATATATGGGGATGAACCTTGTTCTGAGATTAATCTGCACTGTGCTGCTAATGTCACAGCTTCTGGAAAAGAGGAAGCCAGCGCAGCCTAATGGCTCAAATACTGGTAGAGAATAGCCACACATTTTATCTCCTGACTTTTGGAAATCTCGCGTTGTTTATGCGCTTGGAACCTGACTTCTCAAAGCCTGAGAGGCTCCTTCTGAGCCCATATGATGGTGCTGACACATCTCACTGTGCTGGGACTTCATTTTGAGTGGCAGGAACCTTCTTGGAGCCCTTTGAGTCCAGATCCTGAAAAGCCTCCTCAGGAGAGTCAGTGGGACTATTGGAATAACAATCTTGTTTATGATATTTGAACATATTTGAACATTTGCATAATATTTGAGAAAGACTAAAAGGTGGACAACGTTCACGTGTGTTCTCCTGTCATTGGCCTTGAAAAATTTTGGGGCTGGGAAGCAAAAATCAGAGTAATGAAATGCGTTTTCCAACTGCAGGCTTTTCTGATGATGACCTGCAGCTGAAAGGGATCCCACAAGTTTCCTGGCTCCATCACCTCCTCTTCCTTGGACCCATCAACCCCAGGTTTAAAGTCCCTCCATCTGCATCAATATGAATGATGCAAATCCATGAATCATATGATGACACACAGAAGCACAGTCTCAGGCTGAGCAAACCCACCCCCTGCCCTTTCTCGAGGTCAGTAGGCTGCTGCTGTGGTGTGAGCTGAGTCACACTCTGGATTTCGTTGACTATGCTGTGTTCACACCTAATCATTCAGTGCCCTTCGAGCTGCCCTGGCATCCCACCTGGCCTCTAGCTGCCGGTGCAGAAGGCTTTGGGTTTCCTGCAGGTCCTGTATCAATCCCAAAACCTGCACCTGTCCACTCCATGGGATGTCTCATACACTGAGATGCCCACATACAAGAATCTGAATCAAGCCCCAGATAACCACTGATTAAAATGGGAGCTGAGACTAGTAGGCATCTCCACTTAGGTGTCTTAAATTTAAACTGAATCCCATCCTTATTTTTTGACCCTTATATTTGTGCATCAGCTTTGGAAAATGGAGGCAAATGCAACTTAAATAGTCCAAAACAAGTGTGCTACACAGGATGTTCTTCTTCTCACAGAGTGGTGGTTTTTAAGTGGCCGAAGTGGAGATGCTGTAGTCCAAAACTTGTGTGATTCATTCATGAAAACATAGAAAGGGGAAAAGAAGGAAGTTTCTGTTTCCACCGATGTTTTCCTGAGGGCATCACAACTGAAAATTCTGCCTTGGTCTGTTATAACACACATTCCGGGAGAAACAAAATCTTATTTTAGATACATGGAGTTTTTAAGCCTTGAGGGAACCTCATGGTCACATAGGGTATTGTGACCTCCTGCATCACACAGGCCATGGCTCCTCCCCACAGAGCTTGCTTCAAGCACACAACTTCTATTTGACATTGTGCATATCACTGTGGAAGACAAATACTTTTAAACTGACTTTAAAACAAGTGGAGAACTTACCAGTATCACATCCACTAAGTTGTTTCAGTGCTAAGATAGCTTTTTGGTGTATTTTTTAATAGCAGTTGCCTCAGTTTCTGCCCACTGGCTCTTTTTTTTTTTGCTTTTTCTGCTACAGCAATCTATTCTTAGCAATGTCTTCCCCGTGTAGTTTTCCACAAACTCCTCTTAAATGAACTTAAGAGCTCAAGAGAACCTTCCCCTGGATAAATTAAATATTTCCATCTTCTGAGCTCTCTTTCTCAAAAGGACATTCTGAAAACCCCAGATATGTCTTGTTACACTTCGCCAAAACCTTTCTGTTTTTTTCAACAACCTGTATTAAGGTTGGACACAGTACAGAGTCCACCAAATTAAGCTGCCTCCTTGATATTCTCCTACTCCTGCAGTCAGGATCCTATTCTCCCTGTTATCTATTGATTGACTAAGAATCCCCAGCAGATGACTTTGAAAGTAATTCACTGGAGGAAGTCCTATAAGTATTTTACTACATTCTGCACATGTAATTACCATCATCATATTACTGAGAAGGGAAAGAATCGTTTCATGAATTCAACAGTATTTATCATACTGTATTCACCAAATTAATATTAAATGAGACAAGACCGCATCTAAAATTTATTTTGCTCCTCTTTTTCCTCTATGCTTTAAGCCTTCTTACGCAAAACAGAAATGGGTCTGGAAAGCAAACTAGCAGATATTCAAGGCCGTGTTAATTGGGCTCCCTGTCTCCCTGCCACAGCCACACGTAACACTATTTACAGCCAGATGCTAAGAATTAATTGTATTTGTGGCTGAATGGAAACCAGCAAGCAGCTTCAAACACAAACAGAAGAACTGAGATACAGAGGTTATCCCTTTCATACGTCATATGACAGCAGATTGGGAAATCTGCATTTCCCACCAAGAAGCTAATTAAAATGAGGGAAGGAGGGAAGGACATTTCTCAAAATATGTGCTGTAATTATGTAAATAATGAGAGAAAATGTGCTTGCACGTGGGAAAATAACAAAAAGCTGCCTACTTACTGCCAGCTCCCCTGGCCCCAGATGTTCTGTGCAAGGACTGCTGCTGGCCCAGTTCTCTTCACACTCTACACCCAGTTTACCCAAGCTTAATATCACTAATTGCAATGGTGTCATTCCAACTGGAGAGGCAAATCTTCCGTGACTGATTACCAAATATTTCCTCAGGTGCCTGATCCGCAGGTAGGAAATGCTGATTAGCAAGTGAACAGCGTTCACTGGAGTATTACAGGATAGAGCTTCACTCTGGTCCTTTACCATCCCCTCCACCATCCCGTTCTTCGGTCATCAGGACAACTTACCCCTATTTGTGATACAGTGACAAGGCAACACCCACCACCCGGACTGCAGTCTGCAGTAAAACAGCTCTTCGGTGAACTGAGCAGTCCTGTTATAAAATTGTTGACTGGGAAAACAGAAGAAAGTCAGCTGGCTAACTGATTGCATAAAAGAATGATTAATGACAAAATTTGAGCTATTTTTTTTGCAAATGAGGTTATTGGGAAGGACACATTGAAATTAACTTTCTTCACTTACTTACTCCATCTTTAGGAATTAATTACAGCTCTAGAAAGCAGGAGATAAAAGCCTGTGAAAACTACAGAAGATCTTAACAGAGTGGCCACAAGCCCAAGCCACATACTATGATGGAAGCTCTCAAGTTGCATGATAGGGTAAAAAAACAAGGTGAAGGGTAGCTATACAAATGGCAATGCTAGAAAGATTGCTGGACCATTGCTCCTGAGGCAATATCCTAGGGCATATGCTCAGGAGCAGATTCCTCTGGGCTAACAAGGGAATTTGGGAACTGTCACTGGCAGCAGGAGCTTAACCCAGAGCAGCAGAGGTAGCAACAGCAAGGGGAGCACCAGTACAGATCTCAAGCAAGAGTTGCATTGCTCAAACTGAGCCCCGAAGGGGACTGTGAAGTGTACATGCACCAGCAGAGCGTTGCCATGCTGGAACAGGTCTCATTGCATTGTTCATTTTATGCCTCAGGTCTGAGGGACCGAGCAGAAAATGCAACATTTTTGTCCCACAGCACCCCCAAACCCATTACAGCTCAGACACTGAGCACAGGGCTCACACAACTGCTTCCTCTTCTCCAACCAATGCCTGCACCTTACACCCTTGCAACGCATGGTTATGAACTCTCTTCTGTCCCCAGATACCACAGAATAAGCAAAAGTGCTTTGCCAATTTGCATGCCATCTGTCCCCACCATGTAAGGGAAAAGACCTCAGGGGAAGTGGTGTTTGTGGCAGGAGAGGAGCATGGCACATAGCAAGACCTCATGTTCAGAAGATGCCTCCTAGGTGGACCATTTCCTCCACTTCAGCATCACCTCCCAGTGACAGCTTAGCACTGTCAACACTCCCCCATCATCTGGCTAGACATTGGTCCCACACAGGGACCACTGCAGTCCCATCCCCTGAAGAAGAAAATCCTTCAGAGGTCAGACCCCAAAGTGCATAGGGAGAGGAAAATTTGGACATATCGTGCAGTGTCTGAAAGGGAAGAGGGAGAACACCAGTAGGAGATAGATACAGGGGCTCCAGCTATGGTCATCAATGAGCACAGATATTATCAATGCACAGCAGGTCTGAGACTATTTGTGAATGCAGGAATGACTCAGCCAGTCCCACAGCAGAGACCGTGCAGCTGATATATCCTTTGCGTAGAAGATAAAAGCTTAGGAAAAAAGCCTACAGACCCAATGACAAAGGCAAAATCCGATGCAGACTCCGACTGCAAGAGCAGAAAGGATACAGAGGAAATTTTGTCATTTGATGGATGCAAAAAAACAGTAATCCACCCTTTTTAGAGCCATTTTCAGAGATTTAAAGGCTTTGGAAGAGGGGAGTAGACAGAATGCACATCCAGGACCGACAAACTGAAAAGATGAGTAAGCTGGACCAAAGTGTAGGCTTTGGGTGCTTGGAGAAGAGACTGAAAGTGATTATTTTATTCTGAAAAGGGGACCTTTTGATGTGGACAGCCATGCTCCTTGCATGCCTGAGAAAGGTATCTCAGACTACCTGCATCAGTAGAGATTTTAAAGTCACAGTGAATCAAATCTCAAAATTATGAAACTGCATCCTTCCATGGACAAAGGAGTAACAGGAGCTGTTAGATCAGGATAAAAACATTAATGAGATGGACGCTTCTCAGTTTTATTGGCAGATGAGGCTGGAAAATAAGAGCTACCAGCCGAAGCAATCACAAGGTCACTATCTGAAACAGCATCGGAACTTGAAATCTTCCATCAACTTCCATCTAATCCCTGCCCAAATGTCTTTGACCCAATCTAGTCCCAGCTCAAGTGGGTGTTTAAACACAGGCTTAATATTAAAGCATTAAAGTTCAAATGTCTAAAAGCATCTCTGTAACAAATGCATGTCTGCCTTTGTGCTATTTGGATTCCATGGCCCTTTTAAGAAGCCACCCAGGTCAGCAGGACTTAAAGACATCCTCATTTCCTTTGTGGGCTGGATCTAGGCACGTTACATGCATTTAAGAGTTCTGCTAACCTAAAGCTTTTATCTCCTTGTAACTTGCTCCCCACCTCAAGACCGGACACAATAATGTTCTCCTTCCTTCCGTCATTTGTCTGTCTTGTTAATTGCAGTTTCTTTGGCTGTAAAGTCTTCGGTTGCGAGGACTGAAAATTCCCTAGAGCAAGAATTGTATCTCATTATCTGTTTTAATAATGCATAATAAAAGATTGGCAATATCCTTATACAAAAAGCAAGATCAAACAAACAAAAATATTCTTTAACAAAATTAAACCCTTCTCAAATGTACATTCCCTGTTCCTCAAAAGATGAAAACCAAATGGTTTTTAAAATAATATATTCAATCTTCCCAGAAACTATTTCATCTTTTGTTCTAAACAGCAAGAGCTGGCATATGTGTTTTGCTATTGAATGGGAAAGAAACTCTAAGGTACTAGCCATAAACTGTTTATCTTCCCAATAAATTAGAATCCTCAAATCTACTCCTTTTCCTTTCCTCTGTGAACAGCCAGGAAATGTATCTCACCAGAATGTGCTACTCGAGGAAGAAGCAACAGCTCTTAAAAAAACAGACAGCTCCACATGAATTCTGCAACATATCTATTGGTAATGATGACTCATGATGTATTTACAAGCCATGTACATAGCATTTAATATGCAACATTCAAAGTACCAACGTGTGTATTGAATAAAAGGGAAAAATGGAAGATCTGACTGAAAGTTGAATTCAGATGTTCTTCTCAAAATGTAGCCAGCATAAAATCCTCTAAAAGAATTTCAGTATCTCAGTCCAAGCATGGGGAATTCAGTCCTGTTTCTTTTCAGCAATCCATTTCTCCAAGAGACTAACCTCCTCCTTAACTTTGATTCATGTCCAGAAGGCCCTGATTCTCCTCCAGAGAGTCATCAGGTCAGGTAACCCTCCTTTGGGCCAAACACTAGGGTATTGTAACAGTCCAAGTGGGGTATGGGCCACCAGTCTGGGTCCAAGCGCTCCTCTTGTGCTTGTCTGTATGTGCCCCCTCTTCCCTCGCCTGCTGCCACTCTTCTCACCTACAAGGATCCTTCTTTTCCTGTAACCCACACCAACCCACACAATCTATCTCTGTTGGGCCATGATGAATGAAAAACTATCATTTCCCCAAATAAGACTGATGATTTCTCTTTTTAAATTAAAACATAATGGGGTACATTTTGGCAGCTCACAGCTGGGCATCCCAGCCCTTGGAAAGGGGCATCTCTAGACATAAAATAGGGAACTTCTCCACCTCGCTCATAGTTGTGGTTTCAAGGCTCCCAATGGTTTTGTGCAAAGTCCCTTTTTCGGACCTCAAGGAATGGAGTTCTTTCACCCATGGTCTCTGCTTTGAAGGTACTTTGTCTCTGGGATAGAGCTTTTATCCCTGGCATGAGGATTAGGCCTGATCCTTCCTCTGATATTTTTTCAGTCTGCAAATGTTCCTGAAATGTACTGGCCCTTTTGGTCCAGGAGCACTGGCAGGGCTGAGCCCTCTGCCTGCTCTTCACTGTCCTCGTACTGATGGGGACGTGGTCTCATAGTTAATCCTACTTAAGACTAACTTTGACTAAGAATACATTATTTCCCAATGAAAATACACCATTTCCTGACACTCAATTTCAAACTGAGTCAGGCATCAGAGTCATTATTGCTCTACTTAATGCCTCCCACCCAGGATGCTAATGACTCAAGCTATGGAAGTACCCATGCAATAAGGAAGGAAACTGGGGCACGGACTGAGATGTGCAAAGAGACATAAGAAAGGCTGCTGCTCTTTTCCCAAAAGCCATAGTCTTGCAGGTGAGGCATCTATAACCCTTTTTCCCCTTTCAAAACTGTAGCCTGCACAAACTGCCTAAACCTACCGTACAAGCAATTCAGATACCTAGTTTCAACTTCTAGAGTTAACCTACATTAGCTGGTGTCCTGAGAGGTGGTGCCTGCCAGGATGGCAGAGCTTGAAAAATTCACTTCCACTCCTACCTGCATCACATGAGTTTGGAGGGACCCGAGGAAAATAACTTTCTCTCTCTGTTATACACTAACCTCCTTTGAAAAGCACTTTGGGAAACCTTGCAAAGGAAGGTTATGTAAGAGCTAGAAATTATTATTATTATTATTATTATTATTATTATTATCATTATTATTATTACTACTACTAGAAGTCCTCCAGACAGGCTTGATAGCACTGCACAATACAGCACTGAGCAGTCAAAAAGAGGTTTTACACCAAGAAATATCTTTAAAACAAGCTCAGTGATGAAACACCTAACAGTCACATTCTGCTTTACTATTGCATGATTGCACATAGCACAAAAAATATTAATTAATTCCCACACCAGCAGGAGGGGAGGAACTGCCAGTTCAGACCAGCCCTTAGGTCTCCGTAGCTACAGCATCTCACCTCCCACAGCAGAGTTCAGAGGAAGGTATAAGAAATCTCACAGCTACCCAGAACAGAGGAATCTAACCTCAAGGAAATTCTCTTTCTAGCCTCACGTTATTTGGAAGCTAAAGCTAAAATGATGAGGCATTGTTCCTCATCCAAGGCAGACAGGTAGCACCTTGTCGATCTGACACCTAAAGGAGATAGGGATGCTAAATCATTTGCCTAAGGCACTAGGGCCATGTTTATATTGAAAAAAACTCCCTACAATGTGACCGCATCAGTGGAAAATCCGTAATGCAGTCATCAGCACTGGCTCAGGGCAGGGCTTAAACTGCTGCAAACACCACTAGAGTCTATTTTCAGATTAAAAGACATCATCTGTATGTGCCAACTGCTTTAGGGGTAGCACAAGTGACACCTCCCAGTACCGACACCTTTCACTTAGAACCACACCAGACCGCAGTCCTGTGCTTGATCAGCCAGAGTCTCAGCAAAATCCGTGTCTAATTATGTAAGATTTTGATTCAGCTGAAGCTCATGTTGTGATATATCCTTTTGTAACAGTGATCCAAAGCAAATCACTCATATGGGGAGAGCATTCCCTTTCGTACTGTTCCTGTAATTCACGCTGCGCAGCATTGCAGCAGTGAGCAACAGGCTGGGCTGTGTCACAGGGAAACCCCTCTGCTCGCGTCACAGATTTATGGCTGCCCATGACAAGCAGATGTATCTTTAGCTTTGGCTAGAAGATGCTTGTGAGGCTGTGTAAATAATTAATCTTTAAAAGCTCATGTCAGCCTTTCCAAGGGCATGCTCCAGCGAGAGCTGCCTCCTGCAGCTAACAGCCAGAAGTCCCCACAGCGCATAAAGCAGCCTCAAGCTTGTATGGAAAATGTGCATTGAGACTAAGGCAGCTCGTCATACTGCATTGCAAACACCAGGCATAATGAATAAATTCAAATGCCTGAGACAGACCGTTGTCTCATTTTGCTCCTATTGTCTGCAGTACTACTGCTGTTTTGCTATTTGCACAACAAAGCAAGCCCTGATCTGCTCGATAGGCTGGAATTGATACTGCTCTTTGGCAGGCAACACAGTTATGCACAGTAATGAAAGCTAAAAGGAGGTAACTGGGGGTTCCCAGGAAAACAGGAAGCTATTTTATCACCATTAGGACCCCACTGTTAAAGGTTTGTTAACAATAAGATAATAATTTCTTCATCGAGTCCGTAAATGCAGCTACAACATATCTTTTGAGAAGACACTAGACTGGATGTAAAGATTTCAAATGGCAGAGAATCTTCCACACTCTTACAAAGTCCCAGACACTTCCAACCGACCAACTGCATTGCACCCATTTAGCAAACGACTAAGTCTGGAGTCAGAGAAGCGATTTTCAAAGGTCACAAAGAGCACATGATGGCAGAAGAAAGATGTTCTCCGCCTTGGTCCTGTTTCTAACAGAGCATTCAAACGTGGCCAGCAATTCTGCATGCGGCACTGCAGCCTCCGCCCTCTTAAAAACCACCCAGATCTCTTCAGCATCTTTTAGTGATGCAAATACGAAGGGAATGGTAAGTACCAGCTGGTTAATAAAATTACTGGACAGTGTCCTCAGCCCTTTCCATGGTGTGCCGCAAAGCCATTACCAGCAGATCCCAGAAAGAAAAAACGTTTATTGGACAGCAATAAACATTCAAAGTGAAAAAAATAAGTAAACAAGTTGAATTCATTGATGAGGACGTTGCCTCTGAGATGACTGAAACCTAGACTAGGTTCACAGGAGAACAAAGCCCCACCAGTAAACTCAGGCGGTTGATTTTCAAAAATTTAGCTGCAGCTACATTTTCCTTTGTGGAGGTTTTGCCTGCCTCGTCCCAGGCAGTCCATTTTCATGCACACAGTGCCTGCACAGCTACATGGCAGGGAAACCCCCATCTGCTCCCCTTGGATTTACACTCAGCCATGACAAATGACTTTAGCTTCAACTTTCTGCTAGGAGATGCATATAGAAAATGAGGTCAAAAAAGCTCACTTTAAATTATTCATTGTGAAAAATTCACCCTGGCTTTTCTAAGCCTGTGCAGCCAAAGAGGAACCACCAGCTCCCTGGAGCCAGAAGAGCTGATCTGTGCGTTTGCTCTGCTGCCTATAGCTCTGCTCCATATGAGGGACGGCGAACGCGGCACCACAGCAGGGGTGTGGGAGTGGGGAGATCTGGATTACTCTGTTCCAAGCACCAACTGTCTCCATGTGTCAGCCTGGGAGAGTCAGAGGCATCGATCTGGAGATCAGAAGGGACTGCGTTGATGCTGGAAAATCTCTGCAGTTAAATCCCTGATCCATGCGACGTGAGAGGCCAGGCTAATTGATCGTAATGGGGGGAATGCAGGAAAATCTCTGAGGGACTATTAGGTTCATCTGCCCTGATTTTGTGGCATAACGCAGAAATTAACACACAAATTTTCTGGAATCCATTCAGTTACTTTTGGTTAAGCGAAATAGAAAGAGAACTATTCTCAGTGAAAAGACTTGCTGGCAGACAGCATTTGGATGCACCTCCTCGGTTAATCTGTCCTAGCAGTTAATCACTCACACTTTAAATACATAGACCTTTCGTTCAGTTCAAACTGTGTTGACACGACTTTGCCTGTCCCTGTGTACAAGGGCCTCACTCCCCACATCTATTTTACTGCAGCACGGTACTTCTCCACTTACTGGTGGAGATGACATACCAGCTGTTGAAAGAGAGAAGAAAAACTTCAAGGAAAAAAAAATGCATAGGAAAACAACATTTGGGTACTGATGGAAGCCAAAAAGTTTTAAGTCAGTTAGTATCATTGCTGCACTTTTGGTGCAACATGGTAAAAGGCAGAGGGAATCCTCATAAAAGGATGTGCTAGGCTGGGAAACACTGGGGCCATAAATTCAAGTGTATGCAATCTACAGCAGAGATGCTGTTCGTGCTGTCATGTATTTATCTGGTTTGTTGGCTATTTATGTAGGCTCACTCTCCTTCCAGCTGCCTTCCCCTTTCCAGAGGGATTTATTGACTCTCTCATTTTTCCTCAGGCTCCACATACTCTTTTACAAGCACCTTACGTGACACAACAACCTAATTTCAGTTTATTTGTCCAAGCAAATGGTATGTCTGCAGTTTGGTACGCAGCGACTCTAAACCGAGCAACCGCTTTGGTATAAGCTAGTAAATTACTGATCTCCATTGGGAAATTGCGAAGGGTCATTCCAAAGCCGCCAGTAACTGCCAGGGTCCCGTTAGCTCCACAAACCCTCCACATCTCAGTGTCAGTCTCTTATAATTACACTATGGAGTGCCATTACTAATCTTGTTTTAATGAATTTTAGTACATGTATATGCTTTCATCTCTGCCTATGTCATCTTATTTTGAGCATCAAGGCAGATGAAGTCCCAAATAATAAAATTTGTTGCTTTTTTTTAAACAGATAAAAAGATTTCATTTTCTTGGGAACCACCTCTTGCTCACTTTTTGCCCGGGTCCACTTTTTGGACACCCAGACCTAGAAGACATTGATTGCAGGGATATGCTTAATTTTAAACCTACCTGTAAGTTTTGAAGAGGTCCACTCATGCACCTTAAGCTGTTAAAACTGGAAGAAAGCAAAGCACAAGTTGAGTGCTTTACAGAGCTGGCATTCAAACACTAATATCAACAAACACATAGACTTGTCCTCGGGGTTACAGAAGGCTGTAGCTGTCTTTTTAATGACTTCAAAATAAGTATTTCCTGTAGAAGGCTATTTTGTACATGAGTTACAAGATAAGGAAAGTAGAATCAGAAAAGTTATTCCAAGCATAAACATCAGAAGAAAAAAAAGTGGAATCTCGACTTTGCCCAGCATTCAAAAATGCTCCCCTACATGATGTATATATTAATTTATGAATCAGATAATGAGTGTCACCAGTACAGTCCACAAAAGGGGCTGGACAGGCAAAGGTAATATCGGTCCTGCACTGAACGTCATCAGTCGCGATGGGAATGAATATTAAAACCAGCCTCATAACCTTTCAGGCTTATACTCTGGGAATTGGAGCCTGGTCTTGAAGGGCAGGGAACGTCCCCAATGCCATTCATTTCAGTAGCAGCTGAAGAAATTTAATACCCTCTGGGAGGCACGACTCTGTGCATGAGGTTGGGCTTTTGCATCAAATTGAGAGCGAAGGAAGGAGGGAGAGAAAATAATGCTATAATGATGGCCACCGAATAGGCTTTATTTACTCTCCTGGAACTACATAAATACCAGTCTGCAGTCAGCTAAATGCATTGCCTGCTCAAACGTTTTTATAAGCATGAAATTTACTTAGCTGTACCCAGAACTTAATAGGCCAATTATTGATAAGAACACACCATCTACACCGGGATTAAGAACTAAACACAGGTTTTCTTAAAAACGCATCAAGAAATTAAAAAGCTGTGCGGTCGTTATTGTTAATAGTATGAAGGCAATGCCTAGAGACATCAGCTCAGATCAGAAACAAGCATACCAGGAGCTGTATAAATAAAGGATAGGGCAATGTACACTAGAACAAGCTGAGAATATCAGAAGAGACAGAAAAATATGGGGGAGGGACAGCAGGTAGCAGGAGAGCTGCAAGGAGAGATGCAAGTGTCATCCAAGTTCCGTGGATTGTCTAATCATAGGTTTCTCTATGGGGTGGGTTAAACAGAAAGAGTGTGGACATTGCTGGGAAGGCAAAGAGGACCCCAACGGGTAGAGGGGCAATACTGAGTTAGAAAAGACCACGAAGAAGGAAGTGGGATTACTGGCTAACACCAAGGGGTTCCTGCTACAGTAATTCCCATAACATGCAACTCAAATGCCGGGTTACAACAATTTAAAGGTATTTCCATTACAATCTCCACCCCTGGTCCCTTTGGACCAGACCATCGGGTTTAACATTGCAATGAACTCCTCCCCTGCCTCCTGCTCTGGCTTGGACTTATCCACAGACTGCAGTTCCTTAGGGGCGTACCTGCTCCAAGTGGAGCCTTATCTATGCGCCACAGTCTCTCCAGGGGTACACCTGCTGTGGCCTAGACTTACCCACAGCCACAGTCGCTTTGAGGTGCACCTGTTCCAGCATGGCCTTCTCCATGGGCCACAATGCCTTCAGAGATATACCTGCTCCAGTGTGGCCTTACCCACAGCTACCTTCCCTTCAGAAGTAAATGTGCTCCAACATGGCCTTACCCATGGCTGCAGTCCCTCCAGGGGAGTACCTGCTCTGTTGTGGGCTTATCCATGGCCACACGCTTTGAGATGCTCCAGCACGACCTCATGCACAGCCACAGATTCTTCAAGGTGTACCTTCTCCAGTGTGGACTTATCCTTGGGCCACAATCCCTTCAGAGGTATACCTGCTGCAGCACAGACATAACCATGGCCACAGATGCTTTGAGATGTACCTGCTCTGGCATGGGCTTATCCACGGCCACAGACGCTTTGGGGTGTCCTGCTCCCGCATGGACTCATCCACAGGTCACAGTCCCTTTGACTCCAGTTCACACTGGAGTTCCAGCCTGTCCAGTACAGCAGCACAGAAACAGCAGCGATGCCCTGGCCATCTGCCAGCCCAGGCTCATCGCCATGGCCGTTATCAAAATGTTCCCAGGCAGAGCACAGTAAGATGATCAGCAGTACAGCAGTACAGCAAGCAGCAACAGCAAAAAGCAGCCACTAACGAGCACTAGACTCTAACATACAGTGAGGCAAGCAAGCCCCATGGCAAGCACAGGAGCCTGCCAATTAATAACAGCTATAAGTTCATTCTAGCATATTCCAATGAAACCTGTTGTTATCTCGAACCCTTCAAGCCCAACACTGGGTGCCAAAAAGGACTGTCATGGTTTAACCCCAGCCGGCAACTAAGCCCCACACAGCCGCTCGCTCACTCCCCTCTGGTGCGAGGGGGGAGAGAATCAGAAGAGTAAAAGTGAGAAAACTCGTGGCATGAGATAAAAACAGTTTAATAGGTAAAGCAAAAGCTGCACGCATAAGCAAAGTAAACCAAGGAATTCATTCACTCCTTCCCATCGGCAGGCAGGTGTTCAGCCATCCCCAGGAAAGCAGGGCTCCATCACGCCTAACGGTTACTTGGGAAGACAAACGCCATCACTCCGAACGTCCCCCCCTTCCTCCTTCTTCCCCAGCTTTATATGCTGAGCATGATGTCATATGGTGTGGAATATCCCTTTGGTCAGTTGGGGTCAGCTGTCCCAGCTGTGTCCCCTCCCAACTTCTTGTGCACCCCCGGCCTACTCGCTGGTGGGGTGGGGTGAGAAGCAGAAAAGGCCTTGACTCTGTGTCAGCACTGCTCAGCAGTAACGAAAACATCCCTGTGTTATCGACACTGTTTTCAGTGCAAATCCAAAACACAGCCCCATACTAGCTACTGTGAAGAAAACTAACTCTATCCCAGCCAAAACCAGCACACTGGCAAATAGAAAAATTGAAGCGAACTGTTAGTCAAACAGTCAGGAGCTGAGATAAGGACAGTCCACATTCCAGCACAGAAAGCTTTACAGGAACACAAACAGCCATGCAGAGATCAGAAGATCATGGTGGTGATTTCTCACCAGCCCACAGATTGGATGTCCTGGGAGCCTGGGGAGGGTCTGCACAGATTCACTTCTGTTAAGATCCCACAGGCTCTCGCACACTCCCAGGTGCTTCGTTCCCATTGCCTTTTTTAAGCTCTCCAAGTCTCTGAGCCTGGTAACGCTTCTGCTTACTTAGCAGTTGCTTTTCCTCCCTCAGCTGTCACACTCCTTTCGTGCCCTCCCAAGGGTGCTTTCCTCAGCTTTCCTTATGTCCTTTCTGTTCTGTTCAGCGAGTCCTAAATTTCACAGTGCAGCTTCTCTTCTCATCATGAAGAGGTGGTAAGTTCATCACAAGTTACATACGTTGCCTTCTACACCTGACAGTGGGAGGGTGCTTGAACTACAGGACAAGCTGTGTATCTGCTTGTCTCTATGATGCAAATCGCCTCCCATCACCAGCATCTCAAACCCCAAATGGACACCAGGTTGCAGGAAACATTAGGAACCTACCTTAAATAACATGTGAAAGTGTATAAGTGCTGGACCCTGAGCAGGTCACTTCATTTCTCCAGCTTTGCCAGTGCTGTTTTGCAGGGGCAACCTGAATCTAGATTTGCTGCCTGTCCACAATTTGCATGTGCTCCTGGGTGACCACCTGGTATTCCTGGAGGATGAAATATAAGCGCACCCTCCCCAAACAATCCACAGGAGCACTGGCTGGGGCACAAGCCTGGTGCTCAGCTCCTGTTCCAGCAGAATCATCTGTCCCATCCATCTTTATAGCATCGTCCCCTGACTGATGTTTGGCAGAGACAAGGGGTCCCTAAAATTACCCTGAAATTTGTCTGCAACAAGGTTGCTAGGATTTGGACACAGGCTAACATAAGGGTTAGCTTAGGCTGCCTATAGAAATAGGAGCACAAGGTCCAGGTGATAGGAGCTCAGGTACGGCATGTTGACTGAGCCACTGTGTCTCTGGTCTGCCACCAATAAAATGAGGCTGAATTTTTTACTGATTTTTCTCCCTTTGTCTTAGTTGGGAGTGTGTGTGGGTTTTGGCACAAGAGTGTATATAACTATGTGCAGCACTAGCTTCAGACAGTCTAAGCTTGTTTCTCCACTGTGTTACAGGATTCGCTCCAGAACCTACTACATCAGGGACCATCTCCCTGGTCACCTCTTGGCTCATGTCATCTTTCATCTCCCATTTGGGGACAAATATCGATCTCAAATGACTTTCAGTGAACACAAGGAAGGATGACTGATTGTCATTTTAAGGGAGTCCTAAGATATAAGGCACTGGGCACATAATTATGCGTGCCAATCACCATGCATTGTATGGATGCAGCTATTTAATTTATTCATTTGCATATGCATTAATCCACATTATGTATGAAGAAGTGGTATTTGCAGAGACAAATTAAGCATGCAATACAGTGGCTAAATTGTTTAAATAACATGAATGTTTATCATTCAGTTCCCTGTGTGCAAGACAGGGCTGTTAATAATTAGTTTCCTACCTCCAAAAGAGCACGCATGTTAATTAATTAATAGTTGCAAAGCACTTTGAAGTTGCAAAGCAGCATAAGAAAGCTATCCATTATTATGTATAGTAAATGTACTTCTAAATGAAATAATTTGCCTATTTAAAATCATTCCCCTCCCAAAATCCCCTAGAATCCCTTATCCATAATATTAATTAGCAGCTAATAAAAAAATGTCTGTCTAAATATTCATTTGTAGTTTCAGGAGCAGAATTGTTTTTCCATCCCCAGTGTGCCAAGGATAAGAGAGAGTGGCATATTCAAGTACACGTACAAATACAGTTGTATGAGCCAGGTACCACAGGACAGGGCAAAGAAAAAGGCATACAAGAGAAGAGAGACTCCAGGCTTATATTGTGTTAATCTGGACCAAGAAACCCAGGTTTAACTAGCAGCTCTGTGGTGACTTTCTGTGTGACCTTGGACATGTCTCATGACCTACAGGTTGGGATGCATCAGCCAACTCACTAAGCTGCAGCCCCCAAAAGCAAAGGGGTTGCATGAGTAAACCAGCTGGGGTGCCTTGGTTGTCAACAGAGAGGCTGATGCTTTGACAGCATAATCCAGCCCAGCATCTCATGCACATGATGAGTTGCTCCTTTGAGGTGCCGATCTCTCTCCTGGGAGGTGCTCCTGATGCTGTCAACATGAAACCAAGTCTGGAGCTCCATCTTCCCTGTTTTCCTCAAAGACAGTCTCAAGATGCATCAGAAAACAGCTCTGGAGCTTTATCTCATGTCACGTGCCAGCTTTTATTATGAATATACTGTCCCTTATCTTTGGACTTCAGGCCTCAAAAGTTCATGGTGTACATTACTTTGGTGGCTTGCTGTTGCCTCACAAGGAAGAGTGTCTTCTTCTAAATCACATCCTAGGTAAATATTTACCTAACTTATGAGCAGTTGCATCAAATGTGAAGAGTCACCCAGGCTACTGAGAGTGAAATAGCTCAGCAGGCCCTCAAGAGCCTGCAGTAGCTCTAATTTGCTGCTGCAGGAGCACTCTGCAAAGAAAACAAGCACCACCACAATGCTTCTGTGCTGCCTGAAAGAGGTATCTGATGTTCAGGAGGCTGAAAAGAAGACTTTCAGATTGGAAGCTTATGGAGTTCACCTTCTCAGGATTTCCTGTGCCTTCCAGGCACCGAGAAAGAGCTAAAGAGCTATGTGCTGCAATAAGAAATGAGCACCTAAAATCTTTTGAAACCGGGGGGTAAAGTATTTCAGCCTGCTGAGCCCCGCTCGGGGACATGGGTGAAGGTTACCCCACTGAAGCCAGAGGCACCCACAGCCTCTGGCTTCAGTGCTCTGATATTTCCCAGCTGTAGCATGATAACAAGGTAGGAGTAAGCTCTCCTAAACCTGCCATCAACTTACCGAGTGACAACAAACAAGCCACTTCATCCCTTTGGATCATACTTCCACATGAAGAAGAACTGGGTGCTACCTGTTATCAGTTTATAAATCTCACTGGAGAATTAAGTGACCTGATCCATAGGCATCATATTCATTATAGGTGACCTCACTTGAGATCCCTTTTTTGGGTGAGTGCAATCAGTAATAAACTTCCCCAGAGATTCTAAAAATAATAGGTAATTTCTTGAAAGAGGAAATCTTCCACCTAGCATAGTGTATCTTAATACTAGACCTCATTTTGATGGGCAAAGAAAAAATCAATTGATGACTTAAAATGAGTGGTTGCTTAGATACTGATGATTATGATGATGATCTGTTTACATTTATTGTGTGCAAACAGAACACACCAGTGACCAGCAGTATAAGAATTTTTGAAAGGGTGAATTTCTGCCATCCTAGTGAGATTGTTAGCGTCGCTGGCAGGGACACAAATTTAGAGCAAGAAATCCTAATAGAAGACTGTAGTGGGAATTGTTCTCAAATTTCCTACTGGAGGCTGCAAAAGCCAGAATCCCCCCAGTCATGGCAGTGCTCTGCTGGAAAAAAAAAATCTTCTTAAATATTGAAAGGGGATATGGAAGTGGCGGTAAGGCATTAATTTTTATATATTTGTAGAGTCAGGCAGAAAATGGAAAGGAATGGCAATTAATAGAATTTACAAAACGCATGACTGATATTGGGAAATGAACGGAACAATGAAATGACCAATACAGCAAGAAATAATTATAGCATATTTCTCAATGTGAGTTATTGCTAGAGGCACACAGCAGAACTGTTCTTAGGCAAGTAGAAAAAGTAGAAATTTTCAAAGGATAGATATTTTTGTCTGTATATCAAACTGAGCAGGAATTTTATACCGAGGGTGGAACAGAAAGATTGCCATCTGTGATGAAAAGGGGATGTGAGGTAGCATTTGCTAAAATTAAACATTTTTTAAAAACAACAGACACATATCTCACACCAAGAGCCTTTAAGGGATGAGGAACTCTCACTAAAGTTAATTTCAACAAATCTTGGGAAATAAAGACAATTTCAAATGACTGCAGGACTACCAACATCATTTGAATATTGAAAAGTATAAAAGAGATGAACTAGGGAATTACAAAACAACCAAGCTGATGTTGATCCTGGGTAAATAATATAATGCTGAATTCTAGACTACATCAACAAAAAATTTGAAGCAAAAATGTAATTAAACCCTTCAGCATGATCTCATGGCAAGTGGGTTTTTCAAACTATCCCTTTTTTTTTATTAAAGAACAACTGATCAATTAATTATAGTGCTTGTATTTAAAAGCATGTGACTTGTATCACACAGCATTTTGACTTTAAAAACTTGCAGTAACATACAATAAATGGGTTACGGTTGGCTTACTGACAGATCTCAAAAGATAGATGTTAATGGGAGATATTTTTTAGAAAAAGTTCCAAAGAACTATCGTGCCCCTGTACTCGGCCCTGGTGAGGCCGCACCTCGAATACTGTGTTCAGTTTTGGGCCCCTCACTACAAGAAGGACGTCGAGGTGCTGGAGCGTGTCCAGAGAAGGGCAACAAGGCTGGTGAGGGGTCTGGAGAACAAGTCTTCTGAGGAGCGGCTGAGGGAGCTGGGCTTGTTTAGCCTGGAGAAGAGGAGGCTGAGGGGAGACCTCATCGCTCTCTACAACTCCCTGAAAGGAGGTTGTAGCGAGGTGGGTGTTGGTCTCTTCTCCCAAGTAACAAGCGATAGGACGAGAGGAAATGGCCTCAAGTTGCGGCAGGGGAGGTTTAGATTGGATGTGAGGAAAAATTTCTTTACTGAAAGAGTGGTTAAACATTGGAACAGGCTGCCCAGGGAAGTGGTGGAGTCACCATCCCTGGAAGTATTTAAAAGACGTGTAGATGAGGCGCT
The DNA here is from genome assembly GCF_965638725.1 of Aptenodytes patagonicus. Classification (NCBI taxonomy): domain Eukaryota; kingdom Metazoa; phylum Chordata; class Aves; order Sphenisciformes; family Spheniscidae; genus Aptenodytes; species Aptenodytes patagonicus. The sequence goes on along the minus strand of NC_134950.1, from coordinate 8,783,026 downwards.
TAGGGACATGGTTTAGTGGGCCTGGTGGTGTTGGGTTGACGGTTGGACTCGATGATCTTAGAGGTCTTTTCCATCCTTAATGATTCTATGATTCTATGATTCTATGATTCTATGATTCTATGAACTGGTCCTTGGTCTAGCACTGTTTTTATTTTTGTCACTATGGTCGCTGATAGATTGCCTTTACCAGTAAAGTCTGCAGTGATACACAGATCAGTAGGTAGAAAGCAACAAGAACAAGTCACTACTACAAAATACATCAACTGCCACAGCTACAAAACCAACCACAAACCCAGATAAGGTGATTCAGATGGAAATTCTTCATGGATTATGGTCACAACATGAACTCTTGCTGCAGTAATAAGAAGAGGGATATCAAACAAAAGTGAGTATATATAGAGAAAAAGGTGAGAAGAAATGGGTTTCAAATAGACATGGAGGAAAACTGTCTGACAGGAAAGGTAATGAAACGGAGGTAGACGGTCTAAGGCATTATTCACTTAACATGATTTCAGATTTTTAAGAAGAGGTTGGACAAATACCTTTCACAAACACACAAACCTCTGGTTTCTGGTTTAGGTGTGGACTAGATGACCAGCTAAGTTCCCACCCAATCTTACATTCTGAGGTTACACTGAGTATAGGGGAGACTGTCTGTATTCTCTAGAATACATCTACTCCTGGTGTTCAGAAGAACAAGAAAAGAATGGGAGGAGTTCAAGGAAGTGCTACAAAAAGGTAAAGCACTCAGGGGTTTCACAAAGTCTTCCTCCCAAAGTCCATTTCCTTACAAAGTGGAAAAATTACCCTCCAAGCTAGTTTAATAAAACTAGACTCCAGAGGAGAGAAAAAGCTACTTTTCATATGTTTTTATCAGCCCTACATCACTACAGTGGCTTTTTAATGTTCCTAAACTCTACATGATGTCTAGTGAAGCTTGTTAATAACACGGGATAATCATCCACTGGATTCTAATGAAATTTTAGAAGCTATTTTAAAAAAAAAAAAAAAATCCTGGATGCCTATTAGTTACTTGGGGTTTCTTCCTCCTCCTTCTCCATCAAATCATTGGCCCCAAGATTAACACAAAGGGGCTAGTCAATCACAGTCATTTTTATCTGATCTCTTTGTCATCATTTATCTGCACAGCTTTAAAAACAAAAGCTGTATGTGGCAGCGTCAGATGCTTCCCCTTTGTGCATTGCTCTCATCACCTGTCGCACTTCTCTTGTTAAATCTTTGATGGGAGTCTTCAGCACTCCTGCAAAATAATTTATGCATTTTCCCCACCTCTGCAACTACCTTGTGACAAGAACAAGAAGAAATCAAGGAGGAGGCTGTAATTAATGCACTTCCACTGTCTGAAATTAATGCTGTAAAATCAGTGCCCAGCCTTGTCACAAACATACAGCAACTTCATCTCTACTGACAGAGCAGCACAGTTACAAACATGGATTGCTCTGACCATGAATCATCAGGGAACCTCAGTCACACCTTAGCCAATGTCTGGGATTAATTCTGCAGTTTACGGTAAAGGAAGACTACAAATCTGACATCTGTACAAAGATAATCTGTTTGACTGATCCCTTCCTAAAGCTGGGGCTTATCTTCACTGAACAACCCCATGCATTGAATCCTTCAGATGTGACGTTAAATAAAAAAAAAAAAAGTGGATTCGTCCCATTAAGGTTATCACTGAGAGGAAATACTAATCTGTTCTAAGTAACATGGAAAAGTCGAAATCAAGGCTAGAAGTATCTAAAGAGGAGAGGTTAAAAGAAATTGATTAAGCAAAGAGCAAAACATCACCAGAATTATACCTGGAGCATCTTCAAACAGTTTGGAGGCGTTCATAAGGAAAATTATGGGAATTCATAGGGGAAATTATGGGAATTCATAAGGAGTTCATAGGCAACTGCTAATCAGAGAGCCAAACTCACTGACACCACCTCAAGGGACTGGTAGGTAACGAACGTTGTAGCCTGCTTTTGTAAAGCAGGTGAACCAAGACCTGCAGGCTTTACTAGAGATGCAGGTGAGGTGTCGGTGAGACACTGGTTACTGAGGGACTCTTTAGTGCCACTGGCTCTGCTTCCCAGCACTCAGATAACAGAGCTGGACAGAGATCTCAGGAGTTTCCGGCAGTTGGGCTCCAACATATGCCAGAGCCTTCTCCAGAGGAGCAAAGACTAGCTTTGACATTTCCAATATCCTAAGGTATAAAGTAAGAAAAAAAGCAATCTGTATATTTTTAGGCACTCTTCCTGCCTATATTACTTTTCCTATAATAAATCATAAGGGAACAAAAAGAACCCAAGTTTAAATTTAACTAACTATTTTCAAGAAACCTTTAAGAGGAGCAAGTACATCCATTAACAAGGTCTCTCATGCCCCATATTTCTGTTGTCTGTCTCATTTGTTATAATCATAAACTGGGCAGGTGGAAGGAGAGTCCTTATGCTGTGTGCTTATGCAGTGCCTAGGAAAATTAGAAGCCTGGTCTTGATAGAGGACTTAAAGACACTGATGCCAATAAATCACAAGACATTAAGAGTCTGTCTGAGTTAACTTTTGGTTCATATATTATAGAAGAAGGTGGCAAAAATTGCAAAGAGGTCCAAAAAAAGTCACAAGGTTGTTTTTTGGGTCTTCTCCTCTTAGATCCACAAACGTTATCTTTTCAGTAAGCTGTTAAGATAGAAGATGACTGCTGCCTTTAATTATGCTGGGAAAGTGAGGAATGGGGGGAGCAGAAGAGCTGTTTGAACTGAAAACCAGCATTGGCAAAAGACAGAAATGAATATACACAGGCTGCGCATAAATATAGATATGGAATTGAAAGGTTTTGAGCCACTAAAATAGCAAAAGCCTTGAACAGCTTTCAAATAGCAGCCGTGGGAGCAAACCAGCGGGATCCATGTACCCGGCAGTGATGTGCAGACGTGCCCAGGCTCTCTGTACACTGTTGGCTCTTGGGAACTGCCCGGCTACAGAAGCATGGACCTCAGTTCAGGTTAATTCACTGAGTATCTCAGCCTTTTTGCTTCCTTCTCAGCCTCCTTCACAGCCCCTGTAGAGCTCCATTCTCAGCTGCTACTGACACCTGAGCTCATCATTCAAAACTAGTGCCAGTCCAGTACTGCACTGCAGTCCTGTTCTGAGTCCGGTACGGACAGCCTCTAATTAGCTTTCACAAAGACTTTATTTGTTTAAGGAAATGTTCACGTTATGTTCCTGCCTTGGATAGAAGAGGACAGAACTCAGTCCCTGCAAAGATTTCCTTCCTGTCCTGGATTCTTACCTTGCTGGCTGCTTCTTTTCAGAGAAACAAATTAAAATCTCCTTCATCCCAATTTTTTTGTCATTAGCTTGCCAAGGGAGACTGAGAGCTATAAAGCCTCTCCTGATGTCCAAATGAAGGCAGAGCTTTCTGAGCACATGGTGGAAGGACCCAACTTTACCCTGTGGCTATACAATGCGCAGCCCAATGCAGTCCTCATTCACCAGGACACTTGCCAGGTGCTCCTGCAATATCACACAAGTAGATGGGATATTGTCTCACACAACATCTACTGAACAGACTTGTCACTTTTTCCACTTAACTACATCAACTATTTCTCCTTCTGCCCTCATAATCTCACCCACACCATTTTTTTCAGACTATGAACCTGTTATGTTTCAAAAAACTTCTGCATTTTTGCTCTTCTGAAAAGATACAATAGCAGCAGTCCTTCACAGGCAAAATCAGAACTGAGTCCCCAGGAGAAATGAGAAGATTATGATTTCTTTTTTATCAAAGTTTTTTTTTTTTTTTAAAAAAAACATATTTGAGAGAACTCTAAGTATTCATTTCCCAGTTTTGTATCTTGGAAAGCTTATACATACGTCTCTGTGGCTGCTTGGAAATGTAAACCTTCCAAAGGCAAAAAGAATAAATAAAGAAGATTAGCATATATGTAAAAAGCTGCTATAATTATCACAAAAGGGCTTTTGTGGTTAGGACTGCAAGAAACGCTGCAAGTATCTTGGGATCTGTACTGAAACTGGGAGTCAGCACCACTAAGAGATATTTTTTTAAAAGATAGCCAGGTCATCTGTAATTCAAAATTCAATAAACAAATGTGTTGAAATTTCCTTTAAATTGTGTTTGCCTAATGGTGATAAAATAGAGACACTATAGGTCTAAAGGGATTTTTTTTTCTAATTAGGAGCACATACAAAACAAAGATTTGTTTGGAAATGGCTTTGCAACTTTTAACTCCTAAATAGGTGCTAGCAACGACAGCTATGAAACTAATTTTTGTAGAAGGATCCTTGTGCTTTCTCCAAACAGTAAGATACAGGCAATGCCAGCAAAATATATGTTAAAGACTGTGCCTTTCTATTTTAACAAAGGCTGTTCTATAACCTAGAGGAAAACCGGAATATTTGACTGATCTTTATATAATCTGCTTATTTTCAATACCTACCTTTTCAGCTTTCCTGGCTATAAATAGTCCTCCCTCACATGACACAGCATACCCACAGATCCCTTGCATCTCTACACAATGGTAGATACCCCAAGGAGTCTGCAGAAGGGGTTTACAAATCATTCCTGAGCTGTCTGAATTTCAAGAAGGACATTGGCATGGGCATGGGCATGGGCATGGGCATGGACAAGGACAAGAAGAAACCACAGAGGAACCATGTGCTCCGAAGGGCAGTGATCTCACAGGCACAGGGCTGACTACACCAGATCTCCTCTCTGCCGTGGGATCCAGTCCTGACTACAGAGCACACCACACCAATATTGCTTGCTGCAAAGAGACGTTTCACAAAACCATAATTCACATTTAAAACAGCAGTTACAGTTAAGACCTCGTCAGAAAAGATGCCCAAATCTGTTTTCAATAAAAGCATTTTAATTGCTTTAAAGGTTTTATTAAAATCCCAACAGACCAATTATAGTCAATTGTTTCCAGCCTCTACCTGCCTAGTAATCACTCAGTTCACAACAGTTGAAGATACGTGCTCCATTACGTGCTCTCCTCTCCCTCTCTCTGGTAACCACATTTTGTACTCAATACTGTTCCCCAGGTAGTCTAGCAAGTTTGGATTATCAACCTCTTTTGCTAACAATATGCTACCTTACACTGAATTTAGGTGCTCATATATCAAAGGATTTATGCCGTCTAAAAGAACAAGGAGAGATGCCCCCCAAATAAAACACCTCATGCCCAAGAAAACACCGTAACCAGAAAAAATCAGTTTATAGAAAATATTATGTTTGAAAAAGCAGTGACAACTTTAAGCAGAAAATAAAAATTCTGGATATAACACTCTTTGCATTGGAGGCTTACATGACCTACGGTGGAAACAGCTACCAAATCCTCACCATTCACATAACCACCCATTCAGTTCTTCATGCCACGGCAACAATGCCATTAAATTAACCATCCTGTCAAACAGAAGAAGCTTATAAGGAAGCACCACCCTGGGTTGCATCAGAGACCCACGGTGGGCAGGTAGGGTTGCAGGCACAGGAGCCACAGCTAGGTGCTCCATGGACGTGGCACTGCTCAGAGGGACCATGCCCCTGCCCTGGCTCAGCCATCGTATCTCCTGCACCCACCGCAGCCAGGAAGGGGCCCGAGAGGGGACCGTAGTACAGTCATATGAATAGCTAGAGGTGATTAAAAGAAATGTGTAAGGGGAGATGACGACCTGGAAACACTTCTCCCTTCTGAGATGTAAAGGGCTGAGTCTGTGCCTTGCAGGTCTGCGAGTTTACAGGAGTGTCCCTGTTTCTATCAGTGACAGTGCCTGTACAAGTACATTATACAACAGGAAATAAGTTTGATTGATAGTTACTCTCCGTGGTGAGATATTAGCATTGTACTACAGTCCTGGAAACTTTTACCAACATTATGTTTAGAAGTGGAGGATAATGGCTGTTTTAATGATATTGCCTTAACACACCAAAATGGAGGGAAAAAACCTAACAGATTTTTCTTGTTTATAATATGTGTGCTATCCAGCCACATTGTTTAATATAGAGTCATCTGTGAAATCAATGGTGACATTTAAAACGGTTACACTTCCAAGTTAAAGTTGTATGTAGACACACTGAGCAGGTTCTCCTGGTACCTTTTCAGTTTGCCAAGTCAGAATTGTGGCATAAAAGCTTTCTGTACCTTGGAAGTCTTCTGGGTTTTTTTGGAGGGAGTTGTTTGGTTTTTTTGATAGCTAACTACTACAAGAAATTATAGAAATCCAAAAGACATTTTATCCAGCTCACTTTTAATGTTTTTCAACTGTTGTCTCAGAATAAGCTCTCTTTATTCATTCCTCCACAACCAGCAATTTTCTAGCCAGAGATTTAAATAAACCAGTGAGCAGTGGTGTGCCATATCAGCATTTCTAAAATTAGTTGCACACTGATAATTCTGATTTCCAGCCTCTGCTCCTCCCTGTGGCAGTCAGACTACAAAGCCAAAGGAGACGACACTGAAAGATGCTGATAGGCAGAATGTCTTACGGCTTCGCCAGAAACATGTTTTTGGCATTTATGCATTACAGGCCTCTGCAGCAAGTTCATTTCTTAGTTCACTTCATCTTCACCAGAAGATCCAGCCAACTTCCAGCTCAGCTTACGATACATGGAAATGCCACTGTTTCTTCTGAGAGCCCTTCAACGTGCTATTCAGAGCTGCTAACTCATTTTTCCTTCCATTCATAACCTCCAATGCGTTAACAGACTAGACAAGGATCCTTCTGGAAAAACCATCTGCAGCTGAATCAAGAGAGGTACTGGGGCTCATATTTTTTTTCCTGAGACACAACAAACATCTTACAGCAGAAAGTGCTAATTTGTACGCTACTGAAGCGAGATCTTCAGAGCCCTGCAAGACTCATCCAGGATCTCCCTGTATTTCACAGCTAAGACTGAGGAGCAGACACTGAGCAGAGGGGCCCCACTAGGAGCACTCCACTATGTTTTGCAAAGCACAGCATGCTGTCCTTAGGAAAGCTTCACCATTAAGAGCTGGGCTTCAGCGCTGATGCCGGAGCACAGCCCAAACGCTAGGAGACCATCTTGACTGAGAAATGTACCCCTGATTCACGACTCCTCCTGTGCTTTCTCTTGCCTCTTGCTGGGAACAACTGTTTCTCCCAGATCTGTGCCAACCCTTATTGATCACGTGTCAGATCTTTATTGCACACCCCAAATGCATTAGTTGCACTGGCATAAGCTGGCAGATGCAAAGATGCATGAAGCTACCTCACTGACTTTTCTCATAGCCTTTCTTCAAATTATTCATTCCTGTGGCATATACAACATTATTAACAGTTTATTCTGAGGGCAAACTGGGAGTACTGCCAATGATTCTTGTTTCATCTCTCCTCCTCTGGATCCACCTGTTAATTCCTCTATTACACTGAAATTGTAAGGTCTTTGGGGCAAAGACCAGTTTGTTGTTCTGAGTCTGAACAGCTTTTTGCCCAGTGAGATCACAGATTGTAACTAGGTTCTCGCTGCTGCTGCCACACAAACATTTTAATTAAAGTCCTACTTCTGATGAACTGGCCTTCCATTTTCCTTGCTTGCTCCCCCTCCCCTAATTACTGAAAAATTAGCAAAGTTTATCCATTGACCCTCCATATCCCAATTATCAGTGTCATCCCACTGTAACAAATTTTGGCCATTGAAATTACAAAATCAATCCACTACCTTCTCTTGCCAGCCCTTCTGGCCCGTCTCTCCTCACTGTAAGCTTTCCTCCCCAGTTAAAACAGACACCTCACAGCAAGACCCGCTTGTGGAGAAGATGCAGATTGCTGCCTGTGAGAGCTAGACAGGCAGGTGTAATCCAGCACCTGTGTAAATACTGCCCACATTGCCTGCATACGGCAGCACCACATATGGGATCCAGACATACAAAAACAGGCTTTGCTTTCCAGAGTTGCCAGAAACAAAGCCAACCGCAGCCTATCTGCATAAATCAATGACATAAACGACACACATGAGCTGAGCACTCGCCATCAGAAGGATCACAACCCACTTTGCGATTTCTGCATAGGACTCAGCCCATACATCTCCCAAAATGCAGCAGCAGCTGCCATGAAATGCTATTGCTCACCAGCTCATGGTGGCCCAGAAGAGGAAGAAAATCTCAGTGTTATACAATTCCTTCTTCTCAATCATTTCCCTAAATCCTTTGCATTTCCATCAAAGATGGGCCACTACAATCCAGGAAGGGCAGAGACGAGACAGACCACAGGTAGGGGCAGAGGATGCGCATAGGCTGTGTTTCCTAAATTCTTCAGTCCCCCAGAGTCAGTAGGCCCAGGGAAACACGAGGGAACAGCAGAGTTCAGGTAAGTGAATTAATAAATCCTCCTATCCCACCTGGAGCTTACATATGAATCTGAGCAAGATGTGGCTGAAAAGCATGGTTTGAGAGTGAAGATGGATGGGACCTCCAGACCGGTCAGAAACACAAACCCAGCTGGCCCTGGCAAACAGGTGTATGAGATGCAAGTGCTCCGTCCGCCACATGCTGCGTAGGAGTACAGCCAGTGGCATGACCATGTATGAGACACATAAAACAATATATGTTCTTGGATGAATGCCATCACTTTTTTACCCCACTCTCTCCACTATGAGCGGAATAGGCCCCAAGTCCAGAAATCAGTTGCTCCTTCATCCCCGGTGAGTTGAATTAGTATAAAAGAAGCTGAACTAGCAGCCATGAAACATGACAGCCTTTAGTGGGTTTGCTTTCTCTCCCTGGGAGTGAATAAGCAACAAGTTTGTGTGTCCACACCTTTCGCTACCAACGAGCCCCACCTAGACTTGGAGTCCACCTTCTCAGGAACCGTGACAAAGCAGAGGTACCCTAAGAAGGTCATTTAATCTGTGGCATAACCAAAGACACTGCTAGCAAGGATGTCAGCTTGGGGACGGCTTTTGCGTATCGTTTCAAGGACAGTTAGAGGGAACAGTCTCTCCAGCAGTCCCTGACTTTTAATTCCCAATGTATTACCAGAACACACCGTGAAGGGCTGAAACCCCAGTTCTCGGAGAACATTTACTAATGTTGAACCATTGCTATCCCTGGAGTGACACCACTCTCTTTTCCACCAGTGATACCAACTTCTCCTACTTACTAGTCCATTTTTTTCACAGTGTCCTTTTCACTGTCTGTCCCCTGCGCAAAGAAGGAGCAGTCTGTGAGAATCAGCAAATCCAGCGCTACGCTCCTTCCAGTCTTCCCTTGCAAGAGGCTTGTTTCTGTGCCACGCATGCAAAACACTAATAATACTGGAGCATTGAGACTGCTGATTATTAAGGTAATCATAACTGTTTTCTTGTTAAATTATACCTGCCCCAGCTGGTAATCACAGTCATTTTCCGTGTCTTGTTATGTACGAACTTGGACACATCTCGGGGCAAGGAGCCTCTGTGCTATGTATGGGCAGTGCACAGCACAAGAGACACAGCTGGGCAGGGTGGACTGCATCTCGCTGAGGAGCTCAGGTGTGTCTGCATCTCACCAGCTTCTCAGGAGACGGTTGGAGGTTTTATGGAAGCAATGTGATGGGACCTAAAAGTGCTGGAAGGAGCCTGGGGTACTCCGGGAGGTACAAGGATGCACAGCCCAAAGAGCTTTCATCTCTGCTTGTCCCTGAAGTTATTTCTGTAGTGTGTATAAATACATTATAAATAATTTCTGGGTTAGTAAAAAGGCACTTACTGCATCCAAATAGGAATACGAGCTGTGGTGACTGTGTGGTCCTACGCCATTTCAAACACATATTCATAGGTATGTCAGACATAACCTTTGCCATCACATTCACCTCCCATTCATTTCAGCTTATCACATGACTGCACAATGCTAATAATTTCCTTATCTTCACTAAAAATGATTTGGGGGCTTAAAGAGAGTGCCATGACATGAAGATTAATCTCCAATTAAAAGCCTGATTTTACGCTAGATTTGCTGACTCAGAACAAGGCCAGTGACTTTCCTCTGCCCAATCTTAAAAAAAACCCACAAACCACCAACCTGCAGGGAACATCCTGTAGATGATATAAAACCATAAAGGGAGAATTGCAAAAGGTCTTGCACTTTGATACCATGTTGCAGGGTAAGGCATTACATGACTCACAGAAGTAAAGAAACTTATTGAAGGGAGGCACTGAGAACAGAGAGAACAGCTAAAATTGTCACCCCGCTTATGTGCCTTTCACAGTGCTGCAAACTCTTAGGCTTATTGTTGTTTCTCTTAATCCCCCAGACTGAGAGGTCAGGATACATCATGGCAGGCACAGCTTCCATTTAAAAAAAAAAAAAAAAAAAAAGACAAAAGTAGAATTTTTGCTTCATTGTTACAAAGAAAAACTGGAAAACCTGTCCACATGGTACCAGCCTGAAGAACCACAATCCAATTGGTAAAGACAATCCCCTCAAAGGTAGTAATTTCGACCAGCAATGTTTAAAGCAGACACGTTTTTAGGCCTGATTCGGCATGAGGCTGCTTTCCCATGCTGGAACAGTGGCTGACGCCATCTCTCCAGGGCTACACCACCGAAGCCCAGGGCTCTAGCATCAGTACGAAAGGAGGCGAAACAGTTGCTTGTTAACCTTTTCTAAACCATCGCAGTGCTGCACAGTGAGGACTAACTGTGATGGCATCACTGGCATACTTCTGGATCAAGGGGTGGAAGCTCTAAGCTTGCTTTCTCTTTATAGATATTCCTGCGTGGTTGTTATTTGACGTAACAGGGAGACTGCTCCTAAGAGTGTTTAAGCAGAAGTGTAACCTGCCTTGTGTCTCATTGGCATCCCTTTTTATAGCTCAAAAGTAGACAAAGCTATTCCTCTTTTTCCCCCATGAAGTTACACTTAACACGCCTTGGATATGTTGCTCCTTTAGTCTCCTCTTTATTCTTTAGACCTTCTTCAGGATTTGCAGCTAAACCGTGAATGTGTAGGGGAAAGAGGGAGGTTCATTGCCCCAGGACCAGCCCCAAATTGCCACAAAGTACACTGTCCTTGGATTTCAGCTCTGAGGGCTGTGCTCTGCACTAAAATAACAAATGAAGTTTAACTCTCCCCTCCTGCTGTTCAGGTGCCAGCGTGTAACTCATAGCTCTATGCTGCCAAGTGAAGATGACGACTGTGACATGTACGAAGAAGATGGATACACCTCAGAAATCAGGGTCCCCTGGCTGCCCACAGAGCAGGAATAAGCTCAAGCAATAAACAGCTATTTTCCACCACTACCTGGCCAAGACACCTCACTGCTGACCAGATCTTGGGCTTGTGCTCAGTCCACCCAGAGCACACGGGGTCTCCCACATAGGCCAACAGCAACAACAGGTTTTACACTGAAGACACTTGGCAATTAGAGGAAAATAGGCAACTTGCCTGAAACAGGCACCAAAGCACCAGGAGGGCAATTAAGTTGTTTTCTCTATACAAGTAGCACCTTCATTAAGTAGCTCCTAATATGTTCACCTACAAGAGTAGCCTTAATTCCCCTCCTCCTTCTGTTTTACCTCTCACAGCACAGTTACTCCTCTTCCTTCTCCCTTTTGCAGCTTTATTTCTAACATCTCCCTTGCCTCCTTCTCCAGCTCGGCTGCTGGTTTATCATCGTCACTGGAACTGCATTCACAGCTGCTGGCTTCTTCCCTGCACCATTGCTGCTCTTACCTCATGATAAAAAAACATTGGCTTTATTGCTTCCCCCCCCCCCCTTTTTTTTTTTAAACCAAGTGGGCTGAAAACCATTCTTTTTTCCCCTCTGGACAAGGCAGAAACCAGACAGGTCCATCTGTTCTCCTTGCAGGATCAGTGTCAAAAAGACTGCATGGACACCCAAAAATTACATCCCACTCTTCAACAGAGCTGACAGCTCTGAAGGAATGACCATATTGTAATTACTTTTTTAAATAACTCAGAGATACAGCTAGATATTTGTGCTCTGGAGAGGACAACATTGACTTGGGGACCTTTCCAGACAAAAAATCCCCACATTTTGGCAATTATTATTTGGATGTCAATGTAGGGACTACATTGCCCAGAGGGACCAGCAACAATTTCTGACCCCAGTCCTGCAAAGCTATGCTACAGGAGCTTTGATTTCTGCATTCACGTGGAGCCTGGGGGGTGTCAGCAGAACACGAGATGAACCTAAGAGGCACAATAACAAGATTTATGTACAAGACTGATTCAGAATCCAATGCTGCAGAAATTTGATGGTCTTCATTCATTTATTTACCTGCTCTGAGAAAGGTGTTCCAGACTGTACGAGATTTTAATGTTCAGGGCAGTCATCTTAAGGCCAAAAAGGATGGCTCTGTTTCAACCTCTTGTCCAGAGTATCATAGAATCATAGAATGGTTTGGGTTGGAAGGGACCTTAAAGATCATCTCATTCCAACCCCCCCTGCCATGGGCAGGGACACTTTCCACTAGATCAGGTTGCTCAAAGCCCCATCCAACCTTGGCCTTGAACACTTCCAGGGATGGGGCATCCACAGCTTCTCTGGGCAACCTGTTCCAGTGCCTCACCACCCTCATAGTGAAGAATTTCTTCCTTATATCTAATTTAAATCTACCCTCTTTCAGTTTAAAGCCATTACCCCTTGTCCTATCACTACATACCCTTGTAAAAAGTCCCTCTCCAGCTTTCTTGTAGGCCCCCTTCAGGCACTGGAAGGCTGCTATAAGATCTCCCTGGAGCCTTCTCTCCTCTAGGATGAACAACCCCAACTCTCTCAGCCTGTCTTCATAGGAGAGGTGCTCCAGCCCTCTGATCATCTTCAAGTACTTTGTAAAGTTATTATTATCCCCGCAAGGCCTTCACCAATGTGATTAGGATGAGATTCATCTCACTTAAAGTTAGTGTTTAGAATGTAGGTGCCTACATCTAAGCCATGTATTGAAGCTCCCATTATAGTCAAGGGAGATCTATTTATTCGGTGTAATCTCTGGTGATCGGGATGTGATTTATCCATGTCATCATTTACTTCAGGATGAGTTGAACAATCACCAATACCCCTATAGCAGTCGTCTATACTGGCAGCTGAGGAGATTGGAATGACTCGGCCACATTTAGACACTTACAGGGAAGACACCTACATCTAGTCCTAAGAATCCCAGCCCAATTACTATTAGTGTTACTACTTATGCTATGTTACATTATGATGTTAACAATCCAGTTAAGAAACAAGTGAATCTCTTTGTTCTGAGTTACTTCATCACTCGTTTGCTCATCTGTTGCTAAATTAAAACAAAACAAAACAAAACCCAACATATTCCAAAGTCCTGCTTAATCACCAGTCAAGAATACACAGAATTATTGATTTAAGCCCATATTTTGCAGCCTAGCTGCAGCCTATGGCTGTCTTTTGGAAAATTCTCCAAGTTTGGTTTAAAAATGACAAGTGAAAAATGGATAATTTCTTGCACAAATTCTTCCAGCAGATTTCTGCTCCCCTATTAGACCTTAGCTATAGCCTGAATTTATCTTGCATCATCTTCCAACCATTGCTATATCGTCATTTATGCAATTAAAAAGCCCTCTACTATAACAGAAACTCTCAGTCTTCATAGCCTGGAACAAACATTGATGGAGCACTCAGGTTAATGCTTAAAAACACATTATCTACTTCAAGTTGCTTGGAAATTAACTCATGATAGAATAAGTGAAAACAAGCACCACCAATGAAGATGAGCACTGACACATTTCCTTCTGCCCAAGATCTCTTCTCTTCACTCCTCCTGATAATGTTTTCTTTAGCATTACTGTTTCCAAAAAACTGTAAGACATTACTCTGTAACAGAAGAGCTTTTCTATGGTCTCCAGCAAAATGTTGCTTTGGAGGTGATAACGTCCTGCTGTGGTCTCTGTGAGCAATGTTGTGTTCTCATCCCATTTGCTGGGGAATGTGGTGACTCAGGCAGTAAGACACAGCATTCAGTCCTGCCTATATGCTCACTCATTAGATAAAGTTGCTGTCCATTTATTGTTACATCAGGAGCTCCCATCCTTTATTTTTCTTGATTATCAACACTGGCAGCAAATAGAGCTGCAAAGGAGGACCTTGTATTATCATCTCGACTCTGGGAGCAACGGCTGCAGCTGTGGTTCAGGCTGTGTATGAAGTAGCATGCAGATCTTGGATTAGCCTGTAAGTTGTGCTCCTAAACCCCTTCCTCTTACCACTGAGACCAGAAATGTGGAAAAACTCAAGGGATGGATATTAGCTCAGTTTGTACCCTTTCTGGAAAGAGAGAGGGGTGTCCACCTCCACTTCATGTTCCCTTTTTCTGGAGAGAACAGCTGAGTCACCGCAAGAAATCTGTTACCTACACAGGTCATCAATAAATCACTCTTTCCCTAACACCACCATCACCCCTAGAGCAAAGAGTGATCAAGAGCAGTGACTCAGAGTTGTGTGCATCTGAATCACGACGACTCTAAGAGCTTCTCCTACAGTGATGCTGTTTGCGTAGGGACTCTGACTTTGGGCACAGCCCAAAGTCATAGGCTAGTCCAGCGGGAGTACCTTACCACCGGATGCTAAATTCAACATCGGGGAGTTGTGCAACCAAAAAAGACACACTGATGATGAAACACAAAGTGATTCAGAGAGAATTCCTGCACCTAAACTACCTTGCACCATATGGACAAAGTAATTCCTATTGAGTCCCTACTCGGAGGGAATTAGAGGCACAACCTTAATGCTGACATAGGTGAACTCAATGTCAAAGTCCAGTAAGTTACAAAAAGTATAAAAAAGACCAAAAAGTAAATACAGCTATGTCCGGGTAAAAGACAAATTGTCATGTCAGCTCCATCAACCTTCTATGAGCACTTAAGCCAACTGAATTTAAGTCAGACTGAACTGTACTGTCATAGTGATATAAAGTACAAAAGGATGAGGGGTCACACAAAAAGCACAGCTGGATGATCCAGTGATTGGTGCCTTCAGCAGTGAGGTGATGAATGCCACCAAAGGAAGGAGAGAAGATGGGATTGAGTGAGGAAGGGACAGGGAGAAAGAGATGGGAAAGTCAGGAGGAGTCATAGAGTAGGGATAAATTACTGAAGACTGAATGATTCTTCTTAATGATAAAAAGTTGGTGGAAATGTCAAATTACAACAATGACTAAAAATTTTGACAAATCATTGGGAAAGGTTTCCTATTTTCAATGAACTCTACTGATTACACTAAAGATTATCCCTAGCATTTCCCAGTGTTAGTACTCCAAACATAGACAACATTGGTGCTAGTTAGTCTAGCGGCAAGCAACTTTCTTTGTGGTTAATATGAGGGTTGTTTCCTCCACAGTGTGCTGACCTGCCCAGGATCTCTGTCCAGATGTGTCGTGGTTTAACCCCAGCCGGCAACTAAGCCCCACACAGCCGCTCGCTCACTCCCCTCCGGTGCGAGGGGGGAGAGAATCAGAAGAGTAAAAGTGAGAAAATTCATGGGCTGAGATAAAGACAGTTTAATAGGTAAAGCAAAAGCTGCACACACAAGCAAAGCAAAACAAGGAATTCATTCACTCCTTCCCATGGGCAGGCAGGTGTTCAGCCATCCCCAGGAAAGCAGGGCTCCATCACGCCTAACGGTTACTTGGGAAGACAAACGCCATCACTCCGAACGTCCCCCCCTTCCTTCTTCTTCCCCCAGCTTTATATGCTGAGCATGATGTCATATGGTGCAGAATATCCCTTTGGTCAGTTGGGGTCAGCTGTCCCAGCTGTGTCCCCTCCCAACTTCTTGTGCACCCCCGGCCTCCTCGCTGGTGGGGTGGGGTGAGAAGCAGAAAAGGCCTTGACTCTGTGTCAGCACTGCTCAGCAGTAACTAAAACATCCCTGTATTATCATCACTGTTTTCAGTGCAAATCCAAAACACAGCCCCATACTAGCTACTGTGAAGAAAATTAACTCTATCCCAGCCAAAACCAGCACAAGGTGTTTCATCTCACTTCTGTCCATGCATATTCAGGAATGAATGGAGTGGAAGAAGACTCTCCATGACTCTGGGCCTAGAAGTCTGCCTGTTATGAGAAATGCATAAAACAACATATTCTGTGAAGTGCAACCAAATTGCTCACAATATAAAGTAGTTCAAATCTTGGAGATGCACAAAACTTAACTGGACACAACCCTGAGCAACCTGATTTGACTTTGAACTTAGCCCTGCTCTGCAGATTGGACTGGAGACCTCTAAACCCTTCCATACTAAATGGTTTTATGGTTGCAGCTGTCAACTCCCTCCTACAGCCCCAACATCAGACATGACCTACACCAAGAAATGGGCAGAAAGATGGTGCTTTCCTTGCTCAACTTCCCCAGCTTATCTGCACTGTATTTGTTAACTAAATAACTGCATTTATGAGGGAGGAAAAATCCTCTCTCCACTTTGGGGAGCAGGGAGGGAAAGAAAGACTCCATGTTTTTATAAGCCAGCTCCCAACGTGAAGGAAACAAGGCGCCAACACCATGGTGTGAGTACTGGCAACTCTGGGACAGGTTGGTTCTCACTTGTTATCTTGCCAGGGGATCTCCATCTCTCCTATTTACCCCATTCCTCAAGGTGTCTTACCTTACTGGGAGGGCAAGTTTGTTGTGGCAGGGAAGTACCTCACCAGAGGTGCAGGACCTTGACCTCGGCCTCTGGCACTAGCAGAATATCAATAAAAAATGAAAAGATTTTGTAGTGGGTCCAGAACAGCTTGCAGTACAGCAGCCAAATCCAATTGTTCTTCTAACTTTAATAGATTTATTCTACATTTGCACTGACATGACTAAAAGAGGTTGCTGGCTCAGTATTTCTGCAAAAATAAGCAAAACACAAACTAGCAGCTGTTAAAGAAATACACCACCACCCAAAGCGCTTCCTGATGTCAGGGCATTTCAACTCAAATTTTGCACAGTTCTCCGATGATTTCAGTATTAGGTTCAATTATGCTAGTTTACTGATTCAGCTGGTGTATGGAAGTGAGTATGTCCTCTAAAATACTGAATGGTGCTTACCTATCTACAATGTCTCCAGCTTTACTGAGAAAACTAGAGTACATAAAAAACAGTCTAAGCCTATGAATGACCATCACAATCACCCTCATTCAGCCCATGCCATTCAAATTGACCTTCTACATTTGTTACAGGCTTCATAAGGTCAATGTCCAAGGCACTCACAAAGTGTTTTTTGGTCCCTAAAAGACACCTTCCAGAAAGCAGTGTTGTCTGTTCATTGATTTGGGAAGCTAATTCTGAGTGGTGGAGACAGAGGGGGAGCAATGCAAATGGACCCAAATTGAGGAATAGCAAGAAGCAGGACTGCTGCTGGCAAACTCCCACCACAGTAACTCCTGTGCCCAGGTAAATCCCGAATGGCCACAAGAAGATGGAGGGAAAACAGAGTCAATCACAGTCCTTGGATTTGAAGCTCGGTACAAGAGGCAGTTAAGTCTGGGTTTGAGCACGACCTCAAGATCAACTGCAACTATGATTATAAATCATAAGTGAATTTATGGGAGGGTTCAGGGAGATAGACCCCATAGCAAACCAGAGAACAAAGAGAAGGTGGAAAGGTAAACTCAAGACTCCCAACCAGGGAAAGATCTTAAAGGTACTGAAATCAGCAGCGTCAGTAGGATGATGAAACTGAGGACATCAACTGCACCGTCATATTTTTCTTTGGCATAATGCAGGGATAACTGTAGGCCTGTCACAGCCTGGGATAATAAGCAGCCACATATGCACAGCTCTTGAGGAAAGGGAATTAGAATTTTATGTTGAGCCTAATATTAGTAAAAGCCTATGTAATAATAAGTGTCATATTCCTCTTACCTTTAGAGGTAGGACTCATCTGTCTGAAAGTGGCTTTTACTGCAGACATTTACCAGAGATCAGGTCACCTCAGCTCCTGCTATAGACAATGGAGAGTTGCTCAATGGAGCTGAAGCTGTGATTTATCTCCATGTAAAGCAGACCCCTACATCTGGTTGGATGAATTGCACCATAAAATCTATTGACTGTATTGACTAGATCTCCACTGACTATAAAGAGAACTTAAATACCTATTGTACACACAGAATCTGACATGAACATATCTAAATTTAGTTATTTTAATGTGGCTTTGAGTCTTGCCTCTCAGGTCAGGCAAAACGTTTTCCATCCCTCAGGTGTTTTCAGTGCAGATACCTAAATTCAAGTTAGTCACCTGAGGTGTCCTTTGTAGTCAGTGAAAAGTTTCAGGCACTGCAAGGGGTGATTAATCTTACCTATTTTAGAATCATCTTTAGGATGAGATTAATTGCACTCCAGAAATTTCTATTTCCTGTTTTTCTTCAGCAGCTATAAAAGGAGTCCAGACAGCTACCTCAGATAAGGCGCTAGATGGATGGATCCCATTGTGAATGTTGAGAGACAGCCTCTCAAGCCCTGAGGAAAACCAGGGAAATCCAGTTGTTTTAAGTAATTTAGCAATGAAGAGAGTAGTGCATTAGAGAATGCACTATGTGATAATGTCATATGCAGAAACTGCCGTAAGCATGCGACTGCCAGACCCCACCTCTGCGCAGTGTCATTGCACCCAGGACCTGACAAGGTAATGAAGCAACATCTACAATAATGAGTGAGACAAAATCAGGAGAAATGTCCAAATATCAGCAACAACACAACTAGCAATATCTTCTTCTGTGTTTTACACAAATGATAAAAGGTTTGGTAATGAATGATCAGTGGGCTTTTCCTCCTGGATTATAGAATCATAGAATCATAGAATCATTGAGGTTGGAAAAGACCTCTAAGATCATTGTGTCCAACCGTCAACCCAACACCACCATGCCCACTAAACCATGTCCCTAAGCGCCTCATCTACACGTCTTTTAAATACCTCCAGGGATGGTGACTCCACCACTTCCCTGGGCAGCCTGTTCCAATGTTTCACCACTCTTTCAGTAAAGAAATTTTTCCTTACATCCAATCTAAACCTCCCCTGCCGCAACTTGAGGCCATTTCCTCTCGTCCTATCACTTGTTACTTCGGAGAAAAGACCAACACCCACCTCACTACAACCTCCTTTCAGGGAGTTGTAGAGAGCGATGAGGTCTCCCCTCAGCCTCCTTTTCTCCAGGCTAAACAGTCCCAGTTCCCTCAGCCGCTCCTCAGAAGACTTGTTCTCCAGACCCCTCACCAGCCTCGTTGCCCTTCTCTGGACACGCTCCAGCACCTCGACGTCCTTCTTGTAGTGAGGGGCCCAAAACTGAACACAGTAGTCAAGGTGCGGCCTCACCAGTGCCGAGGACAGGGGCACGATCACTTCCCTACTCCTGCTGGCCACACTAGTTCTGATACAGGCCAGGATGCCATTGGCCTTCTTGGCCGCCTGGGCACACTGCCGGCTCATGTTCAGCCGGCTGTCGACCAACACCCCCAGGTCCTTCTCTGCTGGGCAGCTTTCCAGCCACTCTTCCCCAAGCCTGTAGCGCTGAAAAAAGCACCACAAAAAATTATTCTTTTGTTAATGTGCCAAGATGTGGGGGTGAAGTATTTGAACCTCCATGGGAGTTTGATCAGCACAAGGAGCGTTGAAACAGAAAAGGCAAAAGCCTTGACATAGTCCCATGAACAGGAAGAGGAAAGGGTATAGAAAATAAAATGTGTTATTAGACACACACATAGGGTGAATCCTATGTTATTTCAGTGCGGTAATATTTCTTGGGTCTTTATCTAAGTGAAGGGTCTTATCCCAAAGCAAAGTGGTTTTTTGCATAGACCCAGGAGGATACCCTCAAAGTGGTAAGATCTCACATATAATGATTATGCCTGTTCTAGTAACCCAAAGATGCTTAGTCCTGCTCTCTGTCCATGAGGCCAGCTGGCATGACCGGTGTCCGTGTCACTGACCTCACTTGCCTCCAAAGCAGGAGCCACACGCAGACTCCTACTGGGAGTGGTCCCAGGTCTGCAGCAACACTTGGTCTATGCCCAGTCATTTAGTTGTCTCAAACTAAAACCATGGCATGGGTCATCCAGCAATGTTGTGTTATTGGCCAGTGTGTGACACTGCTTGGGAACAACCCCGGCACAGCTTTGCCAATTAGTCTAGACATAGTTAATGACTACTCTAGGCATGCGAAAAGCTGCTGCCATATCTGCAGTGCAAGGATGATCCTGAGCCGTGGCCCTGTGCATCTGGTGCCACTGCGCAGATGGTGTCTGAGGTCTGATCAGGGAGCCTCAGCCAGTTGTGTGCACTGAAATGCTTCCAGCACGTCTCACGAGAGCAGCAGTGTTAGCAAAGGTAGAAGAGCAAATTCCAGTTCTTGTAATTACCTTCCTAAATTAATTCCCCTGCAATTTCAACCAGCTGCTCTTGACATTCCCTCCTCTGGGTGTAATCCCT
Source organism: Aptenodytes patagonicus (assembly GCF_965638725.1). Classification (NCBI taxonomy): domain Eukaryota; kingdom Metazoa; phylum Chordata; class Aves; order Sphenisciformes; family Spheniscidae; genus Aptenodytes; species Aptenodytes patagonicus. The sequence continues at coordinate 8,762,607 of NC_134950.1, read as the reverse complement.
CCTCATAAACACTCTGAGCGGTTCATGGAGAGGCAGGAGGGGAACAAAGATAAGCAGAGCTGATGCTGCACTGCTGAGAGCCTGGTGGGCAGCTCCCCACCGTGCGCTTTGGGGATTTCACTATCAGTCCCTCCACAGCTGTACTTGCTTCTCCTCCATCCCTACTGAAAACAGAAAATTTTAGACTCTCTGGATCTACAATCAGTGGGGAATGCCCTGTAAAGAGTCTTCGGGTTTAGGATTAACATCTCTGTCCTTCACCTGAAGTTAGGTATAACCCAAACCTAATGGCTCCTATAAAACATATAAGAACTAGAACTTGAATGGATCAGGGCATTTAAGCTTTCAGCATTGCTTTAGCTCTACTTTAGTGGTGGATGGCACTAGGAACGTTGAGTTATTTTGTTATACGACCTACACGCCTACCATGTCAAAAGCATGAAAAATCTGAGATGGGAAGATAACAAATAAATGCATATCACTGAACTAAATAAATAAACATAGCCCAACAATCAGGTTTGAACAAAAAGAAATTAGGAAATATTTGCTGTTTTGACATAGGTGCAATGTCTCATAAAATCTTAGTTCTAGTATTAATTCAGATGACCAGGAGAAACTACATGAAATTAAAAACTGGCTTCAGAACTATAAATAAAGCCATAACAAATGATATCATATTAACCAGGAAGGGGGGAAGTTGTTATTTAGTGAAATGCTGAATGGATTTTCTTACTTCTGGTCTTACTGAGTGCTTCCTTAATGATCTATAAAAAGAATTAAGTTGAATGTTAACAAAATTATGAGGTACTAATCTGGAAGGTGATCAAAACACTGGTGAGGACAGAAGAAAGTAGATATGAAAAGCATCTTGAATCAGAAAACACCACTGGAGAGTCAACATGACAATCACAAACTAATACAGCTTGGCAAAGGAATGCGAAACACATCCATACAGCTCTCAGCAACAACTCTGAAATTAGGGAGGACAAGCGCAATACAAGTACCCATAAAATGAAATAAAGCACGTAAAGTCAAAGGAAGCAAAAGACAACAGCCAGCCCAAACACTGCCGCTGCCATACAGTGGACCTGTAATGCTCCACCACCATGTACCAGCAACCTCAAAAAAGTAAAATAGGGAAGACTTTGGCAATATTAATGCATGTAGGAGAAGGGAGTGAGAGCACATGCCACCTCAGGAGACACTGGATGCTTCTCATGTCAGGGTCTCAGCATCTCTCCAAACTGAGATTTAGCAGTGTTGAAGATATGCAACTCCACTTCAACATGTTCTTTAAAACTCACACAAATGAGCAAAAGGCAGCACCTCTGTGGAGGGCAAGGCTTTATCTTGGTGACTATAACCAGAGGCGGCTATTAAGGTACGGGACGGATGAAGGCCTGTGACAGATCCTGTGGAGAACTGTAGCTTAGGAGGATCTCGCATGGCCCAAGTAGAGCAGCAAGTCGGTTGTGCAGAGGAAGATGATGATACCTAGTGCTGCTTTTCACCAAATCTCAGTCACATTCTTCTGCTTTGGATCACCTCAGTGTCACCTTGGATAGGTTCCTCCTGATATCAGTGGGACCTTTCACTTGCTCCAAGTTAAACATGCTCTTAAGTAGTTTGCTCGCTTAAGGCTGGGGAAGGCAATTTACAGATTTCTAGCCTGAAAGTTCTCCCAGAGTGACTTTTTCCAAAGTAGGTTACCAGGAACCTAAATATCCCTGGGCATGTCCCTCTCTCTGCAGAAAATGCTAAGTTTCATCCTAAGACAGAAGGCAGCATATACTTAGCGGCTCTTGTGGACCTTATTCCTTGCAAATCTATTAATATTTAAGTTATCCCATTTAATACAGTATCTGCCAGAAGCAATAGCAGATGTAATGTCTCCATGGCTCCTCTCCTTCCATAAAGTTCCACGCACAAGAAGGGAATATAGCATTATTAAATACAAGAATTAACATTATTATTTATTTATACCATGCAAGGCTGATCACAGTAGTATCCAACCACCCAGCTGCCTAGCTATAACTAAGGTCACCGATCTATTATGTTCCTAAACAAGATATAAATTATCTCAACACTCACTTGACTGATTTTTTTTTGAAAGCTTCTTACAGCTGTTACATTAGATCCAAATTACTTAAGTCTAGACCTTGTCCTTGAATACGCATTCCATCACCTGACCTTGCATATACATCTCAATGCTGGAACGGACTTTTTACTGACCAAGTACAGAATTGCACTCTACATACATGCACAGGTTTGTACATTGGCTAAGCTATGAATAAGGAGGATTTAATCAAGTGATATTTGAAGACAGGGAACCCCAAAGAAAGAACAGAAAGATGCTGGGGGAGTAGCTTTTGGTGTGATGTTTCGGAGAGGCAAGAACTACTGGGGCAACCTGCATGTTCACTTACACACACTCAAGCATACAATGGTATATAACTGGCATTATATGTATGTGAGGATTTTTTAATCCAGCTGTTAATATGCATAGTCTTTAGTTACTATTTTTTCCATTAAGTTTGTTTTGAATGTTTCTACATTCTGCACCAAAATGAGAAAAATGGGTGTGGAAAGTCTCTCCCTGCTCATTTTGGAAACGTTTCTTTAATCTCCATCTCAGATTAAAACAAGAAGTAAAACCCATGTGGCCTCTCCGCCCGGCAGCTGACCCAGAGGTGCCCAGACCCTGCTGTGCCCCATGGTGATCTGATGTTCGCTGCGAGGAGCAGAGAAAGGCACAAGAAGAAACTGAGATGGCTTTTACGAACTGAGTGGTAACTCCAACCAGACTCCCAACTGCTGTGCTGGAGATACTGCAATAAGTCTTGTCCTGGGCTTTACCGCTGACGGTGCCTCCAGGATTGCCGGGGTAGCACTGAGATGGTGCTACTCTTCACTACTAAGTGTCTCAAAAGAGAAGAAAAACATGATTTGCTGGCTGCTGGAGGGGCCTTGCTGTATCACCTCTCATCAAAATGATGAAATTTGGGACTGTTCAGTTTTACAGAAATTACACCAGGGGCTATGACTTCTTTCTGAGGGGCTTATTCCTGGGCCAAGCTGACAGCATCGAAAGACCAGCTGCTGAGTGTTTGCTGTCGCTAGTCGCGCCGATGCTTGCCCGCACATCACACCCTCCCTCATGCATCGCTGGCCGCGGTGGATCTCGACGCCCATCCAGATGAGGCTGCATTGCGTGGTGTGAGCGGGGGATTGCACTTGCAGAAGGGCGCTCAGGGATCTGCGTCCCCAGGGGTTTTGGGGGACACTGAGGCACATGCCTGTGCTACAGGCAGCTGTGCGCCTGCAGCTCCCGCGAACCCATCGAGCAGGCATGAGCAGCACCAAAACTCGGCAAGTTAGCAGCGTAGCCATGGCAACACCGACCGCACGGGCTGACCGAATCGACCCACGGGTACCCACTCTGGGAGTGGGTCTCGCTGTCGGCACCAATGCCCTAGCAAGGAGATATGAGGCTGTACGTGAAAACACACCTATTGCCACCAAAGGGCCAGGTCTGTAATTTCAGAGGTAGTTTGGGTGCTTAAACAAGCACTGGGCACCTACGAGCTGCTGAAGCAACTCCGAAGCTACGGTTGGGGATCGCAAGCCGCTCATATTATACAGCCTGTGGCTTCCCCAGGCTCTGCTGCCCCTTCTCATTCCTACCAGCAAACCCCAGCTTTCGGCAGCCGGTGACCACAGCCTGCGATGCCGGCTGATCCCAGCAGCTGAGATGATGCAGTCGCATCTCGCTAAACCGCATGCAAACCCAGGGCGGACTCCACAAGCCTCGATGGAGATGCAATAGCAGAGGTGTGCGGTGAGGTCTCCAATGACTAAGACTTCATTATTTTTTACAAAGTATACTGCAGAATATTTATCTATGCATTACGATGAAGTAGCATAAATAATTAAAACAGAACTCATATTGGCGAACACATAAGCAAAGGGCACTTGCTAATGGACCAGGCTTGCTCTGCTGCTCCAGGGACTCACTTAAAGACAAGTACATGCCAAACAGGCCAAGGAAGGATTCATGTTTATCCTTCTTTCTACCCCGAGCCTGTTCCCATCTCACCCCAGGTGGCTGACACAGGTTGGTGCATCAGCACATCCTACGGAGCATCTCCTGAAGGGCAAAGAGGAAAATAATGGAAAGTCCCACCTGTTCCCCGAGTCCCTCAACCCTCTTTTCCGCAAACAACCCGCCCACAATCAGTCATGCAAGAGGTGTTCACTGGTGCTTCCCAGAAATACTGACAATTTGATGGATCGCATGACTCTGCCTCCTCTTTTTATTCCAGGTATTAAGTGGTATTGAGGAAAAATCGCATAGCAAATAGGGAAGAGTTTTCAACTGTTCCCCATGGTTTCCCTCTCTCATCGGCAGGTATGCCGTGGTGATCTACACCAGCACAGTGTAGCCAATATCGCATGCTTTCCCAAAAAAGAAAATCTAATCCCAAGCCTTCTCCTAGTCTTATTTTTCCATGAAAGTAAAGGCTGCAGTTGTCTCAGAGGATGGTATGAAAATAAGAATATCTCCTAGCTACCTCTCCTTCAGCCTCTCTTTTCTTTAAGTCAGGTTGAAAATTTTCCACAAATTGCAACTGCAAACTTGATCTGTATTTTGTTACCTTTCTGGACTCTGTCCATTATCCACCAAAAATTTCGTGCTTACAATTAAAAACAAACTGGAAAATCAAAATCTTACTCGTTTTCAATTTTTCATTTGATTCATTTATGCTTCTGTCCATAAATAAAGCATTTGGATGGCTCGTGGAGGCGAACAGGTCTCGAGTCGGTCTCCCTGGCCAAAGTACACATCCCACGAGGCACAACCACAGGGATTTCCTGCAATATATTGCGCTGCTCAACACAAAGGAGAATTCAGTACATCACAGGAACAGCAGTTACACCTACAGGGAGACTAGCTCAGAAAAGAGTAGGGATAGATTGTAGCCTGACCTGCAACCCCCAAGAGACATTTCCAAATTAAAAACCTCAAAGCTTAAACCAGATTTTTCTTTTTTTTTTTTTTTTTAACTGAAAATGTTTAGCAGGAGTTTAGCTTTACAGAGGTGAATTTTTTCATGTGAAAATCAATTTTCTCTTACCAACTATGCCATTAAGATATTGCCATATTGCCAAGAAGTCTGTGAACCCTGGTGTCCTAGCAGAGGGGAACTTCACGGGTGTTATGTAAATCTCCTGTTTAGCAGAGCTGCCAGAGAATAAATATTTTCAGATGCTGAAGGAAACAGAGTCAGCTTCTTTAGGACCCTTTGCTATAAGGATAGGCTTGGACAAACTCACTTGTGCAGAACAAGGAAGGAGGAAGAATTTCAAGGAAAATATCTCATGTCACTTTCCATAAATCACTGCCAGTGAAAGCTGAACGCTAAAATTGCCATCAGGAATTTCTCCCCTGCATCTTTGTCCCTAGGGTTTGGTAGGCCCTGATCACATTTATGCATTCTCATGGAATTATTTCAATAGATTGAATCATTTCAGTAGATCTAACCTCACCTAAACTAAAGTGAGCGTTTACAACAGGCACTGCGTCAAACCTTCTTTATGTGCACATTGTAACAGTGGGATACACAAAGGATCATGACCCCTTTGCAGCCATATGGGCATCACTGAACGATTTAACGAGATCCCGTCTGTACCATCCTTCTAAAAGTTCTCGCATCCAAAGCTTCTGTGAAGACCTTCGCAAAGCCCCTTCCTGCACCCACACAACACCCTCAGCGTGTCCTGAAAGTTGCAACCCTCTTCCATCAGCAGCTTCCCTCCTCCTAAACCCTGGGATATACACAGCACTGGAGTCCTTGGCATCATTTCTTCATTAAACACCTCTGAATGCTTGGATCTATAAGAAATTCATCACATCCACCCATGCTGCAATCCCTTTTGGCCCTCAGCTGTTTATTCTCTGTTTTTTTGTATGATAGCAACCTTCTTACTCTTAATTTTGGTTGCATGGTATTTATTGCAAAGTTACTCAGAAGATTGAGACAAAGTGTAACATGTCATTAAGATAAATGGGACTCTTCTTGAAAATTAAAACAGCATCAAATCTGCAGACTTTATGGAAAGGCTGGCAATCTCTCACCTACCCAAGGGAAAGTGTAAACTGTTTTAGTGTGAAAAGAAGCACCGGAGGACTGCTGGGATGGCACTACACGGTGTCATGCAGCACCTCCAACATCAGAGAGACTCCTTTTCAGAAGGAAAAAGGTTAAAAGACAATTCATTTGAAAGCAAGAACAAAGACTCTGGATATCAACCTAGGTGCTGCTTCCCCACGGCACTGCTTCTGCTCTCGAGCAGGTCATCGTTCTCCAGTCGCAGGAAAAAGCTCTGAAGCCTGGCAGCAAGATCTCAGCACACTCTTCCATCACTTTCAGCAGATTTCTTTTGTAGGGTTTGATCCTACAGCGGGGTAAGAGCCCACAACTTCTGCTGAGTTCAGAAGGAGCTGAGACTGAACAGAAACACAGTGTGGCGAACGGCAGCCTGGGACTGCTGAGCCCCCCTGGGTGTCCTGGGAGGGGACGGGATGTCTGTGCCGGGCTGGCAGACCAGGACTTGTGTATTTTACTTCCTTGAAGGATAAAGGACTCCTAAAAGTGTTTTTTCATTAATGTTGAATTTGGCACTGATTGTCTTAACCAGACTGTGATTGACTTCTGTGGGAGCAGGTCAGACTCACATCTCAGTTTTGCAGGACTGAGTAGTCACCAAAGAGAAGTTGGCCACACAGAGCGTCAGGTCCACTCCTAAGGAGGATCAAACCTTACAAACATACTGAATTTTTTCCTATTCTAGGATCCATATTGCATAAGGATCTTAAGGTTAACCACACATCTAGAGAGCTATCTAAAATGAATGTTGTAACATGGAAATTCTTACACCATTGCAAATAAATGTGAATCTCTCAGCCCGCCTGAGCCTGTCTAGACTCATCCACTGTCCTATTGCTCATATCCAGACATGAGCCCAGGCATGGACCTGACCCAGCTGCCACAGCTGTCCGTAGAGAGATGCCAAGTGCCCGTAACACTCTGGCATGTGCTAAAGCCTCACTTATGCAGTGTGTTGGGGCTGACCAAGGCAGGATGAACGGGGTGCCCCTCCGCCCAGACATGGCTCTCCCCAACAAGAAGCAGCGTTATGCAATGCTGAGCACAACTGAACAGCAAGCTTCGGACCAAAGAGTCTTCCCAGCATAACACACCCCAAATGTTGTTGCTCCCTGCCTGCTAGCACAAGTTTTCCTGTGGCAAAAAGGGGCGAAAGAACTGAAAAAATGTCACGACATCCAGTGTCCACATTTTCACAGAAATTAAGCTGGACAGCAGGAACCTTGGTCCCAAGACACACTTTGTAAAAACACTGAAAAGAGGGGAGCAGCAACGAGTGAGTGGTACACAGCAGCACTTCAATAGTGAACGCTGCCTCTTCCTCCTCACCCAGGGCTAAATCCCTGCAAACATCAACGAGAAATTCACCTGAAGGTAAAATCACAGCCCTACACTCAAGGTGTTTATTTGCAAGTGCAAGGACTACACCAATGATCAGGATTTCCCAAGATCCAGCCCCATGCTCACAGACCATGCAGCCCAGAGCACTTTGTTTGTCTTTGGCAAATAAACCTATTTCAGAAATCACTGCTTAAATCCTCTGTCACACAGAGCTCTGTACACGTTACAGCATTAAAGAAAAACAGTAACACCATGATCACTGATAATCCCTTGCGTTTTCAAACATATTCACAACACTAAAAACCGCATTTATTTTAATAGGACTCTGCCAACTCCATTGTATGCTGGAAACAGATTTATTTCTTCTATATACCTTATGAAAACTTTAGGGAACAGAATTTTTAGGAGTGCAAAACAGTGGTCATTAACTTGACCTGTCACCTTTGGGCCACAAACCCAGTTTGTTTTGTCTCAGTTCGCTTGTGGCCAGTTTAAGTTTCTGGTTGACAGTCTGCGATGCTCCGGTTTCATGCACTGCAGGGTGACGCTTATTGGACCAAAACCCAACGCTTTTCATTTGACACTTTCTACTATCGAAAGAGTCGGTTCATTCGGAGTGTATAACAGCTAGTTTAACCGCACGCAATGCTCTAGGCTGAACTGAACCCGGCAGTGTCCCCTTAAGCACTTCGAGCCTTAAAACTGCTCAGCGCTTGGTCTTTCCGGCATCCCTTTTCCAGGGTCTAAGACACACAGGCTCGGACGCGCCACTCCAAGGCAACGCGGGTATACGTACAGGAGAGAGGCACAGACTTAAGAGAAGCTGCTCATTTTGGAAAACCCGACCACAGAAAAGAAATAAATCAAACCACTCGGCAGGGCACCCCATAATAAGACCCTTGCCATTCCCCCCGTGCTGGAGCGAGCCCCCCGGCGCGCCTTACGCCGAGAATGATAAAGCAAAACGGCGGCCCCGGGCGCTTCTCCGCGGGGCAGCCCCCCGCCGCCCCGGGACGCGCCCCGGGGGAGCCCCGCTCCGCGCTCCCGCTCCGCGCTCCGCGGGGGCAGCGCGCCCGCGTACTCACACGAAGGCGTGATAGAGCAGCGCCCAGCCGCGGGGTCGCTCCAGGGCGTCGTAGATCAAAGTTTGGATGCGGCGGTACTTGGCGTGGTTCCGCTTCACCGGGCGGCTCAGGGGGGTCTTCGCCAGCAGCCCCAGCCCCGGCGGGCTCCGCTTGCCGCCCTCCTCCTTCCCGCCGCCCTCCAGCAGCAGCGTCCCGTCGCGGTCGGCGCCGGTGCCCAGGGCCAGCGAGCCCTGCTCGGGGTCGCCAACGCCGCCCGCCGCCGCCCGCCGCCCCGCCGCCGCCGCCGCCCCGCCGGCCGCGCTACCGCCCGCCGCGCCGCGCCGCGCCTTCAGCCCCATCGTCGCCGCCGGGCCCCGGAGGCGAGCTGCAGATCGGCGGCGGCAGCCCCGGGAGCCCCAAGGCCATGATCCGAGCTCCCCGCCCTCCCCCCCAAAAATGATTTCTTTATATATTCATATATATATATATACACGTATATATATATATATGGAGGGAGGGGGGTGGAAAAAAAAAGGTGGGGTGGGGGGAAGCAGTCACATCCCCGTCAGGTCATCCTCGCCGGCGGGCAGCGGGGAGGCAGGAGCGCGGCGGGCACCTGGGCCGGCGCAAGGGAGGGAAATCATCGCGGAGTTTATTTACCAGCCCGATGCCCGAGCCCCTTCCTCCCCCCCCCCCCGCCGCCTCCTCTTCCTCCTCCTCCCAGCTCCTGCCTCCCCCGAAGCCCTCACGTTAGGGAGTGGCCCATTGTATGCAGCCAGCAAATAGCCGGGCGCCCGCCCCCCGCTCCCCCAGTCCCGGGTGTCTAGTCATCCACGGTGCGTGGGGCACCGGCGCCGGCCCTCCGCCACGGGGCTGCCCCCCGCCCGCCCCCCCGGTTGCCAGCCCCCAGCAGCCGCCGCTGGGGCCGCCGACGCCGAGCGGGGAGATCCCGGCAGCCGGCGGAAGGGGAGACCCCGCTCGACACCCGGGGATCCCCCTGCAGCATCACAGCCCCCCTCCCCCGCTGCGGCTGGAGGGGAGGGAGGGGAGGGGGAGGGCATCCCCGGCCCCCGGCGGGGGGTTGCTTTCACCGCCGGAGCAGGAAGGAGCGGAGGATATGGATGAAGGATGCCGGGAGAGGCGGCGGGTGGGCGTCTGGAGGTGCTGCCTGCCGATGCGGCTCGCTCTGAGCCGAGCCGAGCCGGAGCCTCCGCCCGCGGAGGGGGGGGGGTGGGGGGGCAGCACGCCCGGGCAGCCCCCAGCCGCGCCGGGGATCAGCTTTTTGCACGGGTCTCTTGCGGGAGATGCTGCTTCTGCCCCAGCCCGGGCTGCGGTCCCCAGCCCGGGTGGCTCCTCGAGGGAGCAGCGCCGGGACCCAAGCCCAGCTGCAGCCCCGGGGGGATCTGCCCTGACCAGTCGGACCTAAGAGCTCCCTCCCCCCTCTTTAGCGTGTGTACCAGCACCCCAGACCAGTCTCGGACCTAAGTTCTGAAGGGATGTGATTTTGGCTGCAAGGGAGACGGGAAGAGACAGCTTTTGTGTGCCCTGCACCCTTGGTGTCCTGGGATTTCTGCCACAACACGCTAGAAACATCCCTTCTCCTCTTAGAGCTGCTCTCGAGTAAAAACCTGCCTGCAGGGCTGAGCATTCGCATAGCTACACCTTGGGAGGATACAAAGGGTCTAATCAAGCCTTTCTTTCTTGCCAGATATTAATAATAAAATAAAATAAAAAGACAAAGCCTTAGAGATTGCTGGTTGTTTTCATGAGAGGTCCTCCTCCTCCAGATGGGGGAGTTTTCCTGGTATCTCCTGAAGAGATGCCAAGACACCCAAGAGCCCTTCCAGACTCATAAGAGAAGCAGATTTGCCACCTACTCTAGCTGCTGCTGCTCCATTCCCCAAGGGGTTTATGATCTGAGCAGTCCTTCTCCTGTTTCACACACCAAGAAGGACAACAGATGGAAAGGGAGCTCCTGGAGGTGATTTTTGAACCCACCACAGGGCTGCAGGGACCAGACTACCTTGGACCAGACTATAGGCCACTATTGGAGATGTCCCAGCTCACTCAGAAATGACACTTCTGCCATTGCATTGCTGGGTGGAAGAAGGGCTGTTTCCCCTCTGATATTTGGACCCTCTGAGGGTTGCGCAGATTCAGTGCCAAAAAAGAAAAAATGACTTTCACAGCCTGCAGCTCCCCTCTGTTACCATTCCCCCTCCCAGTTTGTAGCTAACACATCTGCCTTCAGCTCTGCAAGCTCCAGCATTAATGTCTCAGTCACCATCCGATTTTGAACCTTTGCAGTCCCAAGGGATTTGTCCACAAGTAGATGTGAGCAGAGAGCGCGGTATCTCACCCACACGGCTAACGCCTCAGCAGCCAGTGTCAGGTTAGCTGAGATCTCCGTGACACTATCAGCAAGAAGTGGCTGGCCTGAGCACGGCACCGGGAACGCACACATTCTGCTCCCCGCTCAGCTAACATCTATCAGCATCATTTGAATGTCATTTATAGCTGTATTCCCAAGGAGGGCTGTGGGAGGCTAGGAAGTTTAGATAACTAGGCCATTTATCTCTCTCCAGCTCCTGTTCTACCTCAGTACAACAGTGATGATACTTCCCAATACCACAGGGGAGCTATAAGCATTAGTGAGGATGTATGGGGCACTGAGAATAGAGCACTTACTTCAGATAACACCCTATGCCTTAACCTTCATCCCAGCATTACATAGGAAGAGGTGGGAGGAGAAGGGGGAAGGAAAGAAAATTTATAGCTAACCAATTCATCACAGTTTTGAACCACAACAGTAAATGTTCAAACTGAAATGGGGATGGTAAATAATTTTCATGGGGGGAAGGGGGGGCAGTAAATTATTTTCACTTGCAAAGGGTTGTACCAATGTCAAATAGCAATAGGTGACTGATAGGCAGGCACACCAGCTTGTTTGGCTTTTATAGCCCTTACGCCAGGGACACAACATTTTTCAATATCAATCACATGTTGGGTTTTTTCAGTTGCATCCTCCAAAAGGCAGGCTTTTGGGACATTTTCAAGTCCCAGATCACCCCCGTACAAACCACCTTTTAAGACCCAACAGCAAAGAGTTTCCATCTCCTCTCCACATTTAAAATCCCGTTGCTCAGTGTCAGGAATTCTCCTCCTCCATGCTCCATCTGGGATAACTATTGCGCAGATGTACCCATACTGGCTGGGAAGGAGTGTAACACAAGGGGAGTTAGCTAAAGCCTTCTAAATCAGTGCAAAGACACCCAGCAGTTTCAAGGGGATCTGAGTCATACCCTAGGACTGATGCTACAGTACCTTGTTGGTGGCACTGCTGCTTGGGACCCCTATCCTATTGCACACCTGCTGGCAAAGCTCCCACTGACGTCAAAGGGAGTTTGGCCAGATGGAGCACTCCAGACTTATGATTTGGCTTGATGAGCAATTACGGTCCATTACTATTATTTATGATGTGTTGCTGGCAGCACCCAATGCGCACAGGTTTGATATCCACCTCCTTGGCTGACACTGGAGATTTCTGCAATCAAAAGCAAGTGCTTCTGCCGAGCTGGAGTTTGCAGCCAGGAGGCTGTAACAGGCTCTGTTGGGAGTGTGCAGAGGGACCTGTGATAAGCATCTCCCAGTAGGTTATGCTGGCCCTTGTCAAACAGAAAACTGGTTCAGTCGGAGAGGTTATAGTCTAAAATCAAAGGAAAACAGGAAGGGATTATATCTGTTGGTCAAGATAATATGGCTTTATCTTGGCTTATTCAGAGATCAGCTGGATTCTTGTGAATGACAAAGCACAGGACTGCTTGGTAAACCACACACAAACACACACAGTATGTTTCAGTAGTGCCACATGCACATTCAGCTGGAACATCTCGATCATGTTTACAAGAAGGAAAGCTGCAAATGGAAAACCAGTTACTCCGCAAAAGACTTCAGGAGCAAAATGGGCAAACAGCTGCTCATGGGCTTCAGTGACAGAGGAACAGAGATTTGGTACTTGAAAAAATGGTCAGGGGGCTATCTAAGAATCAGGAACAGAAAGCAACACTGTCTATAGTGTGAGTGAAACTGTCATTAAAATGCCATGTCCAATTTTAGTAGAACATGCTTTGAGAAAGGTGCTGAAGACCAGAACCACAGGGATCATTTCCTGGGATAAAAGATTTGAAGCTTGAGGACCTCTTGACCTAGCAGTCTTGGATATAACAAGACCCAGCGCATGGAGGGTGCAGCTATGTAACCATAGAAGTAAGTGGGATCTCAGTTTCAGTGTAAGCGCACAAGTGGTGTCGAATTTTGTTGCCTTTCTCTTTCTATCCTTCTGCTGGCTCCTCTATCTTATCAAGCAAAATGTTTGCAGTGCTTCAAGGCTTCTCATTTCTCATTGAGGCTGACAAGATCTAATCCCATTTTTAGCTGGTCTCTAACACCAACCTCCGCTCAACCTTTCGTAGAAGCTCCATCAAGTACCGTCATGCTCTCTCCTCTGAAGCTCCAAAGGCTTTGAGGAGGACACCATCCACACACAAAACTATCTCATGATCCCTTTCAACCATTTTGTTAAAACTCACTACTGGGATGCCCACAAAATCTACCAACGTGCCTGTGGACAGTCTGGAAGCACCTACTGATGAATGCCAAATGAGGCAGTGTAAGTACAGAGTGCAGCACTGACACCCCAGCTAATTGAGGCAGTAGGAACGGTATAGCCATGAAAGAGACCTGAAGCCCCATGGGGGCTGATTTAGGGATTGCTATTGCAGACACAGCACTGTGCTGCCACAGCTACATTGTTCAAACATCCAACCTAGCTCGTGTACTGTGACTTCAGTGTTCAGCAGCATAGATATGCTCAAGCATTTCCTCTCTCCTCTTTTTGTATCCATGACCTCCTTCTTCTTTATAGTTACACGTCAAGCCCTTATTTTTTAGGCCTTGTTTCTTAGGGCTTAGCATTGAGGGAATCGAAGCTGTGGCTATTGCTCCTGCCTGCTAAACTAACACAAAATAAAGCCTAACAGTCAATGAGTGGAACAGCCTAGTCAGCCACGAAACACTGTGGTGCTCAGTTGCCGGCTGCGGTTAAATCATGACACACTCTCAGACTTGGTCTTAAGTCAGAGTTGTAGGTTTGATCTTTACTTTTAAAAGCTATGGCCTAGTTTAACTTGAAGTTACAGTCTGTGATCTGCAGATGGTCAAAGTGATCAAAATGTCACTTTCTGGCTTCCAGATCTTTGCATGAACTCCACGAAACCAGGCCAGGCAGAAAGGCACACAAAAGTCTTGTTGAGGAGACTGAAATCAGTGTCTGCTCCTTAAATCTGCTGATGAAAGAGGGGTGGAGATGTCCATGAAATCTCAAAGCTGTGCAGAAATATAAAAGATAGTTATGCCAGCCAGCTCTTCCTTCCCTAGACCACAGATGAGCCTGATGAAAAGTAGCTGCTGCCTCAAGCTGTTTTCCTTTTCTCTACAGCGACAAGGTGCAGCTGAAAACCAGAGCCTACATTAGCTCCTGTTCGGGGTTGGAATAACTGTGGGGCTGGTGCTGCTGGTCCTAAACTGTGCAAAACTCATTAAAAGAAAAAAAAAAAAAAACACCAAAACCCACCAAAATAAAACACCAACTGTAAAATACCTCCATAGAAACGTGCTCACTTGAGGGAAAGACTTACCAGGACGGGTCCCCTGGTCTGAGAGCTGACAGATCAAATGTTCCCTGGATTGCAGCTGCAGCAGCTTTGACCTAGTAGACAATATCAGTGCCTGTCAGCAGTGGAAATGAGTCCACAGAAATCACCTGTGCCAAATCTGCTCTCCCTAAGCTGGTCCCCTGGCACTCAACGATCCTCTGAGCACAAGAGGTGGCTGCCTGTGCCATCCATAGAAATGGGAGACCAACTGCCAGCTGTCATTGGCCTCACTGCCTACTAGCTTCATGGAAAACATAAAGAGGAGAAGAAATCTCCACACCTACTGCATGGACAAAAGAAAATCAATATACTGTAACTTCGCACCATCTCAATGCCGTTAAAAGATCATTGCAAACCAATCAGAAGAGCATCCATATTTTACTCATGCTCACCTTACTGAATCCATGGCACAGTGCAGAAAGCATGTGTACATCCATAATCTTGTCCCATCATTTTGCACAGTTCTTGTCTTTGAGACAGGAGGAGGGATTTTAACCAGCAAGGTTTATGCATTGTATTGGCCTTGTCCAGCAGCAGCTCCAAACCTTGGACTCCTGGGTCCTTCCTTGCTCTGCTGATCTCTGACCATCCTAGTCCTTGACTTTCTTGAAAAAAATACTTGTCCTAAACTTTTTTATTCCTCAACCCACTGAGCAGAGCATGCTTAACCTTTTCAGGCTTTTGGATCTGCCTTACTATGATTCATTTCCAGGCATGCCACTTTAGCACACGAGGCACAGCAGCACTGTAACATTAAAAGTCAAAGGGCTGCCTGAAAAAATAGTGCGGTTCTTCAGGGAAGGAAAACAAGAAAATAAAGATGGGTCTTCATGGGTCTTTCACTTTCCCTCATCTAATCTCATATTTTATGAGTTTTTCTGAGCCGCTTGGAGTTTCTCACTTCCCATCCTGACTGTAAGTGAATGAAAGTAAGGTGAGAGTCTCACTTTCAGGTGTTGGGACATCACAGGATCAGCCTGAAATCCTGACATTTGAACTCCCATCACTACAGCTGGCAACTCAGAGGAATATGTAGTAGATGTGTCTCTCAGGGAACCTACCCACTGGTTTCCTTTACACTGCCTACTTTTAAACAAGGAAGCAGCCTGGCTTAGCAAACCAGTATCTCTTTTGGGTATTTTCTGGAAATATTTATCCAATGCTTCTAAATTTATGCTGAATAGGAGTGGCCACACAGCATGATTTGAAGTAGAAGAGGGGAGAAGGGTGGCCACATATGGGAGAAACATTTGAATATCAGTTTGTATTTGCTATAAACAGACACGCTGCAAATTCCTCAGTCAAGTCCCTTCTAGTGGAGGTAGACAAAGAGAGGTCTTTGCTTTGAATGGTTTGGGTGTCAGAATTATGTTTCTCCATGATGTGGGCTTCATCACTCTTGGTAAAATATGAGGATGATTGAATACTGGTACAACATCACTACCAGCTCCGGGTAGGACCGTAAATGGTTGTACAAAGCATCACACAAACTGAAATGGTGATGTTGGCTGTAAAGCCGTCATGGTACAGTCTGCTTTACAATGCTCAATAGTCCTATTCCAGTAGAGTTCAATAACTAATAACTTCAGTTGGAGCCCTCTCTGATGGATAGGAAGCAGTCTTCAGATATTCACAGATTCACAGAATCACAGAATCAGAGACTGGTTGAGGTTGGAAAGGACCTCTGAAGGTCATCTGGTACAACCCCCCTGCTCCAGCAGGACAACCTAGAGCCAGTTGCCCAGGACATCCAAACGGCTTTTGAATATATCCAAAGCTGAAGACTCCACAGTTAAACATTACCTCATTTCTGACTTATGAACATCCAGATACACAAAAGATTGATTGAAGTACCTGACATATATTTTAATTTCAAGGAATTTAACCCAGAAGTGCATTATGATGCACAGCTATCAGCCCTTCACATGTGGAACCCAATTCTGGTTTGCAAAGCTATCCCTATTTCACATTCAGTCCTTGAGAGGAGAACATCCTTTGAAAGAGCCTGTGGGCTGGCAATGATTCTATGAGCAAAGTTTCTGTCCACTGTCTTTGGTAGCAGCAAGACTTCACTCCGGACTTCCAAGGATGCCACTTATCACCTTCCCCAAGTATAGGAAGAAATTGCCCTGTGTTAGGATAGCTTCTGTCTTTGCACATGTAAAAGTGAAAATCTATTCCCAGCCTCCCTTTCCTTGCCCACTTGTCTCTAACATGACACACAAACCATTGCCAACTTCCCCCTCTCATCAGAAGCAATATCTGATAAGCACCTCCTTAAGGGCTTTCTGAACACTGCAGCTCTGAAGGACCAGCAAAAGCCTTCAAGTCCACACCACATACATACCTCAGTTTGTGGCTTTTCTCAGTGCGGACATTATTCTGCACAGGCAGAAGGACCACTCTCCTGCCCATGCGGTCTCTTCATGCTGAAAACAACAGTGAGCTGCACAATGCCAGGAGCTCACAAATTTTTTTCTTCCTGGTTTAGAATCATAGAATCATAGAATCATTGAGGTTGGAAAAGACCTCTAAGATCATCGAGTCCAACCGTCAACCCAACACCACCAGGCCCACTAAACCATGTCCCTAAGCGCCTCATCTACACGTCTTTTAAATACCTCCAGGGATGGGGACTCCACCACTTCCCTGGGCAGCCTGTTCCAATGTTTCACCACTCTTTCAGTAAAGAAATTTTTCCTCATGTCCAATCTAAACCTCCCCTGGCGCAACTTGAGGCCATTTCCTCTCGTCCTATCACTTGTTACTTGGGAGAAGAGACCAACACCCACCTCGCTACAACCTCCTTTCAGGGAGTTGTAGAGAGCGATGAGGTCTCCCCTCAGCCTCCTTTTCTCCAGGCTAAACAACCCCAGTTCCCTCAGCCGCTTCTCAGAAGACTTGTTCTCCAGACCCCTCACCAGCCTCGTTGCCCTTCTCTGGACACGCTCCAGCACCTCAACGTCCTTCTTGTAGTGAGGGGCCCAAAACTGAACACAGTATTCGAGGTGCGGCCTCTCCAGTGCCGAGTACAGGGGCACGATCACTTCCCTACTCCTGCTGGCCACACTATTTCTGATACAGGCCAGCAGCTGAACAGTTTGCAGCTGAACAGACCTAATACACACATTCCCTTTGAATGATGCTCCCAAATCTATGGTTTCTGTTGTTCTCAGATGTGGCCTTTCTATTTCATAATTTGCACCTTCTGTCTGCTAGTTTTCAGTAGGAGAAACGGATTATCATTGATTGCGGAAAACTGTATTGCACAAAGATAATTATTGATCAACCTGCACAGTACCAAAGTCAACTTCAGGCAAGAAACTATGGCATGGCTATACTCTTGTTGCAGCTCCCAGCTATAGCGTAATGCTTGTAGCTTAGCGAGCAAGAGATGCACCAGAAATCTGCCAGACTGAATATTTATTTCCTGAACAGCAGATGTCCACACCTCCCACCTTGAATGATGTGGGACCCTTCACTGTCAGAGCACCCTGTTTCTATTACCAATTACTTTGCTGTTCTCAAAAAGAACTGATTAGGAAGTAGCCAAAAGAACAAGGTCGCAAGGTTCTGCTTTGGAGGAACCCTCTGCCTACCCAGCAAGTTGTACTTGCTGGAACATTGCAAATGTGGGTCTGGGTGAGTCCAGGGTACCTGTTCAGCGACAATATGGATGTGGTCCGTAAATCATATTATTGCTTAGCTTGATTTCAGCTTTATTTCTTTGATATCCAAAGAAACCATCATTAGAGACAGTGTGTCTAGAAGACACAGCAGGAAGGAATAAGATTTGCTCTCATCTGTTCAGGAGGCGAGTTGATTTGGCAATTAATACGTAGGTGTAGCACTTAAAAGATCTTGCTTTCTCTTCCTACTATTACTTATTCCCTGTGTGGCTGTGATCAATACCACTCTGTATCCCGTTCAGTGAGCAGTTGTTTGTCTTGTTCCTTAGGACTTGGTCCTGTGCTTCATCTTCTTCCAAGGCCAGTGCACAGAGTTCACTGGAGCATTAGGGCTTTAGTGCTTTGAGACTACAACATCTGGCGCTATGCAGGGCCTGGCACGATGAATGGGATCCCTCAGCGCTGCAAGAACAGAAATGCTACGTTATTAATAAGCAGGTGAACAGGGAGGTATATAGCAGTGCAGTTCTTAAGTATGTGGATTGAGGTACCGACAGTGAAAGCACATCTGTTAGTCTCATCTCCACCAGATGGTTCCTTTCAGTGCCCAAAGTTACCGTCATTTATTTCATCATTAATTTAGTTCAGGGCTTGCTGAGGAGTGGACACATCCCAGATACGAGAATAGTGGTCTGACTCCTGAAAACTTTGCTAGGAACATATATGCATGGAAATTCTTCAGCAATAAGTTAAAGACTCTCTCAGAGTTTTCTTTTGAATGGTATGAACTGATTAAAAAAGATTATTTTTTTTTATCAACATGTGATAAGTTAAGCTCTTTTTTTATTATTATTCTTTCTTGGAAACACGTTTTGGGAGAAGAAAGCAAACCACTTTTTGTTCACTAGGAATAGTTTGAAAGCTGATTTTTCTTCAGTTTAAAAAATAAAACCAACAAAATTGATAAGTTTGGTAAGAAGTTGTTAAAAGGCTGAGCAAACAATAGTTCAATTTCAATGTCTGAGCAGCTCCTCATGCTCAGTTTCAGGGAGGTTTAAACCAGGACACTGCTTTCACCTTGGGGTGGACGCTGAGGACATGCACGGCTGGCCAGGCCAGCATCACTAAGCAGCAGGGACCGAACAGAGACTTCCCAGTCAGTCAAATGTCTGTTTGCTGATCTGTGGACCCTGTAAACTGGGAAGATTTTATTCATTTTTGACTGAGGTTCAGTAGCAAGGCCACATATCCCCGTGTCTGTCTAAATCTTCAGCAGCCTGAAATCGCACTCAGTGTTGTAAAATTTCACCTTTTAAAGAGGCTGTCATAACCTCCTGGGCTCCCAAGCTAAACATCCGTTTTATTCCCTGGCTTTTTGATGAAAAACAAAATATTTCTTCCTTGCATGTATGTCTGTTCATCTAGCTGTCCCATCCCATTTTCACAGCAGCAGATGCTTGGGCTTTGACTGTGGCTAGAGATTGGTTTGTAGGAGGCTGAAGCCAAACGGAAAAGCACTCAGAGTTAATTCCATCTTGATCCTCTGTGTTAGGCAGAAGGTCATTTGTGATATCCAGGTTCATTACGAGCCTTGATGCTGAAGTCTTTGGTAGACATTTCTAGAAAGCTGTAAGAACAAAAGCATTGTGAGATGAATGGATTCTGTCTCTTGACTTCATAATGAGGCTTCAAGCTGAGCTGAAGGGAAACCTTTTTTTTGGTCAAACTCAAAATATGTTAACAAGAAAACAACGACAAGGATGAAGTTGAGTGGAGGGGTTTTTACCTATTTGCAGAAGTTTAGACAGAGTCAAAATTTCTCATTTTAATATTTGTTTGAATATGTTTTACCATTTCACAGTTCTCTTTTAGAGGTTCAAACAAGTAGTAATGAAATTAGAAATTTGGCCAAAGCCAAAATGCAGCATTTTGAACAGACAGAAACAAATTGCTCCTACTGTCCTTTCCAAGCCTTGAGATTGCTTGCAGTACTGTTGAAGTTGCATGAGGTTCTTTAATGGAGTTGAATTTGCATGAGGTTTTTACGGCGTTGCTCTGCATTCAGCAACCCGACAGCAACCAGAACCGTTTTTGTTCCTTTCCAGTATGGCATCTCTTTCTCCCGATGTTTGGTAATGTAATCTGTCAGTGGAGTTGTACCACCTTAACAGCCTCAGATACCCAAAGCCCCACCCACCAAAGGCTGCCGATGACCGCTCAAGTTCAGGGTGCAGTGGTTTCCTCCCTAGTGCACAAGCAAGCTAAATTCTGCCTACAGGGAAATTACTTCTGACTCTGCTGTAGCCATAGCTTTTGGCTACCTAAGCTGGTCATTGCTCTATTAAGGTCAAAATATGTCCTTTTTTGGTTGCAAAACATGCAAGACAAGTTAAGAGCCCGGGAGATCTGATGGCCTCTCTTTTCTGCCATGGGGATTTACCATTCCGGATGTGTGATCCCAGTGGGGACACTTCCCTGGAGCAGGGGTCAGACACATCTCTGCAGTTTCAGAAGAGGACTGCAAACCCACTTTTCCAATTTAATGGGGAAAAAAAACAGGTTAAAAAAAATAATAGGTTTGGTCCATTTGGGGGAATATGCTTTCAGGTTGCTTTGGAAAGGACCACTTTCTCTTAATGCCACAACGTGAGGTCTTGGAAATTACAGTCCCTTGCAGGGCAGAGGCTTCAGACAGTGCAAGGCCCAGAGCCCATGCCAAGACTTTGCTATTGCTTGCAGAGGAGCATGCTGCACCCTCCAGTTCAGCAGAATCTTGCAGCCTATGTTTGAATCCCACCACTTTGAGAGATTTAAATTTGTTAAAATGTCTTCCTGGGCATTTTCTTGTTCCTTGTTCCTGCTGGCACTTCTGAATGTAGCAGAGTTCAGCACAGAGGCCAGCTAGTGAGCAAAGGCAGATTTACTACAGGAAAATGAGCTAAGGGGAAGAGTAGCAGATGAGGATCCGTTTTGCCAGATCACTATCTACTTTCAGGCCAAATTACAGCTGGTCTGCTCATACCTTGGCCCAATCAATCTGCCCTTAAAAGAATGATCTATCAAGGAAACTCTAAATATATCTAGCCTTGGAGAAAGAGCTCCCAGCATCATCATGGAGGTAAGTGACAGAGCAGTTTGAAGGTATTCTCATTACAATTCCTTCACCTGTAGTTGACCTTTCTGCTTGAAAAGAGACAATTCTTTCAGACTGTCAAGACCTCATTCTTTGGAGGCATCACTGTTCACTAAAAGGGAAAGTGCCTGCACCACAAGATATTTTTGTTCTTACCAGGAAACTACAAGAGCATTAATTTAAATGCATTAGCAAGATGTAACATATTTGTGCACGTTGGAGAGAAGCCCACGTTCCTCCTCACTACCTCAGCTGCCTTTTGGCATTTCCGTCCGCGGCATAGCTGTGCTGGGCCAGAAGTGTGACTTGCTGCTGCTGGAGACTGAAAGCTGGAAAGGAAGGAGATTTGGGAGGCTGAATCTGGAATTCCCAGGTCTCACCCCAGCAGCTCACAGCACGTCAGGGAGCAAGCCACTTGGCCCACAGTATCCAACATTTGCCCTTAAATCACCTAGGCACGAGCTGTATTAACCACCAGAAGTTCTGCACTAACAGAATTGATTGAAAGCTAAGGGCAAAGATGACTTAGACAAACCAAAAGGCCTCATTCAGATCTTTTGAATACCTCTGCATTTCCCCGACAGATTTCCAGCAAGCTTGGAAAGAGCAAAACACTGAAATTAGTTGGAAATTTTCAGTATGGATTTCAGTGTCTAGACTGAGAGTTGCTGTATTCGAAAGCCCCAATGCTTACTGATCCATGCCTTGATTTCCCTACCTTCAAATGGGAATGATAGTCTTGTGGCAATAATTAGTATCTGGAAAGCACTTCAGATGCTTATACAGTGCATTCCCTAGAGCCAGCTACCTACAATCAATAGGATATAATGGCCTCATATTATCACAATAATTAAATACTTCCAGCTCTTCACTTAACCAATGTTTACAGTGCACCAGTGAGATAGAGGAAATCTTAACTTTATCTGGTTGACAGAGGACACATGTAAAGGAAAAATAAGCACAATATTCAGAACATCTCTATAACATGTAAAAAAACCTCATGTGCTTCTGAGCAATTAAATTCAAAAGAGCTGTTAGGCAGCTTAGACCACTTAATTTTAGGACTACAGGAGTCCACCCTGAAGCTCAAAGAAGTGCATCCATGCACTGCAGGTCCTACGCCTGGATCCCGATAATCAAAATTATACAGAATATATTTGGAACAGCTGTACTTCTGTGACCCTTTTCAAGTCTTTCACTATCTATGTTTCTAAATCGAGACCGTCAATAAATTGTTGCTGGGACAGAAAGAGAAATGCTTGTTCTCTGAGGTATCTGTCTTAATAGCCAAAGCCTTTTGCAAATTATTGGTATTACACTTCTGTTAACAAGCAGATATTTAATTCACACAACAATTTGGAGATTATTTTTGCCTTTATCACACTTATATTGTATCAAATGTAAAAGTCTCTACTGATTGGATCAAGAATAGGTGATAGAGGCATTGTGTAAATAAAGGTATCTAAGATTTAATGCAAAAAAAAAAGTTGTAGCATTTTGTACCCGAATGGCTGGGTTCAGTTCTGCCTCCCCTTTCCTTCCTCCTTCAACCTGGAAAAGAAAGGATAAATCTGGAGCAGTCAGGCTTACAGTGTATCTGTATATACATATGTTCCTTTTACAATAAACAAGCACACAGGCTAGAACTATAATCGCAAATGCTGTCTCACCAAAACCTGAACTTTTGTTGACCTACCCCTGTGTTTTGTATACTTAAAAGAAAGCAGAGGCTAAAAAGATGGATCTGAATAAGACAACACGTTCTGTGCATAGCATGGTGCAAAGTGCGTGATGATTACCAGGAACCAAGTGGGACTGTGTTATTTCAAACTGATTCTGAGTCATAGAATGTATCCCTCAGAGAATTTACTGCAACATAAGTAACAGCAGACGGACCGTCCTGTGTTTGGAAAACATACTCCATTTGATGCATCTTCAGAGTAATACTGAATAATAGAAGATATTGTGTATCATCTTAATTTTTTATGATACAGCACCACAATACAGGTCAAATAGAAACATTCACTCTTAAAACACCATGGAAAACTCTAGGAAGTCAGTGGGGAACTTTGCTTTGACTTCTGTGAACTTTGCTAGATCGGGCTGCTCGTATCCTTATTATTTGCTCAGAGTCCTTCGAATATGACATCTGATGCCATTTTCTAATCTTGAGATGAAGAAAGCAGACTTTTCTGGCAGTTTCTGAATGAAAAATGAAAAGAACTTCTGCTATGTATTTGTTTCTACTTCCTCTTGTTACTCTCATATATAAAATTGTTCATAAGCATTCACAGAGAAATTACAGTTCAAGCTCAAGTAACTAGAAAGATCTCTTCATTAGGCCTGACCCAAAGGCCACCTAATAATTCCACCATTCCCAATGGACTTTTCCATCAGATGCCTGACAAAAGTTTCACTGAAGCCTACAGTAAACTCAGTGCAGTGTCAACAGGAGCAAATTTTAGCAGTGCGTGGTGGAGACCCTTGGACTTTTGTAAGATATCCTTGCCCCAACATTAAGCCCCACATGCCTTCAAATCCAAAACTCCCACTGCTCATTAAATGCCTACTTTTGGTTCAGGTGGTTAAATCACTTTATATCAGTGCCACCAGTAAACATGAGCCAAACTCTGCTTTGTGTGAACAACCACAATAGCAGAGAACTTCTTGTTGGCTTAAAGGGACACTAAAAGCAAGGGGAAAGACATAAAGACCTCCACTTTAACAACATCTACTATGTCTGTGCACTATATGTGATTTGAGAAGCATTAGCATTTTGTTTTGTTTTGGTCTTGTAATTAGAAGGATTGTGCTTCATTATCCCACTGTAACTCCCGCTGTGACATATCTTTCTAAAGGAAATATTTCATACACAGTATTCAATTCTCTCAATTGATTACAACAGCTTTGGAAGTTTCTCCATTTCTTATTTCAAGACAGTATTTAAAGGAAAAGAAAGAAAAAAACCCACAACCATTTCTTCCTATGAAGTTATTATATTCTTGGGAATGATACAGGGAAACATTTCAGACAAGGCAGTTCACTCCCATAGAAGTGAATACTTGGAATATTGGGGGGAAAGATATCTTTCCGTGGTTTGGGTTTTCCCCTTTTTCTTTGCAGGATAGCTCTCATTAGAAGGGGGAAAAAAGCAGTCCATATTAATTAACTGATATAAATATGAAGGGGGGGGGGGGGGCTGGGTCACTGGGGTTTTTTTTCCCCAAAAGACCCTGAAGACCCTGGTCTATATACTGTATAGAAACAGGTGGGTTTTGGTCTAAGAAGTCTCCAAGGTTGTCTCTATGAACTGTATCCAAGGAGCTCCATCTCTTGCTTCTTTCTCCTCACCTCATCTGCCAGTATTCTGCCCTTTCTTTAACAATCAGGGCCTCTCCTTGTATAAAACATATGTTCGTAGCTAATAAGACGATGTTGCCAGTGATACATATAATCTTATGTTCCTGTGTGCATATGTTAACTACAGTATTCATTTTGAGTATTCTTATATTCAGAAGGGAAAAGGTCTTTCCTATATTTCTGCTAATTAGCATAACATACTCTACCCAGAATTCATCATATTCTGCTAAGCTCTGCCAGAGAAAATGTATTAATAGCTGAACTGTTGCAACCCTTTATTAATATCGGCATTGCAAGCTCTGTACTGTTTTTAAGGCATACCAAGAAGACAGGATTTTTGTCCTTATTCCTTAAATCTTTATGACTAAGTAATCAGAGATAATGAAAAAATGCTCCGGGGGAAACAGCTTGGGTGTAAAGGCAAGCCGTGTTTAACTCCACACTAGATTGTTCTGTCTTGTAGCTGTTGAATCAGTGACATGACTCTGGGTCTTGCCTTAAAAAATGATCTAATTATGCTTCATCAGGTCCAAAACCTTTATGAAAGAGGGATTGATAAAGATGAATACTTCCAAGAATTGCTTGATGTGAGAGGAAAGTATATGTACAAAGTGGAAGCAGGCCTGCACGTTGCATCGTGTTGGCTCTCTGTCCTCCTACAGCACTAAGCATTGTGTCCAGGTTTAGGAGAAATGCAAAGATCAGAAGTGACAAATATCCAGAGACGTTGAATAAAAACAGAGGTCATGGCAGCACATTGGATTCTCGTCTCCAGGCAGATGGACAAGAAAACTACAGGTTTATTAACAGGATATTTCTTTAGCTCTAACTCAGGGGAACATCATGTGCCTCCTCATCCCAGATAAGATAATACCTACACCTTAAATCCTTGCCATGCAGGCCTGGGGAGGCCCACCTGACAGGAGCACTTCCCAGAGCATCCAATGTGGAGATGCCTGGCTCCTTGGAAAGCTCTGGTCTGACACTGCTTTCTTCTCACTATGACTCACTTCAACCTTCTCCTTCCCTTCACCTCAGCTTCACTCTTTACTTGCTGCTCTTACATTTTTAGCACTTTCTCTGTATCCTTCACTCCTTTTCTTCAAGGTCTCACCTTCTCTTATTAGCTGATCTCTGAACTGCATGCCTGGACTTAGGACATGATTTTTGCAGAGAAATGGAAAGCAGAGGGAAGATTAACATACCATGTGTGGTCACTGCATTGTCTAATATGTCATATACTCTCTCTACCTGGGGGGATCTCTTCTGTTGAAGACTTTTAACAAAGGAACCACTTTGCCTGCATACAAAAAGGGCTCATTCTTCTTGGGTTCCTGGGTACAAACTAACACAAACATGATTAATACAAACCTCCAATAATTACCACTGTTTCAAAAAAAAAAAAAAAGTTCATCAAGCTGCATAGGGAAAATGTGAAAATATGGAGAGAAGGAGAAAGGAGAAAGAGGTGCATTACAATTTGTACAAGAACAGATGCATGGCTATAAAGCAGAAAGACAAACAACATGAGATGACTGCAAAACATCATGGCATGTGAGCTACTTTCCAGTTCCTCAGTCTTGGCAAAAGAAATCATTGTGGCAAGGCCTACAGATGAGCACCATACCAAGGAAACAACTTTATCTAGGCAAAAGTTTCACCAGTTGCCTACACTGACCAAGAACATGAAAAAATAGTAATAGCCACGTAGCTCTATTTGACATTGTTTTTACAAGCCAGTCCCAGTGCAGAAGTAGCTCTCACAGCAAGACAAAACCCCTACATCGGCTGGTGAACACCACAGCAGACAAACACTTTTGTTTCCCAAGCCCTAACATGAGGACTGTCTCCTCAGGTGCCAACAATCTTCCTCTGCCTCTGTTTCCTACTACACTCTTTAGTCTGCCCTGAAAGGGCATTTGCAATCCCACTGGCTTTAATGAGGTCTAAATTTCACTAGACCACAGTCTTTCCCACTCTATTAATGTTTTATTGAAGAATATTAGTTTTCTGAGCTGCTGCCTCTTCATCTTTCCCATGTTGCCCTATTTCATCAATATAGCTCACCTTTTAAGGTGATTTTTTTGTTAGGGTTATTCACTAAGCTTTGATATGACCAAGGAGATATGCATTTGAAGGCTGCTAACACTGACAACTTTTCTTTAATGCAATAAAAATACTGTATTTTTAGTAGAAAACTTGTCAAACAGTCTTATTGGGATCACAGAGCTGTGGTGGGATAGCTCAGATGACTGGAGTGCTACAGTGGATGGACAAAGGCTCTTCAGGAAGAACAAGCTGGAAAGGCAAGGAAGTTGCCCTATACGTGAGAGCAGCAGGAAGGCATGGAGCTCTGCCTAGGGATGGATGATGAGCCAGCTGAGAGCTTACGGGTCAGGATTAGTGGTCAGACAAACGTGGGTGATACGGTGACAGATGTCTGCTACAGGCCACCTGAGCTGAAAAAAACAGTAGATGATGCCTTCTTCAGTCAACTGGAAGAAGCCTCACGTTCACAGACTTTGGTCCGCATGGGGGACTTGAATCACTCTGGTATCTTCTGGAGGGGCAACACAGCAGGTCACAAGCAATCCACTGCCATGCTCAAAGTGTTATCAGCAGCAGTCTAGCCAGAGGCCAGTCACTAGTGGTGTACCCCAGGGTTGATCCTGGGGCAAATATTGTTTAACATCTACATTACTGACCTAGATGTTTGGACTGTGTAGCCTCAGAAGGTTTTCAGGTGATATGAAACTGGAAGGAGTGACTGATACACCAGAAGGTCATGCTGCCGTTCAGAGGGACCTCAACAGGCTGGAGAAATGGGCTGACAGGAACATCATGAAATTCAACACATGGAAATGGAAAGTCCTACATCTGGCAAGGAACAAACCCATGCACCATGGGTGCCAACTAGCTGGAAAACAGCTTTGCAGAATAGGACCTGGGGGTCCTGGTGGGTAGCAAGTTGACCACGACACAGAAATGTGTCCTTGCAGCAAAGAAGACCAACAGCCTCCTGGGCTGCATTAGGCAGAGCATTGCCAGTAGGTCGAGGGAGGTGATCCTTCCCCTCTACTTAGCACTGGTGAGACACATCCACGTGCTGTGTCCAGTAGTGGGCTCCCCAGCACAAGAGAGACATGGACATACTGGAGCAAGTCCATCGAAGGGCTGTGAAAATGATGAGGGGACTGGAGCATCTGTC
This sequence comes from Aptenodytes patagonicus, assembly GCF_965638725.1. Classification (NCBI taxonomy): domain Eukaryota; kingdom Metazoa; phylum Chordata; class Aves; order Sphenisciformes; family Spheniscidae; genus Aptenodytes; species Aptenodytes patagonicus. Next base: position 8,734,991 of record NC_134950.1, on the reverse strand, counting down.
TTACAAAGAGAGGCTGAGAGAGCTCAGACTACTCAGCCAGAAGCAGAAAAGGATCAGGGGGATTTTATCCATGTGTATAAATACCTGTTCAGGGGAGTAAAGATGATGGAGCCAGAGTCTTCTCAGTGGTGTTCAGTGGCAGCAAAAGAGGCAATAAGCACAAATTGAAATACAGGAAATCCCACTTAAAATAAGAAAAAACCTTTGTACTGTGAGGGTGGTTGAACAGGGTGTAACGTGTTACCCAGAGAGGTTGTGCAGTCTCCATCCTTGGAGATATTCAAAACCTGACAGGACATTGCCCTGGGCAACCTGCTGTAGGTGACCTTGTTTTGAGCAGGGAATTGGACTAGACGAGCTCCAGATGTGCCTTCCAACCTCAACTACTATGTGATATTGTGAAATACAGTCAGCCCAACCTGCCCAGTGACTGGATGCGAAAAGGCTTTGACATATTCTTTGGTTGAAAGTCAGTCACGGTATAACTTACATTCTGAAGATATATAAAAGAAGGGGTGACAGGAGGGTTTTGCTTAGTGCTTCAATAAAACAAATTCTCTTAAGTCACACTTCAAGGTCACTGCCTCCATCCCAGCTAAGCCTGATGACTTGTACTACAGATCTGACATGCTCAAATCTTTATTACACATAATGTTGTTACTTAATTCTTAAACGTGACTTTTCATCAGTTTTACTGGGGTGGTGGGCAAGACAAGAGAGACAATGGGTCAACAGCTGACCTAGAAATTAAAGCCAGCCTCCACCTATGAGATTGGACCAATGTATGTGACGCTGCGATATGTTCTTGCGATTAGTCTGTTGCCAGTTGGCTGAAATGAAAGCTCCACTCAGGTACCTTCAGGTGCCATTGTTCAGATTTGAGCAAGATTTGTCCTCGTGCAGAACAACAAGAGGATGTTCTGAGTTTACAGTTTTAATTAGCCAACAATAAATTGCTGGGGGAACCAAATACTGTTCATTTGTTGTCTCAACACAGTAACTCTTTATAAGTCAGCACAGAAGATACACAGAACAAACTGAAATGGCAAATGTACCCACAGACACTGCCATGCTTCTGTTTCTCCTTCCATCAGAAGTTCTTGGGGGAGAATTTCCTCTGGCATCCAGGGCCCTCCTCTTGCATGAATCTCCATATTTTTCTGCATCCTTATGGTACAGTTCAGGAAAAACAGCATCCTCTAGAATTTAATTTTCTTCTACTTCACTCTAATGATTTCCTGATCAGCCCCAGCAGGGATTCAAACTTCCTAACAGCTTATATATAGTAGCAAGAAACCAATAAATACATTTTGATTACTGCAGTGGTGCTCAGCTCTACCTCTTGATACAGCAACAAAGAGAAGGTGCTGTCTAGGATCATCTTGAGATGGTAAAGGAGAGAGATTAGGAAGTGAGAACCAAGGTGCTAAGAGTTCTGTGGCTAAGCAAAGGCAAAGGTGTTTGCAGTCAGCAGACTAATGGTAGATGAAAATGACTTTGAACATCTCAGAGCAGCTGGAAATGGCTTTGTGCATGGCCTTGCCCATGTAGAACCATAACCAGAGAGTCTGGGATAGACATGGTGGAGGTTGCCCAGAGTCCCAAGTCATCTGGGAGTAACTTGAACTGGCACAGCTTGTCTCCTGGCAAGCCATGAAATATGTTGCAAGTCCCTGAGGTCTTGGCAGCGTTCTCTGACCTGGCAGGGAACACACCTGGAGCCCCCCAAAAGCCCACCCAGCAAGAGCTGAGAAGGAGACTGAGTCCATTATGAGAGTTATGGTCATTGAGTAGAGAGTCTTCGTTCAAATGATGTAGTATTTGATCCCTGGACAGAAATCCTTGGCCAATGTTCAGTGGAAAATGTAAGAGTCAGGCTATCTGTTGCAATACAAAAGAGACACAGGCCAAATCAGGAGAACTATATACTGCAATTAATTAATGAGGAAGGAAACAGAACAATTGCTGCATTGTGAGATCCAGCCACTAAGTATGAAGAGGAAGATATAAAAGCATTGCTTTGGTGCCCACTAGCTCAGCCCTAAGAGTCACTGGGTCGAATCCATCCCTGGTTTAACACGGCTGTTGTCAGTGAAGTCAACAGCAGAAAGAAATTTAGTCTTTCCCTTCTCCAGAAGCAAGCTGTGATGTTTAAGTTCAAATACCTTCTTTACATCAGAGAAAACTGCAGATCACAGAGGCTGAGCGCTGTGTTATTAAAGCAGGTGAGTTAATTAAAGCTCTCCAGTTTACAACAAGGATTGTGTCTAGCTCCTAACAGTTGTTATATCTGAGCTTTCCTTAAGGGTCAAGCGTCCTTTCTCCTTTCTGTCGTACAAGTACGTTTTCAGCTGGGTTTGTGGAGCAAACATGACACTCAGTGGCTGGTTAGGTTATCACAGGTATGTGTTTCCAGCAGTTTTCCAAAGGTACTACTCTTAGATGCTGTTGGCAGAGGCTGTTTACAGAAGCCTGCAGTGCCATGTTGGGTACAATACCATCTTCAGATTTCCAGCGAAGGACAGTACTCCTCCACTCCAGTCACATGCATACTAAGCAGTGATTTATTTTTCATGTACATGTTTGACAAATGCCTTTCTTAGCAGAATTTCTCATGGTTTTTAGGAGATGGAAGGAAAAAGATTTGAGGAATGTCTCCATGGAATTTTTCTTCTTTATATTCTTTATAGAAAAGGAAGTTAGGAAGAGCCTCCACTGCATAAACTCAAAGCCCTTTGCGAGCACTGTAGACATTGGCTTTCCCAATATGCAGGTGAGATGGAGACTTACATCAGGACCACAGTGATGAAGCAAGGCAAAAGTAATGTTCATGGGCCAAAAGAAGGACCCAAGCAAGCATTTACCTAGTATGGAGGAGAATTGGGTTTCAGGGAGTTTAACCTGTCCCTCAGTGCCCTCCCACTAGCATAGTTGATGCAGCACATTGGTGTGGGAATAGAAACCATCTAACTTGGCCACTTTCTGACCGAAAGACCTCGACAAAAGCTGTATGGTATGTACTACATACAGTGCACATATGCTGGTTAACTCTGCAGTGCATGCTCGTCTGTCTCAGCCCCTTCTGGTTACACCTGGTCCCCTTCCCAGACAGGGAGATATGCACAGGCTCTTGCATTAATTAATGTCGTCACACAGCTCCCCCTCCCTCCCAGCAAACCCCCCAGAGGAAGGCTGCAAACAGCCTGGAGGTTCGATCACAAGTGTGATTGTCTTCACTGATGAGTTACCCAGATGAAATGAGCTGTGCTCTCAGTCCCATTTCTCAAAAAATAGGTGTCTGTCTCCCAGAATGAATGTATCCATGAGCCTTTTTCATTAGCAACATAAATACAGGGAAGGCAGAAATTCAATTCCTTCTGCTCCCTGCAGGTCCCCGGCATTGGGGAATATGGTATATTAGCAGAAGAGCAGAGACAAGCTGCACCACTGCTGCCTATGGTCTTTCTGGGTTAAAAAAAGAACTGGAGCCTTCAAGGCTGGTTTGGCAACATTTGCTCTCGTTAAGCTGATGTATCAATAAGGGAGAGAAAATGGATGAACAGAAGGAGTACAATTTCTAAACAGAGTAATGCTCATTTGGATACTGACTGACACTGGGAAGTGATTGGCAAAGTCCTTTTTAGTGATGGTCCTCAGGCTGATAAAGACAGCAGGAGGATCTCCCACTGATGTCAAGCAGAAATTTGCACAGAGATCAAGGACAGAATAAAGCATTCCTGTAGCGAGTAAACTCTGAAAATATCTTTGTGATTTCTAACATATTCCACTTGCTGCAATGGAGAATAGCCTTTGCATCATCCTACTTTTTCCTCCTTTGCAATCTGACTTGGATTCTCTTGCCTCTTTCTTTTTTTGCCCCACTTTGCAGGGTCTCCCTGGCTGCCCCACCTGGCAATGTAGTCAGTAGCAGAGCTTTTATTAATATTATCTTCTAGATTTGACATTAAGCTTTACAGTTATTAGTCAACTGAAGGCCTCAAATAGGAAACACGTCTGATTACACTCATACTCCTTCGATGCTCTTTAGCACAGGGACCACGTTTTTGCCCTGTGTCTGCAAGGCACAGTGAATGATAGCAAGTCATATCATAACTACCCTAATGGAGAAAAATAGCACAGCTACTATCAACAAGGATAATAACGAGTGGCAGGTACAGACATCATTCAGGGGAGGTGTTTTGGGCTGCCTGCAGAAGAAATCGATAATGCTGCAACAGTGTTTGTATTTGGTAAGTTTTGTTGGCAGACAGGTTGGTGATTTAGAATACATATATATGTATACATTTATATGCTTATAAATGTATATAAGCTTATATATACTTGGTTGTTCATACTATGCAGAATAACTGTCAACCATACAGATAGAGTGAACACCTCAATCTGGACAGATCCTGTTGTCAGGCTTAGGTTTTATTATTTGCTTTTACCACTTAACCTTGGATCAAAATAGATACGACACATTCTTCTCATCCCTTCAAAACAGACTGTGATAAGGTGAAGCTTCTGGACTGTATCCCTTTACATCCATCTGGGACAGCACTCCTCAAGCTAAAGGCTTTTTGCAGACAATCATCTCCCACATAAACTAACATGGAACCAAATGCTGACATGTTTTCTTAAACCCAGCTTCCTATAAGCAGTTTAGGTGTCTGACACTACTGAAATCAAAGCAAACTTATTTTCTAAATGCTTCTAAGTGTCTGTTGTTAAACCAGCTTCCTGGGAGATCACTGAAGGTTTTTTCTGCAGGGGTAAGGACTGACTAGACTAATTTACGATTTACCTTATTATTTCACGTTTTTTGCCTTTAAGTCACCAACTTCAATCTATTCCCACTGTGATTGCTTTCTCCTCCAAAACTCACTTCTCTCTGCCAAAATCTTTCTAGCATTATGTTATTACTTGTTTCCAACTTGCCTAAAATTTCTGAAGTTTAACTGGATGCAGTTCAGTTTGAGAATTAAAGCAATACAAGAGCATAACCAATGAGAAAGAAAAAGCCATTGTATCCATCCTCAGTGTGTTGCACGCTGCAGAAGTCAAACTAGATCAAGCTCAGTCAACAATTACACATATTCTGGTCGGTACACCCACGAGAACTCCATTAGGGCTGGCACCAAAGACCAGAAACTTCTGAGAGTGTTTTGAAAATGTTTTGTGAACATCAAAGTCCTTCAAACTTCTGCTAAAGTTTCTAAACATGACTTATGTAGGCTTCATAAGAATTTGGCCTGCATGCTAGCAGAACATTCAAAAAGGCCCTTTGTCCTTGAACAGAATAGAATAAAAATGCCTAAAGAATCCTGAAACTAAAGTGAAATCAATATATCATTAGCTTTCAATATATCATTAGCTTTGAACAGAGGGTTACAAACTTGTATTTGATAATGCAAATAGGCTCATGATCCCAGAAATGGGTAAATGGAAGGAGGAGCACATTACAGAGAGTAAAGTGTGTATGCAAATGCTAGAAGTCAGGAGCTGCTGTTTCACAACTACTTCCCATGCAATCTGGAGTGGGAGAAACCTGGGTCTCCAGTCCAAAATTATACTGGCTTCTTTAAAAAAGTGTAGTTTCCCTACTTCTTCGCAGGCTCATATCTAATTCACTGTTTATGGTTCCCTTATGCCTCCTTCATCATTATTGCTTTCTCAGTGTCTTTCTCCTATTCACCTGATTTCTTTCTCCCCACATATATGCACTTGCGTTATCACCGAGTCCCATTTTGTTATTTCCTGCTCTTATTGTTAACTTCTAAGAAGGCTTCAACCAGTAAAGGGTCTGTCCTTTGTGCCTATTGTATGCCCATCAGCTGTCATTACTGGGATCAACAAGGCCCTAAATGCCTCCCTGTTCTCCAGTTTTCTCTGTAATCTCATCAGCACTTGCAATTGCTATCAGTGCATTTCCCAAACTGAGTGCAGCAAAAGTAGAGCATCCTAATTGAAAATCTTTTTCTTATACTCTTTCTGTGTAATAAAAAGTACAAAAATTCCAAAAAGTACAAAAATTTCCAAAGTAGGACAGTTCTTTTCAGTCTGGATCTTTATCTTTGGCAAGGTTGACTATTAAAATATCACTGCCTTCACATGCTGCTCTTCTCTCTGTACTGGCTGTCAAGTAGTTGGGATGTCTATAGAATCCTCCTTAATCCTGTAGTTTTAGAAATCTCTGTTTCCCACACAGTGATTGAATACTAGCAATGACAATAAAGCACCTTACTCCTTGGTTTCATCTTCTTTAACATAACAAACCCTTTACTCATCTTCCTGGTACCATTTCAGAAGAAGGCTTAGTGCTAGGCAGAAGAAAATCGCAGGTGGGTGCACATAGCTGAATTTAGCTGCTGAGGTGAGATTACCTTCCACAAACATTTGCACAGCCTATAGGAAAAATAGTATTTCAAATTCAAAGCACGTTTAGTTCCAACACAAGCTTTTGGAAAGAGAAAGAGTAGCTAGATCAAAATGTCCAAAGAAGGGCAGTGTTTCGGAGAAAGCATCAACTGGGAAGCAGTGGGAAAGTGTGGCTGAGCCTTTTAGGAGTCATGTCATACAGGCAAGGTTGCTGTGGAAGGGATAAGCAGTATTTTCTGCTCACTGAGGGCAGAACGAATGGTGATGCCTTAACCTACAGCAAGGAAACAATATGGCAATAGATACTGCTTTTAAAAGTACATTAGGCAAACATCTGAGAAAAATTTGGGTATAGCTGTTCTGACCTTGAGGAAGTGAAACGGTCTCTATGTGCCGCCAGTGCTCTCATTCCCATGGCTCTGGGGGATCCCACAGCGGTGCTGGGAACCAGATGCCAGGCTCATCCAATGGTGTGTGGGTGGGCACAGCAAGGTCTTGACAGTGGGGCCACACTGGGATGCAGCCTAAAAGCCACATCAGCCATGAGGGGCAAAAGACCCTAGTCCTTATGGCTGTTCATGTCTCATTCCCTAGGGAGTAACTGCTCCACAAGGGAAGTGGAAGGGGGGCCTCAGAGCCAGCCGCAGCTTTACCGAGGCTTATTCTGCTGGCATAGTTTCTCAGAGTCATCAGTGATGCTGGTTTAATTGCATTTACATACTGTGCTATTTCCGAACACCATGCACAACAACCCTAATTTTGCTCTCGATGAGATGAGGTGCCTTTGAGCTTCACTGACAGTCTAAATTTCTAACAGTCTGTCGTGGTTTAGCCCCAGCCAGCAACTGAGTGCCACGCAGCCGCTTGCTCATCCCCCCCACCACCACCACCACCACCACCTGGCGGGATAGGGGAGAGAATCAGAAAAGTAAAAGTGAGAACGCTTGTGGGTTGAGATAAGAACCGATGCCCAGCCTGCCCTCGAGCAGCGGCCATGCCCCGGCCAACTCCCCCCAGTTTATATGTTGAGCATGACGTCACATGGTATGGAATATCCCTGTGGCCAGTTTGGGTCAGCTGTCCTGGCTGTGCCCCCTCCCAGCTTCTTCTGCACCTCCAGCCTTCTCAGTCGGTAGAGCATGGGAAGCTGAAAAGTCCTTGACTAGTGTAAGCACTGCTTAGCAACAACTAAAACATCGGTGTGTTATCAACATTATTCTCATGCTAAATCCAAAACACAGCACTGTACCCGCTACTAGGAAGAAAATTAACTCTATCCCAGCCAAAACCAGGACACAGTCTAAGTTTTAACTCACAAGTGACACATAGCCCTGGCCTGTGATCACGCCACTCAGTACTGATCCCATTTCTTTTTCACGCCAGATCTCTTGGTCTTTAGATTAAATCATCCAAGATGCCTCCGGTAGGAGGACTCGACAGGTCTCAGAGAATCATAATGTGACTGACCTGACCTCCATCCACAGACCCAATTGTCCCTGTTTAAATGGAAGTGATTTCCTTTCCTGCTCTGCCCATGGAAGGGACATCTGCAACAGACTGCAGAAGAGCAGTGGGGCTTGTCTGCACTGCCAGACAGTAAAGTTCGTGATGGTCTTCAAGAGGACTCATTGGTAAGAAAATAGGATAGCAGGACAAAGGATGAAATCCAGATTATAGGGAACCTTAAATAATCTCCCGCAAAAAATGAAGCAAGTACCTCAATATGTAGATAGTGAAAGGGTCAATAATTCTGTTGTTAATATCATATCACAAGACACAGCACGTACCACAACTTAACTTAGAGTTGACCTACAATTTTTATAGTGGAAGGCATTCAGCCATGGTTTAAAGGCCTGAAATGATGAAGATATTATCTGATTTATCATGAAGTTGTGACGGTCAATTGCCCTCTTAGTTAAACGTTAGCTTCATTTTTCCATTCCTGACAGTGTAGTTTCAGTTTATAGTCACTGGGTCTCAATGCACTTTTACCCGCTGGATTACAGCACGGGGTTGTCTGTCAGCTCTTTAAGGAGCTGCTTCCAGACTGCCAGCGAGTGTTTCAGCAATGCCTGTGGGCTCCCCATGTGGAGGCTGGGTCTAGGGCTCTCACTGCAGTGTGTGATTTTCAGAACTCAAACCACGCTCAGCCTATGCTGCTAGCTCTTACAGAAGCATCGCTGGCCACCCTTCTTTTCCTTGAATGACCATATGCAGCTCTCATTAAAACACAATTCATTGACTTGTGAATCTAACGCATGCATTTCAATCTCTAACTTTGATTGGTGCCCTATTATCTACTATTTGCAAACATGGGAGAAACCACTAGGTATTTATGAAATGTTCACAAATCTCATCATTTTCAGTCATTGTGTTAGTGCAAATCTAATATTTTTAATTAAGTTTTACCCTGTATTCCTTTTTATTACTGTTTAATTCTGGAATAAGAAATATGCTTAACATCATTTGATAGCTGAACATTGAACATCTAGTTCTATTAATAGACTGAAGTGTTCCTGTGGCTAAGGAAGATTAGTACAACCCTGTTTGCTGAATGAAAAGCAAAATAAAAATAAAACATTAGCATAAATGAGAATGTTTTGATTGTTTGCCACAATTGTCCTTGGTAATGAAATACAAGGTGAAGCTGTAGAAATAATATGATCTTGATAAAATTGTAGTAAATTTGAATAATTTTATGTGTGTGTGTAATCACTACAAGGGACTAGTTTCTTGGTGTTTTCCCCAGGGCAGAGTTCCTAGATATCATGCCTTCCTCATTAATGCAGAAGATGTTAAGCTACCTCCTTAATTTCAAGCATAACAGGTATGACTCTATCTCTTCATTTTAGACGAAATGAATCCAAAACCTCATGCAATAATTCTGTGTAATAGATCAAAACCTAAACTAGCAAAGGTAGCAAGTATTAACAGAGCTTTGTCTAACCATCAAGAGCACAGTCAATAATAGCTTACTGAAATGTATGTTTTGTTTTTCTTTAAAATGAAAAGTAACATACTTGCATTATATACTTTCATTATATATCATGAAAATAGTTTAAAGATGCAGGACTATCTTTCCCAACTGACTCCTGGTGAAAAGTGACATTGGTAAAAAATATTAACATGCAATCTGATTAAAATTCTTAAATAGTCCTGGTGATTCAAAGTCCTGTCATTTTTTATTTCAGTGGCACTGGGATTACAATCTCTTGGCTGATTCTGAACACATGTCCTATAAAATTGTTGTTTGGATGGTCAAAATGTTCTCCGTATCCTTTATATAGCAAAGCTACTCAGACTATAGAAAAATCACAGTCTTCTAAACTGATCTGGGATTGGCATGACTGAAGCTGACTTTCTCCATGGCCTTAGGTAAACTAATACATCTCTCTTCTATGTAAAATTGAATTTCACAAACACATACCCAAAGTCACAAGTCTTTCAAATAAATCTTGGAAGAAAAATACTTGAGCACTAAAAGGCACAAAGTGTATGAAATCTGAGAAATGTTCAGGAATGTGCTGTCACCATATGACAGGTCAGTATCTATTTAGCTTTAAATCTCCTTCCTTCTATATGAATGTCAAAATACTAATTATATTGCTATTGTATAAAAACCAGATATAGTAAGATATACATTGGAAGTTCTCATCCAGACGGGCATTGAGCACACAATTGGGTTCCCATTTGCTCTAAGTAATGCAGACCGAGGGTTGCACAGTAGCTGCAACATGTTGAACTTGTTTTCTAGACTTTCTAGATTCCTGCCTGCCAGGCCAGGCTCAGAGAGGACGAATACTGCATCAAAGTTGCAAGGAAATTCAGTTCTGCTGCTGCTGGCGGTACTTTCTTGTTAATCTTGCTTTACAACACACGATGCTATCTGCTTGATTGCCATGTTTGCCCTTGCCGTCATAGAAATTTTGTGCCGCAGAATAATTTTTATATGAGGAAGAAACAAACAATTTCAGCTACTCTCAGATGTACAAGAGCCATTCATGGGGCTGAATGCAGACATCTCCAAAGCTAACCTGTAAACTGGACCAAGTCTCTTAGGTTATGTCTACGTCCCCGCTATCTGACACAAAGGGCAGCTGCCCACTTCCGTATGGACAAATTCTTTCCCCTGTGAAATAGAGCAGCTGCATCCGTAATGCCCATGGGGGATGACCCTGGCTTGTGTTAGCTCCTCAGCTGTGTCTGGGGACTACTTGGGAACATGTTAGTTGGCCCCAGGCAGAAAATGCACCAGGAACAATTTCCACAACCTGCGTGGAGAATCAACACCATTAACTTAACAGCACAGATGTAGCCCGAGAGTCCTTTTCTGGTTAATCTGGAGAAACAGGCACTTTGTCATAAACACCAAAAGTAGATTACTCACATCTTTAAGCTGCTTATTTCTCTCCATGACTATAAAAGTGTGAAGAGTGACTAGGAGAGAGACAGACATTGTAAGGGACGAGGCCCAAGTGACTGTGTTGTGAGCACAGACAATGCCCAAGAGAAAGCTCCAGAAGCCAGCCACGGGGAGGGGCCCGGTGTCACTCTCCTTGACTGACTAATGTCTCAACCACTCCTGAAACCGGGCTGAGAGAAGATTCTAGAAACCTTGGACTGGGGCCAATAAATAGGGGCGCACACGAGCCTCCTCGGGGTGCTCTCCACACCAACACCCCCCGTTGGCAGGTCTGACGCTGGATCCAGGACTGGTGATCTCTCTCTCTCTCTCTCTCTCTCTTTCTCTTCCCAACTCGCGCTCTCTCTCCCCGCCCCCCTCCCCCTCCTTCTCACTCTTTGCCCTTGATGCTGCTAAGTAACGCAAGGCCTACCTCAACTTCTCATAAAGCCGCTTAGCTTATGTGACATATTAATACACAGAGGGTTGATGCTTACAGAGTGTTCGTTCCATTAAAGTTGATGTTCGTGTATGGACCTTGAGTGTTATCTCACTTTAATCCACACCGAGGGGATTTGTGGACCTTAGTCACTCTCCCCTTCTCATAGGTGGGACGTGACAGACATCCACATGGCAGAAATCTAAAGGTAGATGAGATGAATCTCCCTGAAGTGTCTGACAGTTACACTTCCAACGTAATATCCCATATTAAAGTCAATGGGACTTAATTAATAGTTTAGTTTTAAGCATATACTTCAAATGCCCTTCCTGCCCATTGATGATTTCTAAAATCAAGGCCAATGCTTTTAATCCTGGTTTCACTGAAGCTGATGGCAAACTCCCATTTTCTCCATTGGAGCCTGGATTTCCTTGTTAGGGTTCAAGTCTCCAAATAAGAGATGCTTGTTTTAATTGGATTACTTGCCAGTGTCTCTGCTGATGGGCAGCAGAGATTGATAGAAACAATTATAATTCTGATATTCTGGACAGCTCTGCTACTCTAGCTCTCCCCCAGCATCTGAAGAATTGGCAGTTCTTAGAAGAAAGTCCATACTAAATTAGGAAACGTTCCTCTCTGCTCTATATTAACAGCTTGCAAGCAGCAGGATACCAAGGAGTTTTGCTCTATGAATTATTTTTTAAATGGAGAGAATTAGTTCTTTTCTTGTCCTCTATTTTTATTGCAACACTTTTGCCAGGACTCCATATGCCAAGATGTAATTAGTTTTCAGAGAAGACATTTGGAGCTCTGGCACAGACCATGGATAGTTTTAACAGCTTCTTTTCTCTTTCTTCTGAATATTAAGCAGGAGCATATAATTGTCTGTGACTTCTTTCGAGGCATCTCTGGAGTTTAAATAGTTTTTCAGAATTAAATAAATTAAAAATATAAATAAGATTAATGCAAGTATTATTCAAAGAAGATATTTTAGGCACATAAAAAATCAGGATTTCCTACCATTATGATGGTTCATTTCAGCGCAAATTCAGCCCTATTTTTTAATTATATGTATATTCATCCTCTCTCTCTTTCTATATAAAGACAAGAAAGACTGAATAAAAACTGCTAGGTGTGTGCACTAGAGAAGAGTTGATTTTCTGAGGGCAACCATGTCTTTTTGTATTCCTTGTTTCTGGAGTGCTTGATAGTCCATTCCTTTCTTTTTATATTTTGTGGCTTTGTATTTGGTCAGCAATTTGGTGCTAACCAGACATCTAGAGCTAGCACAATATTTGCAGTGAGATGGAGGATCATTGGAGTCATTGAAAATTTTTACTGATATCACTAGGTGAAATGTCACCTCTGACTTTCATATCACCCAAAACCTGTGCCTGCTCTACATGGTATCAGCCATAACTACACTGCTCCTGAGTTCCTTCAGGCTCGCTGATTTTTGCTGTTTTACTTCCCACCATCTTCTGAGCTTGATCCAAAGGAAGCAAAACCTCACAGTCATGGTGATATTCTGCCCCACTTTGCACTAAACAAGCATGTGGACAAGAGTGAAGTAAATCAGCCTTACTTCTAGAGAGTCTGAAGATAAATTAATGCTATCTGACTGCACCCACAGATCCACAGATGGAAGCTGCTGGAAGGTATGTTACCACTGATATGCTGGTTGGGGGATCTCCTCGTATGTCCTGTTTGCAAAGTGCCCGTCCTTTATATGTAATGGCCCCTCTGACTACAACAGCTCTATGAATAACTTCTGCAAGCATGTCTGGATCTTTTTGATGAGTTTTCCACAGCATATATTCACCTCTCAGTTTCCTGGATGACCTTCATCTCTGTGGGCCTGTGTTCTCAAAGGTGACTGGTGTTTTGAAGTGCCCTTTTCCACGCTCCCAATCTGGCTCCTCTGTAGACTCCTCCCCTGGCTCCTGTGCAAATGCAGTTATCAGTGGGACTTGCAATAGCTGCTCTTGATGGCAGTGAACTCCCTTTACAGTTTACCAGCAGAAAAGAGATTGTAAAATCTTTTACTTCTGTAAGAATGTCAGTTATAGTAATGCACGTATCAGACAGTCCATCATTAGAAGATACTGAGACATGGGGACACAGGATGGACAACCTGGTGAAGCGACCTTGCATAGGTCGTGCATAGGCATGACATGAAACTGCACTGTGCACGGCAGTTCTGCAGCAGAGCTCTTGGGATGTGCTGCTGCCTATGCAAAGAGCTGATTGTTGAGAGTACTTTTCATGTAAGTAAAAGTTGGCTGAGGTAAGAAGAGACACTTGAAAAATACATGTTCTCAATTAAAATGAAGTGCTTGCACATGTCCAATTTAAAGACTGCTTAGGATTTTAAACTAACAAGGGTGAATTGGGATGAATACAAGGAAGACATAACCAAATTCAAATTCTTCCGTAAAATACCTGACTGAAATGCTTTGCTGCTTGACTGCACCTTGGCAATGCACCCAGAGGGCAACAAAAAGTGGGATCTCAGTTTGGTCAGCAACTAAATATGCAGAGCTATCAAACAAAAAAGATGTCAGTGTTCACTGAGCTGGTAACAGAGACTAATCCATTGCAAGGCTGGAAGAAATGTGTCTTGGGTCTTACATAATCCGGACAGCTTAGTTTCAAGGGGATGTATTTTTGCATGTCAGAAAGTCAGGCTCTAGCTAATAAGGCATTTAACATAAATGACATGGTTTGGACAAAAAGTGACAAACAAGCAGACTGTGATGCCTCTCCTACCCTCTGGCTCCCCCCATAGACATCTTCAAATCCCGTGCTAATTAGATGCATGTACAAACAACTGATGTGTCATGCATTTAACAAGCAAAGGTTTGTTTTATATGAGCTAATTTCACCAAAAAGTCATGCAAATCCTCCCTTCTTATCAAAGAGCAAGGGATGCTAAGAATGGCTGAGTACCATGTGCTGTGGATCCCTTGCCTGCAGCCTTCTGGTGTCACTCGCCAGCTGACTCTCACTGCCTGAAGAGCTCAGGATGAGGCATCCGCTGTCAGACTCCCCCCATTACTACCAGCCAAAAGTGTCCGGCAGGTTGCAGGCTTTCTTCACCTTTCCTATAAGAACACTCATTCAAGCCCCAAACCAGAAGGCTAGCTGTCATCATTGGAGTGTGATGCTATGGATGCTGCAGTGGGAGGCGTGTGAGAAGCCATGAATGTTTGATCAAAACTGTATCCTACTTACAAAATCCAGCATAAGCCAGCTGGAGGTTGCTAACACACCCGGCTCCCCACAAGTCTCCTCCTCCTACTTACCTTCAACCTTTCTGTGCATCCTCATCCTCTGCATGTCTAAAGTGGGGCTTCTTACGATTGCTCCAGCTGTCCTCCAGGCTGTCAGGATCATCTCTAACAAGATCCTCCATTCTCCCTTAATTTTGTTCTCTGCACTCTTGTAGAAGACGCCAATTTTTTTCCCCCAAGGATGACCAAATCCAGTCCTTCCAACGAGGTACAGTCTGTTCTTCAAACTCACAATCCCAAAACAAAGGTAGTATCAGAACCGAACAGGTCATGGAGGTCTTTCTTTTTAGGTTTCAGTCCCTTAAACCACTTGGCTATGTCTCAAACAGCACCTCATAGTGAAGGTTAGCCTGGAAATGTATTTTTAAACATAGAGGAAAAATGGCTGAATGCAGAGAAACACCATTGTGTTGATTATAAAACTTTCTTTTGCTGGACCAATAAATACAAGTAAATGTTTTCTAAGTTGTGTTCTAGTATTGCCTCATCTTTCCTTCTGATGCAAGGTTATAAGATTGTGGATGAGGAACAATAATAATCAGCATTTTTCTGCATTAGAACTCACCTTGCTAAACATGGAAATGTCAGAAGGAGATGCAGAAAGTTGATGCATTTCTGTTAATTTTGTAGTTCTAACAAGATCTTGGAAAATTTTTTTCCTTCAAAATTATTTTACCTTTGACCAGAGGGTGCAGCATGGAGATCTCCAGGCATTTTCACAGCAAACTTTATATGATGGAAAAGATGGTGTGGAGATATCAGAAAAAAATCAATTACACAATGTTTGGGTTTGTCTGCATAAGAAGTTAGTCATATATTCCCATCAAAATGTCTAGGTTAGGAGCCTACTCACCCTACAGAGAAACTTTCTGGAAATTCCTTTGTCTTTCCATTGACTATGAGGGACCCCAGACCATCACTTAAATTTAGGTGAGATAAACCACACTCATTTATTCTCTGAAAGAGCCATGATTTGCTCTGACGCTGGACGTGGGGCAGGGATTGATGCTGACCCTCTTAAGAAAGTGACATTCTGACGGTATTTTATTTTTCAGATCTCTTTTTCCCTGTCTTGCCTATAAAAAGAAAGTTACTTCACAGTAATTTATACAGTGAGTTCAGTAACTACTCTGTGCTGACTATCAAGCAATGTGTCTCAGACGTAGCCTGTATTCAACTCTCTAGATGACAGTTTGCTTGGAGTAACAAGGATGACATCAATTCGCAGATTACATGCAGTCACTTTTCCCAAGTAACCAAGTCTTTAGATTATACGATCCCCAGGGTAGGAGCCAGCACTTCCTGGACCATAACTTTCATGTGCTTTGGCACTCTACTGACACATTTGGTGTCAAACTGTCTCTTAGTCTTAACACATACAACACTTTGTCTTGAGCCCAGACTCACCACTATCTGTAGAGAGCATGAGCTTCATCCCAGAAACAGCAAAAAATACCAAAGAAAACAAATGGAAAAAAAAAAGTCCTTCTGCCAATGAAACATAAAATCCTACAACTAGGAAAAAGTGGAGCAAAAAAAGCTCATAATCAGAAGAAAGCTGTGTTTGTACCAGAAACATGGACTTAGAGGGCAAATAAATGAAGAGCCACATTTTCAGAAGCAGCCTATTAAACTGTTGACACAATTTTCATTCCATGCAAACCCTTCTGCTTTTCAGTAATTTTGCAAATTCAGTTTCAGGAGCTACATTTTATCTAAAAGCAAACCAGGAAAAATTGCCAGTGGAAACCGTGAATTTGTCAGACAGCCATAGTATGGGTACTACAGTGTTCTTTATTATCACCACTGCAGGCAGGAATTTTGTTGCCTTACAACCCACATGTTCCCACTCTGAAACAGGAAGCAGAGAGAGTAAGGACCATGACCAGGTAACTCCATCAACCCTGTGAGGATTATAGAAGTCCCTGATGAGAAAGAGTCAGGTATAAGGATCTTTGGAAGCTGCAGGGTACCTGTCAAGCTAAAAAAAAACAAAAAAAAAACCAAACCAAAAAACAAAACAACAAAAAGAAGTAAGGGCAATTAGGATAAAACTTTTAGCAAGGCCACATTGTCTGAATCTGAAAACAACACCAGGAATCAGGCTGGAGCAGCAGTAAGGCAGAGGGCTGAGCCCCTGTCCTGCAGTCAGCTCTGCACGGGTGCCTTCATGCGCAACGCCTGGAGCTCTGCAAGCAGCGCTGTCCTGCACAGCCCTGATGGGTGGCGATGACAGAAACAGGGCCTCCAGCAGCACTACTGATTGGGTAGATAAGGCAGGAGAAGGAGAGAGTGTCCTGTAGGAGAAATAAAAGTCAACAGTCCTCTCCTTCCTAGGCCATATAAAGGGTTAAATTAATCGCTTGATGGGCAATGTGAGGACTAAGGCAACAGAACTGACACAGCAGATAGCCACAGCAATACTGGTCATCAGGGTGTTGCTTGTTTGAAGCATGGCGGAGAAAAATGCATTTGTCACCAAGTCATGGATGGGGAGGACTACATGTGAAGACAGGAGGAGGCATTGCCTCTGTTGGATTGTGCAACTTTTGAGACACAACAGCAAACACAGGCCAAGATGGCAGGGCCCCATCAACCTCATAGAAGGGTTGAATTCTCTTCCCCAGGCTGCACTTTGTTTCTCTAAACTGGCACAGAGTAAAGCTGCTGTCCGCAATTAAACTCTAAGCAAATCTGTGAAAGGGAATGAAGATCCTCTTCTTTTGCATCCACAGGAGAGCAACAAAGCTGGTGAAAGGGCTGGAAGGCATGTCCTATGGGGAGCGGCTAAGGACTTCGGGCTTGTCTAGTTTGGAGAAAAGGAGGCTGAGGGGCGACCTCATTGCTCTCTACAGCTTCCTGAGGAGGGGAAGTGGGGAGGGAGGTGCTGAGCTCTTCTCCCTGGGATCCAGCAACAGGATGCATGGGACTGTTTTAAAGCTGCGTCATGGGAGTGTCGTGGTTTAACCTCAGTCGGCAACTGAGCACCACACAGCCGCTCGCTCACTGCCCCCCACCGGTGGGATGGGGGAGAGAATTGGAAGAGCACAAGTGAGAAAACCTGTGGGTTGAGATAAAAACAGTTTAATAATTAAAATAAAATAAAATACTACTAATAATAATAGTAATAATAAGAAGAAGAATATACAAAGCAAGTGATGCACAATGCAATTGCTCACCACCCGCCGACCAATGCCCAGCCAGTCCCCGAGCAGCGGCCCCCCCAGCCAGCTTTCCCCAGTTTATGTACTGAGCATGACGTCACATGGTATGGAATGTCCCTTTGGCCAGTTTGGGTCAGCTGTCCTGGCTCTGCCCCCTCCCAGCTTCTTCTGCACCCCCAGCCTTCTCAGTCAGTAGAGCACGGGAAGCTGAAAAGTCCTTGACTGGTGTAAGCACTACCTAGCAACAACTAAAACATCAGTGTGTTATCAACATTGTTCTCATCCTAAATCCAAAACACAGCACTGTACCAGCTACTAGGAAGAAAATTAACTCTATCCCAGCCAAAACCAGGACAGTATCCACCCCTTATTCTATACCATCTATGTCATGCCCAGGTCCCCCACTTTCCAATACATTCCCAGTAATCACCACCCCTTTTCCTGTTTTTTGATATATATACACACAGATATCATTCCCTTAGTCTGTGGGCCATCCCTCTAAAATATTCGTTGAGTTCATTTAGTCCATGACTTCGGGCTCCATCTGTCATAATAATCTTTCAGGGCAGGAAAGATGGAGATGGTATGTGGTGTTGGATTGTTTCATGTTGAAGTCAGTTCTGGTTCCATCATCACTGTGCTTTGCTTGGTTTCATCAAAGTTCATTCTTCATTAATCTGGGTGATTCTTATTGTAATATCATTAGTATGGCATATAATATTATGTAGCAATTAACATCACATAATTCAGATCATTGGCTATTCTCACCCAAAATCAAATCCCCTTGAGGTACACATAGGACTTCCCCATCCTCCCACATCACCCACCAAGTGCACCCAGGTCCCTGAGCAAAAGTAATCCCACGGATGGGTTTGCCTTTGCCCGAAGCAGGAATAACCCAGACTGTCTTCCCCAGCATATTTTTTATGTGCACTACAGGGACTTTATTCCCATCTACAGTATGTAAAATTTTGACTGGGCAGGGCCAGCTCGATTGGCAGATCCCCTCGTGTTGACTAACCAGGTGGCCTTTGCTAAATGTGTGTCCCAATGTTTGAACATCCCAGCACCCATTGCTCTCAGCGTAGTCTTTAACAGCCCATTGTATCGTTCAATTTTCCCGGAGGCTGGTGCATGACAGGGGATGTGATACACCCACTCAATGCCGTGCTCTTTGGCCCAGGTGTCTATGAGGTTGTTTCGGAAATGAGTCCCGTTGTCTGACTCAATTCTTTCTGGGGTGCCATGTCGCCATAGGACTTGCTTTTCAAGGCCCAGGATAGTGTTCCGGGCAGTGGCATGGGGCACGGGATATGTTTCCAGCCATCCGGTGGTTGCCTCCACCATTGTAAGCACATGGCGCTTGCCTTGGCGGGTTTGTGGGAGTGTGATATAATCGATCTGCCAGGCCTCCCCATATTTATATTTCAGCCATCGTCCTCCATACCAAAGAGTCTTTAACTGCTTGGCTTGTTTGATTGCAGCGCATGCTTCGCATTCCTGGATAACCTGCGCAATAGTGTCCATGGTCAAGTCCACCCCTCGATCACGAGCCCATCTCTATGTTGCATCTCTTCCTTGATGGCCTGAGGTGTCATGGGCCCACCGAGCTATTAATAATTCACCCTGATGTTGCCAGTCCAGATCCACCTGAGCCACTTCAATCTTAGCAGCCTGATCCACCTGCTGGTTATTTTGATGTTCTTCAGTGGCCCGACTCTTGGGTACGTGAGCATCTACGTGATGGACTTTTACAACCAGGTTCTCCACCCGGGCAGCAATATCTTGCCACAATGCGGCAGCCCAGATGGGTTTGCCTCTGCGCTGCCAGTTGCTCTGCTTCCATTGCTGCAACCACCCCCACAGGGCATTAGCCACCATCCATGAGTCAGTATAGAGATAGAGCACTGGCCACTTTTCTCGGTCAGCAATGTCTAAAGCCAGCTGGATGGCCTTTACTTCTGCAAATTGGCTCGATTCACCTTCTCCTTCAGCAGTTTCTACAACTTGTCGCATGGGACTCCATACAGCAGCTTTCCACCTCTGATGTTTTCCCACAAGACGACAGGACCCATCAGTGAACAGGGCATATTGCTTCTCATTTTCTGGTAGTTTATTATACATTGGAGCCTCCTCAGCACATGTCACCTCCTCCTCTGGCGATATTCCAAAATCATTGCCCTCTGGCCAATCCATGATCACTTCCAGGATTCCTGGGCGACTGGGGTTTCCTATTCGAGCCCGTTGTGTGATCAGTGCGACCCATTTACTCCACATAGCATCAGTTGCATGATGTGTACAGGGGATCCTCCCTTTGAACATCCAGCCCAGCACCGGCAGTCGGGGTGCCAGGAGGAGCTGTGCTTCAGTGCCGATCACTTCTGAAGCAGCTCGAACCCCTTCATATGCTGCCAATATCTCTTTTTCAGTTGGAGTACAGCGGGCCTCGGATCCTCTGTATCCCTGACTCCAAAACCCTAGGGGTCGACCTCGAGTCTCCCCTGGTGCTTTCTGCCAGAGGCTCCAGGTAGGGCCGTTCTCCCCGGCTGCGGTGTAGAGCACATTTTTTACATCTTGCCTGCCCGGACTGGCCAAGGGCTACTGCATGAACTATCTCCTCTTTAATTTGTTCAAAGGCTTGTCGTTGCTCAGGGCCCCATTTGAAATCGTTCTTCTTCCGGGTCACTTGATAGAGAGGGCTTACAATCAGACTGTAATTTGGAATATGCATTCTCCAAAAACCCACGACGCCTAAGAAAGCTTGTGTTTCCTTTTTGCTAGTTGGTGGAGACATGGCTGTTATTTTGCTGATCACATCCATTGGGATTTGACGATGTCCATCTTGCCATTTGATTCCTAAAAACTGGATCTCCTGTGCAGGTCCCTTGACTTTGTTTTATGGCAAAACCAGCTTTCAGAAGGATTTGGACTATTTTCTTCCCTTTTTCAAAAACTTCTCCTGCTGTGTTGCCCCACACAATGATGTCATCAATGTATTGCAGGTGTTCTGGAGCCTCACCCTGTTCCAGCACAGTCTGGATCAGTCCATGGCAAATGGTAGGTCTGTGTTTCCACCCCTGGGGCAGTCGGTTCCAGGTGTACTGGACGCCCCTCCAAGTGAAAGCAAACTGTGGCCTGCACTCTGCTGCACTCAGCAGCGGCGTGACTTCATTCAGGGCACAATAGTGTTAGTCTCCACTCTCCATTAGACTTTCGCACTGGCCATATGGGACTGTTAAAGGGTGAGCGAATCTTGCTGATCACTCCTTGGCTCTCCAGTCGACGAATCAGCTCATGAATGGGAATCAGGGAGTCTCGGTTGGTGCAATATTGCCACCAGTGCACCATGGTGGTAGCGATTGGCACCTGTTGGTCTTCAACCTTCAGCAACCCCACAACAGAAGGGTCCTTCAAGAGACCAGGCAAGGTGGACAGCTGTTTAATTTCTTCTGTCTCCAAGGCAGCTGCACCAAAAGCCCACCGGTACCCTTTTGGGTCCTTGAAATACCCTCTCCTGAGGTAGTCTATGCCAAGGATGCACGGAGCCTCTGGGCCAGTCACAATGGGGTGCTTTTGCCACCCATTCCCAGTTAGACTCACTTCGGCTTCCAATACAGTTAGCTGATGGGATCCCCCCGTCACCCCAGAAACACAGATGGGTTCTGCCCCTATATAGCTTGATGGCATTAGGGTACACTGTGCACCGGTGTCCACTAGAGCCTTAGTGGGCTGATGTGGGTCTGATGTGCCAGACCACCGAATCCACACAGTCCAGTAAACCCGGTTGTCCCTTTCCTCCCCCTGGCTGGAGGCAGGGCCCCTCTAATCCTCATCACAGTACTCATTTCTCACTTCTTGTACATACGAGTCAGAAGTTTCTTCATTAAGATCAGGAGTAAGATCAGCCCTTCTACTCTGTCTGGGGAACTGCCCGCTGGAAATTGGAGCAGCAGTTTTCCTGGAAGAACCTCTTTCTGTGATTGTTTTCCCTTGCAATTCACGTACCTGTGCCCCTAGGGCTGCAGTAGGTTTTCCATCCCACTTCCTCATGTCCTCTCCGTGGTCACGCAGGTAAAACCATAGGGTGCCCTGTGGTGTGTACCCTCTATATCCTCTCTCTTGAGCAAAAGAACACTGACTCCTAATAGCCGAGATACTGGTCTGTACAGGTGAGGAGTAGGACCTATCCTCTTCAAGTTGCTGGACCTTCCAGGGCAGTTTCTCCACAGCCGAGATGAGGGAAGATGAGAGACTTTCCTCATATTGCCGGAGTTGACTAGCCAACACATCCACTGTTTGTTCCTCTCCATCTTTCCAGGTCATCACTGCCAATGAATTGGCGTATGACGATGGTGAGCTCCTTATAAACTTCCGCCACATGGGTCGTGTGCACTTGACTTCGTCTGGATCTTTGGATACTTGTTCATTGCTCAGGTCATCATAAATCACCTCCAGCATGGCTAATTCCCTCAGGTACTGGATACCTCTCTCCATGGTGGTCCACTTGCCTGGGTGACATATAACATCTTCCTTGAAGGGATACCTTTCCTTCACACTTGACAAGAGTCGCCTCCAAAGGCTGAGGACTTGTGCCTCTTTTCCAATTGCTTTGTCAATGCCCCCTTCCCTAGAAAGGGATCCCAGCTGCTTGGCTTCCCTACCCTCTAATTCCAGGCTACTGGCTCCATTATCCCAGCATCGGAGCAGCCAGGTGACAATATGCTCACCTGGACGATGGCTGAAATCTTTTCGTATATCTCGCAGCTCACTCAGGGATAAAGATCGGGTGGTCACCGCCTCGTTTATGAGTTCTTCCTCTTCTTCCTCCCCGAGCAGCGGCTGGCTCTCCTTCTCCTGTCCTTGTGATAGCTCTACTCCAGGGTAGTCTGCCTTGTGCACTTCTTCCTCTGGCTCCCTTTTAGAACCTTCTTCCTCCCTTACTAAATGAGCCGACTTCCGCTTCCAAGATTTCTTCTTGTGTACAGGGGCGACTGATACCGGCACAGGCTGGTTCTTTGGTTCAGCCACAGTGCCTGTCACCACGGTCAAAGTGGCTGCAGGGCCTGTCATTTTACCATCAGATCCAGAGACCTTCTCTTCCCTTTGAGGGGACTGAATGGTGTTGAACAGGGCTTGGTAGGCATGGGCCAGGCCCCAGCATGTTGCAGTGATCTGTGTCTCTCTGGAGTTGCCAGGGTGACAGCATACTTTGTCCAAATATTCTACTAATTTTTCAGGATTCTGCACTTGTTCAGGGGTGAAGTTCCAAAACACTGGGGGTGCCCATTGGCCTAGGTACTTGCCCATGCTATCCCATGCACCCTGCCACTCATAACTATCCAGCCTTGGGGCAGATCTCTGGATGATATTCTTAAATTGCTTATTAACCTTAGACAAAACCGAAACAATATTCCCAAGAGATACCAACAGAAGTATCTTAACTACCCAAGGATGTTCACGATACTGAAAAGTTACTGTAATGAAGGAGGGAACGTCATAGAAGAAGGTAGCGATGCTGCCATTCTGTATTTTCTCCATAAAAAACCTCTCAGAGGAAGAACTATAATTGCTAATTGTCTCCACGAAGTGGTACCTGAAGTACAGTAACAGCTTCAGTATAAAACTCAAATATCAGATTAAACTCAAGGCCAGTGTTTTAATAAACCTCCCAGGCAAAACAACACTAATCACTGCAGACCACAGCAAACTGCAAAAATCAACACTAATCTTTAACATGTACAGCAAAAAAAAGAGCATGATGCAGATCAGATAAACTAATATCGAGAACAGATGAATCAATATTGTTACCCGCAACTGTTAACAGATATAAATTACTTAATGCGCTCTGGTTAATCTGTTATTATCTCAAACCCTTCGTGCCCCACATTGGACGCCAAAAAGGACTGTCGTGGTTTAACCTCAGTCGGCAACTGTGCACCACACAGCTGCTCTCTCACTCCCCCCCCACCGGTGGGACGGGGGAGAGAATCGGAAGAGTGAAAGTGAGAAAACTCGTGGGTTGAGATAAAAACAGCTTAATACTTGAAATAAAATAAAATACTACTACTAATAATAATAGTAATAATAATAATAATAATATACAAAGGAAGTGATGCACAATGCAATTGCTAATGTAATTGCTAATGGCCTCAATGCTAATGCTAATGGCCTCAAGTTGTGCCAGGGGAGGTTTAGATTGGACGTGAGGAAAAATTTCTTTACTGAAAGAGTGGTTAAACATTGGCACAGGCTGCCCAGGGAAGTGGTGGAGTCACCATCCCTGGACGCATTTAAAAGACGTGTAGATGAGGCGCTTAGGGACATGGTTTAGTGGGCATGGTGGTGTTGGGTTGACGGTTGGACTCGATGATCTTAGAGGTCTTTTCCAACCTCAGTGATTCTATGATTCTATGTTTCTATGCTCACCACCCACCAACCGATGCCCAGCCAGTCCCCGAGCAGCGGCCCCCCCAGCCAGCTTTCCCCAGTTTATGTACTGAGCATGACGTCACATGGTATGGAATGTCCCTGTGGCCAGTTTGGGTCAGCTGTCCTGGCTCTGCCCCCTCCCAGCTTCTTCTGCACCCCCAGCCTTCTCAGTCGGTAGAGCACAGGAAGCCGAAAAGTCCTTGACTAGTGTAAGCATTATCTAGCAACAACTAAAACATCGGTGTGTTATCAACATTGTTCTCATCCTAAATCCAAAACACAGCACTGTACCAGCTACTAGGAAGAAAATTAACTCTATCCCAGCCGAAACCAGGACAGGGAGGTTCAGACTTGACATTAGGAAACATTTCTTTACCAAGAGGATAGTTAAACACTGGAACAGGCTTCCTAGAGAGGTGGTCGATGCCCCAAGTCTGTCAGCGTTTAAGAGGCATTTGAACAATGCCCTTAATAACATGCTGTAGCTTTTGGTCAGCCCTGAAGTGGTCAGGCAGTTGGACTAGATGATCGCTGTAGGTCCCTTCCAACTGAAATATTCTAGTCTAGTCTAGTCTATTGTCTTCTATTCTTCTTGTCCCATTTGTGCGGGGTTTGACACATACACCCTTAGCACCAGTTAGTGGTGCATCAGTGGATTTATATGTATAGGTGCTGCAAGAATTCATATTAGACATTGTTTCCAAGGATTCAACACCTATGCATGGAGATGTAGTTGGATTCTTGACTGCACAGCCTTTCTTGTCTTGAAATGGCAGAATGAAGGAGGAGACCAATAAAAACTACCCAAGCTCATAAGGATTTAGTGGAAGTATTAGCACCTGTTTGCAAATCCAGACCACAACTTTCTCCTGACTGATGTTCTCAGGTTCATTGATGTATTTGCTACTGCCATTTGAAAGGCTATATTTAGACTCCGAAGTCATGCTTCACTCCAAAATTCTTTACAATGGAATTCACAATAAGTTTCTTGACTAAGGTCTAAAAAACTCTTGCATTTTTTATGGTCCACCATATTTCTGTATTACATTATTAGAATATCCAAGGGTAAACTGTCAAGGTCTAAATCCCCTGACAGAGTGCAGTAATATATTTAGTGGAGCCACTGTAATTGCTTCTCCCTGAAATGCCGATGAACATAATGAATATGGTAAAGCTTCTTACCGACCTCTTACCATTGCCCAGAAAAATACATCATATGCAGATACTAATTTGTATCTGTCATGGTTTAATCCCAGCTGGCAACTAAGCCCCACACAGCCGCTCACTCACTCCCCTCCGGTGGGATGGGGGAGAGAATCAGAAGAGTAAAAGTGACAAAACTCATGGGTTGAGATAAAAACAGTTTAATAGGTAAAGCAAAAGCCGCACACACAAGCAAAGCAAAACAAGGAATTCATTCACTCCTTCGCATCGGCAGGCAGGTGTTCAGCCATCCCCAGGAAAGCAGGGCTCCATCACGCCTAATGGTTACTTGGGAAGACAAACGCCATCACTCCGAACGTCCCCCCCTTCCTTCTTCTTCCCCCAGCTTTATATGCTGAGCATGACGTCATATGGTATGGATTATCCCTTTGGTCAGTTGGGGTCAGCTGTCCCAGCTGTGTCCCCTCCCAACTTCTTGTGCACCCCCAGCCTCCTCGCTGGTGGGGTGGGGTGAGAAGCAGAAAAGGCCTTGACTCTGTGTCAGCACTGCTCAGCAGTAACTAAAACATCCCTGTGTTATCGACACTGTTTTCAGCACAAATCCAAAACACAGCCCCATACTAGCTACTGTGAAGAAAATTAACTCCATCCCAGCCAAAACCAGTACATTGTCATACGGTCAAAGGCATGCAAATGATGTACAAAGTGGATCTACTAAAGATCATTGACATGTAAATTATGTTCTTTCAAGTCTAAAAGGAACAAGAGAACATTCAGCTCTTTCCAGCTCTAGTGTAGAATAAGAGTTCATTACATTTGAAAAAAAAAATTAAAAGGAATTTGGAAATGGGTTTCTAAAGGTAAAAGTAAAAATTTGCACTGCTAGCTGTTGGAGAACTTTTCTGCTGGAATGATCTTCCAATTGAAAATTGCATTTTTGAAAAACATTTTACAGCCAGATTGCTGCGGAAGTGAAGATGGCAGGTGCCTGGCGCCTGCCTGCAAATTTACTGTCAGGAAGTGACATGGGCAAAGTGCTTGAAGGCTTTTTGCACTTTAGTGCCTTTGGCATCTCAGCATGTTCTGCCTCTTCCTCAACACCAGTCCAGAAGCGGGGAGGACTCTAGCTCTCTCCTCTGCTTTTTCTGCAAGTGCTAGCATCTTTTTTTAATCCTATCTGCCTGCATGGGAAAAAACTCTTGTGCATTTAACTTATCTAATTTGACAAAAGCTGGATGGGAAATAAGAAGTGTCTATTTTGTGCTTTTTGGGAGACATGCATTTTTGAAATTCCTTACCATTTTGTTTTGTGACCAGCTTCCGTCCTCAGCATAATCAGAAATGCCACTGTATTCTACTGTCTGTTTGTGTATTTCCACATAGCCAAACCAAGTTTTTAAGCAGGAACTTATGATCCCGTATGTTCAAGTTTAAACTCCTCCAAGGCAATGACTAAAGGTAGGGTCTCAGCGCTTACTGAAAAAGTGAAAAATCACTGCCTTCTAAAGGCATCTCAGGTTAGATACTAAAAATGGAAGCAACTGAAATCACTAGTCACTTGAAAGTCTTACTGTCAATATTTCAATTCAAACAGAAATATTTTTAGTGAGCATGTGGAAAAGGATGTTCTAGTTGATATAATGCACTCAGTTTTTCAAAAAGCTTTTGGCAAGGTTGAAAGATTAGGAAGGGAACTAAGCTGTCACAGCATAAGAAGGAAGGTCACCTCAAGGATTAAGCATTTCTTAAAGACAGGAAACAGAGTAGGAATAAATGGTCAGTTTTCACAATGGAGGATTATCTGTGGATCCCCAGAGAGACCTGTGCTCAAAGTTGAGCTGCTCAACATCTTCTCAAATGGTCCAGAAAAAGAGATTAATAATGAGATGATAGTATTCACTAAAATAAATTTTGAGGTGATAAAATGACTTGCAATAGTCATATCTCAAACTGCCTGAGAAGAGCGCAAAAATTTCTGAAAATCCCAAGTGGTTGGGTGATTGAATGAAACAATAGTTCAATGTCTCTAAATACAAAGGGGAAAATAACTCCACCTAAACCAGCTTGATCTGTCAGTACATAGTGGCAGGTTCTTGTCTAGCTATTGAAACTCAGGAAATAAAATCTGAGCTCCCTGTAGATAGTTTTATAAATATGTGGGCTCAGTGCTTGACCATATTCAAAAGATAAGAGACCATTAAGAATCTGTAGGAAAGTGAGAGATAACATGCTGCTGTGTAAAATCACAGAGCACTCACTTCTTATGTATTGTCCTCATCATTCTGGATGTAATAGAAGTCGAAAAGGTTCTGAGAAAGACGACAGGAAGAATCAAAGGAACTAGGAATCCCCAAGGAAATAATGATAGGCTTAAAATAAACAAAGGCCAATATTCACAAGATGCATAATTAAAGCATGAAGCTTGCAGCCACAGGATACAGAATGGAGGTTTATAAGCATAGTCAGTGTGAAATAATGACTACACAGATTCACGGAGGAGTGTTCCATCAAAGATAATTGCATGTTAACCCCTAGGTCAGGATATTCTACACTTGCTGACTGACTGAGATTGTATTAGGGAAGGATCACTATTTTCAATATTTCTTATACAGAAAAGTGTCAATACTTCCCAGCAGGGTATGCAAAATTGAATTTTGCCTCTCCCAGAATGAGGGGGAAGAAAGGACTGGGCTAGGCTGGAGTGTGCAAGAGAATCACAGTCTCAGTCCTGCCTCCCCTAGAGGGTTAGCAGGCGTGGAGGGGCAGTCACACATAGCCCTCCAGAGTGGTGGGTACCTTGTGGTGCTGCATTTTGCTGGCCTATGAAATATCCTGCTTGGTATTGAGCCACATCTTGGGCTAAATGGACTTCGGATTTGGCTCCATCTGGTCTTCCTTACACCTACTGCTGTGGGCAATGGCATAAGAAACTTATCAGTGTATTAGTGCCTCCTGTCCTCAAGTGATGGACTTCTGAATTATATCCTCAGCTCTGTCACTGTTGGATCGAGTGACTGAAGTATGTCACTTTATGTAAGATTCTTCATGTGTTCATCAGTAAGATGAGGATATCTTTTCCCACTTTTGACTCTTGGTTCACCAATAATTTCAATACCAATGAAACTGAGCTATGTGTGGGAGACTTCCAGGCCTCAGGAAGCTAGTAGAGACTAGATAAAACAGTAAAGCTCAGACCTTTCTGGGAAACTGCAGGGTATGATGTATGGGGTCCTGGAATAAAGGACCTGTGGATCTGAGTGCTGGGGATTTCTTATTGCAAAGGCATTTTACCTTCAGTGACTCTGATCCTGACAATAAACCGTGCTATATGCAGAATTTAAGAGTTACTTTGCACATCAAGCTGTTTACTCCAATTCCTTTGTCAAAAGCAAACGGCAAGTTCCTATGAACATAGAACAAGCACTCTAAAATCAGCATGAAAGATACAAAACACCACCACATCCACAAGGAACAGTAGACTGGAAATGGACTGGTGGAGTCTGTTTTAGTTCAGAACTGGACGGTACTTTTGAAGTGGGTATCTGCTTGTCTCCATTTGCTGTGCCTTTGTTTGCAATGTCAGGAAATAGATTCCTAGAACCACCTGAAAAGACCCATTGCCATGCCTCAGTAGGCACAAGGAAGTACACAAACAGTGAGACCATTTTGCAGCGCAGGCAGTGGGGAGAACATTTATACTTGTGTTCATACACAGGTGTTCATTCCTTGGACAGACTGAACAGTATTTTGGATCCTCTTTCACAATCTGAGAAAAGCTCCAGGTCAAAGAATACCACACAAAGTCTCTACAGCCTGGAATCTCAGTCTGTCTGATCAAAGTATGCATTTTTTTTCCTGTTTCAAGGGCCCAGTGATAAATTTGAAGTCTCACATCTCAAGAGCTAGCAGGTGCTGAAACTAATTCAGTACCTCATATAAAAGGTAGACTTCTCTGTCTTTAACTAAGTGTAGTAATTCTCTTTAATCTTGTGATTCAGATATTATTTCCAGCTTATTCTCAATAATAAAGTCTCTTCTACTTCAGTCCCAAGCTGATTTAAATGGTCAATTTTGCCAGCTGCCCTTGAATCCTCTGCACTGAATCCTGAACTAATACAATGGAAAACAAGAAAGAGCTTTTTTGTCTATCAAAAGAACATCAACTAGATCTAAGATTTTCAGTGATGAGATCATAGAATCATAGAATCATAGAATCATTGAGGTTGGAAAAGACCTCTAAGATCATCGAGTCCAACCGTCAACCCAACACCACCATGCCCACTAAACCATGTCCCTAAGTGCCTCATCTACTCGTCTTTTAAATACCTCCAGGAATGGGGACTCCACCACTTCCTTGGGCAGCCTGTTCCAATGTTTCACCACTCTTTCAGTAAAGAAATTTTTCCTTTACTTTCCTTTTCCTTTCCTTTACTGTAAGGAGATATCAGGGTTGAGTTGACCCAGGGAAATTCATTTGACTGAATAGAATCATAGAACCATAGAATCATAGAAACCTTTATGTTGGAAAAGACATTTAAGATTATCAAGTCTAACTGTTAACCTAGTGCTGCCAAGTTCACCACTAAACCATGTCCCTAAGCACCACGTCTACATGTCTTTCAAATACCTCCAGGGATGGTGACTCCACCACTTCCCTGGGCAGCCTGTTCCAATGCTTCACCACTCTTTCAGTAAATTTCAGTAAAGAAATTTTTCATCACGTCCAATCTAAACCTCCTCTGGTGCAACTTGAGGCCATTTCCTCTCGTCCTATCGCTAATTACTTGGGAGAAGAGACCGACACCCACCTTGCTACAACCTCCTTTCAGGGAGTTGTAGAGAGCGATGAGGTCTCCCCTCAGCCTCCTTTTCTCCAGGCTAAACAACCCCAGTTCCCTCAGCCGATCCTCAGAAGACTTGTTCTCCAGACCCTTCACCAGCTTCATTGCCCTTCTCTGGACACACTCCAGCACCTCAACGTCCTTCTTGTAGTGAGGGGCCCAAAACTGAACACAGTATTCGAGGTGCAGCCTCACCAGTGCCAGGTACAGGGGCACGATCACTTCCCTACTCCTGCTGGCCACACTATTTCTGATACAGGCCAGGATGCCATTGGCCTTCTTGGCCGCCTGGGCACACTGCCGGCTCATGTTCAGCCGGCTGTCGACCAGCACCCCCAGGTCCTTTTCCGCCAGGCAGCTTTCCAGCCACACTTCCCCAAGCCTGTAGCGCTGCATGGGGTTGTTGTGGCCGAAGTGCAGGACCCGGCACTTGGCCTTGTTGAGTCTCATACAGCTGGCCTCAGCCCATCGATCCAGCCTGTCCAGGTCCCTCTGCAGAGCCTTCCTACCCTCGAGCAGACCACCACTCCCGCCCAACTTGGTGTCGTCTGCAAACTTCCTGAGGGTGCACTCGATCCCCTCATCCAGATCATCAATAAAGATATTGAACAAGACTGGCCCCAAAACTGAGCCCTGGGGAACACCGCTTGTGAACAGCCGCCAACTGGATGTAACTCCATTCACCACAACTCTCTGGGCCCGGCCATCCAGCCAGTTTTTGACCCAGCACAGAGTACACCTGTCTAAGCCACACTGTTTCTGATACAGATCGTTGATAAAGATATGAAACAGAACTGGTCCCAAAGTGAGCCCTGGGGAACACCACTTGTGACTGGCCACCAACTGGATTTAACTCCATTCACCACAACTCCTTGGGCCTGGCCATCCAGCCAGTTTTTGACCCAGCAAAGAGTACGCTCATCCAAGCCATGTGCAGCCAGTTTCTCCAGGAGAATGCTGTGGGAAATGATGTCAAAGGCTTTACTAAAGTCCAGGTAGACAATATCCACAGCCTTTCCCTCGTCCACTAAGCCGGTCACCTTGTCATAGAAAGAGATCAGGTTAGTCAAGCAGGAGCTGCCTTTCATAAACCCATGGTGACTGGGCCTGATCACCTGGTTGTCCTGTACGTGCTGCATGATGGCACTCAACATGATCTGCTCCACAGCCTTCCCCGGCACCGAGGTTAGGCTGACAGGCCTGTAGTTTCCCGGATCCTCCTTCCAGCCCTTCTTGTAGATGGGCGTCACATTTTCTAACCTCCAGTCAACTGGGACCTCCCCGGTTAGCCAGGACTGCTGATAAACGATTGAAAGTGGCTTGGTGAGCACTTCTGCCAGCTCCCTCAGTACCCTTGGGTGGATCCCATCCAGCCCCATAGACTTGTGTGTGTCTAAGTGGTGTAGCAGGTCGCTAACCATTTCCCCTTGGATTATGGGGGCTTCATTCTGCTCCCCATCCCTGTCTTCCAGCTCAGAGGGCTGGTTACCCTGAGAACAACTGGTCTTACTATTAAAGACTGAGGCAAAGAAGGCATTAAGTACCTCAGCCTTTTCCTCATCCTTTGTCACTATGTTTCCCCCCGCATCCAATAAAGGATGGAGATTCCCCTTAGCCTTTTTGTTGCAAATGCATTTATAGAAACATTTTTTATTGTCTTTTACAGCAGTAACCAGATTAAGTTCTGGCTGGGCTTTGGCCCTTCTCATTTTCTCCCTGCATAACCTCATGACATCCTTGTAGTCCTCCTGAGTGGACTACGACTTCTGTGCCAAAAATTTCTCTACTACTTAGAAGCAAATATTAAACTAAGTAATCCCTTTGCAACAGGCTTTAAAAAGCTTCCCTTAGTCATTAAACCCTTTCAATGCCTCGTTAATTCTAGCGGTATAATCTGGTTTTGATTAACCAGGTTGTTAAGCGTCCACTGTCACACACTGATAAAGAGGAAGAATTTGCTTTACAGATCACAGGCATGTAATTATGTGTCTCATCACAGCTGATAAAGTGTGAGAAATTACCTTCAGCCCCACAGAAATCACCCCAGCATGGTTAGCACAAAGTAATCTGACCACATGTTCACATCTATAAGGTGCACATTAACATGTCTCAGGAGCCTTTGACACTTCACTATTACTTTGAGAATGTTCAGACTGAATCTCAAGATTTGTGGGAAGGAAACTGAAGAAGTTTAATTGATTGATCTAAAATACTGCAGACTTGTACTGGAGACATACTTGGAAAAGTTTTAAGAATGATTGACAGTGACTCAGTTTCATGAATGAATTCCCAGATTGAGCTAAAATGTAAGCATAAATTTAAACAGACATATATTTTTATTTAGAATATTGAAAAATAGTTTTAGTGAGACAAATACAGCTTTTCCTATAGACATAAGGAAGGGTGGTACTTCTTTTAAGCATTTAAATATCTGAAGCTGTAACTAGATGCTGAGCATAAGCACACAGGAAGTTCTGCAAATGATGCAGGATATCAGCATCTTTAAATGTTCCAAAGTCCAATTCAAAGTATCAGGTTCATGGGAATGAAAATAAAATGAGTGAAAAAAATGGACTTGATTCGCTTAGAGGATTTCCACTGCAGAATGGAGTTCTGTGCAGGAAAATCAGACAGCTTGGATTTCTTTCATAGCTAATGTCATGCTTCACATCAGCTGTACTTCATAGGTGACTGATAAATCTCTGTGGATGTTTTCCCTTTGAAAGTTTTATACTGCTGATGCACTTTCATTTAAATATGGAAGCATATTGGAACTTTATTATCAATCTCAGTGAAATCCTTAATTAAAAAGTCAGATGGCTGCCTGCCTGGTTGCAAAACCAGAGGAGCCAACACTAATTTATGTACACTGTAAAACAGGCATAATTATGCTGCTGGTAGACTTGCAGATGGTTAGCATTGAGAGCACAAAAACAAGGGTCAAAGCATAGCCACAGCTCACATCTTTCTAACCAAATGTTCACCAGTCTCCTCTTCTATACGTGTATTTTCTGTGAAGTTTCTGAGGAGAAAGATGCTTACAGTTTAGAGCCGTGGAGTTTTTATGTGCTTCTGTTCATATGATACATGCTATAACTTCAGAGATTTTTTTCCCCAGCCACTAAGGCTGTACTACACTGAAAGTTGCATTTCCAGTAACAGCAGTACAACTCCCAGTGTTGACTTGGTTATTATGATTTTCCTATGCTTCATGCTAGGAAAGCTGTTGTCAAATAGGAGAAAAGTCTCTCATAGGTTGAGATACCTCCATACAGTGACCTACATGGAAAAATTGTCACTGTGTGCAGATCTGAACTCATCCAAGGGCAAACCATTATGCCAACATCTAGACAAAGTAGAGGGCTGGTCCTGTACTATACCATCTCCTTAAATGAATGGACTTTTGACTCTTGATCACTGGCCAATTCCCACCAAGTCAGGGCTTTTCTATAGAGGAGCTGTAGGGGTAGAGTTTCTTTAAATGAATGCGTGGCTCTCATGGAAGCTTTCTGTTAGAGATTCTGCTCTTTGGAAGGGCGTGGTTGTTGCTTTCTATAGGAAGGCTTGTAAGGCAGAAGAAACTATGTCCAGTCTGTCTATAACTGACTTTATGTTAGAGGAAACAAGGAACAGAAGTAACATCTCCAATGGCCGGGTTAGTGGGGGACATTATTCCCCTTCCTTCCCTGCTCCTTCTAATTTCAATAAGTTTTAAAAACAGCTCAGCAAATTCATGGTGATTCTGAAACCAATACAGTAAGCAGTTTTGAGGCCTGATGTACTCTGTGGTTCTCATAATGTTTTGCCTGGGACAGGTTTGATGCAGGAACAGTTCATACAAAACCTAGCTCAGAGAGATCCCAGCTAATTATTAGGTAGTTCCAGTGCATGACTGTGCAACCAACAGCAGCACTACTGCTACTAATAATCTATTTGATCATTTCTGCTTTTTAAAATGTAAAACATAAACTATCACTCTCAGAGTAAGCTCTGTTTTCTAAATTATGTCATACCTTATGCCCTTATTAATTTATATGTTGCTTTCCCAGCTTTCAGCTTCATTGAGCTTTTACTCTGCCTGGGTGTACCAGAAGTGGAAGGAGACAGTTGTATACTAAGTCAGTATTGCTCAGGTGGTGTGAGTGAGAACAATAAGCTTCAACATGCTACAGATGACTCTGTAACAGAAGAAATACATTTATTCTCAAATAATTTACAATTAAACAATGACTACCAGGACCTCTGTGCTGGCTGGTAGGGGAAAGGGTTGTGCCATGACTCCAGTCATTTACTATCCATCTACCTGGCCTTTCGTGCCCAGAGATCTGGCACTCTGGCCTTCCTCTCTGTCTAGCCTGCTAATGCAAGATGCTGTTGAAAATAAGTCCTTTCTCAATCCAAGTCAATTGTTGTTTGGGCTCATGACAAAGTACCTCACCCTACAAAAGGAGGACATATAATTACTTTGGTGGATGGATGTCAGCTGCTATGACTAGTTTTCAATCACAAAAGCAATTATTACATCTTTGTGTGAAAAGATGCTTTTCAACAAGCCCCACGCAGTGCATGGATGTTAAGTTTGCATTAGCCCTGCAGGCAAATACTTCTAATCCCTATTACACAAGTGTTTCTCTCTATTGCCACCTCTCTTCCACAAGTCCTTCTAAAGCACACTTCTGACTGTGGCCTTCATGGCAGGTCAGCTGAGATCCTAGCCATCACAGTAATTTCTGTCAGTGTCTTATATCTTGTGTTGTAGATTTCACTTCCATACAGAGGATGGTATTGATAATGATGTATTTTAAAGGAAAGAGCCTGCCAGGTAAGTTGAAAGCTTAGCACTAACTGCTACCCTCTGAAATTATGATTCATAAAGCTTATAAATTCATATAAACTTCATAAAGTTTCATAAAGTTCAGTACTGTGTCCACTTCTGGGCTCCCCAGCACAAGAGAGACATGAACATACTGGAGACAGTCCATCAAAGGACCACGAAGGTGATGAAGGGACTGGAGCATCTCTCCTATGAGGAAAGGCTGAGAGAGCTGGGACTGTTCAGCCTAGAGAAGAGAAGGCTCGAGGGGATCTTATCAACATATGTAAATACCTGAAAGGAGGGTACATAACAGGATGCAGCCAGGCTCTTTTCAGTGGTGCCCAATGACAGGACCAGAGGCAATGGGCACAGACTGAAACACAGGGGGTTCCCTCTGAACTTCAGGAAACACTTTTTTACTGTGAGGCTGACTGAGCACTGGCACAGGTTGCCCAAGGAAGCTGTGGAGTCTCCAGTCCCTGGAGATATTCAAAAGCCATCTGGACATGGTCCTGGGCAACCAGCTCAAGGTGGCCCTGCTTGAGCAGGGGGGTTGGACCAGATGACCTCCAGAGGTCCCTTCCAACCTGAACCGGACTGTGATATTGTGATTTTGTTTGGGTGAAGTTACAGTTACAAACACAGTCTAGCTTTGACAGCTAACACCTGGTCTTCAGCAACTGTTCAGAAAAAGACTAATGCTCAGGCTACCCTATGGCTTTCTTTCACTATTCATTAACCAGTAAGAAATGTATTTGCTACTCACCAGTGTTGTCCTTATGGGAATTATCATTTGAAACATGCAGTGGGAAAGCATATTTTGCATGTCCGTTACTGTTACCCATACTGGGTATATTCAGATATCCACACTGAGCATCTAAGACTGTAAGATAAAAGGCAGTTTTGAATCAAGCTTTGCTATTTTAGTGTGTGTTGTTCTGCAATCCAGCTGTAATTGTAACTGCAGTATAGCTTTACACTGCAATAGTGTAACAGATTCTCTTCTGCTTTTTGCTTTTTTTTGACCCAGCTGAATCAACTTAGCTCTGGGAGGAACCAGACTCCTTCTGTCTTGTGCATCAACAACAAAACTCTCGTTTTGAGTGTGCAAATCCAAAAGTTACATCCCATTGCCCGGTTTTAGAGCAAGGGGAAGATTTTGTGGCAAATCCAAGGGCCTTCCTGAACCATTGTACATCCTCTTTCCTCTCAGCACCACTAAAATTTGTCATTAACCCCATCCATCTCCTGCCTACTGGACAATTAATAGATCCATCCACTGCATACTGCTTAAATTCACCCAGTCATCTAGTTAGAGGTGAAATATCTCAATACATACACTCACGCACACAGTGCTCTCTGAAATTTTAATCTACTTAACCCAATTACATAGTAAGAGATAATGCTGTACGTACAATTGCTGAGTCGGCAGCAGCAGAATGAGGCAAGTGGCAAATCAAAAAGCAGCATTTTTTTTTCTGTGTAGGTAGGGGCAACCTCCTGCAGATGCACAACAGCTTTGATCAGCTGTCATGTCCTTAACTGGGGGAGACAATACTGGTGCTATTCTTCCTTCTTTGCTCTTCCTTTTTCTTGTGAGGGCTGTGACTCTCTTTTATTCCTTTTGTCATCTTCTTTGCATTTTCACTATACAGGGGATATTTTATCTCTGTTGGCTGTGTGTTCTTTGTCCTCTTTCTTATGTCTTCTTTTCTCAAGGTTGCATTACCTTAAGTGATCAGGAATTGAAACTTTGTGAAGTGTGTTTGTTCTCTTGTGGGCCACTGGTATCATCTTGTGCTTGTGATCAGAAGACTTTGTACCTCTGTGATCAACCTCTGCTTGTATTCTCCACAGCCCATACACAAATTGAGAATTTTATTGAGGCTGATTCTCAGAATAGACTCCATTTTCAGATTGGATCCCAAGATTATGGTACCATGTGAAACAACTCTTTCTTCAGGAGTTCCAAGTACATTTTGGCACCTACTATTAATTTTCCTATGACAGTAACTCTAGCTCAGTACAGCTTCCCCCCCCCCCCCCAAAAAAAAAAAAAAACAGAGCATTACCTATCCACTAGAAACCAGATGAAAAAGAGAACTGAGTTGGAATGAGGAAAGATCCAATTGTATTATCCTTTGGTTTGACAGCAGAGGTAAAATTTTATAGCTCTCTGCTTAGGAAAAAATAAAATAATCTTATATGACCAGGCTGTATGGATGCCTGTTTTCCCCAACCTTCTGAAATTCTGGACAGGTTTATCCAAACTGGCTGAAGGTCTGAAAGGTGGATTGTCCCTACAAGATTTTCAGAAATAAGCAATGAAGAAAAAGAGGAAGGCCTTCAATGTGTTCACCTCTTAGAAACATGAGAAAATCGCCACAGCAATCAATGAAACTACAGGAAACAAATTTTTGGATCTGCTGCCAAAATCTACTGATTTTTACCTTCAAAAAGGTTCTGGAGCCTTTCCTCTTCACCCATCCCAA
The DNA here is from genome assembly GCF_965638725.1 of Aptenodytes patagonicus. NCBI lineage: Eukaryota > Metazoa > Chordata > Aves > Sphenisciformes > Spheniscidae > Aptenodytes > Aptenodytes patagonicus. Next base: position 8,697,573 of record NC_134950.1, on the reverse strand, counting down.
GGTCAGCAAAATTCATACTTCCACACAAAAAAAAGGAAGTGGACTTGAAAGGAATCAAAACATAAATTGCCCATCTGACTGCTAAAAATTATATTATCTGTTGTCTGTTTTCCTACTAGGGCTACACAGTTACATAAAACAGCACCAACTTTTAGGACCCTTGGGCCCTCCCCGGGCTGCAGGGTGGGTCTCTGCTCCAGCGGGGTCTCTCCAGGGCCGCAGGGGATCCCTGCTCCGGGCCTGCAGCACCTCCTGCCCTCCTCCTCCTCCTCCTCCGGCCTCGGGGTCCCTCTGCTGCTGCTCCCTCCTTGGCTTCCTCCTCCTCTGCCTGTGCCGCCTTTTGCCCTTTCTGGCACCTCTTTTCCCCCAGGTGCCCCCAGCTTGGCCGAGGGGCTCAGCCCTGTCCTGTGGTGGGGCCCTTGGAGCCGGCTGGGACCGGCTGGAACCAGCTGTGTCCGGCACGGGGCAGCCCCAGCCTCTCCTCACAGAGGCCTCCCCTGCAGCCCCACTACCAATGCCTGGGCACGGACACCCCGTACAATGTCAAATGTAGATGTTTTGATGTGCAATCCAGAAAATGATCCACACCCATCCTCATGGGCATATAACTATTTGGTGACACCAAGAGGTAAAACATAATACCATCTTTTTCATAGTTAACCGGCATGATTAGGAATTTATAGTGAATAGGAGTATATTGCAAAAGAAGTTGATGTTTTTATACTCCATTTACCAGAGTAGAGCTGATTAAGTAGATTTCAGGGCTGAGAGGCTTATATCATGGAAGAATTTACTCTGGAATTGGAAAGATCAAGTCAGTGCACAAGATGGGAAAAGAAAAATCCAAGATGATACTACAATAGATCAGATGATGCCCAAATTCAACTTTGGTTTATGTCTTTGTGATATATACATTTTCTTTTCAGCTCTCAGTATATGCAGCATTAGTATGAAACTTCATTTTTTTATCCTATATCCATTTCAAATTGCAACCGAAGAAAATGCATCAGTTCAACCCATGAGCCTAAGTTGATGGATATATTCTGCTTCTCTTCAGTGCACTTTAAGAAAGACTATTTATCTTTATCGTACATTAAACATCTGTGGAGAATCATAAAGCACTTCAGAGTGGCTAAAAAATCCCAGAATTCAATAGCAATGTTTTCTTTCTAACTGCTGAGTTTTTTGCATGATGCTTTTCACAATTAGGAAAACAGCACTTCCAAAGAATGTATCATGAACTTGAGTATGTGCTGAGAGATATTATGGGCACTACTGTAACGTAGATTGTTACTTAAACAACATATTTTAAGTGGAGTTTTAGTGGTTCCATTGTAAGTGCAGCTTATTCATTTTCTATTTTCAGAAAGAAAACAAGATGTAACTACAAAATATTCTTTGATTCTTCCTGAGTTGAATTTGCTTGCTCTATCCCATTTAGCTAGAAGCTAAAGCTGGTTTGAATCAGAAGCATTTTCTTTCTGCAGGACCAAATGAAGTCTTCCTTTACAGAGAAACAGTTTCAAATTTGTTAGCAAGGTAATGTAGGTCACTCAACTTGCTTTTTGCTTGGAGTTTCTCTTTGTTTTTTGAAATAACTGTGGCCTTAAAATTGGTAAAAAACCAAAGGTACCTTTTTTTACTACAGAACTGAACGCTAATTGCCCAACTAAAAGACCAAAAGAGACGTTCAAGCACATATATATCCTTACATCAACTGTTTTGTAGACACCAGGGCTAACAAGGCTTGATTTCCTATGGGTTTATGTCGTATGTCCCCTACATATTCCTCATTTCAACACCCACCCAAGCCAGAAATATTTGTTGCGACCCTCCCTCTGCAAATTTCCACTGCCTTCTCAATATCCACCTTTTGCTTCCATAGTAACTCAAGGTCTAACTATATTTCCCAAATACTTCCTACACTCTCCTCAGCTTTCCCCCAGGTTTCCAGAGCCCTACCATCATGACTTCTGTTTTCTTTAACTACCACCTAGGCAAGAATGCTAACATGCACAAAGAGTTCAGTTACCAACATGTTGATTAGCTGAGTGACTACTGCTAGAATAGGTAACAGCTGAGTTCTCTCTTCCAAACAGCCCTTGCACCAAAAGAATCGTTTTTTACTACTCAGTGACGGTTTTCCCTAAATTTAGAGGAGCTGAGTATTTCTTTGACCTTTCTCTTCCATCAAATAGGGTGAAAATAACAGAAATGGCATTCAAAAGCAGAGCTGAGATAAGAATGACGAGCCTTGTTTTCTCAGGAAACCAGGCAAAAAAAAAAAAAAGAAAAACAAAAGAAATTTGGTCTTGCCAAATTGCAATAATTTTCTAATGTAACCCAGTATACATTTGTTCTTTGATGCTGCCTGTTTCACTCATGGGGCAATCCAGAAGCTGAGGGGAAAAAATATGATAATGGAGTCTCTGGTTGCTAAAAAAGGGCTGGAGGGTAGGGAAGGAGCATCTCATCCCATTACAGCTGCTCAACCTGATTTCATCCAACAGCTAAAAACTAGCCTTGATATTTTTATGGGATCCTGAGAAAGATGGAATAGTTTAAAGTAGCTGTATGAAGAGGAACAAGAATGGTCTGGCTGATTTCTCCCAGCTTCCGCATGATGCCACATCTGAGATACCGTGTTCAGCATTATTCTCTCCCAAAATCTTCAAGCAGTGGCATTGTTATACCAGCTCCAGAATCCAGGAGCTCTCCATTACGCTGGAAAATTCACTGATGTATGGTAGGTTACAGCAATGTCTCTCACTCCCAGAATACATTGTTTTCTTTTACTGTTGTCCTTCATGAAAAAGAAAACACTGAAGGAATACATAGAGATTTTTGCTATCTTCGGTTTAGTCAGAATAATCATAAATCTTGTTACAAGTGTTTTTTCCTTCCTTCTCTCTTTTGCTATAGTAACATATCATCTTTCAAGCTAGACAGTAAATTCTTTGAAGAAACTACAATGTCTGACTTATATGACTCCCATTCTGATTTGAGTTTTACTAAATAAACAATCTAGAACAAAAGGATTTATATAGCAATATACTAACAGAAAACGCAGCAGAAAACACAGGCATATCAAAGTTTATGATAAGAACTGTAATAATATTTCCAACTTCAACTATATTATACTTACTTTACACATGGGGTCATGAAAACAACTCAAGCATGAATGCCACATACAGAGGGTCTATTTAAGAATGTTTCAAATTAAGGGAGGAACATCTTCATTATTTTCAAAATCGGCATAACTCTTCTTAGTTTCTGTAATCTTCTCTGGTTGTAGCCTAATAGGTCCCTGTCCAATTCGTTCCTTTTTTTGGATTATCTTTGTCACATCAGGGAATGAATATTTACTGGGATCCACTTCTAATTTCTCAAATTGTACGCTCCTGAAACAAGAGGAAAACAAATGGAAAAAACTTAATTTCAGTGTCAAATATAACAAAACTGTTTTGGGTGCCTGTTTATAAACCTGTTGACTTAAGTGTGAGAGTTGTTACTGAGTCCAATTAAACCAAGATTAAGAGTTCTTATTACTTGAAAACTGATTGTTACAAAAAACTCATTGTGAACACAAAGAAGTGCTACAAAAACTCTAAAATTTTATACAAAAGAATCCTTAGCCTGCAAACATCAAAAGTTAATTTTTTTACATCTATAATTTGCTTTATATCAGAACATGGTGGTTGCTGGTATCACATTACAAGTGGTTGGCTTTTGATGTAAGACAGGTGTTTCTTAGTACAATTGGTTTTTTGTTATTTTTTTCTTTCCGTTCATTTTTAGCACAGTTCCTTCACACTAGCTGTCTATTAATTTCTATGTGACAGATTCATCTTTGGAAAGCAGAAATACTTGTATTTAGAGAGAAAATGTAATTGTACTGATTTATTTGCTTTTATCAGCTAATTCTTATGTTTTGGCATTATAAATCCACACCATGTTTGTATTATGAAAAAAATTTTAAATGAAAGTATAAGAAAGGTCAGAGTTATAACAGAATTTCCAGATTTTATTGCTATTAAGGATATTCTTTTAGATCACACTTAGAAATGTGTACAGGCCACTCACTAAGGCAACCTATCCACATCACATGATGATCACATGATGATCAAAGTTTTGAAATATACTTTCTGTCTTGCAGCATTTAAAGCCACTGTTCTTTTCTAATAGAGGAGCTCAACAATTAAATGGAAAAATCTAGTCTGTTTTCAAGTAATTTGTAATTGTTTACAGGAAAAATGGCAAAATGGAAATTTAATCGTACAATGATATTCTAATTTCTGCAAATTCCAACACAATTTGTACATTTTCATACTAATTTTCATTTTATACTGAGTGCTACTTTGGGTCAAAGTTCCAAGCTCAGCATTACAAAAGACAGTGTGTCACTCTTCAAAGATGTGAGAAAACTACATGTTTACCCAGGAGATCAGAAAAGCTGATTAGGAATAGAACAAACAAAAAAGTAGCAAAGTCACTGAATGAAAGAATACATTTCTTTGATGACAACACAGGTAATGAAAATATGTAAATAAAGTATATTACAAGATTTCTAATTGAAAATCACCATCTTTAGTTGTTAAAACAAAGAGAGAGTTTTGCCAAGGAAATTCCAAATTCTGCCAGTGCTTCTCCATCAAGTTTCTATGGGGTCTGAGCAGACATCCCAGCCCACGTCCATGTGCAGGATCTCTGTCCCAGTGGAGGAGAGATGCAGAGGGATTTATGGGAGGTTTCCTCCTCTCCTCCTATGTTAGTGCCGAGGAAAGCATGACTAACAGAAGAGGCAGCCATCAGCTTAGCCGCCTCTTTCAGCCTTGTGCCACTAGATTTTTCTTGTGCTCATTTTACTGAGTGGAAAACGACCAGAGAAGCATCCTGCTTTAATAACCTGGATAACCTTTTCCAAAAAGTGGCACAAACAAACAAAAAACACTCAGAGGAGAATTTTATGGGTAATGAAAATAGATACAAGAAAACTCTTATTTCATTACCCTGATTGTTCTTCAATTTATACGGCTAGATTTTTTTCTTATACTACAGAGTTTAAGGAAATAAAAGTGGATTCACTTTGTGGCAACATTCTAGAAAACGTTCATCCCCAAGAGGTAAGAGACATTTTTGTTTCCTATGTAATTTATGAGATGGGCTGTGACCTGGAATCACTTATCAGTAGCTGTTGGGGAGACTCCAAAGAGAGCACACCCTGCCCAGAAGGTTAATCTAATCACTAATCACTAATCTGAAGGACTTCAGAAAAAGCTAAATAGCATAAATATGAAAAATTAATTACCCTCAGCCTGTGCTTCCGTCACATGGTAGAAAAGATTTTCTTTGATTTGAAGTATTTTAATTAGTAGTGGTATTTTACATTTGTTCAACAGCTCTAAAACTGTACAAATTGTTATTCATGAAAATACAATAAACTCTACGGAGTTTGCATAGCTTATTGCTTAGTAGCAGAACAAACTTCAATACACCAGAAATGAATTAACAGTGAGCGTCGTAAGTAACAATCCACATCAACAAGCTATGAAAGGATTATACGCATCAGTCATTCTCAAAATTTAATCAGCACATGTTATCTAGAAGTATCTATTAGCAACAGACAATAGGAAAGACTGAGAATCAAGCACAGGTGATTTTTTTCCAGAAAGGAAATGTACTTATATGCACATGATCAAATATTTTATACTTGTTTAGTAAAGCTTCATAGTGCTATCTCAACTACCATGATACAAGTGTCTGGCTGATGACAAGACTCAGTTATGCTAAAGTCAGTGCAGCTACAACATACATCTGCTGAGAATCTGCTCCTCTCATCATGTAATCTAGGTAAAAAGAGGCTGGGTATTGATGTCAAGACTAACCACCTGAAAATTTTTGGAAGAAAGATGAGTTTTAGGTCATCTAAACATTTTTTCCATGTAATTCTACCTAGCAGAATGAAAATAATCTTGCTGCTGAAGCTCCTCCATGAGCAACAGTAAGACAACCGTGATGAAAACAATAATACTTCTTGCAGGACCAGCTACAGCACATGTCTGGAAATCTCAATATTTGCAAATGATTTCAATTTCAGGTTTAAAAAAAAAATGAAGTTAACAGTTTTTAGCACTGCTACGTGCTGCCGAGTGTTCTCTACTCAAGGGAAAATTATGGCCTAAAGATTAGAGTACCATACAAAAATAAATAATACTGGATTAAATCCTTTCTTTTTTCCTGGCATTTTTTTTCCCTTAGAAAGGCTATTTCTATCTCCACATAGTTCAACAATGCTTTTAAAAAAGAAAATGAAAAGACTCCACAATAAAGAAAGTCAGTCCTTCCATTTTGCATAACTATAGCAGCCTGCTGAACAATCTGGTGTGTGACAGAGCACATATCTGATAATTTGATATTTTTTATAATTTACACCTTTTTTCACACAGTTCTTAATCCCCATATTTGATATTTTAATGATTTGACAGTTACATTCCCCTGTTTCAACTTCTGAATTTCAATAAAATTTAGATTGCTAAAGATTTCTCATACATTTGATCCAGAATATACGGTTTTTGTCATTTGATTGAAAGTTTCCTTTCTGGCATCAGGATTTCCGAAGATATTTACAAGACACAACCACCAGCTTTGGAGAGGCACTTTTTCCAGTCTTCTAACATTGTGAATGAAACAGCACAAAAGTCATTATCATCTTACAAAAAGTACTAATAAATCCTTTTCTTGAATAAGAAAATAAAGTGATTCCAGTATATGGAATTATATCTTATTTGAGAGCTTTGAGAAAGACAAATCTTTATTTATGTATGTTAAAAACTGATGGTGAATGTGTGACACTTGCCATACTCTGGTCTCAACTTTTGAAAATACAGGCTTAGAAAAATCTACTAGGTAATCGAAGCAAATAATAATGGTTTTATAAATACTTGGAATATTAATACCTCTTTCATTGTGTAAGAGGCCTTTCAAATCTCCCTACATAGGTGTAACCTGAAATGAAGCTATAACTGGAGTCTTCAGAATCAGTGTATCATTGGGAAGATATGAATACACAATGGCTGGTAGAATCAAATTCATTTTTCAAGGACTAAACTACAATCAATAAGAACTAACAAATCACTGGTAAAAAGTTCTGATAAATAAAAGGCTGATGATATCTAGGTCATTCTGTTCTAAAAGACAAATACATCTCACAAAAAGGATTCATCAGACTGAGAATGTATATAATACTAGCATCCAAGTTTCTAAAAGTTAGACAGAAAATCACTGTCACTGTGACATTTTCAACTTCACTGTTCCATTCCTTACCTTCTTTTGCACAATCACTTCAAGATACCAAATTTCAAACTGACCTTGTCTGTGAGCAAGAAATATGCTCCAACACCTGCAATATGCAAATTGACCCTGAATTTCTAGGTCTGGCTAGAATACCATCTTATTTTCACTCCTCAATTAACCCAGAAAAATAAAAAGCACTGTTAAATTTGTCAAAGTTGAGTCCCTCATGTTTAAACATTAGGGAAGCTTACACTGAAAACACACTTTATTCTAACAAGGTGTTAAGACTTTGTTTGCAAAGTTATGGAATGTTACAAAGAGACTTTAAAGTACGTCTCTGCCCTCAGTCTTTTGTCCTCGTCACATACGAACAACTGGAGATTACTTTAGAGTGTAGTGATCAAGAGTTAATTGAACAGTATTCTTGAGAATGCTTTTCTCCAGAAGGGCACATTTCTGAAGTCTCCTCACCCTTATTACAGTTATGGATTACCAGATGCCTCTGTGTGCAAATTAATTTTCAAATCACTTCTGAGGCACCCCACCTTTTGTTCTCCTCATTAGTCAAATGATAGAGATATATATCCTCTACTTTGATTAGCTCCAGGCCCCCATGAGAATGCAAATGAATCTATACTTTAAGATTAACATGAGTAAAAAGCTTTTTCAATATGTTGCTTAGTCATACCTGACTCCACTTTCTGGTTAAGAACTCAATTGAATTATAATCCCTATGATTCCTCCTTTCCCAGACAATGTAACTTGCATTGTAAAAATTCTCAATGTCTTCATGACAGCTAACAAACTATGTAGCCTGAAAATATTATTTCTGCAAATTTATTCAACTCTCAAGATTTACGATCTTCTCCCAGGTATTTATAGAAGGCAAACATGACATCTCATTAGAATTGGGAACTGATTTGCCATTTGCGATCTTTCCACATGTTTATTAATCTTTTGTGCAGGCCACACTTTGGATGCACTTAGCTTTCTTCAAGTTAAAATATTCATGCTTGGTTTAGACACAAAAGTGAATTTGGGTTTTGAAAGATCACATAAATCCTCTGGCAGTTCTTTCAGGTTAGTTTGCCTACAGCTCCATTCAATTTCTGACCTCATCTTACCTCCCATTCCCAGTCTTGAGGAAATTACTCTTTTTATTCTACTGTATTTCTTTGCAACATGAAGTTCTCTCTTTTCCAACTTGTCACACCTCTATCCCTCTGTGTGTAAACTGTAGAAATGTAAGACTGGGAGAGATTCTCAGCCATTAAGTCTGTGGAAAGGGAGTATTCTCACACTTCACGAGGATTCTTTCAAAGATCCAAATTAGGACTCCTCACTCCCAAAGGAAGATTCTTACCCTTACATCTACAAATTTTTCCCACAAATTTGTTCTTTGCATCTTCTCCACCGAAATGAACGAAACTAAATCAGGGTCATCCAGTAAATCAGAGCTTTGCAGTATGTCTCATCTTCAGCAACACTGTTACATCTCATGTGAGACAACTGTAGTTTTTGAAATAATCAGTGTTTTTTTCTTTGTTTGTTAATAAATGGAAAAAAGCTCAACTAAAAATAAAAAGTCTCCAAGGAAAGTAAATTAATGCTTGTTCATTACTGTGAAATTGTAAACCATAAAATAAATTCTGTTAATGAGTCTTATGATGACGTTTGCTAGAAAAAGGTTGGCATTACAATCCAGTACAGTGATTAAAAACATACAAGTTTTCTTGGCCTGAAGTTCAACATAACTTACAGGCATTTTTGTACATTTGATGTCTCTCTCAACTAGTGAAATTTGGCTGAAACTGGATAACCTGTTCAAAAGCATTTATGGGTGTACCAGCAGACAGTGGTAGACATTCCAACAGCATATGCTTTTCTTTTGTTTTCCTTTTAAGAATCCAGATAGAAAAATAAAAAATAAAAAAAAAAACAACCCCAAAAAAGCCATCGATTACATACTGCCACTAAGAACTGATTCCAGCTCAATGTAAGTCAGATTTCTAACCTAATGCATTACACGGTATTGTTTATAGCACCTCCTGGCTTAGTCAACTGGTGCAATCTTACTTAGCTAAGAGGAGAAAGACACTTATAGCAGTAAGATTTGCAATGCTTGAACTACTCAAATAGAAATCACCTCTACCTTACATTCCTTATTTCATTATAAAAGATGTGTATAGACCAGAACTTGCTGATTTGTTTTTAATCCTGCTTTGTGAGGTACCCTAGAAATTGCTGCTCCATTCCTTTTCCTCTTCAAATTAATCCATTCTCTGGCTGTATTTCTCAACCTCTATATATAAAGATCTACAGTAAAAAAAAAAAAAACAAACAACCAACCCAAAAAACCAAAAACCAAAGAAAAACGTATCTCTCATGTATTCCTATGTATCTTTCTTTACTGGAGGAATTCAAGTGTGTGCATATTTACATTTAGAGACATTTTGAGTTTTATTTCTTTTTTTTTCTTTTCCAATGTGTTAAAGGAAGAATAATCTAAAGCTGAGGGTATGAGACAAGGATTATTTACTTTATGTAACTGTTACTCTTAAAATTCGCAGTATGACTTCAGAAAAGTCAGTTCCTACCTACATCTGAATTTCACCTGTGCACCTGTGGTGAACTCAGCTTCTGTACCTCACAGATGAATTGTGAGGCCAGTTACAGTAAAGACTGGCATACTCAGCTACTACATTAATAGAGGCTTTATAAGTGTAATAAATCAATCTGCCAAATTCCTCCCATAGAAACTTGTCTCTCTGAAGGTTTGAAATACGGTTTTGTATACAGTCACAGAATAAATCTTTCTTATGTGGCAGAAGTAATGATAGTATCATCATGTAATCTAGCTAACAAGAGTTAAAGAGATTTAAAGCACTACATTATATCTTAGTAGACTATATGTCTGACAGCATTTAGCTAAGACATCTGTAGCTGTCAAGTGTAATCACTGTAATGAATGTTCTTCTGTAATCTGAGAGACAACTATTCAGCAAATTTTTAACATCTGGCTAGTCAGCAACTTTTCAACTAAGGAGGTCAAAAATTACTATTTTTAGTTAGAACTGACTAGTTCTAACTAGTTCTAACTAGTTTTTTCCTAGTTCTACTTTTGTGATATATATTCCTGCAATATTTTAACAGTAAAATTTGTATTTTTCCTTCAAAATCTGTAGTAAGCATATTCATAATTACTTAAAACTGCATTGAAATCAAACACAAATTCTTGGAGGGTCACTATGCCATTGAAGTATCTTCAGTTCATCAGCTAGCAGGAAAGGGGACCATTTCACATTATTACTTCCACTACATCCATGTTCCCATTATGACTTCTATTTAAACATTTACTTTGTAGCCAAAACTAAAGACACACAGAGGGTTCTAAGGAAATATATATTCCTAATGCACAAGTTAACCAACTCTTTTGCTGTTTGGCAGAATCCGTTTGGAAGACAGATAATGTCAGTTATCTAACGAAGGAAGATATACTTTTCTCCTGGAAAAAATCTAAGACGTTTCTTTTGACTGATTTAGAATCATAGAATCATAGAATGGTTTGGGTTGGAAGGGACCTGTAAAGGTCATCTAGTCCAGCCCCCCTGCCGTGGGCAGGGACATCTTCAACTAGATCAGGTCGCTCAGAGCCCCCTCCAACCTGACCTGGAATGTTTCCAGGGATGGGGCATCCACCACCTCTCGGGGCAACCTGTGCCAGTGCTTCACCACCCTCAGCGGAAAAAATGTCTTCCTTATATCTAGTCTCAATCTACCCCCCTTCAGTTTAAAGCCATTCCCCCTTGTCCTGTCGCAACAGGCCCTGCTAAAAAGTTTGCCCCCATCTTTTTTAGAAGCCCCCTTTAAGTATTGAAAGGCTGCAATAAGGTCTCCCCAAAGCCTTCTCTTCTCCAGGCTGAACAACCCCAACTCTCTCAGCCTTTCTTCATAGCAGAGGTGTTCCAGCCCTCTGATCATTTTCATGACCCTCCTCTGGACCTGCTCCAACAGGTCCGTGTCTTTCTTATGCTGAGGGCTCCAGAGCTGGATGCAGTACTCCAGGTGGGGTCTCACCAGAGCAGAGCAGAGGGGCAGAATCCCCTCCCTCGACCTGCTGGCCACGCTTCTTGTGATGCAGCCCAGGATACGATTGGCCTTCTGGGCTGTGAGCGCACATTGCTGGCTTGTGTCTAGCTTTTCATCCACCAGTACCCCCAAGTCCTTCTCGGCAGGGCTGCTCTCAAGCCCTTCATCCCCCAGCCTGTAGTGATACTGGGGGTTGCCCCGACCCAGGTGCAGGACCTTGCACTTGGCCTTGTGAAACCTCATAAGGTTCCCACGGGCCCACTTCTCCAGCTTGTCCAGGTCCCTCTGGATGGCATCCCATCCCTCTGGCATGTCGACTGCACCACTCAGCTTGGTGTCATCTGCAAACTTGCTGAGGGTGCACTCGATCCCACTGTCTATGTCATTGATGAAGATACTAAACAGTACCGGTCCCAATATGGACTCCTGAGGGACACCACTCATCACCAATCTCCACCTGGACATTGAGCCGTTGACCATTACCCTCTGGATGTGACCATCCAACCAATTCCTCATCCATCAAACAGTCCACCCATCAAATCCATACCTCTCCAGTTTAGAGAGAAGGATGTTGTGGGGGACATGTCAAAGGCCTTACAGAAGTCCAGGCAGACGACATCTGTAGACCTTCCCGTGTCCACTGATGTAGTCACTCCATCATAGAAGGCCACTAGGTTGGTCAGGCAAGACTATATATATAGTCAATATACATATCCATATATATCCACAAATATATCCACCATTTGGCTTGGACCTTTTAAAAATATTTGAAATAGTAATCAAGATGGTACACTGTTGTAATCACTGCTGCCTAAGGAAAGGGTGCAGTGCTTGTGGCTCATTAGGAATCTCAACAAATTCTTGCAGTCGCTCTATCGTCTTCGCATTATGCAGGTCATTCAAGAAAAGAAGTCATGACTGATCTTTATTAAAAACAAGAAATAAAAAGCAGAATTAATGACAACTGACTCTTGCAGAGCCATTTTGCCAGTGTCCTAAGTATTGAGATCAGAAAGAACACCCATGATCCATAATGCTATTTTTTACTAACTGCTTAACCTTTCCATCAACATGCACCACAATCATATCAAACAAGGAAACAAATGCAACACTTCAAATATAAACAGAGAAACGGCTTAACAAACTTTGTTGTTACTATATCTTATTCTGGTATGAATACCATTGCCTATAGCAAGAGGAAAAGGAAAGATTAAAAGATATATCATAGTATTTTTACTTAGGCCAAGTGTCCATCAACCCTAGTGTCTATCTACAGCAATGGCTAGTAACACTTGCTAAGAGTAAAAACAAAAAATAGTGCATCACTGATATTTGCTTGCTTCTGGCAGTCATTAACTGCAAGATTTCAAGAGCTGGATTTTACATCACATCTAGTAGGATGGATCTATCATTATAAAACCTTGCAGAATTGCTTTTTGAACCTATGTATTAGTGCAGTAGCTCATCCTGTATACCAGCAAGCAAATACATTCATGAGAGAGATTCAAAATCATTGCTTTCTAAATGGTTTTCAGACTTCGGTTACATAGCAAGGAGCTCTGCAGAGGCAATTCTCAGTAGGTGATTTAGTTTTAGTATATACCAGTTTAATAATCCGAATGAGCTGATGGAACAAAACTGATAGGCAGAAATAAGTGCTTTTTTGGCTCTGCTATTGGAGCAGATCGCTTTATAAACAGCACCAGACAGGCCATTCATCTAAAGGTTTTAGACATAGTTTTACTCTATACAAATCAATATATTCATACTTTCAGCAATAACATAAGAAGCATACATTCTGGCATGTGAATAACAAACAGACAAAAAATAAAACTAATGCAAAAGAAAGAAAAAAAGGAATTACCTTCTTGCATTTTTTTGCAGTGTATTGCAGTCAGAATCTTTAATTGAAGTTGATACTTTTTGCTTAGCCAGGATTATTTCTTTAGCCTAAAATAAAAATAGACAGAAAAATAAGTCTCATAAAAGTTGATATTTATGCTTGCAGGCATTTAAATAACTTCTCAAAAATAGAAAAATTAAAAGAGTCTGAATAAATTTTCTCTTGTGACACTTACTTACCCTTTCTGTTAGATTTTAACACTTCACTCAGCATGAAACACATGCGTAAGGCAATTTTAACAAAATTATCTGAATGGAATTATATTCAAATATATATATGAGTGTATATATATATAAAAAATATTTAAATATATACAACTATTTGTATTTAAATATATGCTGTCTTGTTTAGTACCATGTTAATAATGCACATCATTGCTGATTTTCTCCATAGCTAACTAACTGGTTCATGATGTGCTTTCCACTTGCATTTCAGTTCTGGTGTCCATGTGCTAGTTCAGACATTTTTATTAAAGAATCTGCTGCAGTCTGGACTCCTCTCCACTCTTTATAAAAGGGACGAGTGACCACAAACTCCCTCAGCTCCTTTGCTAGAACAGAATCTTAAGTTCAAAGTCCACGTGAATTCCCCTTCTCAAAGAAAACATGTCCATCACCATTTTTTGGAAGACATGTTATTGGCAAAGGGTATCTCATGGCAAAAGGGTATCTCCTTCCCTTCTTAGCAACATCATGAGAGAAGGACACCTTAAGCATTTGAAAGGAGTCTGTTCCAGATGCCCAGTAAACTTAAAGTCTCTGTTCTAAAATCTGCAAGAAATAAGACAGAGCCTGTAGCTTCTGTCATTCATTTCTGAAATTCATTGTGAAGGGGCTGATCCCCTCTGATTCTGTATATACTCTGGTGAAGAAAAGTCTGTTTCTTTGGACCTTCCCTCTCTTCTCAGGAGGCTTTCTAGTGCCCTGTTCTTTTAAAAATAATTTATTTCTTTGATCCCCTTGAGACTAATGTTCCTTACTTTGCCCTCAGAGCACATCATCAAGGATGGTGAGGAAATTTGCTGATTCTGCAATCAACAGAAAAGGCTTCCTTGACAAGAAGCAATCCTGGAACTTAGGGAAGGGATAGGATTTGCCTACTAAAACAACTCTTATCAATTATCAAATATTGTTTAACTTAAAAGCTCTTTTGCTCAAAATATGCCCTCCTACCTCTGTTCAAGAAAAATTTTAAGTGATACTCTAATTTTTCTTGTTTCAGAAACACAACTCCATATGCAACAATGGTATGTGAGCTTCATCAAGCCGGTAGTTGACCTTCCATCTCTTAATGACGTTGATCAAGTGAGGATAACTGTTATGGAAAACAGAACTGCCATAGCTTCAACCATGGCCAAATATAAAACTTCGGGCTCAGTAGAAAGATAACTGTATGAAATTTAAAGCCTGTGATATACAGGAAGACAGACTACATTAATATAATGAAGCTTTCTGAAAGTGATTCTATGAAACTATTGCTAATATTTGCATTAATCCGAAAACAGAAAGGAGAGCTCTTTTAAGATCATTATCAGAGAATTCTAGAAGTGGATGTGTTAAATAGAATCTGGAATATATTTGAGAAAACAGAATGAATATGTGAAAATAATATTTTTAAGCTGAGTCATCTTTACAGTCCACATTTTTTTCCTCCAGTGGCTTTCTTCTTCTGCAACAGGAATTCCACTGAGTAACAGAATTTCCCTGAAACACATTTATTCTAAAGGATGAATAGATTTCTAGGGTTCCACAGCTGTATGTCTCCACGTGCCTTTGACAGTAATGAAATATTACTGCATTTTCCATACCTAGATAAGTGAGAATTATATAATGAATTTCTATCAAATAACCTTTGCAGTGACATGCATAATATATACCACTCCTATTTTTAAATTAATTAAGGAACCTACCTCTCATTGATCTTTAAGTTTCTAAATGCTTTTGAAGGCCTAGGCAATAAAAAGCTGGCAGTATTCATTTGTGACTGCTTATATAATAAAGAATTAATCAAAAAGTCCATATTCTGCTCTCTGATTCACTAAAATAAGGAAAGTGAAGTTTTACAACGACACAGAATCTCAGAACCGTAAATAAAAACTGCTTGCTAATAACACTGTTTTTTGATGCTGTTTCTCAGACATTAATTAAAATGCTACTGATGTAATCTACTGATGACATTTTACAAAATCACTGATTTAATATTCCAATTTTGGTCAGTCTATTAAAGAAAATCTCAGTTTTTAATTTTCCTGCATCATCTGCAAAGATGACACTGCCAGAGCATAGAGGTTCAAAGTTTGAAAAGCTTCATGTCACAAATATTTTTCCCAGAAAATGCAGCACGTACAACGTGGTCACTAGCAACTCCTTACTCATGCAAAATCTTTATACAGATGATTATTACAGTATAAACACTACACTTTAAAAGTGTCACTGTATCATTTCACTGAACGTTGTGTCCTTCAGTTTGTTTTGATGACCTTCCACAAAATGTTGGTAGACACTGCCTTAGAAAGACACCCATTCTGCAGTGATTTGCTGTGCAGTAAATAGTACATTTAAGAAAAATTTTTCCAGAAAAGGTGAAAATCATTTGCTTTCTTTTACTTCTTGTGGAATTTACTATCTCCAACATCTGTGGCATGGCAAGGTCATTGGAGAGGCAAGGAAAGAGGTTTTGTTTTTCATTTTAAAGGCTAGGGAACTATGAACAGGCCAGAAGATGAATGGTGAAAGGTTTAGTAACCTGATCAGAAACTCTCTAAAGCAAGTGAGAAACACTTACTGAATCCAGTTAGCTTTCTGTTCTGTTACTGAGAAGAGAGAGATCTTTTCGGGATAGTATTGCAAGAAGCATATTATAGGAGACTATTTTTAGGTTAATAGCATTTTTAACATTTCAGTTACCTAAGGAATGTGCTAGGCCATTTATCTAGTTGCAAATAATTTTATTTTTATAATAATTGTTTATCAGGAACAAAAAGGTTAAATATAGTGCAATATAGTCATCAGGCTTGTCTTATCACTGATACAGCCTGAAAAAAGTTGCATGAACTCTGTTCTTCCTATTATCGTACTAAAAGGAATTTATATTAAGTTGAGGATGATCTCAAATTAGTATTCTCAAACATTGTAGATAACCTCCGCAATAATATTCTGGAAGAAAAAGATCTATTGGCCTTCCAGTTGTTGCTAACCTTTATTCATTACACTTTGCTTCCTAGATTACATCCTATTAATACCAATAAAACTTGTATGGATAGAGAGCATCTGAAAAGTGTATGTATCCCAAAACTTGTGCGCTCTAATTCAGTCCTGGGGGAAAGGAACAGATTCTGTGACTGTAATATAGAACAAAGAACAATAGATTTGAATCTGCTACGTGCAATTGCTCTGAAGTAGCACAAATCCATCTTTGGTCAGCAGATCCATGAGGTTCACAGGATCACAGACTCACAGAATGGTTGAGGTTGGAAGGGACCTCTGGAGGTCATCTGGTCCAACCCCCCTGCTCAAGCAGGGCCACCTAGAGCTGGTTGCCCAGGGCCATGTCCAGATGGCTTTTGAATATCTCCAGGGATGGGGGCTCCACAACCACCCTGGGCAACCTGCACCAGTGCTCAGCCACCCTCACAGTAAAAAAGTGTTTCCTGAAGTTCAGAGGGAACCCCCTGTGTTTCAGTCTGTGCCCATTGCCTCTGGTCCTGTCATTGGGCACCACTGAAAAGAGCCTGGCTGCATCCTGCTATGCATCCTCCCTTCAGGTATTTATATACATTGCTAAGATCCTCTCGAGCCTTCTCTAGGCTGAACAGTCCCAGCTCTCTCAGCCTTTCCTCATAGGAGAGATGCTCCAGTCCCTTCATCATCTTCATGGCCCTTTGCCGAATTCTCTCCAGAATGTCCACGTCTCTCTTGTGCTGGGGAGCCCAGAACTGGACACAGTACTCCAAGTGTGTCTCACCAATGCTGAATAGAGGGGAAGGATCACTTCCCTCGACCTGCTGGCAACACTCCTAATGCAGCGCAGGATACAATTAGCCTCCTTTGGCAGAAGAGGACATTGACGGCTCATGTTCAACTTGGTGTCCACCAAGACTCCCAGGTCCTTTTCTGCAAAGCTGCTTTCCAGGATCCAGGTTTTTGGATCCATTGACAATGAAGATATTAGACCATGCAGCACTCCATTCATGCGTATCTTTCTGTGTTCGAGCTACACAAGTAGGTTTTGACCACACCAAGGCAAAGCTCAGAACATCAATTCAGTTATTCTATAGAGCTTCTCTCTCCTCAGGTCTCACAAAAATCTGTGAATCATGACATTCTGAGATGAAGCAGGCTCCAGACCCTCAGGCTAGGTAAAATATGTAGGTGTAGCTAAAATATCAAGGTAAGTGAAATGTAGGTGAAATATAAAGTTAATAATGGAATAAAGGCAGTTCTCAATCACAATATGAAGAGATAATATTTATTATTTTGCTCATTTAGGTATGACTTTCTAGGCAGGCAGCAGATTTGGATATATCCAGAGACTCTTTGAAATATTTACATTTTCTAAGGCACTGATCATCCACACAGAGACTAGCAAGACATATGAGTAATAAAAGCGGGTTATGGGATAGAAAACTGATAGTACTTAAAATATCCAAAAGACAAGTAAAATAGTAAACAAAACTGTTCAGAAACATTTGAAAATGACATTATCCAAAATGGCAAATGTCAAGGCCTCAGTTTCAAAGAAATAAACTTACGAAAGCATAAATTCTCATATGAGTGAATTTTGAACATTAACAAAATATGGATCTTAACCAAATGAGTACAATTTTCAGCATTCTTCAAGCTCCTGGTGAAACTGCATGTTTGATGCTAGAATGACAGTTTGTAATTTAATGAGAGGCTGTCCATGTAGGGAAAGACAGATGGTATGGGACTGGAGTGTAGAAGAAAACATAGAAGGTATAGAACCACAAGTGGAAAAAGCCAAAAGCTGAAAAATAACTTTTTAGTTACAGCTACTAGTTGCATAGTCTAAGAATAAAATCAGAGCACAAAGAGAAAGAAATGACCCCAAATAGCAGCTGAAGGTTCCTCCTTCAGAAGAAAATGCTGTAATTGATATATCCTGGCAGATTCATATGTAGCACCATGTCCCACTGCTCCTACGCAGCAGAGAAACTTACTAGAGGCCAGAAGGGTAAGACTAGAGCACCAAGAATTTCTTTTTTTCCTACAACTATCCTTAGGCAGGGTTACCTTATTTCTGAAAGCCAAAAATATATGATGTAGGCCTAGAGGCCTTAAAACTTAAAAAAAAAAAAAAAAAAAAAAAGGAGGGTTTGCCCAACCCTCCAAAGGCATAATGGAAGAAGACCATGAAGCTGAAGTTGATTAATGTCTTCCACAGCTCCCAGAACCCCACCATATAATCCATTCTCATCTCCAGAACTCTACCTTCCTAAAACTTCCAGCTTCCTGCCTGCTTCAAGCCCTTCAATCCATCTCTGCTCTTCCTGCAGGTCCAAGAACCCAGTCTTGCACCAGACAACATCAAGTGCCACCTTAAATGCCTTCCTGTTTCTGCCAGCATCCTACCCCTTATGCCCCAAACCTGAAGATACCTCTGCCACTCAGATTCCCTCTGTCCCTTGTCTTGTATTACGGTTCACACTGCTGCATCTTCCCTGTATTTAAGCTCTAATGCCCCCTAAACTTCCACTGACTGCTGGCTGGCCACCCGTTACCTCTCTCAATGCCTACTTCAGTAAGGCAAGTTGACCTCCATGTCTTCGACTGTTCCTTATTACTGGTCATTCCTTCACTATTCTCTAATTTTTTGGTAGACGTGTGGGAATGCGTAGATGTCCTGATTCCACCTTTGATTCTACCTCATCTACTCATTATGTCATCTCCCAAATCAAAATACCACTTACGTATCCAGGGTACAAACTACATTTACTGAAACCATAGGAATACACAGAGCAGAGAGAAAATAAAGTGGACGTCCCTATCAGTTTGCTTTCATTTACACTGCAAGAACTGGGCTGGGCAGGGAAGAGAGAGAATGCAAAAAACACTTTAAGCCAATTTGCTTTTACTTGCCAGCAGAACTCTCAATTGACTTGAATCCTGATCAGCATGACACCATACCGGCAAACGTCAGAGCACAGGGGAGATAGGAGAGCACAGAGTTAGGAATATTAGGGGAATATGACTTCTACCCAGGTTTCTTTAAGTACTAGGGACTGTTGTGCAGCATTTTTCAGTTGAAACACCATGTTGCCACAACCCTCTTGGTCTGTGATTACATATACTTGGTACAGCTGGTCAGTGGATCCTTTCCAGCCAGGAAGAGCATGAAGGGAAAATGAATTAAGAAACTCTTGTTCTGATCACCTGAGATGTGAGAGTACTACATCACCCCTGTCCTTGAACCAAAATGTAATCTTCATACGTATATGTGCCACACAAATTTTGAAAAATTGATTTGTTTTTATTATTTCACAGGTGGAAAAAGAAAGTAGATAAGTTGCTTATTTTCAGTTATTTAAAAAATCCATCTTCTTACACATTTGCACAATACTGCATGTTTTACAGAATGTCTTTTCATATATAAAAAGCTGGTTTTGTTGATGATAAAGGAAATACAAATAGCTCTATTAATACTGATTTTCATAGTGTTCCGTTAAAGGGATCTTAAATCCTAAGGTTTGGCTCTATGATTAAATTGTCCTTCCAGAATGTTCCTTCTTTGGAAAATGTGTCCTGATGGGAAAGACTAGACTGAATAACTTTAGCTAGCCAGATGTTACCTGTAACTCAGAAACATTCCCAAAGTACTCACAACATTTTAAGTATCTTTGTATGATGACTCCTCAGATTATTTTACATACCTTTGGCATGCTGACAACTAAATGACCGGTTGTTTGTGATCTTTTAGCAGAGCTGCTGTCTGGCTTCACTTCCTCAGGGAGCACAAGCTGAAATGGCTATGAGAAAATATGGGATTGAAGTATATCATGCTAAAATATCTCTTTTTTTTTTTTTTTTTTTGACCTGGACAGAACACATGCAGAAACATCACTATCACATCCTTTGCTCTTAAGGACAGTATAGGTCTAAATCCTCTCACTTTATGTGTAGTATTAATCCTAATAAATGATTAGCATGCTAAACAGCTTTTACTTACAAGTACAGTCATATGTATATTCCTGAATTGCTGTCATTCCTGAAGTGACATTTCTAAAGAAGGTTATAAAATGATGCTTGACTTGTATTATCAATTAAATGAGAAAGAATATCCAGTCTATTTTAGACGTAAAGTAATTCTGAAGTTTTGTTTATGCAGTTGGTACAATCAAAAATAGGGATTTTGGTTTACTGTCTAAGGTACTTTGAATTTTAAAAAAAATTGATGATAAAATTAAAACCAGTGAGAAGAGAGAAAACTGGAATGACATTTTAAATGCCCTTTCAAAATAATATACATCCATTTGTTTCTGTCAGCTATAAATTCCAGATTGTGAAATTGCTAAATTCTAGCCTAGGGCAACTAGCAAGCTCTCTTCTTAAGTGAATTATGGTACACTGTGCAGGGGGAATAAGAAGAGAGAAGGAGAGAAAGAGAGAGTGAAATTTCATTTCAGGCTTTGCACATCTTCCGGTTAGGACTTCCACAGTTTATGTGTGGTCCAACATAATGCAAGTATGAAAGAACATTTTAAGAACATTTTTTCTGCATAGGTGCACATAGTTGGTAACTCATAGAAGTCAGATCCAGAGTCCACTGAATGACTATGGTAAGCATTAACTCTTGATTTGAAATGAATGTAGTAAGAAAACACTAACCTTACCCTTCACCAGTACTCGTATGTAAGTTGGCTGGACATCAACATCAAGCAGAGAAGTGTCCAAATGTCTTCAGAATAAAATGTAAATAAATGAATCAATCTAAAATACAGTCCAGTAAATAAGCAGTGCAGACCATATAGCTCTTTAATGATGATTTCACAGTTTATAAACTACAAACTTCAATTTCAGTTATTAAGTTATATGAAATATTATTAGGATTTAACGTCTTTGGAAGAAAAACATGATCTTCCTGTGTGTTCACAGAATGTCAATTAAAATAATGTCTAAATTCTATCAAGTCCACCACATCAGCTATTGTATAACTGCAAGAATTCAAAATCTTTGTGGAAAATGAAAAGGTCTTTCTTCTATTAGTTTAGTGCTTTACATTAATATGAAAATTAATCTATTTGCTATTTAAAATTGTAAAAGTGTTTTTCTACTTTTCTTTCTGAAGGCTTAACTAGTAAATTTATAATAAGAGGGGGGGGTTTTGCACAGAATTTCCTGGAAAACAATGAACAGAAATACTTTACATTCCCAGAAAACACCGTACTTTTAAATTTCAGTACTATCAAACAAAATTTGTGACCTGTAAAAGCTCCACTTTAACATCTGCTCTTCATCATATGACACATACACTCATGTTCCTGTGACCTACTAGTGAATGCACAAGTACGTGTTCCCTATTTCCCTTCTTTTATAATTCTCAGGTGAATTTTTCAGACTTTCTAGTTTGCATTTCTTACAAGTGAGCACAGAATATTACAACATATCCAACACTCTATTGTACCTGAACAGATTTTCTGAGGCTCCAAAAAACCCTCATTCTTATAATTCAGAAACATGGAGCCCGCCTCTTTTGAGGGAAATTAATGAGCTTTAAGGGAAGAACACCTGGCTTGAATGGTGTTTCTGTGCTATAAAACTAGTTCAAGCGTTACTCTAACAAGTTCCTATTATGGGTAAATAAGCTTGTGAGTTTCCAATCCCTTCCTGAATTGTGGGCAAGGCCACTGTACTGCTTAGCAGTATATACTATCAAATAGTTATCAGGTTTCCTTGCCATATTTTGGCCTGGTTCAACCAAATTTCTTCCAGGCAATGCCCTGGCACAGTTCAGGAAATAGCGTGGGCCATAGACTCTTTCCAGTATGCAAGGAAAGTAGGACAAGGCTACCCTACTCTGTCTTGGGGAGGAGAATTATTTAACTAGAAGGGCATGAACCATATTGGAGCACTTCTAGGGCCAGAGAATGGGCAAAACCCCATTCCCTACAACCCTAATCTGCAAATGAAGAAGGGAAAAGATTTTACATAAGTATAAAAGGACAGGTGTGGAGGAAACCTGCCTGTGGACTGCAGAAAACATCAATTCAAAAAGTACAATTGGACACAGTCCCCATTGAGGAGTGTGTGAACAGTCTGAAGGGTCTTTGGTTTATTCAGCTTCATTTCTTTGGCACAGGCTTCAAGATTTATTCCATTATCCCCTATGATGTTATTTGTTTTCCTCTTGAAAAGTCCCCATTACAGGGAGGAGTATATTTGAAACACTGTGTATTAGATCTTAAGAATGGCAAAAATTAAGAGAAAAAAAAAATTCTGACCTGTAAACAGCAAGATCCAAGATGATCTGGTTGTTTTCTTCATCATCTTTCAAAGAGAAATGAAGCCTAATAATAATGACAAGAAACACCTCCAGGATAAATATAATTGGAGTGAATAAGCAAACATTATGGCATAATTCAAATTCAACTGCTAGCAATTTTACATGAATATGAATACCATTTAGACAATATGTCACATGATCATTTTAGAAACAGTTGCAATTTTCCTCACAAACAGAAAAAAACACTGGTATTTGAACCAAAGTCATTCTCACATTTATTTTCTGTTCTCCCCACCCAAGCCATAAGAGACAAAAAAAAAATACTGCTGAAGGTCAGTTAAAATTAAGATCAGGCTGTCAATGCAGAAAGAGAGACATCTGCTGGTGAAATCTGTCTGCTCTATTAACATCTGCATAGAAAAAACAGTTCATGAAAAGCATGAAAAGCCTGGAACTTGGTAATTCTAACCTTATCATATGTGAAAAAAAAAAAAAATTGCAACTTTGTTCATAGCAATTAATTTGCCTGGAGTATGAATATCTGCCTGTGCATTTCCAAAGTAAAACATGAATTGCACAATATCCTATTCTGCAAGCTTTATAATATCTGTTGAAAATGAGACTGTAGATTGTATTAGCTGCATGTTTGTGATCTGCTGGCTGACTTCGTAAAATTGTGAAAGAATCTTACCAGTTATAAATTGAAAACAACATCTATTACTACAACTGTAAGGAGATCTAGTCTAGACTTACAAGTTCTGCTCATATACTCAAACATTTCCCATGTATTAAAGTAGAGAAAAAACAGAATATAACCCACCTATAAATGAGAGGATTTTTATAAATTAGTTATTAGTATTAAATGAGAGGGTTTTGCTTAATGCAATTTATCCGGAATATTTCAGTGACATTAAAATACTTAGATACTTTGGGTTCAGGTAACAGAAAGAAGCTCAAATGTTAACAGTTCAGATGATAAATTTTTTCAGCAATAAAAATATTTGCCAGATATACTTTTTAACTCTTTGCTTTCCTGTATTCTGACACAGTCAACTTGCAAGAAAGCTTAAGGAGCTTTTAGATTATGGTATTTTTTAATGGAAAACTGCAAAGAATACAGAACAGCTTTGTTTCCCGTTCATGCTTTTTTCTCTTACTGCATCACAAATTTTGAGAATTCACTAAAACATGAAGGGCTAAAAAGAGAAAAGAATTGTAAAATTTTCTAGGGGAAAGCGTAATCAGAATTGAGAAAGATAAATAGTCTGTTCTCAGCAGCATGCAGCTATTCCTCTTGCTAACCTTTCAAAAGAATGTGAGAGAAGCTTGGACATTCCTGTGGACATTAGACTTTCACATTGAGGCAACATCTTTAGAGAACACCATCTGTCTACTTGTATCTCTTTATTTATGTCTCTCCAATACACTGCAGACTGCACTGAAGAGCTGTGATATTCTTCTTGAAGCCATGAAAAAAACTGCTTATTGATCTGGCTTTATGTGGGCACATCCACAGTCTAAATTCTAATCCAGAAAACTTGGGTGATGCAAACAGGACTGCTACTAACAGTGAACTCTAGGGGACTGTATTTCTTCTAAAAAGATAGCTAGAGCTTTATTCTAAATGTCTCTACTTTTTAGAGGCATAATCAAATTCCATTAACACAAGATTTAAACTTTTAGACTCATCTTCTTTGAACTAGAAAATTATTTAAACTTTTTTTCAGTCAACACATTTTTACAAAAAGAAGTACATCAATACAATGGTAAGTATCTTCTGGTACAGGTGGAAAAAACATGAGCTCTTCTGCCACTACCTTTAATTTTCACTATACCACTGAAAATTATGCATTGATCTTATAATGTAGGTTTTCAAATTCCTTAAATTTGCATGGATTTATAAATTCCCAAGATTTAGAAAGCATTCTTCATGCTAAGCATGTTCTTAGCTTTGATTTTCAGCTAAATCAGTCTTAAGATGGAAAAACTTGTTCAGAGGACAGCAGACAGGTAAGTGGCCCTTCATAGGCCACATTTTGATCACACTCTCCTGTAGGAGGCTCTTTGGGGAGCCGTTTATAAGGAAACAATGTTTGCACTCTCTGTCTCCTGTTTTCCCTTAGAAAAGGCTTGGTTCAAGTGAAACCAATGGTAACGCATGGCTGATATCCCTGGACACTCATTCCAAAACACTTGAATACCCAGGTGACGTTGTCAATGATAAAATACAAGAGACTTCCCCGTATCACCAGCCTCTGTTGCTAGAGACCTCATTCGGTGTCAAAGGACTTCATGCCATAGAAGTCAATTACATATCCTTCCCAATTCTGCCAGTTTTACATCTGTCATCAGAGGACAGAATTATTTTGTCCAGAAATATTAATTGGATGAAATTCTTCCACATTTAAAGTGGTTACTCATACACATTTATCTTCAGTAGTCAAACCGGTTAAACTTTTTCCACTATTGGCAAGATGCTCAAAGAAAGAGAGACTTACCATAGAAGGGAAAAGAATAAAACGTCTTATATCTTTTATGGAAAAACTAGTTTTTCAATCATCAAAGACCAAGGTGTTAAATTAAACAACCTTCAACACTTTACTCACTGAAAACTAATTCTTTTTCCAGCATCAGAACATAATTTTAGAAGTCAGTTTCCCCACCAGGAATATAATACCGCCACAAGAATTTGTCAGCCCTCTTATTTTTGTATTGTCACATATCTTGAAAGAGTTGCCTAAATCAACTGTAACGAGGTTAGCCTGTTTAACCTCTTAACCTTACATACTTAGGCACATTCACATTCAGAACTTTTCCTTCTGCAGTGACCAATGTCTGAAGAGGCTTCTCTCTCTTTTTTGATTCCCTTAACAAAACAGAAAGAAAAATGGTTTATAATTTCACATTCTGTTTTTTTATGTTTAATAGCAAAAAAGAAAGAAGAGGATGGCAAGAGGTAAGAATTATCTGGTATTTGATGTTAAGGATACAACTCAGTTCAGGAACAAACCCAGTTATATTAAATGTCCAATTGCATATTAAAAGCATCATCTAAAGATGAGCAAATGCTTTGTAATATCACATCTTACATTGATAATAACTTCTTCTGCATTTCATAATGTCCATTATCAAACAGTAATATATCAAATTTATCTGGTATATCTTAAGAATTCAGTGGATTGCTTAAACATATGAAATGGGATATTTTTCTAGTTATGAATGGTCATATTAATCATGAGGTATCATTACTGTTAACTGATTT
Source organism: Aptenodytes patagonicus (assembly GCF_965638725.1). NCBI lineage: Eukaryota > Metazoa > Chordata > Aves > Sphenisciformes > Spheniscidae > Aptenodytes > Aptenodytes patagonicus. The sequence continues at coordinate 8,671,567 of NC_134950.1, read as the reverse complement.
GATGTATGTGCAAGCAATTCTAAAGAAATTTTTTATTCATGCTAACTTAATTACTTCTACTGAACAAATGCTTGGAATATCTCTAAATAGCATGTCTATCAGTCACTATTCGGCACTAATAAAAAGAATTTTAATGGTCAAAAGATTACAAGCAGCATCAAATAGGATACAGTATGACCAAAGTGCACACATATAGATTATTTGTTGATGCATCTATTAAATTTTTTGTTGTGTTCTACCTTCAAAAAATACAATACGTATTACTGATGGAGACTTTAGTCTTCACTATCCATGTTCGGCTATCAGCAATTAAACTATATCTGACTTTCATTTAGTGCAATAAACAAGCTACCTTAAATTTATCTATCAAAACAAAGCAGATCACTGCAAGATAATTAAGCCTTGTAGTGCTGGTATTTTCCTGTATAAATGTTTAGATCATGAGCAAGGAGAGGAAGATTAAGGAATCTCAGTAACATGAAAAAGAAAGATCCGATTGCACCTAGGTAAAAAATGGCTATGTTTTCTTTAAAAATGCAACACTGTAATTGTCGCTTTGCATTAATTCACTCTTCAGCTGGTCAATATAGTGTGTATGGCTACTTCAGCTGGCATATAAAAAAAACATTTCTCAAAAAGACAACAGCAATACATTGCTTTTTGTGGTGCTGAACCAATTTCTTACTGAAAGTTCAAGATTAAGAGAACACTAAAGGTAAATCACTAATGAGGGAAATAAAGTATGTAAGATTTAGACCACCTTGGGGAAAAAAAGCATTAAAAAATATTTGGTCTATAAATACAATGGATTTGAAGAAGAAATAAAAACATTCAAGTGGAGCTACTGGAATGACTACATAAAAACAACTTCTGTTTAAGAAAGATTCACAACTATCCATGTGTTAAATACTATTCCATAGTATAAATCAGAGCTTTAATGTGGGACTTGCGGGCTAGCAGTTTCTACACCTGAATCCATACTTTTGACACTTAAATGCAAAGTGAACGAACCACCACTCTCTTCTAAAGATGCAGTTCTCAGAACTGCTTCAGGAAATTACATCCTACCACCTCTTAGCTGTTAATAATGTTTCTAGATTAAATCTGTCTGCTCATGTGAGCCATTTTAAGGCAAATTCAGTCATGTCATAATCATTAGAGTTTAAGATAACTTGTTTCTCTTTGTGCTGAGACGAGCTGAAAGGCCTTGTTCTGGCAATGAACAGGCAAAGGAGAGCCTGTGCACCTTTCAGCTGCAATTGATTTTACACTTGCCTGAATTTTCTTTGAATGAAACTGCAAGTATTTACTCATTTGGCAATAGCCAAAGGTGCTCAGTTCATTATCAACTGTCCAACTATACCCCAGCTGGCAAATTTAACGTGTGCTAACATGTCATAGATAAGTTCAAATTTAGCATTGGTCTGATTGAGTTCATGTCAATTTTGTACTAAAATAAACATCCTTTTATACTGAGTAACTTATACTAAAGTTACATTTCAGCTCCTGTTCACCAGCAAGGATGATTGGAAGTTGTCAGGGACACTTTTCTGTTCTCACCCTTCTCATGCTACCTAACAAAAATCTCACCACCAAACCAAAATGAACCATGAAAGGATTTTTAACTCCTTTAAATGCTTTGGAAATTTAGAAGAATCCAGAAAGGAATTATTCTATTTTTATTATAACGCTATTTAGACTCTCCTTGAATATTTAGAGGGAAGTATTTGGAACACATTTGCTTTTGACTAGAGCAAGGCATCCCCAAACACAGCAAAATTCTAACTAGCTAGAATCTGGGTTTCACAGTAGTTCTTCTGGGAAAGTGCTAGACCTTGAATTAATAATAGCAACAAGTTATGCAGATTTCCAGATTTCTTGGAGAGTTCCCTAGGACTGACTTTTTCAATACTTAGGCTTGATAAATCTTTTTAAAAGCATGCCCTTAAAAAGAACAGCTAGAAAAATCTCTGGCACAAATGCTGTTATATAAGCAAAAGGAAAAAAAAAAAAAAAGAAAAAAAAAAGGACATTGCTTACAATGTTTGTGGAACTGATAAGCCAGCAGCAATAAAATAACTTTTTTTGCTAGTATCTGCATTAATTTTCCATGGTCAGCAAAACCAGTGGCAACTTTAGAAAGTTTTAAAGGCTTTTCAGGGACCAGACATCTTCAGATACACCATGCCAAATAGCATAGATAACATGAAGAATCTTATTACTCAGGACTAACACCTTTGATAAAGTATGTGAAAAAAATTCTAAGTCACATGGAAAACGTACCTGAAATGCCACTTGTGCAAAAATTTTGTAGCATGGCCTGTAGGGCATTTATATAATGCAACCTGCACTCTGGATAAATGCTTTTAGCGAGAATATTAAACATTGAACTACACGAAACATGTTAGCTGACAGAAAAGTGAAACTTCTAAAGTCCATAAAACGGAGTTGAAAAGAGAAATTGTATTTAAAAACTCTGAGGAAAAACAAGATAAAGGGTATCATAAATAAATTTTAGAAAATGAAACAAAACAAAATGAACAATCTGAATATTTTATTTAGATTATATAAGCATATTTTCACAGGCAACAGGGATTTAAGCTGCCAGTTCTCCGTAATACTTAATGTGAGGCAGTCGCCTACCTCTACTCTGTACCTTTGAAAACTTTCCCTTCCTCAATTCATAGAATATATTAAAACAAAAACATACCTTATATTGTCTTTAGCTCTCCGTTTTTCTTCAATATATCTGTGAGTTTCTAATCTAGATTCTGGAGTATATGGTGTAGGCTCCTCCCAAAATCTTCTGTCTTCTTCATCATCTTCAACTGTTCTCCACATTTCTTGTTCTCTGTCTCCTTCTGCCTGATGGTTTTCTTTTTTCTGTAGGGAGTCTGAGCTACACAAGATCACATGGAATATTATCCCAATGAAATGAAGGAAGAGTACTTGCTAATCAAGTCTTGCAATAATATTTTTTTAACCCAATACTAATAGCTGTATAATTCCTACCAAGAACAGTATCTTACAGATTTGGACAACATTCTCTGCTCTGCTTCTTTCATCAATCAAAACATATTTTGACATAATGTTTTTCATTTACTTAACTAAGAAGTGATACTATGGTTATGCCTAACCCTCTGAAAACCCCGACAGATAGTTCAACAGATTTAATTTCAGGAGCAGAATTTTCAGATACCCTCACAACTTTCAGTTGTGTGATGTTTAAGTATTCCCAATATCAGGAAGCAGCAGCAGATTAGAAATTTATAGGGTAGCAACATTTTACTTAGGCATCTCCTCAAGTGCCATCTTAGAACCTGAATCATTTTTCCCCCTAGCCCTAAGCCTCTGTAATCTTCAGAAATTCTCTATCAATATAGAAAGAAAACTGAATTTATGATACAGCTGTGATCTATGAGGACAAAGTTCTATAGCCAGCTCCATGGAACTTAGTCTCTATTGGTTTAAAAATAAGATGGATGGCAACTGCAGTGGAAGATGACCCCAGACAAAAATCCTTCTCCTATCTAGGTAATCTCAACGATATTAGGTGGAAGAAGTATAGAAATCAACATTCCATAGCCTTTCACATCTCAAAAGATCTGTAGTATTCCATTTCAGTCTTCATATCTAATAACTCTAAAGCAAAAGAAATTATAGGTGAACAGCTGCTTTCTCTGCAACCTCTGCATTACCTTAAATAACAATATCTAGCTGTTCTCCTGAAAGAAGTGCTCAATTACACTGTTTTGGCACCCAGACAATTTACCTTGGAGTTTTGGGACAAAAATTTTATTGTACTGTCTGCAGGTCGGTAATTAATTATGTTTGTAATTAATTGTATTTTTCATTAGAGATAACATGCATAAGGAGAAATAATTCTGCTATAATCGACAATAAAGACAAAACAAAAGATTTAAGTGGAATTATATAAACTATTTAATGAGGAAAAACAAAATTCTTAATGAAGAAAGAGAAGAATGATGTTTACTCACAAACTGTTGTTGCTTACTGTTACCTGTCAAAACCAAGCTTAGATTCCATTTGTTTTTGTTTCTTGTCCTTTCTTTCTTGCATCCTTCTTTGAGCTTCTTCTTTTTCTCTGGCCCTTTTGAGAAGGTAAGCTTGTTCCTGTTCTCTGATTTTCTGTTTCACTTCTGGATAGTTTTGAAGTGCTTGAATCCTCTCTGAACGTTCTATTTCTTTACTATCCAAACACTTCCCAAAGGGAAAAAAGTCAATATAGATATGTGAGAAATTTTAAACATATTCAAACCAATAAATCCATTAAACTGTATGTTAATTTTGATAATTACATTCTGTAAAAAATTAAAAATACGCCTTTCAAACTTCCATAGCACTATGTAAGTTATAGTATATTAAAAAGAGCTAGCAATAAGTTGCTATTCAGACCTGAAAATGGTTTTGTACGTGTGAGAGCTCCTTTTTGCATTTTCCAGGAATTTCAGTTGGTCTTATTAGACTATGTAGTAGAGAGAGTCCCTTCAGCCATTTCTAATATTCGTCCAACCTTGATTCAGCTCATGAAACTATTACAAAATTATTTCTTTTGATGTGTTAGTTTATTGCCAAATAAGTGAGCTGAATCTACTCTTAATAAGTTAAGTAAGCATCTGTGTTTCTCCAAGGGAAATATGTGGGAGCATATTTCAGGACTGGGACTGCCTGTTTCCATGGGAGAAAATCATTACATCAGTACATCATTGCACAAAACCTCAATCTCAAAGCATCTATTTACAGTCGATGCAATATAGTGCATTTTTACATCGATTTCTATCTTTCTACTGCCTTACACTGTTGGTTTGGTACATATTGTTGGTATGGTACCAACAACGTGGTAACTTTCTGCAATCATGAAAATAATCTAAAAATGCATTCTATATATAATGAACTGTACAGTGTATTTATTTTTTCAGAACTTTGTTTAAGTATATCCAATGAAAATGACAGAAAAGTTAACAAATGCATGTGGTTTAGTCGAAACAGAACCAATTTATTATCACATTATTTACTGTAGTCACTTATTCTTCAGAATAGAATTTAATTTCCTGCAGACAGTAAGAAAAATGTTCCTAGTTTTCCTACCACAGGCATTTATTTTGTTTGGGATTAGTATGTTCAGACAGCAATGCTGGTTATTGATTTGGATATAAATTTAATTTTAAAAATCTTACTTTTAATTGATGAAGAGTTGCCACCACAAATTGTCTATAACCTTCAAATTCAGTACATGGGTTACCCACTAGAAACAGTTCTTTCAGATGTATATTATATTTTAGGGCTTCAATACTGGAGAGTTCACCAATGAAATTTGCTGTCAGGTCAAGTTTCTTCAGTTCTTCACAGCCTGTTTGAAAAAACCTTAATTCAATTTGTTCATAACATAAATGTATACATGACATACACACATACACAAACACACACACCTGTGCACACACTTGGATATAAAACTGTCTGCATTTGTTGTCTGTATACTAATTTCATCCTATCAGGATACATCTTTTCCAAGCCACAAGTAAAAGAGTGACTCACAGCTTAAGTTTATGAGGTCACAATATCCATAGCAAGAAAAAAAGTCTCAATAAAATACAAAATATCAAAACTTATTATTGGTTTTATCACCGTCAAAACTTTGTGGTCAGTGCTTGTGTACTAGATGAACTATTAAATGTTTCTTTTCTGGATAGGCTGGACTTCAGTTTTAACAGTCTGATTGCCTTGGTACCCCTCCTCAACTGAGTCTTCACCATATGGCTAAAAGAGTGTCTAATTGCTTCAGGAGAGCAGGATCATTTATGGGTTTCATTTCTGTGTACTGTTAATCTTAGCTAACATTATTCAAGTGTAAAGATAAGGTTTTCTAAAACTTCACTCCAAGTCAAGATGAGGTTTTCCACTCTACGGACTCAGCTATCACTGAATCTCTCCACTCTATTCACAGCTATCATTGTGAATACTTTATCACTGGTTAAATTGCAAGTATCGGTGAGAAAATGTTAACCAGAACAATTCATTATAAACAGAAACTCTAAACTAGCTAACAAAACGCTCTGGGAAATAAGGATCCAAAATTTATCAGCCTATCCTTTTATCATAATCTGTCTATGAATCATAACCTTGACTCTAGGAGTAAAAACGTTCAGCTAAGAGCAAGCTCAACTTTGGTGCTCATCATTGTAATCACTTCCTTTACATGTCTATTTGGCAAGTATTTTATCATAGTGGAGCTGAAAGAAAATAAACAACTCAAAATGATTTATTAGGGGATTTAAATAACCCAAATTTTTGCAAGGCTCACTCCCAAAGGTTCTGACTCCTATGTAAATGACAAATCACAGTAATAAATAATGCAGCCTTATAGAGGAACTTAAAATTTACTGGCATGAAAACAGATGCAAGCTGCTCAACAAATTGCCAAATATGTAATGTACTACCTATTTCTTGAACTTTTACAAATTTGTGTTTAGTCTATTTGCTTATTTTTTTAATTTGATTTAAGCCATCTTCTTGAATCAGCTTGTAGTCTTAAAAAAAAGCACAAAAAAACCCAAAACAAACAAAACAAACAAAAAAACCCAGCTTTTTTTTATTGTTCCCTTGTCAAGGTGGACATTTTAAAGATTCAGCAACTGGCCTAATCAGAATCAAGAAAGGGAAAGAAATCAAGTCAGAAATTATTCAAGTAACATGGAATGTGTTTATGGGTGACTCTAAGACTTACATTTTGATCTTGGAAAATGCTAGATCTTTGCACATTCAATTATAGTGACAGGAAAAAGGATTAAACATGGATTAAACACAAAACAGACAGGACTTCATGCAATGACAGAGAAAAGAATCATCTGAAAAACTCTTTAAAAATACCCCAGACTGCCAATGCAACCTGTGCACAGAGTAGAACCTTCTTGTGTGTGACACTTGATTGCTAAAGTGAAGATGACTGCTGAAACGTTACACAAGAGAGACTTTTTACAGCCTGCATAGCATTAAAAAAAAAAAAAAAAAAAAAATTGCATTGCTCCAGCTACCCTGCATAACAAATTATCTTATCTTTACAGTGGGGAAATACCAATTTCATGAAAAATTTGTATTCCCACTTTGTAAAGTATTAAAGAATAGAGCTATCATAGCTGGCAACACTGGTGAGAGAGTATGCAAAAAGCGAGTTAAAATACATTTAAGAAAGTTCAATGACAAAACTGCAGCAGTCGGAAGCACTTCCTACAAAGAACATTTCTGAAATGCTGCACACAAAAAGGCTCTTTCTGAGTATCAACAAAGTACCTTTACTGGTGGACATACTTAATGGCTTCCACCCTCTTTTACACTAAGTCACAACTTAACTTACATGTTTCAATATGAAAAGGCAAAATGATTTGTTTAAAATCTGACCTTCCAGATTTTCAATTCTTTCAATGTTGTTCAAAGCTACATTTAAATATTCCAGCTTCTTTAGTTTGCCCACATTTTCTGTAACAAAACATAGATCTGTTATTTCCGTTTTCTTCATTGGACAGGGCATTATCACTTTACTCGCTCACTTTACTTCAAAGAAACAATAAAGCAGAAAAATAGGAAGGACAAATTAGAATATGTATCAGGTTACTGGGCATTAAAATTTTAGTATTAATAAAAAGACAAAACCAAAAAAGTTGTCTGAAAACAAAAATTAAAATGAAAAAAGTAAAAAGAAACAAGGAAGGTTATAAACACATTTTTTATCACAAATCCATAAAACACATATATAATGCAAGAGGACTGGCCAAAAAGCATGCTGAAACATTCCATTTGTCATGAAACTCAGAAAGGATCAGGCCATACTTAGGCAAGCTTTATAAAATTAGAGTTTTACACTCACTTATATAGAAAAGATTGGCTTCTTTAGTATATATTTATTTTTTAAAGATCTTTTATCTACAGGGTTAATACAAGAAACTTCCTCTCCTCCCTTTTTAAAAATTTTGCAAGTAAGGATTTATATGACTTCAGTATGAACAAAACAAAGCCACACACCCCTCCCCCTCCTAATCTGGAATCTAACCTGGATTATTTTCACCATGAACTATTGAAATTGGCAGGTTCACAATGTGTGGGGTTGTGTCAGAATGGCTAGCATCTCCTCCTTTGAATACACAAAGGGGGTAAAGAGGGAATAGGGTAGCAACGATCTTTGTCAGTCCCAAAAATGTCTGCAAAATGCAAATACCCTTTGAGATGCATGCCACAGGTCAGAGACATAAATCTGAGACAAGATACATAGTATAACTTGTGTCACGGTTCACCAATTTCTCCCCAGTCACCCGATCTTTCGAAGATCTGACTAGAAAACCTATCCAATGAAGTCATAAAGTTTACCTCAAACTCTAATTCACAAGCCACACCGATTAACTGCTGCACAAACTGTTCCTGCTGAGACAAACAAATACAAGCAGAGGGAGCTTCATCTAACCAACACAGATCATGTCTACAGCTGAGTCAGTTGTCTAGGCTCCTCTATAATCAATAAAGAGAAATAGGCTCTTCAAGGTGCAAATTGTGTTATCTTAAATTGGCCATCTAGAACCACTGAATCAAATCATGCTCAAAAATATGCCTTTTCTTCCTCACTGGTTATAAAGGGAGGCTACAGTAACTGCCTAAGACGTAGATGTCTAAAAGCTTGGTGACGTGAATCCTACCACTTAGTTTACTAAGACCTTGGAGAGATGTTTTCTTCATAATTCACAAACAGATGATGAAATTAAGTTCTCAGCAAGGACTTGTGCAGCTTAGAATGGCTGTTCATTTTTCTTACAGGCTTTCTGTAACGGCAGTGCCTGTACGCATGAAGATGTGAGAGAGACAAGTGTTGAAGCCAATGGTGTCTTGTGGGTTTTTTTCCATTTATAGAAAAAAAAAAAAGAGCCAGGACTCATCCATACAGTGGATGCCTTACAACTTGCTATCTGATTAGTAGGCAAGTCTGATCTTGAGGGTTGCATAAAGGTTTTCTTTAAGAGAACAGACACATCCCAATAGAGTCAATATAAACCATTTGGCTATGATATTTTGAAGTGTGCTTGCAACTGCTGTGTGCTCCGCATGGGCATGTTGGTATCCGCTGGGAAGAATAACTTCTCAAATTCAGTACTTTGTAACACAACCCCTATTGGCAACCCTTTGGTCGCTACTTACACAGTGCTTATTTATTTATTTATTTATTTGTTACTAAGGCATTATCTCGGAAAGCTGTTACATTATACAAGAGTATATGAAGTAGGAAGTTGGATACTTTTCCAACTCCTACAGTTCAATAAAAATTGAATGTCTCAGAAATGAGATTGCTGAAAAAAACTTGTGTCCAAAAAGCAATAATCTGAACAGTAATGTGATATACCATACTAACCTAAAGGAGGTATGAGTGTTGACAAAAGAACGACATGAAGTCTTGTGCCTTATTAAGGACACAGTAACAGAGAGAAAAACAACTTAATTTAGTCCCATTTTTGATGGGGCAGAGCAGCATAAAGCAGTTTCAAACACCTTATTCTCTCTGGGAGAAGATTCCTCCGCTCAAAGAAATGCAAATGTTATCAGTACAGATATTCCCTAGAAGTTTCCTGATGAGCACCTCCAGAGGATTTAAAGCCTTTGCCTACAAGTCCTGAGCACAGAATTTCACCCTAAAACTAGATTTTTTTTCTTCCTCTTAAGGAACTTCAAAGAAATATGCTAATATAATTCCGGAGCACTTCTGGCTTTCCATTCTTCATCTACACACTATCTGTAGAGTCTAAGCTTTTCCAGCCCAAGGCCTGATGTCATATCTTTCTGCAGAGAGCCTAGCAAACATATGAACCTGTACCAAAAAACATGGACCATATGAACTTATACCTTCTCCTGTAGGGCAGGAAGACCATTGAGACTTTGCTGTATAGAGGTTTTTTTAATGCACAAAAGCAAGTATTTTATCCGAATGAAAATTATTTCAATGTTAACAAAAAATACCATTTGTATAAAAACTGAATTTAAAAATGAGCATGAGGAGAGCTAGTCCTAGGATACTACAGTCCATGATATATGCTAAACTGTTTGTCTCTCTGCCACAAAGACAGAATATTTAAGTTATATCTTGATTTATGACATTTTAATCAATAAAAGGTGTCCACACTCATATTCTAGTGACCTCTATCTCAGTGCTATCTTTTTCATTTAAAATTTCTCTTGCGAATTTCTGAGCTTCTCAGAGATTTACTAAAGAGACAGGGAAAGGAAATCTTCTAGGAGCAGATCCACAAAGAACTTTTCTGTAGTTACTCACTCTACATTCCCTTAAAGTATAACACAACAGATTTTTTTTCTGATTTCAAAATTATGCATGTAAACCCATTTAAAAAGAAACATATCCAGAAAACACTTACCAATTTTTGGAATTAGATTATTCTGAAGATAGAGAATTTTTAAATCTCGACACCATTTGTCAAGATACTCTAGTTTTTCTATTTCATGCTGATGTAAAGAGATTTCTTCCAGTGAAAAAATTTCACAGTTGTTATGTTCTGCACGTCTTCTAACAAGTTCTTCAGTGACTGAAAGAAACATTAGATGTCATATCTCCCTTTAGTCATTTTCCGCCATCTGACTTATGAACAACTTATAAAATCATTAAAATCTTTTGTTCCACCATACCAAATACATATCCGGTAGGAACACCAACAAAAAAAAAAAATCTGCTAGAAAAGATATCAAGTGCCAAGTAACTTCAGCCCACTCTGCCACAGTAAGCATCATTTGTGAAACACACATCACCTGTAACATTTAGAAAAATCCATATGAAAACTGCTGAGTCTTCCATAAGAGTGCTATACAACCCTTGCAGAAATTAATCCAGCATCCATTATTTTCAGCATAGCTTGGGTTGCAGATTGATTCATGTAGACAAGCAATGGAGTGTTTTATGCTCTTTTATTTCCTGATGCCAGATGTTCACAAAAAGTAAACTAGCTACAGTGTGTCATCATAGTCTTCTGCCAGCACAGTGTGCACAGAAATAAGCAGGATGAAAGCTGAAAGTGGGCAGATATTTTTTACTTTTTCAGTGCTTGAGGCAAAGCCATAACTAATTCATGCTTATAAATGTTTATGTTAGAATGAAATTTAATCCTGGGTATTTCTTAAGCACTAACAACTCATTAGCAGCTAGCAAAGGAGTTTCAGTGGCCAAAAGACACTGGAGACCTGGGTTTAGAGTTTTCACATAGTAATATTTAATGCCAGGCAATCTTTCAAACAGTGAAAAGGCTCTGTATAATGACGGTAAAGAAATTCTATGAGAACCAGTGCTCACTCTTGAGCTAGATGTTATTACTTTGTTTCCAGCCCACTGCACCAAAAAAGCCCTAGCATTTTCCTCTCCTTGACAAGCAGGGAACTACAGTGAAGTACTGCTTAAAAACCTAGGGTTTTATCAAATTAGCATAGGTATTTTCATGATTGTTAATGCCAAAAAAAGACTAGCAAGCCTTTCAAACAGACTCTGAAGAAAAATAAGTAAAAAGTTTAGAGATCTGTGAAAACAAATTGTTCCCACCATGCATTAAGTAAAAGTATTCTTTCATCACTTCTTTGTCTCAGTGAGGTTTTGCGAAATCATCCAGTTTTATCAGTGGTCCTGGAATGGCTTGCACACTTTCACATGGACTGGTCTGCTGCAAGCTGGGTAAACTATGTACCAACACAGCCCAAACTCGCACGTGTCAGTGCAGGTCCTCTATCTACAGCCTTTGGGAAAGCAGTGAAACTGGGTTTGCATATATTATATTATTTACAGATGACCACGGTTAAATCTCCCTTCTGTTCAACAGCGTTTCATCTGACATGGTTTACAGAATTATGTAATGGTGATACTGATATTGATGTAAGAGGGGATCCTGTCTGCACATAAAGCATATTGGGAAAGGTAAGTGTCTTTTTCCTTTTTAATCATGTTGGGCGGGTTTGCCGCATCTGAACAACCATCTTCCATTCAACAGCCCATTGATTAAACCTGATTAAATTAATAGAGAAAACAGAAAAAAATGACAATAATTGTGACTAAATATTTTAGTCTTCACAGAAAATATGAAAACCATTGGCATTTCTAATAAGTTACTTGGCAAATCTGCTGGAAATTAAAAAAAAAAAAAGGCCTGCTTACTAATGTGTTTGGTGGCAGATCTTTCTGTGCCAGTATTTCCAGTGCAAACAGGTATTTCTGAGCAAGAAAACAACAATATTCCACAATCTGCATACAAGCACATTGGAGACATTATGCTCTATATCCTTTATACAAAAAGAAGTCATACAAACTATTCTGGACAGAGTTTTATTACAGTCAGATTTCCCTTTGCTGATGAAAAGAAAATTTAAGTGATTGTTGCAGTGATTATGCAAAAACATCCACTTTCATTACCAGATGGTTTGCAAAGCAGAGACAATCATTCCCAACAGAATCTACAGTGAGGCTTTAGAGACCTATTTTGGGGACCTGATGTAGGGAACTGAGTGAATATTTGACATTTTGTATGCTAACTAGTTCATTTAAGAGGAACAATGGAAACAAACTTGCAAGACAAAACAACAAATTTTAAATAAAAACTTTCCCAGGACACTGACAAAACGCATTGTAACATTATTTCTCACTGAGAAGTTCATTAGCCAGATTATCTGATGTTGTGTGCAGTAACAGGAGAATGGACCACTGAGATAACTGGATGATAACTGGAGATAACAACAGATCTTGAAGATCTTACAGCTGGGCTTCCAAAAATTACATGTTTTACTCAAAAAGGAGCAGATACGAAGGAAAGCATTAAAGAAATTGAAAGAATAAGCAGGTGGACAGTTGCAGGTATATCAAGAAACAGTGGGAGAACCTGCGTTTCAGAAAAGTTAAGTATGCAACCATTATTTTAAGACTCAAATTCATGCCATGCTGTTCAGGAGATGAAGCCATTCTCCTTCAGGCAGTGCCTGATCAAAGCAGGCATCTGCCAGCTTCATGCAGAGAGAAGGAGTTCCTTTCCAGAGCACTTTTTTAGCCCAGCAAGGGACTGGCAGTCCAGTGATGGTATACAATCAAAGCAGATTACAGGGAAAATCACAGAGGAAGGGAATTCCTCAGTAGCTTTTTTCCTGAGTGATATGTATGAGCACTCAGTCTTTTAGGTCATACTGCTTTACTGCTAAAAGATTATAGATTCATAAGTAATAGTATGGCGTATTTTAACCTCATTAAGGGTTTTTTTATGTCTCTGATAAAGCATCTGCATTGGCTACTTCTGCCTAAAAACAATAAATTATCATGTGGTGTTGAAAATTTGTAACTGCAGGGAAAGGACAGCGCTGACAGCTCTAGGCCCAGACACAAGCCATCCCGTCAAGCATCTCCCCTTCCAGGGGGCTGCCCCACACACAGAGGGGTTCCTGCCTGCACAACCCCGCTGCTGGGCCTCTCGGGGGCTGTTTCGGGAGGCAAATGCACCCCTGTGCTGGGCTTGGTGAAATAAAATGGGTTGTTATTACCAGGGAGGAAAGAGACCAGATAATCAAGCAGGGTGAAGAGAGCAAGGGAGGCAGGAGGGGAGAGGGGCTGCCAGGGGAGTAGGGGATGGCGGGGAAGGGGGACAAGTGTGTGGAGAGGGAACATGGTGGCCAGGGAGTGGGACACGTCCTGGGGAGACGAGAAGGGGCCCGGGGGAGGGGAGGAAAGCGGCTTTCGGCGACACTCACTCCGCACCATGGCCGCCTTCAGCTCCCCGCCGCCGCCGCCGCCATTACAGGACGCCACCGCGCTGCCATGGCAACGGGGCCGGGCGGGAGGCCGCGGGCGGGGCGGCTGCTGCGGCGGCTCCGGGCGCTGCTGTGGGCCGGCTCCCCTCCCCCGGGCCTTCACCGCCCGGCGGTCCGTCGGGTTGTGTGCTTTTTCTGTACCCACTTTGACGTGTCCTTACGTCAGAGCAGCCAGAAGCACTTGTGTGCCTGCCCAAGAAGCGAAATGGCTTTTGTATAATCCAGAAGTGAGATTTCTACGACTCTGGCTGCTCCTGACCCCTTTCTTTGGCTGGGCAATCATATATGAAATCCCTTTTCCTCAGGCATGTATCTTTCATCTATCCTTTGTATGACACTTTTGTCCTCCTCCTGCATATTCATCAACTAGTCTGCCTAACACATTTTGGGCTGAAAGCATGTTTTCTGTTGGCTATGGAAGCTGCCTGTTCCCGTGATTCACAGAATCATAGAATCATTTAGGTTGGAAAAGACCTTTAAGATCATCAAGTCCAACCGTTAACCTAACACTGCCGAGTCCACCACTAAACCATGTCCCTAAGCGCCACATCTACATGTCTTTTAAATACCTCCAGGGATGGGGACTACACCACTTCCCTGGGCAGCCTGGTCCAATGCTTGACAACCCTTTTGGTGCAGAAATTTTTCCTCATGTCCAATCTAAACCTCCCCTGGTGCAACTTGAGGCCAGTTCCTCTCGTCCTATCACTTGTTACTTGGGAGAAGAGACCGACACCCACCTCGCTACAACCTCCTTTCAGGGAGTTGTAGAGAGCGATGAGGTCTCCCCTCAGCCTCCTCTTCTCCAGGCTAAACAGTTCCAGTTTCCTCAGCCGCTCCTCAGAAGACTTGTGCTCCAGACCCCTCACCAGCCTCGTTGCCCTTCTCTGGACACGCTCCAGCACCTCAATGTCCTTCTTGTAGTGAGGGGCCCAAAACTGAACACAGTATTCGAGCCTGTGCGGCCTCACCAGTGCCGAGTAGAGGGACACGATCACTTCCCTGCTCCTGCTGGCCACACTATTTCTGATACAAGCCAGGATGCTGTTGGCCTTCTTGGCCGCCTGGGCACACGGCTGGCTCATATTCAGCCGGCTGTCGACCAACACCCCCAGAGTCTTTCGAGGACATATCCTCACAGGGAATGCTCCTGTCCTCCACCTTTTACCTGGGAGATTCTCCCAGCAGGTCGCCGCCTCAAAATATCTCTTACCACTGTATTTAACTCATAGATCAGGTCACACAAGCAGCGTGAAATTTGTTGTGCTGTGGACATGGATATTATGCCCTCCTGCAGGTTTCTGTGGACTCTCTCCTGCCATTACCATACTATAACTTCACCCTTGGTGAAGTTACCTTCTAACAAAGCTAATGCGTAAGAGTTATGGCTGGAGGCCTCAGGCAGCTGCTCAGATAGCTACAGAAATTCTCATGTCTGACATTTCCTATTTTGCAGTTAATATAATAATGTAGCATTGCTTCACATACTTGATTAAGTTCCCAACTGGCAAAGTTATGGCACCTTAAACCTCAAAGAAACTGGATGGGACTACACGTCTCAAGATATCACTAATGAGCTTTACGGAGTCCTTCATCTTATTCTGATCTGCTGGCCACCAGTTTGAGTTCAGTCCAATTCAGCAGTGCAAGAAGTATTCTGACATAGCGTACATTTGCTCACAAAATAATAAAGGTTTTTTTATACTTAGATTTAAGCTCATATTTTCTTCTTTGTAAGTTCATATATCCTGTTTATTGCCATGTCATGCCTCAATCACAACCTTGTAACAGCCCTCATCAATGACTCTAAAACTTCAGTTACAGAAGATGAACTGGCAAAATTGTCACCGGATCAAAGTGGAAACATCAGGAAAGTCAGTAGGTATTTCATCCCTCTTTGCTAACATGGGTCTTCATTAACCTAAAGGTCTAATCAAACCTAAAGATCATCTTCTACTAACAGGAAATTCACATATAAGTTTAAACAAGGCTGTAGGATTTTTTTTTTAAATTATCAAATTAATTTATTAAGTCATTTACCTCTGATGTAACACATGGAACTCCTCACAGCCACTCTGCAACTTTCTAGTTGTATTGCTATTGAGAGGATAGGAGAAAGGACATGTCATTGAGTTAAAGCCACTAGGTTTTGTGGAGATAATGAGGCACAAAGGAGCAGAAGTAGTTAATGCATGTTAGTTTAACTCCCTAGTCCTTGTCCTGGTCTGTCTGACTGGGTAAGTAACAAATCCAGGCTGAGGACAAGGATGTGCACACAGCTGGTTGGACAGCATCACCCTGTGGCCCACGGCCACCCTACAGAGCCACAGAGACTAAAGAAGGGCCACTGGCGAGGCCTTCTGCTACCTGCCCATTTATTTCATATTAAATTGCAGGCCCCTTCAAATAGTGACTTTTATAGCTGCACCTTTTCCTAGAACTATTAATTTTTTACTTGAGAGCATAGCTCATAATCAAGGTAATCAATTTCAAGAAGAAGAAGAAAAAAATCTTGTTCTTGCTGTGTCCAGTATTTTAAATGCTGTGTCTACATTGTATCGCACAGAAATACCTACATTATTTCATTTTGATAAAAACATGGGTTTTTTCCATCCCTTTTGCAGAGATTCTATATGATAGTTCTGAAGAAAGAAATATAAAATCAGCAGTTAATTAAATTGCAATATACTAAGGTGTGGTGTGTCGACCGTGGCTAGCTGCCAGGTGCCTACCCAGCCGTACTCTCACTCCCCCTCCCTCCACAGGACAGAGGGAGGAAATATGATGAAAAGCTCATGGATTGAGATAAGGACAGGGAGATCATACAGACTCAACTTGGAGAAATTAATTTAATTTATTGCCAATTAAACAGAGCAGGATACTGAGAAATAATAACAAATCTAAAAACACCTTCCCTCCGCTCCTCCCTTCTTCCCGGATCAACTTCACTTCAAACTATTCTACCTGTGCGTCCTGATTTAAACCACGGTTTGTTATAATGAGTATTTATGTAGGTTCTGAATTGCCAAATTTAGTTAAGCTGTAGGACTGCTTGTTTGAGCAGGTAACTTCTCACTTGTGATGAGCACAAAAGAGGTATTCTCTGTACACCAGTGACTGAAAAGCTCTCAGAGTCTATTTGTTTTCCTCTTGTGAAGAACAGCTTTGTTTATGACTCAGGGCTAAACTATTCAGGAAGTCAGAAAGCAGTGCTTTGGAGCATGCGTTTGGAATGCTCTAGTCCTAACCTGGTGGCCTTGATTTCATTGGGAATAATGACAGAGTGACAAAGTGTAACAGACCATCCTTGAGTATCTGAGGTATTGTGCTAAGACCCTTGGATGCTCAAAACATGAGACTATCATTGCAATATGGCTCTCCAAGCTGTGCCTTCTTGTTTCTAACTTCCCATATATTCAATTCAAAGGCTAAGAGGTCTGCCAGATTGTCTTGTTGCCCTTGCAATACCTTGAACTCCTGAACCCTGACACAGTTTCAGAAACAGTCATAGAATCATAGAATAGTTTGGGTTGGAAGGGACCTCTAAAGATCATCTAGGCCAACCCCCCTGCCGTGGGCAGGGACATCTTCAACTACATCAGGTTGCTCAGAGCCCCGTCCAACCTGACCTTGAATGTTTCCAGGGATGGGGCATCCACCACCTCTCTGGGCAACCTGGGCCAGTGTTTCACCACCCTCAGCGTAAAAAATGTCTTCCCTATATCTAGTCTGAATCTACCCTCTTTTAGTTTAAAACCATTCTCCCTTGTCCTGTCGCAACAGGCCCTGCTAAAATGTCCTTGTTGACCTTCACTTTCACCACATAAAAATTCAGATAATCCCAAATGTTTTTAGTCTTAGCAGCATTTTAGATTTTACACACAGAAGAATTTTCTGATGCATAGAAAGTGAAAGAATGATAATTCATAAATCCAGCACATACGTACACGCTTGCAGCATGGTGGCCTATGTATGAGCTGCTTTTTCAATATGCTTCATGCAACAAAATGTTTGCAGCCTGTACAACATCAATGCAATATACATATACAAAATTCAATGTAACTTGCAGGTACCATGTTGTACAACTTCTCAAAAGACTTTTGCATTCATTTATTTCAAATATTTCAAATTAAATAAAAGTTTATATTTACATGTATTGACCTTATTGTGTTCATTATTTTCATGCAGCTATTTTTCACTCAAATTATGTACTAAGAGCTCTAAGTAGCACAAGCCCAAATTCTTAGCTTGAAGCAATATACATGACAGAGATAATGTAATGAGCCACATTACGAATAGGAGAATGGAGTTGAGGAAGAAGAAAAAGGGTCCCATCTGGCATGCCTTCCCCGAAGAAATTCACTTTATCGCTTTAACACATTACAAGTTTATTTGTTAAATGCGTAAAACAATGCAATATAAAATATATTTCTGTGTCACGACAAAAATAAGCTTTATAGCATTATTATTACAGTGCATCAGAAGTATTTTGAATATGTGTTCACTCCATCAGTATACACTCATGTAAGGTGCTACAGCCCTAGCAAATTGATGTCCATGGACAAATCTTAAGCTGTTAAAATGCTGCAGGTCAGAATCTTAGCTAGTGGAAATCAGCTGACTGATACCCACTCAGAAGCTGAACCTATGTCTTTCTATTTATTTCCTATTAAATTATTATTATTGGTTTTGGTTTTGTTATTGTTGTTACTATTACCATTACTGTTATTATTATTATATTCTATGGTGGTAACAGTTATTTAGTAACTGTAACAAAACGAGGCTTTCATTTTTCACACCGAAGTACCAATAAATCCTTTCCCAAAGAGCACACAATCTACAGGGCAGGACATAAGCTCACAAATAACAAATTCATTGGAATATATGCAATTCCTAATAATAGTCTTCATTATTGACAACACCCTCAAATACAGGAAGAAATGCAAACAGGAACAACTTTACTGATATGTAAATGCTAGAGATAAGGAAAAAAACAGCAGCATGAGAAACTGTAAAAAAGAAATAATATAAAATGAAGTAACAATTTTGCTCAGTGTATATTAAAATGTACAAAGAGGTTTACAAAACACTGCAGCTAATTTGCAAAAAATACATCAAAGAGCAGATTCTGCAGAACTGGACTAAATGGGCATACCTGTATTCTATACCAGTGTGGTTTTCCCATATCATTGAACTCAAAAATGTTAATGTTTGTATGGTTTGGCTTCTATGAGTAATGCTTTCAGGATAAATACAAAACAGACTTGCTTACAGACTAGGAACATTATAAGCTAAGGGATGCCATAAATATTATCATCGTGCTTGCTACTGTTCCCTTCAACATGAACATTCACACTATTAAGCACTCTGTGATATACACTCAAGAATGGCCCTGAAATTCAGCTGAACACAGCAAGAAATGGGAGAGTATAATACAAGGCGTAATGACAACAAAATAATAGTAATGGAAGGTATGAGATAATGTACAGGGGGTCATAAATCCATATCTTGAAATTCTTCTTTGATTCTCTTTTTCTAAATAAGGCGCTATATTAAAGTGGAGTAAGAGTTTAATCACTGGGGACAGAAACATAAAATTCTAGTAGTCCTCTCTGTTTGTAGATGCATCAATTAATCATTAATCAACAAGTGGATTTACTTTTCTAGAATTACAGCTCACAATTATCCTAAGCTTGATACTCTAGTTAACAGAAGCTGCAAATACTAATTACCTCTGAAAGTCTGGATTTCAACATTTAGGTTAGAAAATGTGTCTTCAATTTTTCATCCAACAGGACTGAACATATTATTGTGCCTCTTTTCAGAGAAACAATACAAGGCTTGCTTTTATGTCCGTTGGAATATATGGAAGGCAACTGCCAAAGCCAGCCAGTCTGGTAACTGAATAGAACTTTGTTAATTCAACATTAATGAATATCACAGAGGGCAGAACTTAACAGATCCCAAGCATCTAATTTTTAGCCCTTGAACTCCAGTTGCCAAATTGTCCCAGAACTTCCCCCTCCCCAGATCAGAAAAAATCTAATTTACAGTTTGTATTTATTCATAGACAGATTAAAGCAATTCATTTTAGACAAAGTTCTTGGCAAACTGAATCAGCTTTTTCTTCACTTTACAGTGAACTAACTAGTTTACAGTGAACTCAGTTTTTTCTAGTTTTCAGCATAATCGCTTTGATGGCTGCAGGGTAATTGCAGTCTTAGACTTTTCTCTCAGTATAGCATTTCATCTTCCAGATTATACTTCCAGGAGATTATTTAAACACTGAAGATTTTTATAATCCTTTAGTTTAAAAAGTGCATTTAGTAAAGGACCTGTTATAACTAGCAATAAAATAGGTAACACAAAATATTTATACATATTACACAATGATATTTACTCTCAGTTGTCTCCATAGTTAAAGCAAATAAAGAAGCAGAATTATTTAATACTGACAAAATTATTCAAGTGTATTAACTACAAGTAAATATGAGGATGAGTATTATAACTACTATTATAGTTACGTAATACATCAGTTTTATGAAAAAGAACATTCTATTGTCACCATTTATTGAAACTATAAAACCTGGTCTTGTTACATCAGATGGTCTGTCTTCATATAAAGTCAATTTAATGCACTGGGCAAAAGTAAATTACTATGCAAAATTGGTAATTTGGGTGAAATTTCCCTCTGAACTCTTAACGCTGAGCTATTGATGCTTATCTTCAAAATATAACCGGCATATATTTACACTTTGAAAGAGAAATGTACATTTTAACTTAATTTCAACTACCCTTTTCCTCATTGCATCACTTGTTTGGATTTTTGATGCTAGAAATACAGCTATAACCTGCTTGAGCTTGGCTTAGACAGAGTTGGACAGACAGCAGTGGTTGAGTTTTGTCGCTTCTTTCTTCCACTAGAACCTTCCGTTCGTGTGCTTCTGCTGCAGAGTTTTCAAATCCCTGTCATTATGCCCGCCAGCCTGATTGTACCCCATGGGCAGACCTAGCCCTTCCACAGGCAGCATTTCATGTCTGATTTACCAGCTGGGCTGTGCTAGCATTGCTTTTACCACAGCAGGGGAGAAGTAGACTAGAAGCAGCACTAGTTATAGAATGATTTGGTGGGCAATAGCATCCTCACTCATTGCCATCATTTTGTTGCACGGGAAGATGAAATCCATGCTGTCCTAGCTAAACTAGCATACAGGGAGATATTTTAAGAAGCAGATTATTAAAAGCTTGGAGTCACAAGATAACAGTTTTTGTTACCCGCAGGCTCTATGTGTAATTTAGTCTCTGTTGTAGCAAAGATCCAAACTGAAAAACAGGGCTCAGTGTTTCCAAAGTAAAGTTAATACCTGCAGGTCTCGTATTTTTGTACGTGAATCCAGGTAATTCAGATTCATCATTGCTTCTCCACATCCTGATTCCTGGCTTTTTGAAGAGTGCTTTCCTTCCAATAATATTTCTTTCTTCCTTCTTTTTCTCTTTTCTTAATGTGCAGCATAAAGGCCACAAGGCAGTGCACACAAATGATACAATAAAGCTTCTGAAATATATTACTGCAGGTACTCAGCCACTATCCAAATCCATTATCTTTGACAGCATGTTGCTACAAGAAATTAATATATAAAGTATTGGAAGACATCAGCTGTTTACCAAAACCTGAATGGGAATTGCAAAACACTATTTACCATCAATTCCTTATCAAAATGCTTGTAAGGACCCCATGCTTGTAGGACTTCATTGATGTAAGAGACTAGAGGTACAGCAATCATTTTGCATGACTGCTTT
Organism: Aptenodytes patagonicus; assembly: GCF_965638725.1. Classification (NCBI taxonomy): domain Eukaryota; kingdom Metazoa; phylum Chordata; class Aves; order Sphenisciformes; family Spheniscidae; genus Aptenodytes; species Aptenodytes patagonicus. The sequence continues at coordinate 8,649,934 of NC_134950.1, read as the reverse complement.
CAGATAGTCACCAAGAAGTACGGCCTCACCCACAGTTTGACCAGAACAAAAATAAAGGTAAAGTGAATTGTATTTTGAAGGAAGAATACTAACAATTCTGTTATTTTTTTTCCACAGTAACATGTGTAACAGTAGCCATAAGGAGGTATCCAGTAGTTTGATGCTGAAGAGCTGAGGAAAATAAATTTGAGGAGGAGGAAAAATGAAAACTGTTAGTGAACTCCTTTTGAAATATACAGAAGTAACTACTCTGCCTTTAAGTTTTTATGAAAGGCAAGAGACAAGCTTGTTTTGAAATGCTGGAGGTCCTGTCTCGCAGTAACCTGTGCCAGTCTGTATTTAGTTTACTCCTGCTAGGCAATGAGTCCCAAGTTCTCCACTCCATCCTGTAGTACCTGCTTTGGTTAATATTGATACTGGCTTTCAAAATCAGAGTCAGCTTTAAAGCTCTGGTGTTGCAGCCCTTACATAAACAGTTCCACTGACTTTAAGAAGTGCCAGACCTAGCGTCCACTGCTTGGCATGCTGGATGAGTAGGATGTATTTTTCATCATAGGCTTTAGTAAGTCTGCAAAGTGATCAAATGCCTGCATACCGTTCTAAAATGCTTTGTTCTCAGGATGAACATCCTCTTTCTGAGGGCTGACCAAAAGGTTTTCCAGGTTGCGTCTGCAGCTGTGCAGATGCCTTTAGATCTCAGAAGCTGAACTGCACTCAACCAGCGAACTGATGAACAAGGCTGTTTTATCCACGCTATAAGGAACACAAACCCGCGCACAGCTCCACTTAGTTCCCTCTTTTCATTTTTATCTTTTCAAAGTAAAGAGATAAAGGAAATAACGGAGCCAGGACTGGGATGGCCAGCTCCAAGTACAAATAAATCAATGCTCTTGTTTTAAGGGTTCTGAGCTGCACCAAGACTTAGAAATGCTTGATAAACAGAAACTGGAGACTGAGGATGAGGCTTAACTGAAAAAGAATAGGGAAAAGAAGAATCTGCAAGTGTTTTCCAGATATTCTGGACTGATAGATGTTGATGCTGCTTCACTCCTTCAGTGGAATGGTACCAAGTTAGAGCAGTACAGCACCTGGCCCCGCTGTTCCGTTCAAACTTGGAAAAAGGAAGACTTGCTTTGCCCGTTACTGAAAAACATGTTTTCTCTGGGCTGAAGCACAGCATTTGTTTAACAGCTTACACTATTTAGCAACTGTTGTCAAACAATAAAAAAATAGTTCATCCAAATAAAATAAAAAAGGAGTTTTAGACAGCAAAGTGGAGTAATTCACAGTGGAAACTGGCAAAGGTCCCGCAGCTAAACCTTCTTTTAATGAAAAGTCCAGGGAACCTTTCTGGCATGCTTGAACCCCCTTTCATAATAGGGCTCACCCCAAAAAGCATGGAATTCTTTCTAAATTTAAATATATACTTACCAATTATTCTTTCTTTCCAATTATTTCCTGGGGGGGAAAAAATAAAGCATACATTTTTGTATGTCTTGATTTAAACCACGGTTTGTTATAATGAGTATTTATGTAGGTTCTGAATTGCCAAATTTAGTTAAGCTGTAGGACTGCTTGTTTGAGCAGGTAACTTCTCACTTGTGATGAGCACAAAAGAGGTATTCTCTGTACACCAGTGACTGAAAAGCTCTCAGAGTCTATTTGTTTTCCTCTTGTGAAGAACAGCTTTGTTTATGACTCAGGGCTAAACTATTCAGGAAGTCAGAAAGCAGTGCTTTGGAGCATGCGTTTGGAACGCTCTAGTCCTAACCTGGTGGCCTTGATTTCATTGGGAATAACGACAGAGTGACAAAGTGTAACAGACCATCCTTGAGTATCTGAGGTATTGTGCTAAGACCCTTGGATGCTCAAAACATGAGACTATCGTTGCAATATGGTTCTCCAAGTTGTGCCTTCTTGTTTCTAACTTCCCATATACTCAATTCAAAGGCTAAGAGGTCTGCCAGACTGTCTTGTTGCCCTTGGGATACACTGAACTCCTGAACCCTGACAGTTTCAGAAACAAACAATATCCTTTTGAGCTTCACTTTCACCACATAAAAATTCAAATAAGCCCAAAAGTTTTTAGTCTTAGCAGCATTTTAGATTTTACACACTCAGAAGACTTTTCTGCTGCATAAAAAGTGAAAGAATGGTAATTGATAAATCCAGCACATACAAACATGCTTGCAGCATGGAGGCCTAGGTATGAGCTTGCTCTAAAGATATAATTCAGACCTTCTAAATATGTCAGTCTTTTTCTCCAGAAGGATTTAGAAGCTACAGCTCTGTGCAAAACTTTGAAATAAAGCAGTCTGAAACAGCAACATCAGCACCTTTATTCAATTGATCAGACTGATTTAATACTTCTAAGACATTTATCAGACTACCGTATAAGCCAAAGGCAAAGCTCTGTCCTGAATCTAATGGTGCATTGGGTTAGTGGGGCCAAGTCATACCAATTCTGCAGTCCCTGGAAGGTGGTGATGGGACTAGCACCATAGTTAGCTGCTTTTATTTTTTCCAGTCAAAAAAAAAGGCTTGGTTTGGTGGCCTGGGAGTGGACTTCAGTGCAAGGCTTGAAAGTACACCTCTGGATTCATAGTAAGTTACTACCCTTGGTCTGTCTCTGCATCTTCATGTTATGGCATATTAGGTTTACCTTCCTCTTCTGCTAACAAATGGGTGTTACAACATTTAGTGCACATTATGAAAAAGCAGTTTTTCAAAATAAACAGAAAGTTTCTATGAATACAAATCAGTAACAGGAAAAGCCGAATCCTCCATCAATAACTTCAGATCATGCCTTCTATCTTTTGACATGAAAACAACAGAAGGAATCTCTCCTTCTTCTTCTTAATACAAGATTTCTAAATTCCTCTATTCATCACATGACACTGGAGCCACTTACCAAAACTTAGTTGTTTTGAAAGGTGTGTCAAGACTGAAGAAAGATGACACAGCAGCATCCTGGGACAAAAGAACTGTGAAATTGAAATGCAAAATCCTGTAACTGATTGAAGGTTACATTCTGTCCCCATATGCCCACATATTGCTCCTATTACCATCAATAAGAGCCATGGATATACATCCAAGGATGGATTTTGGTCCTCAGATGTGACTTAGTAAAATCTTGTGTGTTGAATATAAAGTAAGTTTGTACTTACAAACTAAAATTATCAGCAACAAAGTGGCAGACCATCCTCCCAGAAAATATCTGAGAACATAACAATACCCATAAAGGTTAAAAAAACAAGGGATGCGTATTGGGTTAACAGAGGCAAAGCATGGGTGGGACGAGAAGAGAAGGTTTTTGCAGATGAACCCTCTGAACTCTGGTAGGTGCACTGCAATTTGAAACTTTAAATTACTTAAGCTATTGAGGATTATCTCCTAGAAAGTGAGACCTCATGATTCCCAGACTGAGAAACACCCATACTAGTCACTTAGAAAGACATGGATCCATTCTGATTCTTCTCAGCCTTTCAAAAGCTATGTCCAAGCACACTTGACAAAGTAGTTTTCATATCTGCATATGTATTTCTTATTTTTGTGCGTATCTATATAGCTCAGATAATTGCCTGCATCGACTATCATGTGAAAATATATTTTCATAGTAAGACATATCTAACTTTGAAAATGTGATCCTTAATTTATGTTTTATTCACCAGTTGAAATGGAGTAAGCATTAGTATCAGAAACAACAAATAAAAGAAATAAAAATTACCTTGTACATATTGAAATGATTAAACACGTGATCAGTGCAACCATCTGAGAAAGGACATTTCGCACTGTCCTGGATTCTAAAACAAAAATCAGAAGAATAATTTTCATGAGTTTTCAGGAAAGTAAATATATGACAGGAGGTGTTTGCGAAGACTACCTTCAGCCTGTGAGGCCAGACTCTTCAGTTTCTTTCTAAGAGAATTTGCCTAGAGTGATTCAAAGCGGAAACCTAATTTTCATGCTCTGGGTGTCTCTCAGGAGTCTTTTTCCCCCATGACCATAGAGACACTGTGCCCTCCATGCTCCCAGAAAACAAGCTTTTCTGAATAATTGCCTGTTTCAGTTTTTGTTCCCATGCCCTTTCCTCCATTTTCCTCTTCACTCCACCTTTTTCTTTTTCCATTTATCACTGAAAATAGGAGAGGAAAAGACGTGAGCGGGGAGGAGAAAACAAGTAAATATCAATTTTAAGATTTTGTTATTTTTAATCAGTTATTTAAAATGTATGTTTCGGGAAATAAATTCTATTTTTTCAAGGGGCCATATCAATATTTTTAATGTGAGTGTTTTCGGTTCACTCTAAAAATGAGGCAGAGCAGAATAAGAATGTAACATACCTGCATTGCTCAAAGTCTCTTCATTTGCATTTATCATAAATGGAGAGCAGGATTTTGAAGCACAAAATGGTCTCTCAGGCTGAAGAAACTCGTCATCTTTGGTGAGAGAGGCTCCATTAGATGCTGGAGTTTGCCTTTGTGGCACACGGCTATTATATTCAGAAGAAAAGTCTGAATCACCTACAAAAAGTGCATATGTAACTGAGATTGCACAAAAGAAGAGCTTTGAGACTTTGTGTTAATGAATCTTGGGGGGGGGGGAAGTTAATTACTTAATCACAGGGAGGTTTCCAAATTGTTAGGGGTAGGGAATTGGCAGGTTCAATGTATGCAGGAGAAAATATGTAAAGACAAAACTGCATAGAGCGTAACACAATGACATTATCAAAACAGCCAGGTGAAAGCAGGCAGTGCCAGATATTAATGACACCAGCATGAACATCACCGGTGATGACTCTGGATTCAAATTCAGTCTAAAAATGCCTTTTTGGCACAAAGGTCTTTGTGGACTCATACTCTGTTTTAGTGCCAGGAGCTCAGTTCACCACTTACAATTCTGTTGTTCTCCTATCCTTTACCTGCACACCTTGGCAGACAACCCCTGCAAAACCTATAGAAAGAGATACCCAAGTCCCACTAAACACAGACTGTAATGTTGTAGCTCGATTACTTGGTACCTGGTCAGGGCTTACCAATATCACTCTGACTGGCTTCTAGTTTATTGCAGCCATCAGGCCAAGGATCATGGCAGGAATCCATATTGCTGAGGATGGTGCTGCTGAGCCATGAACTGGAGGCACCGAGATTGAACAAGCTGGCAAGAGAGCGACGGATTTTCTTCCTTCGCCTGAATACACTAGAAAGAAAAGACACATTGTCAAGGAATAGAGTTAATTATTCTTGTTGAGCAGGGACAGAGCTCTAAAGCTTGCAGGACTGACAGGAAAGAACCAGGTTCTGGGTGCTGTTCCTAGCTCTGTTCTTGACCCTGGGTATGTCACCAAGAATGACTGCTGCACACTGCAGTAATGTCAAGGAATGTATGAGCAGCATGGCAACATATCATGCATTGTGATACTGGACATTGTGATACCAAATGATACTACAGTTATTGGGCTCTGATACTGCTCTGAGTGGTCTCATGCTACCCATGAGTTTCACCCTACCATGTCCCCTTCGGTGCAGCCTGAATCCACTGTACTTCAACTTTTTTGAACTACATTTTATATAACTTCCTAAAGTGATGTTCTTCTGAAATCAAGAGAGATTTTTCCCTGAGTAAGAATTCCAGGTCCAGACCTTTTTATTTTTTTATATATATGAGCGCATATATATATATATATGCTTTTTTCTTATTGCTCATCATGGTAACACCCCATTGGCAAAATGAGCTGTAGCTCTCCTTTTTCTTTATTGCACACAACTCCAATTACAGCAACAAGTGTGTACTGAAGAGTTTTTGGGTAAGTAAGATGAGACATGACTGAAAATCAAGTTATTTCAATCACTGCACTCTCTAAACTAAATCAATTTAGACGTTCCCATTAAGAAGCAATGCTGATCTTGTGCCAAGCAAAACGTAGACAGCCACACAGATACCACCAGATAAGTTCAGAAATGTGGAGCCAATTGCCAACATGGAGTAAAATCTGCATATAACTCACTTACCGAACTAAATTCTCTTTATATGTAACACTTGTCTGGGATGGTGTCAGTGTTATGTTACCCTTTTCATCAGACAGAAAACTGTCTTCTGTCAAAACATAATAACCATTAGAAAGCAGTCGAGGGCTGCGGCGACATGTGGAAAGGGAGCCTGTCAGAGGATTTGTGGAACAACACTCATAGGCAGGGTCATCATCCAAAAAGGCACAAGCATAACTGAAAAGGAGAAATGAAACCCTCTAATTTAGTGAATGTCTAGACAGTGCAAACCCATGATTTAATAATAATGAATTTACATTACCAGCTGATGGGCCCTAGTAATGACATAGGTTTAAAATATGTGGATATAATGATATTCCTTCTGGACGTAGGGAGTTTCAGCTGGCTAGAGTGTGCCTCCATCACACTTCCCAGAGCTTCAGATTACAGGAGGGCTTCATGCCAGGTGGAGCATTTCATGAATGCATGGAGCCAGCTTGAATTGAGAAGTGCATGGTGTATTTCTGTGGCAGTGCTCTTGGCCAAGGAGTCCTGCCAGATCTACACCTACCTGGAGCCATCAGTGGTATTCCTGTATTTTGCTTCCCTGAGTTTCTCTGCATGGCACAAGCCTGACTGCCTCTGAACCAGGCAGGATTTATTTGCTTTTTATAACCTAGCCATACTTAATGAAGATTTAAGGATACATGACTTTTAATTCTCACAAATCCTAGAGTACCATGCAGCTAGGACAACGTGGGATAAAGTCTACACATGGTGATAACTACATCCAGCACTGAAATACAATTGACTTTGAGATGAAATATAGCACAGGAAAATATACTATGCAGTATTTAAAATAGAAGCGAGTAGTGACAGAGGTGAAAGAATCTCAATGTTGTAGACATTTTACTTAGCTCAAGTAAAATGAGATTTATGGTGAGTCCTTTCTCCTCAACACCTTTGAGTTCCACGTGGCCATGCAGTGACATCCATGGAAAGAAAGGAAGACACTGGATTGATTCAGTGGCTGACATGGGTTTCAGTAGCAGGTTTAACTATCCCATATGGCATGTCACAGAGGGATACCATAATTTCAGTGGAGGGGAAAGCAGGCGGAACACAGATACTCGAAAACCTTGTAATTGCAAAGCCAGTGCTTCCAAACTCCATAGCAGTACTTCTGAACTTCCATTTAAAGCAGTAATTAAATTAATATCAGCACTACAATTCTAAGTGGCCCAAAAGGGATTTTACAAAATCTCCAACAAAATAAAAATAAAATTAAACAAGTATAATTTTCCTCAGTACCTTGGAAAAATATGTTGTGAGAGGCTGCGTCTATGTTCTCCATCAAATACTGTTGAACCTGCAGAGGCAAAGGCCAAATAAGAAGGAGTCATTATCTTACCCACTGACAGCCCAAACAGTTGACAGGTCTCCACTGAGAGGTACCTTGTGTATATCAAAAAGATCATTAAAGAAGCTAAAAAAGAAACGGAAATTAAGGGAGACATTAAAGGAGATAAAACAGATAAAAGAATGGAGGAAAGACATAGTGTTTATAGGAAACTCATCTCAACCAGGACAACACAGAATCAGAGACAACCATAGAATCATAGAATCATTAAAGTTGGAAAAGACCTCTAAGATCATCAAGTCCAACCGTCGACCCAACACCACCATGCCCACTAAACCATGTCCCTAAGCGCCTCATCTACACATCTTTTAAATACCTCCAGGGATGGGGACTCAACCACTTCCCTGGGCAGCCTGGTCCAATGTTTAACCACTCTTTCAGTAAAGAAATTTTTTCTCACGTCCAAATAATCAAATACTTGTACTCTGTACTTGTACTCTGCACAGCTTACAAGCTTGAGAGAAATAATTATGGACACAAATGCAATAGCTACAGTAATTTTAATGGTGTTTTCCCAGGAATCTGCTTCATGCCAAAAATAGTACGTGTACTGGCAATAGATACAGAGTAGAATGGAAGGGTCACCTTTACCATTACAATGTATTTTTCAGATGAAAATTGCAGACATGGCACGACAGCCATAGGGACAGCAACAGTGACAAAGATTTGACAATAATATTGTGTCAGGAGATGAAGGAAATAGGATTTGTCTGGATCACCATGGCTCAAGTCTGCAAACTGCTGCCAGAGGCTCAGCATCTGACAGAATCAGTCTTACGAAATACGAGCAATTGCTATCCATAGGGAGAATTTATCTCTGTTATTACATGGAACGATAAAAGATATGATCTTTCCCTATATAACCTTACTTCTCCTGTATCTTTAGAGCATCATGCTTATAACACTGTTAGTAAATGCCCGTCATTCACATATGAGAGGAGACAGGTCTAAGAGAATTTTTTTTTAATGTTCAATTATGAGCTGAGGCAAAGAAAAGACATGAAGGTCAGTGTTTCCACTTTGGTAATCTTGTTTATCCTCATTTGGAGCTCAGTTGTCAGTCACAGCCTGGATGTGAAGGCTGACTGAGTCTTGGGACCAGGCAGGGTCACCGAAGAATGGAAGTAAAACCTTCCAGGGTATTTTTTACGAAATCAGTCCTATTACCCTACTCCCATACATACTGTTTCTCCTACACTTTGAAAAACAAAAAACCCAACATTTCACTTTACCATGAGAAAATTATCCTCTAATCCTGGCAAAAACAACTTGAGGAGACAAGTGGAAGAAACTTGGTGGAGGTACAGAGATCAAGTCAGATTGCTACACGGCAAGTTGTACAAAAAGTGAGAGTAGTGGTGTATATCATAGACTGACATGTTGTAGACCTATTTTTTTCCTGTACAATTAGCTTCTGAATAATTTATCTTATTTTAGGCAAAATCATGATTTTTCATTGTGCAAAAATATTATAGAAGAAATTCATCCAAAGTCTAAAAGAAAATACAAGAAGAACTCGACAGGTGGTTTGTAGATATGGATATAAACTAAAACCTGCAAAATACCAAATCTTATCAGTCAAACAAAATCCCCTCCACCACAGAGGTTTTTTTATCAAAAACTCTGATGAACGTGCATGAATTTACTTGCTCCTGGTGTCGACGCAACATGTGATATTCCATACATCTTGAAAAGGACTGTTTCATACACCCTGGGATAAGAGGTAATATAGATTATCTGTAAAAGAGTTTAAAAGAAACAGAAATATGTTTTATTTTGTCTTGTTTGAAAATTAGGATAAGATAGTATCATCAATATATATCATATCATTAGTTATAATACAGTCTCACTCAGACAAAAGTTATTGATTCTAAAGCAAATTTGTTTGAAAAGGGATGCAGAAGTATACCTCAGCATCAATTATACCTACTACAACTCTTTAATAGTCTGAGAGTGAAACTTTCCAGCAACTGAATCCCATAACAGAGTTGTATTGCAAGTGATTTTCTCAGTTAGGACAATATAAAGTAGCAACCACTAAAAAAGAATAACTTTTAAGAATAGTAGTTTACATACGGGTAGTGTTTTCATTAGAAAGTGTTGACACATACTGATCAAAGTGGCAGAACAAATCACAGTCCTTCCGTTACTGATTTGAATTGTCTCATAAATTCGCAAGGTATGTCTCTGCAGGACTCCTGTTTATCTGCCACCCTCCGCAGAAGTAAAATTTAAGGTGAAATAGAGTATATACACATACTTATAACAGAAAGTGAGAAATATACATATGCAAATATATTGCTGGGGAGGCAATGACTTTCCCTCTTTTGAAGAACAGTTAATAAGCAGTTGTAATTTGCTGACAAACTATTTTAAGCAATGATAATATCAAGCTTCTGTAAACAGTCATAGAACAGGCAGTCCTATGGATTTTTTTGCTACCCTTGATCATGAAAATTTTTGTCTCATGCGTTAATGATGAGGGTTCCTGAAGATCATAATTCAGTCAATGCTGGAGAAAGCATGGAAACATCATGTTGTAGACAATGCTGCACAGTGTTCTGCTTTCATTTAATATTCAATTCCATTTCTGGGCTATTAATAGCATGAGAAGCTATAGTAACAATATAAGCAAGCCAAAACAAAGCATCTCAACCACCACTGTACAATGAAGCAGTAGTATTGTATGTGTGATCCACAAAATGAGCATCAATACAGAACCTTTAAACTATAACATGAGAAAAGGCCAGCAGCTTTAAGAAATCTCACTAAAAGTGAATCTGAGGTGAAGGCGGCAACATTTTATGTCAAGAATTCAAATAAAAGCTTAAGGCAACAACCCCCATTGAATTTCAAAACACTCAAAAGCCCATGTCGAAAAAATCACTGTCCAAAACAGTCAGTTTTAATTACCTTTCCCTCCAAAAATCAAATTAATCTTTAAAGCCAATGATGCCCTCAATTGGTAGCCAGCAATCCCCTGTCCATGTTTACATTCTAAATATTTACATTAGTATGTACCAAAATATAGTGCTAACTATTAAAATAGCTGAAGCCCAGGAAACGTTTTATTCTATTGCACCTACCAAACACAAGTGTCTACAAAGATAGTTTTATTTGTTCACACATTTCAGTCATTTGTGAAGAGCAGTCTAGTCTTTTCTCCCTACAGGTAATGATAACAACATTCACAAAAATACAAAACTTCCTGAAGAGCAGTATAGAAATGAATCCAAAGCTTAGTTATTCCTCAGCTGACAAATATATTGAGATAAATATGTGTAAAAACTTCCAAACCTGGAAAATCCATTTCACTGTTAACACATGTATGCAAAAAAGTTTCTCATCAGCAGCAGGAGAGCCTCTGAGATGTTAAGTTGGAGGGTGCTCCTTCTGCAGCTTCCTGGAAGAGACCAGCCCCGGGTCTTCGGAAAGGCAGGTCTACCAAGTCCCCCGTTTCCTTTTGAAAACGGCCCGTGCAATCAGCGGCACAGAGGCAGAATGAGCTCATGCTTCCTGGAAAGTAGCCTCACATCAGAAGCATTCCTTTTGAAGAGCAAACCGAAGATTAAGATTAGCCCAGTGAACGCTCTTGCAGGCTGTTGCAAAAGAGAAGATACACTATAAATAATGTTTCGCTCCTATTATGATACGGAGGACAAAGACAGGACCTTTTCTCGTAAAGAAAAGCGACACAGATTTTTGTTTCAGCTTTACTTTTCTACCTCACTCAGAAAACTTCAAAGTGGTGTATCCAGATCACTCCATTTGTGGAAATACTTGTGAGCCTGACGGGCTTTGATGTAGGAAAACGATCCCGCTGCCAAAAAATCCGTGTATAGTAACAAGACATTTTGCAAAAGCACTATTATACAGGAGATGCATTTGGTGAGAGTTCAGAGCTGTTTTAAGTTTCACAGTCAAAAACAGTATTGCAAATATATATCATGCAATGTTAAGATAAATTCCTTTCTCCTTTCGGAGAAAGGAATAAAGCCATTTGTAAACATATTCATTGTTCCACTCTAGATGTTTCATACTGTGTAAGGTATCAATTCATCATACCTTAAAGTATATAAAAATAAAGTCAAATCCACGTAAGAGAAATGGAGCCTGAATAAGAGGTCCTGGCAATCAAAATGATTTGGCTGTAGAACTATTACACACAAAAGTAATATAAATCAGCTGCTTGACACTGAAGAATTATACAACCTTAGGGAGCAAAACTTCATCTCCAGACAAATAGATAAAATATACTAGTAGGTATCTCTCCTGAGGTATCTATGTATCACTGACAAAAAGAAAGCATAAATCTAGTAAAATATGATTGATTTGATTTAATGATAGTTTTTTTTCCCTGGAGAAGGAAAAATACTTCCACTGATAACAAAGGAATGTAAAATTCTCACCTCACAGAAAAGGAAACAAAAATAGGAACTAAGCAATTAGGATGTTACGAAAGAGCTTCTGTTTGGGAGCTAAACTAAAAAGAACATTTTAACGTCCTTTTGCTCAAACGTGAAAACACAGGGCCGTGTTCATTCTTCACATCACTTCTTTTAATTTAGTGGAATTATGCCAATGAGGAAATTTAGTCCAACACTATTTCCATGGATGCATGGGCTTCATCACAGTAGGATTTCCCAGGCCACCCTGTCTCCCTACAGCCAATGGACATAAATTCCCAATGGTCTTTAAAACTAGGTCACCTACTGAAGAATTTCTGTACATACATTGATTTACAGCACAGTTATTGGAAGTATTTTTGGTTTCTTTTCATATTCTTCTCAATAAGAAGCAGGTAATTCTGAGCTTGGGCTGCTTTTTTGAAGGACATCGACCTTTCATGTTTGTCTATATAGTTAAAATATATTGTGTCTATGTCATAGTTAGACTTAAAGGTGTTTTTTAATCGCTACCATTCATATCTGAAACTCACTGTTCCACAAGCTTTTGATGCATAAACTTTGTGCATTAGTGAACATTTTATAGGTAGGTGCTAGCCTATAGTTTATATATATACATAAAGGTTTATATACAACTTTTTTTGTTACCTGTTGCTCCTCAAACTGCCCACCCCACCCCAAGCCCCATCTCAACCGTCGGATTTCAAATTCTAGGAAATGAATACACCAACAAGCTTGCTGTGCAGTAGGTTTATGCCTGTTGCATACATTACAAGTTCAACCCACAAAAGGAAGGAAATGAGAAATTACAACACTAAATACCACATATCTTTCTACTCTTCTCCCAGGCTTACTCTACTTTCGACAACACTACAAATAAAGGAGAAAGCATCTTGCCAGTGGAAAACATATTGTGCTGGGTCTGGCAGTCCAAGAGATGTAAGGCTGGGGCAGCTCCGTGTCCCAGGCCCCACCAGCGTCAAGTCTGAGCGTTTGTACCTGGTAGGCACACACACACAGAGCACATGTATACACCATATATATACATACATACACAGCTGGCAACACAGATAACAAAGACAGACATACAGAGCACTCACACAGACAGCACCAATGGCCTCATCCTTCTCACCTCTCTGGCTGAACAGGATGGAGGTCCACTAGTGAGAATATATAGATATATACACATCTGTACAAGCTGGATCCCTCCAGCAGCTGGGCTCAGACACGCAGCCTGCCCAGTAGCTGCCCCTAGATCCCAATCTCCCCAGTTGCTGGCACCTGGACATATGAGCCCGCAAAGCCACAGCTCTACTCCAGTTGCTGGTACAGACCATCACACACACACATACAGCTGGCTGGGACTCCCCTGGTCCTCAGCAGCCCACTCCCTATAGCATCGCCCTTAGAGACACCCCTGGCCATAATGTGTCTCATGCCCCCAGGCAGCAACCCCCCTCAGTCCCCAAGGTGCACTGGTATTGACTCTTCTGGGTGGGTTTCATGTCTGGACACTGGGGCTGAGGCTCCTCTGGGACAGCCCTGGGAAGGACCCCATCAGGGTGTCCCTCTGAGTCCTTAATTTGGGTTCCCACCCGCCTTTGTGCCCCTGTGCTCCTCTTGGCTGGTGCAGAAGGGCCTTTGATGGGTTGATGGCTCCTGGGATGGGCCTGGGAGCAGCTGGGGCAGGGTATTATTTGGGCTCCCCCCTCCTGCTGTTGTCTCTCTGTGCTCCTTTGTGGGTGTGCAGATGAGCTTTTAGCACCTGTTAGACCATAAGTCTGCCATCTCAGCAACCCACTGCAACTCAATGCAGTGCACTATTATGCTAAACACACAATTTTCAGAAAGTGTATTTTGCCTGGTAGAGTGAATTGAGTGGCCACGGTGGAGGGAGTAGAGTGCTTATTGATTGAATGCAACTGAGAGTAATTTGACACTTCTGTAACTCTCTTTGAACCTCCTGGAAAGCTCACAGCCTTTAGCTTTTCCACCAGCTTCAGTGACCATCAAATCAGGCCATTTGTCCCATATCACAGCTCATTGCTAATGCTGTTTATATAGTATTCAACAAGTAAAAAATATTCTGAGATATCTGAAAATTAATTGAAACATTCAAAAAACTAGCAGGGGAAAGGCTGGTCATGAGAACCTCAGAGCAGCCACCCAGCCGCAGTAGGTCAAACTGAAGGTCTATGAAACTCTCCCGTCCTGCAGTCTTGCTGCAGGGAAAACTAAACTCATTTTAATTCACCTTTGTGAATGATAACATTTTAAGCTAAGTGCATTCCTTTATGCAGCAGAACCACTTAGCAACGTTTGAGGTACCCTGGTAATTAAAAAAAAAATCTCACAAATGCAGACATTTTATTTCAATCTTAAGAGAAGGCTGATCCTGCATAAAGTTGGCATTTCATTGCAGTTTACAGAACTGACACATCATACACGATTTTAATAACCTTATTGGGTCAGCTGTATGAACAAAGATTAATTTGCTTTAAAAGAGGAACAAATTCATTTTTAACGCTATCAGATGGAAATCCCACTCCACCCTATCAGAGACTTTCTTAGTTTCAGGCTTGATTTTTTTTTCCCCAAATTCATTATTTTAGCTTAATTGCTCCTGCAATATGGGCAACAAAGGGCATTTCTGTTTTGCATGGTGGAGTACAGTGCACAGACCTGTAAAACTTAGAATTAGCTCTGAGCTTGCTGATACATCCACACTGCTTGGATCTCAACAAGAGTTTACTTGCAGTAATGCTATGTCAGCTACCTCTGTATTATACTACACACACAGTCCAGATAGACAAGAAGTGTTTAGAAAGGATCTAAATCAAGCAAACCTGTGATGCACAATGATACTTCTCTGTGCAAAGCCATGACCAGTCTGTGTTGCACCTCCTTGCTCTTTGATTATATGGTGTCAGAAGGAAATGTGGATGGTATACAACTTGAGGTAGACATGGGAATATGCCTGAGAAGAATTTTGTACAATGTCACATTGATGTATAACAGCAGTGGAAAATCATACATGGGGAAAAGAAGAGAAGTGCTTCCATTAGAATCTGCAACTCCCCCACCTTGCATCCAAAAATACTGCTCCTTTAAAAACTATTTTATCAGAGAAAGAAAACAAAAGGAAGAGACTAATACTCAAATCCATCAGTCAAAGCAGAATTTAGTCAAGGTCCCTAATAGAAATGGCGGGTCCTCATTAGAGTTCTTTGTAAACTTCCTCACAAGAGGATCTGACTGTTACTGAACAAGAAGGTAGGAACACTAAGAAAAGCAACAAACACATCTATGTTAAAAGCTGGCTGCCTTAATTTTATTAAGGATTACAAAAGTTCGTGAATTAGCACTCTGCAGTGTCTGCAGTGACTAGAAGCAGCCAGGACAGAGCCAGCTGTTGGCCAGTTGTGCTCTAGCAGCATCTTATTTGCAGAGAACAGAAACATTAATGCACCGATCACTGGTCTGAATGGAGGATGAGTGGGAACGGGGCTTGAGGTGGCAGGGGAAGTGCTGTATGAACGGCATGTGTTCATGGTGCCTAGGCTAGCAGGTCATCAAGCTTCCAGCACAAATATACACGCAGCGTCTTAGGACACCCAGACTGAGAGGGAAAGGACAGGGACTAAACCAGGTAGGACAGTATGGGGAGATTGATCACTCTCAGTTCTAAAGGGTATCAAAGGGCATGTCCAAATGCAGCACAATGTGGCCAACCTAGGAAGAATCCATAAGACATGGTGAAGACTCGATTGCCCACATTCCTTGTCTTCCATGTCACCGCAGTTAATGCTGGACAGACCACCTACATAGCAGCACCTTGGTGGCTGAAAGCTGAACGGGCCACCTAGATACACACAGCTTTAGGGTACCACCTAGGTGCTCTAACTAGACACATAAAATCTGAATCTTTGATAGGGAATTTCCTTGATACATTACGAGTCCCAAAATGAAAATTAATGTTCCTCTGGAGGCGGTGATGTACTGCTGATCAGTGTACTTGAGACCCTGGATGGTTTCTGTGACAGTCCTGATGTGATCTGCATGGACCAATGGTGGAGGGTCTTGTACTGATGTGCAGTCAAGGCTTTTGGCCAACATATAGAATCATAGAATCATAGAATCATTGAGGTTGGAAAAGACCTCTAAGATCATCGAGTCCAACCATCAACCCAACACCACCATGCCCACTAAACCATGTCCCTAAGTGCCTCATCTACTCGTCTTTTAAATACCTCCAGGGATGGGGACTCAACCACTTCCCTGGGCAGCCTGTTCCAATGTTTCACCACTCTCTCAGTAAAGAAATTTTTCCTCACATCCAATCTAAACCTCCCCTGGTGCAACTTGAGGTCATTTCCTCTCGTCCTATCGCTTGTTACTTGGGAGAAGAGACCGACCCCCACCTCGCTACAACCTCCTTTCAGGGAGTTGTAGAGAGCGATGAGGTCTCCCCTCAGCCTCCTCTTCTCCAGGCTAAACGACCCCAGTTCCCTCAGCCGCTCCTCAGAAGACTTGTTCTCCAGACCCCTCACCAGCCTCGTTGCCCTTCTCTGGACACGCTCTAACACCTCAACGTCCTTCTTGTGGTGAGGGGCCCAAAACTGAACACAGTATTCGAGGTGCGGCCTCACCAGGGCCGAGTACAGGGGGACGATCCCTTCCCTCCTCCTGCTGGCCACACTATTTCTGATACAGGCCAGGATGCCATTGGCCTTCTTGGCCGCCTGGGCACACTGCCGGCTCATGTTCAGCCGGCTGTCGACCAACACCCCCAGGTCCTTTTCCGCCAGGCAGCTTTCCAGCCACTCTTCCCCAAGCCTGTAGCGCTGCATGGGGTTGTTGTGGCCCAAGTGCAGGACCCGGTACTTGGCCTTGTTGAACCTCATACAATTGGCCTCGGCTCATCGATCCAGCCTGTCCAGGTCCCTCTGCAGAGCCTTCCTACCCTCGAGCAGATCAACACTCCCACCCAACTTGGTGTCGTCTGCAAACTTACTGAGGGTGCACTCAATCCCCTCATCCAGATCATTGATAAAGATATTGAACAAGACCGGCCCCAGTACTGAGCCCTGGGGAACACCGCTCATGACCGGCCACCAACTGGATTGAACTCCATTCACCACAACTCTCTGGGCCCGGCCGTCCAGCCAGTTTTTGACCCAGCGCAGAGTCCACCTGTCTAAGCCGTGAGCCGCCAGCTTCTCTAGGAGAATGCTGTGGGAGACGGTGTCAAAGGCCTTGCTGAATATAATTCTAAAGGATCATAGTACGCTTTATATATACTGAAAATCTAGAGTTGAGAAGGTGTTGTTACTGCTGGTTCCTGAGACAATGGTACTGGCAAAATACTGATGATACTGATGTCATGGTCATTTCTATAATAAATCATACTGATTGATGCATAAATGAAGACAAATAACAGTTGACAGTGATACTCTAATAACGTTCTTTAGAATGCCTGTCTTCCATGCTGTTTTACACAGCACCCTTACCAGTTGTCTCTCTATTTGTATGTAAATAACCACTGTAGCCTGACAGTGACTGAATCCCTTTCTGCCTGTATGCCAGTATTTAAGCAAAGTTTAAATTTGTGAAGCTTGTACTAAGAGTACGCAGGCCTTTCTGGAACTGTGTGCAATTTTTCCAGCTATGCCTGTGCCACACTTGTCACCTTTCCAGCTGAATTCAAACTGATGTCCTCGACTAATTCAACTGCTAGGGAGAGGAAAAGGCATAGGCAGCCTTGGTATCCAGTGGAGGATCACGATACGCTAGAGGCAGAGTGGTTTTATAGCTTGGATACTATCCAGCATTGCATAAAGATCCAGGATTTGACTGTGGCCTTCAAGTCAATTGAGGACAGAGACCAGAATGGTGACAGCCTTCCAGGAACCTGTCCATGCGATGCCAGCATAGACCCTGTGGCCAAGTATCAACAAGTGACTCCTCCCATAAACAAATGCTTTGCAAGCATTTTACAGGCAGGGTTGGACACTCAGTGCTGATCTCTTAATCAACAACCATCCTTCAGCCCCTGAGGACACTCCAGTTTTCACAGGACCACAAAGGAGACGGGAAAATATCACATTAGTTTTACAAAGTGATTGATACTGCCTGCTGGCAGATGTGATGCTTTTTTTTTTTCATTCTCACTGCTGGACTACACCAGGTTGGACAGATGTGAGTTTTGGACTTCGGTTTTCCTTCAGTCCAAATTGCAGATTCTCTCTACACATTCATATTGGCAATCTGACTACAAAGCTGTCCTTGCTAGACTGCATGTTTTGCAGTGATTTGCTTGTTAGTCTCTCCTTTCCTCTTACAGTACTCCCCAATATCATTATGACCGCGATAAACATCCTGCTGCTGAGTGCTCAAATGGTGACTCCAACACAGTCGTTGTCTTGGCAGGACATTCCTTCTGTCCCATTGCCTTACCCACCCTGAGGTCAGCTCTCAAAAATGGCAGCCCATGAAAAACTTACCACTGAGTTATGTTTGTGAGTTGAATGCTCTGTTAATCCACCATAAAGTATATGTTGAATTTCAGTCTCACAGGGAAATAATCCAGGAAATCAGTGTAAAATCGGAGCAGGTATTAGCACATTTTCTATTCAGCAGTCTTCTCATCAAGGCTTTAAAAAAAACTTCAGTAAAATATTTACTGATGTGTTCCAATCTACAGATTCCCCCCCCCTAAAACCAAAACACAATTCCAAGACATATGGCTGCAATATGTAAGGCAGAAGTAAGCAACACATTGCACAGCACTGTTCCGAGGCAAAAGCATGATTAAATCTCAAGAGGTCTAACATACATTGCAAAATAATATTCACAGCACAGCAAATGTTGAGTATGCCCCCAAGAAATATCAAATGGATACACAGAAAGCAGTTTAACTGGGCTGTAACGTGGCACAGCAAAGCTGCCTTCATCCAGAATGGGTAGCTGCTCCCTTCTAGCCATGCAGAGCATCAGGAGGTACCACTCTGGTAAGCAGTAACTTCACCTGCCTCCCAGGATTTCCTTCAACCTCCATCAACAGTCAGCGTTTGCTCTTTCTTCTCTTTCTTTGCGTGGATTTGGGACTCTCTCACTAATGTTGGAACTACCTGTATAAATGCAAATTTCGTTACCCACCTGGCCTTAGCAGGTCTCACTCCTTAGCATCCTCATCTTAACCATACTTCACCCTTACAATATTGCTAGTAGGGAACTTTACTTCTGGTTTATAGCTTCATGTCACCTCTCCAGCATGCAGTGAAATACAGTGCTGCGGTTGCAATACCTGTCAGCAAACAGCCATCTCTCCGGGAGAAACCGGAGTTAAAGGCATTCTGCAAAGAACCAGAGAGCAATTGAGTAAAAAATGTCCAGCTTCAGTGTCTTTCAAAACTGGGAAAGACTGGGGTTGGTGTCTCAAACCCATGGGGAGGGTTACTATTTTGTTTGGTGTCCATGGCAATGGCTGTTAGCTACTTTCTTTTCCCACAGAAGGCCACATGCTCACTCAGCCACCTCAGGATTTTTCCCAGCATCTGGAAAATTTAGGGCTTTAAAAGGAAAAGAGAAGTGTTTGGTGAGATAGTGTAAATCTTCACAATTTACAGGAGGAATTTCTGGAGGGGAGGGAGTTTCTGGGATGAAAGAAAAAGAAGGGCAGAGAAACTGAAGAGGAGGACGTAGTAACTGATGCCAGACAGGGTGTCAAACTGGAGAAAGGAAGTGGGAGGAAAAGGACAGATGATGACAGAGCAGAGCCAGGCTGTGACCAAGCCACCTACACAGATGGACAGAGTGGAGCAGAGGTGCTGCTGCATGTTTGCTAGGCTGAGACCATGCAGGCACCATTAAATACAAGCACCAGCAGTCACTTTAAATATGTCTTCCTGCTATAAAAAGGGTAAAAACTAAGATGAAGTTTTATTCCGTTGACTGTCACCTCATGATTGCAATATCTGACATTTAAAGCAGTTCTTTTATAGACTAATCCAATCGCCCACAAGAAAAAATAAATGGCAAGATAAACACACTGATGTCTGGGTCTCTCACCATAATATCTTTTTTCCCCAGGTGTTTGATCATTCTCCCAGATCTTTCCTGAACTCTTCCAGTTTTTGGATGGCTTTTCTGAACAATAAGTTATTTTAATAACAACGTACCCGTGCCAAATGCAGAGATAATGTCACCTCTCTACTCCTACTCAGTATTTCCATGTGCATGTGCTTTGCAAAGACTGCATTAGTCTTTTCAGCATCAACAGCACACCATGAGCTCATGCTCAGCTGATTATGAAATCCTCTCTTCCCCCTCCAAGTCTTTGTGAGTCACTGACTGGCAAGATAAAATCTCCTATCCAGTTTGGTTTCCAATTTATGGTCTGTATAATGTTCACAATGCTAAAGACATGCTTCGTGACAAGATTAAACACCAAATTTTGTGAGGAGCAGAAGTAATGAAATCTCCTTTCCTGCATCTCTCTGCCTTGTGATGTGCTGGTGTCTGAACGAGAGTAAGCACTGAGCCTTTCTATCATGGAGAGGTCAACGCAGTCGCTCTTCCCTGCCCAGTTGAGCATTTTAACAAAACAGGTTGGGATACTGTGATGAGACCTCTGTCTCTCTGTCAAGCTTAAAGTAAGGCAGAAGTTTTGGAAGTAAGCGGAGAAAGGGAAAAGGGAAGGCAGACATGAATGCAGCCATGTAAGTCCTGTTTTCCTAGGAGACAAGACTAAATATTGGAGACATTTTTGTGCTAAAAGAATAAAAAAAGGTCTCGGCCAAAGTTGCTCCTCACTGACTTTATGGTGGAACATAGTAGGTGAAATGGGGCCCTGGGCCATGGGCAGGGTGGGGGAAGCACCGGGATAGGCAGGTCAGGGCCAGTAAGGGCTGTGGGTGCCCTCAGGGGTACAGCAGGGCAGGGGTGGGTATACCTGAAATGGCAGCAAAGAAATGGGGACACTGGCCGGAGCTCCTTGATTTCCTAACTGTTCTGATAATAGTGCAATGAAATGTTGCTCCATACTGCTGGACCAGAAGCGGACTTCTGCTGTTCTGAAGGCAGCGTGGCAGAAGTCACACATAGCACCCTGTGTTGGGGGTGTCCCTTCCTCTGAGTCCTTAATTTGGGTTCCCACCTGCCATTGTGCCCCTCTGCTCCTCTGGGCTTGAGGAAATGGGCCTTTGATGTGCTGATGGCTCCTGGGATGGGCCTGGGAGCTGCCCAGGCAGGGTATTATTTGGGCTCCCTCTCCTGCTGTTGTCTCTGTGCTCCTTTCTGGCTGTGCAGATGAGCTTTTAGCACATCTTACTGAACACCTGGGGCTTGCTGCACCTCTGCAGTCTGCCATCAGCTCTGCCTCCCTCTCCTGACAGCCTCAGCAGTGAGGTGATGCACAAGGTGGCACACACTGCTCTGAGCCCTTCTCATACCACAGCATAACCCTGCCAGCCTCCAGCAGTCAACAGAGCATGACTCAACCACCCATGTGTACCCTGCCCCATCCTCACTACCTCTTTTATCTTTCCCCCATCTCTCTCTCCTTGGACAGAAGCACCTTCACTTTTCTAACAGCATCCTGACTTTGCACGTTCATTGCCACTTGGAGAGGTCTCATTGCCAACGCAACAACCCTGACCATCCTGTTACAAACCTGCTAAACAAAAGCCTGCATCAAAACTACACTCAGGGTAGTAAGAGCTGGAGATTTCAAATGAATGCAATGGCAGCTTTTTTACTAAAGAGAGAAAAAAGCTTTGTTTCCCCCCCCTTTTTTTTTTATTTTGTTTGTTCCATTTTTCTTCAAGCCTCCTTCCTCCTTCAGTCTCTCCTGCTTGCTCTCACCATCCAGAAAATGGGAACAGGGAAAAATCAAAAGGGGGAATAAAAAATCCCATAGCAAATAAATACTCTAAAATATCCCACTGCACAGTCTCCCTATAAAGACTCTTCAAGTGGGAGGCAGCCTCGCAGGGACTAACCAAAGCAAATGGGTTGACCTTGGACAGCAGCCAAACACCCACACAGCCACTCCCTCACTCCCCCCACAGTGGGATGGGGGAGAGAGTAGGAAGAACAAAAGTGAGAATGTTTGTCGATCCAGATAAGGACGGTTTCATAAGTGAAGGAAAGCAAAAAAAGGCTAAACCAAACAACCCAACCCAAAAAAACCGCAAGCAATGCAAAGGCAATCACTCACCACCTCCCACCAGCAGACCCATGGCCAGCCAGTCTCCCAGCAATGGCCACCTTGGAAGACAAAAGCCCCACCAGTCTTCTTCCTCTGCCCCAGGTTTTCTT
Organism: Aptenodytes patagonicus; assembly: GCF_965638725.1. Classification (NCBI taxonomy): domain Eukaryota; kingdom Metazoa; phylum Chordata; class Aves; order Sphenisciformes; family Spheniscidae; genus Aptenodytes; species Aptenodytes patagonicus. The sequence goes on along the minus strand of NC_134950.1, from coordinate 8,627,801 downwards.
GCTGAGGTGGGCGTTTTATGGCATGGAATATCCCTTTGGCCAATTTGGGTCAACTGTCCTGGCTGTGCCCCCTCCCAGTCTCTTGACCACCCCCAGCCTACTTGCTGCAGGGGCAGAGTGGGAAAAAAAGCAAGCCTTGATGCTGTGCAAGCGCTGTTCGGCAATAGCCAACACGCTGGTGTGTTATCAACACTGTTTTAGCCACAGAACATGGCACCACACGGACAGCTATGAAGAAAGTTAACTCCATCCCAGCCAGTCCCAGTACAATATCCACCCCTCGTTCCATACCGTTTGCACCATACTCAGGTCCTACGCTCTCCAGTACATCCCCATCAATCGTGCCCCCCCTCCTTGTCCTTTGACATACACACAGACCTCATTCCCTTAGTCTGTGGGACATCCCCCAAATGTCCATAGAAATCCAATCAATTCATTTGGTCCATGACTTGCGCTCCACACAGCAGCTTTCCACATCAGATGGTTTTGCACAACACAACGTGGTAAACAGAGCATATTGCCTTTCCCTTTCTGCTAATTTATTATACACTTGGGCCTGAGCCACCTCTGCAGGTGATGCTCCAAAATCTCTGCCTCCTGGCCAAACTGTGATCTCTTCCAGGATTCATGGCAGTGGGGACTCCCCATTTGAGCCTGTTGCATGATCAATTCTACCCACTTACTCCACGTAGTGTCGGTTGCATATGATGTAGAGGGGACCCTTCCTATGACCATCTATTGCAGCACAAGCACCTCGGACGCTTGATGCCCCCAGCTCCAGAACCCTAGAGGTCGACCTCGTGTCTCTCCAGGTGTTTTCTGCCAGAGGCTCCAGGTGAGGCCATGCTCCCCAGCTATGGTGCAGAGCATGTTTCTCACAGCTGGTCCTGTCTGGACAGGCCCAAGGGCTACCACACAAACTGTGTCCTGTCTGTCCTGCTGCTGTTTAGGGACTGTGGTGGGTTGACCTTGGCTGGATGGCAGGTGCCCACCAAGCCGCTCTATCACTCCCCTCCTCAGCTGAACAGGGGAGAGACAATATAATGAAAGGCTCATGGGTTGAGATAAGGACAGGGAGAGATCGCTCACCGATTACTGTCATGGGCAAAAAGCAGACTCGACTTGGGGAAATTAATTTAATTTATTGCTAATCAAAAGTCAGAGTAGGGTAATGAGAAATAAAACCAAATCTTAAAACACCTTCCCCCCACCCCTCCCTTCTTCCCGGACTCAACTTCACTCCTGATTTTCTATATCTACTCCCCCGACACGGTGCAGGGGGGGACGGGGAATCCTTCCTCCTCAGGGGGAGGACTCCTCACACTCTTCCCCTGCTCCAGCGTGGGGTCCCTCCCATGGGAGACAGTCCTCCATGAACTTCTCCAATGTGGGTCCTTCCCATGGGCTGCAGTTCTTCATGAACTGCTCCAGTGTGGGACTCTTCCACAGGCTGCAGTTCTTCAGGAACAGATTGCTCCAGTGTGGGTCCCCCACGGGGTCAAAAGTCCTGCCAGCAAACCTGCTCCAGCGTGGGCTCCTCTCTCTCCACAGGTCCTGCCAGGAGCCTGCTCCAGTGTGGGCTTCCCATGGGGTCACAGCCTCCTTTGGGCGCATCCACCTGCTCCAACGTGGGGTCCTCCATGGGCTGCAGGTGGATATCTGCTCCACCGTGGACCTCCAAGGGCTGCAGGGGGACAACCTGCCTCACCATGGTCTTCACCATGGGCTGCAGGGGAATCTCTGCTCCAGCACCTGGAGCACCTCCTCCCCCTCCTTCTTGACTGACCTTGGTGTCTGCAGAGTTGTTTCACATATTCTCACTCCTCTCTTCTGGCTGCTGTTGCGCAGCAGTTTTTTTCCCCCTTCTTAAATACATTACCACAGAGGCGCTACCAACACCACTGATGGGCTCGGCCTTGGCCAGCGGTGGGTCTGTCTTGGAGCCGGCTGGCAATGACTCTATCAGACACGGGGGAAGCTTCTAGCAGCTTCTCACAGAAGCCACCCCTGTAGCCCCCCAGCTACCAAAACCTTGCCACGCAAACCCAATACACTTGAAAAAGTTCTTTCAGGTCACTCGATAGGGAGGACTCACAAGCTGACTGTGACCCAGACTGTGCAGTCTCCAGAAACCCACTATGCCTAGGAAAGTTGCATTTCTTTTTTGTAAGCTGGTGGAGACTTGACTGTTATCTTACTGATCACATCCTTGGGATGTGATGATGCTGATCTTGCCATTGCAACAAGGTTGGAAATATCTACCCTGGGGAAGAAGAGGAGGAAGGTCTCCACGAGATGGTTCCCGGAGTAGTGGGACGGCAGCAATGCAGGGACCAAATGCCAGACTTGGCTGAAGGCCAGTGCTTTTATCATAGGTCTCCCAGGCAAAGCAAAACACAGTGATAAGCAGCACAGCAAACACCAAAAACTGACAGCAGCCATTACGAAGCCCTGGAATTTAATGTGCAGCAAGAAGGGGAGCAAATAATTCAGCACTGGGACCAGCAACAGCAAGTAACTGCTAAATAGCTGTAACAGCTATAAATCCAGACTAGCACACCCTGACCGAATCTGTTGCTATCTAAAGCCCCACACTGCGTGCCACAAGGGACGGCAGCGGGTTGGCCCCAGCAGAAGGCAAGCGCCCACCCAGCCGCTCGCTCACCCCCTTGCTCCCAGGGGGATGGGGGAGAGATTGGGAAGGACAAAAGTGAGAAAATCCGTGGGTCGCGGTAAGGCCGGTTTCATGGGCAAAGGAGGGAGGCAAACGCAGGCCGCGATGAGGCCGTCGCTCTGCGCCTCCTGCCATCCGACGGGTGCCCAGCCGGCCGCTGGCCGTGGCCACCTCGGTGGCCGCCCCCACCCCTTTCTCCCTCCCCCCCGCTTTTGTGGCTGAGGTTGACAGTGTACGATGGCAGCAGGGGAAGCCGTGAGGCTGTGCCAGCACCACTCAGCGACAGTGCCGCCAGCGCAGCCTCACCCACGGACCCGGCCCCCGCACCGCACCGCACCGCACCGCACCGCACCGCACCCCACGGGCCGCCGCGGGGGGCCGCCGCCGTCCGTCCGTCACGGCGTCCCGCCGCGCATGCGCACAGCCCCCTCTCTTTGTCTCCCTCGCTTCGGACCCCCCCCCGCCCCGCGTCACGCGGCGGCGGCTCCGCAGTCACGTGCCGGGGGCGGTGGCATGGCGGCGCCGAGCCGCGCCTCGCGGGCTCGTCGCGGGGTGGTGACGCGACGGCGGGGCGCGGGGAGGATGGGGCTGTGAGGGCGGCCGCCGCGCCGGACACCCCGCGCCGCGCCGAGCGGGAGCAGCGGGCGCCGCGCCGGGGCTGCGGGCCGCCGCGGGCCCCGCCGCTGCCTTGCGAGTCGGAGGAGGCGGTAAGGAGCGCGGGGAGGGCGCGGGCGGCAGGGCGGGCGGCCCCGGGCGATGGCCCCCTCCGGGCGGGCCCGGCGCGGCGCGGGGCTTCGGCGCCCCCCTCACGGCGCCCGGGCCTGGCGGGGCGGCGCCCGCGGCCCTCCCCGCGCCGGGCCCTGCCCGCGGCCGGGGGTCCGGCGGGCCGCGGCCACTCGCGTCCTCCCCGGGGCCTGCGGGAGCGCTCGGCCCCCGCCGGCCGGGGGCCCTCCCGCGCTCCGAGCCTGGCTGGGGACGACCCCTTTGTGTCTTCCGCGCTCGGGGAGCGGCATGGGCTTCCTCAGGTCGGCCTCCGCCCCCGATGCAGCTGCCCCGGATCGCGCTCCCGGCCTTGGCAGAGGAGCCCCGCTTCAAAGCTGGGGTCCGGATGCCGCTCCTCTGGCGGTCCGGAGCAAGGAGGCTCTGGCCCTGCAGCCTGGCACCCTTGCTCTCCAGTAGGCATGCCGCAGGAGCCTGCGGCCCCAACGGCAAGCCACTCTCTGCTTCGGGGTGATAAAGGTAGTACGTCAGAAAGTCACGATTACCGTGAAAGTAGTCGGGCAGAGAAGTGATTTTGTAATAGTGACTGAATTACCAAAAAAATTAAAAGGCACTTGTGAGCGAAACTTACTTCGTGCTATGAATGAGACTCGAGAGTGCATAGAATGGCTGAGGGTGGCCTTTTTGTTTCTTTATTTTTGGTTTTGCTAATTTCATCTTACTTGTCCTTTAGGCCATGTTTATCTTTAAATTTCTGCTCTTGGTAAGGTACGTTTTTCTTGGTTTTGACCTTTTCCGTGGCAGAGGAGAGAAAACACATTGACTCTACATAACTCTTAAAGTTATACTCTAAAGGGATGTCAAGGAATTACAGTGTAGTACGGTTTTGGAGATGAGCACCAGTTTTTTTTTATTTTTTTGACTTAACGTTGATGACTGTTTTTGTGGGGAGGGGAAGAAATCTGAATAAAAATACGTTAATTTTTTTAATGCCTTTTTTGGGCCTTGACTATACTTCTGAAAACTAAGCGGTTAATGGAAAGTCAGGATAGAAATTTCACATCTTTTTCCACCCTCTGGAATATATTTGCTGTCAGTGACATGTTTCAGACAACATTATGTGTTTTAATATGACTTTTTTTTTTTTTTTCTTCCTCCAAAGGTAGTGAAAAAGAAAATATCAAGATGAGTAAAAAGCCTCCAAATCGTCCTGGAATCACATTTGAGATTGGTGCTCGTTTGGAGGCACTGGACTATTTACAAAAATGGTATGGAGGACATTGTGCAGTATTTGCTAAGAGCAAAATTATTTTGTGTATATTGTATGTTTTGATGTCTAATCATGAAACTTAGTGCACCTATTAATTGAGTGTTTCACATGTGAACTTTATGAATTTCTGCATAATAAGTCTGTTAAAACTATTAGCTTTTAGGAAAATGTTCTCTCTTCAGAAATCAACCTAAGCTTTTCTGTGGGTTTTTGTTCATTTGCTTTTAGTTGCTTGTGCAGCCATAGTAAGCAATGAGCATTTCCAGAGTAGTGTGGAGCGCAGTGTCACGTGGGAGATGATCGGTCTGTTAATGTGGCAAACTTCTGTGACTAAAGACTTCTTTTGTTTTAGTTTGAAGGCATGCATGCGAATTTGTTTTGTATTCAGTTATCATACTTAATAGGTTCACAAAACTGATATTAAAAAAAGAAAACATCCTTAATCGGAGTTCATGGAATAGGTAAGTGCGATTGTATTTGTACCGAACAGTTGGAGGAATGAAGTGCTTAAAACTGTGACTCTGCCCCACCCAGTCATATCCTGAGTCAAGACTATAAAATGGAAATTTGCGGGCACAAGGACCACGCTACACAGCATGCGTATTGTGAAAGGAGTTGTTCTTTTGAAATAAATCATTAGTCAAAATTTTATTAATGCAAGTGCGCTAATTTCATGATGTATGCTGGCCGTGCTATTTCATTTTGAAAAATCCCTGGGTTTGTTAAAGTAGATGACACAGGAAGTTGATGCTTCTACCCAGAAGTTGTTTCTTAGCTGCTTTCTGATTGATTAGGGCTAGGAAATGTAGAGGCCTGTACCTGTTTTTCTGTTGCATTCCTGGAGAACTAAGCACGTTTGTGTAAATATCTGATCCTGCTAACTCCAAGTTATGTGATAGAGAAGTCTGTGTATTATTTACATGTTTACTCCAGTAGTTACATGCTCTGTATAAAAAGTTGGGCTAAACTTTTTTATCTGCAGAGCTTTGTTTGTAATTATAGCAAAAGTGTTTGTTTTATTAAACGGTCTCTAAAGGAAAATACAGTTTACAGAACAGTCCTTGTTCTTATCTGTTGCTATAGAGTGAGTTTTCAGCATACTGATTCTATAACTGAGTGTCAAGATCATGAAACTGTCTGAACAGTGCTGTAAAAATAAAGTAATTTTAATAGAACTTCTTATAGCATCTTCTGTGACTAGAGATAATTGGTTAATGTAACTAGATAACAAAAGTTAATATGTAAAAATAGCTTCAGCTTAATTGTATCAAAAAAAGATCATTGAATATCCAGTGTATGGTTCGTATCAGATCTGCCCAGCCCTTTCACGGGGAAGCGTCGCATGACAGTTCTGGAGTACTTGTCTAGGTTTGGCCTTGTCAGGCGTGGGCCCTGTCGCAAGCTCTGCAGCTGAGTTGATTGGTATTTTCAGGCAGAATAGAATTTATCCTGAACTTTCTAGGAATTGATTCATCATCTGGACCGCCAGGTAGAACAGGTCAAGTTTGTGAACTTCTGTGGTGCCATATACAGGAGCAGAAAGTTAATAATAAAATTTTGCAGTTACAGCAACACTGAAAACAGGACTCTCTTTCAAACGAAATAATATTCATGTACGTAACCAAAGAGTTTGTTAGAGAAAGCCTACTGTTGTGTTATTATTAGGGTGACACGGGCCAAAATAATAGTCCATGTGATTTTTTTTTTCCCCTTAGCTTTCTGTTGCATAAGGGGGTGGTGGATGTTTTTTAAATTCTTTCTATATATAAGCTGTATGCGTTCCCCTCATCTGCATGCAGAAATACATACTTCAGAGAAAATAAAGTTGCTGAACTTACACGAAATCCCTTTATACTTTTTAACAAAACCAGAATTGAAGAGCAGTAGTATTGCTTAGCTCAGTCTTTCTACAAGTGACAAATTGAGAACACTTGCTGGAAAAATAGCCTTTGAAAGGGTTTTAATTTTTTTTCTCCATTTTTTTCTGAAAGCCTGCTGTCATTTAAAGATGCAGTGTTCATGAGCAGTTAAAATATTAATCAAGAAAGGCTTCTAGAGGACGGGAAAAATACAGTAAAGTATGTTTTTGCTTGCTGAGGCACTTCTGCAGGTCTTAAATTTTAATCTGTGTAGTAGTTGCTGAAATTCATTTCATGGGATCTGGTGTTCTGTTTGAATTCTGTAAACTTTGGAGAGGGTATTATTGTGTACCTTGACTATTTATTGCTTAAAACCTCTGTACTTTTAAATGAGGAAGTTTTGGCAGGCAGTGTTTGGGTCACTGGTATCATTTGGCATGTATGATTACTGAGTAGAAGAAAGCCTGGTCAAACTGATCAGCAAAGACAGGCTGTCAATAAGCGTGTTTATTTTTGCTTTATTGTGGAGGTAACTGCAATTGCTTCTTTATCAAGTGCAACAGTATACTGTTGCAAGGGAGGTCATCTTACATAATGAATTTAAACCACTTGTTAAATTTAAATTCAGTAAAGCAAACTATGAAATGCAGCTCTAATCAAAATCAATGTGATCATCTGTCAGCAGATAGTAAATGGGATGGGGTTGACTGAGAATAGAAAATTATTAAATACATACGAGATGATCAGGTGCCTGGAGTGTACGACCTGTGAAGAGAGGGTGAGGAAACTGGACTTGTTTAGCTTGGAGAAGGCTTCAGGAGACTCGCTAGCAGCCTTCCAATACCTACAGGGATGTCATCAAGAAGACTCAGCCAAGCTCTCCACAGTAGTGTGTGGTTGGAGGACAAGAGATGACAGGCACAAGTTGAAACGAGAGATTCGGGCTAGGTACAAGGAGAATCTCTTTCCCCATGGGACAGTCAAGCAGTGGATCAAGTTGCCCAAAGAGTTTATGGAGTCTCCAACATTGGAGGTTTTCAAGACTGGGCTGGATAACACTGCCAAACCTGGTCTGATCCTATAGCTGACCCTGCTTTGGGTGGGAGATTGGACTAGAGGCTTTCTGAGGTCCTTTCCGACTTGAATTATCCTATGACCTCATACAAAAACCAATAAATGTGCGCACACACCCCTATGCCTCTCACTGACCAAATGAAACAGCAGTAAAACTGCACAAATCTGCAAGTACGTGCCCATGTGTAAGACTGGTTCTTAAGCTGTTAGCTCCCACAGGTAGGACGCGGTCTTTACAAAGCTGATGTATTTAAAGATGCATCTCTTCCTTTTTTTTCCTGTTTTCTTGTGTCTTTTGTGGCTCTAGCTCTCTACTGGTTGTCCCGCAAGTGCCAAATATTGCTTTGAAAAAAACCACCCTGTTATTTTTCTGACACCATAGTCTTTAGATCAAGCAGATTAATAAACTATAAGTTAGTTAATGAAGGAAGTACGGATACATGGCCCTTGTTGCAGTTCTAGAATGGAAACAGCTCATTAAAATAGATTAGTTATCAGAACAACAGCACTTTGACTATATTTGATTATCTGGATGGATTTTTTTTTTTTCCCTCTTCAGTATGGAGGAAGCTTTTTCCCTGTAAGACTTTGGGAAATCTTATTTTGTACAGTCCTTGCTTTGGATTTCAGTTGACTGGGTTACTTGACAGCCAGGTATTTGAAAGGACTGTGAAGACTTTGCTTTATATTGATATAATACAATATATATAACAAAAGGTGGGGAGTTAGAAACAGGTGTTTGCAGATTTTGCAGATACCAGAAGACTGTTTGTGGAGAAGTCAGAATGGAGGGTATTTGGTTTTACATCCTCTACGAGGTAGAAGGAAAGACTTTTTATACCATTATTGTGAAGGCAGGAAGTATGTGTCTGTTTCTAGACTTCGTAGGTGCAAACTTGGGCAAATTTCCTAACTTTTTGCATTCATTTTTACAGTTTGAAATAACTGTTGTCCCATCTCACAGGACAATTGACCACTTGTTGGTCATTTTTGAAGGGTCAAAAGGAAGACGATGATGTCAAAATGAAAAATACTGTCTGTGTGGCCATTAATGTGTGTTAAGTGCTTTGGAGAAAGTGTTTTGTTTTTTTTAACACTGCCAAGAAATGAAAACTGGAAGTTTCCCATTAATTTTTCCTATATGAATGTTGGAGCATTATTGTTGTCTGACCAGTGCTTCATAGTGTAAATTTTGTAAGCCATATTAAATTTTGCGGCTTTACAAAAATGTTGCGTAATTCTTACAGGCTCAAATCACTGGAACCTGAGAATGGAGAGCATGCAATATGTAAACTGGGCAGATACCATGAGCTAACAATAGTTTTCCTGTTCTCTCTTTAAAAAACAAGAACAAAAACCCCTGAAATTTGGATGAGACTTTATTTGGGATATTAAATACTATTTCCAGCATGCTATTAAAAAAACCACACCCACAACTTGCAGGTTATTGTTTCTTCCCACAAAAAGAACACTTCCATTATTGAACTGGAGTGTGGTGGTCTGGTTTTTCTTGGTGTGTTGTTTTTTTTTTTTTTCCCTGTGAAAAGTAAAGACTTTTTCCTTAGTTTTTTAGAGTGTATTTTTCTGGTTTGTGCTGAACAAATGTTGGCAAACTTGTTTGTATACCAAATTCATTCTGATCCCTTAGTGTGGAGTACTTTCTGGGGGCAAATGGGGAGAATTAACCTGACTGGAAGGTTGTTTGGCCTTAGACATCGTTACACTTTGGTACTGTAAAGAGTGATGTTTGTATTCCCCTTTGTAGTACTTCTTCATAATGCCTACTTGTAGCTTTGCGATGGAAGGAACTTCTGCATAAAACTTCTCATGTGTATGAGATGTAACCATCTTCATATTAATCTTCTTTCTACAGAATGAATATAAACATTGCTCTTAGCCATAGTAAAAGCTTTCCTGTATGCATTGTTACTAGAATTCTTTAAAAAGGTGGATTAAAAAAATTTATGTTGCCATTTTATCTCTTATTAGCAGGAAATGCACACTTGCCTTTGAAATACTTGTATAATTTTGCAATTTATGAAATTGATTATTTTCAGTAGAAGTACAAAAACTATAACACCAGAAAAATGTTTCCATGCAGTGTAAAACTTGCAATAGTAAATTCTGCAATACATATGCTCTGCTCTTTTCCACTGTGGGATCAGCATTATGAAATATTACTGTTTATACATATTTGTGGCACATTGTGTGGCTAAATTTAGTGGATATTGAGGGTAATAGCTTGTTGCTAAATCCATACAAAGTTATTTTTGGGCTGCCTAATAACCAGTCATATATATCTTGGGTGGTTCAGACATTTGCCGAATACTCCATCTCTGAGGATTGGAGTTGAATGCAGGTTTTGGCTCTATTCATCTTGCAACCACTGTCTTAAGATACATTGAAGAAACATAGATTATTGGAAAAAAAAAATTATGTGATGATATGACTACTATAAGATATAACTGTGCAAAACCAGTATCATGGACTTTGATAATGACATTTTAAAAAGACTTTGGTAGCAGAAATTGTATTCATCAATGAGAAATTAACCAATAAAACACACCTGGTGCTGCATTTCCTCTGTTGAGTGATCCCTCATGAGACTTAATATTTTGCATGTCCTCTTCTATTAACTGATGCTAGCTTTGCTCTTTTGTTTTTTTCCATAGATATTAATGTCTTGATTCTTGGCTTGCTGAATTTTCCTTAAAACTATCTTCATTTTTAGATATTTGTCTCTAAACTATACTCTGTATTTTACTTCCCCCTCTTACTCAGTTTTCTCTTTCCAGGACAGTGTACTATATTTTGCCAGTTTATCCCTTCTGTTTTCTACACACAGTGCTTGGAATGGTGACTTTGCTGATGTTGACCAGTGAAAGCTACCAGCCATAACAACAATAAAAATGTAGCAAGGGAACCGCCATAGGGTAGTGCCATAATGGGAACAGAGTATTTGCGTTGTAGATGCATAGGAAAAGGAGAATTCTGTCTTTTGGCTGATGGTCCCTGAATTCTGTAAAATAACCGTAGTTTTGCATCACTACCTGGCTAGCATGTGATAAACCTGAAATTTCCAACTGTAGTGAGAAAGCATCGTCGTTCTTGCCTTCCATTTCACTACTGCAGCTTCGGTGCTTGTGCACAAGCTCTCATTTTTGATTGCTACAAAATGCGCTTCCTGTCCTCTTGCTTTTCTGGTGTTTTTTGTTCCTTACCTCTGTTAAATGCTTTCTGTGTCATCCTTTACTTCTATTTGGAACTCTTTTGGGTAACATCATTATTCATAGATTTGCTGTAGTAACAGTAAATTTACTTTTTCCTCTGCTTTGCTACTCTTCCTGCTTATCCTGACACTTGGTGTGTAGGTATAAGAAGTCTGAAATTGGAACACTGGGGAAGATGAAAAAACTAGTAAGAAATTTTATAATAAAATTCCTAAACATAGCAGCATGTAGAGTAAAGAAGAAAGCATTGTCAGAGGCAGGGCTTAGGAAAACCATCTCTTGGCTGACTTTGATTTCTTGAAGCTTTGTTCAAAGTTAAACCAGAATGCTGATAATGGGATTCAGGTTTTGACCTGTGAGTTTTACTTTCTGTTTTGATACAATATATCATCAGTTTCACTGTTCTTGTTAGGTGGTTGTTGTCAGTCTGCTTGAGAGGGAAAAGGAGGTTGATCTTGTTGCTCCTCTGAAAGAAGTCCCATGGAGTTCTTTTATCTTGAAAAAGATTTTGTTAGTAGAGTGACAAATGAGAGTCTGCAGTTTGAGACTAAGACGTTGTTTGTTGGTTTTTTTTAAAGTTCATTGAGAAGAAGTTGGGAACATAAAGAATGGCTACAAAAATATTTTGCATTTCTGGAATGTATGAATGAGACAAATGCAATAAGAAGTTGGACTGTCTGTGTGTTCTGAGGCGAGGGTGAAGTGTGGCTGAAGTAATTGCAGTAGTAACCTAGAAAATCAGAGAGAGTTTTTCTCATTCAGCAACTGAGATATTTAGATGTTGGGAAGCTGTATGCAACACTGCAGCTGAAGAAGTAGGACTGGAGAAATGAAGGAGCAAATTGAGATTGACACCTTTTGTTTTAATGCCCTGTTCTCGTCACGAGGAAAGAAGGAAAGCCTGTACTTCCTGAGAACTTATATTTTAATAAGAACATAGTGTTAAAGACTGCTTTATCAGTGCCTTCAGTATTTTGGAGAGAAAGTATTCAAAATTAAAAATGTTGACAGGGTACCTGTGTATGTCAGTTGCATTTCTAGCTGATGGAATTTGCAGTAGGACTGGAAATTGGTTGCTCAGGCTCTGCTCTCTTACTATTGCTCTACAGTAGCACTTTTTTAGAAACACAGGTTGCCTCTTAATGAAGGTGGAAGACAGCTGTCCTTTTGCTGTGGTCTTTCTTTTCAATACAATATTTGTTAACTTTAGATCATCCCTCATATAAACTCTGGAGAAAATTTGATGATCTAATTAACTTTTTTTTAGGAGATTCTGTGTGCTTTTGAATCTGTTTCAATACTTTTGTGAAGGGCGGAAGGAGCTGAGTTCTGCCTCATTCCAATTTTCTCTGCATTTCATACAGTGAATATAATGGGATCTAATAATTTTGGTGGAGGAAGTAGTGTGACAAAACCAGTTTGTACCTCGCTCCCCTACTACAGTTTTGTGAAATACATCACTTCGGTGAAACAGACATAGTAAGACTGAATAATAATTGCTAAGGTTAGAGGAAATTTGCCTTTTTTCCCTGCAAATGTAATCTGAAACTTTATGGTTCCTAAACTACATCTATGCCACTCCCAAAATTAGATGCCTAAGATTTCATCTGGTTGCAGCTCAGTCCTGATTAGTTCTACTGACCACGTAGAATGTTTGCTGAGAGTAAAATCCACGTGTTAATTAAGACTGACATAGTTTAGTGCATGTGGAGTTACAGAGGGATGACTGCTAAAAGATAGTTACTATGAATCAAATTTAATGGCAGTGAAATCATGGAAGCTGATCTATAAATTAGTAAGTGGCGTAGATTAAGTTCTGTTGACTTCTGGGTTTGATTAGTTGCTCAGACTTGTCTGGAATCAATGGTATAGTTTGACCAAACATTTCATATGATAAAAGTAATGACTGTACTCCTAAAACTATTTTATATCCTTCCCATCCCCAAGCAAACAAAAACTCTTACAGGACTTTGCTTTAAACAAACACAGGTTTTAAAATTGATAAGCACAAACTTCTAATGCCAATTTCAGGCAATCTTGGTCTGGGAGTTTGAGGTTTAAATTTGTGTATAATCGTCTGACTAGGATGAAGCTGATGACATATCACTGATGTGTATAGATAACTCTTAAACTAAATGTTATCCTACTGTCAATTTAATAACTCCATCTTTTTCAGACTTGGAGATTTCTCAGTACAAGGTGTTAGTATAACTTTCTGAATGGTCAGGTGAGCACTGTTGTATGCAAAAAAAAAGAAAACCCTGGAAACTTATCAGTTTACGTTTATCATTCAAGGTATCCATCTCGTATTGAGAAGATAGACTATGAAGAGGGGAAGATGTTGGTCCATTTTGAACGTTGGAGTCATCGCTACGATGAGTGGATTTACTGGGACAGCAATAGGTTGCGACCCTTGGAGCGACCAGCATTAAGGAAAGAAGGGCTGAAAGATGATGAAGAATTTGTTGTAAGTGGCACGTTTATTTTGTCTTTGCCTCTTTTTTGTAAACTATCCTACTTGTTTTCCTACATTAAATCTCTCTAGCACATAATGTTTAATTCTTTTCAGGAAAAAATCTAAATGATTAAAATGTTAATGACTAAATTTGTATAAAACAGGATTTTAAACCTGGAGAAGAAGTCCTAGCTCGTTGGACAGACTGTCGATATTACCCTGCAAAGATTGAAGCAATTAATAAAGAGGGTATGTATTCATGTGTGGTCCATTGGTAAGGCCTGTTTGCATATGCTATGCTGTAGCTGTAGTCTGCTTAAAAATTGACATGCATATAAAGTTTTTCCTCACTGCCTCAGTATTAATTTGAAAATGTTTCTATTTAATCGAATTTAGTAAAAGGTTCATCTTTTACCTGTGTGAGATTAGACAATAGGAATTTCTCCTGGAAGACAAAATGCTTAATGTTTCCTCAGTGATGAGAAGAATATCCTGTGCACAGTGTTATGAATATTTTGTACTATTGTCAATTTGGGCTAATGATACCTTTAAATTTTTGTAATCGTTTTAGGAATGGTAGGTGTCTCTAAAGTTTTGTTTATTGAGGAAAAACAATGGAAATGGGGAAACAAAGGAACAACTTAGGTACGATACTTCACAATGGGGTGATATTTCTAATGAACATAAGTAGAAGTTGAAGTTTTTACTATAGTTTAAAGCAAATGAAGATTTGATTGTGAATTGGAATTGTTTCACTGTTGTGGCAACTTAAATATTACTCAATTCTTTCAATGAATTATGAGCAAAAGTGGCACAGTAGCTTAAACATGCTTGAAATTGTCCAAGTGGACAAAGAGCAACAACATAAGAGCAGGGTTTCATTGAGGCTGTCATTTATTTCTCTTAAAATTCTCAATCCTGACTGTAGGTAACACCTGGTTACTTGTTCATATAGGCTACAAAACATTTTGCTAAAGCTTTCATAGTAACAAGGTGTGTTTGTATTTTAACTAGTCATAATGATAACATCAATTCTCTTCTAGGAACATTCACAGTACAGTTCTATGATGGTGTTATTCGATGTCTTAAGAGGATGCATATCAAATCTATGCCAGAGGATGCAAAAGGGCAGGTAAGAATACTTTAGGTATCTCTTTGTTAAGTTTTATATAGATTTTTTTTTTTTAAAATATCTTGAGATAGTAAAAATGTCATCTAGCACAACTAGTTTTAGAGTACAGTCTCTGTTCTAGGTCCTGCACTGCCTTGCTTCACCAGTTTTATGAATGATGCCCCAGAGTGTGCTGCTCAAGTAGTCTTGCCTCTATCTGAAATGTCTAGCTGCCATACACTCCATTGCCGACTAATCTGTTCTCAGAGTTTTGTCTTGCAGAGTTTACAAAACCAGGGGCATCCAGAGACTTTTTCCTCTGGTGTCCTTTCAGGAAAAAGCTTTAGCTTGTCAGTAGTCTGTGCTGCTGATTGATTGATTATTTATTTATTTATTTATTTATTTATTCCCCACCCCATCTCTTTTGTTTGCTACTGTGGTAGCTTTTTGCCCACATGTTCTTATTAACATGACTGTTCTGTGGGGGTTTTCTCCCCTGTATCAGAACTTTTGGGGATTCAGACAGATAAATATTTCTTTATCTCTGATAATGTCCAGTTGCTGTTAAAGAAGAGATGCTGAGTAGAAGTTGAGGGAGGCTGTGAAGTAGAGGACATGATTCAGTCACTAAGCATATCTTTACTTGCAAAAGAAAAACAACATTGAAAACTGATACATGCTTTCAGTGGAAATGCCATTGCGTTTATCTTGCATGGCAACTGTATTCTCATAGTTAATGAGAAATTACTCCACTGAAACTGTTTGAGACTTGGAGACAAGAAATGTGAAAAAACTGTTCTTACTTGCTCCCAATTTCCTTCAGAATACTCCCAACTTGGCAAACAAAATTCAGGTATTTCATAATTACTGTTGTAACCATCCCTATTGTGACAAGGGCAGATGGATAAGCGAATTGGCTTGAAAACATTTCTATATCCTGGCCTCCAGGTTACAGGTAGCTGTATACTAGGGTTGATTATCTATGCAAAGAACATTGGAACTTTGTGCAGGCAACATTGCACTATTTAAACTATGTTTCCTTAAAGAGGTTAAACTGAAATCCATAGTCATGCTAACATTGGCTTCTTGCTGCAGTCTTGCAAGAACTCTGTTGAACCAGTATATAATAATTCAAACAATACTTTCAGTATGACAGTAAGTTAGGAAGCTAGAGTATTTCTTTTTACTTCATAAAAAGAAAAACTTGGGTAATGTGGTTGTGACTGAACTGAAATAGCCCTTCTATGACAATGTGAAGTCATCCCTTACTCTGTCCTGTGCTTTTTCTAGGGAGCTATGTTGTGTCTAATCTTGAGTTACTACTCTTAGGCTACAGGCATTTTCAGCTTTAAAAAAAATTATAAATCCATTTCTTAGCAACCATTTTGATGTCCAGACATGCTTGGTGGCAGTCCAGCTTATCTATTATTTCTAATTTTTCTCAGTAGTTGAGAGTTATGGTGTCAGTCTCATGCATCTCAGGGGCTGAATGTAGGTGGCTTCAATGAAGTCTTGAGAAAGAATAAGGGGGCCAAATTTACACTTTCTGAGATGGATTTAGAATTTTTAAGTTGTCTTGCAGCAAGAACGGTACCAATTATGCTTTCTATAATGCTAATTGATACTAGTCTTAGCATTTCATCTTGCAAAATTAGAGATAGGAAGTTCTGTAGCTTTCAGAGGCAAAGATACTTTTTTCTGCAACATCTCCTACATCATTATGCGATGGTAAAATGTTTGTTTTTCAAAATATTTTTGTGGTATTTAAGAATAAAAATGTGATCTAAGACTTGGTTTGAAAATCAGTTATCTGAAACTGAGCTTTGCCCAAGCCTAGAACTCAAATGGATGTTTTTGCTTTTTTGCATTATTTATTTTATAAGAAGACATTTACTAAAAATTATGTAAAGCTTAAAAAAATGCCAAGGGTATAACTTGATTTGAAAAATAGTGGAGTTGGCAGATCCAACACTTCATGCTTAATTTAAGCCTATGTCTTTTTTGTCTGTTTCCAAAGAAAAACCACATTTCAAGAGATGAGTGTAAGCTTAAGATACTTCAAGTTCTAGTGCATTAGCAAATTTAACAAATGCAAGATCTGTTTGGAAGGTGTGTGCTAAGCATGCAGAATTTGAATTACATGGAGAAAGAGGGATATAGGCTAGTTAATTTTTTGATTTGAGCTTAGTGTGTCTTAAAGGAAGAGATTGTAAACACTAACACTCAAACTATTTTTGAGTTGCAGAAGTGTGTTTTAATAAGACTCAGCTGTGAGGGTGGAAAGGCAAAATTTTTAAAGAGTGGAAAATATTGGTGTGGTTCAATGCAATGAGACTATAGGTTAGGTTGCTCTGCAGATAAGTGCAAATTAATTGAAATCACACAGAAATGTGGCTAACGTAGTACAGAGAGAAAATAAAAAAAGATGGGGATATTGAGACTACCCTTGTGAGAGCACATATGAAGTATTTGGATAACTTACTTTTTCTGTTTCATGTTTTTTGTTTTATCTTCGATATAATTAGGCGCGCGAGAGGGAGCAGATAGCGCCGGAGCTGAGATTAGTGACGGAAATCGAACCAAAAGAAGTGAGTTTTGAGGAGGGTTTTGAAGGAGAGGGAGGGGACTTGGCACACAGGAAGAGGAAGCTGAGGAAAAAGCATGGATTTGCGATGGGGACAGAGGAAAAAAGAAGATGTGACAGGAGACAATGTGAGCCAAGATGTAGATGGGGCAGACTGTTTAGAATTGAAAGGTGAGGGTAAGGAATCCAGGCTTGATGTGGAATCAGCCAGTCAATAGATCGATGATGTTTTATGTATGTGTATGTATGAATGTGTGAGAGTTGGGAGTTGTGATGTGTCAGGAGAGGAAAAACAGCTGAATCTTTAGTACTGTAGAGAAGCAAAAAGGTGGTGGTTGTAGGCAGGTGAAGGGAGAACGATGTGTGTGTGAATTTGCTATTGGCACAAGGGTTGGATTTTAGAAATTATTCTGGTTTTGCCTTCCCACTGTTGCAGGTTTAAGGTTACGCAAAGGAATATTTTAAAATACAAGTGTTTTAGCCAATTGATGTGTAAGGCTGTTGGGTAATTTCTACTAATGTATTTCTTGATCGTGCAATTTCCTGTGCTTTGATTTAGTGAATCTAATTAGCATAATGACAGTTTTCCTCAGTAGTGGTAAAGTAATGTTTTGTCTCCTAACTACAGTGTCCCATTACTTCTCTGCTGTCAAATTTATCAGCTTACTTGAAAGATGAATTTTAGTAAGATAAAAAAGAAGGAAATACACTTTTTTTTTTTAAAGTTACATATGTAAATGAGAAACTTTCACTGGGGTGAGATACTGTGGGAAGCAGGAAATCAGGCTGGATGGTGCAGAGTAACTGGTGCAGAGTTACAACACCACAGCCAATAGAGGGACGATGTCAGGACACGAGGGGAAAGTAGGGAAAACTTCTCTTAGGATGATTTTGCTTTTACTTCATTAATTTGTAGTGTGTTCATATTTGTGCCCTTACCTTTGTGTATACTGAACGCTCTGGGGAAAAGTCCTGCTATTAAAGGTTTGCAACTAGTTTCTGTGATACCTATGATATTTAGTGTCCTGCTATTATGGTTGACAGAGTAGATAACAACAACCTTGAGACAGATTTCAGAATTCATTGTGCTGTAGGCTCTCACTGTTATTCTCCCATTTTTTGTTAATTTTTTCTAAAAATTCTGAAAAAGGCACAAACGTATCTTTTTGAAGGAGGAGTTCCTGTGCTCTTCAAAAGAAATATAGTCACTTTAGCATCTTAGATGCTAAATAGTTCTCACGTGTCAGGAGCTGCGCAGCTGAGCAGTCGCTCAGCAGGAGTTCAAGGTTAAAAAGCAGGAATTACCTGTGTCACTTTAGTGCCTATATGTTTACTACAGAGCCAAAATAAAGATGGACCCACAGAGTTTCTGGCCAATTCAGAATCACAAAATTGTTGAGGTTGGAAGGGACCTCTTGATATAATCTTGTCCACCCCCCCACTCAAGGTTCTCTTCACGGAGTTTAAATTTACATGTTAATCTAGAAAAAAAGTATAACTATCACCATAATTAATTTCTTTCTGCTCTGGCTTCTGAATGTTTAACCTTTGTTTGCTTCATTGTTATATGTGTCCTGCTACCTTTTGTAAGCTCCATGGCTTAAGGAAAGTATCCAAACAATGAAATAAAATGCAAACAAAAAACCCCTTCATCTTGCACCAGAACAGCTACCATTAAGACAGGTTACTTAGTTCAGTGTGGTCCTTGAAGTTTGTTATCTTTGGAAAGCTGCTGATTTCAGGGTGCTTAGCTTGACTGAAAATTAAATGCTGCTTAGAAGCTGTTTTGATGCAGGCTGCCCTTCCTTTGCTTCCCAGTTTTATCATAAGATCCAAGCTCCAGCCTTGTTACTGATCCTCTTCATCCCTTGGCCAGGGTACAGTGTAAGACTTCTACTCTCAGGTCTCCTAACTCCTCACCAGCACAAATAGTTCAATCCTTTTTTTGTCCTGCTGGATGGGCAAGGCTCTGGATGGACTGGAGCTAATGTGTGTGCTCGTTTTGGCTGGCCAAAAAAGAGGTATGTGTGTTTTTGATTGACTATGCAGCTGGCGGTTAGACACGCTCTTTGTGGCTGGCATGTCACCAAATGGCCTTGGTAGTTGCCTGTTGTGTAAGCATTGCCAAAGTGTTTCCAAACTTTTCTGCTGCTAGCTAGATTGAGTGTATGCATCTTGCATTGACAGTTTGGACACGGAACACTTTATCTTAGAGGAATCAAAAATGTTGGTGTTTCTAGGTACATAGCTTGACGCAATGTAGAAGCATAACCTATGTAAAGCAGTGATTTAAAAGTATTGAGCTATGGAAAAGAAAAAGCATGATACAAGGAAAATGCTTTGTATTTTGTGTTATGCTTTTCTCATACATCAAAGAAGGCAAAGAAACCTCAGTAGAACAGAAATTTGAAGTATTTATTCTAAGTAACGAGTGGGAAAAATCTTGAAACAAGATTTATAAAATCAAGATACTTTAGGTACCTCGTGATAACATAACAACAAGGAAACAGTCCAGAATAAAATACAGTCTATTACAGTTGGGGGGGGGGAACTTACTGTAAAGCACTCATGTGAAGCTAGATAAAAAATAGTCTTTATCATACCTTTTTTATATGTGGTAGTACAAATCTGCAAATACTCTTGTAGCCAAATTGCCATGTAATAAATTATCGTTCAAAACACTCAGATGCTTAATTTTTACTGGTGGAGGATGAACTTTGTCATTGGTTTTTATATCACATATACCTTCTCTATGGAAAAATTCTGTACTGTGATGTTATAGAAAATTTGAAAAAATACTTCAGTTAAAAGGATCAAGTTGAAATTTTTGCAATCAGATTGATCCCTGACACTCAGGAGACATAAGGCAGGAATCTGATCGCTCCAAGCTAGTGGAAAGAGCTTGGCTCAGCCTTGGAAGTATTGAGTTCTCTCCACTGACTTACAGGGTGGCTAGACGTTGTCTATGTGCCAAAAAATAGATGAATTTGGGCTGTATGTTCTGTTGGTCACTCCTTGGATGTTTCTGTATGGTCAAATAAGCCATTATCCAAAATGGCACTTTTGTTACCTTAAATGTAGATTGTGAAATTCAGTCATATTATAGAGCACTTCATTGAAATTATTGAATGAAACTTGTAATATGTAATACAGAAAGAGTGCTGTCTGTAATTACTCTAGAAACACAGGTATAATTAGAAAAGAGTTGTGCCTGCTTTATCAGTTTAATTCAGGAAGAACTCTGCCCAATCATGCAGCTGGCTGGACCATGCTTTGAGTTGATTGTAGTTTTGAATAATAGTTAAATTTGAGCAACAATGGAATTGGTGTATTTCACAGCCAGAAAGAAAGTAAGAAAAAAGTCAGTGGTCTGGGTTTGGGAGCTCCTGGGTATCTAAAGCTATTACACATAAAATAGGTAGCAGGGAACGTGTGGAGCCAGAATGCTATACACAGTGGTTTTTTGAAGGTTTTTTCTTTTTGCTTTTTATCCATGTGGCATACTGGTAATACTTTGAGGTTTTTTTTAGGCAATTTGGGAAACTCATTTTATCACTCTTTGAGTAGTAGCCATGAAAATAAATTCAATTGCTCTTGAACATTTCTAGATGAAGTTTCACTGGGTTTATAAGTATCTTCTGTTAGAGTCTCGGGCACTTGTTAATACTTACTTACCATTTTTTCCTTTTTGGAGGATTGGATAGCTTTGGTCAAAGCTGCTGCTGCAGCAGCAGCCAAGAACAAAGCAGGAAGTAAACCTAGAACCAGCGCAAACAGCAATAAAGATAAAGAGGACAGAAAATGGCTAAAAGTTCCTTCAAAAAAGGAAGAAACCTCAACCTCTACAATCATGCAGGAAGTCCAAAAAAAGGAAGAGGAGCCTACATCTAGTGACACATTTGGTAAAAACAAATTTTATAAAAGATAAAATAGGTTTTTCTGTAATGTTGCAGTAGAGTTCCTGTTGTTAATTTTGCAATTAAGTAATAAATTGTATTTCTAGAGAAATTTCTAGAGAAATACTACATTTCACAAATACTACAAATCACAACATTTGCTGTTGTGATAACTGTTATGATACATAACAGTAATCAGTTTAGAAACAATTTTTATCAGATAAATCTAGTTGGGTCAGCAGTTAATCCTTGTGCAAAACTTCTAACTAGCTCTAACAAGAGCAGAACATAGGGTTTTGGTTTTTTTTTAATAACTTCATTGTAGGCTTTGGTTCATATTCCTGCATCTTCTGTTACCTGTGAGATAATCCCTGATCCTGTTTTAAGGAAAAAAATTCCAATATGGGCGATATATCCATATTCAGAGATGTTTGAAACTATTTCTGGGTTGATAAGAATTTATTCAATTTAAGTCTTTAATACTGCATTTCTCATAATATTGAGTAAAAATCACAAATTTTGAGGTAATCTGCATCTCATGTTTCAATGTGTAATACTAAATCTTCAGAATGTGTCATTTTCATTTTTAATAGAATTTTAAAGTTTCTTTACTGCAGTATTCTAATAGCAGTTCTGAAATACTTAAGTATTTTGGAGATTGTCACGTATTTATGAAATGTGAGTTTATTAGATTTCTCTTCTGTTTAAAAGTAGGATTTCCTGTAGTGGATGTTCCAAAGATGGCCTTTGTGCAGGCAGAGAGCACGTTATCACACAAGAGGAAAAGTAATCTAGGCAACTCATTTCAGGCAAAGAGAGCTCGTCTTAACAAGATCACTGGTAAAATACTTTTTTGTTGTTGACTTTTTTCCTTTTTAATGTAGTGAAATATACATGCTTGCCTATAAGATACTAAAGTAGATGGATAAAAGCACATTCATGAGGCAGATATTCACTACAGTCTTTTACTTGTTTGGAATTTTAAAGGAATCTATAAATGGTAATAAAATCTACCTTGTTCATAAATTCAGAGAATGGTCTCAGACTTGACTTGGTCTTTTTAGTTTTCTAGGAAGATAACCATCCTGAACTGATGAATTTCTTGAGTATATTTTAAGTCCAGCTGCACAATTTTCTCCATTGTCGGGTGAATTTGGGGTTCGTACAACTTCTTAACGTGGTCATGAGTTACATACCACCACTGTAAATTAAAGCTTTTGTTAGCTGTGGAAAAACTAAATGTTTTGTCATAGTTTGTTGGAAAGGAAAACTGTTCCTGAAAACAGTTTACAGTATGTAATTTAAAAGTATACAAGCCTAGCTACAGATTGAAGCAATGAAGATCTGAAACGTTTTTTTCAGTCTCTAAGGCATTCATTCCCTATGTTTATTACTCAAAGGTATCAATGGAAAACAAGTATGCAGCTATAGAATACATTTTATACAACAGGAAATGGAATAATAGATGATTGGTCTTATCTTAAAGTTGATGATTGGTCTTATCAAAAGTCTTATCAAAAGTTGAAAAATGCATTTTATTCCAAAATTTAATAGAAATTTACTTAACTGTGGAAAAATTATTTCAGTTTGTATCCCTCCTCCCCCATGCCTCACAATAAGCAAATTGTGTTGCCAGCATTGATCCTGTCAGTATTTAGGATGAGGTAATATGTTTGTACCTGTGCTGGGAAAGTGTCAGGTGCATTTCAAAAGCTGGGTGGAAAAAAGTTGTGAAGTCGTCGTCGTCCCCCCCCCCCCTTAACAGAGGGGCACTTGGACAGACAGTAAGATAGAAATGCATTCCACTCATTGTTCTAGTAAATAGTATTTTGTGTGAAGTCTGACAAACTTTTCTATGCTACAGATGAGAGGGGTTTTTTTGTTTGTTTGTTTTTTTGTAGCAGATAGGCTATGGTCATTCATATAGAAACAAGTAAGACTTTTTATAAGGTAAAAATAACCTGATTTACTAAACTGCGTGATGAGGTTTTTTTTCAGACTTGCTTTGGCCGATCCAACCTTTCACAGGTCAGCAGTTGAGGATGCTTAGTCAGTTTTCTTATGAGTGTGGTTCTGTTTCAGTCTCTCAATCGGTACTTCAATCTAAAGGAGAAAATAAATGAAATGGGCCGGTATGGAACATGATATGAAGGAAGCAGTCGTTAGGAAAACCCGTCTTTTGCCTCCCAAGATTTTCTTTCCTGGAAGGTTTCTTATTTCGTACCGAGTTTAGTTAACAGATGTCTGATTTATCAGCCTCATTTCTACTCTCCTTTGCCCATGCTGCATATACCCTCAGTTAAGTCCCAAAGTAATTGCTGCCATGAGCAGCAGAAGTATAAGATATATGCTAGTGATACGTATTTACAGAGCCCTGTTATTTCTTTCCAATAGCGGTTAGTAGCAGAAGATACCAAAACCAGCTGAAAAACCTGTAGCTCTAGAAATTACATTTTTCTGCGCTCGTGGATAGATTCTCCTTTCCTAAGGAGCTTTGTGAGAATAATAGCAGTTGGATGGGCTCATATAGACTGAACTGAATAATTGGAAAACATCACGTTGCACCCATTGACTTTATCATTCTAAAAACAGTGTGTCTGTGTCTCCTTGAAAACATACTCCACTGGCAGAGAATATGTTACCATTCAATGAAGTGAATTAATCCTTTAATTACAAGATGAAATTTTGTCATGCTTGGTAGTTACTTTGTGTAACTGTTCTCAAATTAACACACTTCTGCAACTCATACTGTAGTAGGTTTTTTATTGTTGCATATAATGGAGTATTTTGAAAATGTAACTGCTGATGATCAAACTTCCTCTTGCTATATGCTTATTTCTTATGCTCGAAATACTTGTAAATTATTGTTTGTGTTTCCAGCACGAGCTTTTAGATTTGAAAGAAGGTTGGAAATCGTGCTGGTGTGCCCATCAGAATGGCTACAAAAGAATCATAAAGCATTGTAGCTGTTAGGAATAACATTCGTTTACCAAATGTCTTATTGGGGAAATAGAGCAAATAATGTGGTTGTAGGAGGCTGTCTGAAGGGAACTGTTTTCTGGATTTCAATTCAGCATTCAGTATTTGTTGCAGAAGGTTCTCCTTGTTTGCCATGAGGGCAACAGCTGCATCTGGTGTTCTTTGCTCACCATTCAACAAAATAAAGTTGCTTCCTTTGCTCCTTTTTCTTCTGCTACCGCCACTGGGGGAAATTACATTTCCCGAAGGTGAAGGATGTCTCCTGCTAAGCATGTATTAATGTCATTTTCCAATTAATTTTTGCCTCTGGAATGCTTGCTTCCACATCTCCTGCTACAGTGTTGATACCTAAAAGAACAGATAGCATCTGCAGCAAGCTTACAGAACAAAACACTTCTGGTTCACTATGCCACCCCATGCTTTTTATTTGTTACGTGCTGTTACTGACAGGAGATGGTGAACCTGTAGTCCTGCTGCTGTAGTAGCTTGTGGAGTTGTTTTCTTTCTACAGGCATGGTAATTGGTTAGAAAGATACTTAATGAGGTAGAGAAGAAAGAAATAAAAAGAGTTATATATTCACAGGTCTGACGGAGTCTAGGTTTGTTTCATGGCTTTATTTTCTGACCACTGAGCATCTAGCTAGAACTAAAAATCATGGAATGTTTTGGGTTGGAAGGGACCTCTAAAGGTCATCTAGTCCAACCCCCCTGCCATGGGCAGGGACATCTTCCACTACATCAGGTTGCTCAGAGCCCCGTTCAACCTGGCCTGGAATGTTTGCAGGGATGGGACATCCACCACCTCTCTGGGCAACCTGTGGCTTGTAGAACCACAAAAGCTGCCTTATAGACTGTAGCTTGTTGTTTAGTATTTAAAACTCTACTTCACTTAATTTTGAAAATTATTTTATGCTTTTCATTGTAGATGTATGCTTGTCAATATGAAGAACATTGCTAATTTTGCGACTTGATTTAAACAGGATAATTTGAGTCACAAAGGTTTATTTAGGTCCGTGAAACCTAAAACTTTTATGAAGCCTAATGCAGAATTAAAATCTTACCTATAATTTTATTTGTATTAATATAACAGGGCTAAGTAAGTTTCTGCTTTTTGGTTAACCTATTTAGCTGTAAAATCAATTAGTTTGCACCTCTTGTTATGGACATGGTTTTCTGAAAAAGCTTACTTAAAACATAACTACTTTCCAGTAAACTGAAGCATAACTTAATCTAATGTAAAGAGTAAATGAAAAAAAGCACCTGGTATTTATTGTGGAATGCTGAAATGTGATAGCTCTCTAGCAAAATACCATTTTTTTGTGTGCATGTTTTTTGGGTTTTTTGTTTGTTTTTTTTTTTTTAATGTCCTAAATGCTTCCTGAGAGCCCAGGCTTCACTAATTTAGAATTCCTTGGGCATTGTGCTGTAAATTAATTTTGAGCATATCTAATTTTTCATGAAACGCAATAGGAATTTCCTGTGGATCTGTCAGCTCAAGTTATTTTTGAGCACTTAAACTCTCCACCCCCAATATTGACATTCCCAGGGATTATAATAGTAACTTTTACTCCGATTTGTGTTTTTTCAGGTTTTATCAGTTCTGCTTTGTCTTATGGCATAGAAGTTTTTCTTTCTGTGCATACTTAGGTAATTGAAGTTACTGTGTGAGGCAGAACTGAAGCTATTGCTATATGCTTAGCCAACAAAAAGCTTCCTCATGTTTATGTTGCCTTGTCTTTCACAGATTTTTTTTTTTTATAGTAGTGATACTGTATATGGGTTCATGAATGAAGTGACATATTCTGATATATTTGCTCCCAATATGGTCTTGTTATTGAGGTAATTTGGGAGCTCCACTGCTGAGAATATTCATTTGGAAATTAAATCCATTGTTCTGTTCTGTCTAAGAAAGGTTTGCATGTGTTAGAGTTAATAAGTAGTAATACAAATTCTGATGGGAATTTCTTAAAGACTAGAAAGGGGAGAGAGAGAAAAGGTTTGTAAATAAATAATTTTGATCTCTCAAAATTTACTTAAGTAACATAGGCTTGGTTTTAAAGCCTGAACACTTGGGCTTTAAAAGGATGGTGAGGCATTATTTTTACAATTGATAATTTGATTTTTATCTCGTTAGTGGAAATGCCAGAGAAGTAGCTCTTGTGAAAGGTCACCATCATGGGAAGGTCTTTTAACATTTTGTTTCTTCTAATTTAAAGTGTTCAGCTTTGTGTGGAGCTGTTTCAGAGATAATTATGATGTAGATATAAGCAGTTCATATTTCTTGTCTCACTGTTTTGCTTTGTTTTCCCCAAATTCTTATAGCAAGCTGCTTCTAACTAAAAATCTCTGCAATTTTTCTCCTAAGGTTTATTGGCATCCAAAGCTGTTGTTGCAGATGGTGCTGAAAAAAAGGAAGGCAACAAAGAAACAGCTCCAGTCCTGGAGCAGGTATGAAATGGTAGAGTTTGATTCTTTTGCAAGGTTCCCACTGGAGTGTGCCATGGAGATGTAGTACCTACAACATTAAAATTTGCCCCTTCAGATATAATAGGGAACTGAAAATTGATCTTATGTTTACATTTCTGGCAGAGCCAGAAGTATGGAATTTGTCTCTAAACACAGTGTTGACTTGAATTTCAGTAATGAGCTTTTGTGTTAGAAAACTAACAGAAAACAAAGAAAAATGAAGTCTCCATGCAACAAATGTGAGGAGACCAGTGTCCCAAGGTCCAGTTTTATAGCTGGAACCATGACTGGCTTAGGAAAAGGCCCTCACACAAATTGGATTTGTGTTTGAAACAGGGTTTTTGACATCAAGTAGAACTTCTTTTAAAAGAAGTTTCTTTTATATTGTAAGAATTTGGTGTTGTAGGCTTGTATGTGTTTTATGAACCGCTCAATGAGCCATACATTTTGCAACGGTGTGTATTTTAATAAATACAAAAAAGAAACTTTTAAATAATGTTAAGGGTCTGATTTTTTTAAACCTGCATATTTGCAGGACCTGAAGGCTGCCATTTTATCTTTGGCTTATTCCATTGTGTTCAGGCATTGCTTGACTCCGAGTTGTGCATTATCTTGCATATTAAAAGGGCTGAATGCCTAAGCATGGTAAAGCAAGCTAAGGATGAACAGTAGTCTTGATTCAGGACATCTTTGTTTTCCAATGATTTAAATCAGAGCCTTAATGTAGTTTTAATACAGCTTTTTTGTATTCATTTTCATTCTTCTTTAACAG
Source organism: Aptenodytes patagonicus (assembly GCF_965638725.1). NCBI lineage: Eukaryota > Metazoa > Chordata > Aves > Sphenisciformes > Spheniscidae > Aptenodytes > Aptenodytes patagonicus. The sequence goes on along the minus strand of NC_134950.1, from coordinate 8,600,711 downwards.
CAGCATTTGAATAAAATAGGCTTGCTGCCCGCAATTCTTAAAAGAGCACTTCTGTTCTTAAGTCCCGGCACACTCTATGAACAGTCCCTACCCCAAACTTTATTTGATATTTTGGTTGTACTGGTTCTTTAGAGCTGATATATAATTGCATTGCTGTGTTTTTTCCATTGACGCTGCATTGGATGCGAGTCTTGTCAATGGAACATGATTTTCTGTTTTTAATGCTGTCACTGTAACGGCTAACTGAGCCACTACGGTGTCAATGCATTGACCAATATTTTGCATAAAGGTTTACAATGTATTGACATGACATTCCATTTCTCAAATTTTTGCATATTAAAGATGCTATGATTTTATTGCTACTGTGTGTGATATTTTCAATGTGCAAAAAACTGTGAAATGGCTTACAGCATGTTGTTTTTGGAAGAATCATTACAATGTAAATCTTACCATGCAGAATCCCATTACGGTGAATGGGACTTTGTGGTTTACATAGACTGTGTATGCAACAGTATAAACTACGGTGCATATTTACTAAAACCTTTTTGTTACTTCTTAGACTTAGTAACTCGGCTGTTTCTGTTTTATTAATTAGATATAAAAAACGATGTCTCTGTCATTGTTTACATGCTAATGGTCTGAAAAACCTCATTTTTGGAAATAATAGTTAAGCTCCTTTAAAGAGGCATCTAAAATCCCAAATTGTCCTATTCCTTCGCTTCTAACTAAAAACAGAAACCTCACAAACTTTTAAATTATTAACTGTGGGGAGGAAAATTTTTGAGCTTAAAGCTTTTTTCACTAAGTTCCTGCCCAAATTCAAATTAAAATGGCCGAGTTATAAACCTCCCCAAAAGGTTTTCCAATAGCAAAGCTGACATTCCTTAGAGGTTTTGTTTGCTACTGCTATAAAATTGAATGGGTAAAATATCTTGTAGGTTTTTTTAATAATGTAATACAGAACATGGTAGAAGTATTCAGGCCAATAGCCGAAAACTGACTTTGTTGTTTGAAGTTTATTTTATTTATATTTATATATTTTTAGTTTACAGTTGTCTTAAACCCAAAACCTCAGATGATTAGTTGCAGATACAAGTAGTTTATTTAACTGTATTAGGGTATGTCATGTTATATTTCCTTTTGACCAAGACCTGATTAGATGAATAACATTAATTCATTAAGGTTTTTAATGTTAATTTGTCCTGTTACGAGGTTAAGCACCTTATCAAAATATTAATTTAATTTTTTTAATCTTGTTTAAATAACTTTGTAATTTGAAAGTAATGGATGCTGTAGTAATGTCTTTCACATCTGTGAAGATGAACAATAAAATTGTTTATTTACAAGTTACGACTCTAATTAATTTCTGGTAATACCTCTCATAACCAGCATAGGTATACTCTACAGTTCATGGAATATTTTATTTAAATGAATAAACTGCACTTAGTACATGTGTAATTGAGTTATTCAAGGTAGAACTGCTGTCTGCTGAACGGGGTGTTTTGCACCGGATCTTTACGTGATACTTCCAGCGAGCTATTCATGTAGCATTCAGGGGTGCCCTTTTACAAACACAGAATGTGCACTTGTGGTTTTTTGTTTTGCCTTTGTTTTTTTTTTTCCATTGGAACATGGAAAGTTCCAGTGGAAAATAAAATTGCGATTTATAACAAAACCCAGTAATACCCTCAAATCATCAGAGATGTGACGTTTTTAGTTTGGATAAAGTGGTGCACGCATTCTAGAAATATCTTTCTACTTTGTTAGTTATGGTTTTATTAGATGGTTCTATGCTGTGTGATGTAACTGGGAAAAGAAAGGGGACAGGTTTAAGAAATTACGTTCAGATATTGTAGTTTGCCATTACTGGGCAAGTTGTAACACATGCACAGTTTATTCAGTAATGTAGGAAGAACTTCCAGTTAAAAATCTAAAATGCTAATGTCTGTCAATGCATGCTAATTGTCTAAAAATAATACTTCAGTATGTGTGTTAAGAAGGATGAAAATTGATGAAATTGGAAAGCTGCATTATATGTTGATTTTTTATTTTTTCTTTTTCCTTCAAAAACTGTTTTAACTCTTTATCTGCTCATTTTTTCCTCAACAGTTAGCAATCTATTTAACCCTGTGGTGCTAGAAGTTGTGATTTCTTCATGTGTTTGCACAAACATATAATGTGGTGAAATCCAGACTCCCAGCACTGAAAGGGGTTGTGTGAGAGTGTGTTTAGTATTTGGAAACTTTTTATTGTTTCAGACATTCCTTAAAGGAGCACTATCAATTTTTTCAGGTTCTTCTGTAAAAATGAAATTCGTGTTAAACAAAGTTTTCCTGAGGAACTTCTTAATTTTTTTTTTTTTACTATGGGCAGGGAAACGACTGTGAAGGGAAAATCTTGGCAACTTTTTTTAGAACTGCAATCTTCTGAACAAGGATTGCTTTCTCATAGCAGTACAAAACCCTGTCAGAGTTCAAGGAGCGTCTGGACGATGCTCTTAGTCATATGGTTTAGAGTTAGGTAGTCCTGCGAGGAGCAGGGAGTGGGACTCGATGAGCCTGACAGGTCCCTTCCAACTGGAGATATTCTGTGGTTGTATTCTAGTCTATGTATTCTCGCTTGTAACAAGTGTTCTCCAAATTATACTTTGAGACGGCACTAACAGTCCTGGTCTACTGAAGAGGAAAGAGACAGAAACAAAAAAGACTTTGGTGAATTTTTAAAATGGGAATAGGGGAAACATGGTTTGTTTTCGGGCTTTTTGCAGATATTTCAAATAGTAAGAAATGAGGGTGTTCTGAATACTGAAAATAATTGATAGTGCTCCTTTAAAAAAAACATCTAATATGATGCATTTTAAATAGTTTTCATTTGTACTGAAAATAATGTTGTTTTAAAATGTGTTTTGAATACTAAAGTTGCTTTTAAAAAAATCAAAATAGAATACAAGAACTACAGCGAAGAAACTGAAATAAAAGTATCAATTTTTTATTATTTATTCAGGAGATTTCACCTAAACCACAAAGTCAGAAAAAAAATGAAGCTGATATTAGCAGTTCTGCCAACATTCAGAAACCTGCACTGTTATCCTCAACTTTGTCTTCAGGAAAGGCTCGCAGCAAGAAATGCAAACAAGAATCTGGAGATTCTTCCGGGTGTATAAAGCCCCCTAAATCACCACTTTCCCCAGAATTAATACAAGTCGAGGATTTGACGCTGGTCTCTCAGCTTCCTTCTTCTGTGATAAATAAAACTAGTGAGCACAGACATTTTAAAAAAAATACCGTAATTACTTATAAGAGATATACAGAAATTTTTTTTGGTTGTAAATGGCTATTGCTTTTAAAAATGAATCTGCTTTAAATAAAAGGTCCAAGCGGGAGAATTAGGGGTAGCTCAGTATTTTAAAAGTCAAGTCACATAACAAGGCATATGAATTACTCTACCAGAAATAATACATTTAAATAATACATTTATATTTATAGAGTCGTGGCTTTTTAATGGTTGGCTTTCCCTCCAGCTTAAATCTCCACGTTAGTATTAACAGTGATACAGGAAAAATCAAACCTCTCTTCTGAAGGGGCCTGATTCATTAAAAAGAAAAGACGTACACCTTGGTTGTGGACCTTTCCTTCTCTGAGAAATTCCGCCTTCAGCAGGCTGATGTGCTGTACCTGTTGGCTGTGGCATTCTTCGCCTTATGTGATATTTCCTCCAAATATGATGTGAAAGAGAAGATGGGTTCAAGATCTGTGGTGGGGAAAAATAAAAAATCGTGTTTCTTTGTCTCAGAATAATACCATAGGTGTTCAGCTTTTTAACATGTGTAACTGATTTGTGAAGTACCAAAATGTTGGTTATCAGAAGACCAGGGAAGGGTTTATGCTGCATCCTTGAATATGCTGGTTTTTGTGAATATTAAAATATTTCTATAATTTTTGAGATTACATTAGGTTTTTAGTGTTGCTTAGGGTCAGGCTCTTTGTTGCCTGAAGAATGTTAAATGATGAGCCAACAGTTAAAATAAATGTGGGTTCCAGTAAGTCAAAAGCTACATTTTTATTTCACTTTTAGAATAGTGATTGAGGATGGAAGACTATACCTGCATCACGTGTTCCCCTTAACCCTGATTTGATATTTTCCCTTAGGAGATAAGTTTCTTTTAATCTTTTCTCACAGATAACTTTAAATGAATGGGAGAGGGAGGGGTTCAAATTCAGCCATCTTTATTTATTCAGGACACCTTGGTATAAGTTGTATTTTGTCCCCACAAAATATTAGCGGTCATCTATATTGTAATACGCCTTCCCTCCCCACCCCTAAAATAATGGTAAGTAGTTTTCCTTGAGCATGTTTGTATTTTGGATTAAGTTAGACTTCTCTGTAGCGATATTTTAAAAATCAGCTAATTTAAACATAGGTTACTTAATAGCTTAGATCTTGTTAGTGCTGTCCTTTAATCTGTGGCTTCTGAGTCTTTACCACCTCTAATGGAAATTTAATTTTGCTGTGTCTTTATTGTTAAATCTGTACATCTTTGACTTTAAAAACTGCTTAAGAAAAGGAGAGAATGGTGATTTACAGTGTAATAATGACTTAAATGCTTTTCTAAGGCAAAAGTTTGTGAAACTGGGTAAAATTGGAGAGGTGTAGGGGTGTGTGGGTTTTTGTTTTTAATGAATCAGGCCTATATTAACCTATATCAATCCCCCCCGTATTTGTTTTTTTTTAAGTATGAGGTTCTTGAGCCTTCTTACTGTGCCATGCATTGGCAATGTGCATTTGAAATAGAGTTGGGGTGTTGATATCAGGTTAGCAGAACATGGGAGGTGGGATATAAAATTAACCACTGCTTTTGATTTTTTTTTAAGTTGTATGTTACCACTATCCATGACTTTTTAGATCTTTAACTGTGATCATTTGTTCTGTTTACTGTTAAATCCTACTGCCCCCTTCCATTATAAGTAGCCTACTCTCATGGGTTATATGGGGGGTTGCTTATTGTAAATACACTGTTTGGCTAAAACAACAGCCTTTATCAGTGGGGAAGTACATGCCCTAATAATGTATAATAAACAAAAAGCAGAATCATATCTTGAGCGTAACTTTTTTTTGCTCCTGGTAGTCACAGTTTTTAATTACTTTTACCAGTTCTGCTGTGATTACCAGCTTTGCAAATAAGAGCTATTTAAAGCACTCCCCATCTTTAGATCTCAAATACTGCGGTAAGATTATGGTGTATCTCTCTGCTTCATGAACATTGAAAGATCTCTTTTTAGGTCCATCACAGCCAGTGAATTCCCCTAGATCCTACAAACATAGCCAACGGAGAAGAAGATCACAGCGTTTAGCCACTTGCTCCTTGCCTGATGATTCTGTAGAAAAAGTTTCTTCTCCCTCTTCAGTTACTGATGGAAAAGTGTTCTCCATCAGTGGTCAAAACCAACAGTCATCAAAATTGGAGGGTAATGTATCTTAATCTAATAAAGAACTGCCCAAGAGAAATTGAATCATAAAAATTAGACCTTTCACGGTTTTCATCTAATGGGATATTTTGACTTATTGTAGCTAAAGCTGTATGCTGTTCCTATGTTATGTAACGCTGCAATCCAAACTGTTGTTTGTTGGACCTATGTACCTTTTTTAATATTACATTTTTTCTTTTATGTAGTACCTGATGTTGCTCATATGTCACTTGAGAAGCGTGGACCATGTCTCCCCCTTGATTTAAGCCGTAGTTCGGAAGTTACAACACCATTATCCACAGAATCCACTTTCCGTAATGAATATCCCAGTAAAGACAAGGAAGATATTCAGATGATTACATATCTTTCTTCCAAAGCAGTAACTGATGGAAGAGTAGCTACAACAGCGGCAGGTAAAGAGATTCAGTATACAACCAGTTAGGTGTATAGTTGTAGGGTTAAAACGTGTATGTATTCAGTCACACAGAAAAAGGGGATACGTTTTCTTTTCTGCACGCTTGCAAAGCTGCCACTCTTCCTGGGGTTCATCCATCTGCATATTCTTTGTCTTTCACTGGCTTTGAGCTGCATTAGCACTTTTTCTAACACACTTTAAGGAGGATCTGAGAGTGTGGAATATAAAAAGCAGTATTTCTTTCAAAAATATTTTATATTGTTAAAACTTGTAAAAATAATTTATGAAGTTGTTTACTAACATACTAATATATACTAAATCTAGATGTACTCATTGATCTTGTGGCTTCAGCTTTAAAACTTAGTAGCACTTTGCGAGGCAGTCAGCATTCCTCTACCTTTGCTTCTGTTTGCAGTGGAAATTTTGTCATTTGCTTGCTGTGAAATATTACATGAAAATACTTCTGAAAGATCCTCTAAAATGTATGTAGACTTGGTTCACCCTCACAGAGTTAGCATAGAGCCCAATACTGGAACTCTGCTGCCTCTCACTTTGTAAGAGTTCACTGGCTACTGTGGTTTAAGTGAATCACTTGGATAGAGGCAATTAAGAGATTTGGGGAAGGGTTTACATAGTGGTTTGCAGACCCTAGAAGTGGGTTGTTTTCATCCAGTATATGTTAGGTGTCCATATGATTTTTTCATAAATAAGTCTCTTATGTGGGTGAGTATCATACCATTTTTAATTGGCTTCCAAGAAAGAATTCTCTCACAAGCCTTTTTTTTTTTTTTTTTTTAAAATGAGAAAATTGTTCAATAAAGTAAGAGGAGGAAAAAATCAAATTACTGTACTCTGGTGGGGAAGCTTTTGGTAAATGTGATCAATAGTAAGGGAGGACAACATGACCTTGAAGTGTGTAATTATGGCACTCAAAGTATAACTTAGTTGTGTTTGGGGGGGGGGGAATAACAACTTTGCATTAAGCTGATAGTGTAGCTGCAGTGCTCAATAGGTCAGTGAAGCATTTTGTTTAGTATGTACGGCCCCTTCTTGGGTGTCTGCCCACACGTGCTCCCACTGAAAGTGTAAGGTGATCACTTCATCGAGGTGTAGCATAGCTATTTAACCTGATACAGCAAAGGCTGAGTAGGATTCTTGGATCAATATTGCGTAGATTAAAATAGATGATTGTAATTATCCTTTCTCTCTCTCAAAAAAAAATCTATTAATCTCTTAAACTAATTTGTCAAAGTAAGGACTGCAAGAATTTCTAATGAGCTGCCACTTAAGCTTTTAAAAATGCTACTTAATATTCTAGTGAAACCATGTGACAGTCTTCATTTGCCTTTGATATGTTGCATAGCAGTTGAATAGCAGATTCCTGGGAAAGTTACTTCTGTAAAAGTCCTTTTATCTCATGTCTTCTGCCACTAAGAGAAGTGTTTTGGGGAGATGTATATTTGCCCACTCACAGAACAAGATTGTAAAAGAAACAAACAGCTTCCAATTACCATCTGTTTCTTGTTTATTAAAACTCATTTCAGTTACTAGGAATTTAACTTCTGGCTTTTCTGATATGTTTTCTGGACCATTTAATGTGTAATTGGTAATGCTGACAGGTATTTATTTTGTTGCCCGCTTCCATCATGGGACTGGCTCGGACTCTGCGTGAGCTGGTTCTAAACCCAGCATCCATGAGGACACTTGTACCTGTTTATTTGTTGAGCTTGGTCTTGGCCACAGCTGAGTCTAATTAAAGAAATAATGTGTTTCACTTATAGCCACCTTTATTTATGACTCAAAAATATTTGACATGTCCACACACTTTGGGTCAGGGAAAACCATTCCCTGACAAAATTATCTGGTATTGCTACTTGAGTCCAGAATGGGAAGATGGAAGCATTTGCAACCTATGCTGCAGGATAGAGTTTATACTGTATTTAAAGCTTAGTGGAGCTTTTTTGAACCTACATAATTTTAAGAGTTATAAGCTCTCAAGGAAATGATTTGCCAGCTACCTTTTTGTCTTCTGGGTTTTTTGCCTTCTGGACAGACCTGTTTTTTGTTCCTGATGTAATGTATTGCAGTTTTCCTCCATGCAGTAGAACTCTCTCTTGAGCTTTCATACTGACTTTTTGTCCAAATGCTAGAAGTTCTCAGAAGTATGCAGCCCAGCATCCACTTGAGCAGTATAAGCTTTGTGGGCTGAAAGACTAATCCAAGCAGTTTGATATCTTTAATTCAGGATTTCATAGAAAGTTTTGGAGCTAGCTGCCTCTGTCAGTAGTATCTCTAGGATTCTGTAACTAAAGTTCATGTCTTTTGGGTTCATCTCAGGCTTCTAACTCTGGTGAAACTCATTTGTCTTATTCTTCTTAGAAGAAAAATAAAAATGTAGCTTTTAAGTTCAGGTTTGAAACCTCTGGAGTTACTTTACACTGTTGAATAGTTTTTGTTGTGTTCTCTGCTTTAGAAGGCATCTTTTTGCTTTTGAAATAGCACAGGTTCTCAAGTCATGTTTCTTAAGCACACATAATTCTCCTGAAGCGTGCAAGAATTTGGTGTAATGAATAGAATCCACTCTATTTATCACTACTTTTCCTTTTCTAATGAACCTGTTTAAACAATGGCAAGCTAATATATAAAGGAGAGGTGCCCAAAGCTTTTCTTTCTCGTTCCTGTTGATGCTTGAAATTATTGAGAAAAGTTAATTTGCATTATGCAGGAACATCTGCCTGCCTAAGTGTAATTTAATATATTGCATTGTTTAGCGTAAGCATTGTGACTCTATATGTTACAATTTGGGAACTCTGGTGTAAAATCCAGACTATTCTGTAATTGTCTGCTTTTTTTAATCTGAAAGAACTATTTTAAATCTATGTCCTCTTATGATATTTCTGCTGTTTAAATTTTTATTGACACAGACTGGACAGAACTGGTGTTCTAGATTTTGACAACACTATGGAATTTAAGTGCACTTAAGTTGGACCTGCTGTCTTCGTAATCATTGAAGTAGATAACTGTAGATAGTTTCAGAAATTATGAGGTGACGGAAGTACTTAGCCTGAAACAGCCTATTATGATCACCAACCCTTCTGTAAAAGAGCTGTACTGTTTTAGACCCAGAGGTGCAATTTGTGGCTTTGGAAGTTTAGACTTCTGATGGGGGCTATCAGTGGAGTCAATTGAAAATACAATTTTATGTCGTTGAAAATGATGCATTTTAATGACTTCTTTATTCCAAAGATACTAACTTGGGTGTTTTTCAGAGGGGAGGGATGGGGTGCACTGAAGTGCAGAAGCATAAATGGCAAATCATAGTATTAACACGTAGATTCCTTCTCAGAATCGTTGCTCAAAATGAACAACTTGCAATTTCGTAAAGGCAACACAAAAGCACTGTGATCGATTCCTTCAGTCCACAGGCTACATGGAACTACTGTGCACTTCGGTAGACACTGGTACACTGCCAGTTAATTATTGAACAGAGGTACTGCTTTGCCTAAACTGGTGTATGGACCTACTTGTGATGACCTGATATTGTACGCACATAACTAAGAATCCTTGCTTTCATTTGTCAGACTGCTTAAAATGTAGATAACTGGCCTTTTTGTCACCTAGCCTTTCACAGACTTTAAATTCACAGTCAGTCTGAATACATGCAAAACACTGTAGTTTTCCAGTTTGACTACATGAAGTTCAGATCTTTTTGTAGTTGTAATTTTCTTAAAATTCGTGATAATTTTTCTTGGTTTCTGTAACTCTACACCATTTTTGTTAGTTTAACTGTTAGGTCTTGAGCAAACATAATTTCATCAAGCAATCCGGGTTTTAAAATTCAAGTAAAAGGAAAATATTGTTACATTTACTAATATAACAATATTAATACAATATTTATAATAGTAATATAACAATATTATCATTAGCTGTTATTTCCTGTTTTAGCTCAGTCTAGATGATTTTGCTAGTAGGGTAGCATTAGGTTAACTGTATGGGAGAAATTTGCACTTATGCTAAAAGAAAAAAACATTGTATACTTTTATGTAATTTTATTGATAGCAATTTACTGCAGCAGGAACAAGAAACAGCTGATGTACCGTATTTTCAGAAAACGAGATCAATCACTTTTTAATAAACTCCTGCCAGTGTTATTGGTTACTCTGCTTTTAAGAGGTATCCAGACTCCAGTGAACTAAAGCTCTTGTTACTCTGGAGCTGTTTGTTTTACTCCGAACATCTATTGACAGTCAGGTTTACTCCTAATTTGAATGTCTGCCCTTCTAATCTCTGCCCTGAAGTTCCCAGCTGATTCTTGGAGTAGTTAACTGAAGGCAAGCAAGAACCTTTCATGTCCTCATCCTTCCTAAAGAGATTGTTTTGTGCAGGATCTGGTATTAATCTGTAATATGTATTTAAAGCGCATTTAGATGTAAAATTCATCCTATGGACTGGGAATTCAAACCACAAAATTAGTTATGATAGAACCATGAATTATGCTGGTCGTGTTATGATTTAAGTTGTATATTAATGCAGATTATGGTATTTCTGTTATTAGGAAAGTTGAAACACCAAAAGCCATGGAATACAATATCATGCGACAAGATAAGTCACTTTGCATTGATATAATTTATTTTAATTTGCTGAACTGAAATAAGCAGTACCATTAAAAGCCCGTCTGTGCTGCTGTGCTTGTTCATCCTGTTCTGTGCCTGTGCTCGCACGAAGGGGGCTTGTGTCACTTCACCGTGCCAGATCAGGAGAGGTAGCATTGGAAACGTGTCATAAAGCAGACTGAAAATTGCTGTGGCTTACATTTGTTTTCAATCTGAAATCAGTCTTCTGGTGATAAAATTGATCCTAGAACAATGACATAATCAGTAGTTTATCAAGTCTAATTTCTAAGCATCTTTCTCTCTGAGTGTTAATTGCAGACCTCCCACGCTTCACTGTGGGATGTGGCTGACTAGACTCCTCAACAGGAATGAAATTGCAATTAAAAGTAACAGTTAAAAAATATGTGGTAATATTTCCATAAAGGAAGTTTTTTATAAACCAATATTTTTCTTGTATTTGTTACTTGCCCTTCAGACTGTGATTGTCTACTTTGTCTAATTTTGTGGTTACTTGTAAGGCATAACGATTGCACAGTTGAAAATTAGGCTTTGTAAGCCTTAACACTTTATTTAGGATTTGAGAATTTATGATTCTCAATCTAGAATGATTTCTGATTAATAAAAGTAAAAGCCAAGAATAACATTGCAGTGTATGCAGGCATAATAGTAATTTCTCTCTTCAGGTTACTATAGAAAGGCAGTTTGGAGAGCTCTGTGATTGAGATGGATATTTGTGTGACTGTAGCAGATTTCTGCCTGTGATAAATGTTCCCTCAAACAGTTATTTAGTTACTAGCCGATTACTTTGTCAGATATGCTTGTGTTGAAATACTGAGATACTGAAGTTTGTTGTGTTGTGGCTATCAATAGCAGAGCACGTTTGAATGTCTGAGGTCAGGATTTCTTCTGAATAATGAAGTTTAAATACTAATTCATCTAATATTGAGAGTAAATTTCTCTTGAGCTTGTTTGGATGGAGTAGTCTCATATCTTTTCATCAAAATGGCAGTGACCTGACCAAATTATGTGCATTTGAGTGATCCTTTCATGCTCTTTTTAGAAACAAGATGAGATGTTGATAGCACGATGATGTGAAGAAGTGTCACTTTTTTCTTTTACTGAGGTGCTGAAATATACTTACTGCTCCACAGATGGCAAAGCAGTTCAGTCCTGTAACAGAGACAAATGTTAATTAGGAAACCCAAGAAAGGAATAATTTGGGTAGTGTTTTGTGTCGATGATAAGTATCCCGGCAAGCTAAGTCCACTTGAAATACAGACAAAGGCAAGAGCCTGAATGGTAGACCAGTCTTGAAAGGATTATGGTCTTAAACGAGGTGGTGGTTGATTTGAGGCAGTGGAAAGGCTCAGCCGTGGTCATGCGGCTCGTGTCTTGTGCTAGAAACCAGCACGCAGAACTGAGCAGCTGCTTCTGGCTGCTGGCTAGACTGTGCGGTACGGTGATGACTTGCGTCTTGCAGCTGGGAACATTGGCATTTAGAAGTGCTGTGTGGTGTGCTGGGTGATGTACTGCTTGCTGTTGCTCTTGCTGCCCCTGTGGCTTTCTCACTCTGTGGCATTTTGTTCCTGAGAAGGCTGCCTAGGAGCTGGAGTAAGTTTCATGTAACGTGTATGTTGTATCGTAGTAGAATTGGGTTGGTCTGTCCAAGCCTGGAAGGCTGCCTCACAGAGTCAACCCTGAGATGTTCTTGCCTTTTCTCCAGAGTCCTTTTATGACTGATGAATTTACTAAATTATCTTAACACTACTTATTTAAATACTTGTTGTTGTTTTATTACTGGAAAAAAAAAGGGGGGGAGTTCAAAGAACCCATTCCAGATCAGCTTTGTATTTGGTCTTGTTTAACATCTTGACCGCTACCAGGTATTTTTCAGGATCTTTTTTCTTTTTTCGGTTCAGCACTTTAACCCGCAAGTGTTTTTCCATGCTGATACTTTTGTTGGGCTCATATGTTGAGAGACACCAAAGGTGACTGGTGCCTCCAAGTGTCTACAGCTGGCATTGAAAAACCTGAACCCCTTATGACTTTGCAGAGCTGCATTTTTGTACAGTATGTCCTTGGCATGGTCCTGAAATGTCCTCAGTGGTCTGATGAAGATTAGGCTTTCCTAATTACATTTAAATGAAACTTAAAGCTCTCACAATATTGATGAACACAGTAATAGAGAGTTTTGAATGACCTCAATAATGTGAACTTTTATTCTAGTTTGATTATTTGAAAATTCCATTGTCCTATTTGATTATAAATATTAGCAATGAAAAGTATAATTTGAGTTTTGTTTTGCCATGTTATTTCCTAATTTGCATCAGATAAAGATTAAAAAACACCTAAGTATTTCACTGAATAAACTTTTCTGAATAGTGCAAGATAAGAATTGTTAGTATATGATCCTGAATTCTGACAAATTACCACAGTATTTTGCATGTAATTCAAATGCGGATTAAATATACACATGAAAGACAACGAATGATTTAAATATTATTAAAATCAATGAAAACTGCAATAAGCAGAAGTGTAAATTTTATACATAGCACTAAAAATGTTGTACCAGAGCTTAGTTTTCTCTGTTCACATTATGGAACATTAACTTAAACGATATTGACAATGTCAGCACCTTTAACCCTTACTGTTGACATGGGTTTCTATTACAGTGAAATAAAAAGGAAACAAAAAGGCTTAAAAGTAGCAGCAAAAGTACGCTTTAAACAGTACAAGTAGTTCAAAAGTGAGCGCAAATTCCAAAACAAAGAAACTTTCTGTGGCATGTATTGTCTTGTACGTAAGACTAAGACCTAGGCATTCATATGTAGTAATTATATGTTAAGCGTGATGATATTATGACCGATACTTGACATTTCAGTGATCTGACCCAGCCAGTGATCTGGCTGCAATCCTTATGGAATGCCTAGTAAATCTGTCTTCTTGTTTTCAGCACCCTCGTCCCATGTACATGCCTTGCATCTGGAAATGCCTTTAACCAATAGTCTAAAGTTACCCAAAGGGAATAGTAAAAAAAAGAGGTCTTCCACATCAGTGAGCTCTGAAGGGACAGAGATACAGTGCTCTGTGCCCGTAAAGGAGAAATGTTTTGAGAGTCTGAAGGAGAAAATATTAAAGAACGTGATTGAGAAGGACAAGCATTCAGAAGTTGGTAAACTACAATACTTTTTGTTTCCAGTGCTTTAGACAATAAAAGTAATTGTAAAGTGACATTAAAAATAATTTTATTGTTTGTATGTTTCTTCTTATTATGTACCATTAGGACTTTTTACGGACTAATGACTTTTACAAGAAAGTGGGTCATCAGCCGGACATTGCACTTATGTCATATATTCTTTTTCAATTTGCAGGTGCAGTGAGAATGGAAAAAAAAGGAAAACTGGAAGAGAAAAGTTCTTCAACATATGGTATGTACAGAGCACTAATATTTTTAGGAAAAAAGGAAAAATTCTCTAACACTTGATGTCTCTGAAGAGCAAATGTAAAAGCATAAAATATTTCCTGGGCCCAGTTGCGCTTCTTTTTTTTGTTTAGGTCTTAAAAACAGTTTTTATATATATGACAAGTTTATAGTGGAAGAATAATTCTATAAGAGAAAGTGAAAGTGCCCATAGCAAGGATTTGGAAGGATCCAAAAGTACCTATGAGAGGCCTGAAAAAAAAAGCTTGCTTTTTTTTTTTTGGTCGAATTAGTGATACTGCTTTTATTTCCTTGTACTGACAGATTTGGGGGGGAGGAAAAAACAGTTAAGTGTTACTAGCAAAACATTTGACAATTCTTGAAAGAGAATATAGATTAAGAGGGCTTTGGTTTTCTCTTGTGTTTTAAAAAAAAAAAAAAAAAATCTACTAGAGATGGACAAGAATTCATAAGTGATCCTGCCTTGTTTTTCCAGGAGGTAAAAGTTCTGTTTCTGTATTCCCCAAGAAGATAATAAGACTCCAATTTGTGTGCAGGAAACAATCCTTAAATGCTGACTTTAAGGATTTATTTTCTGTGACAAGTCAATTTCCTTGTTATTTATCTCACTGCTGATTGCTTAGAAAATGATTATGGAGTGATAATGTTGTGCGATTTATTTTTGTCTGGGGAGAATTAACAGGATAAACAGAATTTTTCTGAGACAAAGTACTTGTCCTCATACGTATACCAACAGTGCTTAGAAGTGAACCGCAGTGTTAAAAAATGTATCATAAATTTTAGTCAGAGTCGGTTTTCTATGAGGATGTCACTGTGTAGTAAAAGTGCTGACAGCATCAGCAGTTTTGTGATACTGAAATTTCCTTCAGATGACTTTCTGTAGGCCTAATGTGTGTTTTTAAGACGATGTTATCTTTTTAGTTTGGAATTTTGCACTTTTGAAAGCTTTTTCTCTTGCCCAAACCTTTTTGTTATAAGCTGTAAGTAAAATAGATGTTATATGCTATTTAAATAATGTCACTTATTTTGTGTACTTTGCTATATTTTCTTGTGCTATGATACCTCATTTAGAAATACTTAAAATGGTAAGACGTTATTTGTTGAGAAAGATTCCTTTGAACCATTCTACTAGCAATTAATGAGAGACATGCCCAAGATATCAAGGAAATTACCTGAATCATTTTGATCTGACTAGGCAACTGGAATATTTGATCTTGAATGTCATGTTTACGTTTAGCCAAATGAAGCAAGTAATTTGGAACGGTACTGCTGTTTTAAAATGTTTAATTTTTATTTCAGGTAAAAAGAAAGAAAAGGAAAAGGAGAAAAAAGAGAAGAAGGAGAAAGATCATAAATCAAAACAGAAAAAGAAGAAGAAAAAAAAGAAGAAATCTAAACAGCATGGTAAGTTCAATTTACTTTTTTTTTTTTACATAAGCAAAACCACTCAGTGCATTTCTGGCATTAGATGTTAAAACTTGTTTCTAAACAACACGAATGTCAAATTTTAGAAATTTCAAAGCATAGGTTTTAGCCTTAAATGTTGAAAGGACACTTAGGTCTATGACCTAATTTTTGTATTTATAGCCTGTCTCTAGGTGATGGACATAGATATTTCATAGATGTGTTTTCTTCCTGCAAAAGATATGCTTGCTCTTCTCATCTCAAAATTCTTCATTTGAAACTCTGTATATACATCCTACTTATTTTGCTTGGACATTAAAATTTTTCTAGTGTCTAGTCTGTTGCTAAGTTTCAGTGGTTTACTGTGTAAAATACAGCCCCTCCTTAACAGTTGAGGATTAACAGCTGAGGTTGGTGTCTCTGTTGCAACAACCTTTTCTGTTGTCTTGACAAATGGTGATTCCATTTGTCTTCGTCTCACTTCCCTATTCTGATTCTTTGATCATATCGCTCATATTTTCTTTTCTCTGTTATTTCCATTCCCTAGAGGGACAAAAATATTTTGTTTTTTAGATATGAGCCTCTAGGTAGCTTGTGCTTTTTTAACAAAACAAAAAAACCTTTTCAAACCACTTGTGCTTTTTTTCCTCCTTGTTTGAGAAGTCCTCCTGTAAGAGTGTGGTTTAATGTTTCAGTACCATCCATTCTGTAACTCTCCTTGGACAATGTTTGGGTTTTCTTTTTTTAATAAAAAGATATATATCTTGCTGACCAGTACAGTTTTACTGTTTCTTCATATTTCTTCCCCTTTTCCACATCCTTTGGTTCTTTTAATCTCCCATAAAATCACGTTACAGGTTCCCTGGTTTACCCTTTTTTGCATCCAGTGCAGTCTTAGTTGCAGCATTATGGCAATAAAAATAACAGCATGGGCAAATGCAGACTCATTCTGTCTTGTCTTCTTGCCGAAGACTGAACTTTATTTTTTTTTTTTTGTGTACTATGCCTGCTTACTTCAAAAAATGTTTCAGGATTTAAAATAATACTACTTATTTTATTTTGCTGCTGGTGGATTTTTTTTTTAAACATCTTTACATATTCAAAAATTTAAAAGTGAGAACATAGACTGTCCTTTCTATGCCTAACAGATTGACTTTACTTTCGTGTACCTTGAGAGTGTACTTTATTAGATATCAGTTGTAGTAACTTTGATTAAAATTTCTTAAAATATGAGAAGGTGGAAAATTTAAAACCTTTCAAAGAATTTTCTAGAAATTTCTCCTCAAGAGCATGTGGAAAACCCCTATGCATTAAATGGAGCTTCTGAGCACAGACTTTTAAAGATGCCTTGTGGTTCTCTAGAGTGATTATGCCTTTGTTTGGCCAAAATTTGTGCTATAGCATGAAAATGCTCCCAAATAATGCCATGTCTGAATGTGAACTGCAATAATCCAGGTTTCACGTACTTCACCATCTTTATGTTGGAGTAATATAATTTTAAACTATAAACTTCAATTGCTTATTTTACCTACAAATTATTGGGAGTTTTTTACTTGCACTGGGAAGGCATCTAAGTATTTGCCAGAAGATACTGGCAAATGCTAGGTGTGCAAGAGCCAAAGAAAAGAACAAAAACCCCAAGACCCTAAGCAGTCCTGGCTACTTCATCTGTGATTATTAAAACATGGCAGAGATAATACTCTCCACAGGTTCCATTTTCAGGAAGATGTTAAAAACTGGTGTGCAATCACCTTGTGTACAGCAGTATCCCCAGCAGCGCTCTCAATACAGTTTAATAAGAGTAAGAAAAATATTTTATAGCTCTTCTATCCTTTGAGTATATGACAGACTGAGTGTTGGTGTATAAGCATTTGAAAAAGAACTTGTGTAAAAATAAGCAAAATTATGATTGAAGTATTTCACAAAAGATCTTTTGAGCAGAACTGTTTTAATAGGTAATAAGTTAAGCTACAGATTTGAAATATGTTCAAAACTACAAATTATTTTTTGTAATGGGGAAACTTTTACATGGTATTTCCCTGAGCCTTCTGTTTCATGTATTTCCAAAGAAAAAGGTAAATAGAGAAGTTATCTGTCAACTTTGGTGTTGAATCCTGGAATTCAGATGAATCATCAGAAAAGGCTGATGTAATGCACAATTCAGAAGGTTTGGGAGGACTTGGTCAGACTCCTGGTTCTCATCTGAGCATGTGATACTTCGCTGTTTTGTGAAGCACTGTGCTTGAGATCAGGAAGTCTAAGGTTTTGCACTATCTGCGATGCGCTTGGTTCTCTGGTTCCATACGGCTCCGACATGCAATGGGTTCTGCAAACCCTATTCATCCAAATGGATTCAAATAGAGTACCTCTTGCAAATTAACGTCAGAGACATGTTCTTGTGCCTAGTATTGTTCTTTGGTTTTATCTTGTTGATGTTGTAAGGTGGTTTGTTCTGGTGTTTGGGGTTTTTTTTCTTTTTATTCCTTTGGTCTTTTTGCCAACTTGTCTTTAAACTTAGAAGCTTGGCAGAGGTACCACATCCATATCCAATGCTTGTAAATATTACAAGAAAACTATATACCTCCCAATGCCCCAACAAATAGAATCATTAAGGTTGGAAAAGACCTCTAAGATCATCGAGTCCAACTGTCCACCCAACACCACCATGCCCACTAAACCATGTCCCTAAGTGCCACATCTACACGTCTTTTAAATACTTCCAGGGATGGTGACTACACCACTTCCCTGGGCAGCCTGTTCCAATGTTTCACCACTCTTTCAGTAAAGAAATTTTTCCTCACGTCCAATCTAAACCTCCCCTGGCGCAACTTGAGGCCATTTCCTCTCTTCCTATCGCTTGTTACTTGGGAGAAGAGACCGACACCCACCTCGCTACAACCTCCTTTCAGGGAGTTGTAGAGAGCGATGAGGTCTCCCCTCAGCCTCCTTTTCTCCAGGCTAAACAGTCCCAGTTCCCTCAGCCGCTCCTCAGAAGACTTGTTCTCCAGACCCCTCACCAGCTTCGTTGCCCTTCTCTGGACACGCTCCAGCCCCTCGACGTCCTTCTGGTAGTGAGGGGCCCAAAACTGAACACAGTATTCGAGGTGCGGCCTCACCAGTGCCGAGTACAGGGGCACGATCACTTCCCTACTCCTGCTGGCCACACTATTTCTGATACAGGCCAGGATGCCACTGGCCTTCTTGGCCGCCTGGGCACACTGCCGGCTCATGTTCAGCCGGCTGTCGACCAGCACCCCCAGGTCCTTCTCTGACAGGCAGCTTTCCAGCCACTCTTCCCCAAGCCTGTAGCGTTGCATGAGGTTGCTGTGGCCGAAGTGCAGGACCTGGCACTTGGCCTTGTTGAACCTCATACAGTTGGCCTGGGCCCATCGATCCAGCCTGTCCAGGTCCCTCTGCAGAGCCTTCCTACCCTCGAGCAGATCAACACTCCCACCCAACTTGGTGTCGTCTGCAAACTTCCTGAGGGTGCACTCAATCCCCTCATCCAGATCATCGATAAAGATATTGAACAAGACTGGCCCCAAAACTGAGCCCTGGGGAACACCGCTCGTGACTGGCCACCAACTGGATGTAACTCCATTCACCACAACTCCCTGGGCCCGGCCGTCCAGCCAGTTTTTGACCCAGCGCAGAGTACACCTGTCTAAGCCGTGAGCCGCCAGCTTCTCGAGGAGAATGCTGTGGGAGACAGTGTCAAGGGCCTTACTGAAGTCCAGGTAGACCACATCCACAGCCTTTCCCTCATCCACTAGGTGGGTGACCTGGTCATAGAAGGAGATCAGGTTGGTCAAGCAGGACCTGCCTCTCATGAATCCGTGCTGGCTAGGCCTGATCCCCTGGTTGTCCTGCACATGCCTTGTGAGCGCCCTCAAGATGAACCGCTCCATAATCTTCCCCGGCACCGAGGTCAGGCTGACAGGCCTGTAGTTCCCCGGATCCTCCTTCCGGCCCTTCTTGTAGATGGGCGTCACATTGGCAAGCCTCCAGTCAACTGGGACCTCCCCCGTCAACCAGGACCGCTGATAAATGATGGAGAGTGGCTTGGTGAGCTCCTCCGCCAGCTCCCTCAGCACTCTCGGGTGGATCCCGTCCGGCCCCATAGACTTTTGAGCATCCAGGTGGCGTAGCAGGTCGTTGACTGCTTCCTCTTGGATTATGGGGGGTTTATCCTCCTTGCCATCCCTGTCTTCCAGCTCAGGGGGCTGAATACCCTGAGGAGAACTGGTCCGCCTGTTAAAGACTGAGGCAAAGAAGGCATTAAGTACCTCAGCCTTTTCCTCATCCTCGGTGAAAATGTTCCCCCCCGCATCCAATAAAGGATGGAGATTCTCCTTGGCTCTCTTCTTGTCATGAATATATTTGTAAAAACTTTTTTTGTTGTCTCTAACGACAGCGGCCAGATTGCGTTCTAGCTGGGCTTTTGCCTTTCTCATTTCCTCTCTGCATGACCTAACGAGATCCCTGTACTCTTCTTGAGTTGCCTGCCCCTTCTTCCACAAGCGGTAAACTCTCCTTTTTTTCCTGAGTCCCAGCAAGAGCTCCCCGTTCAGCCAGGCCGGTCGTCTTCCCCGCCCGTTCTTCTTACGGCGTACAGGGACAGCCTGCTCCTGTGCCTTTAAGACTTCCTTCTTGAAGATCGTCCAGCCTTCCTGGACCCCTTTGCCCTTCAGGACTGTCTCCCAAGGGACTCTCTCAACCAGTGTCCTGAACAGGCCAAAGTCCGCCCTCCGGAAGTCCATGGTTGTGGTTTTGCTGCCCCCCCTCCTTACTTCACCAAGAATCAAGAATTCTACCATTTCATGGTCGCTAAGCCCAAGACGGCCTCTGACCACCACATCTCCCACCAGTCCTTCTCTGTTTGTAAGCAGCAGGTCGAGCGAGGCACCTCCCCTGGTGGGCTCACTTACCAGCTGTGTCAGGAAGTTGTCTTCCACACACTCCAGGAACCTCCTAGACTGCTTCCTCTCTGCCGTGTTGTATTTCCAGCAGATGTCCGGGAAGTTGAAGTCCCCCACGAGAACAAGGGCTAGCGATTGAGAGATTTCTGCCAGCTGCTTGTAGAACGCTTCATCCGCCCCTTCATCCTGGTTGGGTGGTCTATAACAGACTCCCAGCAGGATATCTGCCTTGGTGGCCTTCCCCTTATCCTTACCCATAAACACTCGACCGTATCATCATCACAATCGTTGAGCTCTATACAATTGAAACACTCCCTAACATACAGGAAATAGAAATCTTAAATCCAGATTCAGAAAGCAGTGTGAGTAAAACTTGAGCATCTTATTCTTTGCAAATTCATCTTGTGAAAATCTGTTTCTAGAAATCCAGAGGTATTCTGCCTGGATTTTTTTTTTTTTAACTGACAAAAAAAGGAAGAATGCTTTGGCAGATTCTGACTGCAGTGTCTGACCCTGAAAAAGCCCATTGAAAAATGATCTGTCAAAAGAAGCAGTCTTCTCTTTCTCCAGAACTAGCTCACTCTACTTTCAGGGCATGGGCAGAAATGGAAGGGTGTGAGGCATGCTCTGTTCCTTTGGAATCAAATTGAGGCATCTTGGGGGAGAAGGAGTGGGCACATTGTGTGCTCCAGATAAGTTTTGTGCAAGGCTTTAAAACAAACAAAAAAAACCCAGCAAAACTTTTTTTTGTGCTCTGAATATATGCATGATTGACTGTTTGTATAAAACCCATATAACACAGAAAATGTCTGTTATTTATACTGTTCTGTTACAGTGAGGTTGAAAGCAATACAACGTGAAGTAATCAACTCAACTATTCATTGAATTGACCCCCCTACAGTGAATATACTTAGGAAATGTGTAGATAGTGTGTTTTTGACAGAAGGAGAAAGTAAATATAAACAGTGGCTTTATGGAAGGTATTTAGGAGAGAAGCATATTATGGAACCCATTGCAAGAAAACTGTAGATACAGGTGGTAGCAGGAATGCTTCCTACAGAAGGATTAAAGTGTAGAAATCTGATTACTTATATTTGAAGTAATAAGTTTTAAGAGGAGTAAATGGATAGCTACTCTCAATTACCATTTGACCAGCGTAAGAAAGACATGGACCTACTCAAGCAGATCCAGAGAAAGGCCACGAAGATGATCAGGGTGCTGGAGCACCTCCCCTGTGAGGACAGGCTGAGAGGTTGTTTAGCCTAGAAAAGAGAAGTCTCCAGAGAGACCTTATAGCTGCCTTTCAGTACTTAAAGGGGGCCTAAAGGAAGGATGGGGAGGGACTCTTTATCAGGGAGTGTAGTGATAGGATGAGGGGTAACAGTTTTAATCTAAATCTACTCTCTTTCAGTTTAGATATTAGGAAGAAATTCTTTACTGTGAGGGTGGCAAGACACTGGAACAGGTTGCCCAGAGAAGTTGTGGATGTCCCCTCCTTGGCTTGCAAATGTGTTCCTTGAGACTGTTGCAAATAGTATATGTTAGAGGAAAATGTATCATGCTGGTATCAATATAAATGTCAATACTGCTGTATTACCAGTAGGCAGAAGAGCACTGAGTGCTCTAACAGTCTCATCCTGCTCCCCTCTCAGGCTGAGCAGGAAGGGGGGCCCACTAGTGAGAAAATACATATGTGTGTGTGTGTGTACAGCGTGGAACCCTCCAGCAGCTGGGCTCAGACACTGTCTGCCCAGTAGCTGCCTCTGTGTCCCAGTCTCCCCAGTTGCTGGTACCTGGAGATATGAGCCCCCGGGGCCACAGCCCCACTGCAGTACAGCCTATCTCACTCCTATGTGCATGCTTGCACGCTCCCAGAGTTGGCCAGGACTCCCCAGATTCCCGTAGCCTTAGAGAGGCACTCACACCCAGAGCTGGCCCTTGCAGACCCACTCACCCCTTGCTCCCAGGCCACTTCACCTGCTCACCAGCTGGTCCAGCTTGATCTCTGCTAACAATCAGACACTTGCACTGGCTCCAGGTGCTGCAGCATGAACTCGTGGGCCTCTGTGACCGGAGATCCCTCGTGAGTGGCTGGCACTTCAGTCACTCATCCAGTCTCTCCGGGTGCTGGCACCACAGATGCATGGGCCCTTCAACCTGTGGTCTGGCTCCATTTGCTGTCATTCAGACCCTTGTACACACACCTGCACACTGAATAGAGAGCCTTTCACCTGGGTAAGAGTTAGAAATGGGGTTTCATAAGAATCACAGAATGGTTGAGGTTGGAAGGGACTTCTGGAGGTCCTCTGGTCCAACCCTCCTGCCCAAGCAGGGTGATCTAGAGCCAGTTGCCCAGGACGATGTCCAGACAACTTCTGAATTACAACTTTCCAACCCTAATGATTCTATGATTCTATCAGTATCTCCAAGGAGGGAGACTCCACCACCTCTGCCAGCACAGATAGGACAGACTGTGCTGATCAGACACAGGGCATGGCCAGACAAGTGTACTGACCAGCAAACTGTTTATGCCTGACTGGCCCTTTTTATCCCCTTATTCCTCTATTCTCCCCACACTTGCTCCTCCCCAAATCACTTAGGTCCACCCATTTTCCATACTTTTGGTTCCTTCCCTAAACATTCCATAATAAGTCTTGTGTAATCCCAAAATTATTTTCCCCTATTTCCCATAGTGTGCCCCACCCCTGGGCTGCAACCCCCCTTTAGTCCAAAAGGTGATCCAGAGAGCTGCTCTGGGTAACAGATCGTGATGGGTTTCAGATCTGGATAATGGGGGTGATGGCGCTGCTGGGTCAGCCCTGGGAGGGGCCTGGGCAGGGCGTGTGTGTTGTTTGCCTGCTCATCATGCTCCTCTGGGCTTGTGCATACCCTACTGACATGTTCCCGGGCCCATCCCAGGAGCCATCGGCCCATCAGTGGCTGATGACTCCTGGGATGGGCCTGGGAGCATCCCAGGAGGGTTTTCTTTGGGCTTCCTGTGCTCCTCTGCAGGTGTGCAAGGCAAGCTTTTATCACTTAACCTGACAGGACAGTCTGCAGTTACTTCTAGGTAGCAATGTTGGTAATGCTACAAACAGACCTAAGGCAAAAAGAGAGAGCTACCAGCAGCATCTTTAAGGCTGGCAGATGGTACAGGATGAATTGTGGAAAAAGAAGACTGTATAATGTTCTAGGAAAAATTATTCCTCTGTACATTCAGAGATGGGGGAAGGGGGGAGTTAAATGGGTAATGCTTGTCTTAGCTATTAAACTTCATTACGTTTCTTGCTGGAATTTTTTTTGTGAAATATGTTGTGAAGAGCTTTTGCCATTTCATATTTACAGTTTCATCATCCTAATACCTCAGTGTTGATATTCTTTACTTCTGAACATAATGTTGCAGTATACTTAAATATTTTTTTTCATATTTGTCATAAAATTTTCTTTACTTTTGTAACAGCAACTTACTTTCTTTTAACTTTTCAGATTATTCAGATTATGAAGATAGTTCTGTTGAATTCTTGGACAGGTGCTCCTCTCCATTAACACGGTCCTCGGGGAGCTCTCTGACTTTGCGCAGCATGTTCTCAGAGAAGAATACATCATACCAGTATCCAAGAGCTATCTTGTCTGTTGACCTTAGTGGAGAAAGTAGGTTGGCTGAACAGCAACTTTCAGTTTGTAGGTTTAATTCTTTAAGAAAGAGAATTTTAAAGGAAATAATCTTTGGTTTGTGTTTGGGATTGTAGCTATAAATATGGTGACTGATTTATACTTCATCTATTTAAATCAAAATGCTTACACTCCTCAAGCTGTTCTGCATTGTACTTGCTTTGGTTAAGTGTTGCTACTGTGCTTCTGAGGAGATCACAGTAAAGGCATTTTGCAGAATTTATCAAGAAATCTAATATAACAGCAGTGTATTTGAGAGCGATTTTCTGCTATATGCAGGTTAAGATTTTTAACTGCCAAACCCCCCTATATTTCTGTAAAGTATTGCATCTCTGCACACACAATTTCACATGTATTTATTTTTACTAGACCTTTCAGATGTGGAGTTCTTGGATGATTCCTCTACAGAGAGTTTGTTACTTAGTGGTGATGAATACAATCAGGACTTTGATTCAACTAACTTTGAAGAGTCTCAGGATGAAGATGATGCTCTCAATGAAATTGTTAGATGCATTTGTGAACTGGATGAAGAAAATGGCTTTATGATTCAGGTAAAGAAATTTGGGGAGGGAGGATATATTTTTCTATGTGGATTTCTTGCTTGTGAAGGTGCCCTTTTGATGTGTTGGAGACCAAAGTTACATAGAGAGCTGTAAATAGAAGTGCATAATAACAAGATATTGCTACGTTCTGCACTTGGCGTGATTCTGTTCAGTGTATGCAGAACTATTACTCTAGGATGGGGTTTCTCTAACAAATTGATATGTAGAACAGATTTGTAAAGAAAGGTAACCTTTTTCTTTATAGCCAGTTGATAAATTTGGAATAAAGTATCCTTTCCCGCACACAAATCATCGCTTCTGTCCACAGACCGTCCTGATTATACCAGCCCTTCTGGTTTGGCCCTTGTGCTTTGCAGTACCAATTGTAGAAAACACTCTGCTCACTGTAAATGTACCTCAGCTGTATCCAAGATCTCTGCTATACAGACGTTAATATTGTCAGTAGCTGTGATGTGTGTGTGATGTGCGTGCTTCATCTTTAGAATAGCAGTTCTCAAACTAGAAATCACTAGCTGGTTTTAGAAAGTGCTAAGAATTTAAATCTTACTTGGTGTAGAAAAAAGGGAAGAATCATAGAATCATAGAATCATTAAGGTTGGAGAAGACCTCTAAGATCATCGAGTCCAACTGTCGACCCAACACCACCATGCCCACTAAACCATGTCCCTAAGCGCCACATCTACACGTCTTTTAAATACTTCCAGGGATGGGGACTCAATCACTTCCCTGGGCAGCCTGTGCCAATGTTTAACCACTCTTTCAGTAAAGAAATTTTTCCTCATGTCCAAAAAGAAGAGTATACAGTGTCTGCATAGCATTCAGGTGCTGATGGATTGCAACTACTGCTTATTTATTTGTAGTCCAATAAAGGGAGCATTTCCCATCTAGTAATGAATAATTTAAAGTCTTTGTCTCAAGGAATTTATAATACAGTGATTAAATCAGACGCAAGCAACAGTGAAGAGCAACTCAGTTGTCAGTAACTTTAAAAAAGCCATGAACTTCCTGTGGGTTTTTTTTTTTTTTTTTCAAAAAACAGGTTTGTATTCAACTATTAATGTGGTACAGTTTCTGTTGAAAATACGGAGCCTTTTTAGTTGAGATTTGAAGGAAGCAAGTATGGCTGTCCTTGTGTTAATGGACTTAAAGTCTTTTGGAAATGACAGAAAGACCTGAAAGTGAAGGACACAAAGACTGTCCCTGAGAACACACAGAAATGCGGTGCTGTGTTGGAGGAACTAAGCAGGAGTTCAGCTATGGTAATAATGTGGAAAAATGGACTGGTGTAGAAATCTTTGGAGAGAGGAGATGAAATTGTAGCCGTAGTGGTATGACAAGAGGGAAGGTGACTTCAGTGTTTTGAATAGGTTGATGCTCAAAAGCATGTCAAAGCAAAGAGGAGAGACTTTCAGTAGAAAACCAGCAGATATTTAGAACACAAGCAAACGCTGAGTTGAGAAAGGGAAATGTATTTCTAAGTGGTAGTTTCCTGCCCGTTTCTGAAGTCCAATGACAGCCTGATTTTTCCTCTTCATGCCTTGTCTCACTGAGAGCAACCAGTTTGCTGTTTCTAGGCCCTCATGTCTTACCACTTCTATTTTGCTCTCCTATTCTCGTGTTTCTCCTCTTTCATTTTCTCTTCATTTTCTTTTTCTTTTAGATTTTCCATTGGTGCGATATTAAAAACACATCTTTCTAGCGCACTGGAGAGATGCTTTGTAAATATAAATAATTAAACTGAAGAGTTTTCTACTTTTCACTGTTATGCTGTAATGTATTACATTATCTTTCTACTTTACTGTAATATTACACTCCTGTCTTATGTTTCACTACTAAATATTTAGGTGCTAAAATACTGAATGCTGTAATAAAATATTATTAAATATTACATCTTCAGTTTCTTTTTTTTTTTTTTTTTTCCCCCCCAGTCTGGAATTTGTGGTTGAGGTAACTTTCAGAACTAGAGCTCTTTTTTAGCTTGATGTCTTTGCCTACCCAAACACAAATTGCCCAACTAAAATAATCTCACTCAAACCAGCTATTTAAGTTAAACTGCTGCTCTCTGCATTTTGACGATACAAGAAATAGCTTCTGATTTTTGAATCTACTTATCTCAGTTTTAGTTTTTGCTTTTGTTTTTTTTTCTGATGTCAGTGTGAAGAGTGCTTGTGTTGGCAGCACAGCGTATGCATGGGACTGTTAGAGGACAGCATTCCAGAGCAGTACATCTGTTATATCTGCAGAGATCCACCAGGTACGGGTAAAACACCTTTATCTGCAGCTGTCTGCTTGGGATTTTTAAGCAGAGATGTTATGCATTGCTTAAATTGTTAAAGCTTTGTCTGTTTTGTGTTATCTGTTATACTTCTTTGGGGCAAGTGATTCTAAGTTTGGCTCTGAGCAGAAACTTACTTTCCTGTTAGTAACATCTTGTTCAGCTATGCTAAATCTTATTCATGATCTTAATTACCATCGCTTTAGTTGTTGAAACTTAATTCCCCCAAAACCTTAGCACTTTTTCATGTCGTTGTAGTCTGAAAACCCTTTCTAAACAAATCATTCTTGTTCAGCGATCTGTTTTGCCTATACTTGGAATCACATCTGTTCATTTAAATATTTTTTTAGAGAAAAAGGACTCATTACCACAGTACTCTCAAATATGCCGTGAATGTCATTTCCTATTAATTGCAATGTTATAATGTTTGCGTTTGTCCAGATTTGTGTAAATAAAGGTGTGGAACTGAATATGTAAAATATGAAAAAAATCTAGCACTTGATATGGTAAACAATGGTGCACAAACAGCACATCTTGAACTTAAGATTGTTAGGATAAGTTTCAAATGGTAAGAATTGGGAAGAGTCTGTTTACTTTTAAATTGAATACATCTGATTAGGAAGATGTTGATTTAAAAATGATTCTGTCCATAAACCCATTTTTCTTAGCAGTTATTTGGAGAAAAACTATACGATTTAGAAGAAAGTTTTTAGTGTTTTTCCTGACAATTGATACAAACGCACATAGTTGTCTTCTGGTGAAATATCCAACAGTCCAGCTGTTTCAAAAGGGCAATGAGACTACACCCCCAAATTTACTTTCATTCTGAATTTAAGAAATGAAATCTGAAAACTGTTTGCAGAGGTATAAAATAGCACAGTTTTTATTAGTTATTTTTGAGAAGAAAATTTAGGAAAATAGAGCTGGAAAGATGTGACTTTTTCTGTTTGCCCCAATCTGAATCTAAATTGATGGTAGTAGTCTTGTTTGATAGTTCTGTGTAGTGTACTCTTTGAGCAGTCAAGCTTTTTCTTATTAAAACCAACTAATTTGTCTTGTGTTCTTTCCCTGCACTGTACTAGGTACTTCGTTATCCCCTGCTATGCAGAGACTGTGTCCCTAATTTTTATCTTCTCTCCCTTCCTAACCATTACTTCTTTTCTTTCTATGTCAGGAGAAAAAGGTCATTCACAATGTCAGTATTTTAAAGTGTATTGGGATAATGGGCAGAAAGGAGATAGACAGGGTATTCTCCTGAAAGGTATGAAGGGCTTCCATCAACCCATTCTTTGTTCTGTATATGATGATAGTCTGATATGAAATCGAGTGTAAGATATTGCAGTCTTAGTCAGTCTGTTTGTCTGGGTTCCTCATTGTAAACAATAACATTGGAATAATTAGCATTATACATTTCTAGTTTTGTGATTTTTTTTTTTCTTGTGTTTTTTTGTTTTAAATAGTTATTAAGTTACTATAGAAGCATTAGCTAAATACTCATTCATGCCTGTTGGGTTAAGATTGTAGATGTTGCCATAGCATGGGAGACCTAAGGCCCACTTACATCAATATCCTGTCTAGTAGTGTCTGGTAAAAGGCACCTCAAAGAAGAGTGTAAGAACTCTGCTGTCAGATAACTTTGAAATGCCTGCTTTTCATGAAGCCTTCTCCTGGCTTCTAATAAATAGATATTGACAGTATTGAAGCAAAATATTTGTCTTTTAGACACAAACTAGTTGTTTTGGATATGTCCATATAAAATCCACTCTCTGACGTTTCTCTTGGTAACTTAGGTTTTCTTTTTTTTAAAAGTAAGCTGCAGTAGTTAGATAAATAAAATGCCAATTTAAACTTTTTTTTTGCAGTTAGATTGATAATAGCACAGTTCTTAATATCCTGTACTTTGATTGCAAAGGTGATTAGATTTTCATTTCAAATGCCATTTAGAGAGGTCTTGAGATTTCAGGTTTATTTCTGTTTTCATAAGCGTTAAGATTTTCCTCTTAATCCATGAAAAATAAATTTTAATATATTAATATCAAGACCTTGAATCAATCTTTCATGGATGTTAGAAGACATTTAGGAGAATACAGCATATAATTATAGCGCTCTAGTTTTAAATACAATTCTGCTGTGGCTTTAGATGGCCCTCAATTTGTTTATTGCTTACCCCAGGTCAGAGGTGGAGTGCCAAATATCTTTATGATAAAGACTGGCTAAACAATGGACACATGTGTGGATTATCATTTTTGAAAGAAAACTACTCTCATCTTAATGCCAAAAAGATTGTGTCAACACATCACCTACTGGCAGATGTATATGGTGTAACTGAAATACTGCATGGACTGCAGTTGAAGATTGGGATATTAAAGTAAGTATCAGTCCAGGGTTTATTCTCCATCTTTATACATTTAGGTAGCGGAGACTACCATTATTCCATATGCATTATTCTCTCACATTAAAGTTCTTTCTTGTGTAATAGTTTAAATAATTCAAGTGCAAGATGTAGAGTACCCTCAGCTTCAGTGGGAGTTAGATGTTCAGCACCCAAGCAGATCTGTTATATTAGCGTTATTGGTGATTTTTTTTTTTATAGTCAATTTTGTGTTAAAGGGATGTTCTGGATTTATCCTAAATTGGTAAGTGACCTAGGAATACTTACATGTTTGATAATTGTGCTTATCAATAGCTGTGATCTAGCAGAAGTGGATGCTTAATAGTTCAGTGCTGTAAGTGGTATTCTCTGTAACTTGCTTTTTTTCCTCCCCTTCATTGCAGAAATAAACATCACCCAGACCTTCATCTCTGGGCTTATTCAGGGATGCGAAAAGAACAAGAACAAATAACTGTTGGGGTAGAGAAAAAATTAGTGACTTTGCCGGATGCTGTTAATCCAACTGAAAGGACGTGTCACAGTCAAAACCATAAAGAGCCACCCAGTATACCCCAGAAGATGGAAGAAACATACATCACAAGTGAGCACAGTTACCAAAAACCACAGAGTTTTGGTCAAGACTGCAAAGCAGTCACTGACCCTATGAGCTCAGATGATGAAGATACAAGTAGTTTTGAGGAAGATCAGGAATTTCACACAGAGAATAAAAACTGTTTACAATACTCTTTTAAAGATGATGGCATGAATGAGCAGGTAAGTATCATTCTTCACCTGGGAAGTTTCTTAGTTGGAAAAATACGTTCAATCTGATAAAACTCAAGCGCATACAAGTATTTAGAAATGTTTGTTGTTACAAGTCGACATATTCTATCAAATAAGTCAGCAGAAATCACTAGAAGCAAAGTTGGATCACTGTAATAGTTTCAGGTGAAGTATACCCATTTCAGCTGGTGAATGAAATGCAAAGTATGGTTAAGTATTGCCTATGCCAAAACTGTTTATGCTCAATCCAGTGGGGTTTTTTTGGAAAAAAAATCCTATGCTTAAAATGCAGGGTCTTGAAACAGAACTTAGGTGGTTTTTGCGAGGTGAGAAAAACGGGACAAGTTTCCCTTTTTCTCTCAATTCTGTTTTCTACATGTTTGGGTTTTTTGTTGTTGTTTGTTAAACCAAGATTTGCAGTAGTATTTATTATTGTACCGTATTCTTCTTTTAATAGCAACACTATCTAGAATTCTGTCCACAAGTAGTGATTTACTGACCAACTAATTTCACCTCGTGCAACTTCTTTTGGGTCTTTTATACTGCATATTTATTCTTATTAAACACTTCACAGGTTTTTAGTCAGGATTATATTTGGCTATTTAAACATCTCTTTCTCATTTTTGCATTGATGGTTTGAATCCATTACTTTGTGGAAAAGGTCTGAAACTTTTTAGTCTGGTTTTAGTGAAGAGTTCTCTGAGAAAAAAAAAAAAAAGTGAAACAAACCTTTCTGTTTTCTACAATACCAACTGTGTGAGAATAAATCACCCAACTCATCCCCCTTTTGAAGTACAGTTTCTGGTGTGGAAGAAATGAGTAAGATATGTCTTTTTTCCTTTTAATTTTAGTTTTAAATGTGGCATGTAAGCTATATAGCCTGAATGGGAAATTTTGGCTCATTCTAGTTAGAAATAACTTTGTATGATAAATCGCATGATTATGTTCAGTTTGTATAGTAAGGAGACATGCAGCAGTGTGAAATACACTTTCCTTCCAACAGTAGCTTAAATTGTTATTGTAAATAGTATAAATACATTTAGAATTAGAAGAAAATATGTGTGAGCAGTGAAACAAAACTAATGTTTCCTTCAGAGACTAAAGCATATATCTAAAAAGCTAGCTCTCTGTTTTAAACCAGGAAGAAATCTGTTTGGGGCAGTGTCAGAGTACTCTTTCCTTTGGGACACCTTAGTTCACCTCGTTGTCAGTAGTCAGCCTTGGTATCTGAAATAAGGCTTCCTGTCTAGACTTAACACAAATTGAAAAGTTCTCCTTGGTTTCTCCATTGTACTTGCCTTAAAACCATGACGACATTGAAGTGCCATTTTTACATGAACTGACTTCTCTGTAAGGTGCCTTCTTCACCTCTCCTTGACAAAGTTTTGGTTGGGGCTTTGGATTCTCCTTTCTAGCATCCCGCAGAGCCTTAAATATTCTGGTTTTCCATACTGCTTTGTCATATCCTAATCTACAGTTCTGTTGCATATCTTCTTTTCTCTTATAAACAGTGTTAAGATTGACTATTATCAAGTCTCTTTGTGGACTATGCATCATCTTTAAAATTGTATTTGGTTTCTTCTGAAAGCACGAGCCTTCCCCACCTGAACCTCCCATTTATTTCTTCTTCACAAGCTAGATCCTGTACTCTTGCTTGTCTTACTACCTCTGCCACCACTCCCTGATTGCCTGCATTGATCTCAGCTTAGAGGAGGACCTGTTTGATCTTGTGGGTTTTTTTTTCAAGGAGTATTTACTAGCCATTTGAATAAATACAGAGGCCATTAAAAGGAAAAAAGAATCTTTTACGATGTTATTTAGATGTTATTTAGCTTTAAGATTTTATCTAACTTACAGTAGTGGACATCTAAAAGACTCACCTAACAGATCATAGAGTAGAACAGAATAAAATAGTTTGGGTTGGAAGGGACCTCTAAAGGTCATCTAGTCCAGCCCCCCTGCCGTGGGCAGGGACATCTTCAACTAGATCAGGTTGCTCAGAGCCCCCTCCAACCTGACCTTGAATGTTTCCAGGGATGGGGCATCCACCACCTCTCTGGGCAACCTGTGCCAGTGTTTCACCACCCTCAGCGGAAAAAATTTCTTCCTTACACCTAGTCTAAATCTACCCCCCTTTAGTTTAAAGCCATTCCCCCTTGTCCTGTCGCAACAGGCCCTGCTAAAAAGTTTGCCGCCATCTTTTTAGAAGCCCCCTTGAAGTACTGAGAGGCTGCAATAAGGTCTCCCCGAAGCCTTCTCTTCTCTAGGCTGAACAACCCCAACTCTCTCAGCCTTCCTTCACAGGAGAGGTGTTCCAGCCCCCTGATCATTTTTGTGTCCCTCTTCTGGACCCGCTCCAACAGGTCCATGTCTTTCTTATGCTGAGGGCTCCAGAGCTGGACACAGTACTCCAGGTGGGGGCTCACCAGAGTGGAGTAGAGGGGCAAAATCACCTCCTTCGACCTGCTGGCCACCAAGATGATCTTGGTTTTAGAGTTATGGACTTGGGTCCTCATACAGTGAGGGAAAAACGGCATTCTTCTCTTGTGGTTTTAGAGAGGGTCTGACAGTAAGAAATAGGGCATTTCTTATTTATGTTGGAAATATCTTTTATAAGATTAATAACAGTTTGAATGGTGAAAACACTGTGGAGGCAAACCTGATGTCTCGAGAGAAAGATTTTATCTGAGAGGTTTGAGAGTTTAGAGGCTTTTCTGACTATTAAAATGTATCTTTGATAAATAACTTTCACAATATCCATTAAAGGAGTTAGTATTAACAATACTTGTCCTCCAGAACTCGCTCATAAAACTGCCAGCAGGTCAGTCCAAATTTGATTTGTTTTTTTTTTAATTGATTTTTAAGACTTAAGCAAAAAAACTTTTTTTTTTTTAAGAAGTAACTTAAAATCCAGCAGTCCCTATTTTCTTCTTCCCCTCTCTTCTCACTCTTCCCATTCTTGACTGGAGGAAGAAATACTTGAAGAAAAAAATGGTGTTAAGTCTGTTATTATGTGACATGGAAAAAAAATTAGCTGAGCACTTCATCAGAGAAGTGTATTAATACGATAAAATTCACTCCTTGCTCTGGCATTTGCCATGAACTGACATTGTGAGCACACGTATCCAGCATTCTAGTCCCTAAAATAAAATCATCAATAGTGAAAGAACTTCATCAGATATGAAGTCATAGTGGATATAAAATGGAAACTGTGAACCTTGCTAATTAATGGAGATGCTGAACATTTTAACTCATTAAATCCGGTATACTTCCTTTGGTCACTTCCATTAGCTGAAACGTCAAAGATGAGGAACAGATGAGGAACTTGTGTATTATCTCTGACTTGCTATGAAGATACTAATTATTTCGGTGAAGTCAATCTTCCTCAGATACTATGTTTGCATAACTCTGCACGTTACTGCCCTTGTAACTATCCCCAAACATGTTCAATTCTGTCCCAGACCTGTACTTGCAAGTTACATGGGACCACAGCAATGGTAAGAAGAGAAGTCTTTTGTCTTAATCAACAAATAGAATGTGCAGCTTATTTGTGCAAAATAGTGACTTTTGACATCTTAGATATTACTGCATTTTAGCGAGTTTTCCTTCATTCTCTAGCTAAAGTTGAAACAAACCGTAGGGTTTTACACGTTTGTGGTGACGGTAGACGGGTGCAGTTCAGCACTTCATGATTTAAGTCACGATTTATATAAAAAGGGCACTGAAACGCAGTCTGTCTTACTGCATTAAACAAAGCGCTTGAGCTGGGTAAACTTTACCTCTTGCCTCACTCCCCCAGTGCTATACATGCTCATTTGTATGGAATTTGCATTTTGTTTGGTTTAGTCTATTGATGTGTCATGGTACGTGGCTTTTTGAGTATGCTTTTTGTCAAGTAGACAGAAGTACAATTCTAAAACGGCATAGTTTATCATGTGACTCAAGTGTTGAAATCAACACCAGAAATAAAACCAAAACAAAACAAACCTTCTTAAATGGCAATTTTTTTTCTCTCTGTTGCTCCTATGAAGAAGAATTCTGCTGAAGGAAACACTATGTTTGTTTGTAATGAAAGAAAAGGCTCAGAAGAACAAGTGGACACACATCTTCAATGGCAGCTAAATCTCCTTACCCATATAGAGAATGTACAGAATGAAGTCACCAGCAGAATGGACCTGATTGAAAAAGAAGTTGATGGTAACTGCATTGCCAGATACTTGTTAATATGCGTGTAACAGCATCTTTCATAGCTACTGTGTTGAAGGTGATCTGAGGCACTGAGGATGGATTTTTAAGAATTGTATTCAAATTTGGGTACCCAATATCATAACCGGAGCTTGTACCCTTGATCCCTCCACGCCATTCCACAAATTTTGAATGCCCAATAAAGTAGCTTAAGCACTTGGGACCCCTGAAAATTTAGCTAAAGTTTGTGATATTAGACAGACTTCAGAAAGCTTAGATAACTTGTCTTTGTCCAGATATGGATCATAAAGCTGATGGATTTTTCTATGCCTGCAGTGTTTCTGGCCTGATTGTTCTAGTATTTGACAATATTTTTTGGGGGGAGGGGGGAAGTATTCATTCTGCCTTCAACTTTGGTTTGCTATATATTAGTAAATACCTGGTTTCAGGAAGACAAATCAGGCTTCATGAGAACGTGAATGAGATTATAGTGTAGGAGTAAATATTACACCACATAAGTTTACATGCCAGTCATAGAAATTAAGAATGAGGGGAGCTTATAGTCTAGTCATAGGAGTCCTTAATTATTTTTTGACAAATAAAGTTGTCTTATTCCTATGTGCAGTTTTACTTTCAATATTTCTGCTTGTACTAGGTGGTATTTCTAGGCTAACAGGGTTGACCTTTTCCCTTCTCTGTCTCTACAAGCATAGAAATTCCTTGAAAACATTTGTTGAAGATTGGAAAACTGTTCTGTAATCTGGACCTTATAAACAGGAGCCTGTTAAAGTGACAGAAGCAAGCCTTGCATTTAGGGATTGCATTTTCTGTTGCAGAACTGTCATAGCTAGAAGATCATGAACTGAGGTTTCTTTTATGTGTGTAGATGGTAAATTGTTAGCCAAAGGTATAATTTGGTCCCAGGTACCTTTTTATAGTAACGATCAAATCAGAAGTTCTGTTTGGATTGTTTGAGTGAAACACTGAATTAGTTGGTGTTTCTCTAATAAAAATTTCTTCTGTTAAATAAAAATTACAGCCTCGGTATATTTTCCCTTCTTATAAAAGACAGAGAGGAAGAAAGAAAAGTTTAATTTTTATGAAAACTGTTTCTCGAAGACTTATTCTAATCGACTTCTTCCTTTTCCCTCTGCAGTTTTAGAAAGCTGGCTTGATTTCACTGGAGAACTGGAACCACCAGATCCTCTGGCAAGATTGCCTCAGCTCAAGCGACGTATCAAACAGCTCTTAATTGACATGGGGAAAGTACAGCAAATAGCAACGCTTTGCTCTGTATGACAAAAGGAAGAATAAAGAAATAAAAATAGGTTCTTTACAGTGAATTTTCTTACTAGCCACAAGACTGACAGGAAGGCAGCAAAAAGCTGAGCATTTATCTGGTTCTTTGCTGATTACGTTAATAGCCTGAAGCTTGAGAGAGGAGAGGAAATTTAGAGTAAGGAATCTGTTATACTGAAAATCTGAATATTCAGTGTCCAAGCTTCAAAATGTAATATATTACATAGTGAGAAATGTTGATATGATTTTAACGTGATAAACAAGAAAATCCCCGCATACAAGAAAGTTGAACAAACAAAAACTCTGTGAAGAACAGTGCTACTGTTTTGAAACCTTTGGCAAAAAAATCTAAATTAGCAGAATTCAGCTGACTAAAAATTCTTGGGAACTGCTTTTTTAATGAATTCCTCTTATCTTGCTAGTGAAAGATAGACACAGAGAGATCTGTATCCTCTCTACAAGGAAAGTTTTTTAGATTATTTCCTTCTCATGAATGTTCAGCAAAATGAACATACTAGCTTTGATTTTTGAAAGAAATTACTTATCATGGACTCCTTTTTTAAAGTATTTTTTTAAATAGAAATGGTTATTACAGCACCCTTAGGCTCCTTTAAAACATAAGTGGCAAATAGTGGTCAGATGTGCCAAATAATATTAAAACCACTGGCATGAGAGTTTGCTTATGACTTACATGAGGTTTTTTTCCAAATCCTACTCGGTGCCAGCAATCCATCCAAAATTGTATCTAGTTTATATTTTTTTATGTTCTATTGCAGTATTCAGGATTCAAGCTGTAATTTTTGTCCTGGGTAGCTCTGTTCTGGTGTTGGCCCTCTGAAATTTTACCATCCTCAGCTGGGATGAGGAATGACAAGAGCAGCAAAACCGTCTGTGGCTGTGAATATGCTAAACCACTAGAATAAATATCACAAGATACCTTATCCAAGATGTTTTTATAGAATCTTTCAGCTTCAGTCAATGAAACGTCATGAAACCAAAGGCAACCTACTTGCTCTGTTAGCTCTTGCTGGATTTTGAGCCCAGGACTTCCCTGTGCTTATAAGTTGCCACTGTACCCAGTGCTACATACATATTTGTATGTGTATGTATATGTGTATAGATACACATGTACATATATACATACTATATACATTTATATCTACACATGTCTAGTTTTATTACAATAGACTGTAAGAACTGGTGGTTAACATGAAATGTTACCTTTTAACAAGCAGTTTCTAAAATTGAAAATAATGTATGTACAGGTTTTGAAATTTGTAAAATATGACTGTTAAGAGGAGGCTATTTAACTGATGACATTAAGATACTTGAACATTTTATGCCTCACGTCTGTTTATCAGTTCTAGTTATCTGTATAAATGCATTTTAGAACCGATAGACAGTAAACTTGAATTTACCTTTTGATAAGAGTACAAGCCACTGTACATTCAAAAATTATTTAAATTTGCAAACACACTGTTCTATATGTAAGGTACTGTATGTAAAACTGTTTATTAAAACTATTCTGCATACTCTACATTTTCCACTTTTCTTCCTGATCTACATACAAATGTAAAAAAGTGATTGTTATGATGTACAGACCATCAAAAAATCTTCGAATGCCTTTTGAGGATGCATAAAATTGAAAAATGTGCCAAAGATGGATTATCTGGGAAAGACTTTGCAACCAGTGCATTGAACTTTCGTGACAAAACCATTCTTGAGAAAGAAAGCAGCATGGCTGGTTCATTGCTAAAATAAACCTACCCGTCTGTCTATCATGTCTGAAGTGACTTATCACTCTTGATGTCCAAAGCAAAATGTAAACTCCTGTTACAGAGTGGTTGTTATTTAAAAAGTCTTGCCACATCAAGCTTATAGGAGATATTGCAGAGCGGCATGGTAACATGGAAGTTAATTATGGAATCGTGATTGGCAACTTCGTTATGCAGAAAGAACACGAGCTGAGGAGCTGTTGACATTTTTATAGCAACTGTTAATAAATAAAATACTCTGTGTTAATAGTTGGATGCTTAACTGCTTCAAACAGTATGAATAGTTGAGTGACCTACTTGCTTTTGGATATGTGAGACTTTTTTATATATTATTCACTTGCTGCATATCCTTGAATGTGGTACTGTGTGTACTGTATAAGAGAAGTGTAAATCCAGATGAATTACTTTGAAACAAAGTGGAGTGTATTTACATAATTTATACAGCATACACTGTAGCAATATTATGCAATGTGTGTGCATGCGTGTGATGTAATATAATTGTAAATGTTACTGAAGGTGGAGGTAGACAGAGATGTTCCAGGTGGGAGGACGGAGGTTTCCTTCTTAGTGCAGAGATGGAGGAGTAGTATCCTGAAAAGGAATCGTAAGGTCAAAGTTAAAGTTGCCCTTGCAGCTTTAACCTGTCTTCTGTTTGTGTATGTAATGCTCTCTAAATTTACATCAGTATGTAATTTTATCCCTCGGGATCCTGCCTTATTCAGGATGGACTGTGCTTACAAAAACAAATAATCTGTTCAGTATATTTTTATCTTCATTTCTTGTGTAGTCACGTATAAAAATTCCTGCAAACATTCACATCTTCTAAGAAGTACAATCTCGGTGTCCTTGTGGACAGTGCTGTGATACATTGTGTGTTGCTTGAATGCTTCACAAACTTCTCTGAGTTTGCTTTCTCAAATTGTCGTGTTAGTCTGTAACGTGAACATTAGTTTTGGCCCCAGTTTCTCAAGTATTCAAAGGTTTGGGATGCTTTTGAAGTTTTTTCTTTAAACACTTACAAGTCAAGTGCCATAAAAATGCGAAGTGTTTTGCACAGAATGTAACCTACAGTTGATTGCTTTGCTCGTGTGTCAGTCAAACCCGATGTGATCTGGCTCATACCAGTATTTCTTCTAGTCAGCCTTACTGAGAGAATCTTTTTCCTGTAGGCATCATTTTCTACCTGTCTTCCTGCTTCCCCTGTAAATAAGCCAGGGATCTACACCCAGTTTATTTGCAACATCATTTATCGGGGCGTGAATTGCAGTTACTTGTGCTGTATGCTGAAGGAGGCAGACCCTCTCTGAGGAAGAAATAGTATATGGCCACGTAAGGACTGGTTTTGATATGTGTGCACAGAAAGGTAAATTTTTTAAATTTGCAGCCGCCTTTTAACTTAAGCTCCTAATAGTAATAAACAAAAGGGAAACACCATGGTACAGAAGCCTTTGACAAACTTGTGGAGCCTTTAAGTGCCCAGCTTTTTGTCAGAGAGTTGTTTTGGTTTTTTTTTCATGGAGGTATTGGGGTGATTCATTTCAAAGCCGCCGCCTTCCTGTGACCATACCGTAGGCGACTACATCAGGAATTCTGTGTTTTCAGTTGCAGTGGTGGCAGTAGGACATCAGTATTGCAGTCATAAATGAAATGTAGTCTTTGTGATATGATCAGATACCACATGATGGGGCTGCATGTGTTTCAATTACAAAATGGAGGTACTTCAAATAATATGGCAGGGAATGGGTTGGAAGATGCTTCCTGCTAACCCCTTTCTTGGGTAGCTGTAGGTTGAGTAGTGCCCATATTTTGGATATTCTGGCCTTAGATGCACAGATCTTTGTTCAGCTATGGAGTAATTTACAGTGGTAGAAGCCTGTCGTCCACTTTAAAATAGTCGAAGAAGATGGATTGCAATTTTCTGATTTCACATATTTGCTGGGTGGCAAAGAACAAACTGTTCTTCCATGGGTGCAGTCCTCTTCGATGGCTGACATCCACCTGTCTCTCTTAATTTTGTCTCTAAGCTTCTACATGTGCTCCTCATCTGTTTGTTCTGCAGCTTGCATCTGTTTCTCCTTTTGTTCTTCGGCTTTCTCCACTCTGTCGTCTTCTGTGATGCCCAGAGGGTTTCACTCCTCCGTTCTTGTGCCCAGTTCTTCCTGGCTGCTGTGGGAAGCAGTCGTAGGGAAAGGTCTCCTCTGCTCTTCTGTCCTCAGCCTCCGGTGTGTCCTATGAGGTGTGTACCATGATCAAAATCTTCAGATGTGTTTGCTGCATTCCTTTAGTAAGCCTCTTCTGATCTTGTGCAAGTGGTGATCTCCCTCTACTCCCACCTGGCTTCGAACTTAACTAGGCTTGAATGAATATTACGGCAAAACCCCTCTGGCACTGCTGGGCTCTAGCACTCCTTACCAGACTGAAGGGTGGGATGTAAAGGAGTCGCTCGAACATCACAGTAAGATCATAAAAGTATTTTGATGCTTGCAAACCAGAGTATTTTTCCTTTGTATTTGAAAGGGAAACTGCAACTATTTTTCTTCACTGAAACTTTAAAAACTACAGATCAGATCCTGAACTGAACTGGAGCTTGATGTAAAAATCAACAACAAAAGTAGGGGGTGGGAAGCACGCTGCAGACGGGGGCTTCGTAACAAGATGTGTGCAATCTGGCCATCTGGACTACCTTGCCCTGTTAGTTATCTGGAGGTGCTGATGTGTAAAGGGGGTGCATTCAATGATGCCATTCATTTGCAAATGTGACCCATCTTTGCCACATCAGCTTAGAACGCTGGAACCGTAGGTCTTCTCTCTGCTGCTTAGAAATTTTACGGTACGTGCACCTCAATTTTGGAGTGCTTATTAAGGTCAGAGGCTTAATCACTTTCGAAATGCCCATTGCTATTCTCACATTTTATTAGCTGACGCTTTGTTTCTGTTGTACTGAGGCCATACGGCTTTAGGTGATCATTTTACAGAGGATGTTTGAAATACTTCAGTAATGGTTTTTATTATACTATTTTAAGTCCTGGGCGCTGGGTGTGGGCGTCTGTCTTTAGCAATAAGTATTATACACTATGTGTATATCTGTTTATATATGGAAAACAAGTATGGAGCATGTAATGATGGTGAAAATACACTGCACAGAGAGCAGATTGTGCATTTGGCAGCCATTCTGCACCAGCCTGAACAATTCAAATAAAAAATTGGAGACCGCATGGGGAAAACGAACTAGCGTGAAAAATCATTCAGGAGTGAATTTCCCTTTCCATACACACTGGGCCTGTGTGTAAGCAGTAGGTGAGCCAGCCTTATTCTACGGATTGAATAACTAAAGCTAGTTCAATTGCTGTTTACTTCGAACCGCAGCCTTCCTTTCTTTAAAACTGGCCAGAGCCGCCTCCGCTCAGCTGTAGCCATGTGCCTCAGTGTATTGTCACTACACACTCTGAGAGACGCAGCAGTGCACTATTATTAAATCTTCTATGAGAGAAGCAGAACACTTTCTTCTGTGATTTTTTTTTTTTTTATAATAGCAATAATGTTGACTGCATTCTAATACTCACAATAAAGGTCTGTTGAGATTGTTATGTGCCTGGGCTCCCATTCAGTGGACTTGTGTTTTGGCGAGCTAGTGAGTGCTTGTGTATGTTCTAAAGCATTAGGGAATCTTCAGCTGCAATTTTGGACAGTTTCATTAGTAGCCAATAAGTTCTACGCAGTCATCAATACTCATTTGTTTGTATACATTGCAAAGCTTTAAGGAATCTTCAGTTGTATTTTAGCCTGTAGGCAAATTATGCAGTCAGTAAATTATTTACAGTACTGAATTACTTACTGTGTGGCAAAGTAATTAGAAGATTTTTCTGTTCCTGAACTGCTTTGGTGTTTAACAATATCAGGGTTTGAGTTTTGCAATACGCTCGGTTCTTGAAAGACAATGTCTTTCAACAAGGCGTTCACAGTGATGGCATCTCTTCTTGTGGGCAGACGTCTGCCTTCTAAGGGTGTTTCTAGTTTTGTGCCTTCGTACCATGTCATTACAAAATAACTTCAATTTGCTTTTAGTGATTTCTTATATTTTAGTATTGCCTACAAACTGTTGTTCGCTACCTACCACTATTGTGGTAGGAAAGAAATAAGCAAGCAATGATAAGAAAGTTCCTGTCCCAGACGTCCTGTGGACCAGGGTGCAAACGGGAAGCGGCAGGTGGATGGAATCAGACAGAATCTAAATGAGTTACTAACACACAGAATTTTTTCTGTTCTTCACAGCAAAAATAGGTATGATCTTAAACGTGCAAGAAACTTCAAGATTTTAATTCTGAAACAGATATTTTAATCATTATTGAAGGCACAGTCTCAAAGCAGTCTCTCAAATTTAAGACAAAAGGCCAAATTCAGATCTTGGAGCAATACACTGAAATGCTTTTTCTAATTAGCAGTCTTCTTAAAGAAGAGGTTTCCTGAGTCAGACCAAACATCTAGCCAGTCCAGCGTCTTATCTTCAGTAGAAATACAATGTCAGCATCTGTAGAAACGTAGACTATAAAAGCTTTGTACGAATTGGTCTTTCCCTTAATGTATCTTTCACTTCTGCTACACTAAGGTTTCCTTTACCAGAATCTTAATGAAGACCATCAGTTTTATCGATCGCTGACAGATCTGTGCTCCATGAGTTTAATCCATCTTTCTTCATTTATTTCTCTCCACAACATCAGGTGGCATACTGAATTCCACAGCTTTGTTGTGTGGCAGAAGGAGTTGTGTCTGTCCTTGAACTTGCTCTCTGACTCCATTGACTGTACGCTGTTGCCGTCAGTTCGGAGAGGGCTAAGTATTGCACTATCAAAAAGACCAAAAGCAGTCTTGTCCTACCAACACCAGCAGTTTGGCACCCTATTGCTGTCCTTGTGTGACTGGCGGTGCCTTTTCTCACTGCATCAGCTTGCTTTCGTCAAACATTGAATCAATTCAGCGTGCAAATCTATCCATCGCGCCACTGCGGGTTGCAGAACTGACTTCTGCTTGGGGTTTCAACACAATCTGCATCCCAGATATCATGAGAATAAAATAAATATTTTTCTACCTTGCATCACTATGGTACTATTAGATAGAGGAAAACTGTGTTGTGTTATCTCCGATGGATGAGTAAGAAAAAAGCCATTTTACCTGTCCTAGAAATGGTTCATTTCTGCAGGGACAAAGGCAAATTCAGATGTTCTTACATGGGCTACTTCAGGCTCTTTTGTCACCAAAGGCACTTTGCCAGCTGGTAAATTGTAACACAAAAAATTGAGGAGTCCTCTGTCCACTTTTCTGATCTAGCCAATTTTAGTGTAGAAGTTACTGGAACTTCCCCATCATTCTTTCAATCTGAAGAGCGTGTCCTTTATCAAGTGACTGAAACTTGTATTATCTGGTGGGGCTATGGTTTTTTCCTTGTCATCTTTTAATTTTGCATCACGTGAGGACTTTTTAAAACTTAATCAGAGATGATAGAGATGGTAAGTGCTTCACAAGGTCTTGTTATTGCTATCTGTGCCAAAATCATATGAAGATGATGGAGACGAATATCTCATGCTTGGGAAGAAATGTACCAAATGTAAAACATGGTTCTCCTCTATCTGTAAGTGTAAAGGTTGCTAACAAATGGTGTGAGTCTACGATTTTACACAGTTTTCTTTAAGGGTGGGAGAGGATTGTCCAATACTGGTGATCTATTTAACACAGAAAAGCAGTTTATTATTTAAAAATAAATGAAATAATTGATATGGGCATAATGAGACAATGTTTTCAGTTCTTAAAATTTTTGCTTCCAATTTGCTGCCTCATTCAGGAGGCTCCCTTAAGTTCGTTTCTTAAACTAAGGTTGACTTCTCGGGCTCAAGTTTTATTTGGGTGAGAGCAACTTTTCTGTGGGTATGGATGTTTATGTATTCATATACAGGAATCATTTACCCTTGGGCTTTTCGATATGTAAAAATTGCAGTTGCACAAACCGTCTTTTCTGCTAAGAAAGTGTATCCAAAACTGGAACAATGAATAAATGGTCTGCTTCTGCCTTGAGGTTTGTGATTTCAATGTTTCATCACGCTGACATTTTTCTTCCTCCCAACAATTACAGCTTTTTGCCAGTGTGTACAACAAACAAACCCCTCATTTCCAGCCTAGAGCAATGATTTTGAAGACACGTTAGTTTTAAGGCCATATTGGCCCCAGGGACCTTTTCTGCTTACTCCTTTTCTCCCTTTCATTGGTGAGCTAATTTAAGATATTCTTCCATTTTTTTCTCAGGTGCTAAAAACAGAGGTCAGTTCAATTGTCCCTTCACTGAAGGTTATGCAGTGAAGCCTTTCTTAATTTGAATTTGACCAGCCATAGATGACAAGTGCCTTTTTTTCTCTGAAGAATGTGGATTGCACATATTGCTCTGTAAACTACTTTTTTTTCTTTAAATCCATGGGCTATTGCATCCCATTGAACTTGCGTGTACCGAGATGCCCATCTTGGTTTGACGCACATCTAGAAGTGGTTTAAGTGATGCCAATTGCCAAAACACACTTTCTCACTTTGTTTTTTAAGAGACTTTTAAAACTTGGCTGTTCTTCCCAACTTGCATAGTTCAGAATTTGTTTTCTGAGTGTTTCTGAG
Organism: Aptenodytes patagonicus; assembly: GCF_965638725.1. Taxonomy (NCBI): domain Eukaryota; kingdom Metazoa; phylum Chordata; class Aves; order Sphenisciformes; family Spheniscidae; genus Aptenodytes; species Aptenodytes patagonicus. The sequence continues at coordinate 8,556,879 of NC_134950.1, read as the reverse complement.
GGAAATAAGAGTAATCTTAGGAATCAACACTGTGTGGATATTGCAGATTTGTGCTTCTTTCTGTTAGTAATAGCCCTTTGATACCTCCTTGGTTTCCTGTCTGCCTTACTCCATTATCAGCTACTAATGACCTCTGATAGCAAAGAATAAAGGAGGAAAGTGAATGGCTACCTTAATGAGCTTGCTTCTCTCCCCATTTGCTGTGCAAGGAACCTGAATGACAGTTGTTGACTAACTTCAGAAAACTGGACTAAATCAATATCACACACACACTCTGGATATGTGTTTCAGTGGCCTGGAAACATCGTTGTGCGTGCAAGCACCAACCGTGCTGCCCCTGGAGAGCCCTTGACACTGGGCTGGGCTGTCTCTTGTTGCTCTCCTGTAACTGCCCCACTGCAAGGGGTACCAGACACACACCTGAGACTCTTGAAGTATACTTGAGTCAGAAATACATGTCATGTTCAGACTTTTAATCTTTTATAATTCAGCCACCCTACTGCTAATGCTGGCTATTCTCTGTTTAGTCTGATTCTGTTGATCTGCATGTATGCTTCCCTACAAATCCTATGCTAAACCAGAAGTTAATTTTCTTTCTGTGTCTGCTTAATCAGGGTTGTTACACAATTTTTCTTTATGCCTCTGAAGGTTGCCTTTTTTGTCTGTCATTTACACTGGACACGTTCTTCATCTTTTCCCAGTTTGATCTTTCTGCTATTGACTTTCCTCAAGTCCAGAGCAGGTTGCTTGAAAGTCAAATCCAAATATAGTCCTACTCGTTTTAAAAGGGCTAGCCATGCTGAAGCAAGATTGTACTGCTGTTTGAGATCACATTTACCATATATATCAAACACCGTAGCACTGTAGTGGTCTACAGCCTGGACGGAAAAATGCTTGAGTCACTGTTAGCACAGTCTTGGTGCGTAGGAGAGTATCAGTAGAGTTGTTTCTAGACTGCCTAGTACCCATGAATCACAAACAAGAGTGCTTGTTGTCACTTCCCTGAAATCAGCCTAAGTCCAGCCTCAAATATGTGCTTCTGTTGTTATTTAGCTAATTCTTCTGGGCCCATTTATCCAACAAGCTTTGCATAAGTGAGGGTGAGTTCTCATAATTCCTGGTGCAAGTAAATGTTAACTGATAATCATAAGAGGTGGACAAGTAAGAAATGATACTCTGGAACCAAGGAAATAATATTTCTGATATGTTTTAGGTCGAGAATCTTGTGTGTAATTCGTACCAAAAAGCTGGACTTAACATGCTTAATGGTTATACTTATCTTACACCTGGAGGATGAAGCCCAAGAAGCTAAGCTGCTTCCAGTCAGATACTTGTCTGTATAAAAGTGCATGGTGCAAGTGGGAGTAAAAGCAAAAGGTCAGATGCAATTGACTCCGACCCTCAATTCCCTTCACAGTCAGTGGAGCTGCGTCCATTCTGTTTTTCACTTAATAAATAACCACATTATGAATTGTATTTACTCCTAGTGCTGCAGCGCTTGGAGGCCTAACTCTTGCCTGTCCCCCCAGCAGGCTAGGCTCTCTAAAAACACAAAAAAAATCGTACTTCTGGTACAGAGCACAAAGTCTGGTTGCACCACAGTGCAGGTGAAAGCAGGAGCTGTTGGCCGGGGTCATGTCAATATCCTTAATTTGCATGTTGATTTAACGAAGTCCTCCCTGTGCCTGCTGCGGCTTGTCCTCCTCTCCGATGACCGGGCTCAGTAGTGCTCCCTGGAGTGGGGATGAGAACTGGCTGAGGAGAACCACGAGGGCAGTTCCAGGTGAATGGGTCTCTTGTGGTTTTCTCAGAAGCATCATATGCGTCACTTGCCCAATTTCGTGGCCAGTCTACCAGCACATAAGTGAACCCATCCACACGATGGTTGCTATAAAAAGGCAGGTGAAGGCTACATGGGGTGTGCAGGGCTGCCTCACTGACAAAAGGGGATGGAGCTCTCCCATCGCAAGATGGGCTCCATCCCATTTTGCACCCTTCTTTGCTGCTTTAGTAGCATAACAGCAGCCAATATATTTGGTAAGTACGTTTGTTCTTTTCCTCTGCCTGTGTCCAGTAGTGACTGTGCTCCCGTGATCTTTGTGCTGCTCTGTGTATTATTCTGGTATATAATGACCACGGATCTTACACACTGCAAACTTAGCTAGTTATTGTGTGCTGTGCAGACTGAGTTTGGGCTCCAGGTTAAATACGAAGCTATAAGGATCTTTAAATGGTCAGGGTTATCTGAGTTCAGTACACCTGGATTTTGGGTGGAAGAAAAAAGGAGAGAGCAAGCTTGGGTAAGAAAAGGTGGTGCCTCAGTGATGTGAAGGTCCTAAGATTATATCTTCTACTTGTATGTGCCATCATCTAATTTAGGCTTGAACCTTAAGATACTGGATAGTCTGAGTGCCGTCCCCAGTTCTTTAGTCTGAGTTTGATAGTCCTGCACAACAAGCAATTTAAATCGGTCAATTAATCTCTTAACTCAGTTGTCAGTAGATCCTCTCTAGCACTGTACACAAGGATCTCCACACATCCCAGAGCAACTGGCTCAGTCATGTTTGAGATGAAAACGATGAGGTTTGCCTACATGTGGATGTCTATAGGTGAGCTAACCTAAAATCCCTTTACAGTCTCGTGAAAATTTTCACGTGGGCTTAAGGGGACACAGTGAAAACTCACAGAAACAGAAGTGATTGAAAGATCTTAGGTGCACAGAAACCATCCGTGGTTAAAGAAGTCCCTGAGCTGCAAATTATTGGAGGCTGAAAAGTATTCAGAATAGTTATGATGTATTTGCACTACTATGTGTGGTCACACTCAGACCAAATACTGGATTAGGTGAACCTTTGGTCTAAAATGCTGTAGCTGTGGGTTTTTTTCCTGTATTTTTATAGAACTAGTCAATGGAATTAAGAGCATGACATTCATCGAATTTTGAGGATGGGGAAAGTGTCAGATCAACTAATCTGTTCTGTAAAAAAGACCCTACTGAATTTCATCGTTCTCCTAAAATAGCATCCAAATGTGGCATTAAGAACTGAAGAGTTGACCGTTTTCTTGCTAGATGGCTTCAGTAGTTGATCACTTGCCCTGGTAAAAATTGAGAAGTGCTCCTAATATGAATTAGTCTGATGCTAACTGCTAGACATTGGTTCTTTTTAGGTCTTTCATGAGATTAAGAATTATCTCTCCTTGTGGTGGAATAGTGAGGGACTTAGCTTCAATAAAGAATAAATACTCGGAAACATTAATAGTGATGTGTGTGGTTATGGCAAAGGGCTGTTTTGTGGTGATAGCCACAACTAACTCTGAGTACGTAGACTACCTCAGGTACCAGAAAATGATAGCTATACCAGTACAAAACAGAGCTGAAGCTAATTAAATACAGGCCTGGGAAAGCGGTTCATGAGCATCTCCGTCATGTGCTTATCCTGCAGCTGTCAGCCCAGCGAGTTTGTTCAGTACTTCCCTGTGCTGTCCCATGCAGAAATGCATGCAAGGAGCAATGGGGAAATGACCAGGGAGGACCCATGAACCTGGGGTTTTCACCGTGCAGTGCTGGCACTAACAGGGTTTTGGTAAGAACAGGCTTGTGGTGAAACCACCCTTAAGTGTTTATCTTCTTGCTGCTTTCAGAGTACCAGACAGATTCCCAACCGTTACGTCCATGCGAACTTCAGAGGGAAAAGGCTTTTTCAGGAGGAGAAACATACGTTCCTCAGTGCTCAGAAGATGGCCAGTTCAGGTAACTCATCCCTGCTATTATTCTGCTGTTATGCAACATGGCCTTTCATTACTAATGAAAGCTTTAGCTTCAGTTTTGAAGAGCCTTCATATCGGTGGACTGGAGGGTGAGAGGTGCAGGAGACTGAAGGGACTTCATGGAGCCACGTTGTAGATCCAGCCTCTCCTGAATGAATTCCGTGTTGCTGGAAATAGTCTCTGGGTTAAGAAGTCAATCTAATATTAATAGGCTAATCTTGGCAGCATTATTTGCATGTTAAATACTTCGTGCAGGTCGTTGTGTAATACAACTGCTGTCTTCCTACATATGCTCATGGGCGCATGGTCTGTGATCAGTGTGCCAGCTGGCACAGCTGAGCCAAGTTGACTTGGAGAAGTTACCCACCCTGCTGTAAGTGGCACAGTTGGGTTTCCTTCTAAAGGCCGTAAAGAACTAAAGCACATGAAGAACAGTGGTTTAGAAAGCAGCATGTTGCTTGAAGATGCAAGAAGTTATTGAGTTAAAGCTGAGGCTGAGGGGGAGTGCAAATTGTAACATTCTCTACTATTATCTTGCTGTTGTTGCCTAGCGGGGGGGACCTAGACCATGCTAGATTTGACTTAAAAATTGTCTGAAAATGTATGGTAATTCTCGAATACTGAGGATCAGGATTCTGTCCAACCTGCTTGCTTCCTGAATGACTTCAAGTCACTTATCTGCAATTCCTGAAGACTTCAGAGAATTACTAGGATTAAGAGCTCCCATCAGGTAGACTTAGGGTCACCAGAAACACAGCCCTTTCTGATTCCATTATTTGTTGTGTTAAAGTACTTGTTTGGCCTGCTTTATGCCTTGCTTTATGTCCCATACTGACAGAGGACTCTGTCACTAACGAAGTAAAATATGTTACTTGTGATCTCCTTCAGGACAGTTCAGTGCAGTAGGAATGGTCTTTCTTGTTGGTGTGTGGACGAGAATGGCATTGAGGTACCTGGCAGCAAACAGAATGGATATCCCATATCTTGTAAGTCACAAGTTTCTATTTTTGTTCAGATTGCGTAAAGAGCCATTTAAATTTGCATTTGAACTGCTGAAATCAAGAATAGGTTAGCCCCAGACTTGTACGGACTCCAGTTTGTTGTAATTTGCTGGGTCTTTCTAGTGGAAGTTCTGGAGTTTCTTCGGAGCTCATCATGGAAACCTGATACACCTGGATGATCTGTATTCATGAAGGTCACAGTAATGTAAATCATGAATGAAAGATCAACTTAATGTATTGGCTTTTGAGTTGGAGGGCTTCAACCCCATCTGTGGTGGGTTTCTGTGTACCAATTTTCATGACCTCAAGTCTGTCAATGTCCTCATGCCATCTGGGTGGCAGAATCAGAACTTGCAGCTCTGAGAAAACTCAGATGTTGCCTTAATAAATGATTCAGTGCCCAACAAGTGCCTTCCTCTAACAGTGCCCGTCTCTGGTACTACAGGCTTATCCTTTTGCCAGCTGCAAAAGCAGAGGATCTTGGTCAGTCGCTACATCAACAGCAGCAGCATCTCCTACATCCCTCAGTGCCTGGATTCAGGGGCATTTGATGCGGTGCAGTGTGACACGGAGCTGGGTCAGTGCTGGTGTGTAGATCCAGAAGGAATGGAGGTTTATGGCACCAGGCAGAGGGGAAAGCCAACGCGGTGTAAGTAATATTCAACAAAACACTGCGTTTTGTAGAGTGGGAAGGTTTGGTGTGAATGAAGGGTGGTAGATCAGGAGCTTGGACACTGCAGCCTACACTTACCCTACAGAAGTATAGGTGCTTAACTGAGGAGTTTAAGTCTCTGTTTCCTTTGGTTATAAAGAGAATATGAGGCACCTAGGTGTCCATATTCAGTGTAATGAATCTGAACCCCTTCCAAACCATGGGATGGCTACTCAGCTCTTTGTGGGAAGTTAAAACACCAGCAAACATTACTTTTTCTCCCGTCAGGTCCGGGAAACTGTGAGATCCGAGACCGTCGCATTCTTCATGGGTTTGGGGAGAAGAGCCCACCGCAGTGCTCAGCAGATGGAGAGTTTCTGCCTGTCCAGTGCAAGTTTGTCAACACTACAGACATGATGTTTTTTGATCTCGTTCATAGTTATAACAGGTAAGAGTGCAGGCTTCTGAAACAGGGAGGCAATCCTGCATACCTCTGCAAGTCAAAGTCTTACTGCATTTTTTTTTCCACATGAAGCCCTTCTTTTGTGACCCCATATGATGATATTTTCTGTTAGTGAATGGACCAAGTAAAAAAAAATTTCTTCTGAATTAAATTTTCTCATTTAGAAAAGCCTGATATTTGATCCCTGCAGTCTAATCAGTCTGTCCTCACACAGCAGTGGATACCACACTGCGATCTGTATTTGGAAAAGTAGCCAGGGCTACCTTTCAGACAGACACAAAACAGCAAATGAAATAAATGCGGAATGAAGAGAGGAATTCAACCATATATATGAAGTAGGAAAGATGATTCCATATGGGAGATGAAAACGGACGGACAGACGGACAAGTGGCAACATGCAAAGAGCAAGTTCCGCGTGATGGTGGGAAACTCTTGTCCATTTAGGCAGTGCCAGGGTTGCTCACACAGGTGAACCAGCAAGTAATGAACGAGCGTGCTGCCATACGACTGGCTTTGGGTGGGTGGAGTGGGCTTGGGAAGACTTCAAAATGCTGGATCAAATGCTTGTTGGTGGGAGCAAGAAGCCGTTGTCCTGTGGAGGAGCTGGGAATTCATGCTCAGGTGGAGAAATAAGGGATGGACAAGGGGAACTGCAGGGGCAGAGTTTGTTTCGGTGCAGATGTTCAGACACTCCAGAGGAACGTTTTGGTCTCTTGCGAAGTGCCGTTATCTTGGCAACTCAGCCAGCACATTTCTCCGGTGGAGGGCAGTGGAGTAAATGTAATGTCTCATACTGACTTGGCTCTGTAGTAGCAAAGGCATTTTACTGTAAATGTCAATTTTGCTGTTTTGAGGGTTTTCTTTTTAAATTTAAGCAAAACTGAAAGGTAGGCCCAAATGCACAGTGCAAATTTGTCAGAGCTTCGGGAGTGGTTATTTTGGCAAGAGCTAAATAATCTGGTTGTTTTGTTTGTTGGCCTGTGGAATGCGGAAATTCTAAAAGAGCTATTACAGAGGAGAAAGCAATGCTTTAAATTAAAATTTCTTTTCTCCCATTGGGAGATTTGTCTGCAAAGGCCTGTGAGATTGGGCTTTTCTTGTGTCTGTGTCATATAATTAATCACAGCAGGATCATTTTACTCCCAGCTGTCTACCTTTCTAATTATGGCATTGACTTAACCCATTACCATCGTATCTGAGTATTTCAGGTCATTAAAATATTTATTTTCACAGTATTCCTGCCTGAAATGTCATTATACTGTCCCATAAACAGGAGGCCAGAATACGGAGTTAAAGGGACGAGTTCCACAGCAAAAGACTACAGCAGAACAGGGATTTAAACCCATGTTTTATGTTCATGTGGAGCCAATGGAGCAATTTTCTTTGGTTCCACAGACTGATTTTTGAAATCTGGACATGTCAAACTAACTCCCTTTCCAAATTGTTTCCTTACACCTTTATAAATATTCCAGAAAAGATCAGTATGTTAAAAAAAATAAATGGAGAAATTCAGAAGCTTAGAGCTAAGACTTTCCCAAAAGGAAGACTTATGGAAAGAAAGATGAGCCCAAATTTCCTGCCTCACCCTGGCTACTTGGCTGCTGTTATTTATTTTATACAGACTGTGCCCGGGTCCTGCTTAGATGGGCAGCCATAGAGAAGGCCCTGTAGCAGATCGGAGAGAAAGATCAAAAAATCAAAAGTTGAGGAAGATCTTTTTACTTTTTTGCTATAATTTGCATCAGACTGAAGACTTCGTGTCAGTGTGTTTATCCCAGCTCACTGGAGGTTCTGCACAATTAGGTATTATTTCAGTGGCAGTGGAAAAAAAAATGATTTGGTTTTCTTCCTCTGTTTCTGAGTAGTCAATGAGAAAGGCAGCTATAACGTGAGCTGCACATAGAAACATAGAAGGGTTTACTTGCAAACCTGCTTTTGAAGATCAGTAAGGAACTATCTTTGCTGGAAGCCAAGAGCTGAGACTCACAGTTAGAAGAAAAGGTCAACAAGCTCACATTTATTTACTTTCCCATATTTTTGAGTGCAAGCATTCTTGTTGAAGCACATGGATACACTATCAATTTATCCATAACTTAAATGTAGTCATCTTTCCTTCAGCCATTGTTTTGGACTGGGTCTGATAGATGGGGTACTCTGTATTATCACTTCTCATCTCGGGGGCTGTGATTAAAAAAAGGCTGAGAAAAGAAAAGAAGCGGTAGGAAGCGAGTTTTCCAAGTAAGGTGAGAAAAGTTCTGTCCTCCTGTTTGTGTGGGCCTAATTTATATCCGTTTGTACTTTATTTAGCTGTACTCTCAACTTGGAACAAAAATAACCAGAATGACAGGATATGACTACACATCTGCCCCATGTAAAAGTAGTATAATTATGCACGTGACTTCTTAACGTTGAGGATGAAAGAAAGCAGCATGCAGACTTTTTTCGTTGCATCCTGTTTCACTCAGCTAGATGTTGAGGTGCTGAGGTGATGAGCTTCAAGGACATGAGCGGTGCAGAGGTCTGCCTTTGAATATAGGGGCATTGCTCTCCTAAGAAGAGAAAAGATCAGTTTCCTGATTGGGCGGTGGCCAGTGCACGATAATTCGGGGGAGCAGAAAGCTCTTGAAATGCCCCAAGCCATTTATATCCACGTGTATGTTGAAGACCACAGAAAGATGGTATTTAGCTGTTTATATCTTAAATTGCATTGTTTTAATGCTGACAGAAGTCCCTTTGTGCCCTGAAGTATGACATTTTGATTGCTTTTAGCATGCCAGTGTCAGCAGTGGAGCAGGATTTGATGATCCAAAGTGGAGGGAGTCAGCAGGCCTTTAATTTGAAGACGTGGGAGAGTGCCAGAGCGAAGCAGTGCTATGCAGGGATGTGCAAGCTCTGAGACAGGAGCACTGCTGGATAAAGCTGGGACAACCCCGAGGTTACCAGCCCCTTCCTCTGCCAGGGGTTGCTGTTGCGTCGTGCATTCCCCAGCTTGCACTTTGATGTACTGAGGAAGCAGTAACGTCTTCAGCTCTCCTGGCAAGAGGTGGCAGAGCTCTCAAGCAGACTTTTGAAGGTAGCAAAGGGCCATTACTCCACTCCTCCCACCTGACCGCTGGCTCTGAGCCAGACAAGCATTTCGCTGCCTTTCTCAGGGGCACTGCAAACTGCATGTGCTATAGAGCAGCCCTGAGGCTGCAGGAAGGTGGCACTGGAATTGAGGCTGGTTATAGTCCCAATTTCACAGAGTTGCTGCAAAGTGCTTTGGCACGTTAAGCTTTTTCCCAGTTGATCAGTTCCTAATCTAGAGATGCCGGGGGAGGGGAACCTCAATCCATCCCACTTCTACCAGTTTGACGCCAGGGCCAGCAATAGATGCCCAGAGCCTGGAGAAGGAGCACAGGTCAGCAGGAGATCGCCTGAAGAGCAGCACAAAGGAACTCCAGCCAGTAAGGCAGCTTCCTCGGGGGCCCAACTTAAATGCCTCTATGCAAACACACGTAGCATGGGGAATAAATGAGAGGAGTTGGAGACGTGCGCACACCTGCAGGGCTACGACCTACGATCACGGAGACATGGTGGGATGGCTCCTATGATTGGAGTGTTGGGATGGAGGGATACAGGCTCTTTAGGAAGGACAGGCAGGGGAGACGAGGAGGGGGTGTCACCCTCTATGTCAATGACCAGCTGGAGTGCATGGAGCTCTGCCTGGGGATGGATGAGGAGCCGACCGAGAGCTTGTGGGTCAGGATTAAAGGGAAGGCAGGGACAGGTGACATTACGGTGGGGGTCTGCTACAGGCCACCTGACCAGGAAGACCGAGTGGATGAGGCCCTCTATAGACAGATAGGAGCAGCCTCATGCTCACAAGCCCTGGTCCTCATGGGGGACTTCAACCACCCCGACATCTGTTGGAGGGACAACACGGCAGGGCATAAGCAATCCGGGAAGTTCCTGGAATGCATTGATGATAACTTCCTTCTCCAAGTGACAGAGGAGCCAACGAGGAGAGGTGCTATGCTGGACCTTGTTCTCACCAACAAGGAGGGGCTGGTGGGGAATGTGAAGCTCAAGGACAGCCTGGGCTGCAGTGACCATGAAATGGTGGAGTTCAAGATCCTTAGGGCACCAAGGAGGGCGCACAGCAAGCTCACTCCCCTGGCCTTCAGGAGAGCAGACTTTGGCCTCTTCAGGGATCAGCTTGGTAGAGTGCCATGGGCCAAAGCCCTGGAGGGAAGAGGGTCCCAAGAAAGCTGGGTAATATTCAAGGATCACCTCCTTCAAGCTGAGGAGCGATGCTTCTAGGAACTGTGTGAGGAATTATCTGAGAATGACACAAAAAAGCAACTATTGGACAGCAGTTTTTAACAACTTCCCTCGCCTTCCCCTCTAGAGTGATGCAATTAAAATAATCTTATTGAGACATGGGAATGCAAAAGGCAAGTTATGTTTCCTGGAGCAAGGGCACACTGAAGAAAAATCAAGTAGTGAATAGAGATGTCATCATTTTCAAGGCAATATTTTATTTAATTGGGCCCGAGGCTTCCTGGACCAAGAATTCTGTTCCTCTGCCCAGTGTTCCAAGTCAACATTGCTAGCAGAGAGATCATTTTGTCCAAGTACCATTTCTGCTGGATATATAAACCTCCACTGAAGATCAAGGCTCACGGATGAAAAGCTGGACATGAGCCAGCCATGTGCGCTCGCAGCCCAGGAAGCCAATCATGTCCTGGGCTTCATCAAAAGAGGCGTGGCCAGCAGGTTGAGGGAGGGGATTCTGCCCCTCTACTCTGCTCTGGTGAGACCCCACCTGGAGTACTGCATCCAGCTCTGGAGCCCTCAGCATAAGAAAGACACGGACCTGTTGGAGCAGGTCCAGAGGAGGGTCATGAAAATGATCAGGGGGATGGAACACCTCTCCTGTGAAGAAAGGCTGAGAGAGTTGGGGCTGTTCAGCCTGGAGAAGAGGTGGCTTTGGGGAGACCTTATCGCAGCCTGTCAGTACTTCAAGGGGGCTTATAAAGAAGATGGCGGCAAAGTTTTTAGCAGGGCCTGTTGTGACAGGACAAGGGGGAATGGCTTTAAACTAAAGGGGGGTAGATTTAGACTAGAGATAAGGAAGAAATTTTTTCCGCTGAGGGTGGTGAAACACTGGCACAGGTTGCCCAGAGAGGTGGTGGATGCCCCATCCCTGGAAACATTCCAGATCAGGTTGGACGGGGCTCTGAGCGACCTGATCTAGTTGAAGATGTCCCTGCCCACGGCAGGGGGGTTGGACTAGATGACCTTTAGAGGTTCCTTCCAACCCAAACTATTCTATGATTCTAATCTACCATTATTCTTACTGCTAAGTGTCCTTCCTTGGTAAAAACCTACTTTGTGTAATTCTCTGAATGTCTTGAGCAGAAAATTCCACTTCCATGTTGTTAGATTTTTCCCAAATAAGCCACATGCAGCTGGGACACCAGACCTTTATCATATTTCAGGGTAAGGGTATGTGTCTGTAAAATAATACAATTGTTTTGGAACTTGGCAAAATTGTTCCACCAGTCATATTGCTTGAATCTAGAAAAACTTATCTTCTGTTTGCTTGGAGAAACCCTAGAGTGGCTGTCAGTTAAGATCACATTTATTATGTTTTTTTCCAACTCTGACCCTATTAAGTTTCCTTCCAAAATCATTGCTTTGCTGGAATCTGGCTGTTGTCACTCCTAGAATATTATACTGGAAACTGGTGTCTCTTTGATCTCCAGAAGTAAGAGTCAGTCTTACTTGTAATATGTTAAAAACCCTTTCTGCTTAATCTGTTAGGCCATGCTCTCAAAGTGAAAAATGTTAGTGAGATTTTGATCAGCTTTTGTGCTTAATTCACAAAGCCTGCTGAAACAGCGATTTGGATCATGTCAGAGCCTGGTTGCCACAAGGAGACCGAAGGGCTTTGTAATGGCTTTGTGCTGTGCAGACATCCTTGCCGTACAAATTCGGGAGGGAACACAGATGACGCTTTGTTGTTGTCAACGCGCCTCCCCGGACTTTTCACAGAAGGCTGCTTTTCCTTCCAGGCTCCCGGAGGCTTTCCAAACGTTCAGCTCCTTGCGGGAGACATTCCCGGAGGTCTCTGGGTACTGTTACTGCACGGACAGCCTGGGGAGAGAGTTGGCAGACACCGGTAAGTACCCTCCAGCATCTGATCCTTTAACTTGAGCAGCTTTGAATTCCCAAGGGAAAGGGACAAATAACAGCTATCAGTCTTCAGCTTCATTTGGGACTTCAGTTTCATTCTTCCAAGGGGTAAGACCACTGTGACCAGTGTAGTGCCTGTGGGAAAGACTGGAGCTCACTGGTGAAATCCCACCCTTAGGAGCAGTGCTTCAGTGAGCAGCAAGTGGAGCTGCTGCCCAGGAGCTAATCCTGTCCCTTCTGGCATGGTCTAATAGGATTTCTGAATGCCCAACCTAGAAAATGCCCCACACTAGAAAGCTGCATCATATTCGATAAGTCCAAGAAGGGGAATATAAAGGGACTGGAGACTGAACTATTTTCTTCTTTCTCAGGTAGAATCACGGAATGTTTTGGGTTGGAAGTGACCTTTAAAGATCATCTAGTCCGACCCCCCTGCCATGGGTGGGGACATCAAATGGTCCTTCCTTTTTTCTCATAGCCTCAGGATACCTTTTAGGCATGTTAATGGTTGATGGGACACTTTAGAAGAAATAATGTTTTTTCCAAGAAGGAGGAATGAGGAGGTTGAAGAATTCCAGCTCCTCTTCCTTAGATACTGTGGTTTTAAAAATAATAAAAAAAAACCAATGGGAAAATGCAAAGCATGATAGCTTAAAATTTAGATGATAGATGAGAACTTCAATATTTAATTTCCACAAGGGTGAGAAGTTCTCAAAAAATTTGTGCACTCAGGGAAACTACTGCATGTCTTATTTTTTGGTATACAACCAAAGCAATTGGGAATCGTTTTTTTTGGTAATATCAGTTTCTAAAATTCCATGAATTACCCTACTGTAGACCGAACCTAACAAAACCACAGCACAGAGCCGGTTACTGGATGTTCCTCCTGCTTGTTTTGGTAGATATCAAGACATAAAGCTAAGGACCGGGCACTCAGCAGTGGGTTATATGGTGCGGTGCATTAAGGTTATGTAGTATAAGTTCACATTTGGCCTGTTTAGAGGACTGGTTTTCTTTTTCCTGATAGGCTTCCAGTTCTGCTATTCTGGGGTAAAAGAGGTGACTTCAGTCTTAAAACCAGGCTCTGTGCTAAAAGTCTCTCTTTCCCAGGCTTGGAACTGCTACTCGATGAAGTTTACGACACAATTTTCTCTGCGCTGGAGCCTGCCCGCATGTTCACGGAGACCAGCATATATCGGATCCTGCAGAGGCGGTTCCTGGGGGTTCAGCTAGCTACCTCTGGCAAGTTCAGATGTAAGTAGCACCCAGGTGATGCCCTGTAAATAAGGTGACAATTTTGGAGATTATATGTGACAGCTGCCATTGAGGAGAGTTGTTCTAGGAGTGTCTTGCACTAAAAGCGTATAATATCACAGCTTCAGTGCAAGAATCAAGGTCCTTGAATTGCAGCTGGCTTTTAATCTCTGGATTGTATATTCTTACCAGCAGATTGTACCTGTCCTCTGATCTGCGCTTTCCCACACACTTGAAGTTCGCATTAGTTGAAAGCCCATGAATTCTCCCTATCTCTTGTCTTGAGATTTTGGAGATGGATCCGATGATTTATTAAAATAAAAGCCTGAGAAAATTCTCCCTAATTTATGGTGGTACACTCGGAAATAGGAAGGATCTTACATTGGCCACAACACATTTGATCCCCAGGAGACTACACCAGAGTTTGTAGTGCCTTAGCCAGCAAGGCTGAACTTCTGGATCTGCCCTTGGGTCCATTCCCTCCCCAGTCGGGGCTGGCAAACGGGGAGAGTTTCTCTGCCTACGGGCAGTGAACTCTGTGGGACAGGAGGTCGGGTACCTCCTTCAGTCTCCTACACCAGAGCCCAAGAGAATTGCCTTGGCTGGGGGGAGTTTGAACCCCCTGGTGTGATCCTTCATCCTTCCATCCAAATTCCACTGACATTGCTGTCCTCGCTAAGGAGTTGCATCACCAGAGATATTAAGCAGATACTGATGTAAGTCTTCCGGCCACATAGTCACACAGTTTTTCTTTTCTGGGACAAGCTGATAATTCTAGGGAGTCTGGAAAGCGTCTTCCCCCTCCCACTGCACAGTGTTGTACAATAAGCTCCGACTGCAGCTTGGGTTGCAGCGGCTGTCAGCAAAGATGAAGCTGTAACAGCCACAAGATGGAGATGTGATCACGTTCCTCAGCTGCTGACAGGGACTGCTTTGGTGACTTACCCAGATCTCACGCCACCGCCTGAAGCCACACGCATTAGGAAAGTTGTCAGGCTTCCTTGATGAACAGGTTGCTCTGATGTGATGCTCTTGCTGCCTCAACCTGGTAGCTGAGCGTAGCTGGAAAGCTCTTGAAGGTGAGAAATGTTTAGGCTGTAGGATTGCATGTTTATATAAACAAGCAAAATTTCTGTTGGAAGGGAGGAGTCTAGTATTGGAGAGATCATAACTCAGAAAATTTGCTTTATGGAGTTTTGGCTTCTCTGCCATTAAGGCCAGTTTGACAGGAATAAGTTCTTCATATCCCTGTGGAGGGAAATGAAAGAAATTGTGTGGTCCCAAACCAAATCTCCACAGTCCTTTTGCAGGAGCAATGCCTTGTTCTCACCAGAAACATTGATGCTTATCTGCATCTTGGTCTCCTAAGCTACACATCTATCTCTGTTGACCAGCTTTGCATTTGCATTAAGAGCGAGAGCTCACCTAGCCTCCAGCATGGCTCCCAGTAGATGCTGCTACTCAGCCTACCCATGACTATGGCTGAAAAATGTGTTGAGGTTTTCTTTTCTGTTTAGTTTTCATAAATGATACCTGCAGCAGAAAACCCTGGGGCCAATTCTTCAGGGGAAAAGAGGGTGGAGAATTTGCATTTTGGGCTGGTACTTGAAGTTTCACTGAAAACAGTCAGGAAATTAAACTTTATTTTTTGTTTTCCCCCCAAATAGGCAAATGATGGGATCAAGCAGAGATGGCTCTGAAACTTTAAGCTTTCCCTCCTTAATGCATACTGTTTTTCTTCCAGGCCCCTCAAAGTGCGAGGTTGAGCGGTACGCAGCCCTGCGTTACCAGCATGCCTACGTGCCGTCTTGTGATACCAATGGGGGCTACACGCCAGTGCAGTGTCAGCAGGGAGGACAGTGCTGGTGTGTGGACACCAAAGGGCAAGAGGTCCAGGGCACAAAGAGACGAGGACAGCCCCCGGCCTGCGGTATGTATGAAGTTTGGAAAAGGAAAAACGAGTACATCTCTTGTGTTCATTTACTTGCTCCAGTCTGTGTGCATCACTTTCATTTTTCTTGGAAAAATCAAAGGGAGTTGGGGGCAATAATTTGATAGTAATTGTCGAAATGTGGTGCAAATGCCAGCCCTTGTCCTTCGGTGCTTCCCCCAGCTGGTGTCTGTGAGAGGCCAACCTTGGTCTGTGGGAAATGTAGGAAGAGAAAAGGAGCTAACAAGCACCGTTGCCTTGTAGATCCATGTATGCTTCAAATTCAAGCCAGGCCCATTCACCTTCCCTCTCCAAACACTTCATCCACTGTGGGAATTTTGTCTTTAGAAAGAAACCTGAAGGACCAGTTCCCTTCTCGGCTCTGACAGATTCTGATGTTCAAAAACTGGGATCCAAAAACCTCCCTGGGGTTAAAAGCCACATTCTAATAAATTATTAAATATCCTATTCCTTTTATTTTCCTTTATAACCTTTGTTTAGCCTTTTAGTTTTGCATACAGCAAGGCTTTTCTTTGCAGCCACGATATCTGTCTCTTGACTCCAGGGGCTGGGGCGTTAGGTCAGAATATCTGGGATAATGTAAGGAAGCCAGTGATGGTGGCTTTGGGTTTTACCTCCTTCCTTTGGTGAAATGCTGTGGAACTTCTAAGGCATCTCTCATCCTGAGCATTTTTTTTCCCATCTCTGTCACTGCATATTTGGCCATGAAAATTGCCAAATCCAGTAAAAAAACCCCAAACAATTCAGAAAAAAGTGTATGGGTTTGGGCTTTGAGAGATTTCATTAAGAATATGTTGTCGTTTAAACTGGCAGGCAGCTAAACACCACACAGCCGTTCACTCACTCCTCCCCCCCCGCCCAGTGGGATGGGGGAGAGAATCGGGGAAAAAAAAAGTAAAATTCATGGGCTGAGATAAAGACAGTTTAACAGGACAGAAAAGGAAGGGAAAATAATAATAATAATAATAATAATAATAATAATAATAATAATAATAATAATAATAACAACAACAACAACAACAACAACAATAGCAATAATAATAATAGAGTATACAGAATAAGTGATAGTGATGCACAGTGCAATTGCTCACCACCCACTGACCGATGCCCAGCCAGTCCCCGAGCAGCGGCCCCCCCCGTCCAGCTTTCCCCAGTTTATGTACTGAGCATCATGTCACATGGTATGGAATGTCCCTTTGGCCAGTTTGGCTGTGCCCCCTCCCAGATTCTTGTGCACCTCCAGCCTTCTCAGTCGGTAGAGCACGGGAAGCTGAAAAGTCCTTGACTAGTGTAAGCACTACCTAGCAACAACTAAAACATCGGTGTGTTATCAACATTAGTCTCATCCTAAATCCAAAACACAGCACTGTACCAGCTACTAGGAAGAAAATTAACTCTATCCCAGCTGAAACCAGGACAGAATACACCATCAAATCAGTGCCCCAAATGGAAATGACAGCAGAAATGTCAAAGGGCCGGAGGGGAGGAAGAAACTTAAAAACCTTCACTCCAAAGCACATTACCTAAATATTCAGGATTGCGCTGGAGGGCTGGGGGAGCACAAGGTCTGAACGCAGGGCCGCCTTCGGGGAAGGTAATTGCTCTGTCTGCGAGACACAGTCTTACCATGCAGATAGAGAAGGAGGAACCTACCCTGGGCGTCACAGTTCCAAGCCGCTCAGACTGCTCTGGGCACAGAGAGGCTTACTGTGAAATGAAAATGTTAGCATGCCTCCGAGGCTGATCACCAAGGATATTGCAAGGGAACCTCTGAGAGGCCTCGCCATATGTTGGGACTGGTTGTTTTCTCTTTGAATGTGTTTTGCTGAGCCCTCCTGATGATTTTCTTTTTTTTTTGGGGTGGGGACAATGACTTGAGGCTGCTTGCAGCTTTTATTGGCGGACTCAGGAAATTTAAGCAGGGAAAAATTTCTGCAGAGGTTTTTGCAGACTAACTCCCAAGAAGGTGTTTCATGAGGATATAGCTGCAGTCTGTGTTCAGACAGCTACATGCCATGTGTGTGTCTCCAGTTCTGCTCTGTTTTATTTCTCTTTAATATCTTCGACTTTCACACTCAGCAGCGTGAACGCTGGAGGACATTGGGTACTTGCATGACCTGGGGCACCAGGCAGTCCTGCTAGGGACATGCTCCTTTTCAGACCTTTACAGTAAATTTACCCCAGCAGTGCTTTTCTGTTTATTCCTTCTCACTCTGCTTTGATTTGATTCAACAGTGGGTAGGAGGGGAGAGCCTTTAAAGACCGTGATTCTACATTTGTTTCATATTAGCATACTTGCGGGATTGTGGCTTACAGTAATTTATTGGTCCCCAGAGGAATGTTCTTGATCCCTCTTACCAAGAACCAACCCTGAAAACAGAAGGGGCCCATCCTACAGAAAATGCCTTTACAAAGGAACCACTGTGAGGGACCCCGAGCCCCTGCCAGGACCTGTGGAGCAGGACAAGGGTGCGAAAGGAGGAGTGAGAAAGATGCTGATCACAGAGCCTCAGATTACTTGCTAATCTATTTTAGCAGCTTTTAAGATTCCCAGCTTTTATCCTTACTGTTAACAGGATTTATGACTGCTTTATCATATTGCCTGAATGTGGAATAAATGGGGATGGGGCAGGGAGCCCAGGGGAGGCCACACTGGAGCAGACCAAAGCTGTTTATCCACCATACTGTCCCCTACAGGGACAGCAGTGGTGCTTAGGGAGAAAGTGTGAGAAACATGGGAAATGCATATAGCTTCCATATATCCTCCCTGTTGCCTGCAGGCTAGGGAGTCCCCGCATTGGAGGCTGAACCCAGATCATTGTGTTCAGCACTCCTTTATGGAGTCATCTTCCAGGGACTTGCCTAATTGCTCTTTAACCTTTTATCCTTCCTAGCATCCTCTGGCAATAAATTTTATGATCATAATTATGTGCTCTACTTCTGGACCATTCCAATTCCTGTACTGTGAGAAATACTGAATAATAATTTTCTATTACGAATGATGTGGAAAATCTTGGTTTTTAAAAACCTTTATCATATTTTTCTGTCCAAGCTGAATAGTCTCTCCTACTGGAAAAGCTGTTCTGTCCTCAAAATATTTTTGCATCCCTTCTCTGTAATTCTGCTGCTTTTGCACCCCTTCCCTGTAATTCTGCTACTTTTCAAGGAAAGGTAACTGTGTAGCACATGATGGAAGCTGCTGCGTGCATTCCAGAGATCCAGTCAGTGCCATAACCATCCTGTCTGGTTCTCAGTGTTTTTGTATCTACTAAGTCTTTCCTTTTTTGATGTCTTTTGAGCCTTAAGCTGACATTTTCAGAGGTCTTTCTTCAGTGATTTGTTGCATCCTAACTTGGAAGCATTGCTGTCTGTGTGTGAATGTACAGACGGGGATGGATGCTTACACACCTATGACATAGCTTGGCCCAGGATGTGGGTGGCCAGGGCCACTGTTGGTACCCTCAGTACCCTGACATTTGACTATTTTTGTTGAAATTTTGTATTTTTTTCCTTTAGAGCTCATTTGTGAATGCCATTTGGTCCTTAACACTCTATTACTGCTAATTTTAACAATTTGTTTTCAAACCTCTTGTAATGCACGCTTCACTATGAAACTGAAGACCTAGGTAGGAAGCCTCCATAAATTCCTCATTAGTGGGCATTGGTTAAAATAACTTTCTGTTTTTCTGCAGTCTATTTCTTTTTCTTAGGTTCACATATTGTGCCTGGATTGTTGGAGGTTTTCATTAGAAGAAGGCATCCTACCAGAGAGTTAACATATTTGGAAAAGACTTTTATTCATTCTTTCAGCCACAGGAACAGGAATGAGGATTTACATTGGGACACAATAGAAACAGAAAAAGACTACAGAGCAGACAACTCAGACGTGGTGAAGGAATGTTTCCTTTCACTTTGTGTCTTGACTGGAGAATTCTTTTTATAGACCACATTCAACAACAGTTCAAATTTCCTTATCAATGTGCGTGATGCGTAGTTGAGGAACTAGAGACAGGTTAAACTATACTTTTATGTGGCTTCTGCTGAGACTGCTTGAAAGATAGCCATAGAGTTACAGGTTTTGGAAGTTCCAAAATTTGCATTTTTTTTTAAATTTTGTCTAGGTGAAGAACAAGTGTGCATCGCTGAGAGACGACGGGCCTTGTCGAGGATCTTTTATGGCCCTGCTGGGTACTTCAGTCAGTCCAATTTGTTTTCCATGCCAGATATGCAGTCGGAAAAAATAGGTGGCTTCTCAAGACCCTGCCCTCCCTCCTTCAAGGAGCTGTTTCTGGACTCTGGATTGTTGTCCCCAGTTGCACAAAGCCCATATGTCAGCCAGATTCCTGGGCTAGAAACCACCCTTAGTGAAGCCATCACGGGGATGTTCCCATCAAGGGAACTGGCTCAAGTGGCACTGCAATTTACTGCTAATCCAAAGCGTTTCCAAGAAAACCTCTTTGGAGGAAGGTTCTTGAAGAATTTGATCCAGTTTAACTTCACAGGGGCACTTGGCACTAGTGGGAAATACAGCATTGGCCAATTTTTCCCACAGGAGGATGTGGCAGAGAGGGGTAACGGCCAAGGCCTTCCGGAATCAGCTGAGGCATTTTCATTGGAGGTATCAAAGGGGAGCTCAATTTTGAATAAACGTCTGGTAGGCAGTTTTGGCCGCACAGTGACTCTACAGGACAATCAGAATATGATGAAATTACTTTCCTCTGTTCTGGAACTACCAGAGTTCTTTACTTTTCTTCAACAAGTGATTTCTGTCCCCAAAAGCATTGCTGGAGATTTAGGTGAAGTGGTGAAACTAGCATTGGGATCCGAAGACTGTGGTGAGGAGCAGAGAGACCTGTTTGTTCCAACATGCACCAAGGAGGGGAGGTATGAGGAAGTTCAGTGCTATGCAGGAGAGTGCTGGTGTTTGGACACTTCAGGTAAGGAAGTTCCAGGCTCCAGAGTTCAAGGCAAACATCCAAGGTGTCCCACTGATTGTGAGAAGCAAAGGAGAAACCTGCAAAACTTGAAGCAAAGCCTGCCTGCGGGATCAGATCTTTTTATTCCCTCTTGTACTGAGGATGGAGACTTTCTGCCACTCCAGTGTCATGGGACAAATTGCTTCTGTGTTGATTTGAATGGCAAGACTATTCCAGGAATAAGGGGAAAAGCTGGAAAGCCGATGCAATGTAAGTCCTAGGGACTGGGAATTTAAAGATGCTTCCTTATTGTGTTGGGATTTCATGATTCTTTCTTCATATCTGATTATATCTGGAAATGTATGGATGTTGTATACAAACAATATTGTCCCCTAACAGGAAAGCGAGTCAGCCCTATAGTTGCAGGGAAATAGTGGGAAATACAGTGTACCTAAACCTTGATATCTTAAGTCTTAAAGAGGGTTCCTGCTTCTTTCAGTGGGTTAGGGTAGTCACACTCAAAACAGAGGAGCCTGAGGTCTTGCCTTGTTAACAAGCATGTCATTGGCATCTGTCTCTACTTAAGTGTGTAGCTAGTGTATATAACATCCGTGATGCCCATGAGACCTGGAGCATCTGTGTAACTGAACGTGACCCATGCCAAGTGAAAAAGCCTTTTTACTTCCAGGACCAAGTCACCTGGGCACAGTCACTGGCTCATCCTTGTCCTGAGAACTGAAGAGCTTCAGTGCCTTAAACCATGAACCTCTTTTAGTCTTTTAGCTCAAGAATATATCCTGAACTTGGTAGCATGTCACAGGAGTCCAAACGTAGGAGAGGAATTCAAAGGCTAATAGGTTTCTCATAGAGGTCATGCAGTCAGGCCAGAAAAGTGTGTTGCAAATGACTTGTCAGACATCAATTTGGCATTGCAACTTGCTTATAGACTATGAACTGCCTCTTCTGCCCTTCTAGTAATGTAATGCAAAGGAAGAGGGAGGCACATAGGCTAGGGATATTTGTCTTTCAAGTTTCTGTGAACTGAAAATGGCACATGAACAGGGAGAACAGACCAAGAGAAGAGCCTGCTTCTCATTTTGGAAGGAATAGCAGAGTATCCAGCAGATGATAGTGGTACATAGTGAAGGACCTCCTTTGAATAACAGTTTGCAGAAGTAGTGGGGAATTTATCGCAATGATATGAATTGGTAGGGGATTTATATCTAGCAACCCATCTGTAGCGCAATCAAAAATAAACAGGTTCATAATTCTCTGCTGCTCAAAAGGAGATGAGCTCCTACCTTTTGCTAGGCTTGTAGAGCTGCTTGGTGGCAAAATGAAATTTGGCTTTGGAGATGGCAGAAAAAACTTCCAAAACAAACTCACTCCACCATTTTGAAGGATGATATTTTTATATTCAGCTGCAATATTCAGAAGAGAATAGGAAGAGAAGACAACAGAATCTGAAAATTCTGGTTAGGTCCAAGGGGAAATAAAATCAATATTATCCTACTATTCAGATGGTTGCTTTTGCAGGGATTGGCTGAATAAGAATTAACTGCCAGATTATCAAGTGTATCTGAAAATACCTAGTTGGTGTGAACAGATTCAGGAAGGCATTTAGTGGCATCAAGCACCTATCCCCCCCAGGAAGAACTACAGGCACCTAATATGCTCAAATATTTTAAAAAATCATATCTATATGCACCTTTCAGTGCTCACATGCCTTTGGAAATCTTACCCTAGTTCAGCATGGGAGCTTAATAGCATTGGCCCTCTTAATAACAGGCCAGAAATGTTGTCGTTAGTATTGGGATAAGTGACCAAGTTTTAGTAATAGAGTTTATAGTACTAGGGGGGTAGGGGGCATTGTATATCTTCAGCACATTCACAAGATGTGCTATGCATGTTTTTCTTTTCCCCAGGCCCAAGTGCTTGCCAAGTAACAGCTGGTCAGGAGTTTCTAAAGGCTGTGAAACTCCTGTTGTCAAATCCAAGTGCTCTGTCTCAGCTCTCCAGCATTTACCTCCCGCAGTGTGATGCTGACGGTGCCTGGAGGCGGGTGCAGTGCAGTGGACCTTCTGAGCAAGCCTTTGAGTGGTACGAAAGGTGGATTGCAGAGAACAATGAAGGCAAAACCCTGCCTGTTGCTAGTCTATTGAATATCATAACTGGATATAAAGAGACGTCTTCCAAAGGCTTTTCAGCTTTTATTAAAGCTTTGTATGAGGCTGGGCACCAGAATGTCTTCCCAGCATTCACCACGTATTCCTCCTTCACTGATCTCCCACCTGAAGTGCTGGAAGGAAACGTGACCTATGCATCTGAGAACATTTTACTGGATCCATATACGTTCTGGCAGCTTCTGAATGAGCGGTTGACCTATTACCCAGGACCCTATACTGATTTCAGCGCTCCATTAAGCCACTTTGAACTTCGTGATTGTTGGTGTGTTGATAGCAAAGGAAAAGAGCTGCAAGGAACAAAGGCAGAAGTGAACCAGGTCCCAGCATGTAAGTAACAGAATTTCTGGCACATAAGTAGCAGTGTTTCTTGTCTTTGCTTTTATGCCACAAGAAGAAAGTCCTTTCAAGTGCTATTTGGACATAGAATGCTTTTGAGGAAGATACTTAGCCAGATGGCAAAGGACACTGAAGTTAGAAACAGTGTGTGAAGAGTTGTATGGAAAATTCATGATTACACTGTAATGTAAATGACTTTCAAGAATGCCTTAAAATGAGGCAAGAGGAATTTTCTCTACTGTTTCTTACTCTACAGTCAAGAGTAACAGATATCCCCTAGAAGTCACTAGGAGAAGAGTGAGGCCAGCACTGAAGTTTGGTAAGCCCTCTGTCTAGACATCTCCACCAAAGCTGTTGGGCCCTCTTTGGGATTACTTCAGCAGATGACCTATACTATAAAGGTCGTCACTAAAACCATTCTCATCACATAGTAGTTTTCCAGCTGGGAGGAAGAGACAGGACAATGAATGACAAACTTCCAAATGGGCACGGAGTGCTGGAGATGCCAGTCCTGTGGGCAAATGGGGAATAAAGGGGACAAAGCAGATTAGCAGAGAGTTATTTTAGTGGAGAAGCTTTCACTGAGCTTGTTCAGTGTGTTGAGTTGCCATTTCTGAGTCAGTAGATGTACGGAGAGGACAGGTCAAGTGTCAGCGGCCACTCTGGACCCAAGGGATATACCTTCCGTTTCCTTTCTCACTCTCTTTTCTGATTATCCTCTTTTTAATGACAGTGACTGAGGGACAATTCTGTAGAGGCATATAACTCCATTTCTAACCAATGAGGAGGAGGTAACTTAAAATTATCAAGGCTTTGGCCCAAGACTTGGAGAATGTTTGGGTGATTCCTGGTACTCTTGGATTCTTGTGGTTATATAGCTAAGCGTTGACGAGTCTCATTTGCTTGATTCATTAAGCAATTGAAAACCGAGCAGCTGCAGGACGAAACAGAAGATGCTAATTAAAAGGCCAGCTAGTTTTCACATGCAAATCTTTACTGGATTTAGATGAAAGGCATTAAAACATCCTCTGGTTCTACAGGTCCTGGTATATGTGAAGGTGTTAAGCAGGAAGCCATGAAATTTATGGAGGAGGCAGAGCAGCTCATCCTGGCATCAAATAGTTCCCACTTCCCTTTTGGAGAAAGCTTCTTGATGGCAAAGGGAATACAGCTCACAGACAACGATCTCCTACGTTCTGCTCGGCCCTATGAGACAGAGGCGGTGGTCTCTGAAAAGCTGTTATCGGGCAGTGACTATGCTCTCCAGCTGGCTGCATGGTCAGGTAGGTGAAAGAGAGATGAGAGCTTAATTAAATGGATCAATGCCCAGGATCTGTGCAAGAGTACTCTGTGTCAAATTCAACTTTGCTGAAAAACAGATGCAACTCAGCAGGTGTAATTAATCAGTGTAATTAATCTGCCAACCCAAGAGCTGATTTCGGTTGTCTTATATTTATGACACAATACCTATATAAGATCTGGACACTTACCAGCCTTTATGTACTTGTAGCATTTGTTAATTTGCCTTCCAAAGTACAGGGAACATTCAGGTGTTTGCAAACATGTACATTTAAAATACCTTGTATTGGCCACTAATTGCTTTCTTTTACTTATCTTTTATAGTCTTGCATTTCTACTGGCGGAGTCACTTTACTTCAAAACGTTCTGCTGGGGAAGCAGCGCAGCTGGGATTTCTCCCTTACATCCCACAGTGTGATGGCCTGGGAAACTGGGAGCCAACTCAGTGCTATGAGAGCACAGGTGAGCAATTGCTAATAAGATACTCTGGGCTGTCTGAACAAAGAAAACTAAGCAGAATTCTAATAAAAAGATGGAAAACCTGTATTCTTGTAGCTGAACTGGAGAGAGGTGATATGGTCTACAAGATGGGTGGAAAATTGACTGGAGTGAAGGACTCAAGTGGCAGCTCATTGGGGCTCAAAAATCAGTCCACGTTCAGTTGGTCGCTGCTAGTAGTGTTCCTTGGTGGTCAGTTCGGGGGCTGGTGCTGCTTAATGCCTTCATTAATGACCAGGACGATGAGATGGAGTGCACTCTCAGCAAGTTTGTGGATGATAGCAAATTGCTCGGAGTAGATGATATGGTGCAGGATAGGGCTGCAATGGAAGAGTTTCACCAGAGCTGCTACAATTCCATTCTCACCAG
Organism: Aptenodytes patagonicus; assembly: GCF_965638725.1. Lineage (NCBI taxonomy): Eukaryota > Metazoa > Chordata > Aves > Sphenisciformes > Spheniscidae > Aptenodytes > Aptenodytes patagonicus. The sequence goes on along the minus strand of NC_134950.1, from coordinate 8,532,006 downwards.
TGCTCTCAGGTGTGGTCTACTTATCTCTGGATAGCAGAGTTAACTGTGACTTAGATTTACCGACCACTTTCTATAGTGCTGCTGAGGATGAAAATCTTACCAGTACGCAACAAAGCATATTGCAGTACATCTAAAATAAAGCTGCTTTTCTTCCCTGGCCAGGTCATTGCTGGTGCGTGGATGAGAGAGGACATTATGTCATGGATTCCTTGGTCTCACGCTTGGCAGAACTTCCCAAATGTCAGTTGTTTTTTCTTCCTAAATATTTGTCTTTACTTGTTCTTAGAAATTTTAATTTTTATTGAAAATTCTCGTATGATATGCATGAAGCAAGGCTTGTTTGTAACCATTGCAAGAAAAGAAAAAGGAATTTTATGCTTGTTTTGCTAATTCATTTAATTTTACTGTATCTGATTTTGGCTTGCGTGATTTGTGAATGGACCCTCTACTGTTGGTGGCCTTGCTTGAGCAGGGGATTGGACCAGATGTCCAACCAGATGTCTCCAGAGGTCCCTTCCAATCTCAACCATCCTGTGATTCTGTGGTTATCAAACAACGATCAGGAAATCCCTGCCTGAGGCTGTAGCAGAGCCTAATGGAGATGTGTGAAGGAGCTGGGGATGTACCCCTTTCTCTAGCTTAGGTTTGAGAACCTGATTTTATTTTAACATGCATGTATGTTTTCCCTCTTACAGGCCAGACATCATGTCAGCGATCTCGAACCAATGCCTTAATTTCCAGCTGGAGACAGAGCGGTTCAAAGCTGGATGCCTCTACAGCTGATCTATTCGTCCCCTACTGCCTTGAGGTGATTTAACATGACTTAGGGAGGAAGAAACAAAACCTCCCCTCCGCGGTTTTGCTTACACCATGCCAAAGGCCTGTACAGTTTCCATCTATGCTCCTTAAGCATCCCTTGTACATTTCTATTAACCTGAAAGAAAAGGGTAAGACAACAAACATCAGGCGTTGCCCTGCATAAGGCAGAATTTAAATAGTTTTGAGATGAAGACTGGGAGTAGGAAGCTCTGTCCCTGCCTACGCTTCCCTCCTACAGGGTGGCTCTGCCTCATCCTTTTGCAGGGCTATGCTTAAAAGGCATGACTTAATTGACTGACATCTGGGGGGCTCTTTCTTCCTGAGCTGTGAGAGAATGTCAGGATGAGAGGGAGTTGGATGCAGGTACCCCAAAATAGGGTCCATGATGCCCTCAAAACATGGCAGTGATCAGGATAGAGCCCTGAGACGGGCAAGGAACAGATATTTCAAACCAAGATTATACCAGGACTTCATCTCAATGGGCTTTCAGTCTGCATACTGCTTCTCTCAGGGCCTGGTCTGTGTATTAAATTAGGTAGACTGTATTTTAATATTTTGTGTTTCTTTTCAACATGTTGTATTAATGGACAAATATAAATATAATCAAATATTTTAACCAACCTTTGGGGTATGGATTGTGGTGTGTCTGTATTAATATACATTGCTCTGCAATGACATGTAATTGATTCTTTGTAGACAGGAGAATACGATGTGCTACAGAGATCCGACACAGATATTTGGTGTGTAGATCCTGTGTCAGGAGAAGTATTTCAGCGTGGCAGCAAAGATTTGGATGGAAATCCTGAGTGTGAGTAATGCTTTACCCACAGCCTGTGACGCTAGTGGCAATGCCTCCTACTTTGTGGCATATGTACTTTCCTTTTCAGAATGATGCCCATGAAACACAGGGGGCTTACAGGTTCTTCTTGTCAGGGGGTGGTTCCACACGCTCATGTCCCTGTTTTGTTTGTTTGTGGAGACCATAAATATTGCTGTTCCATGGTTGGTTTTTTTCCAGTTTTGAAGGTATTAAAGTGGGACATTTTGACTATTTTAAAATGTAAATAATTGTATTGTTACACTTAAAATGACCTTGCTCAAAAACTCTTATTAAAAAGATTAATTTGATTTAAAAAAAAAATCAGCATCTAAATGATAAGCTATCAAATTTATGGCAAAAAAAGATGTTAGTGCAAAATAAATATCAGTATTTTTTCCACTATTTTTTTATTGATGCAAATCCATATAACCTGCACTTGAATCTTTAGAAAAAAAGTGTGTTTTCTAGTGGAAGTAAAATTCCACATTTCTATAATGATTCAAATTATTTATGGTTTCATGATCACTCACCTTTCCTCCTTATACAAAAACAGGCCGAAAGCACTGCTGTTTAGGACAATTCTGTACATTAGCGTAGTTCATTTCTGCAGATGATCAGTTTGTTGTCTTCTGCTCTGTATCTTGCAATGAATTTCTCTCTTTAAAGGTCCTAGTTTCTGCAATATGCTGAAGTCTAAAACTAGTTTACGAGAAGCTGGCAAAGGCTACATCCCACAGTGTGAAGGGGACAACGGGACTTTTTCACCCATGCAGTGCAGCCAGGATCAAGAGACCTGCTGGTGTGTCTTTGACAATGGAGAAGAGGTGCCAGGGACACGAGTAAGCAGAGGAAGACCTGCATGTGCAAGTGAGTTCCTGCTTGAAGCGCATTGCTTCTGAGCAAGCCCAAGTCTGGAACTTGACCCAGATCCTAACTGTTTCCAGCATTTAGTTATATTTAAGCTTCTTTGTTCAGATCTTTACAGAGATTTTTGCTCAAGAGGTGTGGTTATCTTTATGTTATAGCAGATTTCTGACCTACCTGGGCACGATGTCCAGTTTTCTTCAAGTGCTTTGTCAGGGCAAAAGGAGAAGGGAGTGGATCTTTGACTTTTCTTTATTCATAAAACTGGTTAAATCAAAGCAGTTGAGCTATTAAACTTAGCTAAAAAGTCAATCTGAACAGCTTGCTGCAAACTTGAACCTGTTCCAGTCTGAGCTGGCTCTGGGATTAAAAGCCATTCAACTGACTAAAGTAAGAATTGAAAAACGTATGCTTCTGCCATTCCTACTCTTGCTTTGCAACCAGAGTTGTGAAAAGGATGTGCCAAAACACTACATGTTCACAGAGTATTTCCTGCATGACCAGAGCTGCAAAGCACTGGAATTCACTCATGGTTTCCAGTGAGATGTCCAAATGGGAGACATTTGGATAAATTTAATTTGCGATGGCCTTTATACATCTCCCCATCACTGAAGTGAAGCAAAACAAATTAAACTTTCTACAAGGTTATGCTCCAAAGCGTAATGATTAGTGGAAACTAGAGATGTAAAAAGAAAACTTTCAACTGGTGCCTGCAGGACACTACTGTTTCCATAGTTCTTTTGTTTTTTTTTTAAATAAGAGCTGTTGGTAGATTTAGGAAAACAAGACCACATGATAAGAAATTGCTTCGGTTTCCTTTTGTGATTCTGTTCTATAAAGAGCAACACACGCTCGCCAACCAAATACCCGATTGTGTCAGCCCAACTGGCTGTAAAGCATTTTAGTCAATTAGGTAACTCCTCGGCCAACTTGGAAACCACCACCGACATCATTTTCTTTGAACTCTCTTGTACCAATAGGGAACTACGCGGATGGGATTTTATGAGAAGCTACAAGGGGACCCCAGGGTTGTATCATCTGCCCCATGCAGTGTAGTGTTGTGTGGAGATGCCCAGCTGAGCTCTGAAGAGATGAGCTCCAGAGCTAGGGTGGTGTAGCCATGTGAGCGTAGCAGTCCAATACAGGTTTCTAGCTCTTCAGAGAAGCAGAGCTGATCAGTCTAACAAGTACAGTGCTGCTGCCATCCTGCTTTCAGGTTATGGGCTAGTATCTCTGTGGAACACGGGGCTGTGTGATATTTATTTTGTTTGGACCAGCTGGAGGAACTCAGTGTGACGCCCGGCACTCAGCAGTATGGATTGACTTTTCCATAAACTCTGAAGGTGAACACGGAAAAGTGGAAGCGTTTCTAGTAGGCCAGAGAAAAGTCAGAACTAGTTGTAAATGTTAAGTCCTTGATATCTCCTTCGCTCCATGACAGCTCATTTTCTAAATTTCCCCTTAATTCTAAGGTAATTTATGGAATATGTTCTAAGGAGGGTGTAGGTGTACCCCAAGATATGCTTCTAAGATGACTTTACTTTTTGTGTGCACATCTGATGTTTCTTGGGATCCTGTAATGCTGTGTTTTTCCTAGAGGAAACAGTGACTGAATGATTAATGACCTTTCTTTTTTAAAAGACTGAGCTGAGAGAGAGAACTGCTTTGAAAATATAGTGGAAACCTGGCTTTACTGACAGCTATTTGTTATTTTCTGCATAGAAATACCACTGAAATAATCTTTAATGTTTTTCCTGGATTTTGAAATAGCAATGGAACTTTGTCATGATAAACAACTTAGTTATTGTGTAAGAATAGAGAAGCAAAAGTTCTTTTTCCCCTCAGTCTATCCAGCCTCTAGTCCTGGGAACTACTAATAATTGTTCTGGAAAAAAGGAAGGGAATACTATCTCACTACCTTGGAGATCTTGTCTATCAGCAAAAGAAGCTGTTGTGGTGGGAAAATACAATAAACTTCTCCTCCAACGTCAGAACAGACAGCTGTAAACAGCAAGTAATAACTTCACAGTGCCCAGTGCATGCAATGAGGTTTTCATTAGCTTAATAACTTCCATCAGAGGTAGAATCTAACTTTTTCTAGTTGACATGCACTGGAGAGATGATGCCAAGTATCCTAGCAGTCCTCACATGCATCTCCCATCCTCATGCCCACTTTCCGCAGCTCTGAGTGGAGATAGAGGAGAGAAAGCCTTCCAGAGAAGGTCATGGAGACAATAATTTCTTTACAGAAATCTTTAGAAACGCCTATGAAAGAAATGTCAATATTCAACTGGATTCTGATTCACTCTTACAGGACCAAGAAATTGGGGCAGAAATAGAAGAATGACAAAATGGTGCAGGCTTGATAACGATAGTAAATGAGATGACATCTGTAGAGGGGTAAATGAGCAAATTACTGATTTTGAACTGAAACCTGTGAACCACACCAGGAAACCATCCATCACTTATGTTTTGGGGGCTGGTTATTTTTCTAGTTTACATACCAACTCTCATTGGAACAGACAGTAAAAGACTGTAGCAGCATATAGCTGAGACTGGATTTGACTTGCTGGATATAGAAATGTGTTAAAGCAATAAAAAGACATAAACTGATTTTTATATACTTTGTATTAAGAGATATTAAAATAATTTACACGTAATGGTGGATGCAGTTAACATCAGCCAGGATAAGTATTGCTATCTCTTTTACAGTGATATATTTTGGTCCTAAAATCTCGGGAGGTTTATTAAAAGTTTGTTAAGCGAGGATGCCAGGTTTCCACCTTTACTGAAAAAGAGACTGGATACAGTCAATGAGTGAAGAGGAGGAATGTAGTGGCCCTATTTACAGAGTTATTGCAGAAGAGATGCTATAAAGGGGACTTGGGAAAAAATGCATTTGGCAGTTCAGAGAGACAGATATGAAAGCCTTTTATTTTGGCATTGAAATGCTCAGGGTTGGAAAACAAAGATGTACTGTGCACACTGGATCCCAGATTCATCCTGCAATGTTTTAAGCTTTAACTGAAGTGGCTGCTAAGTTAAGGAATTAACCTCCATATCTCCATCAGAAGGGGAGAGAGAGGTTGCTCAGACCTAAACCATCAGCAGTGTTTACCTTTCTCCAGTGACTAGGGAGGTTGGGACTGATCTGAGCATTGGTATTTGGAAAATGATCTATACATACACCAAGCAAGTCAATTGTATGATATGAGAACATCTTTTTCTTTATATTTTTTTCTAACTGAGGAAGTCGTTTTTTCTTCCTATGTTTTGTAGCTCTAGAACTCAGAAGTGTTTGATTATTGCTAGATATATTCAGTAATTTGGTTGGGATTTGGCTAATATTGAGTGAAGCAGTTGGTTTGTACTGATTAGTAGAAATTAATTATCATTGTAGTTAGCCTGCTATAAAAGTCTGTTACAGTGGGCTAGCAGGGTTGAAATGACTGTATTGATGCAGAGTGAGTTGATAGGGTAAACTTTGTGCTCCAACTCCAAAGCTGTATACTACTGTTAAGGACCTGCTGAGTCACCAGAAATATCCTGGTGCTGTTGAAGACACCATCGTCATGAGTTCCTGATCTTAAAGTTTTCAAACTTCACTCTAAAGGGAACTGACTTTTTTTTTTGCCCCTGCCTATTTCCACTGGATATCTTTTGTAAAGGATTGTTCTGCTGACGGTTAGAAACCTCCTTCTCATTTTCTGCTTAAATTTATTCATGACTGTTTTAAAACTTATCTGTTCTTAGAAACCATGCATGTAGCTTTCTGGACCCAGTGCATTACCCATCAAAGCCAATATGTGTCTTTTCATCAGCTTTAGTAAACTGAACCATGCTGACATCAAACCAGATCCAAGTTGGGATGAGTGGGAAATGCACAGGGTGCTGTCTGGGTTTTCTCTGTCGATACCAGGGTTATGCGGACTTTTTACTATCATAGTATGCCACTAATATATCGCCTTTCTCATGTGCCTAAAGGTCCGCAGTGTACTCTGCCATTCGGTGCCTCATCTGTTGTCAACGGAGCTGTATTTTGTGAAAACATTTCTGGGCAAGCTTCAAGCGTTCAGCAGTGTTGGCTGGTGTGCCACCAGGGCTTCCACAGCGCCTCTTCCAGCACGTCGTTTCAGTGTGATGTGCAACAGCGTCGATGGGTCTTGGCTGCCCCGCTCTATCAGGCCTGCCAGAGTATGTCTGAACTGCCATGGGTTGGGAAGGGTGCAGAGCAATGTCAATTGATGTACAAAAATGCGCTTTCATCACGAAGCTACTGTGTGAATGACAATAATAGGACACAACAGTTATATGGGAGTTGCTAAATTAAGGTGCAGTACATTAGTCCTGTCTTCTGCCATATTCATCTCTGTCTCTTGGCTAGCTCCTATGCCAGAAACAGTCCCACTTTTCTGTAATAATATAGCTATAAATAGTTATTCAATCTATATGCAGATTTTTCTTTGCAAGTTAAAAGATGCTGGCATCATGAAGTGATTCTGATGGAACCACTTAGTCCTGGAAGAACAGATGAGCACCAGATGTTTGAATTTGGCAGAACTTGACTGTTTATCTGCATAATCAAGTCACTGTTACTTCTGCATCTTTTTGCAGCAGTCTGTTCTTTAGGAATATTGTTGTCTTTGTTGGCTGACTTGTGGTATTTTTCAAACCATTTTTCTTTCAAGAAAAAAATGGCACTTTAAATCTTGGAAGAATCAGTTGTCTAGTCAGAGCTCATGTAATCAGATATTAATGTTAACCTTTTCAATTATTTCAAATAGAGATACCTTCTGATCAAAAAGGCAATTTGTAGCAGTGCTGAACTTTGAGAAATGCAGATATTGATGCCAAGTTTGCAGCTACTTTTCATCTCTGTATTGCTGTAAACTGCTGTATTGACAAGTTTCCAGTTGTACCTCAGGTCTTCTATTCCAAATGTAAATGATTTTAAACTTTAAATTTCAGACTGAGACTTTTGTCTGTCTGTAATCATGTTTACTAGGTTTTTGTAGCATGTTATGAAGTAACTTTCATGTTTGCCTGATGGCAGTTGAATAACTTTTTGTAAGGCCAGAGGGGAGTGTGTGGCAATCTGATACAAGCTGCCATTTAATGCAAGCTAAGGACTTCCCACAGTAATTTGTGTTTGAAATAGAGCATGGTTTTAAGGAGAGAGAAAAAATTCCCAACACATCTGAAGGTGATTGAATAAACTTCATGATAATGGAGAATTCACCACAACGCTTAGTAATTTGTTCCAATGGATAATTACCCACACTCTTAAACATCTTATTTCCTGTTCCTTATGTGTACACTTAGAGATTGTGGTTAAGTCAGCTCTTAACTACTCTCTGATAAACTAAACAGATAGAGGGCTTTGTGCCTTGCAGGAAGAAGCAAGCTTTTGTGTCCTCTGGTCCCTCCCACCATTCTCCTTGGATGCTTTCCAGGCTTTCCCATGCTCACTCGTTCTGGGAGCGAGGGACAGAATTGTGCTCTAGCAGTGACACTTGTACGTGATACAGCGAGCGTCTGTAGAGGAGGTGAATGAGGGAGAGCTCTGCCGCTTCTCCAGGCTGGTGGGATAAAAGCCAGCTCCATTTGGAGGTGGCATGACAGCATCACCACTGTGTTCAATCTGAGATAACAAACCCTCCATGAAGCCAGGGATCAGCGTAACTCCAGTGGTGTTGTGGATGGAGTTATGCACTTCACTCATAAGAGAGAAACAGCAATATGTTTATTGATATAAACCAGCGATTTAACGAAGTTTGATAGTAAATGTGACTGGTTTAAGAAGATTCGATGGGAAGATACATTTGATTATTTACTGCATGGAGGACAGGGTCAGACAAAACTGTTAGGGAGACCCTCCCATTGAGTCATGAGATTCAAAGAGGACCCCCCTGCATTCTAAACTCCTTCCCTTAGAGGAGTCTAGGTGCGGCTGGATCCAAACTTAGTCCCAGACTTGGTCAACGGTTTATGTCTAAGGGATTATATGTGCACAATCAATCTAAGACATAATCTCAGCAAAGCTTAGCGAAGTTTAGCATGTTATTAGTCACTTACTGAGGATCTGTTGCGGCAAGGAATCTCTCAACCTTGAGAAGTAACCTTGAGAGGCATCCCTACTCAAGGGACACAGCCTGCTGCTGTGCAGAAGAGCTCAAAGGGCTCTTGGGCTGCTCACTATTTATGGGGGTAAGATATTGACTCATAGTTGTATTTGCATATCAACCACAGATTTTAGTTTACATTGACTAGCACTGTGGTTAGGTGGGCGCGTTGTTCAAATTAGCCCTTGGCTATTGTGTTGCTATCCATCTCCCAAATCCATTTTGAGCTGTGTGCAGCCATCAAGACCAGACGAATCCATTATGACCGCCACTGGTGGTTATTGCTTGAGCAGGGTTATGGGAGATAAAGGTCAGGGTGGGTGAGGAGTGGGGGAAGCACACTGTCACAATTGGAGACAAGTAATTTGCACCTTTTTTATTCTGGCTAAAAACTGGCTAAATAGAATTTCATTTTGTGACTGATGAGGTCATGGATTTCTCATAGATTTGTGCGATTTGCATCGCTTTGGTTTGCTATCAAAAAATTGGAAGACCCTTGTAGATGTCCACATCAACACCATTATTATGCAATCAAATTTATTCTCTCCTAAAACTTGATTCCTAGTTAATTTGACAAGCTAGGTTTCTGAAAGCCCATTTGAATTAGTATTAGTTGCTGTAACCATTTAATTCCTTTTTTAATAGAAGTTCTTTCATGGTTGTGTCCGAGAGAAGCAGAGGTTGACAGGTCAATAATTCTTGTCTTCCTGTTTCTTTTCTAAGTATTGGCATAATGTCAGCTTTCATCTAGTTCTCTGGAAATTCCTATCTGCCAAGGCTTATAAAAAATCATCATTAATGATCCAGACTGTTCCTTATCCTTTTGTGAGTTAGTGCTCCAATGTAAAATGTTTCTTTATTATATAACTATATCACCTGGCTTTTTCTCTCATGCACAACATATATATTTATCAAGCATGTCTCTTGCTGCTTATTATTTACTATGGACAAATTTACTGCTTTCACCTAGAAATGGGGAGTTGCTATTGATGCAAGATCAAAATGCCAAATCAGTGTTGTCTTTTCTCAAAGTAACTTTTGAAAGTCAGTTTCCACATTAAGCAGAGAGGCTACTAAATGCCCTTTCTACTTATTTTTTAGAGCTCCAATTACTTCAGACAGTCCAAGCTCAAACACACTTTCAACTGCTACTGCCTCCTGAGAAGACTTGTAGTTCTGACTACTCTGGATTACTCCAGGCATTCCAGATATTTATTTTAGATGAGTTGAAGGCTCGTGGTTTATGTCACCTCCAGGTAATTTCAATTCCTTATTCTCTGTTTTTGGTGGGGATTTTTGTTTGGTGGTTGTTTGTTTGGGTTTGGGGTTTTTTTTGTATTAAAAAGAAGAGGTGAGACACAAAAGTAGAAGTTTGCCTGTTTGAGAGAGGTGGAAGAGCAGAAAATGCCATGAAATCTGTCAAGATTGGCAGCACTCTCATATGGATGGCTTGGAAAATAGGATATTTAGTCTCACTGACCCCACATCGGCAGATAAGCTTAATTGTAGCCATAGAAGTCATATCACATCAGTCCAATATTTATTGAAAATATACTTTGATGGAAGGGAACCCTTTGATTATTCTTACAGTGAGTAAATGACCTGCTAAAATTATCTTTTCCTACTTCTACTTCTGTTTTAACAGGCCCGTTTGAAAATGTTGCCTTTGAGCATAGCACAGTGCAATTGAATAGGGAAAGGCAAGAACTAGAAGGTTCTCAGGTTGACTAACTGTGGTTTCATTTAATTTTGAATTTCAGGTAAATGCATTCGGAAATACTGGCTCAGTTTCTGTCTGTGATGATTCCACTGTCTATGTTGAATGCCTGAGCGTGGACCGCCTGGGGGTGAATGTCACGTGGAGGACTCAGCTGGAAAACATCCCGGCAGCTTCTCTCCCTGACTTACATGATATTGGTAAGTTTTTTTTCCTCTGATATTTCTGTGAATTAAGCCTGCTTTGCTTTTAATTGTTTTGCTTCCCTGTGTCTGCTCTTAGGAGGCACTAACAAGGTAGTATAAATGCTCATGGAAAGAGTCTTTATAATGCTGGAGTTGTCGTTTTGAGCTTTTGGTGTTGATATATTTATCTTTTCAGGCTGTGACTGCACAGTGGAAAGGAGCTATAATTGAATGTTTCTTTCAGATAGAACTGCCTCTCCCATCTTCTTTAACTGAGATTGAAAATTACTTTATTGAGCATGAGCTGAACTGTCCCAGATGTTAATTTCCAGTGGGCAGGTCCTCAGTGGTGGAAAAGATTGTGTTCCTTATTGGGTTGGACTCAGAGAAACATAATTCACGCATTGCCAAAAATATAACTAATTTATTCCAGGGTTTTGGTTTTTTTTTTATTTATTTCTTTTTTCTCCTTTTCTTTTTCTATTTATTACATTATCTTTGACACTAAAGAATGACCCTTACCTCAGAAGTCCTAGAGCAATTATGCAGAGACCACTGACTGGCAGATCTTTGCTGTGGTTTCCAAGTGAGTTAGGGATGGTGTAAAGAACTTCTTTCAAAGCAGTCAGTGTTTCCCTTTAAAATAAAAGACATAAAAGTCATATCCCAAGTTCAAATGCCCTCTGTGTCAGCTTTTCTCCAGTTTTACTGCTTTGCAGTGGTGTTCCCAACACTAAATATAAATAACTGCCTGCACGTGTCCTTCCCTCTAACTTTGGGACTTGGAGATGTGTGCCCTACATCAGTTTTTGCCTGGTCAGAACCAAGTTCAAAAGCCTTCGGGATGCAGACAGCGGCTGCAGTGATTGTGTGGTTCCTGGCTTTACAGTCTGATTGTGTTTACATCCATTCACTTGCTCCAGATTATAAGGGAAACATGAGTATTCAAGCAGTTTGCAGAAGGTGGATCAAAGTATAAGTGTGTTTGGTTTTATGCTAAACTTTACTTTTGAAAGTGTTCTGCTTTGACGGCATTACATTTTTGACCCTCTCCACGCTATAATTTCCCCGTAGTACTAAAATTGCTTTTCATGGAATGATTGTATGGTTTCAGAAGAAGCAGTATGAGTCTAGTCTGGAGAGATCAGACAACTAGGAACCTGCTCCCTGTATCCTCTTGGCACCATCAACTTTCATTACCTTCTAAGGCAGCTTTGGGTCTTTCTGTTTGAGGTGTTTTCTGGTGTATTTACACAGAGTGAAAAAATTGGCTCTCTGATTTGAAAATCTACATTACTAAAATAGCTTTGTTCTTTTCCTAGTTTCTTTACGGGTAAATGAGAAGTTTTGCTCTTGAAGTAGCTGAGAAAAAAAAAGCTAAACAGAAGCACAGTGTGCATATGTTCCCAATGAAGAGCCTCAAACTTAAATCACTCATGAATGCTTCATTACTTTTTTTCTTGCATATATTTTCATGTATTAAATTCTGAGGCTGTGCAAATCCCTTCCTGAAGGATCTTATGCCATTTGGCTTTGTAGCTTAGCTCTCAGCTCTAAAACAGTGAGGAACAGCAGCAACTTCTCTCTTCTGCTTAACAGGCAAAAATAATAATGAATATAAAAATGAGCTTTTGGTGGATGAACATAGAGTAAACAGTTCCCACCAGTGAGATTGGAGGAAATCAATCCCTGCTCTATACAACTGATATTTTAAGCTGTGTCTTTGTGCTCTGTATTTTCCTTAAAGAAAAAAAAAGAACAAATTTACTTTTTTTCTTTCTCTTTTCTCTCACTTTGTCATTGGCCAATATAAACTCTGGGTAATGGTATGATCCCTCTCACATTAAAATTAGTGTTTCGTTCAGCAGGAGCAAACCCTAAATCAGATTTCTTCTCACTGCACAACACAGCATGCAACTATTTGCAGGCTATTTCTGTATGTGAAAAGATGTATTGTCCCTGCAGAAGTCCAGGTCCCTAAAGGTATACCAGGCTCTGGAGAAATGCTTAGTAAGAACTTCCAGTAAATCTAACAAAGTATGAGATGCATAGTAGCTTGAATTGCCAAAATTGTGCAGCAAAACAGGAGCAAAACCAGGGAAGCACTATTGTATCTGCCATGCTTTAGAGTGTGCTGATGGTCCTGGGAAGCTCATCTTGGACCAGCAGAGATGTGTGGCCCCAAGCTGGCCAGCCGTGCTGGAAGGGCTGAACCAAGACAGCTCCTGTAAGACATTACCAGCGAGTCTGTGGCTGGCATGTCTGGCAGGCACTGAATCGTTCTCTGTTGAGATGTTACAGGATGTGCCTGTCTATTTGCAATGCATTAACATGTATACTACAGGTAAACACTTGTTCATATACTCAGAATGTAAAGGATACTACGTATGCATGGATCCATAGTGTGGTCATAGGAGGGTCACATTTAGCGATAGTGTTGAGAACTTTTCAACACAGGGGAACATTTTAGACTAAAAGAAATTCAACAGACCTAAGTGGATTCTTACTGGTTTGACTGTTTGCTGCTTTTCTACATGTGAATTCCCTCCAGCTGTCATTTCAATGTTATTTTTAATTCTGCTACAGCTAGTCACTAGGCAATTCAGAAGGATATTTGCTTGAATAAAAGGCTAATCTGCTTATTCCTGCTTTCAATTATGAGACAATTTCTGGCAAAACATTTGCAAAGTGTTGTTGGTTATGTGGTGATTCCAATTACTTCCTCTCAAGCTAAGTGTCATTTTTGGCCTGGGGCTGAACAAAACTAAGTGCTCTTTTGTTGATTATAGTATGTGTCAGTGCAGCAGAAGGATAGGTTGCTCAAAGCTGGAGGAAACAGAGCATTGAGAATATGAGGACACAGCTGTCAGCTTTAATGAGAGGTCGGTTCACTTTAGCCCATAAGTGTAAAAACCTCGTGTCTCTCCTCTGCAAAGGGGGAAACAACATCTACATGACAGCAAGTGGCTACGGAACAACATTCAGGAAGAGAGGGCACCTGTACTTTCAGTATTAAAAGTCTAGGATGATCTTTCAGAAAAAGCATCATATGTGTGCGGTCCATTCAGCACGGGCAGGAGGGCAGTGCTGCATCACTGGAGCCTCGTACCTGGCTGTGAAATTCTCTCCTTGCAGAACTGAAAAGCCACCTCTGGGCTACAGTGCAGAGTTAGGAAACTCGCCACGTGAGAAGGCAGCAGTATCCTCAGCTATTTGCCTTGGACACATCAGTCATAAAATAATAATCTTTGTACAGCGTGTGAGCTGTAACATTCCTCATGCTCTCTTTAAGTATATAACATCTTCCCTGTGAAAATTCAATGTCCAAGGTCGTTGGTATACTCGCAAAACTCAAAGTATACAGTGTGTAGAACTTCCTGTTTGCTGGGTTACTGGGCAGCCCATCACCTGTAGCTACAGGAGGCCCTTGTCTTGCAAATTGGAAGCAGTAAACCACACCAACATTTCATTTAATGCCATACAGCCTGCAGGGTTAAACAGAATGTGATAGCAAACAAAATCCGCTGGGAACACTTCTTGTAGTACTTCTGGTCCAGCAAAACTGGGGAATTAGCTCTTGATCTAGCGCTGAAAATTGTCCTTGCACAAGTCATCGAAAGGGAAGCTGTCTGGGCAACTAAGAATATAGAGAGTGGGAAAGGTACTCACTGTTTTCCAGCTTTCAACACCAGCTTCAGCAATTGTGAATACATTGTCTGTTGCATAGGTGGATATGTTGAATATCAGTAGTGTGATAGAAGGTGATTATTATACTGTTACAAGATGCTGGCCTTCAAAAACAAACCAACAAAATGCTGAAAAAGAAGCAAATGATACCCATTGAAAAAACAGGAATAAATTAAATCTGAATGTCAGATAATCCTGGTTTTCATCTGCTGAAGTTTTGTAACTCAGAAATCAAATTTTGTTCTCTGATGAGTTTTTGAGTATGCCATTTTTGTTGGGGTTGTTTTTTTTGCTGTTTCTTTAACACTCTCTACATATACTGAGATTAGGACTTTAATCTGATAGACACTGTACAGATTCATTCTTGTCTGCTGCTTGCTAACATGCTTGTGTTTCTGTATCTGCCTTTGTTTTTAACTTAAAGTTCATCAGTTTCTGTGTGGTTATCCATTCCCATATTGGGAGTCTCTTTCATGCTATTGTGTTGTATTCTTTCCCCCTTTAGAAAATGCAATTGTTGGAGAAAATCTCATTGGAGCATTTATAAAAGAGATTAAGGATGGTGGTTTTCTGCTGCATTTGGACTCCAAGCAATTCCTAGGAGATTCTTTCATTGATTTTCCCCGGGATGAAGAGTTTGATCTGTCTCCGAGTGTGCAGCTAGGATGTAGAAGTGGGTTTCGAAGAACTTCATCTCCTGCGAAAGCAGTCCCAGATTCACAAGGATGTGGTATGTCTCAGTTTAGCTTTCCCTTCTTTGATGCTGTTAGGAATCAGTATAAAGCTAAAGTTAGAAAATCATCAGTGAACTTGTGTTTATGGTCAATATGTGAAAGGTGTGAAGAACCAACATGAATGACAAATCTGAGGAGAGATGTGAATTAGTGCTTTGCTTACTGTTCAGTCCTTGCATTGAACCAATGATTTGGAAATAGGCATCATGGCACTGACATAGAAGGTTTTGCAAACATTTTGGGGATTTTTTAGATCTGTCTGGTATTAGAAGGTTTTTCTGTAATGTACGTGATCCTTAATAAGAAGATTTCACAAAGATAATGGAGCCAGAGCTTCAGATGATGATACATGACCCAGAATAGAAACCTAGATGCAGAAATGGCAAAGGTCCTGAGATTGTGAATTCCTGGGCCAAGTCCAGCGAGCTCAGATGGAAGCTATCTCAGTGTTGGCCAACACCCAGACCTGACTGCACTTCTGCCCTCTTTTCATCTTCTTTCCTTCTGTTTAGTCTGCTTCCCTGGAACAGGCTGCCTTTCTGCCAACATCCTGCTTAGGGCTGCCAAACCTACCTTTTTGACGGATCCCCGTGGCTGTGCCTAGCACTCCTGTGTACCAGGTCATGCTGCCAAAGAGCCTGCTCTTGTTTCTATCAATCAACATCAGCCCTCCTACAGTGCAACCCCTCATCGTTCTCGTTGGCCCAGTTAGCCTCAGTGAGTCTGTGTCTTAAGTCAGTTCGGGATGTATTCACTATGTCTAGCTTTTGGTAACAAAGGAGGGATGGACCACATCTAAGTATAAGATCAACAGTAGCAGGTATTGGATAAGTTTTCCAAAATGGGGAATATATTCAGATGGGAAAACTTCAACGCTATGCAGCTTAAGCTAGAGACCCTAAGAGCAAATCAAAATACATGAAAACAGCTTAGCTCCCTGCTTGGTATGGTGGTTCTCTTTAAGTTAGGAGAGCTTCCTGATGCCTGGGCAAGAGCTTCAAAGTAATCAAGTGATGAATCAGTTCTGAACTGCTGCAGTTTCTAGCTTGGACCTTTAAGGGTAAATTGACTGCAGTTTCAGTTCATCTCCATAGTCTGAAACACTCCAGATTTTGGTTATTTAAATACACCATGCAGAAAAAAGATTAATTCCTACTGAGAATCCAGAGTCTGTAACAACTTGCAGTTACTCAACAAGATGTACTGTTGTACTGATTAAATGTACCATTATTTATTAAGTAGAGTCCATCACTTAGAGCACAAGAACTTACAAAGAATTGGATCTTTCTGCCAAATATTTCCTACCAGGGATAAAGGCCTTTAGGAATCAGTGAATTAGTTTGCTTTGTAAGTTATTTCATACATATTTGAACCAGCTAGCTGTAGAAAAAGGCCCTCAGTAAAACAGACCTATCATAGAGATGCGAAAAGGAGACTGTTTCTGCTCCAGCTTTTGGCAGAGATTTTGTATTCTAAGATGTCATGGTAGACACGCTGTTGGACACTGGTTTATGTAGTAGGACGGCATATTTTATTCTAAACAGGAGATTTAGGAATGCAGTTTCTGGTTCCTCTAAGATAGATATATATTTAGTTTTATTTTGCTTTATGGATATATTCTTGTCCTTTATCCTTCTGGGTCTGTTTCTCTACTAATAATAGGGACTAGTAATAAGTTATCACTTGTGATTACAGAAATCAAAGTTGTGTGAGGGTGGCAGGGATTCTTTCTTTATCTTTTCCCTTTCCTGTTCCACCTTGTCGTTGAAATACAAATTGTCTTTTCAGAACCTGATCTTATTGATTTGTTTGTTTTTATTTCACTGTAAGTGACATTTCCCCTTGCTTCAGAAAGCACGGACAGCTCTTAGTAGTGGCAGCTTTCTGATGTTCTTAATAAACCTAACATTTTTCATTTAGGAACATGCAGCTTGCATGAACCTACCTCTTCATCTCTCATGTATTTTCCTCACAGTCATCTGTTTCTTTAGGTTTGCATCTATTGTAGCTTTGTTTCATGTTTTTCTGCCTGTAAAATAGGTAACAGTTATCATGTGTTAGTTTTTCTTCTGTGACATTTTTTCTTTGTCTCAGTCTTACACTGAGTTACTTTACCCCACGGGTATTTATGAATATAACTCTTAAAGAGTCTGAGGTAACAGTTTTATTTTAGCTAAATTTTAAAGGGACAAAAGACACTTTCTTTGCTAAGGTGTGAGTCAAAAAGAAGAGAGTTGGAAACTGTTCAGGAGGCAGCTTTACGAACCCAATCCCTCTCTCCCCATTTATTTCAGGAGAAAGCCTGAATCCTGTTTGTGAGTTATCTTTGTTTTATTATATCATAGAATCATAGAATCATTAAGGTTGGAAAAGACCTCTAAGATCATCGAGTCCAACCGTCGACCCAACACCACCATGTCCACTAAACCATGTCCCTAAGCGCCTCATCTACACGCCTTTTAAATACTTCCAGGGATGGGGACTCCACCACTTCCCTGGGCAGCCTGTGCCAATGTTTAACCACTCCTTCAGTAAAGAAGTTTTTCCTCACATCCAATCTAAACCTCCCCTGGCGCAACTTGAGGCCATTTCCTCTTGTCCTATCGCTTGTTACTTGGGAGAAGAGACCCACACCCACCTCGCTACAACCTCCTTTCAGGGAGTTGTAGAGAGCGATGAGGTCTCCCCTCAGCCTCCTTTTCTCCAGGCTAAACAGTCCCAGTTCCCTCAGCCGCTCCTCAGAAGACTTGTTCTCCAGACCCCTCACCAGCCTCGTTGCCCTTCTCTGGACACGCTCCAGCACCTCAACGTCCTTCTTGTAGTGAGGGGCCCAAAACTGAACACAGTGTTCGAGGTGCGGCCTCACCAGGGCCGAGTACAGGGGGACGATCACTTCCCTACTCCTGCTGGCCACACTATTTCTGATACAGGCCAGGATGCCATTGGCCTTCTTGGCCGCCTGGGCACACTGCCGGCTCATGTTCAGCCGGCTGTCGACCAGCACCCCCAGGCCCTTTTCCCACAGGCAGCTTTCCAGCCACTCTTCCCCAAGCCTGTAGCGCTGCATGGGGTTGCTGTGGCCGAAGTGCAGGACCCAGCACTTGGCCTTGTTGAGTCTCATACAGCTGGTCTCAGCCCATCGATCCAGCCTGTCCAGGTCCCTCTGCAGAGCCTTCCTACCCTCGAGCAGATCAACACTCCCGCCCAACTTGGTGTCGTCTGCAAACTTACTGAGGGTGCACTCGATCCCCTCGTCCAGATCATCGATAAAGATACTGAACAAGACCGGCCCCAGTACTGAGCCCTGGGGAACACCGCTCGTGACTGGCCACCAACTGGATTGAACTCCATTCACCACAACTCTCTGGGCCCGGCCGTCCAGCCAGTTTTTGACCCAGCGCAGAGTACACCTGTCTAAGCCGTGAGCCGCCAGCTTCTCGAGGAGAATGCTGTGGGAAACGGTGTCAAAGGCCTTACTGAAGTCCAGGTAGACCACATCCACAGCCTTTCCCTCATCCACTAGGCGGGTCACCTAATATGTTTTATATATATTATGTTTTATATAATATGTTTTTATGCTGGTTCCTTTTATTATTTAGAATGCTTGGCAATTCTATCAGAGTTGCTTTGAGCAGAGCATAACCCAAATCAAATAAAGTGCTAGATTTATAGCTGAGCTGGCAGCTCAAGACTTCATTTGTAATAATCTGGATCAAGAATCTGATATCCCAAAGTTTTCTGCTATCCCTGGAGGGAGGGAAGGGCAGTGCAAGAATTGGGTAATGATCAGTTCTGACAGTCTTTAAGCATGCTTAGCGTAGTGAGAGCTGGCGTGAAGTAAATGGAGGCTACTGCGAGGAGTGGTACCCTGCGCAGAGTTGCTTTGTGTTTCCCCAGTGAGTTGTTCTTTAGCCTGGAAATTGCTACTCAGCATGTTGTTTCTGTGGTACGCAGAAGCCTGAGTCTGGTTAGAAGTGGGGCCAGGTTACAAATCTGATGTGCAGGAGCAAGGGACTCAATTTGGGTGTTTAAATTTTAATTTTATTTTATTATTTAATTATTTATTAATTAAATAATAAATAATAAATAATTTACTAATATTATTATTTAATTTTATTTATTTTTTCCTATTCTAGGAAAATACAAATTTTGGGCCCAGTGCTAATGCTTAGCTCTGAGATTTTGGCTCAAGGCTGTTCTCTAGTTTTCTACATTGTTAAAACATATGAATGTTAACGCTTGGAAGAAGTACAATATGATGGTTTGTCTGACTTAGAATCTTAGAATAGAATCATAAAATATTTTGGGTTGGAAGGGACCTCTAAAGGTCATCTAGTCCAGCCCCCCTGCCGTGGGCAGGGACATCTTCAACTAGATCAGGTTGCTCAGAGCCCCCTCCAACCTGACCTGGAATGTTTCCAGGGATGGGGCATCCACCACCTCTCTGGGCAACCTGTGCCAGTGTTTCACCACCCTCAGCGGAAAAAATTTCTTCCTTACACCTAGTCTCAATCTAACCCCCTTTAGTTTAAAGCCATTCCCCCTTGTCCTGTCACAACAGGCCCTGCTAAAAAGTTTGTCTCCCTCTTTCTTATAAGCCCCCTTTAAGTATTGAAAGGCTGCAATAAGGTCTCCCCAAAGCCTTCTCTTCTCCAGGCTGAACAACCCCAACTCTCTCAGCCTTTCTTCATAGCAGAGGTGTTCCATTCCTCTGATCATTTTCATGACCCTCTTCTGGACCCGCTCCAACAGGTCCGTGTCTTTCTTATGCTGAGGGCTCCAGAGCTGGACGCAGGACTCCAGATGGGGTCTCACCAGAGCAGAGTAGAGGGGCAGAATCCCCTCCCTCGACCTGCTGGCCACGCTTCTTTTGATGCAGCCCAGGATACGATTGGCCTTCTGGGCTGTGAGTGCACATTGCTGGCTCATGTCCAGCTTTTCATCCACCAGTCCCCCCAAGTCCTTCTCAGCAGGGCTGCTCTCAATCCCTTCACCCCCCAGCCTGTATTGATACCGGGGGTTGCCCCGACCCAGGTGCAGGACCTTGCACTTGGCCTTGTTAAACCTCATAAGGTTCACACGTTCATCCACCACTTCCTTCAGGACCCACGGATGGATCTCATTGGGTCCCATGGACTTGTGCACCTTCAGGTCCCTCAGATGGTCTCGAGTCTGCTCTTCTCCCACAGTGGGTGGCTCTCCATTCTCCCAGTCCCCGCCTTTGCCTTCTGCGGCTTGGGCAGTGAGGCTCGAGCACTTGCCGGTGAAGACCGAGGCAAAAAAAAGTCATTGAGTACCTCCACCTTCTCCGTATCCTGGGTAACCAGGTCATCCTGAAGAGCCTTTGTTCTGAAGAGGGCCCACATTTTCCCTCATCTTCCTTTTATCCCCGATGTACCTTTAGAATCTTTTCTTGTTGCCCTTGATGTCCCTGGCCAGATTTCATTCTGTCAGGGCTTTAGCTTTCCTCACCTGATCCCTGGCTGCTGGGACAATTTCTCTGTATTCCTCCCAGGCTACCTGTCCTTGCTTCCACCCTCTGTAGGCTTCCTTTTTGTGTTGGAGTTTGTCCAGGAGCTCCTTGTTCATCCATGCAGGCCTCCTGGCGTTTTTGCCTGACTTCCTCTTTGTTGGGATGCATCGCTCCTGAGCTTGAAGGAGGTGATCCTTGAATATTAACCAGCTTTCTTGGGACCCTCTTCCCTCCAGGGATTTGGCCCATGGCACTCTACCAAGCTGATCCCTGAAGAGGCCAAAGTCTGCTCTCCTGAAGGCCAGGGGAGTGAGCTTGCTGTGCGCCCTCCTTGGTGCCCTAAGGATCTTCAGCTCCACCATTTCGTGGTCACTGCAGCCCAGGCTGCCCAGGGAGCTTCACATTCCCCACCAGCCCCTCCTTGTTGGTGAGAACAAGGTCCAGCATAGCACCTCTCCTCGTTGGCTCCTCTGTCACTTGGAGAAGGAAGTTATCATCGATGCATTCCAGGAACTTCCCGGATTGCTTATGCTCTGCCGTGTTGTCCCTCCAACAGATGTCGGGGTGGTTGAAGTCCCCCATGAGGACCAGGGCTTGTGAGCATGAGGCTGCTCCTATCTGTCTATAGAGGGCCTCATCCACTCGGTCTTCCTGGTCAGGTGGCCTGTAGCAGACCCCCACCGTAATGTCACCTGTCCCTGCCTTCCCTTTAATCCTGACCCACAAGCTCTCGGTCGGCTCCTCATCCATCCCCAGGCAGAGCTCCATGCACGCCAGCTGGTCATTGACATAGAGGGTGACACCCCCTCCTCGTCTCCCCTGCCTGTCCTTCCTAAAGAGCCTGTATCCCTCCATCCCAACACTCCAGTCATAGGAGCCATCCCACCACGTCTCCGTGATGCCAATAAGGTTGTAGCCCTGCAGGCGTGTGCATGTCTCCAACTCCTCTCATTTATTCCCCATGCTACGTGCGTTTGCCTAAAGGCATTTAATTTGGGCCCCCAATGAAGCTGTCTTACTGGCTGGAGTTACTTTGTGCTGCTCTTCAGGCGCTCTCCTGCTGACCTGTGCTCCTTCTCCAGGCTCTGGGCATCTATTGCTGGCCCTGGCGTCAAACTGGTAGGAGTGGAATGAATTGAGGTTCCCCTCCCCCGGCATCTCTAGTTTAAAGCCCTCTTCACCAGCTTGGCAAGCCTATGACTGAAGACGCTCTTCCCCTTCTCTGACAGATGGACCCCGTCAGCCCCCAGTAGACCAGGTTTCTCAAAGCGAGTCTGATGGTCTAAGTAGCCGAACCCCTGGCTGTGGCACCAGTCCCGTAACCATTTGACTTCTAGAATCAAACTTAACCTCTGTGCGATTGTGTCAAGTATAACCTGTAGCTGAAATGACACGTGCCTTCAAGAGTTATAGAGTCTAGAAAACACATGTCTCTGCACCAACGTTTTCCGCAGTTCTTTGTGCCCTTTTGTTAATCTAATGTGTGAGGCAAAAGGCAATTTTACTTGCTTAAAATGTGGTTGGAGACACAGATGTTACTTTCACATCATGACTATAACTACAAAGAAAGGAGGATGCTTTGAAAAGCTGAATTTGTTCATTTTTAAACTTTAATTGCTTAATTAGTCTCCCTCATCCTTTGCATTTTGTCTTCAATTTAGGGATGGATTACTCATTTCATTTTAATTTGTACTGTTCATTTCAAATGAGTATGATCCTTTCTGCATGTGTTAGAAAATGTCTTTAAAATGAATCAGATACTCTTGTGTATTAAATAATATGCATGAGAAAGGAGAATTCTGTCTGATCCAGGATTTTTTGGTTCTGTAATTGATTTTAGATATGTGTTATAGCTAGAGCAATTGCCTTGATACGTACTTGGGAGGAAAATTTCAGTCTCACAGTTGTCTCATCCTAGAATTTCCCACTGGACCATTTAGAGCAGATGAAGGAAGATATGATCATTTTTATACTAGCTGTCTTTTTAGTCTATTCTAATTTAGGTGCTCCTATAAGTTAAATTAATTTACATTTCAGTTTGTTGGCCAGAACAGCAATTCATCATACGGGTTGTAGTGGAGATGGCCAATTTTCCATTACTCTTTCACTCTCATACAAGCTTAAACTGCTGTCAAGACGTAAGGCAAAAACAGAAATGAAGTTTTGCACATTGTCAGAGTCCCAAAATATACATTTGATAGTGTTTTGAAGGAAATCTACATCTGGAAATCAGCTGTGAAATAACGAGTAAAGGTATTGTCCTGCGAATGTGTCTGTGACTCTTCTGCTTTAATGTTCATTCGAATGATCTGGAAGGAAAGACAGTATTTAATGACCTCCCAGAAGACAAAGAGTTTTCTTTGTAATATGCAACAGGTCAGCTGGAAATATTACTCCTTATTTGTTCTGAAAATGATATATATACAGACTAAGAATATATTTTTGTTTTGTGTTTGGGTTGTCATGTGCACAACTAGTGACTTTTAATCCAGCCATTACTGTTTAGTTTGGAAGTGCTTACCAAAAATTTCATTACCAGGAATTCTGAATGAAAGTGTTACCATATGGTGGGTTTCTGGATGATGTTTTTGGAGTTTCCACTCCTAGGAGTCTTCCTGTTTCTGTCTGTAGTGTTTGTAGAAGGTACTCTGTTTGTAGCTTGTGTTCCTTTGTTTTCTTTCACAAATTATCCACAAAGTGCATTATCTTATTACAAATTGATT
Organism: Aptenodytes patagonicus; assembly: GCF_965638725.1. Lineage (NCBI taxonomy): Eukaryota > Metazoa > Chordata > Aves > Sphenisciformes > Spheniscidae > Aptenodytes > Aptenodytes patagonicus. The sequence goes on along the minus strand of NC_134950.1, from coordinate 8,508,862 downwards.
TGACAAATGGAAATCAGGCCTGGACTTGGCATTTCCAAAGAGCTTGATGTGCACTGATTCAAGAACTTTTTTAGGGTGATCTGAGAAAAAAAAAAAACACAGTCTATATTCCAGCCATTGGTGAGATTAACTAACATTTAAGGAGCATTTACCTGTATTATCCCACTTAGAAATATGTGTATTGAGAACTTGAAGGCTATGGCAAGTCTACCAGTGTGAGATATACATACACACACACACACATACGTATGTACATATATATACCTACACATATGTGTGCGAATACCTGAACTGGTTGGTTTCCGTAAGAGTAATAAAGTGGTTGTTCTCTTTGCAGTTGTTTGTCCTCCGGGCAGTCATTTCCAGAACGATGAATGCGTTCCCTGCCCTTTTGGCTACTATCAGCATCAGACAGGACGTTCCTCTTGTATCAAGTGTCCTGTGGGCAAAACTACCAACTCCTCTGGGGCATTCAGCGCTGATCACTGTAAGTTGAACTCATTTCTTCCCTTACTCTTTGTATTCAGGCGTCAAATAAGTAATGGAATTTTTTTTTTCATCTGTAAGTTTAAAAAAAAAAAAAAAGATCCTCCCTCTGGGGTTTTTTCGATGGGTATGATCTCTTCTGCATACATTCGAAGACAGAAAAAGCTGTCTAGTGTTTTCACCAAAAATGCATGAGAAATGAGTGATCAGTCTCATCCAGGATGTTGTGGTTCCTTGAGACATGTTCATTGGCCTCAGGAATGATATCTGGGTATTCAGTATCAGTGAGAAATATCTTATGTAGTTCATTTATTGTCACTTTTGTGAACGCTAAAGTAGTCTTGTGTTTGTACAGCTCTTCCCCCTGCAAATACAAATACTTCTCACAAAACAATTATCGACATGTTCACTAAAGTTGTTGTATTCAGCTTAAATGACTTATTTTTGCATGTAGTTCCATAAAGAAAATCACTTAAGTCCAAATTCAGTTTTGTCTGCAGCATTAGCTCATGGGTAAAAATTAAAGTGGCTAGTAAGAATGGGTTTCTTGGGAGTATTGATGGGTATAGCGACTGCTTTGTTCTGTTTCAACCTATTTATTCTCTTAGGCGGGATAAAAAAAGCAGTTTGTTGTAATGCACCCTGACATCAATTAGCTTTTGCCTAAAGTTTTCATTCTTTATTTCCATATGTGTTCCTGGTGTAGGTATTGGACTCCTGTGCTTAAAAGTTTGCTCCTTAGGTTTTCTTTACTGCACTTGCAGTTTTCTTTATTGCAAGTGCCTGCAACTAAACGTACTCCCTGCCTGGTTTCCACCTTGCCTGTGTGCTGTGCCAGCCCTTTCCAAAGGGTCATCTTGTACACGTTTAGCTAGCTTGCTCATTCCTTCTTTCCTTCTTTCCTTCTTTCCTTCTTTCCTTCTTTCCTTCTTTCCTTCTTTCCTTCTTTCCTTCTTTCCTTCTTTCCTTCTTTCCTTCTTTCCTTCTTTCCTTCTTTCCTTCTTTCCTTCTCTCTTTCTTCTTTCTCTCTTTCTCTCTTTCTTTCTCTCTTTCCTCTTTCTTTCTTTCTTTCTTTCTCTTTCTTTCTCTCTTTATCTCTCTCTCTCTCTCTCTCTCTCTCTCTCTCTCTCTCTCTCTCTCTTTCTCTCTTTCTCTCTTTCTCTCTTTCTCTCTTTCTCTCTTTCTCTTTTTCTTTTTCTTTCTTTCTTTCTCTTTCTTTCTTTCTTTCTCTTTCTCTCTCTCTCCCCCCCCCCCCGCTTTCTCTTTCTCTCTTCCCACCCCCCCACCCCCCCCCTTCTGTCTGTCTGTCTTTCTGTCTCTCTCTCTCTGCTGTCTCCTTATACAGTCTGAAGAGTTTGCTGAATTAACTGCCAGGTAAAAAAAGGAAAGTATTGACTCACAAACACAGCACAGGAAAATTGGGGGGCTGAAGTGTTCTTCTCTATACTGCTTACCTTTTTGTCCTCCCAGAGGTTGTGCCTCTGTGGCAAGGATGGCTGAGAGGCATGAGAAGCATTTCCTAAATTACCTTAGCTCCTGGCTCGGTGCATTGAATTGAAACAATGCTGATGTTGCCACATTTTGATATGTCAGACTAAATTCTGGTGGTTTCTTCATACACAGATAAACCTCGCTTGCTTCAGTAGTATCTCAGAAGGAGGGCATTGAGGTGGTTAACCTGTCAGGCTTAGTCCACCTGGGATTCTCTGCTGCTGCCTTCGATGTTGGTCAATTTTCCAGATTTCTTTCTCTGTGGAGCCCAGATACCTGGTTTCTAAAGATTTCTAAATCATTAAAAATATTAAGTAGTTGGGGAAAATGCTGCTAACTAAAGTCAAAGCTCTTCATTCTTTAAGAATAGAGTGCAAAGACCTTTTCTTTCCCATTGAAAGGGAGAATTAAAAAAAAGGGGGGGGCAACAAATAGCAAATTGATGTGATGGCTCTTGTGCCGTGGTTCATAATATTTCATGGTTCATAATATTTCATGGTTCCATTGCAGTAGGTACTGAACAAACCTGTAGGAAAATACAGTTCCTTCTCTGTACTTCTTTGCTTTACAGTACTTGGCATAAATGAGGTCTGATCCATGGCAGAGAATCCTAAAAATGTTTGGAATATGAATTGCAGTAACAACAAACCAGTGAGATTACCATGTTGCAGAGCATGAAACACAATGCAAGTTATACATTAATTTTCAGTGAAGTCTCTGCTGTACTTAGAGCACTTTTGTCCTACAGCATTGAAATGTCCTACTGCATTGACAGGACCAGAGGCAATGGGCACAAACCAAAACACAGGAGGTTCCCTCTGAACATCAGGAAACACTTTTTTACTGTGAGGGTGACTAAGCACTGGCACAGGTTGCCCAGGGAGGTTGTGGAGTCTCCAACCTTGAAGATGTTCAAAAGCCATCTGGACATGGTCCTGGGCAACCAGCTCAAGGTGGCCCTGCTTGAGCAGGGGGGTTGGACCAGGTGACCTCCAGAGGTCCCGTCCAACCAGAACCAGTCTGTGAAACCCAGTGACAGCATTATCAAAGTACCTTTTTTTTCTTTCTTGTTTACTTGTAACAGGTATCACGTACTGTCAAAGCAATGAGCAGGGTCTGCAGTGTGATGAAGATGGCCAGTATAGACCTTTCCAGCAAGACCCTGACACTAAGAAATCCTTCTGTGTCGATAGCTTTGGAGCAGCCCTGGACTGGACTGAAACAGACGATCTCCTTACAGACTACCAGTGCCTAGGTAAGTGTCAGAAGAATATTTTGGATATGTTTTGACCCCACATAAGTGAAACCTCCTTATGAAAAAGCTCATCACTCCACAGCTTATGGGGATTCACTTTCCCGTAGTTGTGGCCTCTGCCTTAAGCCACATTCCTCCTTAATTTTGCATTTCTTGACTACATTGGAGAAGTCATTTCCTGTAAGGGAAGAGAGAGAAGCAGGTTTCTTGCACCCTCAGATGGCTGACAGCTTTTGATGTATGCTGATCTCCTGCTTTCTGCTTAGAAATCCAGAAGAATAATGAGAGGGCTAATGGGAAAGAAGCAGAATGATGAATTTCTTTGTAAAATTATCACTCATCAGTGAGTTCATGTGAAATAGACTGTGTTTGGCAATGACCTCACAGCCGCAGCATAACGTCACTCTCTGGGCTCCTGCTGTATGGTATCTGACTTGGTGAACATATCCTTGCAAGCTGGGGGAACTTACTCCTGCTTGAACACAGTTGTGAAATGTCAGTTCTCAAGGATGAGTAATTTGAAAAAAAAGTCATTCATCAAACAGTCCCCAAACTGCCTGCAGTAAGGTCTAATTATGCTTCTCAGCCCCAAAGCTTTTGCCTTGCCCAAAAATAGTTTCCCAGAAGTTTTTATTACTCAGCATACGATTGGTATCGAATTTAATGGAATATTCAGTTTAGAAACTGATGTCATGGTGTGCTCTGAATTAGAAAATGTCTTATGACAAGTGTGATCTGTGGAAGGAGTGTGAAATGAAAGCCCTCGTTTGTGAAGGGGTTGCAAAACTATCTTCAATGAAAATAGCTATTTTTTTCTCTGAGCATACTCGGAGACGGACTGTAGTTATGAACATGAGGTGTTAGCCTCTGTTGCTCTCAGTCACGGGGTAATCGGGATGTTTCTCTGGGCATGCAAGCTCTGAGGACTCACAGCAGCTTAATTCTCCTGTTACTTACTTTGAGCCCTCCTGCGTAAGCATTTCTGACTCTGTCCAGGACAGAGCAGTTGTAGATATCTGTGCACATTTTTGTGGATCATGCTAGAAGATTTCACTACAAATAAATAGTTATAAGTGTTGACAATTTAAGGTTTAAAAAAACAACAACAAGGAACACCCAAGAAGTCTGGTTGTTTTTTTTTTAATAATTTACAGGCTAATTTAATTTCTTTTTTTTCTTCTATAGATCATGCTGCGTTCCTAGAAAGCATTGTATAAAGTGAAACTGATTATCTCTATTTTTACTTTTTTCCTGCCCCTCTACTTCCCTTAACTGAATTCAGCATGCAACAAGGCAGCAGGGTCTGAAGACCGATCTTGCTTTGACAGGAGGCTGGCAATTGGGCAGGGTCAATAAACCAACTGTTCTTTGTTTTTTGAGGCTGCAGTGGGAGGAAGAATTTCCTTTTATGAATGTACAGTAACAAGCTGTAACAACCCATGCTCATTCTTATTGTTCTCTCTCTTGTTATATTTTAAGCCACATTTAACATTTATTGCAATAACAGGGTTGGGATCTAGAGCTTTACTCTCTAGTAACACAAGATGAAGGAGGATTTCTGCTACGGACTAAGCCTGTGAAATGGTTGAGTAGTTATATTACTATTGAGAAGGGGGCAATGTGAACTAACAAGTTCTTGAAAATGTGAGCCGGTAGAATATTTTTCATTGTACTTTTTTTTTTTTTTACAAAGTCGCTTTATGAACAAAATTTTTTTACGTTTCTTTATATTAAAAAACAAAATTCAAGAATTAAAAACAGGCAGGTTTTCTATTAATTTTGCAATGTTTTCAGTTTAGTGTTTTGTTACACTATCTATCTCTTTTCTACTTTTCTCCCACATTATTGCAGAGAAAATTGAGGGGTGGGATGAAGCCAGAATTAGGAAAAAAATATCAGAAAAGAAGAAAAGCATTTAAAAATGTCATTTTTTAATTTTGAATTTTGCATTAGAAATGAGGGCAGCAAACAATTGCAAACAACATAAAAACACTGCTTCTTTTCAGTTTTATGAAAATACGTGAATTCTGTTTTTAACCAGGCATCACTGCAAGTTGCAGATGTAGAAGGAATTCAGTTTAGTGCAGAATTAAGCTAATGCTTATATTTTGGTGTCCTGTATTTCTAGGAAGGAAAAAACTTCCACCTCTGTTTACACCATCATTCATCCCTCTCCCCAGCCAAGCCAGAGTGCGAGGATTTTTTTTTGTGTTAAGTGTTTGGCTAGCCCTCATGTTTTTTCTGAGCAGAAATGATGGTTTTATCAAAAACACCTGCTGACTCAGCCCTGACAACAGTGGACATTTGCTTCTGATTTAGTCCTGACTGTTTTGCTGTAAGAGTACAAATGATTGTTTTAAGAACTTATCCCTGACTTTTATTTTGTGGTTTATCCAGACGTTTCAGGGACAGAGGCCCAGGATCCTCCTGTTGGAACTCTGTGCCCATGTGTGCAAGGGAGAGAAGGGCTGAGCCTCCAGCTTTTCCACATGCAGACATTTCCCATGGGCTGAGATCAGACCACAGCTCCTGCTTCTTAGCTCTTTTAGGTCTAGGCCAGGCATTGGCTGCAATGAGCCAGAGTTTTGCATTCATTTGGGGCATTTAGAGGACAAGTCTGGTCAACACAGGGGTGATGCTAAGTCACCATGTTCTTCCCTTCTCCTTAATATACTGTGCTCACTGAAAGATATTAGTATATCAGCTGGTGGACACACTGTACCGAAAAACCTTTGTAATACCGATAGTAGCAACCTGAGCAGGGTAGTGGTGGTGCCACTGTGTGTCCCTTCACTAGACTTCACAGAAGACACAATCTTCTTCAGGGCACAGCCAGGGCCAAACCTTCTGGAGCTTAAATTGGATTCCTCGTCTCATTTAGTGACCTTTGGGTTTTGCATCTCTAGACCCTACGAGCTTTTCCCCGTTTGTGAACAGTGCTGCTTGTCACACGTCCTTACACTCAGGTACAGTGGGTCCAATTCAGAGAGAGTAGATAAAAGGGTTTGGTAAGTAAAGTGACAGTCCTTTAACAGGAGTTAAAGGTTGAATGAAGGAGGCAAAAAGGAGCGTGCAGGACATACCTTGGATAGATCCCTGAGCCTGAAGTCAGTGGAGATCAGTGGTGGTGTGCTCCTATACACAAGTAATAGGTCTCCCAGATTTCCTTTTTAGCCAAGTTCTGTTGGACCTGGCTTTTGTTTCAGTGGCTGTTTTGCAGAAAGTTGGTTCCCCCCTTGACTCAATAGTTGGTTCTGCGCCATGAACAAGTAATGGGAGATCGCCAGTCTGCTGCTGGAAGAGAAGTCTCACTTGAAAATAAACTCTCAGCCCACTCCTGGCTGACTGTTTTTAAAAGGTCTTGTGACACTTTTTTTTTTTTTTCCCAGAATAGAAATTATATCCTCAGTCCAGCTGTCTCCTGCATTATCTGTGGAGTTATGGTACATCATTTAATAAGCAAACCTTTTTCCCTACAGAATTTGTGAATTTTTATTTCTACCTAAAGTCTCTTTGTCTCTCTGCAGCATGGGAACTGATAATAGTATCTGGTTGGGTTTGGTTTTTTTTTTAGTGCTCAGAAAATTTGAGAGAGTTCCTGCCTCCAGACTGATTTATGGGTCAGAAGCAGCTCAAATTCTTCAGTCTCAGTCACTTGGGGAAGACCTGCAAAGTCCAGCTTTTCAGTGCATTTCAGGTGAGGAAAACTCTCAGAAAATCTGTAGAGACAACACTAATCATCATGGAAAATAATAATCTTTTCATATGATGAGCTTATGGTTAAGTTCCTAGGTGAACTATATGTTTTGCAGTTCAGCACCAACTCACTGCAAGATATTTACAACTTTTGTTGACGTTGGTTCAGGGAAGAGATTGGTCTTTCTTTCAGAAATAAGTCTTCTGACATTATGTACCATGTTAGACAAGTCATCTGACTTTAACACCAGTTGGTATAGTTTGCAATATGGATGAGAGCTGAGATTCAGACCAGGAAACATTCATCAGACTTTTCAGGTGCGCAGACAAAAGAAGGATTAGGTGTTCAGGACATGTGAAAACCAAGCTTTCACCTCTCCCAGATTACCTGATTGACACATAAAAGAGCAATAATTATCCTTGCTTACATCAGAAGGATATTATAAGGAGTGCAGAGATATTCCTCTGCTGAGCCTTACAGCATATATGCTATTTTACATCTGGCTACATCATGTTTGGTGGTTTATATTGATTCAAAGTCATCTAAAATCAAGGCGAATCACTGCACTGCTTTCAGGGTGCTTTGAATCAATGCCTTACCTTGTGTCTCCTAATGCTCAGACTTGTGAAGAGAGGCAGAGGGGTTACGTTCAAAATAAAAACACCCTGGCAGCAATAACACAAGTGGCCTGTTTGTAGGTTAGACAAAGTCGGACAAAGTCAGTGACTTTGTGTCACATACCCTGGTCTAGCTGGAACAGTCATCTCATGCTAAGAGATGAATCCATGAAGCCTTATATGTGTTACTAGAATGATTGTCCTGCACCAGATCATCCCCTAGCTGTACACTGCAACGTTTCTTGCACCTTCCTCTGAAACTGGAGACCTTCAAAAGCAAGGCACTGAGCTGAGAGGACCATGGGAATGAACTTAGGGGGGAAGAGATGCCCCTTTGACAAGCGATCTGATTCAGTGCACATAACCTGTATTTTCACATCCACTGTCAAATGGCAACACTACTACAAAATATTACTGTTGAGGTGCTCACTGAAGAGTAGGAGTTAACCCTTCCCTCTCTGCTTCCCAACAAAGTCAGACAGCTTAGCTTACATTTCTGTTGATGTTTTGTTATAAGCTGGTTGATTTTATACTAACGACATTTGGAAACATTGAACCACTTTGCCAGCACATCACATCTGCCTGATACAGTAACTCCATGGCAAACAGGTTGTGACAAATATTGGAGTGATAGGAAGGAGGGAAACGTCAAATTCTTCAATCATGCCAGCTGCCTCTGCAGCAATCATCTGGCCAGTGTAAGTGAGCAAGCAGCCATCCCCCTCCAGATTTAGGAGTGGCTGAAGATCTTTCTGCTCTTGCACGCTCACCACTAACTTGCTCCCACAGTTCTGCTCCTAGAACAGGAGATGAAATTTTGCCTCAGACAAAAGTATCCAGCAGACATTAAATATTTGGGTGGGTGGTTAGACCTATCTCAGCTGTTTGTAACATCAGGTGATGAACGTCCAAACAACTTTTTGCATTAATTTAAGTTAATTTAAAAACCTAACTGTCTACTGGAATAGTTGAATAGTAAAGTTCATCTGGCTAATGAAATTCATGGGTTTGCAGTCTGATAAAGGTATGAAAAACCAGGTAAATGACAGTAAACCAGTGAACAGTGTAATTTGTAGCAGAAATTTTGCACATGAAGTGCTAGGAAACCTAAGGTTTCTTGTCTGTTTTTCAGGCTGTGAGAGGGAAGAAGCATGCGGTTTTGCCACCCTAACTCCTGCTGGTGCTGAAGTTCTGTGTGAATTATACAGCGCTGCTGAAGTCAACTTCAACTGCACCACCTCTGGATCGGTAAAAATGATCATATTTAAAAATATGTGTTTATCATAATACTGTAGGTTCAATGTAAGTAGAAGGCATCACAGAAGAAAGGCAAGCTGTTACCTGATCCCTTGGACATTGCTCTTCACTATGGCAGTAATAAATTCCTGCAGGTTGGTAAAGAAGCTACACCCAAATCTTCCCAAAACTGACTTCTGAATGCCTCAGTGTCTGGTTGAAACATTGCGCAGGACTTCAGCACTTTTGTTCTAAAAACATGCTGGGCTCCCGCAGTCTGGAAATCAGGTTAACTTGAAAACGGGGGTTCATCTGGATAGTCCAAACTAGAAATTTCCAGGTCGGTAATCAAGTCACCTGAAACAGTCATCATTTCTCAGTCCCTTCCTCTGGTCCAGGGTTTGAATAGAGTGCTCTTTAGCACTGTAACAGCTTCCTATTCACTACTTTTAAACACAGGAAAGTGGCACTGAAGAGTAGAGATCTGTTTGATAGAATAAAGACTGTCCACGCTGGGCCACATGGAGCGGTGGTGGTTATAAACCGTGTGTGCTAATTCCTCCCCCTGACTTTCTGAATAAGGAAAATGGTGTTTAGGAGAGGAAAACAATTAGGTTGTATTTATTGTGCATGCCTGTTTTCTGTCTCAGGTGCAAGGTGTTTTGGGGAACCCCGCTGCCACTAGCATCGGTCGTCTCAGCTGCCTGCTTCATGTCAGGAATCCAGAGGGAGATGCAGTGATGGTCTATTTGAAGAGAGGTACCAGATGCAAATCACTCATCTAATGTTAGACTGCTGTGCCCAAACTTTTAGTTCTATATAGGATCATGACTAAATGTGGGAGAGCATCTTTGTTCAAGAGGCATAATACATTTCAGACCTTAACATTTAGTGATAGCCCAGAAACCTCAGCAAATCTTCCCTTCATGTCTTGTTCCCTAGAAATTAGGAATACAGCTTTTGTAAGCCATTGTGATGGCAGATAGTCCCACAAAAGCTCAAAATTTGTCCAAGGTATTATTCTCTATTCTATTCTATTCTGTTGTACCATGATTTCTCTTTATTAAAGTTTGTTATTTGACTATGTAAGGTGTTATTAATAACCAGCTTGTACATAATTTAACATTTTATGTTAATTTTGACTGTAAATTGTCCTACTGATATACCAGCTGAGAAATACCCTGCTCTCCAGTAAATCCCAAAGTGATTCAACTGATCTGATAAATGTACAAGACACATTTTTTTGGCCTAAGTGTGATTGACACCACTGCATGTCCCAACCAATATGTGTCCAACTTTAAGCCTCATGCCAAATTTGAAACAAGACAACCAAATGCAGAATGCTGCAGGGTTTGAATCAAAACTCTCTGCTGTCACTGGTTTCTTTTTACTTCTATCCAAACCTCTGAGTCGCCATTTATCAATAATAATAAAAATAAAGAGCTAAATCTCACCTAAAAAAAGACCCCTGAGCTTGTTTGTAATCAATGTAATCTCGTTGATACCAGATCTACTCTAGATTTCTGTTGATATTGCTAATTAGATCCAGGATTATGAGAATCGTCCTCTTACATATGTGCCTAGTCAGCAGAAGCCTTAATTGCAGATGCAGTTATGCTGGCCAAATTGCGCATTTTACTTTTTTAACGAGACAAGTTTGTTTAATTTATACCTGGGAGTTATTGATGTAGTGCTTGAAAGTGGAATATTACCAACCTTACTGAGTACATTGATTTAGGAGCCCTTTGCTGGTACAGTAGACTGTTTTTCCTACCCTGGCAGTACATTCTGACCAACTACCCAGGTATAATTGCACCAAACCATTTGATGATCTTATCTTGCATCTGAAACTCAAAGTCCAGAAAAGGACTTTTAAGGCTGAGTTTTTATCATAAAACTTTCAATCAGTTCCAGTCTGCAGGCAATCTGAAAGCATCCCGTCTCCTCCTGAGCTCTTTTGAACATTTCTTTCCTGTTCTGTATACCCAGGACAAGAATTTAACTCATCTGGACTCAAGACCTTTGAAAGGACCAGTTTTCAAAATGTGCTTTCTGGCGTATATCGCTCCGTGGCGCTCTCAGCAGCTAGCACATCTCTGACTGATGCTCAGCTCTTCTGTCGGCAGACTTGCAGCAGGGACTCTTGCTGTGATGGCTTCATCTTGAGTCAGATTGCACTTGATGGAGGTATTGTCTAATTGCAAAATAAAAAATTCTGCAGTAGAAAACCAACGCTAGCTGGGCAGAACTCTTTTTTGGACACAGTATACCTGCCTCTGTGTCATACCAGAGTGTCAGCAGCTTGCCTCTACATCGCTGACATTTTTCAGTGTAGGCAGAATTTGAGTAATGCCCAAGACTTGGCCTGGAGCAGTAGAGATAAAGACCCAAGGTGGCAAGCTGCTCTTGGAGAGAAACGGACATTCTGAAAGGATAATTCTTTTGACCTTCTTTAGACATCTGCATCTGATGGGATAAATCATTCTGAAACAGCCTCTCTCCTTAAGTAACGCAGATCAGTTGCCAGAAGTTGGTGCCTTTCAGCTGATGGTGGAATTAAGATGGTGCCTCCAGAGTGCTTGTAGTGCAAATGTAAATCAACTCCCTTTTTGGAACAGGAAAAGAGGATGCCAAACAGGGCATTATGTTATGTTATTGCATGCAGGAATGCTGTAATCTAAGTCTGGGTGTCTAGCTGGGAGAGCAAGTGGGAGTGGGATGGGCAGAGTCTGGCAGAGGTGGGACCTAGGCAGAGCCCAGATTTCTGCCAGCAAATTTAAGCACTTAATGTCAGTGCCTGCTTTCTGTAGTTTCTTTTCAAGCTCACATGGGATCAACTTTCCTGTTGGAGGTGCATTTCCTATAGGAAATGTGAAGTTCTAACTGAAATGTCTCAAACTTTTAAAGATGGGCTCTTCCAAATCCAGGCATGTGCTACTGGCCGCTATGTGGCAAGCACTTCTCTAGTTTTGAGTGGAAACTGATCCTGGATTTGAGAAAACTTTCTCTGTGGAAGTTGTCAAGCAAATGTTTCCAGGAAATTATCTTCTGTTTTGGCATCTCATATTTTTTGCATCAAAATATTCTAGGTGATCTTGTAAAGTCTATTTCTCTTGGTATTTACAATCAAATTTTTGGGTTCCCCGCACTTGTGAGCTTAGAAGGGAGTGTGGAGAAGGTGAATGTTGTAGAGCTCTCTGTTTAGTTGGAGTGACCTATTTGGATCAATAATACAGGTAAATGCATTACTTGGACTAGCATTTTGTTAGGAAAAAGAAAAAAAAAAGTAGCACATTCAATTTCTCGTATACCTAGTCCATAAAAAAAAAAAATTAAAAAAGCCAGAGAGGGCATTGTAAGACCATAGAAATGCCTGAGCTGTGACAGCAAGTATAAAGCAAGAGCTGAGTATTGTCTAGACGTTATGGTAATAGACTGACACTGGAACACCTGGCCTTAAACATGCTGGTCCCCTCAATTCACACCGCGATGCTGGGGGAGACTCAGGCCTGGGCTGACTGAAATCAGGCACCAATCCAGAAAACCATCCCAGTAAAAATATAAGTGCTTTCTTGGTTCAGAGCCTGAGATTGTAAGACTGCCAAAGGATTGAATATGTCTTCATGGTGCTATAAAGTACTGAGAACACTGTTGGGTATTATCAGATAATAGTAATGTTTTATTAGGTGGTTATAGTATGTGCTCGAAATCTCTGAAAAGCAGGCTACAAATGTTTGTTTTAGGTATGAATAGCTAACCTTAGTACTCCAATTTGAACGTATGGCTCTGATTTTCTTTTTTTTTTTTTTTTTTTTTGGGTAGCAATACTAAAGTGTATCTCTCTCAGTGACACAGGTTCAATTGGCATTTAGAGGAAGTATTGGGATGCTTGGGTGAAAAGCTCTGTGTAGGTGCAAAGCATTATTGGAGTGATGCAACACTCTCTTTGCCTGAACCTAGGTACCATTTTGTGTAGTTTGATGAGCTACCCAGACGTGCTGATCTGCAATGCAAATGGCTGGAGTCCAACACCAACATCTGCCATAGATGGGATATGTAAAGGTGTGAGCTATGATGAAAAAGAGAAGATGTTTTCCTTCACCCTGGGAGGACAAGTGTTCAGTGGAAGTATGTCAATGAATTCTTTCAATTTACATTACTTTTCTTTAATTCTTCTGTAGACTCTGCCTTTTTCACCAGCCTGTGCTGGTACTTCAGTGTACTTTACTTTCTCAAGTAAATGCATATCTGTACAATCACAAGAGAATAAGAACTCCCTAATTGGATGCATTGATAGATACATGGACTTCTCACACTTTACTATGCGAATATTAATGAAAGTCAAGAATGTGTTGGTTTTAGTATGTTACCCTGTAATACTTCCAATATTTAATTTAGGCAGATTCAAGCCAATAATCTGAAAGAAAGGTAAACTCTGGAGCAAATGCAAAAAGATAGATGCCCAGAGCTGCACAGAAAAAGCAATGATGGAAAATAGAGTAAAGACCTGGCATCCTGGACCCAGGGCACCTGGGTCCTTCTTCCTTAGTGTCTTGTAAATAAGGTAATGCATAGTCTAGTGATGTGTTTTTAATGCAATTTCTGAGCATTTCAATACTAGCTGTTTAATTTGAGCAGCTATTCTAACAAACTTTTTCCTTTATTAGCTTCTAAGTTGGCAGAAGAGGCAGAAAGAAATTTTACTACCTTTCAGCAAGTTTATCTGTGGAGAGGTGAGTTATCTCACAGAAGTTGTTATAAAAGCTTATGGTGAACTGTGTGTTCTATAACAGAAGTGTCATTCTCCCTTTATTTTATACCGTCCAAATTGAGACATTACTTGAAAGTCTTCTGGCAGGGGCGGATGTAATCTGGAGTAATGCTGCTACTGTCAGTTTCATAAAATTTGGGTAAATTCTTGTGTCTGAGAATATGCTTTATAACTTTTAATACTGGTGAAAAATGGTATCATGGAGACACTTGTCTTTGTCCCATCAGTGACCAGGTACCATCATAATTTGGCACATTATATGTAACTAGATGGGTTACTTTTATTAGCGTGATAACTATGTATGTGTTGTTTTTGCAATTTTACTTTCTGAATGCCGCAACTTACGTAGCAGGACCTGCACAAAAGATTTGTGATACCGCTTTATAAATGTACACAGCCTCCAGAGCACTGATGCTGAATGCATAGTGATTGTGGATATGGCATTTGCTTTTATCCTCCAAACAGCGTGTTTTGGTTTAGGTTTTTCCCAGAGTTATACGAAGATGGTTTTACTCATTTTTGATTCATTAGTTGGTGGAACTACCTAAGGAAATTTCCTAAACAGTGCACTTTAAAATATTTGCTAAATTGAGGGAACTAAAGATGATCTTGTCTTGTGGAAGAAAGAAAAAGGGAATTACTATGCTCTTTAATTCCTGTTGCATTCCAGGCTCCGATATGGTCACCCGGACTAAAACCTCAGAGTGCGATGCTACTGCTTTGAAGACAGAGAATGATCTAACGTTATCAGGTATCATAGTAAGGGCAGACAGAGGAGGTAGCAGAAGATAGCAGAGGGAGGTGCAGAATTTAACCAGAAAATATCATATATTGCCATATATGTATCATAATGATGTAGGTATTGTGAAATCCAGAGAATTTCTCTTAGGTAAGGAATACAATACAGGTTTTGAGAAAGGTGTTAAAAATGTGAGCCTCCTGGAATGCCCTCCTGTCTTTCTGTTTTTTACCTTCCCAGGCCAGGCTGGAAATGAAAGTGTTAAAATGTTCTGTGAAAGCTTGTTCCTTCAGACTTACTGAACTGTAAAGACCCAGGAAATATTATGTGGCTGAGAAAAAAATTCGCATAAACCCAGGAATCAAATCCTTAGCCTGGGTGCCTGGGCATTTTTACTTAAAGTTACTGACAATATGACTGTAAATATGATGCTTAGAGGAACTCAGGATGAAACTGCAATCACAAGTGTTTCTTCCATGCATGATGAAAGTGAGGCACCTGTGAAGTTCTCTAGCTCCTTTGTTATTCCAGGGTCTGCTCTTCATTATATAGTCATTTATATATCCAAAATCATTTGTATTAAGTTACTAGATTTCCTTTGGGCCTTCAGCACCATAATCTTAGGAGAAAGAGAGCAGTGGAGCCTGTTGAGAGCACTTTGGTTCATCTCTAATGAACTGTAATCTTTGCTGAGGAGCCTTGATGAATACCTGAGCACGTGATTTAATACATGTAAAATCTTAACATGAAGTGAATTGCTGATTTTGCTAATGTAATTTGAAAGGAAGGTAAACTAAAATGCCCATTTACCTAGTGGTGCTCCTATACAATTAGTGGTATTTTAAAGTCTAGACTTAAAAATGAGAAAAAAATGCATTTAATATATTGGGTGAAATTCTTTTGCGTTTACCTGCCAAGGCATGGGTGCAGCCCTCAGGGTTCTCCATTTACCTTGCTGCGGCTGATGATTTCGCTAAAACCTGAAGTTATGCAAGGAATGCAGTTTCTTCCTCCATCCCTCAGTCTTAGTCATGACACAAGAGAAACTGAAGGTTGAAGTTAAGTCTTGAGAGGTAACAAGACTTATAAGTCACCTTCGTAAAAAAGTTATGGAGACATCTGGGAAAATGTCTACAGAGCTTTTATTACTTGATGATCATCCTTAAAGCACATGGTAACATATCTTTTCTATTTTCTGACTGAAAATTCAAAGCTATTGTGCACTCCCAGCATTTCAGCTGCAATCATCAGCATGTTTTTACTTTCCTATTTTCATTTTTGTCTGGCTGTTTCAATGCAAGTAAGATTAAATAATAGAATCTCTCACAATGTTGGAGATTCATCCCCATTTCAACTGGGGATGAGACCTGCTGATGGCATTTGATAAATAAAAAGGTGTTTATGAAGAAATCTGTAAGACATCGGTGAAGAGTGTCCATTTCTTTCGATATTGGATACTTATTTAAAGGGATTAATTTGAAAACAGCCTGAAATAGCTGTGATTGATTGTTTCAGAGGGAGCTCACGAGATATAAAGCATTGTGTACACGTCTAAAGATCACAGGCAGGTGTCAGAAAGGAGTTCTTTAATGTGGTCTGTGGGAGCATAAGCTAGGAGAAATAAGGTTAAATGACTGAAATAAGTGTTAAGCTTGTTAAGAAAACTTTTTAACACTGAGAGGTGTAAAAGCTTCTCAAGGGAATATAAGGAAACTGCTGTATTTTGGATTAATAAAACTAGATTGATTGAGATATTGTAAACATCCTCTGAGGCATCATACTTCACTGTTAGGATGATGTGTTGCATGACAGAGTAGAGAGAACCTTCTTATTTCTAGGAGCTGTGATTTTCATCTAGTTTTTGGGTGGTGGAAATAATCTAACAGTGCTATGTGGTTCAGTGCAGCTCGGTGAGGAGGCATTGCCTACACAAGCATCAATAACTGTGGGTGGACAATTCTGTTATTAAAAGCAGCCTGTGGTGTATGCTAGCCCTACAAAACGGTTGCAGCTGTTTTACCGTGAAAGGCAGAATTTTGTATATAAATAAATTTAATTTATTCCAGATTATAGTTAAGTTTTTTGTGGGTTTGAGCAGTTTGTTTGTTTGTTTGTTTGAATCTCAGATTCCACAAAGGATCTTTTCTACCTAATGGACAACAGCCGGATACGAAGTGACCAGAACTCTTCTCTCTCTTACCAGCAGTACTGGGTCTTCAGGCAGAAGTACTCAGCAGAGGAAGCTGTGCTTTGGTGTCTCACACGTAAGACCTCTTGGAGACTGTTATTCTGTAGGGCATAATAATTAATTAAAATCTTTTAATAGGTGTTATAATGATGATGAGTAGAAACTCTGGACTTAGAGATTTTTTGGAGAAAACCCACAAAATTTTCATGGAAGTTGCTAATGGGGCCACCTGTTTCTTCCTTACAATCTTGTTTGCTGTGGCAGAAAGGGTACCCACCATTCATCATCAGGGTGTCCCTGTTACAGGCAAGAGAAGTAGAAGATACAGCTTAGGCAATACTCTGCCGTTCTTGAAATGTACCCCTCCAAATGGATAGATGACATAGTGGTAAAAGAAGAAGGTAAAATACAGATATTTGGGGTTAATGATAAAGTATATGTTGCTGCAATAAGTGGAGAAGAGTTTCTAGCTCTGACTACCGGGAAGGCAGAACCAAGAGTACTAAACAGTGCACAAACATCACTGTAAGAGGTCAGTAGAGCTATGCCTGTTTAAAATTAAGCATTGACATATATATTTACAGAAGCCATTGCCACAGTAATTAAGACATGGGTTTGACAGCTTTGTTTCTTTTCTGAAGGTGCATTATTACCCTGGGGCAAATTTCAATGCAAATTACTACAAGCAAATGGCTTGAACAGTTGATTCTAGAAAAGTTGTTTATATTTTTGTGTGGTGTATGAACACTTCAGAAATATTTTTTTCAAAAACTTTCTAAGACATTGTAGACTTTATTGTCCTTTTTATTCTTTAAAGTAAGAGACCCACAACTGATGCAGAGTTCTTTTATGGTTATGCAGTTTGTATGTTAAATTTACTAAAAAGAAAGAGAGAGATATCTTTATGAATCACAATGTTAGAGTGACACCAATACACTAGGGTAATGCTTGTCACAGCTGGGGAATGTCTCTTTCCAATTAACTGTGGTGTAGCTCCTTTTCTGTGCTCTCCAGGTAAACCTGCTTTTCAGTGTCACTAGAAACAGAATCTGTCCCTGTTTCTCTTGCACTGTAGTAGGATAATATTGAAATTCTCAGTTTTAGTTGTTTGCTGACGGACAGCTTTAAGTGCTCTGAAGACATGAAGAGGAATAGAGAGGGGAAGAAACCTTCATGTGTGTGTAACTCTTGGTGACTTTGCTTCCTAGGTTGTGCGCAAGATGAGTTTTGTCGAATGGCAGATCTTCAAAACGCTGCAGACAAATACTCTGTGTGCACCCTCTATCCAGAGGCACAGATTTGTGATGGCAGCATCGATCAAATACCAGAAAACTGTCGAACCGTGCTACCCTGGCAACCACAGACATTGTATCGTAAAATAGGCAAGTGTTGGGATTTGGATGCATAATGTGTGCTTTAAGCCTGGTAATGCAAGCTAGTGTTTTGGCTCTTGATTCTGAGATAAAAAGTTTGAATGTATGAATGAGTCCTGGGACATGATGGTGCAAGGGAAGGTCAGGCTGTTCTGGGTATGGTTTTTCATTTTCAGTTCAGAATGGAAAGATATTAACCGTGAGTTCCACTCTCCACCTCAGTTATTCCCAATTCAGAGAGGCCAAGGGTAGCTCAAATATCTTGTATAACAGGTCTCAGATCTTTTTATAATGTGGGTGAAATGGGAATGTCATTGGGATGTCACCAATCCCATTTTCTACCATTAAAATTTTCATGGTAGTTAAGCAATGCAAAAATTGAAAGTCATTGAGTGTAATATTTTTTTTATCTTTAGCAAATCCAGAGTTAGAGACGTGGATTTTAACCTCTGCTCTTTGAATGCTTGGGAAGTTCAATGATTTTCTCGTAGGGGTCATGTGAGGAAGCTGGACAAACAAACCTGTTATCACTGTACAGGAACCTATAGTTTTGCTGTGAAAAATGTAAAGGTCCACTGAACTTAACTATTAAATAGTATCTTTTTGGGGAGCCCAAAGTGCAGCACAGGTTGAATAATGCATGAGCACACTGGAGTCTTCCATGTTAGAGTTGCCCCCAAGTTTTTGGACCTTGCAGAAGGACTAATGTCAATACAGGTCTCAGAAACAGAAGCCCTGGGCTGGAAGCCTTTCCTTGGCAATGTACTTTGCTCAGCTTTTAGAGCCTTCACTTGTTGGATTTTTGTTCATCTTCAGGCTTAACCATCAAAAGTTTACTGTGGTAATGTAAAATTATCTTTTAATCGATCAAGACAATTGTAGCATAGAAACATAAACTTTACCCTTACCATGTGATGACTTGACCAGTATATGTAAATTACAAGGTTCAGATGATTTTTCCAATTTTGTTTTTCTTTTTCCTTCCAGTCACTCTAAAAAGTTCTGTGAAGAGCTTTTACACACGTGTACCATTCCAGAAAGTAACGGGGATCTCAGTGAGGAATAAGACTGACATGAGCAGTAAAGCTGTTTCAGATGGGTAGGACATGACTGTTCCTTTGTTTTTACCAGAAGTCTAACCGTGCCTGGAATTCCAAGGCCCTGTTATGCAGACAAAGGGGATCAGACATATTGATCCAAGAACAGCATTATTTGAGAATATTTAAAAAGAAAAAATAGCATATGACTTAAAGGAAATTTATAATTGTTATAAATAATAATGTATATAATTAGTAATTATATATTTGTGAATTATTACTTATACTGCTATTAAATTGCTGGTTTGTCAGTTAAATCTCTTGGCAATAATACACCAAATTAATTTAGGCTGATATTTTTAGGGCAGATATCAAAATAATAATCTAAATTATTAGATGTAGTCTGATCAAAGGTAATTTCATCTACAAATGGAAAAAGTATCAAAGCGTCTATGCAGTATGAAGAACCATGAAGCAGTCTTATCGTGAAAGGCATCTCTACAGGTTCTCAGTGTCTCTCCCCTATGCAATATCCTCTCTTCCCTTCTCCATGACACAGGCAGTTATTAATGATACTAAGAGTAATGGTGTTTTTCCTTTCCCAGCTTCTTTGAGTGTGAGCGTTGGTGTGATGCTGACCCTTGTTGCACGGGATTTGGCTTTTTTAATGACTCCCAGCTATCAGGTATTTTTTTGCTATTTTTATTTTTAAAATAATTTGTCTCCCTTCATTATTCCAAACTTTACAACTTCTTTGCTGTGAAGGGCACTTTAAAAGCCCTTGCAGATCTTGTGCAACTCTCTCTAGCACCTTTTTGAGTAACCATAATAATTTCTAGAAGTTCAGCCCAATGACATGCTCCACATCTGAGAAATTATTAAGAAAACTTCATGAGAATGAGTCCTTAAGAGGCTGCAGTTCCAACAGCATGAAATTCAAACTGATAAAACACCAGGGAACTGTTACTTCTCATTCATCAACACCTCTTCCAAAATGTTGGTTGACTTCTTTTTGTAATTTTTTTTTTCATTGTTTCATTTCTTAAAGCATAAGGGACTTAGAAAGCTAAATATTACTGAAATTAAATGCATGTTAAGCACATAATGTCCGTGGATACTTTGGGGCAGCTTAGCCTTTTGGCTTTCTTGGATGTCTGAACTTTTCTGCTCCCAAATTTTAGTCTTCTACTTGAGGAAGATTGGTTGGGGATAGAGGCTGCCTATCTAGCTACTTAAGACATCTCAAGTAGGATTTCTGTTAGTCTGAGGAAATCAGATCTTTAAAAGTATGCGTGACTTGAAAGCCATTAGAAAGTCAAACAAACATATTTTACTCACCTGAGATGGCTAAGTTAAGGGGCATTGTCCCCCTATACTCCCTCTATAGTCAGCAGAGAGATGTATAGACACAGCTATGGGGTCATTAAGAGCTTTGGTTGACTGAATCCTATTCTGGACGTACTTTTCTTTCTCTCCACTGGCTGTAAAAGAAGTGCTCTGTTTAAAAGGAAGTCTTTAGTAGGTGTTTAAAATTGGATGCTGTCCAGGTCAAAGTCAATGAAATAGTTTTTAATATTTTATTCCAAATTCAGATTTAGGCCACTAAAATGGCTAACCTTGTTTCTGCAAGTGTCATGTGCTAATCAACTCTCCCTGAGGTCATTAGGATGTGCTGTTTTTACAATTCATTTGGGAATTTGGAACACTTCAGAAATACATATTTTTAATTCCCTTTTTTGTTGAGCAGACAAAATGTTCACTCAGTCAAAAATGAGTAGCTTGGAAAATTAATCCAATATAGTTTAGATTGGAATTACTGCGCAAATCAAAAATAGTTGACAGTTTTCATACCTCCATATGGCCATGTGAAATTTGAAGTCTTAACTGAATATGACTTTCAGCTTCTTTAAATAGTTCTAAAATCAGTTAAGGATTTTAAAGCACTGAACATGCAAAACTGGCACCTCTTAGGTTATCTGATTAATATTTATTATCTGTGACATTTCAGACATCCAGTCCTGGCATTCATATAGTCAAGAGAACTTTCAGTAGTGATTTTAACACGAGCTAGGATAAATCTTCAATGAAACTGCTAGCTCTGTTTCAAACCCTCCATTTTTTTTCAGGTACAGAAATATTCACACTAGGTCTTTGAAAGGCAGAATTTTTATCTTGATGTAAGTAGGGGCTGTGTTTCAACATACATGCAGATTTTTAATTTCCAGGATTACATTAACCAGAAAGGACTGCTTGCGCAAAGAGGTCCCGATCTTTGCTGAGTGGAAATACTCCTAGTGACCTTAATGGGTTATAATGTCGGTACCCACCCTCCCTCACATTGAATTCATTGTGATTTTTCAACACTATTTTCATCAGCAGTAAAACTTGGCCCATTTTAGGTATTTCCTTCCTTAGGTATTTCTGTCAGTGGAATTCCTTTTAACACTCAGTGGAACCGCGCTGTATTCACTTTCCTCAAAATACTGTCTAGAAGAGGAAAATTTTCCTCATCATTTCTATAACCATGTATTTCCCTGGCAGGTGGAAAGATCGTGTGCCTGACTCTGAACAGCCTAGGAATCCAGACGTGTGCTGAGGAAACAAGAAGTGCTTGGCAAGTTTCAAATTGTAGTTCACCAGATGCTGAAGTCAGAATACACCCATTTGGCTGGTATCAAAAGCCTGGTAAGTGATGCAGGGCGCATGGCCTTTCCGACTGGTTTCTGCCCATTGAAGCTTATTATTTAGCTTCAATGTGTAGAAACTTCAACTTTCAGATGGAGGACCAATTTGCAAGGATCAAAAATAGACGAGGCAGACAAGTATGTGCTAGGGAAAGAAAGGTGCAATTTAATCTCCATTTTAACAGAAAAGGAATAGAAATACTTCAAAGGGGTATAATTTAATTTCTTAGATTGGGAGACTTGTGGCCAATGTCAGAATCCAAATATATTTTGTCCCACTGCACAGTCCTGGTCAGGACATCATTCTTTGTTTCTCACTGCTTGGCTTATGGTTTAACGGTGTGTGTGGATGCATGACTTCAAAAGGTTTGGTTTTGTTACGGAATTTAAAATGCACTTTTGGCTGTTTTGGTTAAGAAAGGGCCAAGGTAGCACTGTATTCTTCAAGCAGTAAGAAGTCATCACGTGTTTAAACAGAAGAGAAGTTATGAGAGGTTAGGTTATTTCCTAAGAGGAATCAAAACCAGTCCTGGTCAAAGTGAATTTTCTTTTCCATAGCGAAATAAAGGCTCCATTACTTTGTTGAAAAATTTCAATGGGTTTGTAATTTGTCACACTCCTTTTGGATGTGTCTAGTTCTACTTTGTTAAGCTTTGGTTTAACATAACTGAAACAATAAAGAAAACAATTGCCTGACTGACTGTATCCCCCTTTATGGAAGGATAGCCCGTTATTGAGTCTACACGGGCAGAACCTTATTGAACTCCACTGAGAGCAATGAGGCCCCACGGGGGCAGGTCTGGCGAAGTTGACAGAATCAGGGAAAAAAATTGAATAAGGAGTACTTTTTCCTGCTTTTAAACTCCCTTAGTTCTTGCAGAGTAGAGAAAGACTGATATCTGAGTGGAGAGGGGAGGCATGAAGTGTGGATATATACTGTCCAGTGCATGTGATATAAGGATAACCCAGTTAAAGTTGTGTAAAGTTAAATCAGATATCCTGGCAATACACTGCATTTTACAGTGTTGGTAAACTTAAAGAAAACCCTGATTCACACTGGAAGTGTCTAAATATGAACTTGATCCTGAGCTTTTCCAAGTCCTACGCTGGCACTCTGCCCACTAAACCATCCGTTTACTCCCCCAGTGGGGCAACCCTTGTTAAAGAGGGGACACAGCATGGAGTTGAGGGGGCACCACGGGAGCTTATAGGGTTTCCCAGACCCTAACTGTGGGCTTGGGGAGGGATGGGCTGAGGGTCTAGCACTGAGAGGAAGGGAACAACAGCCCTGATAAAGTAGACAACAGCAGGAGCCTATGGGCTGGCAGAGCTGAGAGGCAACCAGGGGTAAGAATGAAGAATGGTAGAAATGCAAAGTGAAGAGGAGATGGCGGAGGTGTAGATACACTTCCACTTCTTGGAATTGTTTTTCGTCCTGTTGACAAAGAACCAACTAAAAATAAAGGATGTTGCTCGCTTCACGGACAGAGGGATGATGATGAGGAGCCTGGGGTGTATGCATAGTGGGGAGTGTTAGGAGACATGGTGACGTTTCCTTATGTAGTGAGGAAGTGTCAGGTGTGTTTCCACCATAACACACAGCAAGACACAGATGTTTATGTAAATAGAGATATTTACAGACAAAAATTTGTATCAGTTGTACTGGTGTGTTGGGGGTCTGGGAAACAGGAAGAGGAACAAGAAAGCTCTGAGGCTAAAAGGGAAAATGAGTGAAATCTGAAGGAGGAATTTACTGTAGACAGTGGGACGTTAGCATGAAGCAGGTTCTTTCATTTTAGTCCACAGTCTTCTGCTGTAGGAAGGTACTTGTGTCTCTGCATTTCATAATATGTTGACGTGTGAGCTGTTTGACCACACAGCTCTGCTCTTTAGCAATTTGACTTCATGCATAGTCATGGTTGCAGCTCAGTCAATGAGGAAAATATAGTAGCATTTTAAAGAGAGTTCTGGATAGCCCCAATTCTTCACTCCTGTCAATGTGAATGGTAAAACTCCTGAGTTTTAAGAAATATCTATTGTTTACATGCATGGGCAGTACAAAGTGGAAGAAGCAAACAGAAAATCTGATCTGTCTTCAGCTTTAAAATGGAGGTTTATTTTGTCTTAGTAAAGAATTTATAACTGATTTGATTAGCTGAAGTGTTTTACAAAATATGCACAGGGGAAACTTCTTATTTGTTATTTAAAATTACTAAATTTTAGGAGAAATGTTAGCAAATAAGTTTCTTGTGTGGAAAGTATGAATGATTATTTGAATTTTAATTTGAAAAGCTTCCTGCTGGAAACTGACTTGTTCCTAATTCTCCTTTTGAGAAATTCCAGTTTGCTAATCAGGAAGCAGAGAAAATCTCATGTCTCCTGTGATGCAGAAAACCAAATACAGAGAGGGGCATGGAAAAAAACACAGAACTACTGAAATGAGTTGTTCATAAATAACTGTGCTTTGAAAAGTGTTTGTAGGAATGTTTATAAATACAGAAATTTAGGGAAGTCTGGTTTCATGTACAAGCCCAAAAGTGTTAGATAGCAAAGCAGCTTTGCATCCTTACTCTTGGTGTTTGTGGTGAGAAGATGCAACATTCAGATCCCAGAAGTAATGCTGGAAATATTGAGGTGTTGATTACATTTTAAACCTTCGAGTGTAATTTTTTTCAACTGTTTTGTTTTTTTCCACTTTTAGCTGACTTGAAGAACACCATGCCTAACGTGTGTCCGCCTGTTAGTTTACCTCTCAGGCCAGAAAGTGGTAAGTGTATTTATGTATTAAGCAAAAAAAAAAAAAAAAAGGAAGCATCCTCTATTTTGTATGTATTGCTAAAAGATCACACTATAATGAAATGGTTGTGTTCCCCAGGAGGTTACCAATTCAGGGGTTTACTCATTTTTATTAATTGTGTATCATTTAAACAGAAGAATTGTTGTCATCCACAATGCTGGCCTAATATCTCTCAAACTCACTGCCACAAGAGGTCACTGAGGCAAAATATTTGGCAGGATTGGTGAAGAAATTTATCATTTATAAGTGTGGATGTCACATCGCTTTCAATGGATATAACTTCATATTTTAGTGCAGTGACCAATGAAGAAAAGCTCTGGCAAGGGTAGCCTCCTGAAAAGCTGTTTATTACATTATTGTCCACTGTTGTGGGGTTTCTAGCGCCTTTCTTGTAGCATCTGGTGCTTGCCAGGATGGCAATGAATGTCAGACGATTAAACAAATCACCTGCAGTTGTTGTCAGTAATGCTGAATGCGAGGAGTGACGAGTGTTCAAATAGATACAATTGCAATAGAGATGCCAAGTCAAATTTAGCAAATCTAGTTTTCCCTTTAAAGCTTTATGTCTAAAAAGCAAGATGATGAAAAGGGCAATTCCTCAGGAAATTATACCACTTTATAATTGGTGTAGAAGGATGATAAACTGTACTGCCTTTGGTCCTTGTTTGTGGTTTCCTGCAAGGGTGGGAATATTATCTCAAAGATTATTCAGAACTGGATCACAAAAAATGTAGTATTTGAGGTGTGTGTTGGGTCCCACTTTTGAAGAGATGCTGTAACTTGCTATGACACCATCTTTTTTGTATCGGGAAGAAAATTTATTTCAGTCTTTCAGTAAATGAATCTTGCGGTACTCACATGCGTTATTTTAAAAGTGGGTGGATCCTCTTAATAAACGAAACTTAACTGCTGTCTTTCAGGGCTTTGTGTCTATTGCCCCCTAAAAATATATGCAAATTGTCAACAGCTACAGGCTTCCCTGATGTGTCCTTTCCAGAAATACACAGCATATCTGCTAAATGCTGTGTGTAACGGAAAGGAAGCAGGTTGACTAGTCATTAGACAACTCAAATTAACCCTCAGATTAGACTAAAATTGAGAAATCTCATCCATTTCTGCCCTTGATTTTCTGTTTGATCTGAGCAAATTTTTTTGTCTGTCTGTGTCTGTCTTTCCTTAAACCACATGCAACTGGGCTTGCAGGAATTGGTTAATATTTGCAAAGAATTTCCAATATTGAGTTCAGAATTTATTATTGACTGTTTTGTCATCATATCTATGACCACCAGTCATGATCATGTTCAGACTATTTGTATTTATTAGTAGAATTTGTGCTTTTTTTAATGATTGTTTTAATGTAATAGAAGGAAAACTCCTATCTTTATAGGTAAGCAGAAATATTTTTTGTGTGAAATGCTTTGAAGAGCTAGTGGGGTAATGTGTAGGTTGGGCAATTCAACTCCTTTGCAAACTATTTTTCCCATGGGATGTAGAAAACCGCTTTACTAAAACTTTCTTCCAGTGTGAAGCTTAGTAATACTTTTGCCATGTTCCTTTTATGTTTTTCTTGCTTGCTTAAATCTAGGAAAATAGTGACCTAAGCAGCACTTAAGGAAATTAGGCCTTTCTATCTCATTTGCTTTCTACTCTAAAAACTGCCCAGAACTTAGCCACAGCAAGCGAGGTGCTCATCTTACCCTTAGTAACAATCTTGATCTATCAACACCCATTTCCAGGTCGTCTTTCCAAAAGCAGAGCAGCTAGGGAAGTCTTTGGTTTGCAAAGGTCTGGTTAACCACCCAAGTGAGCAGAGCCTTCCACGAAGAGGCAGGATTCTGGTTTAGAGCGGTTGTCCTGAGGACAGCAGTCAGGAGAAGTCACTGAATTACAAAGAGTGCAACGAGCCTGGACATCAAATTAGCACTAGTATCCTCTACTCTTTGGGTCCCTAACCCCAGTGTGTGCAGCAATGCATTCAAAATGCAACTGGGAACTATCTGTCCTTCTTATGTTCTGCCTCATTTTGATACTAAAACTACCAGCCTGGTTATTTAGGTCAGATTGCTATCTCTGTTGCGTTGTCAGAGATTTTGGAAAATTTTCATAAACATTGTTTCCAAACCCTTTATGATTATATATGTTATATTAATATATGCTATAGAAGATTAATGGGTTTAGTGTTGGGCATCGTAGAAAAGCTAGCAGTGACTGAATTTGCTACATTGTGGTATTGCTTGCACATGGGGAAAAAAAACATTACTGTGACTCCTGTGTGGTAACCAGATGGTGAGTGTGAGAAAATGTCACTATTTAAAGGGCACTGTCGTGTGTGTGTATATATGTGTGTGTGTGTGCATGTAAGCGCATATATATATATATATATAAAAGATATATAAAAGTTTCCATCAAAAGATCAGAAAGATACTTAAATTTGAATACTTTGCCAGAAGGCTGTGAAATAGTGAAGTTAATGTTATGTCCAATCTAGAGTCTGAGTTTACTGAAGCACAATTAAGGCCTATGTTTCAGTAGACAGTACATTTGACTGCCTCATTTTCCAGTTAACCAATTTGCAATGCTCAGGACAGAGTGCCCAGCACTTTGCTTCCTCCCATTTGCAGTCAGGGTGCTGACTCCATTCCAAGTCTGTGGCGTTTCCAGCCCTGACACATAGTGAAGAAACCCAGATTAGCAGACTTATTTTCAGTCTTGTGGGAAGTAGATGCTTTGCCTATTTTACTCATTGTTCTTCTTGATAGAGAGGGTAGAGGCACATAGGACCATAGAAAATTAGAAAAAGCCTCAACAAGAAGGGTTTCCACAAGTACATGGGCAGCAAAAGGAAGGGTAGGGAAAATGTGGGTCTGCTGCTGAATGGGGCAGGAGACCTGATGGCAAAGGATATGGAAAAGGCTGAGTTGCCTTCTTTGCCTCAGTCTTTACTGGTAAGTCCAGCCTTCAGGCTCTTGAGACCAGGGGGGAAGACTGCAGCAAGGAAGACTTATCCTCAGTGGAGGATCAGGTTAGGGAACAAGCTGGACATACAAACCCATGGGGCCTGATGGGATGCACCCATGAGTGCAGAGGGAGCTGGTTGATGTCATTCTGAGGCCACTTTCAATTACCTTTGAAAGGCTCCGGTGATAGGGGAGGTTCCTGAGACTGGGAGGGAAGCAAATGCCATCCCTGTCTTCAAGAAGGGCAAGAAGGAGGATCTAGGGAACTATACGCTGGTCAGCCTCACCTTGATCCCTGGGAAGGTAATAGAGCAACTGATCCTGCAAACCATTTCCAGACATATGAAGAACAAGAAGGTGATTCGGAGTAGTCAGCATGGATTTATGAAGGGCAAAATCGTGCCTGACCAACTGGATAGTCTTCTACAATCAAGTGACTGTCTAAGCGGGTGAGGGGAGAGCAGTGGATGTTGTTTATCTTGACTTCAGAATGGCTGTTGACACTGTCTCGCATAACATCCTCACAGGAACTGAAGTAAGGTCTAGATAAATCTACAGTGAGGTGGACTAAATGCTGGTTGAACTGCTGGGCACAGTCATGATCCAGCTGGAGGCCAGTCACTGGTGTACCCCCAGAGTTGATACTGGGGCTAATGCTGTTTAACATCCTGAATAATGACCTGGATGATGAGACAGAGTGCACTTGCAGTGAGTTTGCAGATGATAAAAGGTTGGGAGGAGTGGTTGACAGATCAGATGAGTGTGGTGCCATTCAGAGGGACCTCAACAGCCTGGAGAAATGGGCAGACTTACATCTCGGATCAAGCTGTCTTCCATCAAGTTGTCTTTCAGCTCTGTCTGAAAACTGGCTAGGACCTTCGTGTAGCAATTGTATGTAGAAGCTGTTTTAACATTCAGCCTTCTGAGAAAATAGGTATTCTCTCTCATGTTCACACATGCTTCAGCTTTTCTAATTCAAATTAATAGGACTATTGGCTCCTTTGCTGTCTTTCCTTAGGTGGTCAGGAGGGCAAGATTTGCAAGCTGAGGTAACATCTTGCATTAGTTGGCTTATGTAGTTGTAAGAAGCTGCATTTTGAGGAATCCTTGACATCCTGCAGAAGGCCAGATTGTTAAATATCAGCTTCTCCATCTCTACCCTTATGGAAGGATATCACTTCAGATTTGAGCATCTCTGAAGAGCCAGTAGAATCCTTCTGCCCTGGAGATGTCGAAGTGCCAATCTTTAATTTAAAAAAAACAACACAGCCCAACCTGTCAAGATTCTCCATTTTCTCCCTGAATAAGCTGGAGAATACTCTTTAAAAGAAAATTTTATGGGCCTCAAACCATTTTGTTTGTCCGTTTGTTCTACAACGAAGCCAGTTCTCCCAGAGCTAGATTGTCTTTCTTTGGACTGTCACCAGATCTTAATTTGTCTCACTTTCTGTGTTATTTAAACTCAGAATCTCACTGTTTTTTCATTTTGTTTTGTTTTTTCAAAGCCTGCATATACAATCTTTAACTGTCCAAAGTCAGCAAGGGACAGCTAGAATGATTTAATTTATCCTAGTATCTGCCTGAAGGCAGAAATCCTTGAGCCAAGGAGCTGTAAAGGCACTGTCCAGCCCTGTTAGTTCCACCATACACAAAGGGGGTTTCTGTTGCAGTCACTACAGGTTTAAAAGATGGAAAGTTGAGACCAAATTCTTTTGTCTCACCCAAATAATTTACTGGAGTTTCCTTCACTGAAACTCTCCCTAAATAAATTGAGCAAAAACATGTATTTGTTTTCCTTCGCTTCCCCAATCTGGGCTTTTGAAGATGTTCATGAGCAGTAATCTTCATAAAACCTCTAGACCTTTGAATCTGCAATGACAAAAATAATTTTCAATAGTGGCTTCTTTTCATGCCCTGTCATAAAGCAGCCTGCAGCCATCAGGGAGATGCAAAAATATCCCTTCCCCATATGAGGCTAACCTCAGGAGAGAGACAGCAAGAGGGAAGGCTTGAGGTTCTTCCCGTTCTTTGCCTTGATCGTTCATCCAGCAGCCCATTGTAGCCCTGTGATTCCTCTCGACAGCCTGAGGCTCCTGTTGGCTTTCCCCAGGTCAGTCCCCCTACAAGCAGCACTGCTAGGCATTTCTAACACTCATTAGATACCCCATTAGCCTGCAAAAAAGGGGAATTAAGTGCTCTGTAATGGCTGCAGGTCACTGCTGTCTGGCAGGAGGGAGGTGAGCTGCACACTGTCCTTTACCTGACTTCTTGTTGCTTTGTGGTTGCTTCAACGTGTTTTACCTATTTGTATTCTTGCAATACCCTTTCTGGTACAAGGTTAAACTCTCCAAGTCATCTTCATCGCTAATCTGTGGTGCATTTAGCTGAATGTGTAGTTTTCCTATTTAACTAAATGAATACTTTTATTCGTCTTCTGTACATCTATCACATGGAGCAGAGCATGATCCTGCTCATCTGTTGTGATTTCCACATAGTTTCTGTTATCTGAGAAATAATGCTTGAAAAATAGATAGCCTGAACAGACTGGGAAAGTCCGACTTGTTACATTTGGAGCATTTTTTCCCCTGAAGAAGTTAATGTGCTGTGATGACACTGAGTATGGAACCATCTGTGGCGAGTTTCAGGTATGAACTGTGACCTTTAACGATGGGAGGACAGCTGTTATTTTAAGACTGCCTGTGCTGAAAATGCTAATGTGTCATGCTGCAGTCTTGGTTTACTTATGCTGGTATTTAAATAACAACTCCACTGAGTTGTGTGACTATGGAGGAATGTTATGTAAAAGAGAAAACAGTCAGGTCTTATAATTAGGTTTGAGATGGAACTTTCTGCAGCCAGCTGTAAGATGGGGGACATAAGAAAAGTTTTTTATGAGAAATTACGTACTGTTATTTTACGGTTGTATAATGCTGTTATTCAAACAGTATTATAGGGGGTTGAGCTATGGAAGTTTTTATGTCTTCACAATTAAGACTGAAAGAAGCAAAACACTCTATGAAATGTTACCTGGCTTTTTAGAAGGAATACTTGTGGTTAAAGCAAACTGGAGAGCCTGAAAATATTCCTGTGCATGTGGAAGGGAGGAGTGACACCGATGTATAACTTCTGCTTTTGTACTTTGTAATGAGATTTATGAATTGTATACAGTAATTATCCAAACTTTAATGAGCATTTGTGTCTTCAGGTTCCTCAGTTTTAAATAGGATATGGCTATTTATCTTAGATTTGGCAACAGCTAGAAGACAATGGCCCTTAAATGGTGATCTCTGCATGGGACTGCAGATTGTATAGAGATCATATGGGCTCCATTCCCACTCCATTCAAATCAAGTAATTCATTGAGAAACCACTGAGGCATATGGATGTAATGATCTGTTAGGCCCTTCCTGCTTCTGCCTCCTGTGATCCCCTAATGATTTATAGTCGCTCCCTCGATGCAGGACTGAGCAGTGGCTATGGGATTTTCCAATGTGGGAATAAATTTCCCATCGGGCTATCTCAGCACATGGCATATTTCCATTCTCAACAGAGATGCCGATGGTAGTACAGGTGCTGATGTAGCTGACTGATGATTAATAGTATCATTTGTCTTCCTGCTTTCCCACAATGCTGAGGATATGTCAGAGAGATCTTTGGTGTGAAACAAAGACAGCCTTTTTTATTCATCCTCGGGAACTGATCTACCATGCTTCCATACAGCATATTGGACCTCTGGTGCAGGATTACTCTGTCTTTGGTCTTAAGTTTGATTTTTATTCTGTTTGTAAACATGAGGATTTTAGCCTTTTGAAAACAGCATATTTTAAACCTGGATAAATATCTGGTACATTTTTTAGTATCCTATTACTATACTATTTACTATAATTGGCACTACTGAAGGTGGCAGAAAGCTTGCATTTAACGTCAGCACAGCAAGATTGCTCACTGCTAAAGGCCATAAATAACACATTTGTTAGTTTGTGACATGTTTGTCTGAGGTGTGATTATAGTTATTATGCAGCAGTTTTAAGAAAATGACTCTTTTTGAATTATTCAGATCTCAGTGGATGGACAAAAATGAGAAGCAACTATATTTTCAAAAGAGTATATTTTCCACAAGTCCACTCTGAGTTGATGAATTGCTATTTTTGGAGATTGTTTGTATACAGACAGGTTAGCAGTTGTCTTTGGGAAAAAAACTCTGAATGCTAGGAGTATAAAGCACTGAGTTCAGTCTGTAAACATGTTTTAGGCTTGAGTCAGGGCTATTAAATATGGCTCACAAATTTCAGAATTAAGATCAGAATTTGTCTTTCAAGTACAAATTAGGCATACTAGACCCAGAGATCCGATTTATGTACCTCCTTAACCTCATGTTAACCTCATCTGATTTATGTACCCCCCCAACTTCAGGAGTTTTCTTCTAAATTTAACTTGTTATTTTATTGCACTTCTGCATCTCTGTTTCCTTATATCAAATGTCAATTTTCCAGCAAACTCAGAACTGACCCCTCTCTGCTTCCACTGAAGCCAGTCATGAAACTTTTGTTGACTTTATGAAAAGGATTTTATAATGTCATTGCCTGTGAAAGTGGGAGGTTGAACTCTGTGCCCCCAGGAAATCTATTCCAGTCTTGTGATCCTATGACTTGAGTGGGAACAGACTAAGGCCAGTGTGAGTCCTTTGGCAAATCCAGTCTTAAGCCTTGCCTACCCAAATAAGAACATCTGGAAGCGAGAGGCTCTCTGTATGGGACATATATAATTTTGCAATAAAAGTTACAGAGCTGGCTGGATTCAGAGTTCTGTAATTATCCAATCAAAGCATTTGCCAAAATGTGGTTTGGAAGGTCAGAGCTTAACCTATATATAAACCAGAAATGTCTTCCAGCCCATCAGGTGCACTATGCATTTTCAGTAAAGCAGTGCCAGGTTATAGCTGTGTGCCTTGCATGAGCAGTTTCTAGACGAGGGAAGTTTAGATCAGCCATGGAAAGTTCTGTTTTGCCAACGTAATGAAGTGGGTGTGCATGGCTGCAGGCTTTGCTGGATCTGCTGCCAGGAGAAGAGAAGGAGGAAACAACTAATAGCCAAAATCTCTTTCTCAGCTAACTGCTGGCTGGCAATGTCCACAGTGGTGCCATGGATGGCTCTGGGTTAAAGGGCTTTGCTCTGTCATTAAATTAAGCTTTAGTGTTTCTGCATTTGTTTGCATCTGGGGTCAGCTGGACAGAAGATCAGAAAAGGAAAATACTGGAAGTCTCAGTATATAAATCCGATCTGAAATTTTGAATGCTTCATCCAGGACTGAGAATGAAAAAAATCCCCACAAACCCCAAACCAACCCAAAAACCAACCCCATGTGGGTAGTGGGAGGTTGTAAGGGTCACTTCTGTGAGATTTGAGGCAAAGAATAAGGAAAACAAAATGTGTTTTAGGTATGAATGTACAATCTATGGATGTTTGCATCATGAGCGGTCACTCTCTGTGCCTAGCATGGGCTGCAAAGTGCCCATTGTGTCTTATATGTATTTGAAATATATGTTATTAACTTGACTTTATCCCACATAAAGGGATAAAATAAAAATCTTTTAGTATAGAAGTAGGAAGTTTAGCTTGTGATCAAATGTAGAACACTACATGTACCGAATAATGGCAGTGTTCACTCACAAGCTTACTCCGAGCACCTTCAAAAGATTTTAATAAAGGTAAACTAGTAAACCTCAGGGAAATAGGTACAGGAGGCCAAATTCAAGTGTTGGAAGTGTGAATCCAATTAATTTATTTTGCTTTTGTGGCATTGTTTTCACTTTCTTTCCTGAGAGAGTAGAATTTAGCTTAGCAAGAATGCTTCTGAACGTTTGACCTGTGGGCAAACAGAGGCATATGAGGATTATGAGACTTGCCCGAGGTCACTCGGTGAGGAGGCAAGCTATGGGAAGAGAGTCAGTCTGGTCAAATATCTTCCAAAACCACTGATGCTCCCAGACTTGTTGACTTACAATGGAATCCAGACAAGGCTCTTTTTTGAAAGAACCACAGCTAGTAATTTGAAGCTTTGTGTCTGACCCTAGAGAGAGTACTTGTTCCAGTAGCAGGACCTCAGTTACTAGTATTGTACACAGTGCAAGATGGCAACATTGCTCTTATGTAAAAACAAAGTTTAAGTCATACTAATAAAAAAAAAATCTTTTCTTGTTCATGTTTTCAGAAAAAAAAAATTAAGAAATAATTAAAAACATAAACTGACAATATATAATCTGGAAAAGTAAAACCTGGGGGATCTAGTAGTGCAGGCAGATAATCTCTGGAGAGGATGTAATGGTTAATTCTCCATCACTTACAGAGTTGATTTCTATTTTTAATTTCCACATGACTAAAATCACTGTGTTCCTCTAAAATAATTGAATGGTCAGTGCTTAAGGGGAAGAAAAAATTAAATGCAGTGGGTCTGTTGCACAAGTCAAGCTGTGATTGCAGGGTCATTGCTCCCTTAGTAGTTCAGACTCCCTCTGAATATAGTGCTGGTGATGACTTTGCTACTCTGCGATACCAAACAAACTTGTGGTCTTTAACATATAACAGTGCAATACCAAATTAACCTTCCTTTCTACTTAGCTGGAGACTTTCAGCCTTTATGTCTTAGAAGAGTTGCTCCCAAATATAACAGGAATAGAATGATTTTGAAGTGGTTGAAAAGGAGACATGGGACCCAGTGCTGCTTTCTTGCCTCTAGTTCACAGGCATGAACTAGGGCTGGGCTGTTCGGGAAGGTATATGGAGTACAGTAGGATGGTTCATCACTCCATCAGATGTTTTCTTCAGCAAGAGTGAGAGTAAAGGAGCTAGCACTAAGGTAACAGCCTTGGCAATGGTAGCACATCAGTTTTTTTCAGCTCGTCCTCCGGGAGATAACCCATGCCTGAGGTTTACACTTCCTTCGGAAGGATTTGTCTTGCAAAAGCAAAGACTTTTAGCATCAACATAGAGCCCTGGGTTGTGGCAGTTGCCCTGTGTTGTCATGAATTATTTGGAATAAAATAATTTTGAAATCTAATTTAGTCATCGCTATTCCCTGCCTATTTGCTCAAGGAATGATGCAACCAGGCTAGTCTGTGGTCTGCTTTGGGTCTTGGGTTCTCATCAACTGGACGAGTATATCAACACCAGGATTTCCAAGTTGCAAGGAGGGCATGCCAGAGCCCTGATTGTATGAACCCCAGACCTCAGCTTCAGATTTAATGTTGAGTGGTATGGTCACAGCTGTCTTTCTGTAAGGAGGGGAAGGAAGGAAACTTTGGCCATCTTTACAAGTCATTAATTTCTCAGAAGACTAAAAGAAATCTTTAATGAAATGAACGGTCACAACTTTTGCATCTGTGTGGTAAATGTACTCAAGCAACAGGGCAAGATCTGCTCACCAGGAATAGCAAGACAACAGCTGACTCAGCTGTCCTCACCCTACAATTACATGGAGAGGGTAACGCCAGCCTCCTGTTTAGGACTCCGGTGGCCACAGCAGGGCCCTTTTGCTTTTAAAACATATTGTACTGTTGAAAGGAACTAAAATAATTAAAGGCCCATTGTTTCCCAAGCCTTCTTTTTTGACTCCTGTGTGCAAAATTGAGAGCCTGCAGATATTTTTATCTGTTTGTGTATGAGAAAAGAATGTTTGTGGCATTTTTTTTAAATCCACTGTGAGACAGAAGAATATTTCTTGATTAATACCAGAGTCAGTATGTATGTGTGTATATATATGCTCACACATGTACATGCATGTTTACATGTATATATATGAATATACATGTTTGTATATATGTAATACACATGTGTACATATACATATGTACTTATTTGTGTATATGTATATATACACATATGAAATAGAGTTAAATCTTAATTATGTAGCAGTTACATGATATAAGAACAGTTCATAGAATTTCATGTAATTCTGTCAACAAAAATCAAATTAAAATTATCAAAATAATCCTTGTGACCTTTAAAAAAAAATTCTGTAAATCTGTGAAAATCGCATGTGCTTCTGTGGGATTTTGGTCGATTGCTTATAAGGGAAGCAAAGACAAAAGATAACATTTGTGAAAACTGTTGTCTCATTTTCACTTAGTCTGTAAGGTCGGGACTTGCTCTCTGTATGTAGATGTGTGCAGGCAACACAGACATCACCATTTCAGCTAGTCACATGATGTTCCCTGTACAGACAACATGGACATCTGGCTCACGTAGTCAGTGGGTTCCTAGGCGTGATTTGTCTCATCCTAAAGCAGACATCTAAACCAGGATGGAGATATTGTATAGTGAAACTGTCTGTTCCTCCTGCTAGTACAAGGAGTCTAGTGTAATTAACTCAGATGTAGACATCTACCTTGCAGGTGACTGAGGTGAAGCCTACCTTAGGAAACCAGCTCCTGTTTTAGATATAGATGTGGATGTCTACTGAAGGTTCTGGGAGTGCTCAGTCACAAGCAGGATCCCCCCTTGCTTTCCAAGGAGTTAGTGGCTGTACCTGCTCAGGAACTTGTGTGCAAGCATTGTGACCCATGTCCTTTAATGTAATTAGGCCTATCCAGAAACCTTTTATTTAAATCAGTTGGATTTACAAGCAAACCTGGATGGAGCTGCTCCAGACTTACCTGAGTATTAACTGAATTACCTGAGGTATTAACTGAATACCTTTGTAAACCTAGTTGTACATGACCTCTGAAAATGGGACTGAACCCTCTAGTCAATCAGAGGCCTTTGAATATTGTATGTAATTTATTCCCAGCTGATGCAAAGGAAGGTGAAAGTCCTTCATTGGGGAACTCCTCAATGCTTTTACTTCTATATTATTTTCCTCTGAAGTTTTTATTCATTCCTCTAGTTATATTATTTTTGTATGGTTCATT
Source organism: Aptenodytes patagonicus (assembly GCF_965638725.1). Taxonomy (NCBI): domain Eukaryota; kingdom Metazoa; phylum Chordata; class Aves; order Sphenisciformes; family Spheniscidae; genus Aptenodytes; species Aptenodytes patagonicus. Next base: position 8,472,630 of record NC_134950.1, on the reverse strand, counting down.
TTACAGAGTATTTGGATATATGGCAACCCTTAAATGTGTCCTCTGTTATCATGGATTCATCCATCTCAAACTTTGAAGTAGTACAAGTTAGTAGAGACATATCCAATGACTTCTCCACTGCCAGAGACTTTTGTCTATCCGGTAAGAAATAGTTATTCATATCTTTACAGAAAATACAAGTTTGTGAGCCTGAAAAATCAAGAACAGCTTCCCCCCCCCGGCGTCTGACATAGATACACTGATTTTACTTATTTTTAAAGACTACCCCAGTGTTTCTGAATTTAAGGGAAGGGACCTGAAATAGTTTATTTAATGAAAGATACAATAGACATAGAATGCCATACAGTGATTTTGTAATTTTGACACCTCTTGAGCGCAGAGATCTCTTGCTTCACCAGGCATTTTACAACTTGGAGAATATTGTAGCGAATAATTAAAGGGATGATGTCATTATTTTCTAAAGAACAGTTAAGGGAAGCTCATTGAGTGAGACAGATGATAGAGCCACCTACCATTATCTAAATTAACCTGTAGCTGTGGTGCATGAGGGCAGGTTAACTGAGAGCTGGGATGAAACAGGGGTTGGGCTGTTGTAACAACAAAGCTTTAATCAATAGCCTGACTAGACAGCAGAGAGTGCTTCAACTTCACATGACTGGCAAATCCTCAGTGCCGCAGAGCGGCAGAAATAAGGAAAAGTTCCCACCTACTGCAGAACATGGTCCTTGGAATGGTCCCACTTTTTGCAGTAGATGGTCCTCACCTTATGAGGGTGAGCAGTGTAACTTACTGTCTTTTCCTTTTCCTGTAACTGTTTGAAGGACCCTTTTCTAAAGGAAAAGTGTTGGATACCCACCTTTGAGTACAAACCGGGATGAGTGAGAGGATCACTTTTCTTATTCTGAAACCTTTCCCTGGGACTCCCTGGGGACTGTTTGAATTCAGCTGAGGTCCTCAGTACTTTATTAGAAGATGTTTTTCTTCTCCTAAAACCTGTGATACCAGTTCTTTTGCTGTATCGCTCCATTTTAAAGCCAATATAACCTTTTGTCCTTCAGCTATTTTGGAGAATGTTCTGGGAATCTGAGGACATTTATGTCCCATTATTCTGTTTTAGAGCTACTTCATATCCTTGTTGCTTGACCTGGTGCAAAACCTTTCTTTTAAGCATCTTATCACAATGTTATACAAAATACTTTGAGAATACATTTTTACCTGCTCTTTTTCTTCACGTTTCACCTCACAGCTTGTTCAAAGAACCAGTCATGTACAGTGGTTACACTGGAAATCCAGCCTTCAGCAGTAAGATGCCTTTTCTACCCTGATACACAGATATGCACACATGGCCTGCAAGGGCACAGCTGCCGGGTTTTACTCAAAGAGCCAGCTACATATATCTATAGGAGACAAGGTAAGAGCAGGTTAAGGCTGTGGAGGAAGGAACCCAACTGTGGTGGCCTGTGCACAATTCTTGTGAATGGAAGAGTAACGAAATTCTCGCTAGACATGAAGCAGTATGGATGTGTCCTAGGCAATTGTCCATTGCTGTTTCAGTGGAGTTACAGCCAAGCAGGATGGGAAAATGTCCCCAAATACTTTTTATAAAAATGCATGAAATCATAGTGTTACCATCTAGTGTTGAAGCAGGTATAATAAAGGAAGTCTAGTCTACGAAAGATGTTTTGGAAAGTGCAGAATGGTAAATACAAACAAAAAACCAGTAATGAAAGTCCAGCTCCTTCCTTTTCATCTGCAGAAGATGTTTCTGTATGATCTTCCTTTTAAACTCCGAGAATAATACAAGGAGTGTTGAAAACCCACTGTCAATTGAAAGTCTTAAGGACCATCTCTGGACAAAATGAACAAACAAACAAGCACAAACAAACAAAAAACCCTAAACCAAGATGAACTAATATTTTAAAGAAGTGAAAATGTTTTAAGAGAGAAATAGAAGTTGTGTAGACAGGTAAAAATTCTATTGTTTGGCTATGTACTTATTTGTGACTGCAGGTTTTGTTGGGTTTTCCCCCTTGATTTTAAAAGAGACTGCTTTCTTTTAGTGTAATACTGATTATTTCTTTTATTAGAAGTACTTAGAAACCAGGTAACAATAAGGGGGAAGGGAAGAAATATTTCCTTTTCTCTTCACTGAAATTTCTGTGATGAATTGACAAATCAATGAGAACCTTTTAGGTTCAAACTCAATGAGAGAAAAAGGGGTTTATCATTGTCAAGTGAGGCAAAATCACAGACTGAGACATAAAAGCTAGACTTGTGTGTTTGTATATTTATGTACAATTTCGGTTTTAGTCACGTGACTTAGAATTTGGTTCCTGCCTATCCAAATACATTGTTTTAGGAGAGAAATAGTATGAGGTATCACTTAGCTCTGTCTTAAAGTAAGGTATTATTGAAAAGCCTCTTCTTTGGATACATAGGCAATGATTCAGATAATCCTTATATAAAAAAAGAAAAAAAATTCCATCAAACTATAACAACCTAATGTTTCGTAATTTTCTGCAAGCAAAAAATAAATTCAGATAGCAATTATGTTTGATCTAAAATGTAGATTCTGGCATAAGTTCTGTGGAAGAAAATGGCAGTGTTCACAATAGAGTGTAAGGCAAGAGATGGTGATGAAGGCCCTCTGGTACCCTGCGCTCTTTCATTCCCTTCTCTGGCATGTAGAAGGCACGCATGTGCCTGCCTTAAAGTGAGCACTTGCACTGGTGATTCCCGCTTCAAGAACAGCAGTCCCTACACAGGACTGTACGGAATTTGGACATGGGTTGTGCTCATTGCCTTCTGTTGAAGATCTGCTGTCTCGCGTGATGAAACAGCTACTGGAAAGGGGACTGAAGTGCAAGTCTTTCCTGGTGAGAGCCCAAACCAATGAGCTGCATGGTTATCTTTGCTCTCTCTGACTCGCTATAAATGTTTAAAGGTTTAACATTGTGCTTTTTAGAGCTGGGGCAGGGGGAGTCTGAAAATCTCTGTCCCTTTTTGTAGAAATGCTCAGATTGTATTCTAATGTGATGTCTGATCTGGAAGAAATGTTTGAGTAAGGGTTTGGAAAGTTAAATGTTTGTATCCAGCAGCTAACATCTAGCATAGCATGAAGTATTTTATAGGGACAGAATAACACAAGTTTATCTGTGTTTCATTTAAAGATGTGAATTAAACACTTAGCAGTTTAAAATTAAGGAAAATGGGATTAATTTTCATTTCTGAAATGGTACTAACTTGAAAAAGCAAATTTTTTTTTTCCTCTGTTCCCCCCCAATAGATTTATTCCTGCCCATTTCTGAATCGGATTTAACCCCATCTGTGTACATCCCATCCCATGGAGATCTGATGGGCAAATCCCAGGTGATACGCATTGGCTCAGAGTGGAGAAATATCAGCCAGTTCCTGGGGATCCCGTATGCTGCACCTCCCCTTGCGGAGAGGCGCTTCAGTCCTCCAGAGCCGTTTGCTTGGGTGGAAACCTGGAATGCTACTGTGGCTCGGTAAGAAACCCCTTTGATCATCTGCAGAAGCGCTTGTCCATCCAGGTGTATGAAAATAGCTGGAGTGATGACCACGATATTCATGTCCTATCTTGCAAAAGAACCTGCAGGGTACAGATTAATACAAGTTTGGGACTTCGTTTAGCAAAAAGAATAATTTCTCTGTCTATATGTTAATGCATGCAAGCACCTCAAGAAAAAAGGCAGATTCCAGTACATTGCCTTGAATCTATGCAAAACTCCCCACCGACTGTCTGCTGTCAGTCCATTTTCATTCTGAGTATTTAGACAGGTATTTATAATAATTATATAAATGCATTTGGCTCCTGCTGAGCCATAAATTTGTAGAGTATTTAATCAAACAGGGGTGCTTTAACACTGATGTAACCAGAAGCTGTGGACCTCATATAGAAATTCTCTGCCTAGTAGTGTCTAGGAGATCAGGCTGAAGGACTCAGTCTTTTCTGTCCAAAAACTATTAAAAGGCACATACTTGCTAAATGGCTTGGACAGAAGTACAGAAGTTATAAACATTTTAGGTAATGCCTTAAGAGGAAATGAGCGCTAGGAACTGTGTTAGCAGATGGGCTAAATTTCTCTTAAGTCCCTATATCTAATGTTTCCCGTTGGCTGGCCCTGGCTCTCCAGGGCTGTACAGATATCACTGTTCGGTGAGTTTAGGTTGGAGGCATTCTATGGACATAGCCTTTGTGTGCATGTTTGTGTTTCATTTAGACTTACGATATGAGTCTTAATTTTGTTGCATTGGGGAACCAAAATGACAAATTGTGAATGTGTATTTCTTAAAGAAAAGAGGGTTTGGGTGACACTACTTACTATATCTGTGCTGTGGAACATGTTGGGACAGTGGATTTCTTTTGAAACAACCCCACAGCAAATAGAAATGCAGCGACAACAAGAAACAAGATGTGAAAGTGGAGTGTTTTTTATAGGGTCTTTCTCACAGTGCATCCCTGCTGCACATAATAGAAAGCAAACTACAGAGCACACGAAACCCATTTGAGCAAGCCATGCTGCACACGTACACAGAAAGTTGATACATGAGAGCTGGTACCCGATCACGTTCCTATCAATAAAAAGCAGACTGTTTCATGGCAGGCATGAGGAACTGCAAGGAAAAAAAAATGACAGAAACAAGAAACAGGAGACTGAAGGTGCAGAACAGTCAAAAGGAGAGAGTCTAGTGGAAAGACTTGGTGAACTTTCTGTAGAGGGAGTTGAAGAAATCAGGGCTGAGAGCTGAGGTTTAGTGACCCAAGAGCTTCCAAGGCAACTAATATGAACCTGAGGTCTATTGAGATCCTGTGTTATCCTTCCAGCCACGGCTGGCCATGCAGTCCTGTTCAACTCCTGGCACCGGGAGCGGTCCTTACATGGTTAGTGATGAACCACTTGAGCTAGCTGATCTGTCCCAGAGCTTACATGGTTAAGGAAATGATAGATTTTGCAAGGGAGCTGGGAGGATGGCACACTGTAGACCTGACATGAATCACCACCTGCTTTGGTGGAACCGCACCCTGAGGCTACAGATTTAGAGACCTATCAGCTGTGTGGAAGCTGTTTGGTCCCTCCATTACTCAGGATTTATCTCCAGAGGTTTCTAGCAAAGCCTGTGACAAACCAAGTGAAAAGAGATGCAGCGTTGTCTCAAAGAGTTGAAAGAGCATCTGGCCTTTGGTGGTCTCACCCTTCATGTTGCACCTGAGTTGTGGAGGTGTTAACAGCATAACCACAGTAGCCACGCAGCCTCACGTACATTGGAGGGATCTGGTGAGACGTGGCTTTTTGTTTCCTCAGGTGCACAGTGATGTTAGGTTAACACACACACCATCAGCTTTTTGTGTCTGCAGCCACAGCGTGGTGTCTGCTAGGACTTTGGAAAGAGCCATCTGCCTCTGTGGTCTCTCTTTGAAGACCTGGTGTTGCAATGAGCAGACGGGCTGAGATTTTCAAAGCAATTTAGGGACCTTAGTTAATCTGCTCCTAATTTTTGAATTCTCAGTGCTTCCTTAGGCCGATGAAGAATTTGGCCATTATCTTCTATTATTCATTTAAGGTTAAAAAAATAATTCTTTGAGCTTAGCACCATGGAGGTGCACTTGGAGAATCAGAGGAACCTCAATCTGTGTGTGTATAGAAAGTGTTGACATCTATATTTTTTAGGATGCTATGTTGGTGTTGCACAATATTTGTATATAAGAAATTCACATTAGCACAGTGACATTACTGACGGAGGAGAAATGTTTATTTATCAGCCTGGACCTGATAAAAGACTTTAAATAAACCAAACCAAACAAAACCAACCAAAAAACCTGTCCAGCTGTTGGAGTCTCCAGCTGTGGACTTGCCTCAGCAGGTGGCAGCCTTTCCCTGGAGTCAGTCCCAGCATGAGGAGATCCTGGGAGCTAGAGGTGCTGGGAATCTTGATGAATTACTAAAAAAAAAAGAAAAAAAATAGCACGGGTGATGATTCCTGCTGCCCTGTGGAAAGCTGTACAATTATTAGCGTTAGACCTGTTGTCCTAGCCAGGTTCCTACCTGGGAATTTGTATTTTGTCTGCCTAAAATGGCTTTACAAGTTTTGGTTGGAGATGATGTGCTTCTCTACGTCAGTGTGAAAGCTATTGGGTGATATCACCGTCCTAGGAACCTCCCTTATGGAAAGATTTTGTAGAATTACATTAAAGCTGGTCCTTTTCCTTGTAGTTTTCTATTAAATTCTTCACACCTTCAGTGTAAAATTTTACAAGGGCATTAAAAATGATAATTTAGAAATAATTCTCTGAGATATTACTGTCTTTTCCATAGCCTTTTTTGGCTTCTTCCCTAATAACTTGTGATGCTTTTCCAAAACTCATTATGTGATAGAAATATGGCTGTCAGGTAGAAGGAGCTGGCTTCAAAATAGCTTATACGTGAACTGTAAAAGTCATCCACTTGATTCTTATTGTGGAGAGAGCTCAAGTATATGAATCTCATACAGATGATGGCCAGAAAATGAATTTCTGTACGTGGCTGGCTGGCTGAATTCCTATTGAAAGGTTACTTTTACCATTGCTGGGCACTGTTAATGGTCTGCTATGATGCTTAGAGCAAACAGATTTTAAAAATGCATTAAAATTTTAAACTTACCATATTTACCCACAGACCATTAGAAATTAAAATAAATATAAATAAATGTAGCCCACAGACTACACTACTACTAATTAGGGATTAAAATAAATAACTGGCATTTCAGCAAAAGAGCGGATTACATAGGTGTGCAGGCAATAGCAGGGGGAGACCTGTGCCCGAGACCCCCAGTCCTGCTCCCCTTACATCTGGTGCTAATTTTGGGCAGTTTATGTAAAGCATGAGTTTTCTGAAGGCTTATTTTCAAGTTCTCATCTTTTTAAAATGAGGCTGGTTTTCTGAGGGAAGGATTCTAGACATGAAAATACAATGTGGTTTTTACATTTGTATATGTGTGAACAAACCCACATACTTGTTACTAAGGTATAGGTGGGCATAGTCTTAAATGTGATTGAGATCTACAGATTTAAAGATTTTATAAACTTAGTGCATCAAAATGTAAGGAAATAGCAGCAGTGGAAAAAGAGTACAAGCCTTTTTATTGTCATTTTCTCCATCCATGTCTCTAGAGCAGCTTGTTGGCAGCCAGGAGATGGAGAGGCCCCATCATACTCTGTCAGTGAAGACTGCCTATATCTGAATGTCTTTGTTCCTGCCACCACTGTAAGTAGGAGACAAGTCGATTTTTTTTGTAGCTGTCTCTTTTCAAAGTACTTTTAATTGCCATGAACAATTGTTTTTCATGTGGTGTTCACAAAGCCCTGCAAGGTTAAATTAGGTGCTTTGTTGTTTGTACTGGTGCAAGAGTATTCCCTATATGCTTTCAGTGAGCCATGTTTGGGTAACTAGGAGGGTAGAAAAAAACCTAGAAATAAGAGAGAGACAAAGAGGGAAAAAAAACACAAGAAGAAGGTGGCAGCAAAGGAGGAGAAATTAAGGACAGAAATGGCAATGTCCCTGAAATGATACCATCTGTCCAGGAGATGATAACGTGATACAACACGTCACATCAACACTTAGCACCAGTTGAGCAGCACCAGATGGGGTTTTTTTCACCCTCATCTTTACGGTTCCCCTGTTGACATCTGTGGGAGCTCTGTTGAGGAATGAGGGTAGCAAGCAATGCTAGATTTGTTCCCAGCCCACAGAGCATAAAAATAGACATTTTAAAGATGACTAGGCCAATGGTGCAATCTGAGAAATTGTCATTTGAAAGCTCTTGAATTTCTCATTCTAAATAGATAAAAAATAAAGCTTCAAGTTAAAGCCAAGCTTAGATGATTGGCCAAACCCCTGGGGGGCTGGGGATAAAGATGTGAATAGCATGTGAATCCCATTGAAGAGTGGGCTCAGAGAACAGGAATGGAGTTTTTCTTTCCACAGTAATGGTAATTTTCAGAAGGTGACGGTGGTTATAATAGAAATTTATGAGTCTGTCATACTGCATGTCTGGAAAGAGCTGGTTTAGCTATCTGACAGCAGCACACACAGTCCCTTGCAGGTCCTTTTAATCACCAGAAAGACCAGCGGTCTGTTTTCTCCCTGCAGCACCCGACTCTCATTTTGCCTTGAGTGCAGTCATCGCTTATTGAAAACATCAGGTCACTGTCCCAGGCAGTTTGCCATCTCTGCTTAAGTGCTGCTTTCAAGATAGCCTATTTGCAAGCAGTGTATTTTCTACTATCTGATAGACTAAACTGGCTTGTCTTTTCTCCTTGGTGGTACTGAGAACTGAATCCGTCCTGTCTTTTGTAGAGGTGTAAGGTAGAAGTAGGTCCGGTCAAGTCAATCAGTTTCACATGTGTAAGTCTAGCCAGGAGAGAACCAAAACTTCTGTTTTTGCAGAAGTAGCTGGGAGCAGAAGGCATGGCATTTTCCTGTTTCTTTTTGTGGCGAGCTCTATTTTTTACTCACATACAGAGAGCTATAGTGATATATTTTCAGCCCATGGAAAGTTAAATTAGCTAATAAATACTGAATATTAAACCTCCTGGAGAGCAGTGAATGCAGAGGTCATTCAGGAGCCTTTTGAGCCTGAACGAGAGCACAGTGCAGGGACTGCTGCCTGCCACCGAAGGACTCTTTAAGTGTCAAGCAGTGAAGAAGGTGAATGACATCACCTCATTTTGCTTCCATAGCTACGTGTACCACATAACCCTCCAAATAAAACTGGCACTTCTGAGAGACTTTTTTCCACCTATAACCTGATCACCACCTGTCACACTAGCAAAGCGACGCTGTGCTTCAGCTTGATTTGCAAAGGGTTCAAATGTAAGATCAAGAGTTGAAACTCTCCCCTAAAAAAGAAAAGAACGTGTACCCTCTCTCCTCTTCTCCCATCCCCTGCACGTATTATTCCCATCCTTATTGCATCATCCCTGTTGCACTCAATTCTTTACAGAGCAATATTGTGCAGTAGTAAAAGCACTTGAGGTTGCCTGGCTCGGTAGAGTTTAAATCTGTCCATGCCAAGTAGCTCATTAAGAGTTTTACAGAAGGATGGAGAAGACAGTTCTGAATATTATAAAGCCTTTCAGATTTCCAGCTTACTTGCAGCTTCCTGATTGATGCTGAACTTCCCTCCCCCTTGAGGGTTTGCACATGGGGCCTAAGCCCCTACAGGCATGAGACCACAGTGGAGCTGCTGGGCTCCCCAGAAGACATTGCCCCACTAGCTAAGCCAGGGAGCCATCTGACCATGTCCCAGCTGGAAGTCTTTGCACAGATTTTATACCTCAAAGTGTGACTGTCTGCATTTTGTTGCTAAGTATGGAGCAAAACCCTGCACTGGGCAGTAGCCACGTGGTAGCTGTGGCCTGTCTGCAAGGAATGTGCTGGCCCCACTCTGCCCAGCATTGCCCCAAAGGTGCCCCACTGCAGGCTGGCATTGATGCTGGTGGTGCTGCATCTCAGCCTGGTACCAAGTGGTGGTGGGTGAGGAGACTAGCTCCAGCAGGCTTTAGTTAAGGTCTTGCATTTCTTCTGCCTCACAGATTTAATTGCAGTGGTTGATTGAAGTTGGTTGAGAATGAGGCTTATTAAAAAGAAATTAACTTATATTCAAAATAAATTATCCAGCAGCTAATGTACAGTAAAAAATTAATTTGCTACCAAATATATATATAGATAGATAGGTGATATGAAATATCTCATATTGTGAGACATAGTTCAATTACAGCATGAAAATAATTGTGCTATGCTGTTAAAATGACTAACAAGAAATGGGAAGGCAATTATGTTAAACAGCCCTCATCTCAAGTGCCCAAATCCATAAGCTCTGAGATTGAAATCCCTTGGGATTAAACCCCAAACTATTTTTCATTATAGTTTACCTTTACATAGGAGAGGGATCTGTCATTGCTTGATGCAGACTAGGAATGGAAATGCTACCTCCAGCCACTTGGCACTAGGCACAGCCCAGGTGCTCAGTCTTCCCCTGAATTGCTCCATATCTGTTGCAGTAGGCTTTGTTTTGCTGTTTTTAACTTTTATCTCCCATCTTTGCCTTTCTTAAGCTTTTCATCACTAAAGCATTGGGTAAAGTCACTCAGCATAATGTAATATACAATTTACAGGGCAGCTGGAGGTCATGGTGCTATGCAGGCTGTGGACATGTGGGAAATGCCTAGTTGGAACCTCAGGCTTAACCATGCTGAGCTGAGGGGACGGAGCAGGCTCAACATCATGTTTAATACCGTTTTAGCTGAATGGCTCAATGTGGTTGTATTTTAGAATGAATTTCCATGTGAAAACAGATTCTTTCTTTTTTTTTCTTTGCCCCCATCTCTCTCTCTGTGCTGCATGTGGTGCAGAAATGGGAACCAGGGACAAGGCACTGTGAATTAGGCAATTTCTATTCAGGAGCAGAAGTTCTTGAGAGAGAGCAGCATGTTTCAGTGCTTGCAATTTCTGGGGTTTTCTTGGTAACATTGTCGTGTTCATAAGAAACCTCTGAAGTGATTCTGCAGATAGATAAGTGAAGAGTGCACACAGTCATGACAAATTAAGGGCAGCTGAGGAGATTTTGCTTCCTATCCTGTAATTTTGCAGGAGGCTGCAACCGTTACCTCTCTCCTGCTTCTCCTGTACAGCCAGTTGCATTTTTGCTGGAGACATCCTTTGCCAGAGCAGATGGAACTGCTGTGTTTAGCTAGGCTCCATCCAGAAAATAACAGCAACAGAGCCCAATGCCCTCTAGCTGCAGAGAAAAACAAGCCTCAGATATACTTTGATGCTTCTGCAGGGGCCACCAGCCCTTCTTTGAAAAACACCAGCAGTTGCCAAAGCAGAAAGCGGGACGGGTGGGTGTGCGCGACCCGCTGCTGAGCAGAGGAGAGAGGAGCCTCCTTCAGGATAGTCCCAAAGTGGGCAATAGGGGATGAAAGTGCTGAATGAAAAATAGAGGTTACACTTTGAAAAAAACTTTTTAGCATTGGAGCAGGTTATTCTGCTTTTTGCAGTGGGAAGGAAAAAAAAAAAAGTAAGAAGCTAAACAAAACCCCTCCATGTGTTTCACTGGTATTTCTTCTGAGTGTCATCTTGACAGAGCTGTAATCTGCTGGTAAATGCTGAGGTCTCCTGGGGCAGTTCTGCTTTTGTGCTGCTTATGCAACAGCAGCCTGGCTGCAGCCCTGCTGCGTGTGCAGAGAGGGTCGACACAGATGGGGTCCTGCTTTGGGAAAAAGCCTCTGTTTCTGAGCAAAATCGGGTGGCTCTGCAAGGAGTGCTAAGATGGGCAGCAGCCCACTGTAGCTCCTTCCCATCCCGGGAGCCCTGCTGGGCTCTCTCAGGGCAGACACCCTCTGTGCTTCATGAGAGGTGAGTCTCTCCCATGGAGAGACAAAGTCCTCTCTGCTTGACCCCTCTATATATCTAGTAGGGGAAAACCTCCATGGGGACTGAAGGAGCAATGAGAAGCTCTTGTCAAGTGAGGTTTTTGAGACTAGGCAGTGTTCAAGTGCTGAAGACTTGAGAGTAGGAAGCAGCTCTGCACAGCTGTTGAGTTAGACCTGGTCAAAATGAAGCAACCCAACGGGCCTTTTCCTTCTCCTGTTTCCCACTTGTTTGAACTTTTCCTGCATGTTTGTGTAAAGCAGACATGTTACAGCAAAGACGAGCCCGCCACATGCTCAATGACCAAGTCAGCAGGATGGGTCTGCCTTGAGCTAACCTGGTAGAGTTGTTGGCTGGTGGAACACAGTGGTGCGTTAAATCTTCTTTATACTGGACGTAGTGTCCTCTTTAATGGTATGTAGGTCATTGTGGACAATTTAGCCCTAGAATTTCAGACAGATGGCCAGATATCCCCTCATTATGGTCACTGTTAAAGAGCTATGAATGGCTTAGATAATGTTAATGGGGAAGATGCTTGTGTTCTCATCAGTGACCTACAAAAGCAGTTGGCTACAGGAATATTAACCTGGTTGTTTTCACGGCAGGTCAAAAACATGTCAGTGTTACTGTTCTTCCACAATGGAGGGAGTTACAATGCTGAGGAGGGAAAGACAACCATAGATGGATCATACCTAGCTGCCATCAGTAATGCCATTGTCGTGACGGCAAACTACCGGGTTGGTGTTTTTGGCTTCTTCAGTATTGGTAAGTCATGGATTTCTAGAAGAAGCACAAATATGGGCTAAATTGCATTCTGTAACACTTCTGTTTCTATTTTTCTTTTTTTAAAAAGGTGAGTTATTTTTTAATTTGAGAAACCTGTATCTTTCACTGATTATTTTTTTGGGGAAAAAATGGCCAAGAAATGGTGGGGACTTGATCTGAAGAGAAAGGGGAGAGGCTGGAGGCAAAGGGACAAGAACAAAAAAACCCCAAGCATCTATATCAAAACACTGGCTAGACTTCTGTTTGCAGATGAAACTGTGGATATTGAGTTTTGCAGGCACACAGAAAGATAGGTTAGGCATTACAGTTCCTGCTAATTTCAGTGGCCTGTCATTGTGGATGTGGTTTTCAATGTCTCTGACTTCCAGCTGTTCCATCCATGAAATTTTGCTAATGCTCAGTTGTGCCCGTGTCAGTCAGGGAGAGAGAGAGAGGGATAACTGCAGGTTAATGGTAAGAAGGCCATGAAAGTATAGCGCAAAGATAGTTGGTTGGTTCCTCAGTAATTCAGCCTGACTTCTCCTCTGAAGGACTTGGCATGTTTAATTTTAATTCTGTCCTGGACGTGACTGCACATTCGCGTGTTCTGTGCTTGCATCTCTTCCCCATACGCTAGTGTAAAGGACGCTTTTGCTCTCCTATTGCCTCCTAATACCAATTGCCATTGAAAATTATACAAATTCTCATTACATACAGGATTTTATCTTGTGCAAAGAGGCATGTACACATGAAAATGCACATTCACATCTCCCTAAACCTTTGTAGTAGTGCCATCTGGTCTTTGGGATTGGTTTTTGCATTTTGCATTTTATTAGATTTAAAGTTTAAGCAAGTGGGGAACACTTTTCTTTCTACCATCTTTCAATTCTGGCTGGGACAGGAGAACTTAAAGTAGATAGCCATGGAGAGAAAATGCAACAATTGCAAGTGGAGCTCTGGCTCTATTGGTCTGGTGGCAATCCTTGGTCTCTCTAGTGGACATTTTAGTACCTTTATAACCTTTAGGAGGTTATATTTGCCGTGTTTGCAAATACCAGACCTGCATACTTTGCCTCATGATTCTTTTGAGTATTTACTGCTAGTGACGCTGGGTGGATTTTGCCTAGTTTGGGGTTATAGCTGCAGCTATTGGTTATTGTTTCCCATCTCTGTTTTACTGTTTTGTTCAAAGCTCACTCCCAGCAAAGCCTGTTTTTCATTCAGTAACTAGAGAGCCGGCGCTACAAACTCCTTACTCATTTAGATATGAAGTTGGTAATAGGTGTATCTGGGGAAAGAATCACTGTTTTCATCAGTGCAAACCAGATGCTTATGAAAGTGATACCGTGGCTTCATTTTGGCTAGAGCCAAATGCAGTGCAAGCTTCCATTACGCAGCACTGCCCACGCGTTACCCACTAACCTCCTTCAGCCCTGTGAATCTCACCTAGGTTTCTTCCTAAGTGGAAACTGCTAACTGGGCTGAATATTATATAGCAGTATTTATATGATGGTCCATAATTTAGGGATCAGGAAAATTCTCCAGCCTCTTTTTCATAGGGAACTGCACACATATCCCAAAATGTCAGTGCGTGAGCTGAACGTACCAAATTTGCATTCCTGTAAACCTTCAGATAGAGGTGGTTCATTACGAGTAGGGAGTATTCGGGGGCCCTCTCCTTCTCTGTACTATGGAGCTGTGGCCAGGGAAAAGTGCAGTCTTTCCTGGCCTCTTCCCCTGTGGGAAATCCTTGGTGTGCATTTGGGAAAATCCTGTTGCTCCAGAGGGAACTGGAGCAAGTAGGAAAAACTCTTTGCAAGAGTCATTGGAGCAAACTAAGCACCACATTCATGGGAAGCCCTAAAAATTCCTTCAGTGCCATACTCCTGTCTCCCCTACATCCCCTTTAGTCCATGTGGGGATGATGAGGTGTGGTATGTTTGTACCAGGCTCCCTGTCAGCATGGATTTTCAGTCATACCCATCCTGGTGAGCAATGCTCCCACTGCAAGATCTATTCTTTGGTCCACCACAGTTTGGTGGAGCACCTCTGACTCCTGTACACGACCAGTAAACACTGGGGATTTTCAATGAAGGTTATCAAACTGGGTCAAATACTATAAGGGTTTTTCTCAAGACACAAACCAAATCCGTAATGACATTCCAGGGATGTTTCCATTCTTACTGAAAGACTAGGACAAATGCTGGTCCTTTGGAAGTTTTGCCATCAATTTCAAAGGGGGCAGGAGCTCACCCTTAGGACTGTGGGGGCATTAACAGCAGGACTGTTAGAAGGCCCTGAAGTTACAAACAAAAGTTATGATCTTGTAAGCAATATCAATTTCATTGTCCAACTAAGCAAAGTGCTGAATCCTCTCACGTTGACTTGTTATAAATTGCAAAGCTAGAAATGAAGGAGTTAAATGGAGATTTTGGGGGATGAAGGGTAGTGAAAACAACCGAGTTCCTTTTGTTTGTTTGTTTGTTTTTGTTAGTTCTGCAGTTGTTCTGGTCTCTCATTGACAGGGCTTTTGCAAGCAGTCAAAGAGCTCTTATTCTTCTAAGAGTAAAGGATGTTTCATTTAATTTGCTATCACATTAATGTTGCAAAAAGTGATGCACATTCTTACTAGTGCCTTCACCTCTTGCTCTGCACCCAGAACAGTTAAGGTGAATTGCCAATATGGATGGCAAGAGTATGGAGAAGTCAGTCATGTTTTTAGGCCTGATTCTTTTAAGAGTCCATGAAGTCATATAAACCAGGATGATTTTCATGCTTAAATTTAGCACTATTATTCTTCTCCAGTTCAGTAATAACAGAAATGCACATGCATGTCCTTGTTTGCTTCCTTCTGAACACTGGTTTCTTTTCATTCTCCTGTGGTCCTCAGGAATGTGATCTTTTTCTGCAAAAAGGCAATGGAAAAGATTCCTGGCAGATATGTTTCTTTTGGTCTAACTACTGTGAATGTCTGTGCATGCATCTGTTCCCCAGTGTGGTACATCTCACAACCTGGCTGTGGTTTTTGCCAGGGCAAAAGGAACTGGTTGTATTTCCCTTCTTGGTCTTGTTGTTTAGTATACCGGTAGCAAGGCACATTGTGTGGCTAAAACATTTACATGGATTTCACTTCCTCTGGGGAGGTTTCACGAGGCATGCAGCAAGCCCTTGAAATGAGGTTTCCTTTTTAACAGCATAGAGTAGGCTTATAGCTGGATTGAGAATCCTGGGAACTGGTCGTGGTGTGCAGAACAAACTAAGAAAAACCTAAAAACTAAAGCAGGAAAGTTTTTCCTCCATTGCTTCACTGGTGTGGCTTGGCCTGATCATCTGAAACTATGGCTATAGGTGGAAGGCTGTAGTTTCTGGGGCCATTTAGTTCTTGTCTGTCCTACTGAAAGGGCATTTATAGTGATGGCTGTTGTGATGTGGGTATCTGTAAGATCTGCAAGGCTATCAATAATCTGGTCTCCTCTATATTCTATTCTGCTGCTTAAATTGGTCTCTATGATATCTCAGTAATTCGTTACGGTAGGCATATGGATTTCTGCTACAGGATGTATACTTTCAGTTGCTCTTTGCCTGAGCCAGGGCTACCTGTCCATGAAGTGGTAGCTTTTTATTCCACTATCTGTTCATTTTGATTCACTAGTTTCTGAGCTTATGCTTACTTTAAAATTGTACTATTTGGTGTTGGCAATGGAAGAAACAGTTTCAGCTGTGTTCTATTCCTGGCTTTTCTGTCTTGTCTTGTTTGGTTTTTTTTTCCCCAAGTTTTAAATCTGGAGAATTTAAAATCATTAAAAATGAATGGCTCATTGTGGATTAAAAAGAAGTAGACAGTGAATAATCATTTTCTATTCCTTTCTTATGGACTGTGTAGGAATTACTTATTTCTGCTTTTGTTGATATAAAATTAAGCTTGCCTAAGGGTTTGTATCATTTGATGCTTTCAGCATTATTTTCCTATTAATAAAAGTACCAGGTTACCACTGGTTGGTGTTGAAAAGAAAGTAGTCTTTTCAGCGGTGATACCTAAGCATGGGGAGTATATGATTAATTATTTTTCTTTTGTTTTCATGGGAACAAAAATATGAATACATATAAATCAGACCTCTATCAGTTAGACATAGGTCAATCTCAAAGGATATATATGGAGATATTATAAATTATAAAATAATATCTGTACGTGTGTAAAGAAATGCAAGATGATATGACTTATAAATGATTGGTCCGACAGGGTAAGTGTAAAAGGTATGTAGGAAGCAAACAAATGCAATCAGGTGTACTCCAGGGAAACAGTCGATGATCCTTATGGGTCCCTTCCAACTTGAGAATTTGGCAAACACTCTGATTTTTTGTTTACATTTAATTCATGTTAAGATCGAGCTACTTATGTAGAAAAAGAATCTCATGGCCTGAAATTACGGATACTTGGGCCTGGATTCAAGTCTCCTGCCATGAGGTGTCCAAATGAAGCTTAGAAGTTGGAGTGTTATTTTTCTATGATCAGGACAGACAATTAGGCACCTCCAGGGATGCCTGGTGGAGTGGTAAAAACTGAAATGGAGTCAATCTGTAAAGTGATGACCTTGGAAGAGACCACTTCAGACGTTTAAACTCTGGTATCAGTTTCGTCAAAGTTCAGCTGCAAGAGCTGCTAAAAATGTAACATTTAATCAAAACTTTAAATGTTTATAGTTTTATTTCTTTTCAGACCTATTTGTTTATTTTCCACAATAGGTTCTCCTGAGGCGAGTGGAAACGCTGGCCTTTTGGATCAATTGGCAGCTTTGAAGTGGGTGCAGCAGAACATCGCTAGCTTTGGGGGAGATCCAAGACGGGTTTCTTTAGGAGCTGACCGTGGTGGGGCAGATGTTGCCAGCATTCACCTGCTCACAGAGACAGCGGATATGGACCTCTTCAAGAGGGTGTTGTTGATGGTAAGTCCCATTCCTGCCACTTCAACTTCATTGTGAAAGGATGTTGTTACAGACATGAGGATGTTGCATTTTGTGGGTGCTGGTTTTATTTCATCCATACCTTGGCAGCACTAATAGGGCTGTTATTGCTATAGTTATTTTTCATCTCACCTGTGACTGCTATCTCCAGGAGCTGGGTGCTTCACAAGGATGTACAAGATGTGCACTTTGGTGATTGATTTAGTCATAGTAAGAATCTGGTTTTCGTCATTGTGGTTTTCTGTGTATTATATAAATAGTCTTCTTTCATAACTTATAGGTACAACAGGTTAGTTTCCATTCCATAAATACGGTTGTTGATCAGCAGTTTTTAGACTCTAAAACTTATGAGCCAAACATCCGCATGTTTAAAGTATCCAATCTTTTTATCTGATCTCATGACAGATTTCATTTAAAACAAAAAGCAAGTTTCAGAGAGAGAGTAAAAATCTGTTTACCCACAGGCTTGTTTGCTGTCAGCTTGGACCATTTTCACAGTCACCCCAAGTGATCTGTATTTTTACAGCCCTTCCCGTGTCAAATCTCAGGGCTTTGAGATCAACTTTGTCAGCGTCGATACTACCATTGATCTTTACAGCCTCAGATGAGAGTAGTGTGCTTGGAATCATAGAATCATAGAATAGTTTGGGTTGGAAGGGACCTCTAAAGGTCATCTAGTCCAACCCCCCTGCCGTGGGCAGGGACATCTTCAACTAGATCAGGTTGCTCAGAGCCCCCTCCAACCTGACCTGGAATGTTTCCAGGCATGGGGCATCCACCACCTCTCTGGGCAACCTGTGCCAGTGTTTCACCACCCCCAGCGTAAAAAATTTCTTCCTTACACCTAGTCTCAATCTACCCCCCTTTAGTTTAAAGCCATTCCCCCTTGTCCTGTCACAACAGGCCCTGCTAAAAAGTTTGTCCCCATCTTTCTTATAAGCCCCCTTGAAGTACTGATAGGCTGCAATGAGGTCTCCCCAAAGCCTTCTCTTCTCCAGGCTGAACAACCCCAACTCTCTCAGCCTTTCTTCATAGCAGAGGTGTTCCATCCCCCTGATCATTTTCATGACCCTCCTCTGGACCTGCTCCAACAGGTCCGTGTCTTTCCTGTGCTGAGGGCTCCAGAGCTGGACGCAGTACTCCAGGTGGGGTCTCACCAGAGCAGAGTAGAGGGGCAGAATCCCCTCCCTCGACCTGCTGGCCACGCTTCTTGTGATGCAGCCCAGGATATGGTTGGCCTCCTGGGCTGCGAGCGCACATTGCTGGCTCACATCCAGCTTTTCATCCGTGAGCCTTGATCTTCAGTGGAGGTTTATATATCCAGCAGAAATGGTACTTGGACAAAATGATCTCTCTGCTAGCAATGTTGACTTGGAACACTGGGCAGAGGAACAGAATTCTTGGTCCAGGAAGCCTCGGGCCCAATTAAATAAAATATTGCCTTGAAAATGATGACATCTCTATTCACTACTTGATTTTTCTTCAGTGTGCCCTTGCTCCAGGAAACATAACTTGCCTTTTGCATTCCCATGTCTCAATAAGATTATTTTAATTGCATCACTCTAGAGGGGAAGGCGAGGGAAGTTGTTAAAAACTGCTGTCCAATAGTTGCTTTTTTGTGTCATTCTCAGATAATTCCTCACACAGTTCCTAGATTTTTACTCAGCTCTTGGCATAGCAGTTTATTTGCTAGTAGACCCAGAGTCTTTTTCTCTCAGCGTACAGTTTCATCCTACTCTTTCTCTGAAGTCACAAACCCTTTACTGACATGGCTCAGGATGGGGCCCTGTGAAAGCTGTAACAGGATACAGTGCAAGTTACCAGTTGAGGAACTGATGAAAGGGAAATGCAAGGACCTCTTTGCTTATCGTTATTTCTGGAGTGTAGTTCCACATTATATCTTTTCTTTTATAAAATAAAGTTTGAACTCCTTCTTTCTCCTACAGCAGGACATCAAATAATGGAAAACAGTGGCAAGTGCAATGAGTAGGCAGGTGCATCAATTCTTCCCACTAATCTAGTGTTTGTAACAACAATTTTCTTACTGGGACTGTGCAGACCACTGTCTTGGCAAAAGCAGGATCTCCACTTATTTCAAAGTAATGTTAAGTATTTGTCCTTACAGTGTCACGGTGGATTTTGTTTTCTTGTGTAATACACTGATAAAATAAAAAGCAAGCAGTAATTGCAGTAGCTTAAAAATACACTTTATCTTTTTTTTTTTTTTTTTTTGGTAATGAAGTGATACAGAATGCAACTGTTGGTTTACTCAGATTTCTCACCTAGAACTCTTGTAAAGGGATGCGTCTTGGTTTTGTTCTATACACCAAAATCATTGCGTACTTTTAATTTTACTGTAAAAAAAGGAGGTGCACACAGACTAAGAATCATGAAACTGAGAATATATACCAGATATAGCTTTCCTGAGGGAAAATCCCACGAAGCAATACAGCTTTTCTGCAAAACTTAGTTTTGTGCTCCTTGTTTGGGTCTTTGTCATGCATTAAAAAATGATAGTGTTTCTTAGCATGCAGAGACATGTGATGTATGAAACTTTCCCTACAAGAAGACATGCGCCTGAAATAGCAAAATGCTTTTGAGTTTCCTATGTCTGCCCTATAATAGATTTTGTTTGGAACAGATCTGAAAAAAGATTGTACAAAATCAATGCAAAGCTGTCATGGGGACTTTTTATAACTTATTTCATCTTTCAGTAGTATGATTAGAAAAAAGTAGTCTCAGTGATTATGGTCTTGTTTTAAATCATTTAAGAGCATTAACATTGTGTTTGACTTCATCTTTTGATTAATTTATTTATTTACCAGTGTGATTTTGATGTAGAAGAGTGGATTAATGGTATGGATTGCCTCCATCTCTTGCAGGAAGCTGTGGAGAGCAGATATGTTAGGTGTCCCCTCCAGGCATTCCTTGGTGGGTGTCAAGAGGAGAGCTCCCAGGCTTCCTCCACCCAATGCAAGGGAAGACACCAGGTCCTTCCTGGCTGTGGAAGCAGGTCAGCCAGTGGTGGAAAGAGCAGATTTATTGCCCTGCTGAAAACTACTGCAATCAGGTGCAGGGCTGTCTGACATGGACTCTAAATATCCCTGATCCTATGATTACCTACCCTTTAGATCCCCTTTCTTCCCCTTTTTTCCATCTCCTTTTTTTCCCCTTTACCAGCCTCATTCCCTCTCAAACCAACCACCTCTGATTACTTTTTCTCCATTGGTCCCAGTTTTGCTACATCCCTACCCAAATTTGGTATTTCTGATACTGTTTCTTAAATAATCTCAGATTTGTATAGAATCACCTCGGTGCTGTCGGCCCTTGCAAGATTGTGCTTCACAAAAGGTCCCCAATACAGTCTTTCAGTTATTGTGAGAAATGGCCAGATCTCACAGAATTTCCCCATAACCATCTGTGACATCCAGCCATCCCTTATGGCACAATTCATAAGTTTTTGTCACCTTCTCACATCTTTACTGTGAGGGTGACCGAGCGCTGGCGCAGGTTGCCCAGGGAAGTTGTGGAGTCTCCATCCCTGGAGATATCCAAAAGCCATCTGGACATGGTCCTGGGCAACCAGCTCTAGGTGGCCCTGCTTGAGCAGGGGGGTTGGACCAGGTGACCTCCAGAGGTCCCTTCCAACCTGAACCGGTCTGTGATTGTGTGAACCTGTCGTCATCAGAACATGTCTTATCCCCTTCCTACAGAGCACGTTCCAAGTGCTGCCCAGCTACATGGGCTCTTGGATTCTTTTGTCGCGTTCTGTGAGAGATACCTTCTGGCAGTGTCATTGCAAGACTGGGTGTTTGTACTAGTTGCATGCTAGGTTTTCCATTTTCTAAAAGCAATACAAAGTAATTACTGGATATTATTTTAATGAATAAATACAAGTCATGACTTAGAAATCTGTAATGCTCCCTATATACATTTCACTGGATAAAATGCAGTCACCACAACATATTAATCATCAGTAACAGTAATGAGATTATACAAACGCCTAGAGTTTGTTTTGCTTTGTGATGTTCAATGTTTACCAGCCAAATTACATTCATCCTTTAAGTTCTGAAATATGTTTAAATAGGCTGTGAACTATTTTGATCTCTGAATCTCTCTTGCTAGTGCAAATAATCTGTTACAAGATCTAAAGAGCACACAGATTTGTGCTAAGAAGTATTTACAGAGGAAATATATATATACACACACACACATATATATATAAACCCACACATATATATATAAACCCAATTCCCTGTCTCTCCAAACCTTCATCACTCAAATGTGTGCAAAAAGTTATGACAATGTTAGATTGAAAAGATCTCAGCTTGAGAACATAGATTGCAGCATTTTACACCCCCAGATGTGAGTGATTACTTGATTTAGAAAGCAATCACAAGTCAGGTTCAAAGGACCATGCTAGCTGCTCCTTTATCATTTAGCAAAGGGTACACATATATAGAAAAATTCTCTGATTCTTGAAATTTCAGATAACCCAGTAACAAATCTTTAAGCAGTTTGATGAAATGTGTCATTACTATTTGACATAACTCTTTTCAGACAAGAAATTCAGAAAACTCTTTAACATCCACTGTTGCTGATTTGCTTTCTTAGTTTAATTATTTAAAAAGCTGCTATTAATATAAATATTATATATAAATATGGGGGTGCCTTCAGGAGATGAGGTTAAAATCTGGTCCTCTACACATAAAATGTCACACCTTTGCAAGCCTACCTTTGCAGTTAGGCATGGTATTACCACATTTTACTTTTTACTTAAAAACCCCTTTGTTCTCTGTTGTATATCTGCTAGACTATGAGCAGCTGTGTTATGCTTTTGGATATGCCTGTACTCCCAGCTCAGGGCTAAGCAGGAACTGCTTTTCTCAGTGAGTTAAGCCTGTTCTTAATTTTGTGACCACTTTGTGACACTGCAGGCCATTACCAGCAGTTGAATTATGTGTCACTTGGAAAGTCAATTATTTTCATTTTTTCTCCTGAAAGGTAAAAATGATGGAAGTATGGAGTCAATATAATCAGGTGTTTCTTGGATGCCAGATGTCAGATACTTTCTTGGGGTTACTGATGACTTTCTGACCCACTGTCAATGACAATGAATGATACTATATGGAGAAGAAAAAGACTCCTTTTCTCAATGTAGGTAGGTTCTGTAAAGATGGTTTTCGGCCTTGTGGAGAATACCAGAGTAAGACTTAATTTAAGTTCTTGAGCTGTAGTTAGTCCTTCCCCCCACCTTTGTACAATGGTGGGCATCACCCTTGCTGAAGAGTCATCTGCCTCACTTGGCTCTTGACTTAGAGTCTATCTCAGTTTATCCTGCTTGTGAACAGGTTCTAATTTCAGGTGCACTGGGGACGTTCCCAGCATATGCTGTGGCTGAGATAGCACCTTTAAGAAGGTCTCTGGTTAACATTCAGAAGAGGAAATGCAGAAGCATTGCCAGCATTTAATCATCATATCTCTCAGCTGTCGAAGGACTGCAGGACCACAGAATGATCTGGGTTTCTCTTCTAACAGTTGTTAGAAGTTGATTTTTTTTGTCCGTCAGTTGTTTTTTTTTCCCCTGGTTGTCTTACATTTAGTCTTCATAGTATGTAGGTGGCAAGTGAAGGGTACTCTTACGTTTGCTTCCCGTGTATATAAGAGATTGGGCTTTCTTCTTTCTGGCACTTGCAAAAGAAGCATTGTCATCCCCTGTTAAGGAGAGGTAGGAAGCGATACTTTCCTTCAGGCCATAGCTGAGACAAGAATCATCCATTGCTGCCAGGGTGCTTTCAGTATCTTCAGTCACCTCCAGCCTTTAAAAGAACAAAATTTTGTTACCATTTCAGCTACTTGAACTGAGCCTATTAGTATAATATTAACAGCTGTTAAACCAAATTATGTTAATTTTGTTGTATAAAAAATTTCCTGTCTCATAAATCACCAAACATTTCTATCACTTAGTGATTTTCCAAAATAATCAGTACAACAGTAGTATCTAAATATTTTTCGGCATCTAAAAAGGAAATAACGTCTATCTACTTTCTCTCTTTCTTCTTAATCTGTAGGAAAAATGGCCTCGATACTGCACAAAATTTTCTTGCATCTGTAAGCAAATGAATATGCTTTGTGAAGGAAGGGTAGTGGAGGGAAATTTACACTTCAAAAACAAGAGGTCCTTTTGTTTCTGAAGGTGGTTGTTTCACCAGCTTCTGAAACCTGACCTACTTTCTCTAGTTGCAGTCATGATATTAGAAATCTCATGAGCCTTGAGTTGGGCTGTGTATTGAGAGAGACACAGCAGGAAAGATTTATGCTGGGATAATGTGTTCATTGCACCTGTGCTGCTTCATGGATGGCCACCATGTGAACAAGGGGAAGCCATTTCTGACTACCAGGGCTCACCTGTAAGCCATTGCACGTTAGTGTGCCATTGGTGGTGGATCTGGCTAGGCTTTATGGCCTGGCTCTTACTCCTGCCCCCTTGGTGGAAAGGACTCTTGAGTCCTAAAGGGACTGCATATGTGGCCTGACTCTTAGCTGCATAGGAGAAATGATTTAATGTTAACTATACTTTCCTTCAAAGTTAGACCAAGATTATCAGTTAGAGAGCTGGACATCCAGTTTTCATGGGTTAACCTGCTGTCAGCAGCTTTGAAGATTGTCTAATCTTTAAAACTGGTCTCAGGAGAAGGAAATGGCTGTTTCTTCTGTGTTGTAAGTACAAGTATATACAAGGCTGGAAAAAAAAACCTTGTTGTTTCTGGCAGCCTGTGTTGTATGTGGTACCTGTGAATATTTCTCCAGTTGAAGTTTTTATTCCGCATCACCACAGGAGGAACTTGATTTGTTGCGCTGTTGTTGTTAGTGCACTGGGTAAGACAAGGTGTTGTAAGGACACAGCAGAGACCATCAGCAACTTCTGAACAGGGAAATGAATACACAGACAGTTAATCTTTGCTCACTGTTATCTTCACTGTTTTCCTTCCCTGGTGCATGCTCAAATAAACAGTTTTGGACACAGTAGTATTAGTCACTAAATTGTGTGTTCTCAGCAAGGACACTGTAACTTAGGTTAAAGGCTTAACTTTCTCCTTTCCTCATACCTTTGCCTTTTAATTTATCATGGGTTATATTTCCCGCAGTACAAGTGAGGAACTGAGACACAGAAAGATAAAGTGACTTGCCCAAAGTCTAGAAGGAAGTTTGTGACACAGCAGGGACTTAAACCCAGGTTTCCTGAGTCCTCAGTGAGTTCTGCTTTTGCCTCCCATTGTCTCAGCCATGCAAACAGAGCATAAAATAGATGCAAGATGGAACCACTCAAATGATTGGATTGTATGTGCACCTATTCTGCTGTGGAACATGACTATGGAATGAATCAAGGTTCACATGTTACTTTCATCTATGTTTCTTCTCTCTGTCCTCTTCTCCTTGCTCCCCTAGGAACATTGCATATGTTGTTCTGCCCAAGTAGAGAACATCGTGGCTGAACGCTAGTGTTTTACATCTCTGAGCCTTATTTCAGGGTGAGATTGTGTATCACCTCATGGTGGGGGAAGGAGGAGAGCTAAATCTCACTATGTCTCCTCTTACACCTATAACTCAAGTAAAAATGTTAATTGTTATAAGTTTTGGGTTCTGCCCCACCCCGAATTTTGGGCTTCGATTATTTGCTTCTTTCTAAATGGAGAAAGGTGTCAGCTAACTAAAATGTAAGGAAGAAAAAAAAGAGAGAGAAAAAAAAAAAAAGAAATTCCTGTCCAAATTCTCACTCCTCTGTTTATATCACTGGACTTGAAAGTTTCTTTTGTATGTTTTGAATGTGAATATGGCTTTTCCCCCCAGTTTATCAGAGTACTCTTTGGCCAACACGCTTTTTCATTTACCTATGAAATATGCAGGTATGGTAGCTTTACACTTTTAAAATTACAGAGTACCCATTACTAATTAAAGCACAGAAACTATTGTTCTCTTGTAATTTTTATGCAATTGACTTATTGCAATCTTCCTTCCTCATTTTAAAATGTTCTCATTTTAATGCATGGTAACTGCAACCGCTTAATTGTGTTGCTTGTCAAGTTATCTCTCTGACACAGGTTAAATTGCCATAAACCTGGAAAACTATCATTGAAACAGGTGTCATCCACTGGACTGATATTAGTAAAAATGGCAGCTGAATACAGATTTGAGCTAACAGCTTGAGCCCCTTGAGATAACTTCTGCTGATAAAATCCAGCCATACCCTTCTAAAGTAATAGGGAAGAAACTAACAACATTTCTGGGAATTTTCTGCTGCAGATAAGGTTGTGTGATGTAGTGGTTCCTGAGAGAAACGTGATTGCAGAACCTGGTCTCGCATGTCCTGATGCTATCTGTCTGTCTATACGGTAAATAAATAAATGGCAGACATGTCCATGCCAGTAAACAAAGTGAGCCAGGAGTTGAACTCTGTCCCTGAGATCCAGAACCATGACTTGCATCTGTACAGCTCAACATTTTTGTACACCCAAACTTTGACTTTAGCTGTGCTCTGAGAGGGGCTGGGCATCCCTGGCCTGTGCTAACCTCCAAACTGTATTTGAAAGCTGTCTAGGGAAGTGCTAGACACTAGTGTTTGGACCAAATAGTGTTAGGGACGGCTCTATTGACATGGCCATACAATATCATATACCAATACGGGCAGAGCCTATCTGTCTTTATTTAGCTGAGTTCTTGGGTTGATTTCAGTTGTACTGTTAAGGGTAGCATATTTGTATTTAGGATCAAAAATAAAGTAAAAGACATAAACCAAAAGTTTTTCTGTTCCTTGTTCTGTGGCAGCAGTTGCAAGTCTCGGACATAGGCAAAATTTCTTGTTCTGGAACTTTGATAGATAGTTTTACAGTTGCCAGTGGAAAATATGTTTATTCTGCAGTTCTTTTTACCTGAGTAGTGATTCACAAGGTCTTCAAGGCACTGAAATGTTTGCCGTGGAGAGATGTAATACCAGTTATTTGGAAGGCGGAAGATCCTGTAATGTTTCACTTGCCTGTGCCGCACCGACAAGGAATATAACCCTGAAGAAAGAGGAGAACTAATTACCCCAAAGTAGGGCCCTAATTCTGGACGGATAGCAGTGACCACAACCAGAGTACCTGTAAGATGTGGTGCCATGATCCAAAAGGTCCCAGAAAGATCTGAAAAAAGCTGAGTGGCCATCCTAATTTCTACTTATGTAGTATACTTTATATATATACTTAAGTATAACAAAGGGAATAAAGGGCCCAACATCAGGGGCTGAAATTTTGATTGAATGTAAATTTCTGGTGTGTTTTTCCTTTATTTTTGCTAGTATGGGATTTTTTAAAATGGTGTAAAGGAAATAGGCCTTTACAGAAGTTGTTTGCCTTCCTCTGAAGAGGGGGACCAGACTTACGTGCTGGTACGCTGCTTTAGTCAGCTCCCAATAATGCAGTAGCTGATACTTGATAATGCAGTCCTGGCAGGAGATGACAGCTTGGATTTTCCTGTTTCTTTGTTTAAAACTGTTGTGCAGCGTTTAGTTGGTAAGGACTGAATGTTGATCCTAAATTTCTTTGAATTTAGTATAGGTATCATGAAACTAATTAGCTTGTGGTATGCAAGAGGTCAGAGTAGATGATTTATTATTCCCTTCTAACTGTAGTATCATGCATGACATTAGAATGCGTTCTGGTGCTTCAGGAAAAGGGAGGATATCACATTGCACAATGGGAGATGTGTTCCCATGGAAGAGAATAAAAGTATAAAGTGCATACAGTACAATTCCCATGTAGCAACAGAATTGCTATGAAAGAAAACAAAATTGAAGGCATGGCATTTTTTAAAAGTAAATAAAAGAACCACCTGTTTATATAGGAAATGCACTTATCAGCCACCTCCACTGCTTGGTGTGTATTTTACAGCTTCTTTAGGCAATCTTTTGTGGACCAAGGCAAAGCTGTGACTTTTCCTCCATTTGAAAGGTCCCACTGCCTAATAAGCTTTGCATGCGACCAAAGTAAATAATAGTGTTTAAACAACTGTGTCTTGTTTGTGCTGATGCCTGTGGAACTTTCCATGGCCATCGCTAACCCTGTTTCCAGTACTGCTTTGTAACGTAGGTGACTGGTGAAGACTGGCATGCTGCACTGGGTGCCTTTGCCTTCCCATTACATACATTTTCTGGTTTCAGACTGATCCATATGAAGCAGGATAGGGAGTGAATTAAAAAGCTGTAAAACTGTTAATGCCTGAGATCAAGAGGGAAAAAATTGTATTTTCTCACCTTTCCTAGTTTCACTCTCTCTGATCATGAAGGAGCCAACCTTGGTGTTGGGTAGCTGTAGAAGTTCCTCTGCTTTTTCTCTTCCCAGCCCTTCAAATAACCAGCTGTGAAGCAGGAAAAAAACAAATTCTGAAATTTGGACACCAGTGAAACAGAGAGCAGCATGTGGCCGTGAAAGGGCAGCATTAGCCAGGAAAAGTGACTGCAAAAATAACACTGCCTTTCTGTAGCTATTCTCTCAACTATGTCCAGGCATATTTCCCAAATTTATGAAGAAAACCTTGCTGTCTTTGAGTTCCATTAACTTTTGTGAGACTAAGAGAAGAGTGAATAAGTTTTGGACTTATTAGGAAAAAACTTTTTGAGCTGCCTTGATCTGAATTGTTGGGGACGTATCCATGTGATATATTGATGGCATATCTGTGGCATTAGTTAAATCCCTCTTTTTCATTTAAACCACTTCTGTTAACCCCAAATTGTATTTTATTGTATCGTAAATAAGCCCAAAATAAAATGCAATTATTCTGTTTATGCTAGGGAACAGTCTAGCCATTTAAGTTAATTGGCTTTGTGGATAAGGGAAAGTGGAATTAGTCCTACTGGTTTTCAGCATAGCTTGGTGCACTGCTGTAACTGTAGGAGTTACTAGCACTTTATTTTAAAGTTGTTCTTGTGTGTTTGATCCAGTCTGCTATTGGCAAAATGGTCTTGGGGAAGCTTCAGACAGTAGCTTTCATTACCATATCTGTGCCCTGTCTTTGGGAAAGCATCTCTATTTCAGGAGGATATAAAAGCATATTCAAATTTAAGCACTTGCATAAATCACAGTGAAGTTCACAGTTCATATGCTTAAAATTAAACAGGTATTAAGACTTTTGCCAGAAAAGTTTTAAGTATGTGCTTTAATGTTTTTTTCCTGACTGGTGTCTAGGGCAACAAGAAAGCTCTGAACCTTCCTTAGCTCTTGCAGTGTGAGAGTTTACATTCTTGAATAACTTAGTCTTTTTATTTGTTCTTTTTGGTCTGTTTTTCATGAGCAACTCTAGCTTAAATTTTACTCTTTGTAAATGTTAAAAATCCTTTCTAAATAGGGTGTCTTTGTTGATGTTTTAAAATCAGAGATCAGTCCATGCAACTTATATGATATTTGAGGGGTTTTTGACCCTTTCCAGCATTTAAAACTAGGATTTTCCCTTTAATACAATTTTTTTTTCATATAATAAACTTAGATGTGGATTTGATGTTCTCAGATTTCAAAGGAACTATTTTAGACTGTCAATAAATAAAATTTCTGTCTGTCTAGTCACTGTTGTCATTGTTTTGATTATGACACTGAATAACTAATCAGGGCAGTGTATGTAGAAACATAGTGTTGAAAGGCTATAGGAAATGCATTTACTTACCCGTGGTAAACCTTTGCTACATATTTTCCTGGAATATAGTTTTCTCGACCTGTTGTAAGGGAATGGACTCTCCACCAGCCTCCTTCACTGTGTGAAAGCAAGAGAAGGGATATTTTCAGATGTACTTTCAGAGCTTGTCCTCATTTTTGAAATTAGTTAAGACATACAGATTAGCCTGTAACCTTCTGTCTGTGCTCCTGAATCTACATATTCAGAAAGAGACCCAAGTTTGTTTCATTTACGGTAGTTCCACTTCTAAACCTACATCAGGATTAAATTTGGATGCAGAAATAAGCTACATTTGTTCCATTTAAGTTACGTAAGTAATAAAATATTTTTCTGTAGTTAAAAGAAGAAGGGTAAATACTCAGTGGTTAAGCCATGCTGTGCTCTGCCTTCCCACAGCGAGACTTGTACTGGTATCCAAGACGTTCAGTTTATGGCTGAGTATGCTGTGTCTGGACAGTCCTGTAGTTACTCCTGTAACATCAGGGTGGAGATACTCAGCAAATGGACCCTGTCTGCCTGGGAACAGGTTTTCAGTCTAACAGAACCTGGTTCATGGTTTGCTCTTTTACTTTTCTTCAATGAGTTGCTGACCACACTCCAATAAAAAAGACCTCATAGCTGAAACTAGTTGACTAGACATATGTTTTTTCACTGATATATCTTAGGTTCTTGCTGTGATACTGAATGCTGGCTTTGGCTTTTGAATCCCTTAGGAAGGGCAGGGTAACAAGAATTTTCACAGGGATGCTGCGGAGCTTTAGTGATTAGCGCCAGGACGCTGATGATTGATGGGTTCTCTCCACCTTTTCCTTTAAGAGTTTGAATCCAAATAATAGTGTGTCTTGTGTTTGAATGCTGGTTTTGTGGAGGTTCACATAAATGCTCCCAAATAACGCCCGGACTTCAGACCAGAGTCTCAGTGTATGTCGAAACAGCTGAGTTGAAAACACTTAGGTTAAACCTCCTGAGTTATAGCTGCTGGGACCATGGTCCAGAATGTGTATGTTGAGGGGGAAAAAGGAAGTGTCTATTGCTTAGAGCTGGAAATTTCAGGGCCCCACAAGTGTTGTTTGTGGGTTTCCAGCTGACTTGAAATTGTCTATGAGAAGTTTAGGTTATTTTGGTTTTTCCCCCCACAACTCTCCCAGACAGAACCAAGAATTGCAATAACAAAAAACCTGAGAGACTCAGCATCTCCCTCCCTCCAAACTGTAATATTACTGACCCTGAAAAGTCCCTATGATGATTAAAAGTCCCAAAGCAGCACATGTGTCCTGGAGCAGGAGCCACAGAAATTATGTAGATAATTTCTACATCTGGTTTGACTACTGCAGCTAAATGCAGTTGCTCATCTGGTAATGAAAGGTGCCTGACAAGCATGGAGAGCGGGAAACTGTGCCAGTGGTGCTTATCTAATCCTGCCAACCCAGAGCAGTCACAAATATCTGTAAGGAGTTGTATTTTCTATGGGGGTTCCATATATCATGTTCCTGGCAGGATTGGTGGGGCTGATTGCCACTACACGTAATTGCTTTGGTAGAAGGCTGAAAAGCTGCCGTTATAAAAGCAGTACGTGCTGCCTGCTTATGCTGGCTTCTCTGTGGTGACTCCTCATTGCTCGTGCTCTGGTCATGCCTGCCATTCTCTTCTCTTCCACTGCATTTTGCTGCTTTGAATGACTTGAGAAAAAGATTATACCTACAGCTTATGTGCAGCAAGAGTCTGCAGGCAAATGGTTCCTATTAACATCAGCACATACCCCAGTAGGGAAGAACAGGTCCTTCATTAGGACACTATGCTTTGCATAGAGCATTGGAGTGTCTCGTCTTCTGTGAACAAGCTGATTCAAAACAGGAAGAGGAAGGTTCCCATCAAGGCTTGCTTTGGCTTTTATTTACTGTTAGGAAAAGCTCTTGGTCACTGTACAACAGACAAACATGATAAAAACTGCTGCTACAGAAGCCTAGTTCTTTTAGAAGGTGTTCGTCCAGTAGATCAAACTATGCAGCACATGTATGCATATGATATGCCACACACATAATTCCCATTGATACGGACATATGTAGTTATGTGGTGTTGTGAGGGCTCGTAGCTGAATGAAAGCTGGGAGTGAGGCTTTAAGCTGGAATTTCCACGCTAAAGCAATTGTTGTACCATGTCGTGTATGTTACGCAAACTGCAGCAAGGTTTAAACAGTTAGAATTTACCAGAGAAGAATTCCCCTGGTTTAGGGAAGCTCTCCATCAGCAGAAAATTCATCTAGTGGTATTGTCTGAGCCTTGTGACCTCTAGGTTCAGGGAGGCAGGGAAAGCACTTTGTCAGCAGAACATAACTGCAGCCATTCTGGGTCAGACCAAAGGTCCATGTAGCCCCGTATCTTGATGCTGACAAAGGCCATTGTAGGTCACGGTGGCCTGGAGAAGAGTCTGAGAATTCATCAATCATCTGTGATACTTCTCTTGTGTACTTCTGTCCTATCATCTGTCATACTTCCCTTGAGTACTTCTGCCCTCCAACCATTTGACGCTCTGACTTCTTCAGGTAGAGAATTTTTTGTATGAATTTAGAAATCCTCAGAGGATTTCTCTGCTATGATGTGTCTGGTCTCCCCTTGAATCCATCTGCTCCACCAGCTGCAAAAATGAAATCTTTAATTTCTGTTTAAGCAGTGCAAACAGTGGCTGTGGGGCTGAGTAACTTCTAGAAGGTCACTGTGTGCCGATACAAGCTGTGCATAAAAGAATATTAGGGCTGCTGTCTTCCATTTTTCAAGAAGTGTGCTCACTCGTGTTTGTGGCAATTTTTGCACTGTGCTTAAGGTTAGTCTGAACTAGTGCTTTTAAGCCTACTTCCTTCTGGGGCTCATAAATTTTCAGAGTGGAACTGGCTGGGAAATATTTGACCTTTTTTTTCCCCCCACTAAGAAAATGCAGACTCAAAAAATTTAAGAAGAAAAAAAGCTATTTTTTAATTTTATTTTTGTTAGTGTTGCCTTAACTCTAGGGTGAAATTCTAAGACATAATCATAAAGGAGTTGTTAGATAAAAGGGTGAGAGAGAAAATGAGATACACATTTGACATAGAGAAATTCAGAATAATTTTCTTTCTCTATATGATTCAAACTATTTTTGCTCTTACTCTGTTTTCCACTAACATGGGGGGGATACTTTCTTAAAATAATTTTTCAAAGCAGAATTCTGTTTTGAGTCCTACTTTAGAATAGAGTCTGAATCCAGCTTCAGAAAACATGTCAGAGGAATCCAAGGATCAAAGAACAATCTGAAATCCCAAATCCTTAAACTGTAGGGAAATTTGCACCATGGCTATGCATCCTTCCTTGCAAATTCTGAACTCAGTTCATTTTGCTGAACTGCATCCAGTTTGGGCCAGGTGCATAAAACAGAGCTTTGCATCAATTGTAACAAAACCTAATTTAAAAAAAAAAATGGATCAACTTACTCTGATAGCACACGTAGTTTTTCCCCTACATGAAATATAGGTTGGCTTATGTCTGCTGAAGGATAGTCATAGAGGACAGCAAGGAAATCACTCTCCTGACCTGTTAAAGAAGAAACAAAATGTCACTTAAAACCAAGTTAGAGTTTTGAAGCAGAAATGGATTTTTCATTGTGTGTGTTATATTTTACATAGTAGGTCAAATGGGGAAAAAATCTCACTCTGAAATGTCACTTGATAAACATAAAGAGCTAAAGATGAGCCTATAACTTTATAAGAAGAATGTGAAGATATTAGAAATTAAAAAAAGTCATTTGGTTAATTGTAAGCAACTAAATTTAGACCGCTTTTTCTAGTAATTACCATATTTAAAGGACATATTCAGTTTGAAACTAGCAAAATTAGTAAGTATTTATAGTATCAGGAAGTAACCCGGTTTGATCAATGCCACTGTCTCTAAATGCCTCCAGCTACAATTTTGAGCCAAGCTGATGCATTACATTTAAGGAAAGGAAGATTCATGTTGAATTGTTCTATCATTTAACACCCCTGATAGTGATAGACACCTTTTCAAAGGTATAAAATTAGTTTAGATCAAGGGCAATGAGAGCGTGGCCATTATTGCCCATTTCCCACCACTTCTTAAAATTAACTTGATGAACAGCCAGAGCAGTTTGTTGTCCCTACCTTGAGTGGAAACTGTAGTAGACGTAGCACACGATGCCCTTATCTTCAATTAAAGAAGAGAGGCAACATGGGTGTTTATAATTAAATCATTGTACATTTGCAGAACTAAGGTCAGTAAAGAGATAAGAAGACCTTTTACGTCAGTTGGGATGACTCTGGGCCTTGCAGCACTGTGTAGGACACGTGCTGAGTCTCCTGGGTTTCTGAAGGATGGAGGAGGCACTTTGCACAAGACTGGGACTATCAAATGTTCAAGAGCTCCTCATCCAGCAGGAATCTGTGGTGCCCAGTAAATGCTGACAGGTGGGAGATTCAGAAATGTGTCATGCTGGGTGTTTTGAGCTCTTTGGCAGAAGTCCTGGCAGCAGAGATCATGCAATACGCTGCCTGCATTTCTCCTGGAAGTGGGTCCCTTCCCTCTGCATGTCGCAGTACTCTCCACCAGCACACGGAGAGACAAAGCTTTCCCTCTGCCTCCAGCAGGGTCAGTGCCCCGCTCCTTAGTCATATCATCTAGCAGTACATTTGCAGAGGTGGTCTGATCTCCATACTTGCCCACTCTGTGCAGCTCAACATGTGCAAAAATGGGAATGAATTCAGGGGAGAGGAGAAAGAAATTACCCAGAGAGTTAGACACGCTTCTGTATCTTGTTAGATTTTCTCACTTAATATAGATTCCTCATCAACTTGTCTTTAAGGAAGACGGTTTTTTAGGGAAACCTAGAAACAGCATCCTGAATGAATGCTGAGGGTGGCTCTGTGTTTTCAGCCTCTGTGTCCCAGGGCCTTACAGATAACTCACAGTGATAACGATGAAAGGCTGAAAGAAACACGCAAGTCTGCAGAAAAGAAATATTTTCAAGAGGAGGGATTTTACACTGGTTATCCTTACAGCAGTGATAATGAGAATATAAGTGGTAAGGAAAATATCCCATATCTGTGGTTTAAAGGAAATAAAAAGCAGTGTTTTCTCAGTTGATTTTGAGTAGCTGTTTGTTGCTATGTTATAGGGACTTGTGTTATGCAAAGTAGTGGGTCATTTTACCTTAATACTCAAACTGACTGTAAACATTTTTAGTCTTGCTAGCCTTTGCCCATTGAAGGAGCCCCATGATACAGTTAGTGAGTATCCTTATGGACGCATAGATGTGTAGAGTCTGGAATAGACATTGATTAGTGTTTAGTATTAGTATTGCCATGGTTTTCTTAGTTGATTAGTGTCACTGAATTAAACAGAACTAGTCCAGTACCTTTGTATTAATCAGCCAACTGCCGTGATTAGTCTACTGTAACTTATTATATGATTAGTTCAACTATACTGAAGAAATTCTGTGCTAAGAATGCCTTTGATTGCTTCCCTGTTCTGCACTAAAACTTGAGAGACACCTTCTCTGTCTATGAAACTGCTTAGTACCTGAAGGCTAACAAGACCTAAGTATTCATGCTGAGTCTTTTTCAACAAAGCAAAATCTTTACCCAGGATTACAAGAAATATATGCCAGAAAGTACATTGTAAGAATTGCAGCATGAGGATAAAGTGCCGACGCTTAATTTCTCATTGCAGATTGTTAGACAGCAGTTCTACATGGAATGTCTTTTTTTTTTAGCTTAATGACAATGCTTTTAGCAATGTTTTTTTTTTAAAACTTATGCTGTTTATTTATAAATGTTTTGTTTCCATAGTGAAAGGGTGGAAAACAAGGTTTTTTTCTGCTCTCCTTCCTTGCGTACCGGTGGTTTGCATTTCGTTATGCACTGTGGGGTATGTGACTTTTTCTCTACTCTAGCGAGATCTGTGTTACTTTGCTTACACTTTCATCTTTATATTCGTTTTTGTTTCAATTTTGCACATTAATTTGTAGTCCTGAAAAGGAAGGAATTAATCATAGTGTTGGCTGCTACATCCATGCAAATGTTACCACTTAAACTACATGTACTTACATTAGAGTGAAAGTAAATGGGTTTTGTATTACCCCTTTCAATTAACCTTTCAACTCTCTTACTACACACAAGGCCTCATTTTAATTGGTATTTAAATCAAACCTCACTGGGTTTTTTGGTCATGTAAAATACCCCACCGCACTCTGCAACATTTCACAGAACCCATACTAGCTCCTTTCAAACACAAAAGCCTCGAAACAGGGACTAAACAAATTACACTGTTTCTCCACACCTAAGTTTCACAGTGATCTAATAGATTTGATCTGATGGGCTCCCCACACTTTTAAGTTGTGAAAGAAAAAAGAAGATTTGCCTGAGTTTTTCTAACGCAAACTCTCCTCCACAGTGCTAGTGTAGGTTACATCTGCAATGGAACAACTCAAAAGTTAGAGTGGAAAGATCGAAGCACAGTCATTTCCACTGAATCAGGTGTTAATTCTGGGGGTTTTTTTTAGGAGTAGGAAATGAATATGAAATACATGCTAGGTTTAGATGTCTGCATCCCTGGATGTCTTGCAAAGTGTGAGACTGAATATTGCATGCTTCAAATTATTCATTTTGAATGGACTATGAAGCACTATTAGAGAGAAGGGAGAGTGTAGGCAGAGCAACCAGATCCAGCTCATCGCCTTCAAAAAACGCTGTGCTGTGCATGAGCGTGGTCCCTGTCTGGAGTGGGAATGAGCTGCTCAGAGCTCAGCTGCCTGCATCATCCCAGCTTTACTGTCCAGCAGAAATGCTATGATTTATGGCATGGTGTATACTGGAGAGGGTAAAGGAGAGCACTCGTGTGTGTCTGGGAGGCTGTCTGCGCAGCAGCCGTAAGGTGTGGCTGCAGAGTCGCACTGGTGTACCCAAATTAGATCTAAACCAGCCAGCTTGGGAACTGAGAGTTACACAGGTGCAGCTCAGTAAGGATTAACCCTTGATTCAGGGTCCCAAGGGAGGAAAGAGAAGGGGGTGGGCTCACAACCCCTCATGACCCCTTGTTGCTGTAGCTACTGTGTTATCAGTACCTAGGTTATGCCAGGGATGCCCATAAAGCGTGCTTTCAGATGGAGTGCAGTCATATTTGGAGCCCAAATGTCTCCTTGGGAAATGCAGCTTGTGCACTGTTCCCTTTCTCAGGACCAACACTGATGCACTGGAGGTGAGGAAAGCACAAGGTTTTGCTTTCAGTGCAGCTCTCAGGCAGCACGAGGGGTTTATAGGGGTCTGATGAACAAATTCACGCTGCAGATCAAGCCTGCAAACTCCAATTATCTGTTTTATTCCCCCTTCTTATTGGATATTCTTTCCTTTCCTTCTTTCTTTCTTTCCCTTCTGTTTCAGTCCTTCATTTTATTCAGTCTCACTGAAATGAGCCAGTGTAAAACCTGCTTTTCCTAATAACTATTTAGACTGTTGTAAGTTCGTGGATTGGATCCTCCACCTCACTTAAATCAAAGGTGGCTGTTCATGGCCTGGGGGAAGTCTGTATTTGGTGATGTGATTTGGAGTTTGGTCTGCTCAGGAAGACAAATAGATACAAACTCACTGGATTAACCCCAATATATGCTTTTAGTACGAAGTTCCTTTTCAAAAGTCTGTTTTCATTGGAT
This sequence comes from Aptenodytes patagonicus, assembly GCF_965638725.1. Classification (NCBI taxonomy): domain Eukaryota; kingdom Metazoa; phylum Chordata; class Aves; order Sphenisciformes; family Spheniscidae; genus Aptenodytes; species Aptenodytes patagonicus. Next base: position 8,436,080 of record NC_134950.1, on the reverse strand, counting down.
TTGGATGACAGTACTGTTTGTATTCCCAACTTTAATTAGCAACATCTACGCCATTATGAAAGATGCTGGTCTGATCCAGACTAAGAGTTAGATCCAAAGAGCTATGCAGGCTATCAAATCATAGAATCATAGAAAAGTTTGGGTTGGAAGGGACCTCTAAAGGCCATCTAGTCCAACCTCCCCTGCCGTGGGCAGGGACATCTTCAACTAGATCAGGTTGCTCAGAGCCCCGTCCAACCTGACCTGGAATGTTTCCAGGGATGGGGCATCCACCACCTCTCGGGGCAACCTGGGCCAGTGCTTCACCACCCTCAGCGGAAAAAATGTCTTCCTTATATCTAGTCTCAATCTACCCCCCTTTAGTTTAAAGCCATTTCCCCTTGTCCTGTTGCAACAGGCCCTGCTAAAAAGTTTGCCGCCATCTTTTTTAGAAGCCCCCTTTTAGTATTGAAAGACTGCAGTAAGGTCTCCCCAAAGCCTTCTCTTCTCCAGGCTGAACAACCCTACTTCTCTCACCCTTTCCTCATAGGAAAGGTGTTCCATCACTTTAATCATTTTTGTGGTAAAAAGCTGCCTTTGAGTGCTTAAACATAGGTATCCAGTGCAATTTCAGCTGTGTGAGTGTCTGAGCCATCCCTACAGCCTTGGCAGATGCCACTGCAGCTATGGGAGACTTGTTCTTTCCCCAAGTGGCAGCAGAAGGTCAGGCAGGATCTGACAAAGCACGTTTCTACATGTGCTAGACATGTAGGAGAGTGCAAATAGATCAAGCCCTGAATTCCTAAATGGGTAATTTCCCCTTGCAATCACTGTGCTATCAATGTTTCCTGAGTTATCTTTTAGGGTTATGTTCTATTTACGTCACTGGTAGGGATGCAGTTGTCTTAAGCCCTGCTAAATCCTGACTTTTAGCATGTGCAGGACCAATACAAACTTGGTCACAGCTATGGCAACGACCCCTCAACTCCCCTGCTCGTCAGCAAGGTCCTGCTCTGAGTGCGTGTATGTCTCTGTTTTGATGGTTATAGTATTCATGACAGCAGTTGTTGGGCATACCAACATAAGGCACTCTTCTTCACAAAAAAAAAAAATAGTTAGTTCATGTTATGGGCTTCTGAGTAGCCATTAACAGTATTTGGTCTCTGCTTTGTTAGGACCTAGGGCTACATGGCTGCCTGTATCAGATAGTTCTTGGCCATGCAAAAAGCAGGGCTGGGTTTCTTTCCAGCACTAATGAAACCAGGCTGATTCCCTATCCTTATAATAATGAGCAGCACAGCTGGACCATCTTTCATGAAAAACCCCAAAATTTTGATTAATGCCTTCCCCCTCTAAAAAAAGAAAAAACAAACCAAGACCAAAACCCAAAGCAAAAAAACAAAATTGTTTTCTTTTCCTCACCTTTGGGGAGTGATTTATTGCAGCTCTTGTACCAGCTGTCTGTCGAATTGTGGCATGAGAGCTGAGGCTGTACTGACTCTTCATCTACTTACTTGCAGTTTGGGAGTAGCAGGTCACTGAATCCCTCTTGCTTTCCCCCTCAGATGCCTGACCTCTACAAGCCTATGGGGGGGGAGCTTTGTAACCTGATTTTTTCACGTGTGGATGCACAGGCAGATGTGTTAGATCTCCCTTTGGCAGCTTGGCCTGTGAAATGTGTATTTCTGTATAACCTTTATTGATAAACCTAGTGACAAGTTGGCTGCGTGCTACTTTTAATGCAACTGTCTGACAGTGGACTTCAGGTTCAGTACAAGCATAACATCATTAAGGTTTTTAACCTTAAATGAAGCAAAACCAAATTTCAAGAACAAATTTGTATAAAATATCACACACAAGTATGTCAAAATACAGTATTTCTGGTTTCTGAAGTAGTGCTTCAGTGCTTTCTAAATTGGAAGGAAGGTCTTTCAAGGAGCACCAGCAAATAATAGTTTTGACATTTGGGTTTTTTAATTAAAGTACTTCTTGGAAAACGAGCTAGAACGTACCTAAAAATAAGCACTGCCTAGAGGATGCCCTCCTTCGCCCACAGCAGTCATGCACTTGCCTACTTTTACTACGTCAGGTGGATGAAGGAAGACACATGGAAGAATGTGTCATAGATTTTGAACATTTTTTTTCTCTTGAAAGAAAATAAATGAGTGCTTACCCATTTGGCTCGACACATGTGTTTCTTCGGAGGCTCTCGGCGTTTTCACAGTATTTCCCATTGCGCTCTCTAATTCCGTCAAAGTTCTTCAGAACTAAATCAAAGGAGACACTGAAATTAAACATCAGAATAACACCTGCTGTGCCAACAGATGAGAAATGACCTAGTTTGGGTGTCTCCAATTTTATACAGTTTTGCTTTTGAGAACTCTTGTGTCAAATTCATGTGAGAGTTTTACATACTTGCTAAACTCTCACCACTTTGGTGCTTTTATCAGGGGAATAGCAGAAAACCACAGCTAGGGAAGTTGCCCAGAAGAACGCAATGTAGTAAAAGTTTCCATTACCAGCACCTCAGCACAATAGGAAGTCACAGTAAAGCCGTGCCCGTACAGTCATTTCATATACAAAATGTTCTTCTCAGCATTTGGAGCTCTGAAGCTACAAAGAAATTAATTAGATTGACGTATCTGGTTTTCAGCGCTGTGTGTATATTATGTCGCTTTATTGCCGAACACTAAGAACATTGTTTGGTGTTTTTTTTTCTGATGAAGTTGTGCTCGCAGCAAATGTAGGCAGTGTTGTTTTTCCTCTTTTTTCTTTCTTTTTTCTTTTTTTTTTTAAAGTAACGCCTTGCCTCAAATTGTTTGATCTCAAAACACTCCTCCTGCATAAAGCCAGAGGTGCAAATTCTTCAGATACTTGTCTTAAAAAGTCTTGGTGGATGTACAAGAAACAGTATCAGACAACCGTGGAACTAAATATTGTGAGAGGGACAGTTCCTTCTCATGGCTTTACTGCACCCATCCTAATTCTCCCTGACAGAGGACAGAGAGAAAAACCCTTTGGATGTGGAAGCTGTCTCATGCTATGGTATATTTTCAGAGGCAGAGTAGAATAAGTTATATTTTTGAAATTGTTCATTAAAGCAAAATAACTCAACACCGCTAGCTGATAGGTAATTATTTTTTAAAAATATATTTCTGTTAGTTGCCCTGTGAAAATGATAACGGGAGCTCTAGCAGCATCATGTGAGTATTCTGCATCTTTCAGTCTTTTCTAGCTTAAATATTTCAAAGATGATTACTGCATTTGGTGTGCTGCTCTTTACTTACAACAGGCTAGAGCCTGACGGTGTTAGCTGGAGAGGTGTCTAACTTGAGAAGCAGTACTGCTGAAATTAATGAGACTTTATTACTAATTGTCTTTTGGAATAAGCTTGGCAGAATTGAGTATATTGCTTAATACCATAAATTTTTGATGTCTTACAGTGAGTTCAGGAAGGCACCCTACAGAATAAAATGCCATTCAAAAGAAAGAGAATTTGTCTCTTATCAAATGCGGGTAGATCAGTGCTAAAACAGATGGTAATGCACAGTTTGACTCTACCTCATCTGATTTTTGAGCTTCTTAGTGCTTGTTCCCAAAGGCTCTTTGCTAGAAGCCTCCGTTTCACCGGCCAAATGGCACGTTACCCTTTCACTGCCTGCACTCAGGAACTAGCTTGTGGCACATCTGTAGGATGCAGCTGTGTCAGTGTCTTTCTGACAAGTGTCTGAAATCTGCTTTCACAAGAACAAAAAACTGTTTCATTGCCTGATATAAGAAGTCTAGAAGCTGAATTAAAAAGTAGCCTTAAATTTAAATAAACTATTTGGGTATTCATGTTTGAATAAAAGGGTCTCTCTTGATAGACAACACAAAATCATTCTCCATTTAAATGCACCTAAGTTTCTAAGACTGAAATTAGAATTCATTTTGGCAGGCACTGTCTACTTGCAAGATTATAATTTCCTGAACTAACTATGAATATTTTTTCACAAGACCCAATTTTAATTTCTTCAAATTTCCTGGGCATGGCAATAGAGAGCTCAACAGGGCTGAAAAAGTCAGCCAAAGAAGTGGGATAAATACCTGGACAGATAACCTCTGCTGAGCTCTGTGCTGTAGTAGCTGCATTTTTGCAGTACTTGAAAAGGGCAGTTGAAATCTGGCTAAGTGTATGGTAAGTAAGCTGCAGTTACCAAAAACTTTGTGCAATTCCAAATAGGTGCCAAGCATGGCAGCTTAAATATCTTATGCCCATCTATAATTTTAACACATGCAATTGTTAGATGAGAATAGTACTTGAATTTTGTGTCACAAAAGTATGGAAAAATAAAAATAATAGAGTCCTACCTCTATGTACCCCTTTATTCTGGGTCTTGGTATTTGAGGGCCAGGAGAGCAAGTCATCCTACTAGCGATCAGGCTCGTGACAGAGTGCTTTCAAAGGCTTTTTTCCTACTCTTAAGATACAGTGGATACAATTTTCAGGTGTGCCTGAGTCACTTTGGAAAGTGATACGTAGCATTTGTACATGATGGAAAGACTCCTGAAAACTTTACCTCACACTTACAAACTTTCTAAAAGCACGGCACATTCGAACAAGGCACCTTCATTTTTCTAGATGGTATTTAGGGGTCTAAACTGTAAATGTTGCTTTAAAAATACCTGAAGTGTTTCTGAAGGTTTGCTTATATTAATTTGTAATTAAACCACTTGTGGTCTAGTCCAGACAGATTAAGGACCGGAAAACAGGCATGTGCCTACTTTGTATTTTTTGCAGAGCACATCCAAAACTGGCCTGGCTCACTTCTGCCATACAAATCGTCGTTCTTCTCAAAGCACCTCTGAAGTCAACAGAACAGAACGTGCAGCTCAGCGCTGCTACTTTAGATGTGGAAGAATCTGACTTATGGAAAATACAAATGTTATAAAGTACTTACAGTAAGAGTGAAGAGCAATGACGTTTTGGACTTTGATGTCACTAGTGTGACAGTTTGCTGTGTCTCATTACCTTTTCCATCCTGTTTTACTGTCACTAATTACCATTGGTGGCAGCATAAAGTCTTGACAGGGACAGAGAGTTCAAGATGTTCTCTAGACTCATGGCAGAAGTGTTCAATAAAAATAAGCAAATGGAAAGCTGTGACCACTGCTCTTGATTCACTTATCCAAAATGATTAAAAGGAAAATGACAGATATCAGACTAGGTTTTACCACCAAGGCCACTTGTCGCTATGCATTTGGGCAGAGTAAAGGTTCCTATAGTCCAGTCAAAGGTGGTGGAGTGAATGTCCTGAGGTATGGCTCAACTCTCAGACATTTGAAAATCAGATGGAAATGGAAGAAATTGGAAGTTTTGTTTGAAACGGGGTGGGGGGAGGCAAAAGATTGTTTCTACTTGCTCGCTGGCAATGGCGTGTCATTGTTTTTAGAGTAACAGTGTATGAATTAGTATTCTAAGTATTTCTAAAACAACAGTGCACATGACTCTCAAGTGCGTGATAGAACTTAATGGCTTAAGTAGCTTGTGCTTGCATCGAGTATTGGCAGCGCAATACAAATCCACTGTATTGCTATACGATAAACTGTATGGTGGTTTTCTGAAATTTTGAGATACTCTGCAAAAATAGACTTACAGGAAACTGTAGAGCATCTTGTGGCTGAGCCGATTTTCTATCATGTAAGTCAATAGTGGAACAATAACAGTTTTATAGATGATATTCTTTTGAAATGGCGAATCTGCTCCAGGCACAGCATCTCACTTAAATTTGGTGACAGAGTTTGGGATACGAGTAGACATGGCATCCCTCTGTCGTAGAAGCAGATAGTTATGCCAGATCCAAAGACAATCATTCACTGAGGGTGATTTGGGAAAAATTAAGGGGAGGTGATAGACTCTAAGCTCACCTTGTCTTAGCAACCTAAAGCCCTGCATGGAGGAGTGCAGCTGCTGTTCAGCTTGGAGGAACCGCTGTGATGCTGGGCTGCAAACCAAACTACCTGCAGGTGTAAGGGTGGCTTTCCCTGCTCACAGACCACCTCCTCAGGCTTGTGTGGAAATTAGATTTTAACCATTAAGATTGTATTTGCAGTCTTCCAAGCTTTGGCCCTTCCTCCCCTCCCCTTTCCACTTGTGCACGTGCTGTTTAACGATCGCTGGTTGCTGCAGCCATAGTAGTTTGCCAACACGCATCTAGTGGGGTTTAGTGATCTTTACTGCTTTATTTTTGCTGCCAAAAGGAATGTGAGGAAAAATCTACAGCCCCAGCCCTGCTTCGTGTCCTATTTATCAGTGGCAGAACTCTCAGCAGATATGAACTCTTCACCTGTCAAGACTGGAATCTCACTGACCTACATCGTGGGTCCCAAAAACCTGTGGTGCAATTTACACCTTCCGTTCCTGCATGCAGCACATGTAGCAATAATTTCCTCTCACAGAATCTGTCCTCTGAGAAAATGCACTTCTGGAGCAGTTAAATAGGACGGCACATAGGAAAGTCCATCTCTTTGTAAGAACTTTTTCAAAGTTATATTTAAAATGATCGAGAATTAGTAAATATAAAGAAACAAAAATAATGAGAGATAAGAAGGCAAAATAAGCACCTGAGTAAAGCCCCTCTGCAAGGAATACTGCAGACTAGTAAAATTAGGACATTCATCGTTCCTGAGATGCTCTACCCTATTTTATTTTTGTTACCTGATATTCACATCTATACCGCCAAGGTCTTAGAATTTAATTCTCAATAAGGTTCACAGGTAATATCTGAATCCCATTTATCTTGACAATTAATTCACCAGCATCCTGTTATTTTTCATGTGGGAAAAAAAGCAGTTTAGATTTCAGAAGCTGAATATTTTTTGGTGAATTTCCTTTAATTTGTCGTGAATCAAAATGAGCATCCTTTCAGCTTTTAGGCACTTGTACCTTTGCACTTAGAAAGAACAATGTAATGCTGTAATCAAGGTAATTCACAGAAACATGCAACTATGAAAAAAGACAGAAATACCACATTATGCAAACTTCTAACACTTTGAATAAAAAGCCCACTAATCTGTGACATTTCTCATATTTTGGGTTATAGTGAGCTGCAGTTTACTTCAGCATAAAGTCCTATGCATCTAGCTTACTGTGAGCTTTCAGTAGAAATACTCCTTGTCCCTTCTATCTTAAGTACCACTCCTTATGAAAAGGATCAAGACAGGCTTTTCTATTACTACCTTTGGTGGTACTTGAAATCCATGGTCTGAATACTGTCATTGGTAATGAAATAGAACTCCCTTTTATATAAATAAAATTGAAAAAGTTGTTCCCGTATGCAGATAATCTAAAATGTATCAAAGTAATGATTACCTTTAAAAGCTAGGCATGATATTCCAGGTTGAAGTATTTCTCAAAAAAGCCGTAGTCATAATACTGCTCTCATGCTGCCAGCAAGGTTTAGCTGATCAAGTCGAGGAGCAGCCGGTCGAATGAGTGTGCTGTGAAGTTCACGCTGTCATGTAGAGCAGCATTTGCCAAACAGGCCACATACTTCCTCTCTGAGAAATAAGGAAGGCTCAAAGTGTTTGCAACCGATGAGGTTCCTGTTGCAAGTCACTACTCAAGACACTTTTTATCTATGGGCTGAGGAAAACAGGGAGCTTTTCAACATATTGCATCAGGGCTGGTTTGAGCAGATATAAAAAATGAGAAAAATAACGTGTTTTACTTTACTTACACAGAAAGAGTTTCTCTTTCTCCTTTTTTTTTCCTTCCAAATTTATTTGTCCAGTAATGTTCAGTCCCCAACTCTTTTGTTTTATGTAGTTTTGCTATTTTTTTCCAGACTGACAGGAGGAGGCACAAAACTTTGTTTTCTACTCTTATTGAGACTGGATGGGAATGCAAGGTTTGCTTTATTCTTTACTCTGCACTCCAAAACACCTCTATTGGCAAATAATTGAAGCTCAATACCAGCAATGAAAGAATATGGAGTGAAAGCCTGTCTATGAAGCACATTTTCACTTCAGTTGTACAAAGTGCAGAAGCAGGAGCCCCAGGACCTCTCATCTCAGTGTCTGAGATGGGGAAAACAAGATACTAGCCTGTTAAATAACCTGACTAAAGTCCCTCAGGTATATAGTACTGCAGATATGAATACAGAAGTCAAAGGGACTCACTAAGGTTTGCCCTTTGCTTTTACGATCAAGATGTGATCTGAAAAGCTCATATACCTAATTTTGTATAGTAAAATTAAAACAAACAAACAAACAAAACAAACCACCAGAAAACCCAGCAAACCCAAGTAGAGTTCCTACTTCACACCGGAGTAGCTCTGAGTACATGTTCATTGTAATGCCAATCTGTTTGATGATGAAAACTAAAAGTTGACAAGTGTGGGAGCTGTTGTGTAAGCGTTATTGGAACCAGGAGACAGTGATCAAATTCCCAAAGCTGTGCCAAAATTTGGACCTATGGTAATTACAGGGGAATATCCTTTCTCTTTGATGGGCTGTGCTAGCAGTCCTCACCTTGAAGGGACAGGAAAGCATTAGGGAGCTTGATAAGCAAATCAGTCTACAACACAGAGCCATGACAGCGTTGTAGCCAGTGCTCTGGGGAGCTGGTTTTACCATAATGCCCCATGATTATCCCTGCCACTTATATTTTGATCATTTAGGACCTTATTGCTTTCTTCAAATCACAGGGATGTGGCATGCACATTTCCTAATGGCATTCACCAAATGGATGTACAATGTTTCTGGAATTACTAAAAGATCACGGGTTGGGGAATGTCTGCACCACACATGGGAATAGGCAGGGGTAGAGCTCTGCCTTTTCCTGATCCTTCTCACCAATATCTACCTTAGGCTGGCTCTGACAGTCTTTGTGCCTTTGCAAGAAGTCAGGTTACGTCCCAAGATGCACTCCTGAATGGGGCAGGTCTCAGACTGAGCAGGGAAGATTGGTCACGTTAAAGAAGAGGTTGGACTTGCTTGATAGAACATACTCCACTGGAAACACAATAAATCTCAGCCATGGTTTGTACCATGCTTGTAGAAGAACACGAGTTTGCAGTGGAGGGAGGTAAATAAAATTCTCCATTTCCATGTCATTTCTGGCTGTTTCTGGTGGCTAGTTACCATTGTACAATGAGAGCCAGTTTATCCTTTAAATGCGTTCAGCTAATAACCTGTTTTAAATGATAAGATAATTGATAACGTAACGTTTACATCTAAATGGAAGAAAGTTTTGATATGAATTAAGTGCAGCTTTATATGTCATCTTAAAAGTATTCATACCCTGTTATTCAAGTCACTAACCTGACACAGGCACACAGTGAGTCACCTGAGAGAGGAACATTGTACTTGCAGGGCTGCCTCTGGTTACAGCAAAGAGGGATTTGCCAAGACTCGTGCATAAAAAAAGAAATCTTCCTTCTTCAAAATGTTATTTTTGATACAAGAGGGAGGACCTTCCCCTTTCCCCCATTTTTATCTGGAAATCACAGTTCTAGTAGATGGTTATGGAGGGAAAAATGTTTATAACTCAATCTCCCTTTCTGTTGCTGAACTGACCTGCCAATTCCCTGTTACACTTCGTGTGCTAGTGTTTGCCACATGTCTACCAAATAGCTTCTTAGCTGTGATAGAGACTCCCTGAGTTGGTCCCAAAGATTTTGACTCCTCCAGGTTCTTGAAGACAGACTTGGTCTGCAAGCCTGGAAAAAATGACATTAATGTCTTCACATAGAGCCCTGCAACCTTGGTGTGTTGTAAGCACTTGCCACTATGCAGAATTAGATGTCTAAGGAAAAGCAATGCAAGATACTGGAATACAACCCTTCAAGAAAAAAACCAAAAAGGACCCAAGTTGAAAACAACTTCCGAGAATACTTTAAATCCAGTCTTTTAGAGAATAATCTGTTAAGCTGATTGGAAAGAAGAGTTAGTGGTCACTTAGTTGCAGCTTGCTTATTTTTGCAGGGAGAAAACAAGGATATAAACCTTCTCTTTAATCTGGCATTAACTGAAACTGAAGACATCCTCAAACAGAAATAAGGTGCAGTTTCCTTTCAGTGGAGTGGTTATCTTCAGGCACAAACTGCAAAGGAGAAGACTGCGGTATCCATTTCTCTGTGTCTCTGAGCCCAGCTTAAATGCCTCATGCAAGATCAGTTTTTAGTCAAACACAAGCCATGTTTTAAGTGATAGGAAGCACTTGAGCTCAGCAGTCAGGAAATGGAAGAGCCTTGGCTATCCCGGAGGTCAAACCAGATGGTCTGACAGATACTTCTGGCTGTGAACTGCATGCCTCTGAGCCTGGAGAGTGCCTAGCTGTGTAGGGACACTATCTTTAACAAATAAAATATTGCTGTACAGCTGGCTCTTTTGGGAAAGTAGAATTATCAGGTCATTTCATTGGTTTGACTGTTTTCATTAGATATTTTTTGATCTTGCTTCTTGGGTGGTGTTACTGATATTGCTGTTTGTATTGTCTATAGCGTGCTTCTGTGCAGACAGAAAGCCTGCTTCATAAGGAGTCTGCAGCCTTGCAGCCATCAAACTGCATTAATTTGAAGGGAGTGCATGTGTTTAAGAGATGAATGTGGCTCAAGCAGCGTTTTCAGTTTCCAGTCAGGTTGGAAAAACAAGAGGTCATGGTGTGAGGAGAGGAAGAAGGTTTTGGGTTTACAGAGTGTGGGTGATAAAAACTAGCTGCAGTGAAGTTTCTAATAGTTAGATCTGTTGTGAATCAGTTTTGAAAAACTTTGCAGAAGTGAGTTTCCAGAGCAAATGAGGAATTTAAAGACATTCAGCACTGCAGCTTATATGGCTATTGTCTTTTCCAGGTATGTTGGGAGACAGAGGTACAACTTACAGTAATAGTCCATATATTCTTTTTTATTATCTCATCAGAATAGCAGCAAGGGGTGCTATATAACTAAAAGCTCCTGAACTGTGAGACATCTGAAGCAGAAAGCTAGCATTTGTCTAGATGAGAATAGTTAGATGTGCCCAACAAGTGGAGGGAGAACTGGGATGGACAGGATAGCACCAGTACAGATCTGTGAGCTATGATGTCCCAAGAGAGAAGTTTGCAAGAGGTACCAGCCACAACTCAGCCGATCACAGCCTACATCAAAGCAAGAATTCCTCTTCATGTAATACCGATTTACATTCATCAGCTTCTCACCACTGTGAGCTGCAACATTTCCTAGTATGAATTTCTACTGTCTAGCTTAACCTTTAATTTTGCAAAGAGAAATAAAGAAATGTTTGTGAAGCTGCTGGTCCCTGAACTAAATAGTACTGAAAGCTTTGCCTTCTATTTTCAATGCCATCACTTGTTACAGAAGGTACTATTGCCCAACTATTGCCCATAGTAATATCCCCACTCTTCCTATGAATTTAGGAGGACAGTGTAATATTGCTGTTGAGGATTGTGCAACACAGCTGCAACCACTTCTTCTCAGCAGTTCAGTGCTGAATGCTTTCATCCGGATGGTTGTCAAAAAAGACATCGGAACTTCCTCTGATGACAGCGGGTCAATCCGTAAGGACACCTGAAACAAGAACTGCGTGTGGCTTCAGTTCACTGTCAAGCCCTTCAAAAATGATGATGAGATAGGAAATACCCTGTGACGGCAAGATGGCTAACGTTCACAATTTTATTGTATATCATATTCTTTAGAGGTTTGCTTTCAAAAAACTACTCTGCAGGACTATCTGAAGATCTCAGCTGTTAGTTTTAAAAGTGAATTTTTTAGCTCTTGTGTTTATAGGTACAGGAGAATTCCTGGAGAATTAAAAAATGGAGGACTAACAAAAAGAACAGAGTGTTTGTTATTTTTGAGCTGATCTCATGATTTTTGGTTTCCTGATTCATGATTCTGTCATGTTGATGGTAATATAGGTGTCATGTAATGGAAATGAACAGTCCCTCTGCTATTTCTGCTTCTGCCTAAATAGTCTTACTTTTTAAAGGCCACAACTCCTCCATTACTGGTTGCTGGGACTAATCACACAAATAAATTACAGTTTTATAGGGAAAGAGGGAAATGCTGAGTGTAGCTATGTTATCCTCTGTGTCTTGAGCCTGCCTCTAATGTGGCTACAGCGTTTAGGGAAGATTTCTTTTTAATGTGAAAACTGCAGGCTCAAAAAGGAAGACATTTACTTCTGGGCAGTCTCCAGCTTCTGCTCTTACTTATTTGTTCCTGAGTTTTTTTGGTGAGGATGAGGAAACAATGAGCCTGAATTGTGATGTGAATTTGAAAAACAGAGAACTGGTACAGTTTTGCGTGCCTAACTTCTGCGGTAAGAGAAGCCTTGTTTCCAGAGCCTGGAACGTATTTCAGATGCACCAGGGGAGGGAACATAACGGTATTGCTTCCAAACACTGCTTGAATGATATCCCAAGTTCCTCTACCACCCGCTTCCAGTCCCAATAAAAATTAAACATGAATAACTGTAGTGGATACCACATCTCTTTCAAACCTCAAATGCAAGGCATGCTTCCGGAATGCGGATGTTATCGAAAAAAGCAAACTGAGGAAGTGGCCATTGCCATGGAAAATAGAAGGAAAAAAAAAACCAGAATAAAGAAGAGCACGTAAACCTGTTCTAACAACTCATGCAAAGAAGAGAAGATATCCACAGCTAGAGTAAGGCTCCAAACAAGAACTCTCTTCACCTTGCAAATGTATTTGCAGAAGTTCTGGGTTTTTCTTTCATTCGTCAAGATTGGACCATATCTAATGCTAGCCCATACCCATCCAGTGCTGTGACATGAAGATTTGCCTGTCCAGGCTTTTAGCTCTCCCTCTGCAGAGAGGACTTTTGTCCTATCCAGAACCTTTTGCAATCATTGTTTGACTCAGTACTTGACCCAAGGGCAGTCTTTCAGTTTGTAGAGATCTCAGAGACAGGGGAACTTTGCACAGCTTTTAAAATCCCTGGGAGGAGATGTGTTCAAAATCAAGCACGTTCTAGGATGTTTTGCTTGGATTTTTGGATTCCGTATGTCATCTGATCTCAGTACTCTCTTTCCTTACCAAACTTAACCTTTTCATAAGGCAACTTCAGAATTTCCACAGAAACTGCCACTTTCAAAATTTGTGAAACTTTCAGAATTTGGGAAGTTGAAGCCCTTTAGTTTTTTATGGTTTTGGTTTGTTTTGTTTTAAATGAATGCCATTTAGAGGTACTGGATACTTGATAAAACATGCTGAGCACGTTCGGATCTGATGTCGAAGAATATGTTTGCCAGATTAGTGGATAGATATTATGCAATCCTAGATCTAATTTCTCTGCTCTAACAAGGAGACACATAATTCCTTGCTCCAAATGAAAAGCAAGGAAGCTACTCTTCTGAGGGAAGCTGGCATGCCGTATTATCCCTTTTCTAGTCTCACTCATCCTAGTTCTAGTGAACGTGCTTTTCCGAAGGTCAGCAACGTTCTCATTCTGCATCCTGGGGACACACCCCCACACAGAGACACTCTCATCAAGGATATTTTTCTTTCTCTCTCATGACCAACTGAGTCAGTGTACCTAGTCAGCAGCTGGCAAATATCATGCCTTACAAACACAAAATAGGCCACCGCAAATCCCACGTGAGGATAAAGCCCATTGCTCACTCAACTTCTCATCTAAATTGAGGGCGGAAGTGAGGAATAAGACCAAGCAGTGTTTATTTCTTCTTCTTTAGTTCTTTGCCCTCTTAAAACCAGAGACAACTCTTCTAGTGCCCCAGGATTGACAATCTTAGTTTTTTCCTTTGTTTATCTGCAACCATCTGCATCTTAGTCATTAAGCTAATAACAGTGTTATTAGCTGTTGTTTTCCAGATCCCTTAAAAAGGAAGAGAAACCTTTCAGGAAGGTAACAGCACTGGAAATTCTACATACAGTGAACTAAGAAGACTGTCTCTACATCCAAACAATAACTTCTTTCTAATTATTTTTGGAAACCAATTTATCCAGTTGTGAGCAATGGTATCCTATTAGTATCAATGGGTCTTCTTGTTTGAAATATAAAAAATGTCCTGGGTGCTGGCCAGGGCTGCACAGAGTTCTTCAGGCTCAAAGGTTTGAGACAATTTCAAATTAAGGATTTGCTGTCTGTTTTCTGTTTCTTTTTAACTCGCTCCTGATTTTATGCTTTTTCAGACTTCTAGTTATGCTTTGAGCAAATTCAGTAAGAAGTAAGTTAATCAGTTGAATAGATCGGGGTCTTTCATATCATGCATCTAGGGTTTGGGTTTTTTTAGAAGACAGAAGCTAATCTTAGCAGTTATTATAGTAAACTGATGTAAATGTTTGGAAATTAGTCATTTGAACCATGTTGGAGCTATTCCAGCCTTTCTGTTCTAGGTCAGATCTTATCAGATTTATGCTAATTTATCTGCATTTTCAATAAGCAGTTTTTGTGGTTATTCAACAATGTTGTACCATCTTTTCTTGGTGAGGACCTTTTCTATGCTGGCACAGCTGTAGGAAAGAAACAAAGAGTCTGGGATGGAGACTGGACTGTAGCCTGTGCTCCGATTTTGATGTGCTCTGGCTCTGGTTGATCTTCTGCAGCTTGGTTTAGCCTTTTGTTCCTACTACCTCTGCTCATAGCTCTTCTAAACTCTCACTGCTCCTTGGGTTAGCTATCTTAGAGTTTCTAGCCTAAATTTATTTACACTCAATATGAATAGGCCCATTTGGCCTTGTACCAGCATTGTCCTAAGGTATAAATAGCTCTTCTTCATGGATTCCTTTATAAAGTTCATGCCTGGTCTCAGTCCTTGTCTATCACAGTTAAGGAAGTAAAACTCTATTTAGTCTTCTCTTGTAAGATGGGCTCTTCATTCCCTGATGTGCCTCACAGCACCTTCTTTGTATCTGCTCCTGTCTGAATGTTTCTCCTTCCAGCAAAGTTTTCAGAAAGTTTTGTGACTTGGTTATAGACATAACAGACACTTTTCAGAGGTCTTCCAAAATAACCATGGCAGAGCTGGAAACAGCCAAACCTATCCTTCTCCCCTTTGCTTTGATTGTTCAAACTTGCTTCTTATGATTTAAATACCAGTGTTTTACATTCTGCAGCTGGGCAGAGTTTGCTTCTCATCTTTTTTACCTGCACCAGGGGACCGGGTGTTTTGACAGTATGTGTTGACTGATACTGTCTTTCTTTTCCAGGGAGGTTCAGCTTTTTCTCCAGCATCCATTATTACTAAGAGGAGAGCGCAGACCCAAGCAGCGGTCCTGGCTGAAGATGTGGGATGCCCTTCATCCACCACTGAGGAAATTGTAGCTTGCCTCCGCCAGTTGCCTGCTCGTGTCCTCAATGATGCACAGACTAAGGTACACCATAGGAAAATACGTGCCATTGGCAAGGAATCAAAAAGTTTCCATTGACGCAAAGCTGTGAGGAAGCTTAAAAAATAAATTTGGCTGAATCCTTGTGAAAGAGGAACTGGACTAGCTTTGGTGGAGTGATGCTGATGTCCATGACATCCACCTCTGACCTATGAATACTCACAGCTTGATTCTCCTTTAGCCTAAATTCCTTTTATACTACTTTGACCACGTCTTCCGAAATTAATCTAAATATAGTTTTCACCTTTTTTCAGCCCCCTCTCATCTGCCCCTGGGTGTTACTCCAGAGGAGAATCAAGTGTCTGTAGCTTCAGTAACTGCATTTTTGTAGAAAAGTAAGTGGAGAGGGATATCAGTGCTCTGTCTCTTAAGTGGGAGACTTGTGAAAGCTGCAGTATAAATGATTCTAGAGACGGATCCTTTACCCACAGATTAAAACACCCACCAGCAATACATTTTCCGGTCAGGACCAGCATAAAACCAATCCCTAATTTAAAACAATATTTTTATGACTATGAGACCATCAATTCTCTTGGCCTATTCAGCTTGTTTCACCTACTGAAACTGTCAGCAAAAGCATTGCTTCCTGTTAATGGTGAGTTTGTACTTACATTAACTGACCACTTGTTCACTTGAAGGCTATCAGCTCAGTTTTCTGAAACATAAGTAAAATGGAAATGACCAGGGTGAGCTAATTTAACTGCACTATTATTGCTTTTTTGTTAATCTAGCTCCTAGCTATAAGTGGTCCATTCCAGTACTGGGGTCCAGTGATGGATGGAATTTACCTTCAGGAACCTTTAGCTAAAGCCCTGCAGCGCCCTCAACTTTGGAAAGTAGATCTGCTCATTGGAAGTGCTCAGCAAGATGGGTTGATCAGCAGAGCTAAGGCAATTAAGGTAGGAAGAGACTCACTGTTAAGGAACTGATAGTATTACTATTACTATAGTGATGACGGTAATCATACGCAGCCAGGACAGATCCTTTTTGATTTCTACAATTTGTGAATTATACTCCATGCAAATATGCAAAGGCATTGTTGATCTCCAGCCGGTCCTGTTTAGGCTGATTAATGGCATTATTATATTTGTTGATTAAAACTACTGGGGAAGATATGAAAAGGTAAAAGATCAGCAATGATTTAGCGTGTATTAATATGCAGCAGTATGTTTTACTGTCTCTGAAATCCTATTTATATTGCAATCTCAGATGTGTATCACAAAGAAGAAAGCAAGGTCATAACTTGGTTATGAAGTTCTTCACTGTGCAACAGGGCTAAGTCAGTCTTTTCCATGCCAACTTTTTTTTTGTGGCAACCTTTTTTCTCTGTTACCTTTAAGAAGTACGTTTTCTTGTAAAGATGATTCTGAATATGGACTAGCTATGACTAAGAATAGCACTGGCCTGATGTGTGGGCTAGGGTATCGGGGCATAAACCGGTGAAATGAAAAAGAATTGTGTCCGTGCTGTACTTTGGACATAAAAGTCGTCAAAAGCATGAAGGTCTACCCAGAGGGATTTTGCATCTTCTTGTGAACCCTCTGACACTGTCTGTTCTTGAGACAGCACATCAACTTTTCTAGTTCATTTGTCCTTCTCTACGATGGGAACAATAGCACTTCCCTGTTTAACACTGCCAAATTAAATTAAATGTTCCAACGTGGTCGGATATGTGCTAAGAAATCGACAGGAGAATGTAACACGACAGGGACTATTTTGAAGGTTATCTAAGTGAACTGCAGGTCTGTTGCTATCTTTCTGTAACTGTGGATTTCATCTCTTAGGAGGCAGTGAAAGGTTAATCCCAGCTTCTCTTTGCTGGTAGCCAATAACACATAGACCAATTTACTTCAGAATTAATGACAAAATTACCCCTTTGAAATAATGCTTTTTGACCCACCTGAATAAAGTTCATATTGCTTATTTAGTCTCCATCAGAAATTTCCTGCTGTTATTTCATGTATCTTTCTCTTTTGGAATCAATTAAAAGAGGAAGTCAGGCATAGGAAATGGACTGTGATGCTGGAGGCCTGCAGATAATGATCCAGACCCTGTGAGAGGGGAATAAACCTCAGTAACCTCATTACAAGTCATGTGATGAAGACTAGGAAGTGAAATTCTTTCCTTTACCACTATTTCAACATGTAACGGTTGTCTGCAAAACCGAAATGAAATTCCATGATGTATTAGAAATTATGCAACAAATCATGGTGTTAATGAAAGCCACAAGTGCTAAAAGCCAGCACTGTCAGGTTGAAATGAAAAGGAAAAACACTTGTAACTGAGAGCTCAGCCATAAAATGTTGTCTTTCCAAAAAGAAAATCTGGAATATCTTCTTTATTTAAAGGCTTGCAGTAAATAAGATTGGAAGGGGACTCAAAAAGTTAGTGCAACTCAACCCTAAGAAATGGTTGTATCTACCTCAACCTGAAAGACCTGTTTTAAAATCTCCTACTGCTGGAGATCTTCTGATCTCCTTTGGCAAGGGTTTAACTATCCTTACTTAGAAGGACAGTTAACTTATTTACTAGCTATTATAATAGTACCTACCTTACTTGGTGCTACTGCTGTAAGTCAGATTCCATCTCTATTCTAGAAAATTCATAATGTTCATGGTAGGTGATTATATTTTGTTTTCTCCCTTTTGACTTCCTTAAGCTGTTTTCATGTTCTCAGTAAGAACTGATGATTTTTTAATGCAGGTTTTCCTCTATTTCTATTTTCTTCAGGTTTTTAGGGCTTGAGGGAATATGACTGTTTTGACCAGTCTGTATTCCTGTCTTGGGATTGTTTTCTTAAAGACTCGCTGCAAGGTTAAAGTTTCCTGATTTCTTCCTTGTCCACACAGTTAGTGTATTAATTGCTGGGAAACTTCCTCCATCATTGAGCTATTTAAGAACATGCATTTTCCAGGTCCTCAAGAGCATTTCTACATCATAGCCATGACGATGCATGGTTGCAGTCAGTCAGATGATAAAGTCCTGAGTAGGCCACAGATGTATTTAGCTACAGTGGCAGAAACTGGTACGGGTGGTCATTGTTACCGAGAAGTCTGTGCCCTATTTTCTCTGTCATAATGTCATAAGGGATCTTTGATCTGTGCTAACTGTCCTCTCCCCACAATAGACCTAAAAGAAGGATTGGGACAACCCACACTGTATCCCACTCTTCTACTTTATTCGTTTTCAGGGTTCCCTTGAGGTAGATCTGACTTGCATCTTTCTGGGGAAACCCAAAGCTGGTTTTACTGCTATGCTAAGGAAGGTGGGAGGGCTTAGCTGGTGGACAGAGCACTGAACTCAACTCAGGGAACCAAGACATAGTTCCTAGTTTGCCTCTGACTACAACCAAGTTATTTAATCTGTTCTACAAAGAGGGGACCAAACCTCCCTGGGCTGAAAATCCGTCTGTGGATGTGCTCCAACTCTGTAGAGAGAAGAACCACGCATGTATTTGGGTAGATAAATGGCACAGCTGAAAGGTCCTGTGGCAAGTGTATGGAATTGGCAAAAAGTCCTTCATTTCCACCTCCTTTAGGATGACTGATTTCAGTGTAGTCAGATGCAAAGAGTGGGGGATAGAAAAATTTAACCCCTGCTGACCTGTTCCACCAGTTCCCGGGAATAGCTGTGCTGGCAAATTCAGCCAAGGGCTTGCTCTATTAATCCTGGTCTTGCTCTATTAATACTGATCCTGCAAATGGTGAGGAGACACTTTTAGCCATTTGGATGCAAGCAAGCTTGAGGCGTGATGCAAATCTTATCACCTTAGACTGGAGTTGCATGCAAGTTTTATAAACTCTTAGCAGTCGAGTCTTAGGAGTGAGGGTAAAACCTCTAGACTGCAACCAGACCTGAAGGTGGTAAATCCAGTTGACACCATGTTGTTCTGTGGGGGCTTACTGGCATTTGGTTGTGTTGGGTCTCTCTGTACTCCCCCTGCAACACTGTGCTTATGCCTGTTAAGACCTTTACCATTAAAAATGAAATAGAAAGACAGAAGGCACCACTTATGTGCTAGCAAAACATTCATGTTTGATTTGTTACTATTAAAGGCTGAGGTCTCTCAGTGATGCTTGCAGCAGAGCGTATGCTGAACATTCGTGCTCAATGTCTTGCCCATGAAAATGACCGTTTTATGGCATTCACTTGAATGCTTATTCACGTGTGCTGAGACAGATTTACCACTTCCTGGAGCACTTCGTACTCATCCCCAGTGCAGCCATCAGATGGTTGAAACTAAGTGAGAAACAAAGCAGAGTTTGTTTAGGGAATGGCAAGTGGTGCCATAATGCACTATTATGTGGCATATGGAGTGGTTAAGCCTGAACCCGTTAACTGCAATTCCCATGGCAGACCTTCAGGGACATTAGCTTTGAGCAGTCATAGATTAGGGCAACTGAGCAGAAACCTCTAAAAGTGTGGATTTCAATTCCCAACTGGGCAAAATTTTATCCCTGTGCTATATGTGATGCTCAGGTGGGAGGATCTAATGGTTCCAACTGGCATTAAATATACAGTCACTCATGATGATCTATATCTGTGTTTGTCTGTAGATGCATGTAAGTCAGTATGGCCCTGTTTATGTCCTCCATATGTTCTGTGCCTACTATCTAATCTCCACATTGCAAAGATTGTTAAGTTTCTTTTTAGTTGGAAGACTAAGGTTGCACTTTATGTGTTTTCTTTCTTTTTCTTTCCCTCCTTAGTACAAATCTAGCTGGCTGCAGAACCCAGAATTAGGACATAGGGGAGTGGATAGATAGAAATATAGTTTATTTACCCCATGTGAGCAACTGGATCTACGCAGACCAGATCTTCCATCCTGCACTATATTAGTCAGTTAATTTCTTTATGGATAAAGGTATTCAACAGCATGCAACAGATGGCAGATATGTGTATATTAATTGTAATGACCAGAGGAGCAGTGTCCTGATAAGTGCCATCAGTGAGGAGAATGGGCTGATAACAGCTCTTTACTTCATCTTGTAACTAGCTGGCAGGTTGAAACACTTGAAACACCCTGCTGAATGGCTGGCAGGTCTTTCACCATCTTTTGTGACAACGTTTATCAAAAGCCTTTTAAGACCTAAGATCTGTACATATTCTGTTAGTATTATCACTATTCCAGTTTGTCAGAAAAGTACACTTTGCCCCTTGGAAGACGTAAACGTTTGGTCTACCAACTGCTACAATTTCTTTTTAAATAAAACAATGGACCAGATTCATTCATATGCTCCAGAAGCTATGCTGTGGGAACAAGAACAGTAAGCATTATATAACTCATTATTTAGACAATGTTTATGACCGCTTTGCATCACCAGAACAGTAGAAAGCAGTGCACCTGCTGTCTTTAATTATTTTCTTACCTACTTTCTAAAAATAGTTGAAACCCCCACTATAACTCTGAGGGCAGTTGCTAATACCTCTTTAAAGGTTAGCAGAATGTAAATTATTTTACATAATGTGCAGCTGTTACTATTAATCTGGTAGCAGCTGTTGTATCTACTGCTATTTGAAAATTGTTCCTTAATCATACATTTTCTAATGGGAAACATTTGTTGGACGTGGAAAATTGGCCAAATTGAATCAACTTCTGAAAAGTTAAAATGCATTGTCTTTTTAATGTTTCATGGGTTTTATTTTGAATGTATTGCTTTGTCTTGTGCTATCATGTTAAAGTCAGATGTTTAAATTATATTATATTGCAGCCAAAGTGACACTTGAGACATCGTGTTTCAGATTGTGCTACTTTAGTGCTGGTTGGGATGAAAAATCTCAAAATGTCTTACAAATGCCAGTTCTGTTTCTGATCCATCTCTGCCTCTTGAGTGCTTTTTCAGCTGACTCAACACACCTCAAGGACCCCATTCTATTATCAATGATTGCTGAGAAAGGTCATCAGAATTCTTGGGGCTTTTTGAAGAACACAGAAACTAGTACATAGGCGCAGTAAAAACCTAAGACTGACCGCACTGAGTCAGATCAAAGGCCCATTTAGCACAGAATGCTGTTTTCAGCAGTAGCTGAGAGTGGATGTTTGTAAGCAAATCTGACCCTTCTGCTAAATGCTCCCCAAACCTCCAGCACTTTGCAGCTCAGGGACTTCCTGGCCCGAATTGGTCTTTCTGTGATTAATAACCATCAACCGATTTTTTTTTTTTTTTTTAAATTCAAAAACATGTTCATGAAACTTCATCTTCACCAATTTTGGCATCCGCAAAACCATGTGGCATGGAGTTCCTCAGCTTAACCATGTGTTGTGTGATGATGCATCTCCTTCTCTGTGGTTTTCAACTGTAATGTTTATTTGATGCTTGGTAGTTGATGAGGCAGTGAAGGATCAGTTCCTAGGGTACATAATCAAAACTCTAAGGTTTTTTCCTCTTTTTTTTTCTCTCTGTTTTAAGTTATCCATGACAGGTGTAGAATAAGGTAAAAAATCCATTAAAAAAACCCCCAACAAAATGAAAGCATTGCATGAAAGTTGCTTTGTACAGGATGCTTTACACATAAGAGCTTGGGCTCTGCATTGACACAGAAAAGCGTCTGTTCTTATCCATATCTGCTAGCCAAGTCCACCAGCTCCAGTCACCAAATGAGAGAATGCTAATTAAACAGCAGCAATTCTTCTGCTGGTTAGCAGGGAGCCTAATTGATGTGTGCTGAAGCCGATGGGAATATTGCTTTTGAATTCAGTGAATCTGCAGTCAGGTCTTCAGCGATAATTTCTGTTCTTGCAGAAAAATATACGTGTCATCGCTGTATTTAAACTGAACGATTTTGCAGGCAAGTGTGCCGTGCAGTTTCGTATGTGGCATTTGTGTACATGAAGTGACGTGTCATGCGTGAGTTGCAGATCTTTTTCGAAGTACAGCTGTATTACTAAAACTGGCACCACAAGACTCTTTTCACATTGGATGGGCCAAAATATAGCAAAAGAAGAATTTATTACAAATACAAGGAAAATTGCTAAGATCTTTTTGGACCTTAGGATATTTGGTAGTGTTTTGAAATCCCTTTTAAAGTCACTTAACCAAAATGCAAAAAGCATTAGAGTATGTCAGTAAGGACAGGCCTCGGCCTCAGCAGATGGGGACTTATTTTCCATCTTTCATTTCTGTGAATCTGTTGAAAAGTAATTATTCCCTCTGTACTTTCTGTATAGGGTTGTGGAAAGACCTAGCTATGTGATGAAAACCATCTGTGGCCCATCAAAATAATATGTTCAGTAAAGCATCTATGGTAACTGTACTGGGCAGACACCAGCCTATTTTGCATCAGACTGACTGCCCAAAATAATATAGGTGGTTTATTAGATCTTTCTCTCTGGAGTTCTTATACTAAGTTTCAGCCAGTGTGCACCTGCAAGGTGCCCTCTTTAGAAAGGACTTGATCCAACTTGAAATAAATTATTTAAAATAAAAAAAGGTGAAAAGTCTGAATTGATAAAATAAAAAACTTCTGCAAAGAGGGATGTGGTGGAAACTTCCAGCAGTCTTCAGCTTTGGTAAAAATAGGGTCGGGTAAGCAGTTTGGCATGGAAGATGGTCACCCACCCTGCTATCAGTAATTCTGCAGTGACATGGGCACTCTGCTCTGGGGAAAATGCCTTTATGTCAGGAAAGATTTCAGACCACAGATCTCAGGAAAAGGTCATTTCAAGGTAGGTCTCTCTGAAAGGCCGTAGGGGTTATGAAGTTTGAAGAGCATGGCTGCTGCTTTCATTGGGATTTGGAGAAGAGGGATTTCTCTTCCAGGGCTAAGGCAGATATTAGTCCAGAAGGGACCTAAATACAGGTCTTATGGCAGCCACATTTCTTTGTAGGTGTTCCCGGAAGAGGCAGAGTGATATAGCCATGAAATGGCTGTATGGCATGTTTGCTTTCTGGACTTTCCAAAGGAAAGGAGCAATATCTCCCTCTCTCCCCTTTAGTTTTCCGGCAGAGAGCTCATCAGAAAGACAGCATTGGGCACACTCACACTGGAAAACTATCCATGTGGAGTACTTTTGTGGGAGCCAGCTGGGTTTCTGTAGTATTAGAGCTACATCTGCACAGCGCTGTACCTATGATTTGGACTTACCAGCTTAGGGATTCAGTCCTATAGTATGTTTTGAGGAAGTCAATACAGCTGGCTGGTGACAGTCTTGGGAAAGCAAAAGTAGGACTGTTCCCTACTTCTTCCCCTAGGAATCAGAGATCACAGCAGAGAGGACTCGTTCCAGCAGAGGGAGATCTGAGCCTGTATTGTTCCATTAAAAATCTATCTTTTGTTTTTGTTTGTAAATTCCACGTATGCATTTTGTTCTCAGAAATTTGAAGAAAGTCAAGGAAGAGCCAACAGCAAAACAGCCTTTTATCAGGCTCTGCAAAATTCTCTAGGAGGAGAAGACTCAAACTCGTTCATTGAAGATGCAGCTACGTGGTATTACTCCCTCAAACACTCAACCGATGATTATTCATCCTTTTCCAGGGCTTTGGAAAATGCCACCCGGTAAGAAACTCATCCTATTACAACTGTGTGATTGGGGTTAAGCAAGGTTTGTTTTGCTTATCTCAAGTGTGCATTTATATTCTGAAAAACTTGAGAAATTCTTATGCAAATGAACAGAAAATGGGCAATATGATTTCATTTTCTGTGAGGTTTCCAGTGTCATTGGTAAACAGAAATTGAACTGACTTTTATGCCTTGTGAAAAGTTTGAATTGTCTTTCCTGAACTGTATATTGGATCCAGACTACTAATGCTTCTTTGTGTACTCTTTCATGTCAAAGATGTCTTGGTTGTTTGCACACTCTGCATCAACTATTTCTTGAGTCCTCTCATCCCTGTGACAGTATAAGAACTAGTAGACTGGCTTTTATTCACAAACAGTCACCTAATTATACAGTTGCATACTTTTCCTAGTTTTTGCAAATTTGGAGAGTGGTCAAGTTTGAAAACTGATTTCAGCAATTACATTAATTTTTATACGAAACCTGCAAAATATATTTCTTCACAATGTCAGGCTTTCTACAGGTGAGTAACCTGTGTAAAAAGGTGAAGCATTTGTGAATGTTCAGAAAAGTGGCTCCCAACCCCATTCTGTGCATTGCTAATCTCCATTTTACCTATGGCAGAAGAATCCCCTTAAGGCTTATTCATGTATTTCCTTGACCCTTGTGTAATAATTTATGCCAGTGTACAGTGATTGTATAATGTCACCCAACCCGCATTTTGCTCCCTTTGTGTATGGTTTCCCATGGTGAGAGAAAACAGAACCAGGCATTAGGATGCTCCTGTAGGAAGTCGTCTTGTGGAGGTGAAAGGAGAACACACGATATCTGACTCTTGCCCTGTTTGATCCATCAGGGCACACTGTAGACTCACAGTGCCTCCCAGCCTCTTCCGAAGGAAATGATGAAATGTCAGCAGATGGATGAGCAACTTACCTCCAGTATATACACTCCCATACTTTGCATTGAAACATTGCAGACAGGGACCATTGGGAAGTGGGAGATGAGCAATGGGCCATGTTCTCACTACCTAGTATATAATGCATAGCTTCTACCCTTAATTGGGTATGGCATCAGGGTCCAGCAGTTCTGGATAACAGTCAGTTTGAAGAGTTCATTGCCCTGTTGAACTAGGACTCCACAGCAGTCATGACACCTGTGGTAGGCCATAGAGACTGATGGATATCTTTAGCTTGGGTCACATGGTGGTTGGTCTGCAGAGAAGACTGTAGATTTTGCTCTCTCCCCCATGGGCAGCCAGTTTGCTTTAGCCAGTTACGGATCTTGAGCTGTAGCGGGGTGGGCCCGTTTTTCTGAAAGGAGGCAAACTGAGGGGAAATCTCCTTACCTCCTTTTTCCTGCCTCTGTGCAAACTTGGGGGCTGAATATTTAAGTGGAACAGATTTTCAGAAAATGAATCAAAAAACTCTTTCCCTATTCCTGTCTCTGCTTCACAAGCAGATTCGTTATGAAAACTCTTTACATTTCTAAGGTGATGTGTTTTATAAGCTGGTGGTTTGAGTCCTAGTGTGCCTGTCCGAGCTGTTTCACCTCTGTTCTGAACTGAGACGTCATAGCTACAAGGTCCTGGTATCTGTGCTCTCGGTGTTACAGCTTTCTGTCCCACTGTGAGCCTCTCCATGAGACCTTAGAGACGAGATTTTCCTTTCAGAAGGTCTTCGTCCTCCATCAGAATTGCAGGGTGTTGCTCCAGGGGAGCCTCAGGGAGCAGGAGGTAAACAGGAGCCAAGATTCACTTGGAAACATCTGATCCAAGATAGCAGTGACCAAATCTGTTTGGGGAAGGTTTCTGGGTGGTCCAGGTGAGGTCACGGAGTGAACAAGCCAGAAGGCTGTGGGTTGAGCTTTCTGCCATTTATCGAGTCTTGCACCATGCCGCATTTGCCTGCCTTGTGGTCTGTCCCAGGGACAGGCCACCCATCCCTGTGGCATCTGGGGCCACTGCATGCAGCCCACATGGAAGCACTGTGGTTCATGGGCATTAAAGCCAGAACTCATCTTCAATCTCTTTCCATCACCACCGTTACCCATGGGGCTATAATTCTTTAGTCAGATCAATAAGGTTTTAAGCCACAATAAAATACTGAAGGACTTACATTTTAACCCTTCTTCCCATCCAGAGATACTTCCATAAGGAGCTGTTATAACACAGGGCTGTCGCATTTGATCATCCACGTTCAGCCCAGGGCTCAGCGTGGTGCAAACACTGACTTTTGCAAAGCTATGATGGCTAGCTCACTGCTTGCATGCAGCAGGAATGCAATACACAAATAGCTCCTCTGGCTCTCAGCCTGCAAGCGCCCCGCAGCAGCCTCATGGCCATAGGGATTACCTGCTTGTTTGCAATATGAGGCAAATGACTTGACTAAGGAAAGAAGTGAATGTCTTAAAGAGTCATCAGGAGCAAACAGAAGGATGAGTAGTGAAACCAGGACATCTGATGATAAACCTTTGCTTTAAACACTTTGGAAATTACTCCAGCTACAGGAGAAAGTGAGGGAGACAGCAGTTACAGAATGAGAGTCATCTACATCAGTATCACATACATGGTGGAGAAAAGAAGGTCTTGGTTCTGTTTTTTTGGTGTGTGTGTGTGTGTGTTTGTTTGTTTTGGTTGGTGGTTTTGTTTGGGGTTTTTTTAACAAAAAACTTACTACCAGCATAGGTGTGTAACCCAAGAAAAGTTCTATGTCAGGAAGTTATAATTAATTACTAATGTTTTAACAGGATAATAAAGTGTGAGAAAGCAACATAAGTCGTTGTTATAAGCTACATACGTTGTGCATATTTTGTGGTTTTAAAATATTTCCACTTTTAAAATTGTTTTAGCTGCAATTCTCTGGTAATTTTCCCAGCTATAAAATGAGTTTCATTTTCTTTTTCTTTCCTTTTTTTTTTTCTTTAACTCTGTAAGAAACAGCCATTTCATTTTTGTGGTTACTATTTTTTAATTTTTTTTTTACTTCCCCAGAATAGCTGACTTTTTTCCCCCATAGCACCAACTGAGAATCAGTTTTAAGTGGTGAAATGTATCTCAAAGCATTTCTCGAGAGCTAATGCTCTCCACAGACTCCCTAGTTTTGAAAGACCATCTGCTCCTCTAAAACCCCATGCTGGTAGGCATGTGAAGAACAGTAATTTTCATTTCATATGGGTGTCGTCAACCATAACT
Source organism: Aptenodytes patagonicus (assembly GCF_965638725.1). Lineage (NCBI taxonomy): Eukaryota > Metazoa > Chordata > Aves > Sphenisciformes > Spheniscidae > Aptenodytes > Aptenodytes patagonicus. Next base: position 8,409,061 of record NC_134950.1, on the reverse strand, counting down.
GTCAAAGAGTATTGTGGTCAGTCAGCCCATAGCTTGTGGTCTCACAGATGGGCTTAAAATAAACTCTGCTGAACCAAGATAGCTACCCAAACAGTGCCTTTCATAATCATACCAGTTAAATATAGCAACATGTTTTTATGCTTCTCTGACACTGTTCTTTCTTGCCATCATTCTTTTTTTACCTACCAAGTTTGAAGGAGCAGCTACTGTTTCAGATTCACTAGACTGAGAATTGAAACCTCCTACTTCCGCAGCAGATACGTTTGTGTGTGCTCATGTAGTTATGGATATATAAACACCCAAAGAGCGTGCTGAGTCTTTGAGAACATGTAGAATGAGAAATGCTGATATGTGTGTATATAATATTGCCTTGAGGAATCATAACGAGATACTTTGCAGTAAGGTGTCCTGTTTTCTGCCTGCCCCTCTTGAATTGCTTGTGCTCCTTCCAGCTACTGCTCACCCCACCTTCCAGCCCCACTTCTTGTGGCAGTGGAAGCTAGGAAGGTTTGGATATATTTGTTACACTCATACCTTTGTATTGCAATACCTGGTGATAAACTGATCATTTAACTATCTCATTGCACTCTTCTTGTTTAACCTTTCTCTCCCAGATATACTGCACCAGATATTCCATATTGATGAGCCCTGCCAGAGGCCCTGCAGAACAGCTCCAAAAGTGGTCTCTTACTTCTTCCAGCTCTGGAAACTATATCCAAAAAAATCACACAGATCCAAATGCAGGAACAATATTATTGATCCTTAACCCAGAAAATATATAAGTCCTTTTACTAGATGCTGTTGCAACCTAGTGGTGCCAGAAGAAGGAGCTTTATACTATTACAAGCATGCGCCCCCATAAACTAGACTAAAATGGGATTCTTTTGGTCAGGATACTCCTTATGTGTCAGATCTTGTTTCTTTAGTAATGTTACCATTGTTCAACACTCCATAAAACAGCAATTTTAGTGAATTATAAGCTGTAATGGGCTCATAGAGGGTGAATGTGGTTTCCCTCAGTGCACTTGAAGGCAGAGATATGACCTGTTTTGGAAGATTTAAAGAAGGCTATCAATATAGAAAGCGGTCTGTTGGTTGTGGTGGTTTTTTTGTTCCTTTCCTTTTTTCTGTTATGTGACTGAGTCTGTTCCCTGCTCCTCCTTTTTTATCAGTGACCAGTTTATCACGTGTCCCATCATAAACATGGCCAGTCACTGGGCTGCTGCCTCCAGAGGAAATGTCTTCATGTATCACGTACCTGAGAGCTCCTCACAGAGCGGGTAAGGAGATGTATTTTATTATGTTTCTTGGATGTAGAGTTTACAAAAACAAGGCTGTCTGTTTGGGCACCCTGCGGAGTAAATGGATAGATGTAGGTATGAACAGTTTGGATTAGCAAAGGAGGGATTGGGCTCTAATAGATTATTTCTCTCTGTTGACTATATACACATGCTGTTTCTGAACTGAGGCACTTGAAGTTAGATGTCTAAATTTTTAAGTTTCCCTTTTCCAACTTACCTACCTTTACCAGTTCCAGATAGCCTCTTAGATTTCTACTCTATATCTGATAAATCTCTCACAAAGAACTAGAATGTTGTCTAAGTAACAGCTCTCAAAGTAAATGGGGTAACATTTTCTAAGGACTCAACATTAATTTAACACTGCCCCCTTTTGAAGTCAGTGCAGTTGTTCCACAGTTACACTGACTGGCCTTCAGTGTGGACAGGGTCTGGGATTTATTCCTTCCTGCTCCAGCACCGTGACTTGTGATCAGCCGACAGACTGTCTCATGGGAGGAAAAGTATTTCTGAACCCAAGCATTTGCAGACTCAGGCTCTATGTCATCCTTCATGTTAGAAGCTTGCTTGAAAAATTTTCAGCAGGAGAAGCTGTATCATATTTTAGACAGAAAGGTCTAAATGCCTGTGGGAGATGCAAATGCCTTGTTCCCTTGGGCATAGAACAAGCTGGTAGTCAGAGGCTATTAAGGTGACCTTCCCTGCTTTTATTTTAGACCCAGCCCCTCCCAGAAGTCAGGATGAGACACTGAGGTTTGCAGGCAGTGGTCAGCACTTTGGACTGCTATGTGACATACCACGGTAGCTCCTGGTCCCTTGCTCTCAATGGCTGAGTAATCAGAAACTGCAGTGGCAGTAGCCCCTCCTGTTCCCTAGATCCACACGTTAGGGCAGCAAAGCACACAGGGATGCTTATCTTCTAGCTGTTTCCTTATGAGGGAATAGTGCTTGTCCCCTGCTCCCTGTACTGCCCCATACCTCTCTCCAAGAAAGATTTCTGAGACACTTTCCTTTTTCTCAGGCTTTCTCTGAAAGGGCTCAAGGGAGGGACAGCATGTTCCTACTGGCACCATTAGATACTGTGAAGTTCCCTGTGAACTGTGCGGGTTTTTTTCCTTTCCTGATAGCGTAGTGAAAAAGCATTTGAAAGAAAACAGCCAAGATCTAGGTTACAGATGAAGGCCATTATGCTGCGGTAACACAGGCTCGCTTTCTTTTTAGCCGAGAAGAAGTTAATCCTCGGGGTGCTGTTATTTCGCTGGCAGCTCCAGCAAAATGTTCGCAGTACTCCATTCAGCTACCAATAGGCTCAGATAAGTGACTTTTACAAGGCTCCAAATAGCGCCGAGCTATGGTATGCCAAAAATCCAGCCACACAGAAAGATGTGTTCTCAAATTAGCTAGCAAGTTTTCTCTTGCTTTGGAGAATGATAGTGACCCAGTCATCTATGATAAGATCTTATTTGAAAGCAGATGAAATAGTACTTATACAACTTAGAGTCACTGGCTTTGAGGCAGTGATTTTGAATTGATGAGTATTTCTTCTTCTACTAGTTTAGCCCTACTTAAGATTTCTCTTGTGCTCGTGTTATTTAGCTCTCCTCACATGCTTCAGTGCAGTAATAGTTTACATAGCACTTAGCTACACATTTTAATAATATTTATGTTAGTGGTCTTCTAAGCTAATTACTTTAACCTTTAGTGCAAAACTTATTATTTCACTTTTTCATAACCCTCTTTAAAAGGACAAACAAAGCCAGTATGCTGTCTGAAACTTGTGAGAACGTGAGGCAGAGGCTCAAATGCCTTAGGCTAAGCCACTTGCAATGAGAAATGGACCCAAATTGGTATGCTGTGTTTACATTCTTACTCCTTTCATCTTTATTTGTACCTAAGTACCATTAAAATAAATGTTGTTTAGGTTGCAAAGGCAAGCACTTAAACAGAAATTGCAGAATTCAGCTTGTCCCTGTGCCGAAGGATCTCATTTGACGCTACAACGTGACTATTTATGAAGTGATAGCCTCATTTTCCCAAGGGACCCCACGTTAGGTCCTTTGCTGAATATACTGCGAGTTTTTTGTTTAAACATTGTTGTAATTCATTCCTAAATGAATCCCTCCTTATTCTTCATCCCAGTTTTGCCATGTGACCTCTCTGCCTCACCCTCCCTACAGCATTCCTCCCCTCCATATTGTATACGTGCATTGCAGGCTGTCCAGCAGCCCCACTGCATGCCGATGAAGCGATGCTGTCAAGGGTAGGCGCTTTGCATGGGGGAGTGGCCTTAAGTGCTAAAAACTGAGAAACCATCAGTAATCTGAAACCAACAAAACGCAGTGTTTGGGAATATTATTGGCAATTTGCCCTACTGAATTTAAACCAATGATATACGTGAAACAGCCTTCAAGTAGAATATATAAGCTAATCTTGGGGAAAGATCTGGCAACCATGTCACCAACTCTCAAGGGACTTCCCTAACCACTGGAGTAATGAGTCCTGCCAGTTCTCAAGTTCTTCTTTGAAAACTGTGACTCTTCTTAGGAGGAGGAGAGGAGGCAGATACTCTGCTGAGTAACCTACAGCTTAGGCTGGAAGGTAGGGTGTATGGGTTTGAACTTGCTCAGCAGAAGTGAGAATTGAATCTGGGACCCTGCAAACACTCTAGCTATTAAATTCCTGAATAGAAGAACCCTTTTACAACCATTTCTTTGTGTTAATGAATGCAATAACCAACAGTATGTTTGGCACATAGTAGGCATGTACAGGATATTCTGAGAGTACATATACTGGATCAGATCCCCCTCAGTCCATTGTAGCTGGAGGAACACCTCATTAGATATTCCCAATCACTCGTAGGCATTGGACAGAAAAATGATCTCTCAGCCCATTTGATATTGAATCACATCTGTGTTTGCTGAGATACAGACCTTCTCTTGTAAAAATGGAAACTTCTATAGTATTATGTCCAGAGGGTAACATAAGAGATAAAATAATGATTTTTTGCTTTTTGGTGTCTAAATTCTTCCTAAAATCTCAGTTTACACAGGATATGGACCTTTCCCTCTTTGTGTTTGTTATCTATATCATAAAGATGATGATGATGATAATAAAATTATATATTATCTATGATAACTACTAATAGCTACCTCACAGGGATATTGGAAAGAGTACATTAAAAGAATATTGTGTTCAGATAACTACAACAATGGAAGACTACTTACTCTTAGATAAAATATTCTGGCTGGGGAAATGGCCATTCGCTAATTAAGATAAGGCACAGTATAGCAAGACATTCTCCAATTTCTACTCTGTCACCTCTCTCCTACTTTTTGTGTGTCTCCCAAAATGTGTAACAGAACAGAGAGTTAAAATGCAGAGATGAAAAAATACTGGTATTTCCTCTTGTTTCACATGGAGCAGTCCCTTAATAACTCACAGCAACATAAACAAGAGGGAGGGAGAAGTCAGCCAGTAAAGACAGACTCAACTGCAAGGATGCAAAGTAGTCAAGAAGTTATTAAACAGGGAGGAATTTTTACCAGTACCAGTCAATTAGCAAATGTTTGTCTCACAACTGGCTGTTTCTAAAATGTACACACATACACACATTCAAGCATGCATAGATACAGGGGTAGGATTAAAAAGGCCACGCTAAACTGATGTCTATGACATATGTGGAAAATCACACAAAACCGTGAACTGACGATTTTCATATAGATGAATGGATCTTGCAGAGAGCAAACTAGTATCTACTTCCACGTGGTAGCATTCTCCCCAACTTGGCGTAACACCATGTCTGCTTTAGTCTTCAGTTCCTACTTGAATAAGGAGTGGGATGCATAGCCAACTCCCGCATTAATGATCTGTGGTAAAAATATATACATAACCCAGATGCCATTTTCTCATTCTCTTTTTGAGAACACTTAGGCCTTGGAGTAAACATTTATTCTAAACAATGCAGGAGGAATGTGACTGCTCAGCATTGCCTAGGATTTGTGGGGAGGGCTGGAGTATAGCTTTAGTTACAGTAAAGAAATATGTGATAGGAGAAGTATGTTTTGACAAGGATAATATTATTAACTGTACAAAGATTTGCCTTGTTAACCCTTCAAAGAGGTTTCTGAGTGATTTTGCATATTATATGAAGGCTACTTCACTGCTTGCCACGCCAGCATAGTTTCCAAGTCACCCTGTGGTGCCAAACATGCTGTCTTAAAGATGGTGGATAAAAATCAGTGCTCTGCTCATTGAGGAGGCCAGATCATCAGCTGCAGCAGGATGGCAAAGCATCATTATTGTCATTGAAGGGGTCTAAACTGAGACTTAATAGGGCTCTATCTTATAGTCATTACCATTACCACAATAATTGTCACAAAAGCTTTTGTTAACTGTTGTGCGCTGGACAGATTCATCCAAGATTAATGAGCGGCTGTCTGTTTTGAGTCATTTTAGTTGGGGCTGTCTTTGCCTCCTGACTATGCACTCTTGTGTATGTTGGTGTGAGTTGTTAAAAGACTGCTCTGTGCCAATGCTCACATAGTTGGCTGGATTTCGGTGACACTTTTTATGATTCCTGTAACTGAAGGCGAGAACTCCTGACTGATGAAAAAAAAAAATGTTTGTATAAACCCATTCAACTATGCAAAGTATTTTTGTTTTCTATTTATTATATATGCTGTGCTAATTCTGTCTGTTCTTAATATCCCTTTAATTAAGGGAGATTTTTCTACTCTTTTGATTTTGTAATAATCATATGCCTGTCCTTTAATCTGTCCACCACCTGTTGTCCACTTGAGGCTTTCCTCCTGGCTGTAGCTGTTAGTCCATGAGTACAAACACCCCACAGGTTGGGGGGCCACAGTGTGAACTGGGTGCTGTGGAGGCAGACAGAAAGTTATGTCTCCGGGCTTCAAAGAAACTCATCTAAACACAGAGGTCAGGTAAGGCACTGGAGAGGTGGTAACAAGAACAATAAGATGCACATTGCCTCCATAGCCGGGCAGGCACCACAATCACCTTAGGTAGCTACGTACACTTGCTGCAACAACAGCTTGTAATTTTTCTCTGTAAAGCTGTACTCCCTCTCATCTCCCAAAAGTTGTTTTGCTCTTCTTGTTGGAATTGCCTCTCATCCCTCTGGCCTTACCTATTGCTTTATGCCAGCTGCAGCTATGAAAACACTCTCCCACGGATTCAACCACATCACGCCATTCTCAAGTCTTTAGACAGTTTCTGTGTTGCTAAAGGCTTGAGATCGAGATAATTTATTTTTTCTTCCCACGGAGTGGTCTAGGAGCCTTTATCATTCAGTAGATTTTTCAGATCTCGGAAATTAGCCATAAATATGCAAAGGCAAAGTACAAAGCTCAGAAAAAGCAGAAATCAGCTTTAAGTTAACCAAAATTCAGCTATAAGACTCAGAAAAGTACAAATCAATTTTTGGAACTGCATGTGCTGCACTGGGACAGGCTGTGCTCACAAAATGTAATCTGGAAGGTAAGCACCAAGTCCATATATTTAGAGATACCTTCCTTGGTGCTCTGGGGTCTTTGGATGGATCACCTTTTTAAGGAAATTCATCCATTCATTCAGCTCAGGAGTAGGCATACTGAACAAATGAGTCAATTTTTGTCCCCTAAAGATACACTCAAGTGTCAATATGCCTATTACTAGGTTTTTAATACAGTAATTCCCTGACAAAATTCTGTAATCTGTGTTATTTAGGAGTTCTGACAAGACGATAAAAGTGCTTTCTTCCTGCATTAAGACCTATGATTTTTTTTTCAATTATTGTGAGCTTTCAGGTTCTTGAATTTATTATCTGCTACTTCAGTTTTATTTTCTTCAATTGGCACAGCTATAATGCAAAGTAGAACATTGTGTGTATTGGGAGTAATCCAAGTGGAAAAGACACAGCATACTCCAGGATACTTTTGCAAGTCACATGTATCTATAGGGCTTTTTTGGTACAAAGGTGGATAAACTTGGCAGTTTAATCCCATTAGGAGTTAAGCTTTTTCCATATGTCCTGATTTTCCTGAAAAGAAGAAAGAAAGAAAGAAAAATGTTCATCTGTTTTTCACATGCTTTTCCCCATTTGTTTGGCAGGACTTTGTAATGTGAGGAGACTCAATGAGCCAAATGCATCCCTAGAACTGCAGAGGTCACACCAGGCCTTACACTGGCTCATTAAATTTCTGTAAATATCCAGCTATCCTCTGATTATTTTTTTTCCCCTGCAATCACGTACCATTTCCGTATTTCCTTTTCTAAGATGTGTGGTTATATATACTTTTTTTTAAATTATTTTTGCTTATCATCAAAATGAACATTTCAATCCAGGCAAAGTACAGTGTTCGTAGGCTGCTCCTCTCCCATGACATTGATGAGATGGTGCCTGTTAACAGCTTAGGGTACTCGATCCCACTCTGCAAATCTGCTGGTATTAATATGAAGAGAATGTATACGTGTGCAACCAACCACATTTGGTATTTCCAATACTTCTTGCAAAAATTAATTTTAAATTCATTTATTGAAAATAAACACAGAACGGGGCCACAAGATCATGCAGGCAGTGGCATTTTATACATAAATCATATCCTCTTCTCCAGGGACATGGTTGTTATGAAATCCTATCTCGACTCAAATCAGTGGGAGATTTATCACCAACTCCATGAGTCTGGGTTTCACCTACGTTGTTCAATCCAATCAGCATGTAAATGACCTACTCTCACCAAAGCCAAGCGACAGTGGATAGGCGTTTTGTTTTGTTTTCCTAGTGATAGGCCTATCCTTGCCAATGGGATACTGAATGGGGTCTTGAATACGAGGCTAGGAACCTCGCTCATGATCAGAACCACGATCCCATCGCTAACATGGACCCTTTCACAGAATTGTTAGAATGAGCAGTTATGCTCATAAAAGTTTACATTTAAAGGATTAATGGTTTCCTCATCTCACAAGTCTTTCACAGATCGCCAATATTTGCTAAGTTTAGAGACTAACGTGAGTTTGAGTACACTATTTCTTCTAAATTTCTCAGACAATCATTGTAGCTGAAACAAAATGAGCAGATCTCTGTATTTCACCTCCTGAAGAGGCTGGGTTGCAACGCTCTAGCTGAACTGAAAGGTTTGTGCAGGCATTGAAGAAGGAAGGAGTTGCCCCATAGACCATTTATGACTACTGATGCTACTGTCCCCAGTGTAATAGGGTTGGGCTCTTAAGCTTCTGAAGTTATCTGCTTAGGTTTTTGTTAGGCCTAGCTTACTGGGCTGTGTAGCCTGGCTTCATATCACATAGGGTAATGGGAATTTTGGCCAACATCTCTAGTCAAAGCTGGGAGAAACTGAAAATCATTTGAGGGTCAGGGTTTTTCAGGCTGGGCTTGAGAAATATGGCTGCTAGACTATATTTCTTCCAAACTTATCATTCATTTAAAAAAAAAAAAAAGAAAAAAACCCAGAATGCCAAAACAGTATCCTGTGTAAAAAAGAGGGTGATTGTGTCATAAAATGGACAGTAGGTTGATTATATAAAATTGTGTAAAAAGGAGTATGAAGAAAATTGGTTAAAACTGTTTGTATGAATGAAGATAGAATGAATTTTGGAGTGAAAATATTAATTAAATTCCTCCCATATACTATTTAAGATGTGGTGACAGGTTCTTCAGTAGGTTTAAATTTCCATTTGTGTGGTTCTCTTGCCTAGTTATCAGTAAAAACTTTTAAAGCACAAAAAGAAAAGCAAACTCATGGCCACACTTCTTGTAGACCATAAATATTAGAAAAGTATTCTGTTAATAGTTATCAGTGCTTTATGAGGACTAAAATATCTATCATTATTGGTCAATACAGCTAAAAAGATTGATAAATAAATATCCCTTTGGTATTTTCACTAATGACGAACTGATTCTTCTTCATCTTGCTTTTTCATCCTGAGTAATTTGCTGGTAACTCTGGCTGAACTCTAGCTAGAGTTATGTTTATCTTGTTATTTTAAAATTTAAATGATTGGATAGCAGTGGGAAGTTTGTGAATATTTTGGTATTGTATAGGATGTCATTTGAATTTTGAGCTAATTTACCTTGGCTTCTATCTGTGTGTGGAGTTTTAAAAATGAAACAAATACTTCATTAAGCCAACTAAGAATAGAAGCTTTGACTCAAAAGGCTTTGAGATTAGTTGAAATTGTTACATTAGGAGAGTAAAGACAATTTTTAAATGAAGGAAAAAAAAAGAGAGAAGTGTTAGGCTATAGTCACTCATTAATCATCAAAATGAGTTTCCAGTATGAAATAATTAGCCAGATCTAGATCAAGGACAAAGTTCAAAATGAGGTATATGTCCTAATTTGCAATGGATCACAGTGTGAAGTCACTGCAGCCCCAGCTCTAAGTTGTGCCTTCAGTCCTAATATAGAATAGCATGGTGGTCTGCCAGATCATACTCTTCTGTTCTGACTGCCATGATTATGGATAGCCATTAATGACAATTCCATTTTGCAAAGAAAATTTTTGAGGATTTCTGCGTTGGGTTTTGTTGTTGTTGTTGTTGTTTGGGTTTGGGTTTTTTTTACTGTTCCAAAAGCTTGTGGTTAAGATATTCACTTCAACTGTTGGAAATGTGGATTTACATCTATGGTCTGTTTGATTTGGAACAAGAATTTGAATGAAATCAACCATAACCTGGGTATTTTTGTTCTAAATTCTGACCTTCTCATCTTTTACTCTTCCCTGTTGAAGCTGTTCTTTGTATGCGAAAGTAGCCACAGTTCTATAGAGAGAGCAGTGGAGTATCTGATGGCTAAGAAATCCCTTTCTCTCTTTCTTACTTGGAAACATTTAAATGGAAACTCCATCTCGGGCTTAAGGAAAATTTTCTCAGAACCAATACCTTCCCAATTAAATGGGTTGGCACTGTATAATGAAAATTCCCAGCAAGTGATATATCAGGGTCTGCCGTTACATTGTTGGCTATGAATGTCACAAAGTTTCTGATTTTACTACCTGGTTTTCTGTAAACTGGATAATTGAACTCCAGTAGTGCCTCCTTCTGATGTGAAGTAATAGTTCTCCAAGGCGAGCTCACTTTAGTGTGAACAAAGTGGTAGGGTCTGGCTCCTAGCTTCCCCATGGCTCAATTTACCAGTCTGTCACACTGTCACATAAGAAGAGCTGTGAATCTCTTTCTAAAAATGTTGACATCTTAAAAAGAAAAGGTATACACAGAAGATCTGAAGCGATACCTTTGCATGAAGTACTAGTCCTGTGAAGTCACCAAAGCCAAGCCTTCATCCTTACACGTAACAACATTCACCACTGTTATGAAAATAACAGATCTGTTTCTTGAAGAGATACTTCTGTAGGGGAAGTTAGTTGCTATTAGTTTGTCTTCCTTAAAAACACTTTCAAAATCCCTTTTGCTGTTGTCTCTGCAGTCCTCCCTTTTATCAAACTGTCCTCTGAAGTCCACAGGTAGCTGGGCATTGCATTTCCCCATTTAGAGTTGATGCTGTTGAGTCACCTATATGGCACCCTGGGGTTTCAGGAGTGCAGTTTGGAGCAGCTCAGCAGAGACAAACCTCCCTGCAGAGCTAACAGTGTGCAACAGCAAAGCTATACATGCTTATCTGTTACTCCTCTCTTTCTATCACTCCACTTTTTTTCCAGTGAAAACAGTATTACTACCTGGTGCTACCTTGAGTATGCTCAGAGCTCCTACAAGACTCCAGAATCCTTGTTTGGGTGTTTCTGGCCATTTTGCACTCCCCTTTGGCAGTAATGGATGATGATCAGAGTTTGAGGGAGGAGACAGAAATGTTCCCCTGATATTTTCCATCTAGCTGCCATCTAAATGTTTCACAGTTGTCTTTACTGCTGTTCTGTGCACGTATATATGTGCCTCTTTCCCCTCTTAGTCTTATGTTTTCTTTCTCATCCTCTTACTACTGATACTCCCTGGCCAGGATGTGGTAGCATCAACCAGAAATATTGAAAGCAGCTCATTAAGTTGTAGTTTTGTACCACTTTATGTCTCTGTATCAAACCCATTACAGCTATACAAATAATTTCAATCCTAATAAGTTCTCTGTTTAGGAGTTTGCTGAATTTTACTCTGGGCTGCGACCTTAACAGATTTCACCTCTAGAAACCTGAGGGCTGAGAAGAGAGTATCATTTGGGGGGAAACCCTCAGTCCCAGCTCACTCATTTTAGACTTAGAGCAAAGTTCGCCTCTGCTATGCCTTCCCTAAATGGGTGCATTTGTCCCTTCATTGCATCTTAACTAATTTCATGTCCTCTGTTCTATTGTAAAGTGACTCTTTATTGAAAAGAAAATAGCTCCTTTAAGTGTATAGTACCTTTGCTGCAATAGTGACACTAAACATTGCTGTAATATACTGGGCCAAGCAAATTATTTTTAAAGTAAAATTATTAAACTATGATCTTGCTTAATCCTTCTATAAACATTTGGGGAAGAGAAATATGCTTTAATCTTGTTTCAATTCTACGTTTTTTTGATGAATAATCTGTGAATAATTCACTTTCCAGATGCAAAGTATTACTGAGGTATTATGATAAGACTAAGGAAAATACAACCAAAGATGTATTTCATTTAGAGGGTTGTGTGTTTGTTTTTCAAAATAGAGGCTTTGGTGCCACCACTCATAAAAAGTAAGAGAGTCATCTTGCTTTCAGTCCACCTGCCCATAATGGTTTGAACTACAAGCCTTGTTCTATTAGAGGCAGCATCAGGGTCATATCAATGCTGCTGCATTTCATGTCCAAAGATAAAATAGTTTTGGTTGTGCCACCTTTCGACAACAACCTCTGCAGCTACTGCAGATGAAATCTTGCTGAGGGGATCTGGGATTTGTTTGTCTTAGCCTCACAGACATCTGTTCTTTCTCCCAGGTCCCCTGATGCTGTCTGCCTTCAAGCAGCATTTAACCAAGTCAATAAGACCTTTGTCTAAATGTGGGATACAGAAAACACAATTGGACTCCATACCAGAACTGTCTCCTTCTGAGCTGTGGTTCAAAGCTATGTGTTGAGCACAGTTTAGTTATAATTTTATTAGTAGAAGTTGCCCACTGTTTTTCTGCAGGACTTGAATATGTTGTGTAACCTTTGCTACTGGGTCCTACAAATTTTGTCTTGCCTGGCCAGTCTTGTCTCTGAATTGTTGAAATATTCCTTATTATATGTGTTAATTATTACATGGAAGTAAACAACAATTATTCTTTCTTAAATCTGATCCAGGTGATTATGTCAACCTGTTTTGACTTGGCTACCATATAAAACTTGGGGAGAACAGACTGTGTAAACCAAAACCACCTAGCCAGCAGAGAAATTAGATTAAAGCTAAGAGAAATCTTCATAAACATCTCCTATTACTCTTTACTTATCCAACGATTTGGGGCAGAATGCTGGCCCCAATATACTCAATGGAAAAACTCCAATTGCTGTTAAGAAAGGCCAGGATTTTATTCCAGATCTGTGAAATAAACCATAATTAACCTTCCATCATGGCTGCCAGATTCCATGTCAGCGCTTGCTTCCACTTTCTGAATTTAATTTTAGTGAAAATCTGTATAAAGCTTAAAAGGCATTTAAGGAATAACCAAGTGGCTTTCTCCCTCTATCACTTTCTCTTATATACCCAGTTAATTTAGAAAATATGCCCTGCTGTCTTCCACAATTTCCTCTTGTAACAAATATTAAAGACCCTAATTAACTTAATGGCAAATTTTCCTTGTTATTGCTTGCTCTTCTTTTATGTTCTGATTTGAAGAAACCCCACAGCTCACCACACTCTAATTAATGGTCATTAATTATTTAAAACTTCGCTTTATTCTCTGAATTAAATTAGCTCCCTTTCTCCCCCAGATAAATAAATGATGGTTTTAATTATCTTTATATAAACATTTTTTTAGTTCAGGTCAGGAGCTCTTGCTGGATGTTCAGTATGCATTTGGACTGCCATTCTACCTGAAGTATGAAGAACAATTTACTCTGGAAGAAAAGAGCCTTTCCTTGCAAATTATGCAGTATATCTCCAATTTTGTAAACTCTGGGTAAGTATGTGACATTTAAGAATTGCTGTGATTGGGGAGGGGGTGAGTAGTAGAGGGAATGTAGTCCAGATCCTGCCCTCACTCCAGTAGCCTCCATTTCCTCTAGCAATTTGTAATCCTACAGAGGGGGCTTTGGTCAACACTGTTGGAAAGTCTTGGCCAAGTTGTCAAGCGGATACTGAAGATTTGTAGTATGACACTTAGCTAGAAGTAATAGCAATTTTATCTCCGTGGAGCAGCTGCAAATTCTACTTAAATATAGGGGGTCTACAAAGACCCTGGTGTTGTTTCCAGAGCTTAGTTCTAGGACTCCAATTCTGAAGGGTCTTGGCTAAGAGTTCCCTTATTCCCAGAAGAAAGGGGAAAGCACATGAAGACACAGTGCATCCTTTACCAACTATCCTGTGAATAACCCTCCACTTTACTGTGCTGTGGCCATGTTCGAGAATGAGGAGTATCTCTGGAAAGCTAGTGTGGGAACTGTGACTTTACGTGCTTTTTGGACTATCTTGGGTTGCTTTGGGACCGAGGCCTGTTGAGGGTGTTCATGAGCCTGTGTCTATAAAGGTTCTGTGTACCTGTTCCTTAGGAAGTAAACCAGACTAGCAAGTTACTGTCAGGTGAGACACCATGAACGATTCACCAGTCTGGACTGAATTTGAACCCTACTGGTCGGAGGGACTGCATACACATTTCCTTGACCCAGACGGTCTCCTTCTGCATTTTACTGTTCATGTCATTGTTTTCTAATGATCATTTCTCCCGTTCCCTTAGAAATCCAAACTACCCTTATAGTTTCTCAAGAAGAATGTCAGGGGTGATGCCCCCCTGGCCTATGTATCTGCCAAATGATGATGGTGATAACTACAAGGAGTTCACTGTTTCCTTGCCAACTCTTAAAGGATTGAAAAAAGCGGACTGTTCCTTTTGGTCTGATTATATCAGAAGACTGAAAGCATCCACAGGTGAGCAGAAAGTTTTCTGTCATTAAATAAAACCTAAATTCTCTGCTTAATGTTTCCCTCTGTCTGTAGTCCTGTTAATATTATAGTTATGTCAAAGTGGAAACATACTTTTCATAGATGAAACATCTTGCACTGTCCAGAGTATATGGTTGAGACTCTCCTGATGCAACACTAAACAAATTTATTTTAGAGCAGACAGTGTGTAATGAAGTTTCATTGTCCTGGAGTTAGAGCTAGAGAGATCTTCCTGCAGTGATTATAGACGATATGGTGAAGCTATATCTTCTAATAGTTCTCTCTCTATTTGCAGTCATAATATAGACTTTGACTAAACTGGAAGTGGCCTCTCTTGTCTACTGGAAGCACCTAAGATGAGAATGTTGAGATTCATATGACTTAGGAGTAGCACAGTAACTTCTATCCACTGTAAAGTTACAACTGAGGCTTTAAATATATCTCAATATGGATCCTGCATGCTTTGACTTCACGCTAGATAGTTTCTTTGGATTTTTTATAGCTGTGCTGGTTATGCCCCTTGTATTTCTCCTTTGTCTCCATAAATTTCCATGCAGCTGTGAGATTCCTTCAATTTTTTCTTACTGCTTAGAACAGTAAGACCAACTCTGCTCAGATTTCAATCTGCTGCTCTGCCCTGAACACTTAATTTATTCTGGTAAATAAACTCCCCTTCATGTCTGTGTAAGTTGTAAATAAATTTGGATAGCCTCAAGAAAAGCAAACAAACCCATCCCTTTTTGGCAGGCTGAGATGTTCTGAATTATTCTTGGAGGCCTGCAAGCTTACAAGTGTTTTTTATGACCTAAGGGCTCATCTTCACAGTGAACACAGTCCAGGCCCTTTCTGCTTTGGAGGGCAGTTGCATTTCTGGGAACAAAATGTACTCTCCAAGACATCGAGCTACCTAGGCTATCTATGCCTGACAGACCACCTCAAATGGACTGAGGCTGATGTTTGAGTGATGCAATACTATAATGTCTCAGAACCATCAAGTTGGTTGTTCTGACACAAACACAAAGCATCAATGCTTTTGTTCAAGAGATAGCCTGAATCATTACTCATGGTCTTTCTTCAAAAGTGGACTCAAGATTTTGCTGTAGGCCTTTTCATCAGTTTCTTGGTATCCCTCAGTGTCTTTCAAGTTCAGAGAGGATATTTTGATCTCTCTGATGGCTTTCAGCTGGTCAAGATATTCCTAATTTGCAAAGCTTGATTCTGATGTTTAAACAGTCCTGGGTATAGCTTCTAGATCTTTTGGGACTTAATCTCGCAACATTATGGCTGTGTAACACCAGACTGAGTTGAAGTCACAGCTCTGGCAGAATGACTGTTGACCGAGCACCACGGACAGAGGCTACTCCCAGCATTTACAGAAAATCCTGAAAAAAGGTGGGAAAATATCTACCATGGCAGATTGTTTTTGAGATGGAAAAGGTTTAAAACCATCCAAACTGGCACAAAAATGCAACAACATTTGTGTATGGGTCAGTCCAATGGTCTGCCTAGCTCAATATCCTGCCCTCATCAGTGGCCAAAACCAAATACTTGAATGTTAAACATAAAAATCAAGAGAGGGAGAGAAAAACACACTGAAAGAGTTCACAAAGATTAGTCAAATTTTTTAAAACAAGCCACACAGTGTGAGATTTATGGAGTATAGATTGTCAAGGAGAAGGTTTAAAAAGTACATGTCAACATGTTATTCTGCAAGCAGAAGGGAGTACACCCTGCCTGCTCTTCAAGCCAGTATTTGCTTGGCCTCAGCACCATGGTAATGCAGCTACACAGTTCACTTCTACTAAATTCCATCTCACAGCAACATTGGCTTGTCACCTTGCTTCGATAGTCATTTTAATCTTATCTCACCCTGGACTACTGAAACTTCTCATATGACTTCTTCTTAAATAGGCATCACATCAAACCTATTTCTGCTCCAGACCTCCCATCCAGACCATGAGATGGTAACTTACAGAGATTCCTGCTGTGGGTGTCTTGATAACAATCTGAGCCCACCTCCTTGTGAAAAAAGATTTGTAATGTTTATCAGTTCAGCTAGAAGGACTGTATGAACTTCAGATGCTGATAGCTGAACACCTTCAATTTCTTTTTGAGAGGAGGTTGTGCCAAAATTCATGCCAAAGCAGTGTCAGTCCATCAGTACAAGTTCACCACTTGCATTGCTACCAAAAATCACATTCTTCAGGAGTGGACAAGTGAGACTGTTGAATGTGTTCAGTCAAGAGAACAGAAATCTTCCTTTTTTTTTTTTTTTTTTTTAAGTCCCTAAGCGTCATGTTGCTGCTTGGTTGGTGTGCCTCCTTGCACCAGAGGTAACTTGCTGTACCTCCCTTCAGAGCCGAAGCAATGCACATCTGTTGTTACCTGACTGCTCCAGACTGTTCCTGGAGTGCTGCCAGGCTGTCGTATGGGATCCTGGCGTGAAGTTGGATGCTAGATTTGAGAGAGCAATGCTGCAAAACATTTTTGGATGATGTACCTTGCGCTCCATCCTGAGGGGAAACTATTTGTCAGTCAGCTACTCTGAGATCCAATCTAACACATACTTAGTGGAAAAAAGAGCAGTTTCCTGCCTTTCAGTAATTATAAATCTTCATGATAGTGTTTTTGGATTGTATGATACACTGTTCATTCTGACTGCTGAGTCTCAATTGTTGTGGGTTGCAATTTGTGGCCTTGTGCCAAGTAGAAGGAGTTTACAAGTGTGGCAGCAAGCGGCATTGCTAATGAAACAATCCAGTTTTCACATCCAAGTGCAAAGCCGTAGAGGGTCTATTATGATGCAATCTCAACCAACTGTGATGAATCCTGTTTTGTCCATCTCACCTCTTCCTTCAAGTCAATATCTTTCATAGAATCATAGAATCACAGAATAGTTTGGGTTGGAAGGGACCTCTAAAGGCCATCTAGTCCAACCTCTCCTGCCGTGGGCAGGGACATCTTCAACTAGATCAGGTCGCTCAGAGCCCCCTCCAACCTGACCTGGAATGTTTCCAGGGATGGGGCATCCACCACCTCTCTGGGCAACCTGTGCCAGTGCTTCACCACCCTCAGCGGAAAAAATGTCTTCCTTATATCTAGTCTCAATCTACCCCCCTTTAGTTTAAAGCCATTCCCCCTTGTCCTGTCACAACAGGCCCTGCTAAAAAGTTTGCCACCGTCTTTCCAGGTTCATGTATCATCTGTGATCTATAAGCAAAAAAAAAAAAATCAATATATTTCAGTGAAATGGAGAAGAACAGGACAAACCAGTGATCACAAAATCTAACTGCAACTAGCTTTTCAAAATTTTTTCTTGATCCTTTGATTACTGCTATGTGAAATGTCTTGACTTAGAAATGTCGAATTAGGGATAATTAAAGGCTCAAAGCTCAATATCTTAGAACCTCGTTCTCAGTCCAATAGAAAACTGAGTTACTCTTAAACTCATAAATTGCAGTTTCTGGAATAAAACCTCTCATATGTAGACTCTCTTGTACAGCTGAAGTTACATGTCTTTTAGGTTATTCACTGCTGGATCTAGAAGCTGTTGTGTATATATCCAGCTTAACTGTTACCTGTAATTTTCTTTCCATTTAGTAAAAATATTGTCCAAGTTGAAGTAGGTGTTTCATTTTGTGATCAGACTGCAATATTTAATGACAGAATGTATCATTTCTTCCTGGCATATAATTGAAATGTATATTGTCATAATTGAAGATAATTTAACAAAAGTAATTTCATAAATGCAATGATTCTTCATGGTATTTACTGGCAGTGCCTTTACAAATTATGGAGGAAAGTTTGAATCTGTTTCATTGCAGACGATCTATAAATCTGTTGAAGTTTTGTTTGAAACCAGTTTGTAAAGTTGGCGTTTTGGGGGGCAGTTTACCTGGGGAATTATGAAAGTGATGGTGCTTGAAAAGGTTTGGATTTAGTAAATGGAGTTCCCATGGTTGCATTTCAAAGACATGCTTTATATTCTGAATCATGATGGTTTCCATGGGAAACATCAAAACCAAAAACAAGAGGAGTGGTCATTATGGAAAAAAGCTGTGGATGGCTTTTTCCAGGGAATGTGTTAACAACTTGAAATTCAGTGAAAAACAGGAGCTCCAGAATGTTTATGCATATTCAGACAGTATGTCTGAATGCTAAAATTCCCCTTGCATAGTGTGGTGGACTGCACTGTGTAAGAGTGAGTCCCTTTATAAGGGGCTTCTCACTGCATCCCAAACAGGTAGACTTGGATCTAGTCTACATCTCTTACTCATCTAACTGGTATCTAAATAGAAACAGTCCTCCTAAAATAAGTGCCTCTGTAAGCAGTGTTGCAGATGGGGAGAAGGAGGTACCTTTAGTGTCTCCAAAGTGAAATCTTGTCTGCCTAACTCTGCCTAAATTTAGACATTTAGGCATACTTTATGTGTCCAAGTTAGCCAGACTGGACCCCACCTGTAGAAAATTTGACAGCTAGCAAAGCTGAAGCCTTCTCCATTAGCTCTGAGATACCATGTGTAGCCACACAGGAGTCCAACTAAAGCAACAGTGTTTATAGTTCAGACTTGAATCAAGACCGAATCAGGAATGTTGTGGTTAGCATTCATCTTTTACCCGTTCTCTTCACACCTTCTTTTTGGAAATCTCCACTAGAAAACAGATTCCTTTAGTATGAGGGACATCTGTGCAACAAGAGCACTCTGGATAGGATACTTTAAATAAACACCATCAGTACGCTTTATGGCACAGTTTGGTCTTGTTGAGGCAACTGCGCCTCTGAAACAGGGTGGAAGACTAAAATCACAGAAGGTAAAGCATAAGGAAGAAGAGATCTATCAGCGGTGGGTGCTTGGGGCTTTATGTATTCCAGACAGACAAAAAAATAATGCTCCCCACACTTCCTGCCTGGTAGGTAAGTATCAGGAGATAATACAAAAAAGAGAACAAGTCTTGCACAGGTGGAGTGCAAACTATTATGCATTCCAGTGGCAGTTATTTAAAGCATGCTGGAAGCATGATAATTAATTACCATTAGGTGATCTGTCATTACCCTAAAGCATTTTGGAAATGAACTGCAAACTGAGAAAAATAGCTTCCTGAACATTTATAGCTATGTAAAAACGCTCTTGAGTGTCATTGACAAAGTGTATACTTTCTAGCTTGCTGCATCAAAAATATGACATTTATTTTAATCTTAATTATATTGTCTTTTCAGGAAACGCAAGTAACGGAGAGCCATCTGCAGAAAACAGCCCTAGTGAAGCTCCCAGTGAAGGACTTACGTCCCAGGAGAGCCAGCCACCGGGAGACAAGGTGGCTTACAGCAGATAGAAAGTCACAGCTATTGGATGGGTTTGTCAAACAATTGTATATCCATACAACTGTGTCACACCAGATGAACAAGTGGCTTCCTTTAGTTAACTTTCTGAACAAGTAAAGTAGACCTTTCAAGAAAGTAGTTTTTCAAGAAAATTTTTGAATATGGCACAAAATAAGCCCTACAGCTATTATTTTAGGTCAAAAGAAACTGTAATTTGAAAAATGAAGTATCAATAAAACCTGCAAAAACCAAACAAAAGTACTTGGACTTTATTTCTTGCAAGCACCCAAATGACTACACATTGTAGTACCAGCAGCCAGAAAAGGATGTACATTGAAACTCTGAGAAGTCCCTCAGCTGATGAGGCTTAAATTTGCCACATGTCATATCTGACTTGTTCTTTTTTGTTACTTATCCTATCACAAGCTGCCAATAGGAGTGGGAACCTGGTTTGGCATTCTGGAGAAAATTAAAAAGCTTCAGAATGGGGAAGGGTTGGATCCAGGAAGAACAACGTAAGGGGATCAAGAGTGTGCACTGAGTGTGTTCACATGAAGTCAGGCACATGCACATGCTATATTCAGCTCATGATCACCTGTGAAAATATGTATAAGACCATTTGGGTAAAGCACAACACACAACAGAGATAATACAAAGCATATGTTAATTAAAGCTTAGAATATGCTGTCCTTGGAACATTTCTCTTTTGTAAGGAGAAGGTGAGATACAGAATAGTTTTGGAAGCGTAAGGAAAAATGCTTCATAGGGTATCTCTAATGGCTCTGAAGATAGTTTGGGTTAGGTCTTTAATTCATTGCTGGGATCGTTTGGCAACAGATAATCCTCAGTTGACAGTATATCACACACATGTTCATGATACTTGAGAACAAAAAGTAAAATTAAGGCTGCCCTGAAACCAATAGCAAAATTTCCGTTGATTTCAGTAGGACCCAAATTTCTTGTGCAGTGTTGAAATGATTTAATAAAACAACTCATAAGGTTTTGTTTGCTGCTTGGGACCTTTGCCAGTGCATGAACAGTTACTGCTGTCTGCCATGTATCCATGTTTCCAAAGATTTTACCTAGCTAGAACAAAAACTGTGTAACACTCATAGTTCTCATACTTACATCCTGCTCAATAAACAATAAAAAGAACAGAAGAATCAAGAATCTTGTTAACTGATTAAACATAAAAAAGTAAAGATGGAGAAATCAAACTGTGTTTTCCATCAGTATCTTTACCTATGCTAGCTAACTGGTAATTAAAAAAAGAAAAGATTTAAGAACTTTTTAAAAAGCCCAGATCTTAATCATATAGCTCAACAGAGGATGCTTTCTTTGCAGTAGTTGTGATTCCTTGGCCAAGACTGGGTTTACTTTTTCCTCTTTTGAGACTGCTCCTGGAAATCGATGTCTAACAGATTCTATTTAAAATTTAATGCACCCTGCCAAAACTTCTTATTTTAATAACAGCTATGATTTTACATGTGTCCACATATGCAGACAGTCATGCGCATATCTCCAGGCCTGGGAAGACTCAAAGCTGAGCTACAGTATTTCATATTCATTTAGCAGTAAGTTGGCTTAAATAAATGTGAGTTTCTGTAGCTCTGTCACCTAATTTCCACAATGGCAGCATCCCGGTCCTCCTTAGCTTGACCCCTTAATAGTCCTGTGAATCTTTATTATTATTTATATATGTGTGTGTATATATATACATATATAAAATTTCAGCAAATGTGAAAAGTTTTTCTTCATCCATTAAACAAATGCATTATAACTCATCTAAAAGTATTTTAGGTCACTTTGCTCTCTATACTGGTCCTTCTATCTTTCATTCCCAGCACTGAGGCATCTTCTCCCAGCTAATGTTCTTTGTTTTTGCACTGTACTCTTCAAAAAAATCAAATCCTCCAGAACACCAGCCAAATCCCTGTGAAATACTGACGTTAACTGGGCTATTGTTAGAGAACGGGCTTGGTATAGCCATATGCTAGGCTGTATTGTTACAGTCAAATAATCACTGGGGGAAAACGGGCCATGAGACTAACAGTTTTGATGAGTCAACCCAATATCCCATAGCTCCTGTTAAAGGGATGTCTAAAGGCTATTGTATGAACACTGGAATGCTAAATATAATACCTAATTCATTTAAATCCTAGTAAACTATAAACATATGCTTTTAATTATTATTTTATATAGATTAATATTTACAAATAGAAACGCAAATGAAGAATTTTTTTTCTCTGTTGTGTATACCAACTTTGGTAGTGTCATTCCAAAGAGGCCAGCTTCCCAAAAAGTAATCTCAATTGGCTTCTAAAGAACCAAATTATAAGAAAAACCAAACACCTCCAATAAATTCAATAACTCCAACAGGAAACGTTCAGCTCATCAGGGTTCCTTTCATAACACTGTGGACGTACTGTCTTCTGCATCACAATATCATAAAGCATAAAATATAACATACAAAATTAAATATCTTTGAGAACTAATTATTGTACACAGCAACCCCAGTATTAATCTGCTGCCCATGGAGCTGGTAAACAGAGGGCAGATTTAAAAGGCTTCAGTATTCATTCGTGTTAGTGAAAGCCAAATATATAATCTTTCCCCACTCACTGTTCAGCTCCAGCCTGAGCCCAGGTATGCCTCTGGAATTTGAGAAAAGGTTTTAATTTTGAGCTAGGAACTCAGCAGCTTAGCCTTGTAGCCTCCTAATTACAGTCTTGGCCATCTGGTAGCCTTGGCAGGTAGGTAGGTAGGTATGACCAGGATTTTAGGTCACCGCTCCTGAGGTATTCAGCTCGACTGTCACTTTGGTAAAAGAGCCTTTTTGAGTACGGAATTTTTGTAAAACATCTTTATTTCATTAGTGGCTGACTGCTGCAAACCCACCCTGTTGCACTGGATGCAGCTCTTTAGACTGTTTTGTCTCTCTCCAGATTTCCTAGAAGCCCTCATGCTCTTTTCTATAGCCCACTATTTGTTTCCTCCTTTAAAAAAGCAATACTCTTTCCCAGTTTTCTGCACCCTCTTCTTCCCTTATGCTAGTCCTGTTCATTCTCCATACCTCTTTTAACTCACTTCTGCCAAGGTGCATTTTGATGCAGACAAATGCAGTCTCATGATCCCATGTGTTCATCTAATCCCATCTTTCACCCATCTTCCATCCTGGGTCCTTAAGTTCAAACATCTTTGAAATCTGAAGTGACTTTTGCAGCAGGACAAGTGATCCAGTCTTTGGTTCTAAATCTGGTCTCCTTCCTGACTTGACTACTCTTCCTCATGGGGAACCACATGGATAGAAATAGCCCAGACAAATCCAATAGGGAGACTTAATTAGAAAAGCCTATGTGTGGCTGACTGACAGAGAGGTCAGGAGACTTCAGCCTTAGTGATACTGAGAGGCCAAGTCTGCTCCCACATATAATTCTTAGTAAGAAAAATAACATTCTCAGACTATTTAGGTCATTGTGCTTTAAGCTGAAATACCAAAGACTTCGGTGATCTGGTAGTGAAACAATGCACAGAAGAGTAGAGCCATGCTTTCCTCCTTCCTGCTGGAAATAGCTATAATTTATTAAAAGTGAAGCATCCTTTGAAACTTCCTTATGAAGACGCACAGACAAACCAAGTTAATGCCAATTAAGTCATTTATTCTGAACTTTTTGAAAGACAAGCCATCAGAACCTTTCTGTATGTGGAGCTGAGGCTTGAATATCTAACCTACAGCATTTTGTGTGATTCTTTTGCACAGGAGATATTAGACAACAGAAAAAAAATGTAGAGTATTAAAAAGATTTTACCATGCAGAGTTGGAAAGAAAACAACTGACTAAAGGGCAATGCTGGAACGTTAATTGTTTTCATAAGTACTTGACACACAGCTGGAACATCACGGTTGTTTTCCTGCTATTGCAGGCGCCCACATCATATAATTCTCTTGGCTAAATTCAACAACTCGGTCTTTTACCACAGCAGCATCACAGCCAATGCTCTATTATATGAAAGGCTCATATTCTTTCTAACTTGCTCCAGCTACAATATATAGCAGTGGCTTATATAGTAGTAATTATAGATTTATGGACCGTTGCTCCTCCCCATATGAAGCTAAAAAAATAAACATGATCACAAAGCCAAAGATCCTCCACATGGTTCTCATTTGGTCTTTGAAACATAGACACCCGCCTAGCAGGGATTTTATATAAGTTTCAGGTGGTGAGAGAATTTGGTTAATAGGAAGTGTGATAGTCAGTGCTTTCAACTTTTTCTATTTCCATGACGTTGATCTGGCCCAAAGCTGAGAGGTCACTAGTTCCTGCCCCTGCAGATGTGGATCCTCTAGCGTGGCCTTTGGTCACGATGATGTGAGCTCCCTCTCCTAGTTTTCCAGCTGCCCAAGAAAGACCCTTTGATTCCAGCAGTGATTAAAACTCAGCGAACTTCAGCTGAGAGCTGATGTGCCATCAAGGAGAATTAAGACGATTTTGCATCAGGAGTCCTGCCAAATTTACTCACTCTTTAGGAGGCTGTATGGTTGGGTGTCGAAAATGCCACATTTCACAGAACAGATTTTGAGTCATTACAAAAGCTGCTATTTTGTTGTTTTAAGGAGACCTTTTCCTTACTGTTGTTATTCTTCATGTATTCTGCTATCGTGGTATGAGAGGCAATGTCTCACTAGTTTATCTTGGCTACTTCCTACACAGTCACTCTTTAGAGAGGCTAGTGAGCAAAAGTCAACGAAACTGATAATATCTTGTAGGCCGCTGTATCAAAGTCAGACGGGACTGGATATTTTTAAACATTACAGCTAGTTTTCAAAGCTGACTAAGGAATTCTGTAAGTCAGATTCCACTACCCTGTAGGGAATTCAGATCCCATTATAGCTTTGGAAGCCCCACCCAACATCTGTGCAATGGTCAGTGCTCATTTAGGAGTCTTGGCCCTTTCATAATGAGTGGATGTCCACGTTGAAAAGCACCATTGCAATTGGCAGCAGTTCACTGGCTTGTGAAGCGAGAATTTAACCTTTTGCTTAGCTTCCCTGGTGAAGACTGAGATTTTTAGCAAGACAGACCAAAGAAAGTTCACCTATTATTTTTGTTTCGTGTTAATAGCTGGCTACTTTTCAGGGGCAGCTAGCACTTTTCATGACCGTTATTCATTATTAACGTGTATGTACTCTCTCACGCCACATACCCCTATTTTGCAACACTATAAAAGAAGTCAGTGGAGTTACAACCAGTTTACAGCAGCATTTTATATGTGCCGCTGAAGGTAGTGATGTGGTCTGCATGTGTCAGGCAGTTTAAGTGAAATGAGAGCCCAAGCTGAAGAGCAAAGAGGCTTACTGTTTCTTCTCAGTTCAGCTCCCACAGACTGACACCTCATGTGCAGAGAGTGCATAAAGTAGAATTGCCTTTCCATAGAAAAGCAAATGGAGTCCCCCTGGGTTGAAAGGCTAAAAATCAAACCAGGTCAAAACTTCAGACCAAAGAAAAAAAAAATAGAAAAAAATAGTTTTGTAGAGAACTCTCAGATTGTTGGCACCCTGCAGGAGTCAGATGAACTGATTTTTTTTTGGGGGGAGGGGGGCGGGGAGAATTAAAATAAAACCAATAAAACACCAACATCAGGAAGGCTATGGTTTTGATTTTAAGCCTCTCATAAAAAGAATTACATTATGCAATCATAATTGCTCAAATATGTCGATTTTAAATAATAGAAGGATGAATTTTCAGTGAAAAGTCTTTTGTTTAAAAGATTTTGGCTAGGTACCTTAAGAACAGGATATCTAGGTAAGGCAGGGATTTATTCTGGCTCTGAAGAGCTTGCTCGGTACTTGTATCATAAGACACAGTGAATACAAGTTTGAATTAATGGCTGATCTTTGGAGTGAAGTTAAATGTGAATGGCTGGATTCTGACTACCTTACTCTGTAACTACCAAAACTGGCACAGCTCAGGCATGAAAGACTGATAGGCCCTGCCTCAAGCAGGCTTTTAGCTTGCATCTAGCACAGCCCGTTATTATCATGATTATGATGACATTTTTTCCCAAGGGCAAACTCTGAGCATAAGAAACCTGAAATGAAGCAGAATTGATTTTTCTATCATATGATAGTGATACATACATAGTGATATAGTACACCAAGATATAATTCTGCAACATCATGATGTAATGAAACCTGCATGCAGGTATTACTGTATTTGGCAGTGCAGAGCAGAGGTGCAGAGGACCACAAACAGCCAGGTGGAGATTAGAGACGCTATTAGAGTAGAAAGGCTGGCAACTCACTGGACAGAGGGATGTGACCTCAGATCTGCAGGTTGCGATGGGGAATTAGAAGTACCTAGGATTTTATTAGATCATGTGGGATGCTAGTAGCTGGGAGATGTAACTCCGAAGTAAAGCCCATGTTCAGGTGAAAGATAGAGCAAATAACTAACCAACCGGATGATGGGTTCACCAAAGGAATAGGCCAAAGCAGCATCATTAGGTTCAGCATCTCAGCCCAGCCTAAAGTGCAGAAAAACTCCAAATGGATGGTTTTCATTCAAAATCCTAACTCAGAGCAGGGGTAAAATGTATGGCAGTTAGACAAGTCAAATCCTATCACATGGGGTGTAGTGTAGATCAGCCTGGAGCCGTGACCAACAGAACTTTCTTCAGAAGCAATAGGGGTGTTTCTAGCAGTGCTTACAGCAGGGGAAGGATGGACCTCACCCTGCCTCTTCCTTGCCACGGTGGGACTCTGTGGGGGATGAAGCATCCAGAAAGGAGGCAGTCGCTTCCCAAAATGTGCTGAAGAGAGACCTATGCCATCTCCCCATTTGGTCCAAATTCATAGAATCATAGAATCATAGAATCATTGAGGTTGGAAAAGACTTCTAAGATCATCGAGTCCAACCGTCAACCCAACACCACCATGCCCACTAAACCATGTCCCTAAGCGCCTCATCTACACGTCTTTTAAATACCTCCAGGGATGGGGACTCAACCACTTCCCTGGGCAGCCTGGTCCAATGTTTCACCACTCTTTCAGTAAAGAAATTTTTCCTTACATCCAATCTAAACCTCCCCTGCCGCAACTTGAGGCCATTTCCTCTCGTCCTATCACTTGTTACTTCGGAGAAAAGACCAACACCCACCTCGCTACAACCTCCTTTCAGGGAGTTGTAGAGAGCGATGAGGTCTCCCCTCAGCCTCCTTTTCTCCAGGCTAAACAACCTCAGTTCCCTCAGCCGCTCCTCATAAGACTTGTTCTCCAGACCCCTCACCAGCCTCGTTGCCCTTCTCTGCACACGCTCCAGCACCTCAACGTCCTTCTTGTAGTGAGGGGCCCAAAACTGAACACAGTATTCGAGGTGCGGCCTCACCAGGGCCGAGTACAGGGGCACGATCACTTCCCTACTCCTGCTGGCCACACTAGTTCTGATACAGGCCAGGATGCCATTGGCCTTCTTGGCCGCCTGGGCACACTGCCGGCTCATGTTCAGCCGGCTGTCGACCAACACCCCCAGACTGTCGACCAACACCCCCAGAAAAAAATTCAAAAAAAAATTCAAAAAAAATTAAAAAAAAAATTCAAAGTTATTTAGGCACCTAACCTAGCACCTTAGGAGCTAAGCATATCTTATGCTTAGCATAAGACAATACCCGTTGTCCTACCCTTAATTCTTGTAGGTAAATACTCTATAATAGAGAAATAATTTAAGTGCCCACACAAAATGTGGGCATGAAATAAGACTTTCAAGGCTAGCCAGAGTTGTGGCGGACAGCCCATTTTCTCTGACTCTAATGCTCTGTTTTTTCACAGTTTTTGTCACAGCCTCCTGGGCTGTCAGGACTTGTGCTGTGAGATGAAGGCCGAACCCTTTGGACATCACGACGCAAGGGGTGCATGCCCGTCTGTGGGAACACTCGGGGATGAGCACTCTCAGGAGACAGGCTCCCATGGAGCCAGTCAAAGGATCAGCCTGAGAAATTGTTTCTGACCCAGCTGACACAGTCAAACATACAGTCACGAGCCTGAACCTGGCTGCTTTCAAAGGCAGCAGAGGGCTGACAGACGGAGAGAGAAGTCAAATTCTGACAGACGTGTTTGCTTCAGATCGCTTGCACGGCAGTTTGCACTCCTTTCATGACTGGTAATAAATGTCTGAATGAGAGCTGAAGCTCTTAAATTTGGCAGTGATTTCTCTATCAAAAGCCGTGGGCCTGCCTTTCAGCTGAAGTCAGAAATGCCAGCAGAGCCAACGGCTGCAAACTGCCCCTATTTACACCAGTTGCACTCAGAGTGGCGACTGTGTTTATGAGGGAACAAATTATTCCTTTGCCAAGATGCCACAAATCCTCCAAAAGGAGCACTTTCTCTAAGAAGGCATTTTTCACAAAAAAAACCCCCACAATCCTCCACCCTGGAACCCAGTTCCAGATTTACACCCTTTTTTCAGCTTTTTGGAATATTTTAGCACGCTAAAAATAGACCTCTTGGCCTATGTTTAGCTCTCAGTAAGGCCATTGTGTCACAGACTGGAGCTCAGTGAAGCCTCGTGGAAGACTAGAAAGCTGAACTTTGGAGGTCATTGCCAGGGACCAGGTGCTTAGGATCTGCCCAGACAAATCTAACCTGCTACTTTAATCCACAACTTTTTCTTTTGGGTGAAATTTGTCTTCCCTGTTATTATTCTCACTGCTCTCCTGTGCATGCAGTTCCCCATGGCTGACCAGGCTGGATCTGGTGGAGGATCCCATGTTCCCCTTTGCAAAAGCCTGTCGGTGACCCAAGGCTGGTGTCAGTTCTTCACCTCCTTTGGTTATTCCTCCACTCCTGTCACCCTCACTACCTGCTAGGTTTCATGGTCCTCCTTGGCTGATGGTCAGTTAAATTCAGTTAACATGGTGCTTACAGAACACAACATCATGTGTAAGCACGACATACATGGTGTGTCCCTCCAGAGGTTGTGCAACATGATGCTCAAGAGAAACTACTACTTTTAACGCCCAACAGCAGACCTTGAGGGAGCGTGAGTGCTCTGTATCTCCAGAACTTATGTCTCTAGAAGATGTTTCTCTACTTTTTACAAACAAACAAAAATCAATTATCTTTTTTATTCTGGCTTATGATATGAGGCATTTACTTCTTTTTCCTGCCTGCAAAGAGGGTTTTTTTTTATTATTCCCATTTTACAGCCACATAAGTACAATAAAGACCTGGTATAACTAGCCTAAGTCACACATGATAAGAAACTCTTCCAGCTTTTCAGCAGGCTCTTGAGTTTCAGCTTGCCAGCAGCGTCGTGCTTACAGCTCTGCAGTGTACCGGTTCAAATGCAAGCCTAGCTGGGAGAGCTGTAAGCCCCCAAACATGTCTACCTGGGCTGCTTTCATCATCTGCTTGTTTCCTCTTTTTCTGTCATCTTGGGAGGGCCGCAGGAGGGGGGTGGAGTGGAAAGCCAGGTAGATTTTAAGGTATAGCAATGCAAGAAATTACTCCCAGGAAAAGATAAATTAAAGACCACATTCCCACCCTGCTCTTGATGCTGCCATAGGTCAGGTCTATGCTAGAAAAGGTTTGTGGGGACACTTGAACTGGGGTAGTTGGTCCAGCCAGACCCTTCTACACAAATCAGCTTGTACTAGTGAAGAAGCACTCCTATTGCTCATGAGACTCCAAAAAAAGGCCCTTTTCATCTATAATAGTGGTGCTTTTGCCAGTACAGAAATGTTTCAAGAAATCCACATTCCCCAACCAATATTGGTTTCGTCACAGCCCCTGAGTCAACAGGAAATGCTGTCCTGGAAGAGTCCTGCTCTATATCCGCAGCCGTTCCTTGGCCTGCTGAGGCTTAGCTTTCCAGCACACAGTCTCTTTCCTGCCCCCACTTCCTCCTTCCCTCTGCAGCTGCTTCTTCTGTTCTCTTTAACCCCTAATTATTTATCTCCACTTTATCCCATTTCTTCACTCTGTCCGTATTCATCTCACGCAAGTCTTCTTCCCCATCTTCATGCTGAGCCTCTGATGCAAAGCCAACAACTGGGGTGCATTGCAAAGTCCCAGCAAGGTACCCCTCTTCTCTCCAGGTGACTGACACTTAGCAAGGAATCCAGTCCCTGCTCATTTTGGCTTCTGTGCTGTGATGCTGTCCTTAACTGCAGCAAAACCTAACAGAAATTTTTTCCCCACTGTGCTTTGCACTTGCACTGTTGCATGTCGTTGTGCTGTTGTGGCGGGGAACTTGGAGATATTACATTTTCATTTTTCATGAAATTTACTTCACAGTTTACGATGACTTTGAATCGAAAAATAAAATAAAGGGAGGAAAAAACCCTCAAAATTAATATAGTGTTTATATCGTTAAAAGGTGCTTGGGGAGTCAGTTTAGTGCTAATTAAAAGAATGGAGCTCTGCAGAAAGGGGCTGATTCATAGCCCCAGAAAGCAACATTTAAGGGTAGTAGATAAAATCTAATGGTAATAGTATAGGGGAAAAAATAAACAAATTAAAACTGCACTGCAGTGGTGCTTGAGACACAACATGGTTAATTCCCACTCAGCATTTTCACCCATCCACCACAGTAAATAGGTCTGTGGACAAAAGTGTGCTGAGATAAAAAAACCTGCATCACAGCTGACATCAAAAGAAAAGCCTTGTTTTGCCTAATACATTGGAGACGTTGTTTGAGAACAATTCATCCAAGTGAAATTCTGACCGCTTGTACCGCAGCCAGATCAGGAAGGCTTCTTGCAACCGGCCAAGAAAGTGGCCCTGGAAGCAGCCTGAAGTTCTGTTTTGAGTACTTTGAAAGAAAATAGAGGGTCAAACAGAGCTGAGGTCTCCTCCCACTGAAACTCGCAGCAAAGATCTCTCTGACTTAAAGTCAAAGTCTTCCCTGATGAGAGGAGTGGACGGGGAAGGGCAAAAAAAATGTGCTGGCACTGCAAGGCCACCGAGCCCCAGCCTTATAAAGGGGGGATGATGCAGGGCTAAGCCTGGCCCACAGCTAGTTTAGAAATAACTGGGGCATAACTCCAAACCCCCATCACCCTGTGGGCTGCGGGGCAGACAGAAGCAGGGCGAGAGGTAAAAGCATCAAATATCAGATCACAGTATTTGATAACTAACTTGGGTGTTCGCTTCTTGCAACAGGAAGGACCAGAGATCCGCAGGGGCAATGAGAGGGGGACAGATGTCCACGTGCAGGGAATGACTGAGGGACTCCTTCACAGCATCAGCCAGTGGCACTGGGGAGGAGGAGGAGGGCTAGGGTTAAGCAGGGTGCTCAGCTGAACACAGCAGTGCCTAGCAGGACCGAGGCTCCCTCTGTCAGTACAAGTCTCCCTCTGAGGGTGTCCGTCACGCAGCCAAGCCAGAGACTCAATGCAGCTGAAATATTGTTACGATTACACAGGGAGATATAAGGACTCGGTGGGGCAGGGTCCACAGTGGCAACGCTCACAGCATTACAACCAACTGGGGAATAAGCCAGCCCAACCAGAGTAGCGACAAATGTTCCTTAGCTGCCTCCCAAGATGAGAACCAGAAGATCAACCACCTCAAGTGTATGTATACCAATGCATGCAGCCTAGGGAACAAACAGGAGGAACTGGAGCTCCGCGCCCAGTTAAAAAGTTATGATATCATAAGAATAACTGAAACATGGTGGGACAACTCACATAACTGGAGGATTGCAATGGATGGTTATAGGCTGTTTCATAAAGACAGGCAGGGAAGAAGAGGAGCAGGAGTCGCTCTCTATGTTAAGGAGAACGTTGAATGTATAGAATTCAACTACGGCGATTGTGGAAGCCTTATCGAATGCCTCTGGGTGAAGATCAGAGGAGTTGTCTCCAAGGGGGATCTTACAGTAGGCATCTGCTACTGACCTCCAGACTAAGATGATAAGGCCAGTGAAGCAATATTTGGGTCACTTAAGCAAGCTTCAGGTCAACAGAACCTGATCCTTATGGGTGACTTCAAATACCCAGACATTTGTTGGAAGAATAATACAGCAGCTCACGTGTCATCCATCAGGTTCCTGGAATGCGTAAAGGACTGCTTCCTCATACAAACGTTAGCTGTGCCAACAAGGAATGAGGCAGTGCTGGACGTGCTACTCACAACCAAGAAAACCTGCTTTGTAGTATCTCAGTTAGTGATAGCCTTGGTGCAGTGATCACAATATTGTGGAGTTTGGGATCCTGCTGAGCACACTGAAGGTTAGTACTAAGACAAAGGTTTTAGATTTTAGAAGAGCAAACTTCAGCTCACTCAGAGCTCGGTTGGGAGGGATTCCATGGGAAGCTCCCATGGAGGATAAGAGAGCTAGCGAGTGCTGGGAGTTTTTCAAGCATGCTCTCCTGGAAGCACAAAAACAGTTCATCTCCTTTAAAGGTAAGGGAGGTAGGCAGAGCAAGAGACCCCCTTGGCTTAACTGTGAGCTTCTGAGTCTGCTCAAAACCAAAAGAGAAGTGTATCAGAGATGGAAAAGCAGACGAATTCCCGTTGAGAACTGCAAGGGCATTGCCAGGGCATGCAGAGATGCAGTTAGAAAAGCAAAAGCTCAGCTCGAATTGAAATTGGCCAGAGATGTCAAAAACTACAAGAAAGCTATTTGCCAAGTCTCCCTTCAAGTGCGATGCATGACTGGAGTGCATATTTCCTTTCATTTGCTAGTATCTTTTAAACAAAAGCCCAAGGCAGAGCATTTTCAGCAAATCCTGGGCAGGAACAGTGTGCTAGTCTCTGTTAGGAAAAAGTACATTTTATATACACACACATACACACAATATCTTCTCACCCTACTAAGATACAGTGTAAATTGGTCCCCATGACTGATGAAGTCTTTACACTGCTTTTAGATGCACAGCTAACAGCTCAGTAACACTCTGCAGGCTTTCTCTTCTGCATCATCATCTGTGCATCCTTCACAAAGCGAGAGCATCAAATTTACTCTTATATATTTGTTTTGCCCCAGTGGCTGCAGCCTTTGCTGGGCACCATTTCTTTGGCTGTAATCTGAACCTGCAGACTTAATGGCATGTGAGGGATGTTATTTTTTATTACAGCTCTGGGGCAATCCCTGCAGACAGACAGCAGATATGATGAGTACAGAAATAACTTGCAGCTGCTGACAGCTGCAACAAGACCTCTTATCTTAAATTCCCAAAACACAGAGTACCATTGGTAGCTAATGGGAAACTTTAAAAGCACTTAGCAGTAGCAGGTTTCTCAGTCATTCTTCTAGGCAGCACGACTCTGCTTGCTTATGGCTACAGAAATTGCAGATGACATAGAGTTCCATGGATCCACAGCACAATCCCAGTGAAGGACCTGGAAGGCTCTACACAAGTACTGAGATGAGGGGCTGTGGAGCCAGGCATCCCTCCACAGACACCTGACCAGTTTTCCCTACCGCTTTTCAGGGTCTTCTTGTGAACAACTTTATTAACTGAAATGTCCTCTGCAGAAGCAGCATTAAGTGACATAAAAATAATCTACAGAGTCTCGACCAAAGCCTGTGACAGATGAGGTTGTTGGCAGTCTCAGAAAAGCATGTATCTTCTCAGTTATTAATGGTCAAAACTCTCAGGAGAGTTTAAAACTTTCCAGATTGTTGTCCAGTAGCTGGTGAGTCAGACACAGCCTTCAGATGAAGAGCTGAAGTTTTCTTTCATTTTTCTTCTCTGCTTAAGGAATCCAAACATTCAAAGCTCTGAAAAGCCTCAGGCTACCGTTCAGGGGTCCTTTGGGATTAAAGGTTGTTTCTCAATGAAGAAAAATAAAGTGTTGATAGAACCAACTGCTGCACAAAAAACAGAAAAGAGAAAAAAGGAAGGATATGGCAATGTATTTCTTCTTGCATGAACCCTTGGCTATTTGAGGAGATTTTATTGTGGAAGCTCCAGTCATGCTTCCACCATGAAGGCCGAGGCAGAAATTTTCAGTCTGCAGACCTTTAATTTGAAATAGAAGAATACTTTCTCTATTTGTTTCCAAAGAGCAGCAAACACAATAGAAAATGCAAGTTTCATTTTTTTATCTTAAGTGACTGGAAAAAAAAGCCTGTGCAGCAAACGGGAGTCCCTGAATCATTTGCTTTGCAAGCTGCTAAAGGGTCCTCATTTTTCCTCATCCTGCAAGAAATCACAGACAATCTGGGGCCAGGTGTTTCACTACTACTCCAAACGTCTGGATGACTTAAATCCTTTCTAATCTTCATCTAAATAGTGTTTTGAAATGTTTTATCCTCACAAAAATATTTCTGTTTCCTCTTCCTGTGTTCCCTGATATTGTTTATTGTCCTTCAGAACTAATCATTCTGAAAGGGAGGATGATGTGAAGCAATGGTGATAATCCAGGGCCTGGAAACACAGGAGCAATTGCCTGTCTTGCCACATGCTACCCTCAGAACAGATCAGTGATGACTGATGCACTGCTGTGGTGTAGCATCATGGATGTGCAATAAATGAATGTGTACAATAATGAGTGTATAAATTTGCTAGACTGGTGGTGTAGGCATGGCCTGGTCCCTTTCTTCTGGGGTTATGTCAGTACAACTTAAGCAAACCTAATGCTGAGGCCAGCTGTCACAGTATGGCCCATGGCCCTACTTTTCAACCTGTTTTCTTCCCACACGAGGGGGCTGCATATAATAAACCTACTGGAAATGGTTCCTGGCCCGTGCTAGTTGCTGGGAATAGTTTGGGAGAATTCTAGTCATCTTGGGACAGAAACATGCCCAAGACCTTATTAAGAATTCAATATTGTAGAGTCAAGAATAAGTGCCCCAGGTTGTCCCCACACTGTTAAATTTACAGGTACAGCCATAGCCTGTAAGCTGTAATTAGAGAAATGTGCGTTGCACAGAAGATGCATCAGGGTAGGAGGTCTCGTACTGCAATCAAGTAGGGTGGGACAAGAGGAGATCCAGCACCCTCAGTGCCACTTTGTACTATCACAGATGAAGGACCAGCAGGATCTGGTCCCAATCCCCTAGGAAACACCCAGGAGAGGAGGATATGTGGGAAGAGAAGGAAAGATCCTTTCCTCACTTGCAGCTCCTAAAGTCTACAAAGTTTAACGCTTGTGTGACATTTAGGAACTTGACGCTTTTCTCTCTATCAATGGTGTGAAAATAAAAAAAAATGCTGGCCAACTATTTTTTTTCTGAGCTCAGATCTAGGGAAGACATTACAGATGCTGCTGACCTCTGCTCCAGCGGGGTCTCTCCAGGGCCGCAGGGGATCCCTGCTCCGGGCCTGCAGCACCTCCCGCCCTCCTCCTCCTCCTCCGGCCTCGGGGTCCCTCTGCTGCTGCTCCCTCCTTGGCTTCCTCCTCCTCTGCCTGTGCCGCCTTTTGCCCTTTCTGGCACCTCTTTTCCCCCAGGCGCCCCCAGCTTGGCCGAGGGGCTCAGCCCTGTCCTGCGGTGGGGCCCTTGGAGCCGGCTGGGACTGGCTGGAACCAGCTGTGTCCGGCATGGGGCAGCCCCGGCCTCTCCTCACAGAGGCCACCCCTGCAGCCCCACTATCAATGCCTGGGCACAGGCACCCAAAACATATGCTCAGGGCCAGAGATTGGTCCCAGCTTTATTTAATTGACTAATACAGGTGTAGCCACTGTAGATAATGGAAAGAAGTGAGTAACTTCAGAAAATGGCTCCATTTTCTAAGATTTGCTAATAACACCTTTCTTTTTTCCCCGTAAGTTACAAAATGTTGGGAGTAGGTTTTCCTGGAGCCTTTTGAAGGGAATGACCACCTGCAGGTGTTGGCGGAGGATGTGCCTCCAGCTGGACACGTTCCTCTGCAGGCGAGGCAGAGCAGCCTAGGGCATGGCCTACGGGCTTCTCCCAGGGCTGATGCACCTCATGGCCTAAAAGTCTACTGGCTGATGGTCATCTATTAAGCGATGCCTGT
Source organism: Aptenodytes patagonicus (assembly GCF_965638725.1). Taxonomy (NCBI): domain Eukaryota; kingdom Metazoa; phylum Chordata; class Aves; order Sphenisciformes; family Spheniscidae; genus Aptenodytes; species Aptenodytes patagonicus. The sequence goes on along the minus strand of NC_134950.1, from coordinate 8,373,454 downwards.
GAGACATCCCAGTGTAGCCAGAGGAATCCCACACTGCAATCCTAAAATACCAGTGTGAGCAGGGGACTTCCCAATTCAGATTGGCTTTCTCCCAAGGTGAACCATCGAAGTGAAATCCTAACAGTCCCATCTGCTGTAAGGACTGTCCACATGTCAGTCAACGTTACCTATCTCCACTTTCCTCTTCCTTCACCCGTCCTGAAGACAGAGCTTTGAATACATTTTGAATAAAAATTTGAAGTGACAGGTTTATTAGGGTTTGGTTTTTTCCTTTTAGTATTTTTTTTTTTAATATGAAGAGTTATTTTTCCTTTGAGCCATATTCACGGCTGTGTCTGAGTGTCTGTGTCTGAGACAGAGAAGGAGCTAAGGAAGGGACAAGGGATTAAAGAAAATGCAGATGAAAGATACATTCCGACCCAGGCTTTCTCTTGAAGATCAGTTTTTACTCCACAACCATCTTTCAGTTTTGGGGCCTTTTCTTCAGAGTGCTCTTTCTTGGGATTTCCAATTGCCTGACTACTCTAGAGCTCATCAACATCAGTAAGTTCTGAATGCATGAAATGTCAAGGAGGTCTTGTTTTGTTTAGTGAAATGTTCCTCTCTGACTGTTTTTTGCTGTAGTCCCTTTGGCAGGAGACCCGGTTCCACATCGTTTTCACCAGCACAGTAGCCTGTCCTGCTCTCTGAGCAGCCCCTCTGACCTCTCTGAGCCTGAAGATGTCCCTTGCCACAAGCATCCCAAACACTCTCTCCTCCTCTAATGTGCACACACCAGGATTCCTGGCTTGAGGCATTTGGCTTGATCACAGCTGCTAAGCTTTCTTGGAAATTCAACCACAGTTTCAAAATTCCAAGGCATGTGTTCATTTTTTCTTTCGTATTGAGATGAGAAAACATGGTTTTCTGGTCTGCTGTGATGGAAATTCCACTGTGCCTATGGCCATATGATCCTTTTGTTCCCTAACCCAGAAAATGCAGGTACTGCAGACTTTGTGGGCTTCTCATGTGATAAACACAGGTTTATTCTCGATTATGTTCAGTGCCTGCATCCATGAAAAATTTACCATTTTTACCAAAGTTTAATTTGTATTTTTGCAAGAAGGTGTTTTGTTTCTAAGTGTTATTAATTCCAGTGTGACTAACATAACCTGGAAACCTGGAAGCTGAACATTCCCTTTACTCCAATTTTTTACACAGCCAAGTTCAGAGAATGTTTTACTAAAAAAGAGATTCACTTCTGGATGTTCCCCCTTGTCATTACATCACTAGTGTTGATTACTGTACCCAGTTACCTGTAGTAACAGAGGAGACATCAGTAATCCCGCCCTCCCTGCAATATTTTTCAAAATCTTGTGCCACTGTTAGATGTATTTAATGCAGTGCATTGATAAATAGTACTCAGACTTGTCGGTGCTTAGAGTTTTGGAACTGAGTAACAATGACCCTTTTGAGGCTGAAGACAAAGTGATCAGACCCCCCTACTAAAGGCTGAAGACTTTTAGGGCAGACTCTCATTTTAGTTTAGCACATTCCATTTGTTACTTCTGGCTGGAATCAATTAATCAATAATGCATGATCCTACACAAGTTGTAGGCATTTTAGATGTACCTAGGAGGCTCAACAACATGTTTGAAATCGGATACTTTTGAAAACCCTCCTTAATGAAAAGCCTACTGTCCTTAACACTCAATGTCTAATCATGCAACCTTGGCTACGGTGCCTTCTGCCAGGCTTAGAAGGAAAACTAAATGGGATTTGTGAATGGCTGCAGTGGATGAATTGACCTGTTTAAAAATGCTCCTTTATAAAAGTCCTTCCATTCCCCAAGATCCTTGTGAACAATTCCAGTGATGATTTCCCTGCTGCACTGACTTTTTTTTCTGGGGGAACTTGCTGGGGACAGATTTTCCCCATTTTCTTGCTTTACAAGTCTTACCGCCTTACAGTGGTACCATTGATTTCTGAAAGGTTTGTCTATGTTTCAGGCACAGTGAGAAATCACTCTGAGAGACAAAACCAGTGGAGGGATTTATCTTACTAAATTCAGACATCATAATCTGACATCTGACATAGGTCAGCCTTAGCTCCCGGAATTTTAGGCCAAAAAAATGGAGATGTTTCACCTGAGTGTCTCAAGTTTACCTCATCTCCTAGCCTTGTCTCATCTCAGCCAAAGGTCCATGAAATTTAAATTACCTGGGATAACCTTGTAAGCAGGGAGGGATGCAGAGCAGGTTAGATCGCCAGATTTTACAAGCAAAAGTATGGAAAAAATCATCCTAGGACAGCACAAGACATAGCCCCAAGGCATGCACCTTCTTTCAGTGAGATGGGCCAATGTTTCAGTACACCATAGTAGCGTACTCCTGCTGAGCTGCATTTCACTTCAAGTGTTTAGCTACGCAAAGGAGTACGTAAGCAGACTAGCCTTTGTCACTATAGCCATACAGGGTTATCACCAATCACATCAACACATTTCATCTCAGAGCCAGGGCTGACATGACAGGAGGTGATGTAAACTATGAGTACATTAGAGGAAGGATCAGAAGATGAGTTAACCCCCGACTCAGTATTTTATACATTTATTAGCCTATCTGTCTGCTCATTTGTGGGATACTTCCAGTGAATTTACATGTCACTGCTGACCTAAATGACAGACACATTTCTTATGGATTGACAGCCACCAAATGTACACTTTCTTCATACATTCATGCCCTCTAGGATATTATTTTTACATTCAAAATTTTTAAACAACATCATTCCCATTTATATTTCAAATACAGAATCTCAGTTATAGGATCTAAAACATCAACTAAACTACTGTTTCAGGAAGCCTGATGATTACCAAGGATCCAAGAAGGTTCAGCTCACTTTGTTACTGCCAAAATATCCCCAGGAAATTAAACTTTTGACACATTTAAATGACTTCTCTAAATTATTATTCATACTTTTTCTTTATTTCAGAGCCTAGAGTTTTATGGCAATCTCTATTTACAAGTTATGAATGCAAAGTGTGTAGCTATGTCTATGTATTTTAACTATCCTTCATGCGGTTACAAGACTGTGGGGGGAGGGGCTCATGCAAAAAACAAGAGATCCATCTTGCAGAGAGAAGGGGACCTGGGACCCAGTTCTTCAAAGGTCTTTATTAGCTCTGAAGGATCGAATCAGTGTCTTGATGAAAAATATGAAACAGGTATCTACAAGAGCCAGAATTTGAACTTGGATTCCCTTCAATTTCGTATCTTAATTATAAAACAATCTTTATGTTCCAAGCTGCGCTTAGACAAATATACTTTCACAAGGTCTGTCTGCCATCTTTAGTCTTTGTAAAGTGCATTTCCACCCGCCCTGTTTGCATTAGAGAATTTGTTTAGAATCTCTTTGTTCAGCCAGATTTTTTCACCCCTTTCAGTGTACACATGGCGGATCTGCTTTTGTGGTGATTCATGAGTGCCGGGACCCACCCACCTGGGGGCTGTTACTGGGGCCAGGCCAAGGGCTGTCTTCAAGCTATGTCTGCAAACACGGGTCAAAGTTCATGTTCATTTTGCAGGACTATAATTAGCACAGCAGGTTTAGACAGGAAACTGCTCCCTCTAGACCCAATTTCAAGGCAATCAGGGTTGTGCTCTTTCACCATGGTGCTTCTGAGCTAGACCCTGTCTGCCCCACAGTAATAATAACAACAGAAGTACCCATTACTGCGCATTGTTGTGGCTTGGCTTTGTGTGATGAAAGAAAGCATATGTTCTAATTATACCTCGACATCAGACCAGGGGGAGCTTGTGGTGAAGATGGAGCTGAAGATCTTCAGCAGATTTTCAGTAAGTTTCTATTTTCCAAAGATATTGGTATGTATATGTGCTGCAAGGGGGAATTACTTGCATAGGGTAGAAAATCAATACGCAATCATCTTAGAGATGTTTCCATCTTGGGTATACTGCCCTTCCAGTACTGCTCCATGGGATTTTGGCTTTTTTAAGATGACCATGTGTGTTATAAGAACTGATTTCATAAGTGAAATATTTTAGCCCCATTATCAGATCCCAGAGGGCTGCAACATCCAAAGTTCAGGAGCAGGACATCAATGGGACGGCAGAATTTATCCTTGCACAGAGGACGCACGTTGTTTATGCCCCACTTCAATGTTATTTTGAAGCAGTTTTTCATGAATGGTTTCTGCTCTGGCCTTTTGCAAAGGTTGGTATTTTCCCAGAACGCTTTTATACTGCAAGGCACGCCATGACTTCCGGGGGCTCTGTTGAAGGCATATAGAGTAGAATTAAGGTCATCTAAAATAATTAGATTACGCATCTGTTATGCATGTATTCCAAATAGTGAACTAGACTCCCTCTTTGGTCAATCCCAGAGGGAAATTGTTCTCATGCTAAGATAGGTGTTTAAAATAAATTGGCTCAATCCCCCATCCCTGTCTTCTTCCATCGACTCTGGAATGTGCCTATGATTAGCTTAGCTTGGACATCTTAACATTTTTGTGGTCAGACTGATTAACTCTGCCGCCCTTGCTCTCCATCCTGTCTTTACTATTTAGCAAGAGATGTAGGATTAGACTAACTGGCAGTTGGTAAGAATAAAACTGGAAGAATGATATCATTAAAAGACCCATGATTTTTGTTTTTCTTCAAAAGCCAGCTTTTGGGGTCATGTGATTTTGCAAGGAGTTGCCTGTTCTTTTAAATAAAAGTACATTTCTAACCCTCATGGTTTGGTTGAAAGGGCAAATCCATCTGTGTAAAAATGCAGAAGGCGAATGAAAACAGCCCCAAATTCTGAGTGCGGAGCAGTATTAGTGTTGGCCTTGTCCTGTGTTTTTTGAATCAGTGGTGGAACTGGGGTTACTGATGAAGAACTATCAGAGGAAGAATCTGTTTGCTGTAACATGCTCATCCTCCATGCTGTGCCTGAGATACTGTGTTATTAAAGAGCAGCACTTGGAGCATGGACAACAGTGCAGATTGGAGTCATATCTTTTTTTTATTTTCTGGGTATATGTGATATTTAGCTGAGAGTAATTTTATTCCTTATTCCTGAGCAAATTATTCTGATTAATAAATACTCAGAAATAAGAGTCGTGAGATCCTAGCTAGGATTTTATAGGGCAAATTCATATTCAGCACACAGTAAAGAAGAAAAAAAATACAGAAAAGCTCTTCTAGAACAGCATGTCCATGGCATTATAACAAATATAATTAGTCACAGATGAGTAACTTGCCCAAATAAGTTCAAACCCAAGAACAATAGAATCATAGAATCATATATAAAACCTCTCCATCCTATTCCCCAGAAACAATGACACAGAACCACAAATAAAAAGAGGACACAAAAGGTTTGCCCTTAACTGGTTTCATCATGAGAAAAAATGTTAAAATACAAGGCAGATTAGATCCTTTCCTGGTTTCAGTCTACAATGGACTTCTCATGCCATGACTGGGCTTGTACTTTTGCTATATTCCAGTGTCCTTTATTTTGGAAGACGTTAGGTGCTTTAGTCCCAGTAAACCCCCATAGTTTTGTCTCAGAAATGCAAGCTGGCAACACAGGTTCTACTTTTGAACCTCGAGTCTGCATTTCATCTCAGGATGAAAGCATCTGTTAGCCGCCAGGTAACAGGGGCTCAGTTGAGTATAAAAACACTGCCTGCCTTCCCACCCTCACTAAACACTTCTTAATGATCCATGGGTTAATTTTTTATTATATCCTGCCCTAAGAGAAGAGACGTTCTAAATCCCAGAACGCAAAATATTTCAGCACGACAGGCTTTGTTGTGTGCTCACTCTGCAGGGAAAGAGGGCATCCTGTGTGAGGAGCAGCTGTTAAACGTTTAAAGATGACAACTTACATAAAAGTTACACTCCACACATCAATGTTTAGCCAACACAGTCCCCTATTTCAGCGTAACAGACATTCCATCATCCCACCAAGCATCCCAATCAGTGTTTTTATTTATTTTTTTTTTAAGGAGGAAAGAGAAGGAAATATTTTGTAATCGTGGAAGGACAGTTAGCTGTGGAAGGGGAACATAAATTATCTGCGCTGCTGCAGAACAGTCTTAGCTTTTTGTGTTGTGAGACATCTGTGATACATATATGGAGTGGTAACAAACAAATCCATTCTTGGCAAACCGACTTCTTTTTGTTTTATGTCTTGTAAAAATGTGAGCCTCAACTGCTATGAAATAACACTGCCTCATGAAATAACATGAGGTCTTAATAAAGTATGACCCTCTGAATTTTTTAGTGTCTGTGCTAACTTGCAGGCATTCATCAGGTTTAGGAACATCAAGCTAGATTCAGACTTGTTTGTACAGCTACAGCTGTAGTGTTAAAATAGGGGAATGGGCTTAACCTTGCCATGGTCATGCCTAAAGTTTAATTGCTAGCACAAAAGCTGGTCCAGTTTTGGCCCATGCCAATCAGCACTCCCCTTTGGATGTTAAAAGCAGCCTGTCGATGGCCTAGGGGTGGGCTAGTTTATCTGCCTGAGAAAACAAATCCACATTAAAGCTCTGGGCTGTTGATAGTCACCCTAGTCACTTTAAAGCATATCTGGGTAACTATGTGGTTGTCACTTGCTGTAGACATGGCTTACAGACCCCTTCAAAATTGGAACTAGTTTCTAGACTCAGTAGGACTGTGCTAGGCAAAGCCACTCACTGAGGAAGCTGCCAGAGCCAAGATATGATAAACTTGGTTATAATAATAGTTTACTACATTGTGTTCACTAAGGGCACAACCTTCTCCTAGCAAAATGTGTCCTCCCTGTACAAAGATGCCCCTGGTTTTGGGAAGTCTCACAGGTTTAGTGGTTTTTCCCTGAACAGAGTCTCTGCAGCTTGGCTGGATGTGCTTTGGGTTTTGATGGTCTGGATGTAGAAGAGTTAATCTTCTACCTCTGTCTTAATCATGTTGCAAGACATGGGAAAAGAAAAACACTATCCCTGTAAAAATAAATACAATTGTCAATAAAAGCCAACATAGCACTGAAGCTGCTTTACAAAGCCAAACACGTTTTACATTTAGACTGTGTTAAATTTGCTGTAAACTTGGGTCGTTATTAAAGAAGTGTGTGTGAGTTAAATAGTAATTTACAATAAGCAGCAGGACTTGAGGTGATAAATTGCAATCTTGGGGCAGGCCAGATGAACCAGGCACTAGCGAGGACGGCAACAGTGAAGCTTCAGCTTGTCTTCAACTGATCTGCTGTGCTTCTCTGGGATATGCCGTTCATCAGAGCAATGCCCAGAGTCAGGCAGGTAACTCTTGGAGTCACTCTGCCTCACTCTGCTGTGCCTCTGCATGACATCCCAGGCCTCCCTTGCAGAACAGTGTTACAAGCCGTGGCGAACCTGCAATGGGAGTTCAAGGCCGGCCAGTCTTCTCTATAGGGGTGGGGGGTTGAGTGAGCCAATGTGTTTTAGTCTCAAAAAGAAAACACAACCCCACTCTTTAAACACTTTTTTTGGACAATCTTTCACAGGAAGGCATGTTCTTGTTGCAGGACTTGGAGTAGAACCCCATGTGCTGGATGCTGGAAAAATTTGACTCTTCTTCTGCAGACAGGGTAGACCTTAAAAAATTCCAGACCTTATTACTGATATGAGCTAACAACCCATGAAACCAATGCACATGGACCAGTAAAGACCCTACCCTCTATGTGAGTTTAAGGACCATACGAATATCATAACCTACTGACAAGACTTGTGTTTGGGCACTTGCCCAACTGAGCTACTGTGGATGCAGCATCTCTTGCTTTCTAGTTAATCTTTCTTCACTGTTCCTCATTGCACAAAGGCCAACATTTACCAGTTAAAGATCTGCTGCCTGGAGACATATTCCCAGATGTCTCTTATGTAGTTTACTTGCCTGACTGAAGCTCCCCAAGCAGGAACACAGCTGGCCAAGGTTCCCTCAGCTTTCAAAGAAAAAAGTCAGTCACCTGGGCAATACTCATTAATGCGGGATGAACTTCTCTCTGAAAGTCTCTACTCCCTTTTTTTTCTTTCTCTTTCTCATCCTCTGACAATATAGGAAGCCTAGAATCAAAGCTAGTTGGGCTAAATCTGGACCTAGGTGATTTTCCAAAGTCGACTAGAAGACTTGTGAGAAAGCCCTGTCTCCTAAGAGTTTTGTTTAGTGCTTTATCTTTGAATGTTACAGTGATAGAAGGAAAAAAAATAAAGCAGTAGTCTTTAACAATTCTGCTAATAACATTGCCATATTTAGGCTGCCCTTGAAATATTTAAATGTTATTGTAAAAACCAGATTCTACTACCAAGATTGCAGTATTCAAATAACATTAAAGATCACTCAGAAACCCACAGAAATAATAAGTTCAAGAACTAAGATAAAATCCTTTCCAATTCACCCAGACTGCCTGGGTGTAGAGGGACTTTTTAGTCCCTGAGAGATCCCACTGTAAGTACAACGTGAGACATATGCTGTAATAGTTAAGCAATGTGGAGTGAATAAGGGGTAAACTGGAAACCTTAATTAAGCATTTTCATTACTGTCATGGGTTGCACTGAGGCCTGCAATGTTATTTAAACATAAGGTTTGTGGGTTTGATTCCATGATCTTTTTCCAAGGGAAATGATGGGATTCAAGCACCAGAGGATGCTTCTTGCAGTGTGTAAAGAGTATGATGTATCTCAAATAGCATTCCCATTACACACTGTGATAGTAATAGTAATTTCTTTATTTTTGGAGGGTTGCTGGAGATTCCAGGGTTCTTTCACCATTTATGGATATTGGTATATTCTACAGTACTGGAGGGGCTGCCTAGTGAAAAATCAAGTGGGTTATTTGTGTGTGTTAAACATGGATTGAGACACATTGTTTGGATATTTCAACTTAAAAAATGTTTACTCTGAATATTTTAGGAGGAAGAGAAAGGTAAAATATCTTTCTTAAGCCTAGAGGACTGAACACAGAGGAATCAAGTGGGAAGACTTTATAAGCTGCATAGCCAAGGCAAAGACACTTCAGGCTGCATTTATATTGTTAAATATATCTATTATAGCCATTCGGGGAGTGAATATGGGCCCACAGCCAAATGGGGCTTATACCCACATCATTCAGAGCTGGCACTTTCTAGTTCTCACACTACATAGCACTTGGCGCTGCTCTTTTCTGGGCATCAAAGTGCCCTGTGTCTCTAAGATATCATTATCCATTTATGTGCATTATTTTTGTTTCAATTGTCCAAAACAGTTTGTGGACCACTCTGTGGACCAGGGGTATTTTGATGGCATGGGCCATCAAAATACATGCCATGCCTTGGAGGACTGTTTGTGTTGGAGGATGTAGTGTGAGGGTTGGAGACATGTACACTGTAGTCTTACTCATCCTGTTTATTGGAAAGGTCTCTTAAGCTGAACTATCCCCCGTGACAGGTTTTGTGTTGGATGAGGAGATAGTTCACTCCAAAAGAAAGCACGAGTTACGATTAATATTTAGTTGAAGAGAATGATCAAGGGAGTAGACTTGAAAGTAAATTTTGGGTGATGTTTTCTGATAGCGTGAATGTATCACCCAATATTCTCTAAGGAAGAGCGGAAACAGGCAAGTACATTGCTCAGAGATTAGGGTCAACCAATAGATCATGCTGACTTTTGCTGGTGCCATTCATATTTTGCATCCTGCTAGCTGAAATCATCAAAACAAGATAAAAAATGTGGAATTAATAAGTGGCCTCAGCAAAAAAATATAGACACAGACACAGGACTTTGAGTTGATGACATGTTGTTTGCAATTTTTCAATAGAATTTCCAATAAAAACTTGTTTTCCAGCATCTTCAGAACAAGACCCACTTAAAAAAATGCTGAGGACAGGAAATGCAGCCATGAGTTTAAGTTTCCCACACAAATGTTCAATCTGTAATTAATTTGAATGACTACAGAAATCACATTTTCTAATAGTTTCCTAAAAAGTGTTCCAGAGTAGAAGAGCACAGCTGGTGTCACTCAGCCCTCAAAAGATCAGCCAGTGATTGCTTTACGGAGAAGAACGTGCCCTGCCAGGAGTAATCCCATCATCTGTAAAGGAATCCTCCACAGATTTCAGTAGCTTCCAGGGGGTAAATTATTTTTCCCTCCTCTGGTCCCTGTGTCTCCTGCATTGCCTTCACAGCTGGTAGGTCACAACATGCTCAGCAACAGCCATAATGGTGATGCAGCATAAGAATTAAGCAACACAAATATTTACCTCGACCTTGTCATAACACAGGGAGAGATATAGAGCCATTTGTCAGACTTCCTGAATTATTCTAACCTTTTTGAGAAATGCAGGAAGAGCCTTGCTGTCTGTCTGCTGGCCTTTGAAATTTCACTACAAGGAAGTCTAGGGTCTAGAGATTTGCCTTTTTCTTTTGTTGTGTGGAATTCCAGATGTATTCATTTGAGCTGCATTTAGTCATAAAAATCAGCATTTTCCATCATGGGTGATTCTCAAGAAAACTCTGTGAGCCTGCTACGATGCTGGAGCACGAATGTGTGGCTACACGTATTCATGCTCTACACAGCAGGGCCCCTGCCAGTAAAAACACACTGACAGTAGTTCAGAGACATAAGAGCAGGAGGCAAAAAGAGAAAGACAAGATCTCTCTGTAAACTCACCTGTGCCTACCACATCAGGCTCAGCAGCGCAGCGCTTCTCAACACCTGGCTGGCTGTGGCTGATAGATGCTTCCTGCGAGTGGTTAATATTAGCTCTATCTCTGCTCTCTGCTGCGGCGCTCAAGACGTGGTTCAAGCTGTGTTGCTGGTGCATAGTGCGGAGACTGATGCAATACATTGTGGGATTCTTCGCTTACCACAAAAAAGGAGAAATCCGTGGGAGCAGCATGTTAAAAAAGCAAGCAAACAAACAGCAATGTATGAAAAGAAAGCTACTTTCTTCCCTCAGTAAAAAAACCTAATCCCTGGGAAACAGCATATTAAAAAAAAGCAAACAAACAAGAGGAAATACGCAGAAGAAAACTTTTTCATTGCCAAGATAAGTCTTCAGACAGTCAGGACCACCAGATTTGTGATTGCATCTGCAACCTCCACTGAACTCTTCTTGGGCATAGATATTTACTGTATATTTTATTTATTGTTCACTGTTCATATTCAAAGGACAAGTAAAGAGAAAAAGTTGACAGTGGTCGTAGAGCCAGGCAGTGGCAGAGGTCAGCCGATGCCTTAATTCTCCCAGTAATCTGGGAGATGCCCAGTGTGCTGCTCTGATGCCCTCAGGTAGATGCTTTAACAAAATCACCAATAGATTACCTGCACTGATTTTTTTCTTTTTAATTATTATTTTTGTGATGCTCACAGCTAACGTGTCTGTATGCTGGGACTCTCCTGCTGAAGTTTCAAACTCTTTTTATCACTTGTTCAGCATTGCCCATAGCAGCAATGGAAGTAGTGAGGTTTACCTATAAGCTTGTTGCTTTCAACCAAAAAATGCACTAAAATGCACTAAAAGAAAGAAAAGTAAGAGTCATCAGGAATAACAATTGGACTTTATTTATGAAGAATGTATCCGATCATCAGAAAAGAAGGAAAAAAAAACTATACCAATTTTAGTTAAAAGCACAATTGACAAGTAAAGGCAACGAGTGGAAACAATTTAAAAATGAGAGAATATAACAAATGAGAAGGTTGGAAATATGTTTTGTGATTTCTCTCTAATTAGGTGGTTGATAAGGGAAGCTGAAGACATCAGACACTATCCAGAGCTGAAAAGGCCAAAGACAGGAAGAAAGAGAGGGTTTTTTGAGTGTATCAGGAACAAAATAAATGCTAGTAACAATAAAGGTAGCATGCTTCTAGTCTGTATTTGGGAGCAAGCAGGATGATATACTAAGATCACATGAGGATGATAAACTACTTTCTGAGCCTTTAGTGGTTCTGAGAACATGAAACAACTCTTTTTGAAATCAGCAGGCCTGGATAACTTTGACTCAGGCATCTTAAAGTGAAGCTGATGCGGTCTCTGGTTCCCTGATGTTTCCTTTTAATCTCACAATACTGGGGAAATTACAAATGACTGGAAAAATGTTAATTCTCTGCCAATATTTGCTGAGGACAAACAAGACAATGCAAAGATAGGCTGAAAGCCAACCAGCCATGTTCATAAATCAACAATGAGGTTAAAGGCTAGGACTACAATTAATGACCATTAATGACAAGTTAATATGAAAATAGCTCTTATCTAACAAAACTGATATTTTGCATACGGCAGTAAACTGACTGATTAAGGAGACTGCATAGCTTGAACATACTCCAGATATTTTAGGCTTTTAGTACCACATAATATTCTAACTAAAATAAGATAAAATATGCCCTGTACAACATCGAAGCACATTTTTAATGGATTAAAGAATCACTTAACTGACAGCTATCATATTTTTTTTTAGTGAGTATATTTTATCAAGCAATAGATCTTCTAGTGGATTTCACAGAGATTGGTCCAAAACTTTCCAAGTTTTTATCAGCGACTTTGGGGTTGAATCTAGAGTTTGCCAATGACATAAAGATTGGCAGACTAGTAAATTATCCTGTGACTAGCCAATCATAAAAAGATGATGAAACATTTTGTAAAATGGGCCTGTTCAAAGTGAATGCAATTGAATAAAGGTGGAACCTGCATCCTAGAAGCACAGACCAAAGCAAACCTAAAGATGATATTGGATACACAGGTGAATTTTAACCTCAAGAATGGTGCTGGGGGAAATGACATCACTGGTGTGATCATCAGACATACACAGAGGAGGAAAGTGAGTAAGAGAAAGGATGTGATTTCTACCTGGGTTTGTAGCAGTGGTGTGTATTAGAGTAGTGCATCTTGGCCTGATAACCATGTTTTTAAAGGGATGTTGAAAAATTGTACAGGAAGCAGAGAAAAGCCACAGAAAAAAAAACTAAAGGGCTGCAAGAAAATATCTCACAATGAAATAAGTAAGTTATTAGAAAATTTGTTTTCTGTAAGTTACTACGTAAGAAGAATGAGGTGCCTCTTGGAGGCATGGAGAAAATACAAAGTAAGAGAAGTTGCACAAGAAACAACGGCTAGCAGTTAAAATGAGACAAGCTTAAGGTAGAAGCAAGACCTACCAGTCTCCCCAAAGGGAGACTGATTGGATCACTGGAACAAATCAGCGAGAGGAGTGGTGGCAGCTCAGTCTCCTGCTGTTTCCAGCCTTGGCTGGATGCTTTTCAAGATAATCCTTTAGCATGACCTGATTGCAGGCAACCGGGTGATATTCTGTGACTTGCAATTCACAGGAAACAAGAAAGGTGGTCTCAAATCCTATAAAAATAGCCCCGCTTTGAGCATCTAGTAATGCACAAGGTATATCTATATGTTACTGTACAGAGATTTCAGAGCTCATTGCATTAATATGTGTAGGCATATATCATTTATTAATAAAGGATTATGAAGCAGGATATATGAGAGTTCCCCCATTTTTCTCTGTTCTTTTTGACCCCTTTCTCTTCCTTTAATGGTAGCAATCCAGCATGTCAAACATGGCTGGTGCCTCAGACCCCCATGTATGCAGCTGGCATTGCATAGCCATCAGCGATGCATTTCTACCATGTAGCAAATTTCCTCCTGAAAAAAAAAACAAACCCCCAAAACGTGCAGTTCCGTGGAAGGGTGACTTCTGCAGATTCTCACAGAAGTCAGTAAGTGGGTTTGACATCATATAGTGCACATCTCCATAAGGTGTCTATATGTGCCCAAACAAACCCAGGCTCCCTTTATGGTCAACGGAGAACCAATCAGTAGTGTCCATGGGGTTGAGGGGGTGCTTCATCTCCTGAAGTACACACCTATATGTGAGTGGATAAACTGAACCATAAATTCCACTGACTCAACTGGTTATGATGGCAGCCCAGCCAGCCAGCTCAGGTTTACCTCCTACAATGGCAGACGTGATGAATGCCACCTTTTTTGGTCCTACAGATCTTCCCTTAATGCTATTGCTGAGGGTTTTGATATGAGTAGCATATAGGGCCAAACTGAATACATTGCTTTGGCCTGTGTTGCAATTATTTTTATTTCATATGGTAAAGGAAACTAAATGTCTCTGCTTTTTTAGGATACGGCCAAGCAAATGACTTCAACACATGCATAAACTGCATGGGAAGGACTTCATCACATAGAAACTTTGGCCAAGTTGGGGGAAGATGGTTTTATATTTCTATCGTTGTACATCTGTCTCAGATGAAAAGTTATATAAAGCATTAAACCTCCTACCTTGATACAGCTCTACCTGTCACTTGTTTCTTTCCCCATTCTCCTCTCATCTGAACATGAAGTTAAGGAACGGCTCCCAGAATTCCTGCCAACTGCACATGGCAATGTGATGATGTAATATAATTTCCTCTCCATGGTCCATATGTGCTAAGGCAGAGACTATGCAGATATGCCATATTTATGGGATAATGACAATATTTCCTAAAACAGAGCAATTTTTTACTGCTTGTGCTGGGCTCCAAGTCATTACTGCATCTTTCAAGCAGTATTTCCTTAACCTCATGATTAGTAGGGTGAATGCAAGGAAGTGCTGCAAGGAATTACTCAAGATCAGAGTAATTGATGCTGAAACTCCATCACATTTCATTCTGTTTACAAAGAGAGAATATAGCAGCCACATAATCTAGGGTTGATCTTAGATCAACACATACAGCGTGTCAGGGATATTTAGCTCTGCTACATGTGCTCAGGCCCATTGGAGAGGCAGCTGTCAATGGGGCATCGTTCTTTCCCAACGGTGCAGCTGGAGGAAGGCTTTGCCTGGTTCCCAAGTGTGGGGTTACAGTCTTTTGTACAGTGGCAAGCCCAAAAGTTTGTGAGTCCTGGTTCAAGTCCCAGGGGCTACTGGGAGAAGGGAGTTCTGCTACTGTCTCCAGTGCTGGTTCCTGTCAGCCACTCTACAGTAGGTATGAAAATAATTGCACGGCAAACAGAAAGAATAGACTGAGGATTTGGTGTGCAAATCTCTTCTGAGACCTCAGCCATTCTGCATGTGCAGGTACAAATCAGTCTTCAGAAATATATTGCGTAAACAACTTCAGTTTTAAAAAAGACGTAAGCAAACATCATCATTTCTAACTTACCTCTAACCTTGAGCCCACCTCAGTGTGAAAAGTGAGACTATGTGATCCCTTAAAATCCCTTTGTGCATTATGCCTATGATTTTGAGGGTTATGCCTTTCATGGAACAGAAACTACTCTGTAAATGCCAGATTCTCCAGGCTACTCCAACTCCTTTATGTTGCTTTGGGGAAGCAGAGCAATTAACTGCTTTAGCTTGCTTTATAGCTGCTTTGTGTCTCTGGGGCAGTGCAAAGGGGTTTGATGCATTTTCTCTTGCAAACCCTAGGGCATGCTAATGGTAGGTTTAAGAAGAAACATTCTCACCTGGGAGAAGGCAACAGAAACAATCATGCCCAGAAACCTTCCAGAGACCCCAAGCACACTGAAGGGCACTGGGCTTAGCATTAACTGGGGAAACAGGAATATATATTTTATGGAGTTTTCCAAATAATTTGCCAAAAGTCTCACTTCCAGCTAAGAATGGGTACAGAAATGCTGCTGGATGTGCAAGAACTAGCACATGTGTGGTTTAAGGGATAAACTGTGGAAAAAGCTATATCATCAGGAGCTAGATTTGGGACTTACATGCCCACTACAACTCCTTGTTCCATGCTGTAATAGGATTTCACATTATCTAGCCAGCCTGCAGCCCAAGATCATGAAAAGTTCATGCATATGAAACATCTGTTTTATCATTCATGACAATAACTCAAACAGCAGATAATTTACTCCAGCATTTTCTTCACCATTCTTCTCCACAGGAAAGTACAGTGGAAACAGCTATCCCTCAATAAGTACTTGCAGCTCCCAGGAATGCTTACAGGGGAGATGACACAAGAAATGCAGGCTTTGGGCTTGTTGGTGCAGATGTGCTGCCATTTTGACTTTTTCTAGAGCAAAACTTTTAAGAAAAGCCAGGAGAGGATTCATGCACACTAGTGTGTGTGTGAGACCATTTAATACCCTATTCCTCTTCAGAATTCCCGAATTCCCATGCCCCAATTTTCAAGGAGAGTGTGTAATTAAGAGACATTGATAACTGAATACAGAGGGCTGATACTTTTTGTTATTTGATAGCACAACTCTTTCTTAGGCATCTGCTTCTCCAACCCCGTGCAACACTAAGGTTACTCTTCGCTCACAGAAGCAATCATCCTACAATATTTCTTCTTAGTAACCTCATCCTGGTGAAAATGAGTTGGTAGAGGATCCCAGTTCCCCCCAGTCTCCAGACTGGAGGTGAAACACAGCCTGCGCTGGTAACGGCTGGCAATTGCATGCATCAGACAGATGGTCTATGAGGACATTCAAGAAGTGGAAACTAGGTCAGTTTACTAAAGATGCATATAAAAGAATTGCTGGAGCATGTAGGGACAAAATCATAAAGGCCAAAGCACAGAATGAAATACAACTAGCAAGGGACATGAAAGGTAGCAAAGAGCTTTCTATTAATATTTCAGCAGAAAGAGGAAGATGAAGGAAGAAGCTGGTCCTCCATTTAGTGAGAAAGGAAAGCTAATAATGCCTGGAGGGCTGAAGCAGTTAATGCCTTTCACATATCAGCCTTCGCTAAAACTGCTACGAGCCAATGACTAATATGCTAACACCAATGAGTGGGAAGGAGGAATTCAGTCTACAATAAGCAAAAGGCAGGCTAAGGGAATTCTTTGAAAAGACAGATTTTTTTGTTCAAATCACAGAACTGGCTAGCCACTGTCTTGAAGGATGTGTTAGACTTAAGAGGGAGAGAAAAGGGCAGATACGGGTCTATTGATGTGGAGGAAAAGGAAAGCTAGGGAATTATCAACCAATCACCACACTTTCAACACCTAGAAAAATGTTGAAACAACAAGTGGAACAGACCATTTTTGAACACTCTGAAGATCAGAAGGAGCTTAGCAACACCAAACATATGTTGGTTAAAAACAAATCATGATTAAAAGAACACCAGGTTTTTGACAGATCTTGAGGATATGGGAGACAGAGTACATACCATAGAAGGTGATGAAGTTGCTGTAGTGTGATTTCATCTTGACTGTAGTAAGACTTTTGGCACTATCTCACATGAAATTTGCTCAAGTGAGATGGGAATCTAGCCCAGATTAAATCCTGTAGTGTGGATGGCTATCTGGTAAGGGAGTTATCCTCAGTGGGGTTTACCCATGCTGCTCTCTTGCCCTGGAGGAATAGCTGGAGTGGGGCTCTGGGATGTAGCCTGGTGTCTTTCAAAAATCTTTTCTTGGACAGCAGCACATAGGAGCTACATCTGCTGATGATACAAGTCAAAGCGTGAAAAGAAAACATCCCACAGAAATCCTCTGAGATAGTTCATAAAGGAGTTCAGGACAACAGCAGGCATGGGGTTGGCTCAGGCTCCTCAGCTGTACCAGCAACGCTGACTTTTTTTTTTTCCTCTCCAAGGATGAAGGAACAGGTTTGACATGCATTTGCCACAGGAAAACTAACACAGGGGAAATAACAGAGAGCAAGAGAAGTAAAGCCCTGCAGGTTGCTGGTTCTGCCAGGGCATATCTGAGGGTGGTTACTGCTGCTGTTGAGATTTTGTTGTTATTGTCAACCATTTTATTCCAGCAGATTTAACTGATGTCGCAGACATCCGCCCTCTTCTGCTGCAGTGGTGACCAGACTTGCTTTCCCAGATGCTAACAACAGGGTTGTGGCCATTCAGGTGACCGCCTGTTTTGCCTTGGCAGTCATTCACCTCAGTGGGAGCAACCGGCATGGTGGGAATAGGTGGCTTCCTGCAGAAGTAATCTGGGGACTGCAGGCAAGTGGGAAGTAAGTGAACTCTAGGAAGTGTAAACAGGAGGTGTCTGTCTAGTTCCAATGCTAGTCCTGATTTTGGGCACCTCAAAGATTACAGGGAGAGCAAGAAATTATGATGTCTGAGCAAAGAGTGGGAGAACTGAGGAAGAAGAGAAGGCTGCAGTGGAGATATGCGTACTGTCTTTAAACTGGTTAAATGCTGCAATGAAGAGGAAAGAAATAATTCCTCTTCAAGAAGGAATGTGTGTGCCCAGGGAACAGTGGACTTACTTACACTGCAGCAAGGGAGATTTAAGGTAGACATTAGGCTTAACTCTCTAACTCTGAGGACAGTGAAGGCCTGGAATAGGTTGCTGCAGAGTGGGTAGAGGGAAGCAGTTTTGCTCCCTGAAGACAAGGTTAGACAAACATCTCTCAGGGAGAGTTTAGTTAATGCAGTTTGTGCCTTGGGGCAGGGGAGATACGAGAGGAGCCCTTGAGTCTCTTCCAGACCTCTGACTGTGCCTCGGACGTATTCCCTTGCCTCCTTCCCCCTCCCATTTTTCTTCTTCAGCTCCTGAGTCTGCTCACTAGAGGCTCAGTGCCTTGGCCTTGCTCTCAGCCCATGCCCTTCCGTGCTCCAAAAAACAAGCCTGGGCTCCTGAGGCAGGAGAGAGGTTGTGATATCTCCCACCCAAGGAGGTCCCTTGCCAGGAGCTGCATTCCATCACTGGTACCCTGAGGGAAGCAGGCCCTCTCCATCACCTGGGCAGACACTTTCCCCAGGCACATTTCAAGGACCCTGACCCAGCACATGGTGAATAAATAAAGCCAGAGGCTTTTAACACATGAAAGCTCTCCTAAGCTGGCCACCTTACTTGTAGTCTTAGCAGCCACCTTGAGACCTCAGATGGGTCAGAAATTTTTCTTCCTAAGGTGCCTCTGGGACATCACACAAGATGAGGACAACAGTCCCCACTGTGCAAAGAGAAGGGTGGCTTTCCTGGGAAACCCCTCACCTCCATGGCCTGCAATGACTTGAAGTGACTGAAAATAAAGGAAACTAACTACCCCGCAAGGGCGTTGTGGTGTCTCAGTTGTGGAGGCGAACTGTACATTTTCCTGGCTCCATGCTGAATCCTGCTCTGTGAAGTGCTGGGAGTGCAGCCAGCCAGTCCCTCAAGGGCTGCCACCAGGAACCAGGGACGTCATGCCAGAGAAATGCATTCGAGACTGAAAAAGCAAACAGATAAGACTGCAAAAAGCAGCAGAAAGAGCTTGCCAAATTAAGCTGGAACTTAATGGTCAAAAGTGACCACTTTTGCTTGAAATTCTAGTTTCCTCCTTTAAAACTGAGCTCTTGCATTTGTTCTGAGAGGTGTTTCTGTGGGATGCCCCAAAAGACAATCTGAGATGTGCGGGTCATGTTGTGATGGACCAAACGGAGGTCAGGGAGTCAGGGTGAGTGGGAGTAATGGAAACAAGCCTGCACGGAGCTGAAGGACCCCATGGGATCAAGGGCAGCTTCACTACAGCTAAAATAGTTCCCCCTGTATTGTAGCGTGAATGCACTATTGAGGGATTGAAACCATGTTATGATAGGCCCTAAACAACAGTCCTGAGCTCTGCAAATGTAAAGATGAAAAATATCTACCTTGTAACCCAGTAGAAAGGAACAACTAAATCAAAAAAGCTGCTGGAGTGGGAAGAGAGTGAGAAAGGCCCTTTGATTCACTGTAATCAGCCCCCAAAGTCTTCAACTTGTGACATCCGAAGTCAAGTTGGTCCCTTCAGGACTTTAAGTCAACAAACTTCTCCTTTGTCAAGTAAGGAGTGGGTATCATGATGCTGTTAGGGCAGAAAATGACTTTGTGGAACATGGTGAAGAGTTTTCATTTTTGGCATCTAATGGTGCTATTAATGTCAAATTGAGTTCGAACTTACAAATAATAGGTGCAACCATCTCAGGGAAACTGGATGCTTTTCAAGGCCGATGCATGTACAGGTTGTATTTTTCACTTCCCTTTTAAAAAAAAAAAAAACATGCTTGCCACAATTTTTGCTAATTGTGACAGATAAAGGATTTACCCTCTGTATATTTTTCCGATGCTTAAAACCAGGAATAACTAATGCAGCCTCAGGAGCACGGTACTATGGATCCCATGTGGGGATCTTCCCCTTTTCCTTCCCGACTCCTGTGCTGTGCCTGTCTCACACAGTGTCCCAAAATATGTCCTCCTCGTCCAAATTCCCTTTGGGAAGCCTGTCCTGGCCGAACATGTGCAGCCCAGCAGTTCCTCAGGGACTCAGCAATTTCAGGCATGATTAAAGGGAGATGAACCAAAGCCATGTTAAAGGGAAAGAAGTACTGCCAGAACCTGTGAAACCATTTTATGACTTGATGAAGAAGAAAAGCATTTGCTGGATCAAGGTAGACATCAACTGCACCAACTTTTCGCCTGAGCATGTGGGCTCAGGGCCTTGTTCCAGCCTGTTCTTCTCCTTTTCCTCAGGTTGAATACAAGTCTGTATCATCCCATCTGCTCCAAAATGCTGACAGGAGGAAGAGGAAGGAAAAATAAGCCCAGAAGGAAACAGTGATTACTCTGTGTGGTGCCCTCAGTCCAGGAGAGGGTGGAAAGTTTTATAACACTAGGCAGGGATGGAGCAAGGTGGACACTGATCACAAACCGCAGGGCTTGGGGCAATGACCTGCTCTAGCACTCCAGGTGTGATACATCACCTCCCGTGCCCCGTTCCCTTTCTTTGCCTCGGGACTATGTCTTTTGGGTTGGCAAACAACAGTGCTCCAAATGAAATGAGGAAACAAAATCATAATGCTCTCAATTTTGTAAAACTGATAACGAACACTAGCAGGCATTGTGGTGAACACCCTCCAGGGCATGGAAAAGTAGTTTATTATTATCTTCATTATAATCTTTTTTAAATGCTTCAGATGCCATTATCAATGGTAATAAAAACACGTATACCCTGAATGCTCTCCATAGCTGAGACCTCCTTCTGCTGAGGTCTCTAAAACAGCCCATATCAGACCCTCAGTTTATTCACCTTCTTGAGGCAGAACCACTCTTTATCCACTGGAAGGTGACTGTATCTTTGCACTTTGAAAGAGTCCAGGGAAGAATTTGTGACGGACTTAATATTTTACTTCCTAAGGTGGTAGTATGAAAATCGATACCTTTGTTTTCACCCTTTTTGCTTTTATAACTGAGACTAAATTAAGGAAAAATATTGGCCTGGGCTGGGAGGCGAGGAAGCTTAAAGTGCTGCTTGCAAGAAATAAAAAAAATAAAAGGATGAGAACTTGAGAGCATGTGGACTACGTGTGCCTAAAGTAGCAGTATTTTTGTGAGCATTACATCAATAAAGCCGCTTTCCCCACAGATTTGTGTCTGGTGGCTGACTGCAAACTCCAGCTGACGTTGTTTTCCTGCAGTCGGCCGTCTGAGAGGTCTCAGCTGTGTGGCTTCTCTGGCGTCTAATAGTGCGTGAGTAAACACTCCACTTTTCCCAAAGGTGTGATACTCCTATGGCCTCTCTCTTCTTCCTTGGTGCCTCCTTTCACAAAATGCGCAGGAATGTGATTGTTGGTGAGATACCTCTCTTTCTGTCAAATTTGGCTTGATTTTGGCCAAGAGGCTCAAAAATTACTGCAAAGGGACACAGACAGACAGACATGAACACATACGAAGAGATTGCATAAGCTCCATGTCCCCAGGAAACAGAGACTGAAAGCAGCTCTGTTGAAAGAGAAACGTTTACTAACCAAGTACCAAAGGAAACTTTGAATAAAATGTTACCAGAGTTAGAATGCAGAATCTGGATACTCAGGCCATAGAGGAAAAACTGGTCCTCGAATATTTCATGTTTCAAACAGGTTTGATCTCTTGGGGATCTGTTCATAACTTTTCTAAACATCTCATAAGGTTTCTTTCTTATTTTCTTTAATATTAAAAAAATACTATTTGTCTGCATTTATTAACAAAATATTTTAAAAACAACACATGGACAAGAAGGGTAGACCTACTTTCCAACAGAAAAACAAGCCCATCTGAGATAGAAGGCGGTTATGTTTTATAGCCTTCATTCTTTTACCCTTAATGCAATTTCATTGGCTTGTTTGTTTGTTTTTTTTTTCCCCAGCCAAAGATATGTATAAACTAACCCAAACTTGGAAATTCACTGACATATTTACAGTGCTGGGAGGCCTCAGTGTGTGATGGAAAAGGTAAAATCTGATTCCAGTCTTACCCAGACCCAGCTGGGAGCAATGACACTGGCCACAGTGAATTTCCAGCAGAACAGAGGAGATTTCCCTCCTCGTGTAGCCAACTCCATCCCACAGACTGGAGAATATTGCTGCACTAGTAGAAGAAAAAAAGGCCTAGATGAATGAATAGTTGTGCAGTTCTGTGGTCACTGATCTAGAGAATAGAAATACCAAGGTGTGCACATTGTCCGCAGCAGGTGAAGTCATTTTTTGGAGCATGTCATAAAATTACTTGTCAAGGAGACCACGATATGAAGCAGGCCAACATACGAAGGGAACAGGCTGTGCCGCTTCAGGAATGTGTGCAATATTTGTTGGGATTCTTCATCCTTTCCTCCTTTCATAGTTTGTTAGTCAATATATTTTCCTCTCTTTTCATGTGCATCAAGAAAAACATCTGCAGGAGGCAAACCCAAAGGTTAATTCCTCCCCTGCACTTCCCTCATTTGTTCAAATAGTTGAACTAATATTTATGAATAATGCATTGCACCCATGAACACCACAAATCAATGCAAATCCAAGGACTTCATTTTTATACCAGCTGAGGCTCAGACTCAATATGTGTTATTAATCCAGCTTCTTTTATTGGTTAGCAAATATAATGTAAATCTTTATTACCAGAAGACTACTTTTCTACAGGAAGGATTTATCAGAGCTTGTTCATATTTCTGGCAGGTTCCTCATTCTCTGTGGCCTGTTCATTTTGGTTATTAATTATTCTCAGAGCTTGGCATCTCATTTGTGTGGTGGTTTGTTGTTTGTTTTTTTTTCTTTTTTATTCTAAGTTCTGTTTGAAAGTTTTAATTTAAAAAATTATGGTTTTTGAGAGCAGATACTGAGTCAGACAATTGCTCAGGAAAAACACTGGATACCCCAGAGCACTGTTGCTTCTGTCACAAATGCCTGGTACTGGTTCAAAACCATCAGAATATCTTTTTTGCCCACATAATGGCCACATAAATGTCCAACAGGAAATTATGAGAATTTAAGAATAGATGAACACAATAGTCAGGCCATTGCTTTTGAGGGCAATGAAGAAAATACAATATCTGAAGTTACTGGCATCAATAATCGAAAATCTAATATAACATATATTTGTAAATTGATATAAAGTTCTACAATTTTTTTTTAAATGGGAACTTACAGAAACCAGTATTTTAATGGCTTAGTTTTTTGCTGCTGTCATTCAAACCCTCATGTTTTTGCTCACAGTGGAACAGCTCAGCTGCTGCCAGCCAGATTAATACTGCTGAAATCAACAGTCATATAGATTGACACCAGCTGAAGACCTGTCCTAATAAATTTGAGTCTATTTATGGGGGATGAAACCACAGTCATGTCTCCCCAAAGGCAGTATTCTCACTCGAATATAAATGGTTTTGGCTGCATGAATGAATTAAATATTGAAGGTTCCATTTTTCAGACTTAGCTGCAGCTTCACCCATACCAGTGGATCTGATTTGTACCAGCTCTTTGGAGAAATAATCACTCAGTCCTGGAGGGCTGACAGTCAGGCTGGTTTACCTGAACTAGCTGATTTTCCTTTTAGCTGTTGGGTGCGTTATCAGCCTTACAAGTATGCCGGCACGAGGAGTGCAAGCCACACAGCATTGTGCATAGTTACTCAGTGATGGAAACCTGGGTTGAATAACATTTCAGGGTACCTCCCTTCACCTGGCATTTTTTAAGGGACTAAGGGAATCCAATGGTGGATTTACCACATTAGCTCCTTGCTGGTACCTTCTGCACCATGGTACCAGGGATACAAGGCTGAACAGGAGCAAAGGAGCTTTTGGCTCTCTATCCATATTGTGATTCCCATCCATCTTCTTTGGAAAGACTGTTTAGACAGCAAAAGAGTGAGTCCTCCTGCTGTATTGCAGCTTCTTGCACTCCGTGGTGTCAAGTCTCATCTGCAAAGGCCAGTAACTCTGTGGAAATGAGATACTCACCTGTGTTGAAGTGGGGCTGGCTGAGTGCTCAGATGCTTGATGTTATCAAGAGTCAGCTAAACCAGATGTTTTCATACTCTTGTTTCTAAAGCTTCTTTGATATTTCAAAGAGCCAGACTGATGTAACTCTCCTTCCCATCACCTAAGTAGTAATAACAACAACAATAATAGACAGTGCAGTTTGACTCCCCCATCTCCCTTCTCATTCCAGTATGTGCCTCCTGAAGTGGGTGAGGTTCCTAGCCTTCCTGCTGATTGCAGGCCCAGCGGGGCTCCCGCTATTCAGCAGGCAAATCCTGTGTGGAAGGGGTGTCTCCTCCATCAGCCCGGCATGGAGAAAGACAGAAAAAAGGGCGCCCTGATAGAAAACTAACACAGCTACTTGTTTGGCTTGTTTAAAAGCCAGATTCATGACTCAGCCTTTACCTTTTATGAGTCAGGAAATTCCAAGGTGCTCTTTTTTCCCTTGGACTTGTAGGCAGACTCTGATCTCACTTATTACAGGGTAAATCCACTACAGGCAAGGAGCTATTCCTGCCACACATTTGCAAGCAAGAGCAGCATCCATCCTCCCTGAACTCTCTTTCTGTTCTTAGCAGTCTCTGTGTTCTTTGGCCAGCTACAGCCCTCAGTAAAAGTGTCAGGCACATCAAACAGCATAAAATAAATCAGTCCATTTCCCAGTTTATTTAGTCTAAAAAGACTGTAAAATGCAGTCAAATTGATAAACCTGTTTATGTGGCTGAGAGGCCTAAGGGACGTATTGAGGAAGGGCTGATATTAAAGTGTTAGACTAACAGAATCAGAGCTAGTTTACACTGAAGTGTGCTACCTGTTTCCAGTTCACTGTGGATGGCATGACTGCAGAGTGATGGATAGTTGCATGTGCAGACATAATGTCCATGGAAGGTGAAAGGTAAAGAGACAAAAGTCATTAAAACTATAAAATTGCTTCAAGGTCCAGAAAACCAATTAGACACTGAGAATTAAAAGCAATGTGGCTTCTGTGTTTTATTGAGGAGAAGAGTCAGCGGTGATTTACTGAACCCTTGCATGTTTGTATGTTGGAAGAAGGTACTGAATTCTCATCAGCCAAACAGACGTTGGCAGAAAGATGAAACTAGCAAACTCAGACTGAAAATATGGCACAAACTTTTAATAGTGAATGTAACTGAACTCACCAAAACATGAAGTGGATTTTCCATCATTTGAAGATCTTAAATTGAACTTAAGTCTTTGAACTAGACAGAGAAGTGTCTTTAGAGCTTCCATTTATTTGGCTTAGTAAAGACTCCTCAGGATTAAGCCAGGGTGACACAGGATTGCAATGATCTCTTTTAGCATTGTCATCCTTAGCGGGAACTGAGAGCCCCCAGCAGCAGAAGCCAAGGTGTGGGCTGCTGCCACCATTGAGTTAAACAAGAGCTGAAATGTTCCTGTCATTTGAGACTTAATGAAATAACCTAACACCCAGCTACAGCTGTAAGTGCTCCGATGTGCCATAGCCACACAGGAACCGCTATCAGAAAGGCTGCTGAGTCAGCTGAATGTCTCAGCACCCCTGCCCTGGAGCTGCAGGCCCACTCCTTGATCCGTGTCTCATCCAAGCTAAGACACGAGTGTCTGGTTTATGGTCGCCACATGACAAACTCCCACGACCAGGATGGGATGAGCTGTGGAGCTGCAAGCAGCCGGATGTCCACATCTCAAAGACTCCATCGTTGGTAACACACTTGACCACAGCATTAGCTAAGGAATTCACTGAGGGGAGTGAAATATGCAGAGGAAATAGTCAAAAGAGAGTGAGGTAACCAAATGTTTTGGGGGACAAAACCAAGAACAACACACTGCCATTTCTGGTGTCATTTATAAAGTGTTATTTCCCTTGATTGTGGAGTCTGATAACCCAGGAGCTTTGAACTCTTGTTCCTCTTCCATTTGCAAAGCTATTTTTGCTAGGCCTGCTAGCAAGGCCCCTTCAGCTCCAAGCCAGCAAAGCACGACTTGTATCAGGTATTAGCCACCCACTTTACATCTGAACCTATTACCCTAGGCTAATCCATCTAGTTTCACCTCTTTTTTAAGAAGACATCTCACCTAGATCAGGGGAATTGCGGTCTCAAAATGCTCCTTCTTTCACAAAGTATTCAGGGATTTGGACCCCAAAGTCAGGCACTGAGTGGTAGCCATGTGCAGATGAACACCACCCAGGTGACATGAAGATGGCAGGCTTCTTTCTAGATTCCTCAGCAGAGAAAGAGAGTCCCTGTGACTGAGTATTGCTGGAGTTCGAGGAAGGATGTGTACTGGTGACAGAGAGGGGTGAGAGAGAAATATTGAAATAGAGAGGGGGGGAATGAATGAATGAACAGTGGAGGAAGTGAAAAAAGAGAGGGAAGGATATAGAGCAAGGAGAACAGAAACAGCCCTGGAGGAACCTGGCAGAAAATACAATCCCCAACCTGGTCTTCAGGGTGGTATGTCCTGGGAAGGGGCTATGGTAAGGGTGAAGGTGCTGGAGGAGGAAGACAAACGGTGGCACTTCCTCCAGCTTGCAGCCAAGCTCTGGCTGAATCATTTCCCAGGGCAGCCGGGTGTCCAGACTATCACACAAAAAATCTGGTCCTTTTAGAGCTCCCTGGTCCAGCTGGTGTAAAACCATTAAACCGCTCATGTCACATCACACTGCAAGAAGGGATGAAAGTTACTGCAAGAACACGCGTTACTGGAATAGAGCTTCCTCGCTCTCCCCTCCCCGCCTGCCGTCAGCCGCAGCCTTGAGCATTCAGCCATGCCAGGTCCAGGGAGCAAACCCCACCGCAGTGCCAGCTCCCCTGGAGGGCTGGGATGGCTGCTGGGGGGGCTGGGGGTGGCTCACCCCAACCTGACCTGGCACGCCTGAGTTACAGGAGGTAGCCAAGGCTGAGCAGAGGTTAAGGCACCATCTCAGTTCTAGTTTGGCCATCAGAGTGTTCACCCACCCATCACTGCCCAGCCTGCCATACCAAGCAGGAAGGTTTGCCTACTTTCAAATTTACCTTGACATCTCTTCTAGCCCATGTCTCGACTCTTTCTTGGGTTTAAGATCTGTAAAGCCATTTAATATGATTTTTCTTCCCTTTGCAAGCATTCATTTTCCTTATACTATTCTGTTTCAGTTTAAGGATGAAAGAGACTTTAAATTCTTTCAAATTCAGTTTTAAAGGGGTGAGGGAAAATACTGTGCCTTTGTGTAGGTGAAAGGAGAAAAACACATCAGAGATGACCCAGCTAAAATCAGGGTATGCCTAACAGGGATACAGGTCGTCAGAGAGTTTAGCTCTGTTCAGGGTGGGGTTTGCACTCCTATGTACTTGGGCACTATTTGTTATGCCTATTGCTGACACAGCATAGAAATATAACTGGGCCCAGGAGCTGATGCATACTCTGATACACTCCACCAAAATCACAGAAGGGATGCGTAGCATGGCAGAGGATAGTGTGCCCTTCCTTTCATTTCCCATGCGGATTGCTCTGTAAAGAGGGGGGTCCTGAGGGAGCCGGCAGACTGCCTCCCACGGGGTGTGCTTGCAGGACAAACATCCTTCTGCACTTCAAATGAAGCCACTCTTTTTAAAAGCTTAAATAAATCAAACATCTGTGCATATTTGTATACATGTCAGGTCATTAATTATAATCAGTAAAGCCAGATCAAATGTTTCTTGCCGTACTAGCTAAGTTGCAAGAGTCTGAATGTCACGAGCAAAATGAGGTGTAAGCTCTGAGCATTTCAGTGCAGTGCTAAAATCGCAGTGCGATGGACCACGGCACTGCAGCTTTCCCTTTAAGAGCCCTTTGGCTAACGGCGATACACTGAAATGCAGGAGGTGGGACAACACCACACACAAAAATGAAGAAGTGAAGGCAGGAAAAGTTTCTCCAGAGGAAAAATGCAGGGCTTGTCCTTCACCCTGACGTCAGATCTGTCTTTAATAAAATCCCCAAAGAGCCAAGAGAAAAAGGCAGAGTGCCTAGGCTAGGTTGCCAGTTCAGGATTGCTCTGCATTCCCCAAAGTGGTGTTTTTGTTCAAAACGGCTCTAAATCTGGGTTCGATCAATGTATTTAATCCCGGCTTCCAGGGATGAGGTGGCTTTTGCCCTGGATTCTAGCAGCAAGCAGCATTTTGCAGGTGAGTTTGGAAACTGCAGGAGAGACTCGTCTTCTGCAAACACACTTGCGTTTAATGCACGGTGGGCTGGGAGAGCCGAGTGCGGTGCATGCGGGAAGGTGGGCACTGGTGAGCTTTGGGGAGGTGGGAGATGTGAGAGGGGGGAGGGAAAGGTGATCAGTGGAGGAAAGGAAAGGAAAGGAAAGGAAAGGAAAGGAAAGGAAAGGAAAGGAAAGGAAAGGAAAGGAAAGGAAAGGAAAGGAAAGGAAAGGAAAGGAAAGGAAAGGAAAGGAAAGGAAAGGAAAGGAAAGGAAAGGAAAGGAAAGGAAAGGAAAGGAAAGGAAAGGAAAGGAAAGGAAAGGAAAGGAAAGGAAAGGAAAGGAAAGGAAAGGAAAGGAAAGGAAAGGAAAGGAAAGGAAAGGAAAGGAAAGGAAAGGAGGAAAGAGTGCAGAAGTGTCTTTGAGTTGAGTCCATCTCTGCTCAGCATCCAGGTGGATCTGCACAGAAAACTGTAGTGTGGGTTGTTGTGGGTTTGTTTTTTTTTTTTCTTTTCCTTTTATTGCTACTATTTGTATTGTGGAGCAAAAGAAGGAGGAAAGGATCACCCATTCCTGCCCGAAGCAGCCAGGGTGAGGCTGTTAGGGGAGCGGGTTGGAGTGGAAAGGGCAGGTCCCCGACGGGCGGCGATGCCCAAAGGGGGCCGGGACCGAAGCAGTGCCGGTGCCGATACCGGCGCGGGAACGGGGCTGGGGCTGTGCCGTGCCATAGCAGGGACCGGGACCGGGACCGGGACCGGGAGCGGAGCCGGGCGGTGCCGCCGGCCGCTCCCCGCAGGTGTGCCGCTGCCGGCGCTGCCTCGGGGCCGGCAGAGGAGGAGGGGTTTGTTTCCCCCTCTCCCGATCTCTGTAGCTGCCCGATCGGCGCAGGCGGTAGCTGCTTTCCTTCCCCTCCTCTTTGGAAAAACCTGAATGGGAAAGGCACTCATTTCAGAAGGTGTTTGCGTTTTGCTTTTCCTTTCCCGCTGCGTGCTTGCGGCTTGTGTAAAATCCCCGGGGGAGAGAGCCGGTTGCTGAGAGCTGTTGTGTTTAGGAAGGTGACCATCTCGGCAGGGAGGCAGTGGGTGCGGGGAGCGCCTGTCCCCAGCGGGAGAGCGACTGAGCGGCCGCGTCGGGACCCGCGATGTCCCTCCTCCTCATCCCCATCCCCGGAGGCAACGCTGGACTCAGGGCTCGGGGAGCCCTGGGGACCCCGAAAAAGAGGCGCAGAGGGTGGATCCTAGGCACCCGCTTGGGCTGCCCGGCTTGAGGCTGTGGCATTCCCTGAGCCAGACACGTGTGAAGCTGTGTCTGAGCACCGCTTCTGCTCGGAGAGGGCTAACATCAACTGCTTTGCACAGGGGGGACTTTGCTTTGCAGGGCTGCTGGCATCAGGGGTTGGCTTGTGTGTTGCGAGATAAAGCGGAGCTTTAAAGCAAGAAAGTAGCACGCGTGGTGTGGTACACCAGATGCACCTGTGTGAAAGCAGATGGCAAAGCGATAAGTCCTGCGTGAATGTGGAGATGGACTGATAATGGTTCCTTTTCTAGAAAAAAAAAAAAAAAAACAACACAAAGCAAAACACAAAACTAACAGCAAACAAACAAAATGCACCTCTTGGGCTCTCTGAGGTAAGTTGATTCTTACCTCAGTTGATTTTTGTTGAGCAAGTAAAAAGTCACACAGATGGAGCCCCCCCCAGTGTTACTAGAGGAGATCTGTGTGAGCCTTGTAAATTTTACAGTGGTTGTCCTGGGTTCCTTTGATATCAAAGATGTTAGTAAAAAAAGCTGCTGTAGCATGAAAGTATGTGTGAGTGCATGCAGACACATGCGCCTGCTGTGGGGGTGAGTTAAGTGAGTGCAATCCAAATGCTGCTGGCAGCATGTTTGGTCTAAAGAGTATCTAAAAAAGAGTTCAAAACAGTATCAAAAATAGCCTAAAAAGAGTCTTGACTGTTTCAGTTCAAGCTCTCCATCGAACAGAGCAGGTGAAGCTCTGTCTCTCCGGAGCATCCCAGGGACACTGTCACCTCCTGAACACACCCGCAGAGTTGGACCTTAGAAGATTGTGCTTAGAAACCATTGAGTAGGGACGATTTCTCCCCAGTAATGAACTGGCTTTCTGTGGGTCTTCTCCACACCTGAACTGGGATGTGATGAGGCGTTGGCAGGCTGATGAAGGGCAGATTTCTGTCTGGCGTACGTAAGGGAGTGGGGGAATGGGGATGAAAAGGGTGTATAGCATGGAGGGATGAGAGGGGCTGGGGAGAGCAACTGGGAGGCATTATTAGTCTGTGTAATACTTAAAGGACTTTTGGGAGAAGAGCAGGCTTAGTTTGGTCTGTTCAAGGGAAGGATGTCTGAAGGAGCAAGAGATATTGCAAATGGTATGGGATATTGTGAATATTTAGCTGGCATGGCTACCCTGCTCATGAGAGATATCTCAGCTAAGTCACAGGGTGGCTCATAACAGATGAGTGCTGATAAAGCTCTGACACCACCCCACCCCATTGTCTATTGTGTTGCATCTTTGATGGCATCATCACAACAGTAATAAAGATCTTTCCAACACTGCAGGGGCTTCCATGGAGTGGTAGCATCAGGCAGGTCACTGTGCACAGGCAAAGCCCTGTGGTCTCCCTGGGGACTTGTCACTCCACATATATGAAGAAATATGGACAGAAAAAGATGCTCCACTGGGAAAGAGGGGGGCTGACTATCTGGAATATACTGGAATACACTGGAATATACTTGTTCCAGGGAGAAAGGCAGAGGAGTTAGTATGGCAAGGTCAGGCAGGTCTCAAAGGGCATTTCAGAAGGCAGCTATCAGGTTCTGTGGGAGTGTCCCCTGTCCCCCAGTACTGTATTAAGCTACAGGCAGTTACTGAGTTCTTAAACAGTTTTATCAACAAGGCTTTGTATTGGGGCATAACTGCACAGGTGATGGGTTTGCAAAAAGAAAAATAGCTGAGCATAGTTTGAATTTCAGACATAAGCTTTCAAACACTTCTTAATTTTTTTTTCCATAGATTATAAGGGCAGAGACCATGGGAGCCCAAGTCCCGTCAACTAGGCTGAGATTCCTCAGTGCCTGAGTCATTTCTGCAGCAAGAGCTTTAAGGCTGAATGCGTTGGCCTCTTTCAGTGCTGTACACTGAGGAATCAGAGCCAGGCTCTTCAGCCTCTAGTCCTGATGACTCAGCAGATATGAGACCCCCTGTTCAAATGGGACAAAGTGTCCCAAACCAGGGTGATGATTAGAAAAGCAATTCTGCACTTTGTAGAAAATTAGTAAAGGAGATTATATAGGAAGAAGAACGGCATTGGAGGTTTCTAAAATATTTGAAGTGGAGGAACGGGTGGTGCGTGGATAAGAGGCAAATGCAAACCTGAAGACTTTTCCTTTAATGGTGCTTGTAAACAACAGGTCAAAGAGCAAATAGCATCAACAAGTAGGCAGGTATGGACACTTTTATTTGATGTGATGGCAGTCACAGCACACAAACACCAGGCTTTTGGCTTTAGTGGGAGGAAGGAAGCAGAGAGATGTTTGAAGGCAGTTTTATATAGGCACCATCTCCTTTATGAGCATTGATTTCACTAGATAATAACTGACAATGACCCAAGTTCAGGGCTGCCTCAGGCTGTGTGGAAAGTGGTTTGAGAACTGTAATGCACAGTTTTCCCTTCTCCTTTTTATAAGATTTATTGGCACAGATGTGAGGCCAAGAATTTCATTTGTAAGATGTTTGGATTTGGTGGCAGGAAAAAATGATTACATTTCTTTGGGCTCTTCCAGGCAAAACCACATTCTGACCAAACTTGAACCAATTAAAAAAAAAAAAAAGAAAAGGCTACGGATTGATTGATTTATTTATCTATTTGCTTTGCTATCAGCTCTATAATCTAATCTAATCTATAATCTATAATCTATATAATCTAATGCTAAAGGTTCCAGACACCTTTATTCTTGCCTGCAAAAATCCCGTGGCTCTCCAGGGGAGGTGAGCTGAGGTTTGTCTGTTGAGTGCTTCATAACAGAAGGCTACAGGCTTGCAACGTGGATAATAATGCATAGATACTCTTAGGCAGCATGGGTTCAAAGTTGATGTGTCTCATCCTTCTAACCTTCCCACCATTCCCTGTTCCTTGACACCATCTGGTTACCAGAGACAGGGTCGATACACTTCCCTTTAGAGGGGCTCCTATCCTACACTACCATAAATTGTAGATGTCAATTAAAATTACTCTGGTTATAGCAGCTGAAGATTCAGCTATGCCAATGAGTATCTTGTGGCTCGAAGCTGGTAGACATAATCCCCATGGGTATGGCTGCATCATACCTGGGGCATTCGCAAAGCTGGTCTTTTATTTGGCAGTCCCCCCTCACAAATCCACTTGCGGAATGAAATCATTGCCGAGGCAACATCCTGAAGGTAGCACTGAATGTGCTTCAGATGGATCAGAGGTTTGGACCCGAGTCTGTTTCTGACGAAGTGACGATGCCTCCTAAATACACAAACACACACAGAGAGTTTTTGCCGAGAGCAGCAGGCTTTTATGCATTTTCTTCATAACTTCTCCTGTCAGTGTCTGAATTTGCTTTGATAGCCATCAGCTGCCAGTGCGCAACAGTCTCTTTGCCAGCATTAACCAAGACAGAGCTGGGGACAGGAACTGGCTTCCTCCCCCCCCCCCCCCCCGCAGTTGTGCCACTGCCTGTTTGTGTCCCCTCAGGCAGGTCCTGTCCCCGTTTCATACTGCAGCAGTCCTGCCTGCAGTACGAGTTCTCTGCCAGTGGAGCTTCTCCAGGGAAAGGCATTAGTTAAAAATGATAGCTGTGGGTTTTAGCAAAAGCATAAGATTTACATGATTATGCTGGGTGTTTGTCCTTTGAAAGAGTTGTGCATGTTTAGCTTCTGCCTTTCCCAGGTGCTAGGAAAAGGCACTGGTCAAAAATCTCAGAAGTCCTCCACACCCACATGAGACATTTGACTTATTTCTTCAGAAGCTCTGGGCTCCCACGTTGGGATGTTAAGAGTTGCTTTAGCATCTTGCCAGTGCTCAGCTTACTGAGAACTGCTCTTTTTGGATGGCCTCAGTGTCCCAGAGGGGTCTTGAGCATTCCTGTCTGGACAGCCCTAGACCTTAGACACGAGTGGAAATGAAGCTGTTTTTAAAAAAAAAAAGAAATAGTATCATGTATGTGAACATTGGCACCTGTGGCCCAGCAAAAGCTGAACGCCCACAGCTTCAGCTGAAGATACATTTGAGTATCGAACCTGGCAGTGCCTCATGTTATGGACCAGAAAGCAGGGTAAGGTTTCCTCACTCTTTCAGAATTAAGTTTGTCACCAGGAGGTGCAGGTAGGCACCCTGGATTAAGATGTTCCCCCTGTTTCCCCCTTTGCTTTCTTACAATATAGTTCAACCATCCTCATTCTTAGGGTGCTTATGTTAAAAGTAGAATTTTCTGTTTCTATTAAATAGAAACTTTGACTGACAGCTGTCAGCTTGGCAGTGATGGGCCCAGAAAAGTCTACCCATTTGTTTTTCTTCTGTGTTCTGATGTCCACCAAGAAGTCAGACCCAGTTTCTTGGACTGGGCTTACAGCACCCAGTTTCCCCATCACCCCCTCTTCCAAGTTTTGTCCCACCCAGGGTTTGCTGCATCCTGAGATGAGTTACCTTCAGCCTCCCATTGCTGAAGGTTGGCAGGGGGATCACAGGGCTTTATTTTTACAGATGTGTTCCTGGGTCAAGGGACTCTGACTCTGCTGCTTTAGCAGCTCTGTGTGGATGTTCTCCAGTGCTAGTTTGGATTTCCTAGCTGTGGGTGAGGTTCACTGGTTCTCCTCCACCCTGGTGGGCTCCCAGCTCTGGGAGGCACTTCCACTGGTGCCTCTGTTATTTATTGCATCCATACTGAAACCTTATGTGTTTCCCTGTTGGCTGCTGCTTTTTCTGGCATTCTGGGTGAAGCTTCTGGAGTCCTCTTAATCCCTTGTGCCTTCTAATACACTGCTGCTGGGCTTTGACTTGTAATCCTTGCATCTGGGCTAGGTGTGGGAAAGTAGAAGGGAGAAAGACATTTTTACCTCTGTGGGTGCCAACAGCTGGCTCTGCTCTACAAGTAATTCTTCCTGTGGATGGGGAAGGAAAGGAGAGCCTTTAGGCTGAAATAGCTGTGGAAGAAGATAAGCTAAGCTTTGCAGCACAACTTAAATAATGAATTTCTAACACTTGGTTTGGTAATGCATTCCAGGACTGTGTTGTCATCTCTGTGTTCCTCGTCTCTTTCTCAATAGCTCCCATGATGTTCTTCTGTTTTATTAGTCTGAGTCTGTCATTCTACTTAACCTATAAAGCAAATAAGAGATGAGCAAGTTGGAAGGCCAAGTTTCATGAACTCCAGAATGGCATGCAATGAGCCCAAAGGAAAACCTGAGAACTATTTGCAGAAATAATTGTGGGCTCGTGCATCATCCTTAGAGGCTTATGAGTCACCTGGATCCTGATGTTGCTGGACGCGCACGCAGTTAGGGCTTTGCTGTCATGGAGCAATTCCAGCCCTGCAAAAGGACCTTCTCCTAAGAGCTTGCCTTGCAGATTCAGAAGGAGTTATAAGAAAAAATGTCTCGTGCTTGGTGATGGGGCAGCATAGCAAGGTCACTTGGTCCAGCATTTCATTGACACTCAGATGAACAGAACTCACAATATCTGTAATGCTTTGGCTGCTTTTATGCCTTTTTCTTAGAGCTGAAACAAACTCCTCCTACTCAGCTTAAAGTGAACTTGTTCTTTCCCTTCCTAGCATACTGAAATCATCTCCAGTGGAAGGCTTCCAGGTGGATATGAAGCATTGGTTTTATTATTACATCTTTAGCATACAACTGTCTAGCTTGACTGAGCTAGTAGCTACATTAGATTTAGAAACATGGAATTACTATATGTAGTATCTGTATATAATGGAAAGAACACAGTAAAGTCAGTAGTAGTAAGCAACTTTGTAATTCTGTTTTGGTGGGTTTTTTTTTGTTTCAGAAGGTAGTGATTTTTTAGCTATATGTGCACAGTAGCACTTTCCCCTTTATAGAATTTACAAATGCAACTCAAACTTTAATTTTTGAGTGGTTTAAAAGTTTCAATTCCTTTCCATGCTCTACCAGTTTTCCAGACTACCATCCTGCTTTCATTTTTGGTGTTTTCTTACTGAAGCTTTTTGAGTAACAAGAGACAGCAAGATGAGTGGGGGATTGTTTCTTTCTCCTGCTGAAGTTTCCTCATATCTATATACGTATGCTTGGCCTCTGAAAGGAAGATTATAGAGAAAAGAAGGGAGCATGGCTTTGCTGAAACCCAGTTTGGTGCCTTTTGGGGGCAACGCTAATCACCTGAAGCAGTGACTCTGGTGAATTTGTTTTACTCCATGCAGGGGCCAGCCTTCTTGCACTGGGCAGACAACTAACGTAGCAGGACTCTGCAGAGAGACTGGTAACTTCCCCCAAAAATGCCATCACTATCTTAAAGCATCTCCTGACTGTGCTCTAAACACTTGTGCCATTGTCACTGCCATGCCTGATAAATGGTGTCTGTGGCATTCTCATATTTGTGGTGCAAGAGGTCACTCTGCATCTGTGTTTTTTGGACTTGTGGATCCTCCTTTCTGGGTGTTGAAGTCCACCAAAATATTCCTGGATGTGTCTGATGACCAAGCAGGCTATAGCTCACATTTATGATCACCAGCTTATATCTGCTGTGACAAAGGGAACCTTCTGTATCTGGGCTGATAAGAAGGCAGAGGCATCGAAATCCGTATGGGGGAAACTAAGCGCTCCTCCGAATGGCTGGCACATGTACTTGGCTGCCCGCAGGCTACTAATTCCCTGGTTTTAGAGTAACAGCTGGGTCATTTTAGCTGTTTAGCAAGGAAGAACCAAACCACAAAAACTGCAGCCAGCGCTGAGAGTCTGCAAGTGGATTACACTATAAAACTCCTTAGTTACATTTTTATGAGGAAAAAAGGGGTGGAAAATTAATTAGGAAAATATCCAGGTTCCATTAACTAGTTGGGCCATTCAGCAGGTGATTTATTTATAAGCACTGCCGGCAATATTTCCTGCTGGATCGTGGTCTTGGAGGACTAGGTCATACCCACAGCATCTGTGTGTGGGCTGATATACATTGACGTAAGAGAATGAGGGCAAATTCAGTTGGCTTCTTTCTTTTTCTCTTCCACATTTGACCCTAGGTATTGCAATTACTGTAGTTAAATATATAATGACATCCCTGATATTTAACGCCACAGTTCATTTATGGAGATCATTCACTGTTAATTTTCACTGTTTTATTAGAGTGCCAAGTGTACATTTTAAAAATTACATTTAAAAATACATAAAGGTCAGAGGAGCTGCAAGCTGATGTCTCTGAGGTAGTGGATTTCTGGGGGTCACTTGACTTATTTTTCCAGATTTTGCATCAAAACCTGTACTTAGCTTCCTCAGTGCACTGGGGTTCCCCAAAGAGGTGGTGTGATTGTGCTCGTGCAGGCTGGTGAATTCCTCACCCGCCAAAGCTGCCCAGGTGTGGGTGAGCTCCTGAGTTTGCAGTGGAATGATGCATTACGTGCCTGGTTTCAGGCTCAGATAAGAAGCTTCTGCTTCTTTTAGTTGATATGCTTAATTCTGTGTGATTTACATATACATATATATAATACACGTATGCATATACCCACATCCCCCCCTGTATTTTTATGTTTTGTGTCGGTTATTCCATACGTATCATATAGGCAGTCTGTTTGCACTCAAGGAGATGTTTGTGCCATATTTTTGACTGTTCCCTGCTCTCCTCCCAGCAATATTAAAATGCTTTCCAGAGTATCATCTGGGAGGCTGGAGTATTTGATAGGAGGAATAAATGGATATTATGGCAGAACAGTTGAGACCCCTTTAAAACCTCTGCATCCTCGACGATTGTACCATTTTATAGAGGAATCATTAAAGAATTGCATTTGTCTCTTTCCCATGTGACTATATGACCGTAAAGGTGTTGATGCTGGTTTTATTGTTCACCCTGTAAAATCCAGGGGAAGCTTTCTTAGAAAAACTGCCTCTAAAGCGGCACATAAATATTTTGGCTTAACACCTCCCTCCCCATACGCTTCCCAAATGTGGTTTTTCTGGCACAAATCGCGTCTGTGGAGCAGCCTTGGCCCAGGGGGATGCTCGGAAGAAGCAGGGTGCCGTGCAGGGCTGCTGGGGAGCGCCACAGCCTTGTCATTTGCGCACCAACACTGCCCTCGCGTGTCGGGGATTTCGGAGACCGAACCTGTGCTGCGAGTAGGCTCTGGGCGCAGCCCCCCCTCCTGCTCGGCCTGCTGCGGGCTGCTGGCAGCCAGCACCAGTTATTCAGAGACAAGCAAAACTGTCAGTACCCGTATAATTAGAAGTTCATCTTTATCCTCCAGGAGGCAAAACACATAGCTGGTGTCCTCCTCTACGTATGAAAGCAGCAGCGTTAACTGTTTAAGGGCTGAGATGTTGCCACTTTCCGGTTTGGGGTTGTTTAGGATGGGAAAGCGGCAGCGTTTGCATGGTGTGTTTTTCAGGGGGCACGTGGGTGCTGGTGGGCGTGAAGTCTAATCCTTGTGACCTGCCAAAGTGCTTCAGTGCCAGGGTGCGGGACTCCCCATGTCTGTGGATTGTGGTAAAGCTGCAGCAATATCCTGGCCTGAGTAAGGGGGTTTGTTTTTTTTATTTTACGCCATTCATGGTGTCAGCAGGTCTCTGGATCAGAAACGAGAATTTTGTCACCTGGCTGGTTTAGACCTGGGCCCCAGCAGGTATCATAGCTGCATGCAAGCAAGAGTGAATCATGTGTGAAGGACACATATCATCACTTTGCACAGACGCATCAGGTTATAAACTGCTGATCACCACTGATTTGCTGGATCTGAAGGTGTTGGAGAGGTGAAAGAGTCTTGCCCTTTTGCAGGCATCAGATGCATGTGATGGTTGAAAGTTAAAACACTAAGCAACTGACAGCATCTAAGAGTCGGCTCTGTGGAACGATTTCTTTTTTGCATCCAGTAAGAACTAAACAACTTAGTTTATTAGCTGTGTGTAGGAGGAGGGATCGTGGTATGGTTACAGTGTAGGAACAAGAAATCTAACTGCTATTTTTGGCTCTGCCACAGACATCCTGTCTGCCTTTGGGACAGTCACTTCATCTCTTGGGCCCCAGATTAAAACAGGGTTATTCAATAATTTCTTCCTTGTGAAAGGTGCTGCTTTCCACCATGAGCAATCCCTCCTAGAAGCAGAACGTGACATACTCTGCTTGCTCATGCAAGTGCTATGTGTGCATTCCCATCCAGAGAGCTAATACCTCCAAATATATCAGCCTTCATGTTTACAGCTTGCACCAGTTATTTTAGGTTCATTCTCTGGCATCTTTTTTACCAAAGCCCTGAATTTCAGTTCTGTTTCCACTGACTTCAAGGGCACGAGGATTCATTCTCCAGCACAATACATAATTTTCCTATACTAATAACTTCACTCCTTTTCTTTTTTCTTCGTGAATTTGTGCCCGGAGGTGTTCTTGTTTCCTTGCTTGTGATTTCCACTGTATTTAATTCAAAAGCAATGGTTTTGTCCCCAAAGTCTTGTAAAAGCCAAGGGCAAATCTACTGGCCTCTCTCTTTTTCCTTCCTTCCCCATTTGCAATGTGTCAGCTTTTGTTGGGGGTGGGAGGGAAGGTGCAGATGCTTTTGGGGGTTTTCTGTTGCGTATTAAAACAGGGTCTGAGCTTCAAGCATGCCTGGAATAATGATTGTAGTGCAAAGCCCAGGCTGGCTTGAGAGCTGGCTCCGACGTCTTCTGAACCACTTCCTTCCCATTGCCTGAGTTTACTCTTTTGGCTGTTTCTGGGACAGCTCATCAGGAACAGCCTGTTCCCCCCATTCATGGACTCATCAACACCCCTCCTCCTCTTTCATAGCACATGGGACAAGATGCTGTCTGTAGCCGTCACTCTGCTGACTGTTGCCCTGTAGCAGTTCTTGCTAAAAAAGCAAATGCCCCTTAGAGAAGTTGTTTGGATCAGCCCATCTCTCAAGCCTCACATGGAAAGACTTACATGGGTGGTCTTTTCTCCATCTCCCCTTGGCTGTCTCTCCCTGCGATCCTCCTGACTCTTCATTCTTGATGCTCTGCTCAGCTACTGCTTTGGGCTGCCAAAACGTGGGTGAGAGAACCCCATGTTGTTATCCTGTCAGCATCAAGGACATACTGCTCCCTGGGGCTACAGCGTGGGGCTGGCCAAGGCAGTTAAACCTATAGCGACCTAGGTGTCCCTGTACCCACAGCCTCAGGTGGCCTCCTCTTGATATGGGGCTCCAGAGTAGGAGATGGGCAAATGCCTGCTGCAAAACTATGTTGCAACGCGATGGCTGTGTGAACTTACATGAGGGCTTAACCACGTTTATCCAAGTCTTGCAAGCCAAATATTCTGGGCCAAGCCCTGATGATTTTCAGAAAGGGAAAGAATTATGTTCCTAGCCATGAGCTAGCAGCCAAAAGAAGCATCCTTCCCATACCAGGTCTGTAGCATTTTAAATGTGGTGCTCCATGGAAATCCAGACCAACACAGACAAGAAGTAGAGAAATTGTCCATGACAAGGTAAGGGAGCTTGATGACTGTGAGAGAACATCAAGGTGAATATTTTGAATCTGAATTCAAGATTTTCTTTAAAGAATGCTATCAAGTAGCCAAACTATTAAAAAGAAACTTCTCTTAAATTGAGAGCTGCAGAGAAGATCTCAGAGCATCTGTGGATGGGAACTTCCTCATGAACCCCAGTTCTGTGCTGAAGAAGCACTGTTTTGGAACAAACCCATTCTTTTATTCCCTTCTCACTAATGTAGAATAAATCTATATGAGGTATTTGAATAGTAGTCATTCCAAATTATCTTAACGTTACGAATGTACCTGCTGCCTCCTAGCCGTTGCCCTGGCTTTGAGCCTCTGCCTGTGGAAAGCCCCAGTGCTTTTTTGTATCTTTTAATCTCATAATATTTTGTGGTCATCTTATCTCCTTTTAATGTTATTCAAGTTTAAGTGATGAACACTCCCTGCAGTTTTCACTCTTTTTTTTTTTGCCAAACTGCTACCTATATGGATTATCTGATGCTGTTGAGATCTACTGCATGAAATGATAGATCAACATTTATCCTGAATTTGGTAATCACCTGAAAAAGCCCAGGATATGGATCTAAATCACTCTTAAAGATGAAAAATAAGACAAAAACATAGCAGAGTGAATGTCAAACCCAGGCATCCCCTGCTGAAAAGCCACTAAAAAAGCAGGCAGTATCTGTTCCCTTCTCATTTGGAGAGTTAATGGTTGTGGGCTCTGTGAATAGGGGGTGTGAGACCCTGGTTCCCAAGGGTCAGCCCTAAACTCCCCTCAGCCACAGTGCAGTTTGTAGCAGGCTTCAAATTATTAGTTGTTGGCTTACAAAATGAGTGTATTTGGAAAAAAATGTTGTTCCTTCTCACTTTGCATCAGTCTCTTTGTAAAAGGTTTGCTTGCTTGTGTTTCTGTGTTTTGTTTTTCCCAATAAGAGGGGCTGAGTAGGAAGGATACCCCAAGTGCCATGGGAGTAACAAGTCTCACATTTTTTTTGCTCACCTTCTGATAAAGCCAAATGCATTTTCTGCCTTTTTCTGTTGTTCTGATGAGCTAGAGGGGTTTCAGACAATGAACACTGTCCCACGCTTACACAGTACATTAACAGATAGTTTCTGTAACAGAAATGGGGGGGGGGGGAGAACAGCCCTTGTGTGTTACAATTAAAATGCTGAATTCAACTGTTTTCTTGGAAAGCTAACGGGACCTCTGTGTAGGGTCAGGAACCTGAGACCAGATCAACACCAGTGTTCTAATATCTCTTTATTTTTCTCTACTTTGTGTCTGAATCCAAATTGAAACCAATGAGACTTGGACACTCCTCTGAGGCTGTGAGCTTGGCTGAAGAAATGGAGAAATAGGAAATCAAAATTATAACTTCATAGGGTTATTCAGCCAAGGAGAGTAGGGGAGAGAGGAGAAAAGTGGCCTGGAGACCAGGCAAAATATGGGGGTGTATGTTGAGAGATGGACGATCATGGGAGGTCTGGTCCACAGTGATTTGGCTGCTCCTGGCTCAGCTCAACCTTAGGGCCTGGCAGTCATCCTCAAGCCAGTAAATTCCCATTGTGTGAGACTTCTTTGAACCTTGAATAGGCTTTATTTCTTCGTGGTGGCCTGGAAAGTGGATGCTATTGCTGATAAGTGCCGTCCGGCTGCCAGCACACTGGAGCCTGTTCTCTCCCCTCTCTGTGCTTTGTTGCTGCAGAACTTGCACGGTCGAGGTCTTTCTTTTTTTGTATGAAATCTCAGCTGTTAATCTCCTTGGTAGATTTGAGGAAGAAAAGGACACGTTAAAAAATGCACTTCTGACTCCAGATTCCACTTTCCTGTTGATACAGCTGTGTGTTTCCTACTCAATGGCTCAGTAAACAGACAGTTTAACCCTTCAAATCTTGCAGATGTGTTGCTTCAACATCACCAGTTTCTCTCCGTAAAGCAAATTTCCCCTCTTGCCTCTGTCCAGAGCAGCCTTTTTTTTTCCTTCTTCTTTTTTTTGCACATCCCCACACATTTCACATCCTGTTGTGGTTTAACACTTTATTCAAAAAGAACAGGATTTCCTCTTGCTTTTGGTGAAAACACTTCTCTCTTTTGCAACCCCCACTTTCTGGTGGTGTGTTCGTGGAGGAGAAATTAATTATACCTTCTAATTTTAATTCACAGTAATTAAAATTCAATCAATAAAATCCCTGGCAAGGGCATCAGCAGAAGACCGATGTACCAAAATTCTGTAAACAGAATTTTTATTGCATGAGATGAGAAGGTGTCTACTGGACTTCAGCTTGGGATAAATTACATGCCAAGGGTATTTCAGCCCTTTATAGAGAAAAATCTTCATCACATCTGTGTCTGTTTTCATTCTGTATGTTGTATGGCTATTTAGTTGATGGCATTGGTAGTATCACCCCCATTGGTGGGGACCTGGCTGCATCTGGCTGTGGCATCCTAAGCGAAACCTCTCTGCTACTGGTGTGGAGTTACAAGTATATCCAGGCTGAGGAATATACTGGCTGCTGATAATAGTTCCTTTTATGTGAACAAAATGGAGAAACCTTGTCTTTTTGCTAAAGTACATGGGTTGAAGGTGCTCATCTGTGGTGTCCTCCTGCATTTGAAGTCCTCCAGACACCTCTGAAAGTCATATTCAGCAAAATTCATATGATACAAGCCGAATACTGATTTTTCTATGGGTGAGTGGATAGAAAGTTGTTCTTCCCAGGCACATCACCAGTATATCCATGGGCCTATAGCCCTTTTAGCAGCTCTGGCTTTCCTACCTCTCCCTATCCATACTGATATCTTCATAGAGAAACTCTCTTGGGATCTCCCTTGCCCTTATTCTCTGGCTGCCATCCCCCTTGATGGCAGCTGCATGTTCCTCCATGGTCTGGGCAACTCACAGTCTTCAGGGTTTGTTTCTTACAGCAAAAGAAGCTTTACCATCCCTGTTCTGCAGACACAGAGATGCTAA
Organism: Aptenodytes patagonicus; assembly: GCF_965638725.1. Taxonomy (NCBI): domain Eukaryota; kingdom Metazoa; phylum Chordata; class Aves; order Sphenisciformes; family Spheniscidae; genus Aptenodytes; species Aptenodytes patagonicus. The sequence goes on along the minus strand of NC_134950.1, from coordinate 8,330,481 downwards.
AAGCTGAGTTCAAGTAGCAAAGTCATGCCCTAGCACTTCAATCTAGAGTTTACCTTCTCTACCTTTAGCAGCCCTAAAGTTAGGCATTTTGTCTAGAGTAGTTATCGAGTCTCTTGTGTAGTCAGTGCAGTGACCTCCTCCTCTGCTGTCAGCAGAGAGGGGCCCAGGGTTTGCATCCAGCAGCTGCGAGCGCAGCTAGTCGCACGGAGAAGCTGAGGAGAGTGGGGCCTTTTACACATAATCTCATCAGTGCAAAAGATCCCACTGATCTACTGAGTGTCTTGCAAATGTGGTAGCTGCTTATAACCAAATCTGCAATCTTTTACAACACTGGACAGTGAGCTGGTGATTTCCTCAGGGACATTTTTGGAGGCGTCGTGCATATGCATTTGATTGTCAGTGGGTTTTTTTTGTTGACTAGCTCTAAATTAATTTGACTGTGCAAATCATCTGACTTTTGTTAGCATCAATATTCTTTTAAGGCATTCATATTTTAGTCATGCTGTTCCGGCTGCCATTTATCCTTTGCAGTGACTATGAGAAGCGAACAAGATGCATCCATGTGCAATAACCGAGTGGCTATGTGGTCTACATTAGAAAGGAAATTCCCTTCTCTTAAGCAACTGCTGTTAAAAGCAAGCTGCTGACATTGGCTCCTTTTAGTAGTCTTATTTGTAACTATGTCTTACTGCATTGGCACCTCCAGGTCCCAATCAATACTGATTTTCTCCTACTCTCCTCTTCTCTCCAGCTATGTTTCTAGATAAACAAAAGTGAATATGTCTTGTGAGAGGGCTTTCTTCTTTCTTGCCTTTTCTGGGGGAAAGATGATCAGATATCCTCTTGGTTGTGTAAGAACTGAGTAGCTTCTATATTCACTGAGAAGAAGAAAGTTCTTTTTCTGCCTTTAAGGGGATGAATTGACCCTCAAATGGCTGTGAACTCCAAAACTTTGCCCTCCTGATGGACATGTCTTGAAAGCAGCATATTTTTTCCTTTCTTAAGAAAGAAGTGGAGGTTGGTTTGTTGGTTGGTTGGTTGGGCCTGTAGCTCAGGTGAAGTTAATGACAGCATTTAGAAAATTAATAATAATGTAAAAACACTTCATGGTTTTCCATGTCTTATTAGATGCCCTCTTTGGAATTGCTTTATTATTTTTTCATTTGACTGAAAGCAGTGATGGTGGTGATTTCTAACATGATCCCCAGATAGGTTAGAGTCTTTTACGAAGAGACTCTTACATTTATCTCAGATTGGTGCCAGCTTTAAGGGATTAGTTTCATACTAGATGGCATTCAGTTTCTGGACTTCCAATGTCCTTTTGCATATCCCTTAGGCTCAGGTACTGTACGGCACTGCGCACCTGACTACCACTGAGATTGAGCTGAGGAGCTGGGTAAGAATATCGCTAGATCTCAGTTTCCCAGATGTCAAAGAAAGAGGATGCTTCATTCACCTTTCTCCTTTTGGTAGACTATAAACTATTTGGGCAGGCTTGTCTCTTGTAACAGATCATAAAAAACTCAGCCCACGAGTGTCCTGGATCTGGTACATCCAACGATGAGTACATTGAGTGTACTCAATTTACAGTCTCCTCCTTTCTGCTCACAAAACCTGTACTCCAATCTACTTCAGGGTCTTGACTATCATCTAGAAAAGTTAACAAGTTCCAGATTTGTTTACTGGTTTCTTCCATCCTCATAGCTTTAGCTCCATGATCTCCAATATCATTTGTGTGAAGGGTCTTTGTATACATGTTTTGGCAAGTAATGTCTCTGCTCCACATGTTGAGTTAGTAAATTCCTTCAGTTAGGCTGGGCTTGTTCCAGGGGTTTGGGGCAGATAAGCTCAGCAAAGGTTGGGAAAAGGAGGCCTCTAGCTAATCACCACACTCCTGCTAAATGATCTCACCATAAATTTGGCAAGGTCATTTGTGCTGATCTCGCTTTAACTTCTAACATGAGCTTACAGCAATTCATCATTTCTCTAGCTTATGGGTCACCATGTTTCTGGCTTGCTGTCTATGTGGTGTGCATGGGCGCAGACTCCCATCTAGCCATGTTCTGTACATCTGAACTCATCCAGAGCTTGCAGCTACATTTCTATTGAATTTACTGGTTTTATTTAAAAGTCTTTATTCTTTTTTTTGTGTTCTTGTTCTGTGGATTTTTCCTTTTTGAGTCAGAAGAAAAAATGCTCAGAACTGTGTGCTTAGCATTCTGCTGCTTGCTCCTCTTTTTAGACATCAGATATCACTGTTGCAAAGGACTTCAGATTTCCTTTTTGAGATCCTTTTCAGAACATTCTAAAACACATTGACAAAATGTCTAACTAAATATGTTGGGGGGGGGATTTTAAGAGGCAGTTGTTTGACATTGGTATCCTGTGATACGGTTAAAAGCTTGATATCAGCTTTAGGAAGAAAACAGATTAGGAAGATAATGTGTCCCCAGGGAATTCAATACTTCATTTCCTTGAGGAAGTGATTTAAAGCAGCATCTGCTCTGCGCTGTGTATTGTTTTATACTTTCCTTCAGATCCCTGAACCTGAAGTAGATTATTTGGATATGCGTCTATTTCTGTGAATCAGTTTATAGCACTCAGAGAAATGTAATGGGAATATTTTCTAGGATTTTGAAAGAGGCAGAAGGGACATATAGTGAAGACAGAAAACTTGACTGTTGGAAGTAGCATAGGCTTTGGCGCTGTTTCTGTCCTGCTGCCGATGTGACGAGATGCCCATAGAGTTTGATGGGGGAGGAGGTAGAAGGTGTTCAGTTCCCTTTTCCGCTTTGTGACAACATGGGCACTCTGTTTATTTCATGTTCGTGGTTGTCCCCCCGCCCTGCCTTAACCATTTCACATGACTTGAACTTGCAGGGAGGTTTTGTGGTTTGTCTCCTGACTATGTGAGTCTCTTTTGCCTCTGCACCCTCAGTGTGCTAACAACACTCATTCGCTTCCCATATATTTTAGCACCCCTACAGTCCTCTTTTCAGAGATTTCCAGATGCCTGGCACTGGTTCAGAACATCAGTCCAACTCTTGCTGTCTGGATGCATCCCATCATCTTCAACTCCTGTTTCCCTTCCTTAATTTAAATACTACTGTTCCTAGCTCAATAAGTTTTTAGCACCGTAAGTACTTCCTTTACCCCCCTGAGTTTTCTGCTGTCAGACTTTGCACACTGTGCACAGTCACTGATGAGGAGGGATGCAGCTCTTGCCATCTCCTGAGTCTTCCCTATATCTGTCCAAATTAGTGTAATCAAACCCACTTACCTAACAACTCCTAGATTTCAAAAAAAAAGTCTTATTTTCATATACAGAGGTTAAGGTTCCTTTACACTGCCGTAGCCTTATAAAAGAAAACTCAACTCTGTATTTGCATTTGCCATAACGTTATCAGTAAATCCATGTCATCTGTACCCATCATGGGAACTTGTTTTCCACTCTCTGGTACATCGTGTGCTCATTTCTACCTGCATGCAGCGAGCACTGATGATTTAGTAGACTCTTGCACAGAGGTTTCTGGGTATGGGAAGTTCAGTGCAATAAGCATCGGTCTGTGATCTTTGGAAGTTTATGTGTTTATTCTCAGGGGATCTCACGGTGGGTGATATCAGCTGATTCTTTCACAATACAGATGTGAAAGTATCACAAGGCCTCCAAATGTAGTGATATTATTATACGTGATGAGCAAGGGTCAGTGGGGTTTCTGGAGGCTGTGAGGGAAGTCCTGCATCTCTCATCCTGCACTTAATCACTTGTTTCCATTCTCTGTGGTTTGAATGGGACTTGATCTTGGTTGAGGGAGATTTTATCCAGCCATGAATTCTCCAGGTTCTTCCTCTTGCCACCTTCCTGGTAATACTTTCTCCCCTTTTGGACCAAAATTTCTCCTCTAATGTCCTCTCATCATTTGTGAACTCTGTATACTGCCGCTCTGCTTTGGCACTTGGCACAGGAATAAGTGTTGCAGTCCGGGAGAAAGAAAGAAGGGGCCACGTTTGATTGCTCCACATCCTCACTGCTGAAGCAGAGAAGCTGTCCCTATGCCCTCAGGCTGACTCTGTAGTGGGAAGTGAAAGAGAGGATGGAGCCAGAAGCACAGTAGAGCTAAGCTGGGCCATGCAGAGTGGTGGAGACCAAGGCGCAAGACTTGCCCTTGCAAGCACAACACAGCAATCACATGGATGGGGTTTGGCATTGCTGGTACTTAGAATTGCAGTATTACCATTATTCTTTTCCACTGCTCAGTGTAAGATCCAACCTGACTATACCCCTCTCCCACTCGGGGTTTTGGTGGTTTCCTGATTTGGTTTTCTAGAAACAGCCTCAGGCACTAGTCAGACTCTGGTTGAACATTTGGATTCCATGATTCTGTGAAGAAAAGCTGCTTTCCTCACAGAAGTATGGCCAGACTATACCCAGGTCAGATGACCAAGCTGTGGCAGATATTAATGAGGATGCCTTTGCCTCAAACATACAAATGCTGCTTTACTGATCTCTCTGCGCACACAGAGCTAACTCACTTCAGATGCTACAAGAGACTTTTGCCATGATTTTGCCTGGCAAAGGGTAAGATAACATATAACATTTCAAGCTGGGTCCTAATGTTCTGCAACCAGACTGAATTAGCTTCAGGTCCTCCTAGAGTGTGCAAAGGTCTGGCATTTTCTGTTGGTCCTAAGGCTGTTGCTGACCTATATGCCTTCCATCAGCATTCTCTGTCTAACAGATCTCACCAAATACTATAAACTACAGTTACCAAAATATGCCATGCCTTGCACAAAAATATCCTTTCACGATTTGACTTTTTACCTGGAAATGCTGCTGTTTATGCAGACAAGTTGTAGGCTCCATCTGTTTTTTACTTAACCACAGGGATGTAGCAATGCAGTCTTACTGCTCCTCTTTCATTGAGAGTCTGGAGGTGGCTTTGATATAATGATACAACACTATATTAAATGGCAGTTATGGGTTTTTTTGATGAATCCACACATGCCATGTGTTCCAAAGGGGCCATTAAAGTAGCAGTAACAGCAGCTTCTCTTTCCTTTTATTATCTTGAAATCTTCCAGCTATAAAGCCAGACTTCTGATACGTTTTCTGTTATCAGCTAAAATAATAATTAACTGCCAAATAGCGTTTTTGGCTGTGCTCATGATATGAGGGGATAGACCTGCAAAACAGAATTCTTTTTTCTGTATTAAATGAACAATTTAACAAAAAGATTAGTTTTTATTTCTCTGTGCCAGAACCAGACTTTAGGTGGCACAACGCAGGACTGAACTGATGAAGATACCTTGTTGTTTTTTTTGGATTTATGGTCATATTCCATGTGCGATTTTGGCAAGGTATGCATTCACAGGCTGCCAGAAACGCTGGTTGTCAGTGCCCTCTGGAGGTCTTTAATCCAACAGCTGAGGATGGAGAATTCAGAGCCTCCCTGGGTGACCTGTCCCGATGCTGCACTGCTCTTCTACTGAAGAAGTTGCCTTCCTGGTGTTCAGACTAAATCTCCCCAACTACATTTTGTGGCTGCTGCCCATTAGCATACCCTCTGCTACCACTGAGAAGGGTGGACTGATACTAGATCACCTGTTAACCTCTTTGCCAGACTACCCAAGCCCAGCTCCCTCAGCATCTTGTCCTGGGTCATGACCTTAAGGTCTCTGACCATCTTGGTTGCCGTTCTCTGGACGGCCGATTCCTTGATATCCCATTTAAAGTGAGAGTTCAAAACTGTAGTCCAGGAATTGAATTAATCTATTAAGATATCACCAAGACCAGATTCTTTTCCATATTCTGTCTAAACAAACTATTAAACACTGGCAAAATGAGAGCAAGTAACTAGCCCTTAGTAAAGGAGGAAGACACTTTGACAGTTGGAAAATAAAATGATCAACTCAGAAAAGCAAAGCTAGGGGGAAATAGCAGTGGAAACTTGACATGGGAGGAAAATTGCTATTTAAAGGAAATAGGGATGCATAACTTCGTCAGTGCATCAGCAACTCTACAGAAGTACAGATATTAGGTCAGGCAAACTGTTTCAGATTTGAGAATTTAAATAACAGTAAAAAGTTGTTTTAAGTCAAAATGCTCTTCATTGGAACAGAAACAGAAAGTTGTTGATACTTAAAAATGCAGATTTCTATTTTTATTAGAAAAATCATGAAAACCAAGATGATTTTGAAAAATGCCATGAAATCGGTGCTATTCTTGCCATGGGAAAAAAAAATAAGTAAGTGGAGCTTCTTAATTTTACTTACTTTACTTTTTTGCCCAGCCTGGGACAGAGTGTCCCCAAGGGAGTAAGAGGACAGAAGGCATCTTCCTTTTGATTTCAAGGCCATGACTGAAAAAATAGGAGATGAACAAATGCAGAACATGGCTAATTGCAAAGTAAAACCTCTGCCAAAGCAGTCTGCTCTTGTCTGGCAGCTGGAACTGTGATACTGCTTTTGTTACCCAGCTCGTGGCCCATATGTCAACATCTTGTTCTGTACAGTTTTAGGATGGTTTGTAACCCTATGACCTTGGATGGTCCAAATGCACTTTCCACTTTCCTAAAATTGAAGTCTGTCTGCTTGTCCCTTCTGGAGACTTTTCTTATTGCTCCTCCAGATGTTCCCTGTTACTTTTCAAACTCTAGTTCAAGCTAGTTTCACTGGATGAGCTGCACAAACTGAACATGTGCAGCGCAAGACATTAAAATGTTCTTAGAGCACATAAACTATGCTGTTTAATATCCCGATTAGTGGAGTCTGTGGTGGCAGTGTCAATTTGTTAATGATGTCCAAACATTTTTAGGTCACCCTATTCTAAGCAAGCGCTACTCTTACTGGGACAACACTTATGAAACATCGGGTTGCTTTCTAACAGGGAGGTTCTTTCCTTCTGAGCACTCCATGGAAAAATGTGAAGAAAATGTCAGGCCACACTGAGTTTGCCAGTATAAGCAAGATTTTGGCAAAGAGGTGAATGTATGTAATCTTTACTCTGTAATTATCTAAACTGAGTAAGAAAAGACTATTCCAAACATCTGCCGCATTCTTCCCACAGATAGATTTCCCAAAATAAAGTTATGGGAAGTTGATTGTTCATCACTCATAGATCCACAGAAATATTAATGGTTGACTCACTGTGGATATTTTATTTTCTTAGGTTATTGAACGTTATGCTTCATGCAGAACGTTCCTTTCTGCTCAGCCTACAGTGCACAACAAGAATAAATCCAGCTGGCACCTCACATCTATGAAACTGTCTTATATTTTCTGGATTTAGAGTCTGTTATTTTACAATAGATTCTGGAGATTTCATGTCTGGGATCAATTTTAATGAGGTATCTAGAAGCTCATGTGTGCTCTGGGGAAGCTGAGCCCCGAATAATCGTATTTTCCTCTTACCATTATATGTCCTGCAGAATCTGATTTATATCTCTGTCCTGATGCTACCTCACTTGTTACTAGTATTACCTTGTGACAGTTTATGAGCATTCATGGGGACTTAGGGATTTGTAGCAAGAGTATAACAGCGAGGAAGTCCTGATGGTACTGTGATTACTGCTGATCTTGCTGTAAAAAGAACTGGCTTTTTGTCGACCCATCTGTTTTTGGGTGTAATAATAATGCAAATATTCAGCAATATTCAGCTCAGGAGTTCCAACTGAGCAAGACCAAGGAACAAATTTCTACCTTCAGGGCCTGGTTTAAGCCCACAGATGTAGGCCGGGTCCTGTTTTTCATTGCTAATGTGCCCATCAGTCTGACATGCATTATGACTTGCTAACCTCTGTTCTGGGATAAAACTAAGCAGTGTCTATGCTGGCCCAGAGATGCAAGTGAGGGATGGAATGGTATGTGGGTTTATTTAATAGATTATTTATATTTAATTTTGTCTTTTCGTTTTTACTTCTTTATTAAGCTCCAGACACTGTGATCCCCTTGGATCTGTGCTATGTCAGGTTAGCATTAGGAAGTTTTCAACTCTGTGAATGTGGATGCGAGTCTCCTGGGGTGCCTTTTAAAATCATTTTGGTTAATGGGAACATTTGGGTGGTACGTGATGTTGGGAGTTGGCTCTACAGGCGTTTCTGCTTGTGCTGTCTAAATAGTTCAGCCAGTAGGTGGAACCAGGAGCAAGCAGATGTGTCATCTGGCAGGGAGACAGTACAAACGCACAACCCATTCCTGGGAGATGCATCCCTCGGTGTCCGCTTAAAGTTGTGTTTTTAACTTCAGTGTCCCTGTTTAGGACAGCCAAACTGCAAAATCTGGAGTTATTTCTAAACAGTGGCAGGCTGATGCTGTCAGGCCTTGGTGCGTGAACTGCCACTGGTAAGGATGTTTGGGTCAGCCTGCAAATCAGCTGATTTGATCACATAGTAGTAAGGAGGACATTTCAATAAAGATTTCCTCACTGACAGTTTTCTCCTGTGAATGTGTCAGAGACGGAGGACAAGAGATAATCCAGATCATGTGATATCCCTCCATCAATGACATCTGGCATTTGGTCAGAAAGGCAGTATCAGAAATGTAGGTTAAAAATATTCCTTTAATGTGTTCTATTGTGGGAAATTAAAAGGAGTCCACCCGATGGCATGTGCCCTGCAAAACACAGCTTGTGCAGCTAAGAGTGAGCTCAAAAGTCCTTTTAGAGCAAATTACCACCAAGGAGAAAACAGCAGGAGGTGATAAGGTACTATGGTTTGAGCAGATCTCTATCTGCCAACTTCTCATAACCATTTCCCCAGCTCGGCCAATAGCCAGAGGAATTGAATTCAGAAGTCACCGTCCTTTCTGGACTTTTTCCCAACGATAAACTGGAGGGGAAGAACATGGATAGCTTCTCCCTGCCTTCACCCAGCTCATCGTTATGAGAAAAATACTTGAAAGAAAAAGGCTTTAAGAGTAAGATCTTGCAGCACTGAAATCAATACACATTAATATATTTTTAAACACCTGTAAAAACTGGAAGCAAAGGAATATATTGCAATGCATCTAGGGCTTTGCTGCTTAAAAGCAAAGCTGGAGGTTTCCTCGTGCATTATACAAAATTGCTGCTATATATCTGGCTGGCTTGCAATTTGGACTGTATACACTAATTTCGACACTGTAGCTTGGTCCCTCCAGTTTTGAAAACTAAAACAAACTTAAAATTACAGTATTTTCCAATAAATTGAAAATATACTTTGCCAGTAGGTAGAACATGCTGCTAAAATGCTGCTATCCATTTTGTATCTTTAAGACTTGGATAGTAAAACTCATGGCTATTAAAAATACTGAGTTTGTGGCCATGGCAGGCAGTGGGTCATTTTTTATTTTCTCCTCCTCTCCTCTTGAATGTGAACGCAGAAATTAGCTGGAAATTGTTGCTAGCGAAATACTATTCTCTGCAGATGCAAAAAGAGAGCCATTTTGGAGCTTGCCAAGCATAAATCAGGGGTGACTTTAATAGAGAGTTATCAGCCATGGCAGGGTGAGAAAGGCTTCATCTTGTTTTAATGACAATGGGCTTGTACCTGCAAAAGCAGTAAAATTAGAGCTCGTGAATAACTTGTGATGGAATATTTTCTCCTTAGCATCCAAGATAACAAACCTGCAGACCCCAAGATTGAAGAGTAATTATACAAAACAAGTTAGTTACCAGTACCTGGAAAAATTAATGTCCTAGCAGGCACATTCTTTTATCTTTCTGATATTTTAAAATAAACTTGTCAAATCCCCACCACTGTGCTTTTTGGTGTTAAGTTTCTCTTCACTCTCATTTTGGATTTCTTACAAAACCATTGTCCTCCTATACATTATATTGACCCTAAAGACATGATTCCTGAAATCTTAACTTACACGAGGGGTTTTTTTGGTTTGTTTGTTTGTTTGTTTCTAGTTAAGGATGGCCATTGATGAAGGCCATTACACTGTGATTTCCTGTTGATAGCACCTGTGGAAAGAGTTGTTTTCATTGTGGTATTTATAAAGCATTATTCATGATGTGTAAACCATCATACCTATTAATAAGAAAGTGTCTATATCCCAAAATGTTCTGGGACAATGAAGTAGTAGGGCTGAATGACTTTTCCAAAGGGATTTAGATATTCCAGTGATGACAGCTGACCATGGAAAAGGAAAAGCCAAGAATTTTATAAATCTACAGGATTGTTTCTCCCATAGCAAAGCTCTGAGGGACTTAGAAGGGGAGAGGAGGAGGGCCTGGAAGCTGTACAGGTTGTGCACTTGTTCTAGTGTCCAGTGGATAACAGTTTCCAAAGGTTGGGTTTTGGTTGGGTGGCGATGGAGCCTAGGACATGATGCTGCTTTCGTATCTCCCTGCCTTCCCTATTTGTAAAATAAGGGAGTCACAGTATTTTGACGCCTGTCCACACTGGTTATTTGAAGATGCTCATGTAGCCCACACTAAGTGTCCTTCCTATGGCTTACTCAGCCATACCACTGGACGTTTCAGCTGGCAAGTCCAACTACAACAGCTAGTGACTATAAGTACACTTGAAAATCTTCGCTGGCCAGCCCAGGCTTTAGACCTAGAGGAAGGGCTGTTAAATAATTTACTCTAAATTCCTGTCTACCACAAGCCACCGAATGGCTCCCAGCTACCCAGTCCTTTACAAGAATTCACATATTAACTAAAACCATGGGACTAGCAGAGTTCCTCTTTGCTACGTGTGTTGATTCACAGATACTTTCATATCTACACAGGGTAGAAGCTGTTTGCTTGCTCATGTTGACAATAGAAACAAGGGACTGTGAAGGGATTTACTTACAGGGTTGGGCCATAGCAATGGGCTCTTTAAATAGCTGTGTGACTTTTATCTGTGTTTCTGGATTTGATTATTAAGCACTTTTTTAATGATCAGCAACAAAGTAAATAGGTTTATTGCACTTGAAGAGACCTCTCTTCTCAAGTGACAGATTATTGCACCTACTCAAATTATTGTGAGTGGAATGAAAAATACTACTATTAAAAGGCCAGGGCTTTTCATTGATCTGAATGTTCCTCTTTTAACAACTTTGGCAGTACCAAGGAGCCTTAAAGTGGGAGTAAATTATATTGGTATGTTTTAGTTTAAACACGAGTCTAAATGTGATTTTAAGCCAACTTTAAGGCCAACTGTTTGTAAAGGGGGCCTTAATGGAATTGGGAATTATGCCCAGAGCAAACACATTGCCTATTTGGCAGTGATTAGCAATGTGTTAACAATTTAGTGTTCTAAATACAGGGTACCTAATTACTAAGATACTTAAATACACCTTCAGATACAGCAGTAGCAGGTTTAGAAATGTGCTTTAATAAAATTTGAGTCTGCTAGCAAGGAAGCTGTAGAAGACAGTAAAAGGGCTTTGCAGAGGTATCCTGCTCATCGGCTGTGGGATCGCAATTCTTGGGGATGCTTTTCCCCACAAAGCCTTGGGTTGGGGCATTTTATTCATGGAGAGGTAGTGGAAAGCCTTTTGTTTGAGACATCTGCAACTGTAAAGAGGACAAAACACCGGGGAATATATAGTACAGTACAAGGTAACCAGGAATGGATGGGATTACCTTAGTGATTTCTAGACCTTGACTTTCCTTGTCTGAACTTTGTAGGGTTGCACGCTTATTGTTTGCAGCCCTCACATTTTGTCATCAGACAGGGCTTCTGGACCACGTGTGCCCAAGCAAGGTCATGTTCTGGTTGCTGTTGATATCCTGTAAATAACCCCATTTGTTTCTGTGCCTGAGCTACTTTGTCTTGCTTGACCCCCATATGTAGCTCAGATTTTCTGTGCAGCGATCCTGGTAGAAAAGGCACATCTTTGCTTTGTCACTGGGCTGGTTTGCGTCCTTCCTGCACCACAAGCATGGCTGGTGTGTTAAACGTCATCCAGAGTTTGCTCTGCAGGGACTGGAGAGTACAGAAGGCAATGAACCTCTGCCCTCTGTGGGTTTTGCTATGAGCTAAGGTACCCCAGCACTCCATTATCTCAGTAATAGTGACCTGAATGTGTCTACTGGAGTAGCCTCACTGCCTTACATGAAATCCCTTTTCTACCTTGATTTACCTTGATCAGATTTTTTATCTGATTATCAGATTTTTAATTAAATTGCAGTTTTGGTTTTTTCTTATTTGCCAAGGCAATGGAGATCAGGAAATGGAAACCTGGCAGTATCTTCCCCATAAAAGTTTTCCTTCCTTGCTCACCATGCTGGCAAATATTTGTGCACGACTAATGGGAGAAATATTAACATTATGAAGCTTCATTTACACTCATCGGACTTAGAGGTCCCACAGTGACTCCCTGTAGGACAAAAGCATGTGCCAAAAGGCGTAAGTGGAAAATCACTGCAGAAATATCCCAATTGTTTGCCTGTGTCAAACGGCAACATCATAGGAACTACAGTGTGAGACCTGGAAGAGTCTATCACAGACAGACCTAAGAGCCTCATGACTACTTTAGGATTCATAGAGAGCATTTCTGCTGAACATGGTAGTCTGGACACTGCAAAGGATGGATAAGGGTGTTTGTCAGAGTGCTTAGAGGAAATGTGTGACTTTTTTTTTTATTATTATTTTTTAATTTTTTGTAAAATGTTATAGCTATAGTGTAGCTTCATTGCTTAGGACTGGGACTCTGTCAGGGAGCTGAACTGCATGTGTGTAGTGTTATAGGGGTGGAGACAAGCAAAACATTTTTCAAACAGAGGTGGGTGAACTTGTGCATCAAGACATTCACAGACAGTTAGGCAGATTTTGGTTTCAGAGGTTATCTTTTCCTGTCTCTAATCTCATCTCTATTCAAGTCAAAGGGCTGGCATATTGTAAGGCAGCAGCTGTTGTGGTATTAGTGGTATTGCAAGAAGAGCTGAAATGGCCAAGACACCCTCAGGAGGTCTGTGATGGAGTGCTAGGCTTGTGGGTTTCAGGTCATCCTCACAACGCAGAGGTTCATGACTGGGTGTCTGTGAGAGTGGTGGGCTCACAGGCCTGCTCCAGGTCCCCTTGTGGATTTATGGGATCCCGTGTTTTGGTTGCAAAACCCACACAAATGTGGATAAACCTGAGGAAGACGAGGCCAAACAGTGCCACAGGCCACATGCTTTCATACTGTAACATGATGAGCTTCATTTTGCTTGGTCACCTGAAGAACAGCTGCTGTTGCCTGAGGAAGCCTTTGAGTAGCCAAGAGGCCCTAGAGCCATGTCTCAGTGAACAGGCACAACAGCTACGGGGTGGCGCAATCCTCTGCCAGCGCCAAGCACCACAAGGTGACAGAGACTGGAGACATGTCACACCTTCTTCTCATGTATCAGAGGGGTCTTGACATGTGTGCCTGTGTTCCTACATGGAGAGAGACCTCTCTTCAGAGAGGAGAGGTCTGGAAAAGGCTGAGTACCAGCAGACTGGGGCTGTGCGGTCTGGGTGCTAGTCCAAGCTGCAGAGCATTTGCCCTCAGCTGGTATCTGAAGGGGTTTACAAGAGAGCAGTGACTGCTCCCTTTCCATGGCTTTTTGACATTAATTCTTTGGTTTTTTGGTTAAAAACCTGAGGGGATTTTTACTGAGGACTAATCACCACAGGGTTCACAGCCCCCTTTTCTCTGGAATGCTCTCCAAGCTGTGTTTCTTTGTTTGTAGGCCATTGCCCAGACCTCCATCACCATGACCCCCACCATCCCTGCCGCGACAGAGGCCTACACGCGGACTCAGTACTGTAAGTGGCCGTGCGAGTGTCCGAAGTCCCCACCTCGGTGCTCGGTAGGCGTCAGCCTGGTCACAGACGGCTGCGACTGCTGCAAGATGTGTGCCAAGCAGCGTGGAGAAAGTTGCACTGAGGCCGACACCTGTGATTTCCACAGGGGCTTGTACTGTGACTACAGTGGAGACAGACCTAGGTACGAAATAGGAGTATGTGCACGTAAGTGATGTACATATATTTTTGACTTAGATATACATTGGCAGCTCCCCTCGGTCCAAGCAATGGCTGAGATTTATCTCATTAAAGACTTGACTGTATGCTTATGAACTCCATTCATCATCTTCCATTTCCTTATAGCTGTCTTCATTCTCAAGGCAGTTGGCTAGATGAGAAATGACATCTGAATTCTTGCTCTTTGAGTTGTCTGCAGCCAAAAGCAAGGAGCAACCAGCATTTGAAGGTCTTCAGATTTGCAAGTAGATGATTCTGTATTCCCCGTAACAGGAAGAGATGCTGTAGTGGGTTGGGGATGAAGGAAGGATAGGTATGCAGCTGGCTTTAAAGACAGGCAATATGGGCGTCTATATGAAAATCGTGACATTAAGGAGACACTTTTGGCTTATTCCCAATAGTGGATCCCTAGGAAGGATAGCATGTGGCATCCTGTCAAGAGGGTGAGGGATGAATCATCTCCTAGCAAAGTTTCGTGGTGACAAATTGAGGTCTTAGTCTTACAGATACTTACAATGGTTTCAGTCACGTTAGCTGCCATGAAGTGGAAGGATTTCTTCTTGCCTGTCATAATAACCTCTTGGTGGGATAATTCATGACTGGAATGTTTTTGTTCAAGAAGAAGAGGAAAAAGAAATGAGGTAGTGTTTTGTGTGTCAAGGATACATTCACTTGTTCTGAGATCCAGAACATTGGGGGAATCTGATCCGCTCATAAATGTCATAAATGACTGAAAATCATTACTCTGGGCATGATTAAAAGGGAAAGGATCATGAGTACAACCACACAGACAGCTGCTCAGAATGGATGCTGACTGTTTAGCAAGTTACTAGAACATATTGGTTATGGCTTTAGATTCATAAACAGCAAAAAGCCATTTAGAGGGAGGGTCTTCTAGGCTGGAATATAACCATGAATAAGGTACTAATAGAAAAGGTAAAGGTGGAAGGAAAGCTGGAGGAGAGCTGATTGCGAGATGAATAGATAGAATAACTGATCCACAGGAAAGAGAAAAGATTGCAAAGAGTGGGCTTCAATAAACTTAGAAAATCAGCATAAGTTTCACAAGGGGCAAGTCTGAGGAGTAAAGAGGTTCAGGGTAGCTGGCAGTTTCTCACAGAAAAGATACTAGGGGTTGCTGTTCCTCAGCAGAAGGAGGATGGAAAGTGTAGTAAGAAATGAACTTGGCTTTGCATTAGCTCAGCCACAAAAAACAAGCATGCAGAAAGTGCAGCCTAACCAGATTTTTGTAGGACATGGGCAAAATAACAAGAAGAAAAGGTATGTGCAAGGAGCCGTAAGCTTAAACAGTGATTTTTCAAGATTAGAAAAGATCCAAGGTTAAGAAAAGAGGATATGAGATTATTCAAATGTATTGTCTGGAGTGTGTGTGGAGCATTCATGGGACGTCTGTAAGAACAGGTTAGACAAACATCTGTCAAAAATGACATCATTAGAGCTGGCCCTGCGTTGGGAGAGAAAAACAATATGAATGTCGTCTCAAAGCTACCTAAGCCTTCCTAGGCCTCTTTAAAGACCTTCACGTTGCTTCGCATTTATTTATTTAAATGCTTGCTTTCCTAGTTGGATTTTTTTTGGTTTTTTGTAGTCCTCGCATACATCACGGGCATTCAGTATGCCTGTGGCAACAGCAATGTGATGTAGGAAGATTGAGCTCCAGCTTCCCCAGTGAGGTCTGGAAGGATTCCCAATCCAATGCACTTTCACATGCCTACTACCATGACAAAATATCCCGTTATGTGACATTTATGGCTATATGGTGAGGGTCATTGTGGCATGCACAGCTGAGGGACATGAGAAGTAGGTCTTTCCATGGTTAGGAAGTGAAGCGGTTTGTCTCTGGCTGCCATAGAAAGCTGTGATCTTCCCCTTGCTTTCAGCATCCAGGTAGATGCACACGACAGGCTCGGCACACGACAGGATCTGCTGCATGTTCTTTCTCATGCACTGGGTCATATATAGGCTGCATCACTCCGCTCTGAGTACACCAGCTATTGCCCTGACCACAGGGTGAGTGAAGGCAAGAGCGGGACTCCTGTGCTGGGTGTTGGGGACTAACTGCTGTGAGGAATTTGCTTTGCAGCTGGATGCCAAAAGCTAGGTCTAGAGAATCCAGTGCATGCAGGACTACAGAAACAATATAATTCATGGAAAATAAAGATCCTGAAAGAGCTAGGAACTGGTGTTGGAATGGGGTGAAACTGTGGGAAATTCAGGCTGTATCTGGACTTGTATGCTGAGGTGTGTCTCAGGATCTGGTCACCCGGACATCAGATAGGAGCTTGCTGGGAGTCACTACAGCTCTCCTTTTGTTGTTGGCTTTTCTCTGCACTGAAGCAGGGACAGCAGGGTGCTGAGCACATGCCCAGGTGGGGAGGCAGGCGTTGTGCACGTGGCACCAGGAACTGGGAAGCGCTCCCAAATCGCCTGACTTTGATGCAGTATCAGAGTGGTTCTGCATGATGGCATTCAACAGCTCCTTTGTCTATGTTTGGGGATGTTCTCATGATGAACCTCTTGAAGTATGAGACCTGCAGGATGCTGAGTTAACACAGTCCAGGAGGGACATGCTGGTAGCAAAACACCAGGAAATACAGCATTTTCTTACGCTGTCATAATCCGTGTGCACACCTAGAAGTTTAACTGAATCCTCAGCTCTGGCTCCAGCACTGAGAGATGTCTCTTCAATACAAAGGCTGAAGCATTATCAAAATTGAACTGGAGATCTGGATCTGTGCTTCAAATTCCAACAAGTCTCATTTTTGTGGAAAAGGAGGGATTTGTGTTTGATGTTTTCATTCAGCCCATTCTAAAAATAGGAAGCCTTTGCAGAATTTTAATCCAGCATTTCAATTTGTTTTGGCCCTGAAGCAGCCACATTACAGCTCCATTTCTGACCAGAGTTAAAACTTGAGCAACCTGATCGGTGCGTGCGCACTGCCTCCATGTGACCAGACAAGAAACTGGTTTGAATTTTCCATTAGAAGATTTCTGCCACTGGTTCCAAATAACTGTCCATAACTTTGAAACAAAAAAGTTGCTACTTTATACAACTTGTGTCTTATTTCCTGAATCAATGTGATTCCTGTTCACGGGCAAGCAAAAAGCTTGATTTTTTTTTAAATTTTATTTAAAAATATACATAAAATATTAATTTTCATGGCTTTATAATGTGTTACTTCATTTTCCAAGAGAACTGTTCTGTGATAAACTAAGTGGGATCTAGTTGCCTAAATATAGGAATCCAGTGCCATTTTAGATGCTCCTTTGCTACCTTGGCTATCCTCTTTCTTCTGCTTCAGATGGGTACGGGTGCTGTGAAGAGATGTGTCATATTTGCAGCTCCATGTAGTCCTCTCATATACCCCTGAAAACCTCAAATTTCACTCAATAGATGTTTTAATTACTTTGATTACTCCTATTGCAAATAACTTCTACCAGCATGCCATGAAATGATTTTTTAAGTGAGCATTTGTGGACAGAAATTGTTTTATTTTCTAACTTCTTTTTTCTATGAAACATTAAAAGATTCATTTTTTGCTGTGATTCAGAATGAAAACAGTTTCCTAGATGGTGTGACCACATTTGGCTCAGCATCACATTGAATACATTGCCCCGCAGAACAGCCGTGTCCCCGCGTTGGCTCCGTTAGCCCAGGGAGCAGCTTGGTAAAGAAACACATCAGCGCTGTTTGTTGCCAGCATTATTTTAACGGTGCTCTGTGTGTCTTTCTCTCTTTTTCTTTCCTTTCAGAGATTGTTGGTGTAGGATGTGTCCTCAATGGAGTCAGGTATAAGAATGGGGACACATTTCAGCCCAACTGCAAATACAACTGCACGTGCATTAATGGGGCTGTGGGCTGTATTCCCATGTGCACAAACTCACGCCCTCCCCTTGTCTGGTGCCCAAACCCAAAGCTGATTAAGATGGCAGGGAAGTGCTGCGAGCAGTGGATTTGTGATGACTCCAAGAAAATCAGGAAGACGTCTCCACGCCACATCTCCTCTGCAGGTATGGTGGGAGTGAGGTGGACCTCTCCTTCATCATTGGGGAACTGAAGTCAGAGTCTCTTCAACAAAAGCATCAGCTTATACTGCTAGACCTGGCAGGCGTCTAGTCTTTGTGTGAACAAGGCACAGAGACTCCTATACAGCATGTAGTGAAGGACAGGACATGCAAACACCAGTGCTGTGCTTGAACTCCTTAGCAGCAATATGAGATTCATCAAACATGCTTGTGTGACAAAGACCCCTTTGAAGCACACATCTGCTGGCACTTTGAAGATGTCACAAGTCTTTTTTACTTTACCATTTTTTTTTCAGTCTGGGCCCTCTGGAAAACAGAATGGGCTCAGTTTAATTTGGGACTGAGGCTTTCTGCCTGGGTTATGTTGCTTTAGTAGTATGATTTTAAAGCCCCTGTACCTTAGTAGTCCCAGACCTACCTAACAACTTGAACACAGTTATTGTGGTGGAAGTTTCACTGCCAACTGGGCTAAATTGTCTTTGTGTTAGTATAGCTTTTTAGCAATTCTGGACTGATGACATTATTGAACTACCTATTTTATGTATCACATAAGGTATCTTCTTTCCTCACACTCACATTCATAGTGGGGATCATATAGCCCACTGCACAGAGGTGGTGCCATTTGCCTCAAACATGGTCCCAAATGCTTAAGATGGGCCCACCTTGCCATATGTCTTAAATTTATCTTCATAACACCCTGTGATGCAATGTAGTGACATTAGCCACATTAGCCCCATTTTACAGACTATCTCACAAAAGCAGAGCTCAAGGAGACACAGGATGCTTGTTGTAAACCAGGATGTTGGTTCCTTGATGGCAAGTTTTTTTTTCCCAATCCTTGGTCTGTATTTTTGTTGCACAAAACAAAGCCTTAGTGTCCATTTTGTGGGTTAAAAACACCAGAGTTTAGCCCTCACTTCTGTCCCTGGTAGCTTTGAACTGTGAGATAGGTCCAAATTCGAAACATCTACTACTGAAATTGGCCTTATTTCTTCATGGCTTGTGTCCCAAAATGGGCATAACACAGATTTCCTTGCCTGACTTTTTCTCTTACAAGTAGAAGTCTTGTAGAAGTGAGACTAGCATTTATTACATTTAATATAATAATTTATATAATAATAAATATAATAGTGAGCAAGCTCAATGCAGCAGAGTTTCTATCAGAGTTTTGCCTGTGGGCTGTACTGTGAGTTGCAGACCAGTGGGGACTTTGGCCAAGGCTGTGAGGGAACCTGAACTGGGGTTGTCGGCTGCATTCAAAACAAAGCCCACCTTTCTTCAAGTGGCTGCCAAGCTCCCTGAGAGCTATTCAAGCTGCTCTTCCTCCCAGTGAAAGGCTGTGGCTGCTTCCCAAGCCCCTCAGCCATCCAGCAAAGACTGTCAACCACTTTCTGCCACAGGGAATCAATTGAATGAGCTCAGAAATAAACCTTCACGGTGAGATCAGATCTCATCCCTTTTCTGCACCGGCTGGTGCAGGCTTCTGTAATTAAGTGTTTGTATTGTGGCAGCACCTGGGGGTCCCAGACAAGGACCCCCTTGTGCAAGGCTGCGAAGGGAAATAAAGAAAAGAGCCCTGGCCCCGAGAGCTCACAGCACTGGAGGGTCTGACACAAGTAGGTCAGCGGCAAAGGGGGTGGGATGAGGCGGTTTGCAGGAATGCTGAACCACTTCACTGTGATTTAATTATTTGGGTTAGTGGCCTGAATGTGTAATGAGCTGGGGAGAGGGTGTTTAATATGGAAAGCTGCCCTGGCTGAATAATGTGGGGTTAATCTGGTCTCTGCAGCATACGAGGGAGAGGACGAAGCCTGGCAGAAGAACTGCATCGTTCACACCTCATCCTGGAGTCCCTGCTCAAAGACCTGCGGGCTGGGCATCTCCACCAGGATTTCCAACGACAACGACCAGTGCCGGCTCCTGAAGGAAAGCCGCCTGTGCAACATGCGGCCTTGCGAGGTCGATATAACCACGCACATTAAGGTGGGGACTGTTTCTTCACGTGCCCTTTGAGCTTTGTCTGGACATGGGGTCAGCTTTTGTTTGGTAGTGTTCAGGCCTCTGAGGGCTGCACTTCTGATCTTGGAGGCTGTTAGAGAGTACACGTGGACTCACTGTGCTGCAGAGAGGTAAAAAATGTATGCTTCCTCTGCTTCCACACGCTGGTATGAAAACCTTCCCCTGAGAGCTTTAATTCCAGCCAAAAGATCCTTGAAAGGAAAGGCAAGGCAAGTCCACTATACTCACTGCTGGTTCAGAGAGACCTGTGACTCGGTTAGCGGAAAAGTGATGGTGCACTACTGTCATGGCTATGAACGGTATTTTGCAAGTATCATACTTGCAGCTTCTGGCTTCGTATGTCTGAACGTGTAAATCTGTCACACCTTCAGACACTACAGACCAGACCAGGGCTGTAAAATTCTTCCTAATAGCTTCAAAATCCTTTAAATATTAGGAAGAGTGTTTGCATGTCCTACCTGTGTCAGCAATTAATATTAACCTGTCTCTTTTTCTGTTCTTCTCTGATTTAGCCTGGAAAGAAGTGCTTGGCTGTCTACAGGGCCAATGAACCAATGAACTATACTATCTCAGGATGTGTGAGCAAAAGTCCATATAGACCCAAATATTGTGGTGTCTGCACAGACAACAGGTGCTGCACACCCTACAAGTCCAAGACTATTGAAGTGAGGTTTGAGTGCCCAGATGGAACTGAGTTTTCCTGGAAAATCATGTGGATCAACGCTTGTTTTTGCAACCTGAACTGCAAGAACCCCAATGACATCTTTGCTGACTTGGCTCATTACCACGATTACTCTGAGATCCCTAATTAAATTGGCTGAATGCTGGAATTGACCCATTGCTCTGATTTTACAGAGGTTTTAAAATAAAAGGAGAATCTTTCATCCACTGCCAACACACAATTTGTTTTTTCCTGAGTTAGGATGTTAAATCTCCTTGTTTTGCCACACTGGTTTTGGAGAGGCCTTGAACAAGCAGGGTTTTCAACTCTAATAAACCTCCATCCATTAACGACAGCCAGAAATTCCACTATGCACAGATTCCAGGTCTTAAATGACAGTCCTGTTGGTACTGCTATTTATTAGGCCAGCAGTTTAATTGTCCAAAGGAAAAAATAGTACACTAGTATGACAGGAAAAGTATGGCTGTCAGTAGCTTAGACATGAGCTTCAGACATTGTTACCGTAATTTCTTGAATAATGTGGTCTAAACTGGAAAATAAGCATTGGCCTATATATTTTATTTTCAACATTAGACTTCAGTCTTTGATGCTGGTGACCCTTGGGACTAGACTCAGGTCTCTGTGACACTGAGATCAGTCCTAGAAACTCACCCTCTGTCATTTTCAGTCAGATCCCACCCCATGGTGAAATTAATGGGAAGAACCAAGGGTTTCTCTTGAAATCTCTGTTTAAGGAGTCCCTGTCTCACTGCACTAGGCTGGGTCAAAGATCCTCTGTGTCCTGCTTTCCTTGGACTCACCTTGGTCTCTTGGAGTATCTTGCAACAGGGACATTTTCACAGTTTCTCTACCAGCTCTGATTGTGAGCAGCCTGAATGCTCTGAATCCAAAATGGCCATCCCAGAGCTCATATTTTCAGAATAGATCCTCTTGTCCATGGATTACATATTGCTCCTATCTTAGCTCTGCAGAGCTGAAGGATGAAATGTAGAGAGTCAGATGAGAGATGAAGGAAAATACCTCATGTGCCCATTTATTCACATAGAAATGGTGTGGTCTGTGCCTGGGGACCACCACCTCCTCCTCCCCATGGTGTTACCAGCATGCAGGTCCTGCTTTCCACTGCCACCTTGCCAGTGACACACACCTTTGTTTTACATGGCTGGGGTAGAGGAAAGGAGACGTGCTAAACGAGAAAACAGGTGTTAGGCTTCCCATCAGCTCGGTGGATGAGTGGATGCAGAAGGAGAGGACAACCCTTGGCATAGCTTCTGGTGCATCAGTCGCAACTGGGTTGCTGCTTAAAGTAAACATCAATGTAAACATTTTCTGCAGAAGTGGTTCCACATGCAAACGTCACCTAAGAGAAGAAAAAACTCTCATTACCTTTCCAGGCAATACATTTATCATCACTGAAGGATGACGGAGCCAGTTTTTTCTCCAATAAATTGTTAGTACAGCACCCATGCACCATGGCACGTTCGCTGTTGCTTCAGTCGGAAGAGTAGAAATGTGTTTCTGCATGGGGAACTGTAGTATCTGCTTCCAAAACCCCTGGTGCCACAGCAGAACTGCTGAGTGACACATGGTCTGGAGATTGGACCAGTACAGGGCTGAACTTTGGATGATGCAACTGTTTTAAATCAGTCACTTATTTTGCTTTAGTTTCAGTTGGCAAGTTGTCTGTCTTCATCTTGATAACCCAGAGGAAGCTAGATTAGTTCCCAGGAGATATAAATCTTTCTGGTTATGATAAATTAAAGTTTCTTGTGAGCAGGCTGAAAATAATGCAATCCCTGTGTAGTAACATCTAGGAGAAATGATGTATATCTTCAAAAGCTGTTAACTTCAATAGCATCTTTGTTTGTACGCAAGGATTTGGCCCATCAATTTTCCATAGAACTAGGTCATTCCTTAATTCAAAGCTTTTACTATTTCTTTTTTGAAGCTTCCCTGAAATCTCCAGTGGCAGAAAAGAAGGATGACCTCTGTCTGCATGTTCCAATGCAGGTGCAAAGCACCTCTCCTGTTTGCTCCTCTGGTGATAAGGAACCTGAGGACACCAGCACTTTGCAAGATTCAGCCTCGTGACTGCCTTTGGCCTGGATGATGTGACAGGAGAGGTCACATCTGACCTATTCACCTCAACCCAAATAGGACCTCAGCACTTGCAAGACTGAGAATGTCAAATTTTAAACTCCATCACTCAGTAAAAAAAGACCATGGGGACATAACAAAAGAGGCCTCAGCCAAGAAGTTGACAACGGTTTTCCAAAAGGGAAAATGGTTTGTATTGAGGCACTTGGTAGGGAAGCCATCCTAGGATCTCTTTCTCGATAAGATCCCTTAAGTATGGCTTGGAATCCTGTGTTCTAGTTCTGGCCCTTCTTAAAATACCATCTATATATGTGTGTATACACCCCCCCCACACACACACCCCCCTATGTATATATCTATACATACGTATACGTACATATGTATATATGTGTATATGCACATATAGAAAATAATATGTGCATGCATTTATATAATATTGTATATAATATTATATATAAAAACATATATGAACATGTCCATGAATATATATATTTGCATATACATATTGCTATGGTGCAGTCTGTAGTGCATAAAATAGAGTGCATATATAATGTGTGTTTGTATGTATAATCAGTCTTTCTCTGTCTTACATGTACACATAAGGAAACAAGAAAACAGGATCAAAAGACATACCCAAAGCTCTGGCACTTAATTGGCTTGTTTTGCTTTGCGATTAGCTAACGCTGTAACCACCGTAATCAAATGCTGCTGTGGCTGAAACACACAGCTTTCATTGTGAGATAAAAGAAGCTATTGTAAGCTAATGCATGACCAGCAGCTCCAGTGCGTGTCGGTTTTTAGTGAAGTGAATGCGAGGAAACCACAGATCTCGCCCAGCGCTCCCAAGATGTTTCTGTTTCTAGCCTGGTTTCCTAAGGGAACAAGGCGTATGCAACCATGCCGCCCATTTGTTTGCCTGTCAGTCAGTGCCTTTGCGGGAAACGTCAAAGTAGGCAGAAGAGTAAAGATCTCAGAAACATTGCGATTCCTGAAATAAAAAATGAAATAAAATAGCAGGACAGGGGAGAGGCCCACCACATTGCTCCTACCAAGCCCATGCACATCTGCCATGCAGCCAACACGTCTGCAGCATGGCCCAACCGCAACAGCAGCATTAAGGGATTTTAAACAGATGCGCCAGTTGGAAACAAGCAGCAATGGAGGAGGGAGAGCTGAAGGCATCGCGGATGTGGAATAGTGGTTATTATGCTGCTGTAAAGGAGTTTCTGGGGACATGGGACACACATCTATTGGAAACCAAGCCTCATTAGCTGTGCTGCTTGTGCAACTGCTTGTCTGTCTGGTGACGCTGAAAGGAGAAGAGCAACATTTGTAGCCAGTGAACTTGACTTGCAGTTTGTGATGCATTAGAGATCTTTTGTTTTAACAGGTGTTTACAAGATTAGCCCTAGGACTAAGGCAATGGACTAGCCTTTAGATTCGGTTCCCTGGCTCCCTGTGCGCTTGGGGAAATCATGTATCTTTACAAAAGTACTTTTATGGTTACTGTTTAAATACATTAATGAGCTAGATCCTCAAAGGCTTTCACGGCCCTTTGCTTCACTTTTCCTCATTTCTTCAGAGTCAGAACAACAAAGCCCTACTGTTCATTGCCTCTGTTGAGAGTGAAAACTCCTCCAGCAGTAACTGATACTCACTGTACATTTGTACAGTGCCTTGTACAATGGGCCCAGGTCTCTGCTGGGACCTGAAAGCGGTACCATCATCCAAGAAACCAACAATAATACCATTGAGGAGATACCAGGCTCCCAGCTGGTGCTAGACCCCTCTGGTGCAGTGGTCCAGGGAAAGGCTTGAGAAAGGATTGGTATGACAATTTTGCAATCCAGGCTAAGCCGAGACAGTTTGATACACACCTTGCTCACACAAATCATCCTGTTGGTCTTGTAGGCTGGGACAAGGACGGAGGACGGGATTTTGAGGGTCATCTCATGCTGATATGAATGGCAGGCTCCAGCTAGCTCCAGTGACCACAGCCATTAGCCTTCCATAGGGGCTTTACCAGAGTCAGTATGGTGGCTCCAGCTGCCTTGTTTGGGAGCCTCAGAAAGCAGGGTAGCCACGGACTGCAGGATGAAAAGAAGCAAGAATGTGACTTATAAAGATGCCTTTACATTGAGCGTTGACTAGTATTTAAAACACCATTTCAGCATGCATGCAACTGGAAACAGGGTGTAGTGCAGTTGCTTTATTTTTGATGTGCTCACTAGGATTGTGCTGTGTATATGTAATACTCCAGGAAGACCTCAATAGTCAGAAACACTGTGTCATCCTGTAAATTAAACCCTGAGATTTTTTTTCTCCCAGTTTTTTAAAGGAGTTTTAAGACAAGCAGTTTATTAAACTGATGGAGACAGAGTGCTCTCATTAACCACAGGCACATATCCATACACCTACCTTTTCAAACTGTGACTTTCCAGTTTAAACAGTTCTATGGAGTTATTTCTGTAAGCTTCATATGCTGAAATATAAGAAAAATTAATGGGAAAAACAGATTGGTTTGGCAGTGTCAGTCAGAGTTACACCAACTGTGTAACACGTATTACTTGTTCGTACAGCATCATGGTGAAGTTTTATAGGTGGCATGCTGCTGCTATGGTTTAAAGGTATTAAATAACCTCATAAGTGGTAAATGATTAATGAATCTATGACTGACATCTCATTTAGAAACTTAGGCAAGCAAAAGAAGGTGAAATATGTTTACTACTGACATTTCTTTTTTCTTCTCCAATATCCTCACCTGGCCAGTGTCCAAATGTGCATTTGTAATGTGTGACAAAGCCCTGAACTGGAGGACACATAAAAATAAAAAAAACAGAGCCAGCCACGTGGTAAAAAAGGATGCTCTGAGAGCATTTCCTTAAGTGTGAGTATTTTGGTAGCTTGGGAAAACCAGGTGTTCCCCAATTCACATGTCCTTGTTTGCTGGTCTGTTTCTGGCTCTAGGGTTTGGGTTTTTTTCCCCCGCGCTCTAACTGGGCTTGGGATAGCCTGTCTATAGTCTTTGAGCAAAGTGGAGTGTGCTACTCAACCTGTGTAAGTATGTCTTCTTTATCAGCTCTCTTGAGAGGTTGCAGAAGTAATCTGTTTGCAGTAGCCATACAGACAGAAATTGTTCAAACAATGTTATTAAAGACATGGGGAAAAGCATTTAAATTAAAGAATCATTGTTCCACATCCCTGCATATACATATCCTCAGAGCTAACCCCAGTAAGGATTCTACCTTTTAATTCTAGAAAAAAATACTTGTAGAGTTTTCCCACAAATCAAGTTTGCCTTCCAGCCTGAAGTAGGTTACCTGCCTCAGTAAGAACTTAAACACTTTGAGTGGCCTCCTGTCCTGCACAGTGATGGGTCTGTGTTGGGCTTGCTTATGGCTACTGGGACTTTAGGCGAGAAAGCACCCTCTCCACAGCCTTCTCCTTCAGTGTGCTTTTTTTTTGCTGGGAAGGGAAGTCCTCTGAATTTTTAAGCACATTCCAGCTAACTGTGCCTCTGGCAATAGCTTTCAGCAAGTGTAGCGCATTTCCCTGCTGCCTCTACGAGCATCAGAAGCCCCATCTGGCCTCTGCGTCTTCTGCTTGCACATGTGGCAGCTGCCAAGCACATTATCTTGCACGAAGGGCTTCCTGGCTGCTTTCTCAGCCACCCCATTTGGACTAGGCTGGGAAACCCATCATCTCCTAAGTACTTTGCACTTCCAAATAAGGTGCTGATCCTGGGGCAACTGTGCTAGGCTTTACCTCTGCGAGATCTCCTCCTGCCGAGCCTGCATGAGCGGCATGGAAGGACTCACCACAGTATCAAAGTTCAACATTGGCAGCTGATGGTAAAGAACCATGATTTTTTATTTGGTCACTGGTTATCATTAAAAATAAATGAAAAATCATTGCAATCAGTCAATAAATGACAATTCCCTGTCTGAAGAGATGCAAGTGTAGGCCTGAGGTAAGGCAAGGGAGTCTGACTGCATGCATCTCACTGGTGTGTGAGGGGCTGGGTGGCACCCTTGCTCGGGACATGCTCATCAAGCCCTACAAGCAGGTTGAGCGATGACCCGTGACGATGCCAGGTCTGCCACATGGGGTGAAACCGCAGCTCAGCAGCCTCATCTTCCCTGCCCATCTTGCTGCGTGCAGGGTGCAGAGCCACATGGGGGCCTGCGCACACATACATGTACACACACACACACACAGAGCCAAGGGCTGCAAATTCCAGGCTGGTGGCAGCTCTTGCTCACTTCTGAGTGCCATTGCTCACGTAGGCTTCGCCTGGAGCTGCCCTAGCTCTCTGCGGGTGCAACTGCCCAGCAAACAGCCCTTCCCTCCCCCAGCCCCCTTTGCACGCTGACCTTGACCTGAATACAATAATCCACTTCAGCCATAAGCAATTGCTGAGAGTGGCGGTTACCCAAGGATATCTTTTTCCAGCTCTGCTGTGGGTCGCAACTCACCGTGGTAGTGCTGCTTGGGAAGGAAGAGCTTCCTGCTATCCCCTTTGCCAACCCTTGGGCTCTTCTGGAGATGCCCGGTGATGTCTGCATCCAGTGTCTGATGTACATCCCACAGCCACCAGTGCCAAAAATATGCAAGGTGGGGGGCTGCCTCTTTAATTACATTCAAATAACAACTCCCCTCCAGCCCCCAGGAGGTGCTGGGTTGCAGGGAACAGACGTTGAACTGTTTGGCAGTTGCAATCAGAAGCCTTTTTTTTTTTTCCTTTTTTTTTTCCCCCCAACACTGGTCAGCAGCTGTGTTGTTTATAAAATGAATGGAGCCCTTAATGAAGCAATAGATAGAAACAGTGAGAGGCTGTGTCTGTCTGTTACAAAGGGCTGAGGGGGAAGGGTTGATCTCTTAAAATACCCTGACATCCTTTCTCTGTTATTTAAACATTAGGCGTAGCAGTGATCAGCTATGAACATAAAGCCTATATTTGGCTCAGTGGAAACACTAAATCCACACATCAAAACAGCTGTTCATATATACAGACTGGGAGACACTTTCAGTTCCAGCGCATGTGAAATAGTGTAAAATAGTGCAAAAAAACCAGACAGCATGTGGGAAGCGGGAGGACTGAGTTGCAAGCAGCACTTTGGAGACACTGCTCGATGTGTTGTGTTGGCAGAAACAACAGACAGTGTTACCGGCACATTGAGGATTGCAACAGATACTCTGCCCAAGATGCAAAAACAGACAGGAAGAGGATTCCAGCACTGAAGAGAAAAAATAAGCAGCTTTGCTATAAACTGTTTTCTCTCCAGCTCAGTCCATCACTTGCAACACATGACATTAATTATAAACCCCCAAAACACATCCAGGTTAAAGTTTCCAGCTGTTTAGTCTCTAGAGACTTTTAAAGAGGAAAGCAGCATCCTTCAGCACAAAAGTCCTGCAGCGATGACATGGTATTGGCACATCCTCTCCCACTCCTCTGCAAGGACAGGGAGGGAGAAAGCCATCTTGAAGTTTAGCCAGATTTTTGTACAGTAGATGTCGAGGCCCAGGCAGAGGTGGAAAGAACTCAGATTTCAGCAACGACACCCCTTCTGCTAGTGGTTTTGAAGAGCACCACTGCAGCAAAGATTTGGTATTGAGATACATTAATGCAATCAGGAAGCCCGTTGGTCCCCGAGAGCCCGTTCTCCTCTTCCACTCTTTCTAACCCCAAAAGCATTATGAAGGGTGAACTGTTTATTTTCTGGAAACCTTCCGTTATCCAATTTGAATTTCCTCTATGCTACAGGAGCTCCTTACTCCGTGGTGGCCATTCATCCTTTGAGAAAAAGGTGAAACCCCACCTCATCTTTTCTAGTTTAATGACACTACAGTACCCAGGCTAACTCTGTCTCCAAGAATAATGCAGAACTCAGCATTTGTCAGCTCTAGGAAGGGGTTTTATAAAAAATTTCTAATAAATCTTCAAGTTACTTGCAGCACAAGTGAAGGATACCAGGAGACCAGTACTTCAGGGAAAGAGGAGTCATAACTCCTTGTAAAAGGTAAGACACCACTCCTCTGTACTGTCCTCCAGCTTTTTTGTACAGGTACACACTGTTCCTTGCCAAATGAATAGTTTTTGTTGCAAAGCTGACATTTATAGTGGTCCTAGCAACTCCTCGCTGCTCAGAAGTGCTCGCAGATCCCTTTGTGCTGCAAGAACGCTTGGATGCATTCCTCCCCGTTAAACAAAAATAAACTGCCTAGGCTTGACAGGCACACCATGATGTCCTTGTGGAAGGAATGATTAGCCACTCCCAGAAAAGCTCAGTGAAGAACGTAACTTTGCCCTTCTTTTGTAAGATGAGTTGGCACAGGTTCCTCCCGTTTTCACTGGCACAGGCTGTGGTTAACCAAATCAAGCCCTTTGCTGGTATCAGTCCAATCATGACTGCTGAATCATCACACCTAGCAGAGCCTCGGCTCAGACATGCCAAATATTTGCTTTTGCCTCTTCCTATCAGGATTTTTTGACATGCAGGAGGAAGGAGAAGCCCAAAATAGTTCTAGCAAAGCCACAAACCCACCTGTCCCTGAAAACCCCAGTATGTTAAATCAGTCACTAGGTAAGAGGACCACATCCTCACTAAGGTCCCAATGCAGAAAGCACAGCAGAGCCATTTTGGTGACCGGGCTCTGTTGTTTCCTAAGCACCCCCACGCTGAACAGCACCAGTGCTCCCAGCCCCCCTGTACACATGGAAGGGAGCCTCCAAACCCGCTTCCCTGTGAAGGGCAGATACTGCTCAAGTTACAAAAAGCCCCAGTCTTTTAACAGGTAACCACTGAGATAAATAGAAGCTTAAGATGAAAAAGGACAACTGTACTTCTGCTTTAAGGATGGAAATAAAACAATGTTTTGATTCTTTCCTGCACCTTTAGATTCCTCTCCCTCTGGTATTTGGGGAGTCCTTTTAAAACTTATTTGTGAAGGGTTAATCTTTTCTCTCCTTTTCTGAAGTTAGATTCTTGCAAGAGGTCCAAGAAGAATAGCTTTTGGAAACTCAAAGTGGCATCTGCAATTTCAGTCAAGAGGCGCAAATACCTCCAGAGATTGGTGAGGAACATGTCACACATCAACGGATTTACAGATCAGATTGGGAACAGAAAGGATGCAACGAGCATGGCGCCAACTCCAGTGAGGAAGTCAGTGCACAGACCACAGACCTATGCACTAGACAGTATTGTATCTAGGGAAAAAAGAAAACTTCGAACTGCAAATAAACAGTACTCCATACCAAGCCCTCAATTTTGTTATGCATTTGTTAGAGCAAAATTATCCTTTAGTACTTGGAATAGCCAGTCACACCTAATACTGAGTGTGTTGTGTTTTCTTAGTATAAACAGTGGGCTGGAGTGGAAGAAAAAAGCTCTGAGCACATAAGTAGGGAAGGGCAGAGATATGAGCAAAAGAAAAAAGGTTTCATCGATACAAAGGGGTGACAAGAATATATTCCCACTGAGAAAGACTATTGTACTCCTGGTAAAACATTAAGACACCAGACATTGCAAAGTTACAAATTTATTCATTTTGAAATAAATACAAATACTTCATTAAGAAACTTTTCTTGATAGACTTTACACAATAGCTTTATTCTTTCTGGAAATTGTCTTTTCTTCCCACAAACTGTTACGGATATTCTACACAAGAGCTGAAGTTAGTCAATATAAAGTAACCTAGATGGTGTTCTTCTGAACAAGCAATCCCAAAGTATTAACATTTGCTATTTAACTGCTCGGCATTTGAGTTTTCTTGTTTGTGTGAGGACTGCAATGCAGCAGGTATGCACTGGAGCTCAGGAAATCCTGTCCCACTACCTATGGAAGGACGAACTTAAGAACGCCCAACTGTGAAAATCTGACTGGCGGAAAGGTATCAAGCCACTAGCATCAAAGAAAGTAACCCAAGGTATCAGGAGGCTACGTAAAGATGCAGAACCAGCAGATCATTACATTTATGCAGTCATTAAACACTGTATTTCACAGATAGTGTTGCCGCTCCACCACTTTGTGGAATACACTTCTCAGCACCAGTGAGATCTCAGAGTTTCAAATCCAGTAATTAGTGGCAGTTGAACGTACAGTATCTAATTACATGCCATCCCACAGTTATTCATCTCTCCTGACAAAGAACAGCTGGATCTGGCTTCGCTTACAGAATTCTGAATTTATCACAATTGTGCTGGACACAAAAACTTGAGCTGCAAAGATAAGAAGCTGTCTGAAGGAAAAATCAAGCTGTTTCTGCTTTGCTGGCATGTATGGCTACCCTACTTGTTACAACTACACCAACTTTTGCAGTATGGTAAACCTTTTGGCCCAAGATCCCAAAGAGGAAATGCTACCTTGCTTATTAAATTTAAATCCTGTCCTCATTCGGCTATGCAGGTTTTAGGGTCTAGGAAGGGAGAAGGAAAGGAAGACTGGAACTAAATCTCAAAAAAGCGAAATAAAAAAAGCTTAAAGTTTTAGTTTGTCTCAAAGTCACATTAAAATCACCTATTTTAGTAGTATATTATTGTACATAGGAAAACAGGCTTGAATACTAATGAATTAGAAGGCCTATAAATGCACGATACATTAACTTCTTTATCATTTGAAGTCAAGCTATATACAAAGAATTCAACTCCAGCTTCAACATGAGGCCATAACACATTTGTTTCGTTTCCTTCTTCAAAAGCCATCCACAATAGTGATTTTTTTCTCCCCCTCTTTGAAACTTGTCTCAAATTGTGCCAGTTTACTTCAAGAGAATAAGAGAGAAAGGGGCATGTAACAGCTTTGATTTTAAAGGAGGATATTAAGCAAGTCTAGTTTGACTCTGAAGTGTTTATAACCACATCAGCTTTTGGCAAGTATCCTTTAGAATTTGGCATCCATTGAAGGAGGGCACAATAGCAGCAACTGTCTGAGTTACAAGAATAACGATAGAGC
The DNA here is from genome assembly GCF_965638725.1 of Aptenodytes patagonicus. Taxonomy (NCBI): domain Eukaryota; kingdom Metazoa; phylum Chordata; class Aves; order Sphenisciformes; family Spheniscidae; genus Aptenodytes; species Aptenodytes patagonicus. Next base: position 8,298,760 of record NC_134950.1, on the reverse strand, counting down.
AAACGAGATGCTTCTTTTCTTTGGTCCCTGTCAGACCCTGGTGAACAGAGTTCATCCTACAGAATAGCTTGAGATTAATACCAGTTATGTTTTTGTGATACACAGGGGGCATCCATTACTTTTTCACACTGTGACTAGCTTAAACCTCCCACAGCAACCTAACAGGACACTTCCATGGACTTGGGGCTTGATTGTTCAGCGTTGCTTGCCGAGTTCGGCGTCAGCTCAATGCGTGTGTCTGTGTGGGAGCGGTTCCTGGCACCATCCCCCGTGTGGGATCTGCTCCTCGTTCCCTCCCCGGTGTGAGACCGGCTCCTCGTGCCTTCCCCGGTGTGAGACCGGCTCCTCTGTCCTTCCAAAGAGGTTACGCTAGAGCCAGAAGCGGTGCGGGACCTCATCAACCTGGTCATGCTAGCAGAGGGGACTGGAAAAAGAGTCTTTCGTTAATGCCTTGCTTCGTGGGCTTGGAAAGAAGCCCTTGCCTTCCTCTCCAGCTCTAACCACCCTTGAAGAAGCCTTCAGGGTTGAATCTAGACTTTTCACAGTAGCTTCCTGTGCAGAAGTAGTACCACTGCTCCAGGCATACAGTTAAGGAGCCCAAATTACTAAGGCAAAAATCGGTGGCCATGGCTGAGGGATTCAAGACAGAGCTTTATGGCATGTTGCTGTGGCTGCAACAAGCCAGAGGAAAACTAAGGAGACTCATCAGATCCGCCGTTACTTTCAGATGTTTAACCTTTGCTGGCAGCCCAGGCTAGCAATGCATCTATACAATAGCAGTTGTCAGAAGCACATACATGAAGGATGAACAGCTACAAGTTAAAGCAGTCTCTGAACTAACAAGGTTTTAAATGTTGTGTGCAGCATATGAATCATCTCCTGTGATGCAACGAGGGGACACTATTACAAATATCCACCTTAAAAATATCAAGGTTTGTAGGTATAAGCTGTCTACAAAGCCCTCTACTATTCAGTAACATAATTTGGTCTGAAAACCCTTCGCCCAGACACCGCAGGTGTTTTTTTTCCCCTTGCAAATGCATATCCAACAGGGAAAAGATCACACATCTGGGATCATAAGACTCTGAATGCTTAGATGCCCAACGAACTTTGGTAGCCAGGTGAACCATTCCATAAAACCGATACTTACTGTATCCCATTCCCTGAACAAAGTATTTGAAAGCTTCTGCAAGCTTGGCAGGCTGCAAAAGAAAGAGTATTATTGTATGCAGTGCTCAGCAAGTTAGTTACATGACAATGTTAGAGATACCATAGATGCCCTATCTGAATAGGGACATCTTAACTATTCTCTGGGTTCTACTGAATGTCTGAAATTTTCACTTACATGAGAAAACTCCACCATTCCCCTCCCTGGTCTGTTCCCCTGCCCCGTTATTTTACCAAATGGACACGTGCGTTTGAGAATAAGATTTCTGGAGAAGTGACTACAAGTGGTCTAAGCCTGGCCCAAACTTTGCTCGCGCAGCTACTGAGGCAGATGAGCCAAAGTAGAACAACTGGCCTCACAAAATACACAAGGCAGTTCATACAGCATCGGTAATTCAGCAATTCCGAATCAGCAGAGAACAAATTCAGCTAGTCAGAGCTGACAGTTATGTTTATAGGGCAAAAAAGCTCAGCAGGAATACACAAGCACAACTGCGTATGACCGACATTCTTGCCATGAGGCACTCACTATTTTTCTCTGCTGCTGACACAGTGGCCAAATAAGCCTCAACCTCAATTATTGACCTTGTAAATATTGCCTATATTTTTGTTGTAATTTTATCTGAATCAGTTCAGGGAATGGACTCTATCAGAGAGGAGCAACGCACATACTCCTTTGTGGCTTTAAAAAGCCTTTTCCCCCCCTCCCACTGTAAAAGTACACACTGCCTGTACAGGGACTTCTCAGCTGCAGGTAATTACAAATTCAGTTTTCTCCTTAAGTTCAAGACCACCACGTTATATTGCTTAGAAATCTGTTTAGAAAACATCACATCCTAAAGCTGATTTACAGGTCAGCTGTTTTAGTGAAGCAACACTAGAGCACAGGTACATTTTAACTTTCCCAGCCTGGTTTTACTAGCAGCCTTGGAATTTATGCCTAAATGTATTTCAGAAACTCCAGTTCATTCTCAGTCAAGCCGGGTCAGTGTATGCAAGAACACAGCATTGTTATTTCCTGCCTCCCACTTTCCTGATCTATACTATAAATAGTCCAAATACGAGCATGTTTTTAAAGCACTAGTGCTCAAGCCTTAATCCATGTTAGCTTAGTAGATAGGCATAAAATAATACTTCCACATTCCCACCTCAGACCTTTACTTGGTTAAGACTTAATTAGTGGAAATAATATCCCCTCCCAATCTTAATGTTGCACTTCATTGGTCTTTAAAGAAAAAAAGAAAGCTCAGATGACCGTCTGACATCATTATTCGTGAAATCATAACCATCCTTTTGGCTGACATTTGGGAACAGCAAGTACCCTACAGGAAAACACCCATTTGTTGCAGTCTGACACGCTGCAGAACAGGATTAGTAGGATTTCCATCAGCCAAATCCTACCTGGGAAACTTGAGGGAGCCCACCGCAGTCAGCCATCTGAAACGGGGATGAGAACAGCCAGTTAGTGTAATGCCAGAGGAACTCATTTATGCTCAGGATATATTAAAATGACCTTTTTAGCTATCTGGCAGAAAAAGATTTATTTTTGTTGTGTGAGTAACATACATATAGATGAAGGCATCAAAGCAAGCAGGTAAATGTTTATAAAAGCTACAACTGCACCCCAGAAAACCCCAAAGTGTCTTGACCCTCAGACAAAGCATCAGCTGGAGCTACAAATAAATGGTTTTTGCTAGGCAGTGATTACCAGTTTCTTAGAAACTAGCCTATTAGTCCTGGTTACAAGTTCAGCTCTGAATTACAATAAGGTGACTCAGTATTGACCTGAATGACAAACGGGAGAGAGAACAAACACCTAAACCTCAGCGGTGAGAGGGAAAAATGATTTGCTGAGATTGCAGATGGCAAGCATCAGCCTGACTTGCCAAGGGAAGCAGGGAAAGCTGAATTAGAAAAGCTATCCTGAGTGCATGCAGTATTTTTGGAGCACTTCATTTTTCCTGCCACTCCACCCCTCAAAGCAAACCCAACAAAAACAGTCCTGTTCCAAGGAACACCACAAGCTGAAAACAGTTGAGTTGTGAATTACAGGAAACCCTAAATCCTATCTAGGATTAGTTAGCAGCAAAACAGGCCTGTAGCAGGATCTGGCATCAGCCGTATCCCTGGACTGAGCAAAGGCTGGCCACTGATAGAGGATCTGAGATAGTTTCAGATTTTTTCTTGGGGCGAGTCTGCCATGTCCACGTGGTAGGTCAGCAGTGTAACTCCTCAATGTTAGGCAGAAAAAGCATTGAAAAAAGTCATTGTTTATTATAATTTTCACTGACCAATTCAATAAAGAGAGATACAGTAAAAGTTCCCAGCAGCAGCATGACCAAATTTGTTTCACCGTTTGCATGCTATTACACTCATTGCATTTTACTTCATCAGTAACGAGCTGAAGATTGCATCCATACTCTGAATGCCAAGTATCAGCCAAAGCCTTTGCACGATGCTTTGCTGTTTGGAAGTGCATTTTACCAAGTTTTTGGAAAACAGAGTCATTTCTGACAGTAAGATGTCCTGGACTGTGTCCACATAAAAGGCAGGATGACAAAACTGTGGCTGATAGATCAGCTGTCTATTCATCTGACGCTACTGTTGAGGGACAGGCAAGCACAAGAACGGAACGAGTTGGTTTGCACTTCCACTCTGCTGATGCCTTTTTTAAACCTTTCCAAATACCTCAAGATCAACTTTGCCAGCTCTAGTCAAATTCATTATGGGTATGTGAAATACTGAGCATTTCAAGTCTCACCCCTAGTGTTTTAAAATGGAGGAGCTGAGGAATTCCCTGTTGTTAACTTTGACAAGAAGCCCCTAGTCTGGTTTACCCCACTAAAATACTCTTACCCTGAAGGAACTGCCCTTCCACATCCGAACTGGATTCTCACCGTGTTACCTGTACTGCAGCATATGGGAGTGGTTCTGCTTTTTTAGTTAATCCAGCTGATCGTAAATGAGGGAAATGCTTATTTTAAAAAAAACAGCTCTTGTTATTACCTTCAGAAGTGTGGTCCTTGTTGGGTCCAGCTTTGAGTTGCATTCAACCTATATTAAAGAACAGCAGCATAAGGCATTATACACAAGATTTTAATTATGAACTGCTGGATGAAAACAGATTAAATATCTTGTTTTCTGGCTTAATACAGACTAAATTGGGTATCTTAGGCTTCTGTGCAAAGACTCTATTTATACATATATACATCTTGAAACCCAAGTAGGTCAGTTCACATTTCTGACTGTATTCTTTTCCATGTACAAACCAACCCATTAGTTGGGAATTTGAGATTTTTTTTATCTGTTTCTGGGACTCCAGTGGCAACAACTGTTGTTTATCTTGTGATGGGGGGGTCATCTGGTAGCGTCCCAAGTAGCGAGCAGCCATATGGCCACAGGCCAGCAGACTGGGCATGCCCGTTAAGGCACAACACTTAAAGTCATCCAGTCATCTGGGGCGAGTTATAGTGGTCAAAAAGAAGCTCTTTGCTTCCATAGTGACCCAAGGCAGAGCTCCAACACCACAGAACAAGTTAAAATACCAGCGGCAGATTCCTCTCTAAAGGAAAATATTTGCGGTTCACTGGAACTGCTGTGGCGATTGTTCCTAACGCAGTAGCTATTAAATAATGGTGCACAGACAGAGGGGACAAACAGCGAGGAATTAATGGCAGCTCTCCCGCGGTCTGAAAGAGGAGAGCCAGCTGGGCTGGATCAATAGCAAGCGAGGTTGCTGTGCGGGCGTGAGCTCTGCCGGCCTCGCGCAGCTTCTTGGCTCGCCTGCCCGTTAGCATGGTGGCAAAGACGGCTCGATATACACACCACAGCATCCACCGCCGGGGAACTGTCGCCAACCACCAGGAGGACAGGGCATCTGCAAGGAAGCACACAAAAGAGGTATTATCTCTGTGATCCGGCCTGGACTTGCCCTAAGCTGCATTCTGTGTCACTGGAAGGATGAGACAGTTAAGTGTGTGAAAATGATTTCTTTTGTATTCCAGACACCTTAAATACACACCAAATCCACTGTATTAGCTGCAGATCTACTGACACGCTCTGATATCTTGCCTGAGAACCTGTCCTTTTCCCCACCTTGTAGAAATCAGCCCTTCCCAGTGCTCTTATTCCTTCTTTTAAAAGAAATTGAATGTGGGCATCAGCATCGAAGCCCCACCCCCACCCCCTACCCCCCTGAGCTCCAACTTTTGGATCTGTCCATCCAATTTCAACCAGATTGGCAGAGAAGCAGAGTCTCAAAGTCTCCTGTGTGTAAACATCAGCAGCTGAGCAGAGGACTTGACAACTGTTCCGTTGCACAAGCTGCATTATAACTGAAAAGCTATTAGCAGAAGATCTGGCAGATAGTCATTCTCATACCTGCTCCATCTTCCTGAACGTTTGTTGGTGTTTTTTTTTTTTTTACTTGGTTTTGTTTATGTTTTCTTGGATGCATAGGCACAGCTTAAGTGCATTCAGAGCTATAGTTTCCATTAACTAGGACATATTTCCAGGTGAAGCTAAGTATATCTACTTTCCAAGTACTGACTCTGTAAGCCTAAGTTTGCAGACACACAGTGACAGGAACTACTTAACTTTCCATTTCAGCTAATATGACTCTGAAGTTTGAAGAGGGGAAGTTTTCCTAATGGCGGTCCCTGACTTGCAGTAACGTTTTATCTCCTAGACAAAGTTACAAGATCCTTTGCTAGCACATAAGCACGTTCAGCTACAGCTCTGCAATGCATATGCAATGCACCCATTGATCACACCTCTTAGCTCACATCATGCACAGGTGAACTGGTAGGAAATAAAAATACTTACTGAAGGGTGACAACATTTATACCAGGAACAGGGCGCTCAATCTCTAGGTCTCGCCGACTAAAAAAAAAAATGGAGAGGACAAAGGCTCTTGATACACTGAAATTTTACAGATACTTCCATACTCTTCTAGTTTAGAGAAAGCACAGACACTCACGTATGTTAATTTAATCTGATACATGTTGTAGCCTCCACAACTGATGGAAAACCACTTTAGCCTGAAGTCTCAATGTCTCAGTTCAGTCCCAGTGTACCATCTATCTCCTCACAAATGCACAAGGTCCTTCTCCCATAAGCAAACCACCTGAGATCCCTAAAGGCACTGTCAGGCAGAACTTCATACTGGGGGAATACAAGTAACTCCACCACACAAGTAATACTGGCTCTAAGAGCTGGACAGCCTCTTAAAACAGTTTCCAGTTAGAAATCAGGTAAATGTATTTACCTGTTGTAAGAGTTGACAAAGAGATGAAGGTTGGTTTGATTCATATCATTAATAATATGCTGACGGTAAGTATGGATCAGGTCGTGGTTGCTGTGAATCTCTTCCTACAGTGGAGACAGAATCGTTCAGAATAGGGGCTATTTTCTGAAAGGATCTGAAGACATGGCACAGCAGTCATGTATCAGACTCATATCTACACAACAGGAGTGCACCTTTAGGGAAGGGACAACTTCTAGCACCCAGTGGTGTCACCCAGAATTAACATTAGCCTCCGATTGCAGTACAACATTTTTCACTTTAAAAACTTCAGTATGTTGTAATGTCAAGATCTTACAATTGCAAAACATGTAGTTGCAGTGCAGACGGTTACAGTCAGACAAGTGTGAGGTTTTAAAACAAAAAAAGATTCAGGATAAGAAGCTCAATAAATGTTTCCAGGGTAAAGCAGATGTTGAAAGCTTACAAACATATGTAATGTGGAACTTAATTTCACAATGGTAAATAACTAAGCTTCAAGGACTTCAATCACTAACGTTTTCAAACAGTTTGGTTCTAAAGTCTTTATAGATTAGTTCCATTCCTTGTCCTGCTGGAATGGAGTTTTCCATTGCAGTTACTAACAGTTTCAAACACAGCAAAGTAGCCTCAGAAAACAGTATAGCACTTTCCATTAAAGTAGGCTTGCACTGAAGAGCACCGTTAGTACTAATAACCAGCTTTCCCAGAGTTACAAGTATATTATGGTATAAAAAAAACCTGTGGGGTAATTCTGCTCAGAACATGAGCACATACGACACATACTCATGTTTAAATGTTGGCTGTCTACACAGGGAGCTGCTCCTACTAGAGTAGTCATGACTCAGACACACTTGAGTCATCAGGACACAGCACGCCCCATGGCAGCATACACCTCCAAAATACTGGGAACAAGTATGAATCCTATCTCACAGTTTAACTTTGTACTTTGTTGTTTAAATGAAGGCTTCTCCCCTCCTCCCAGCCCCAGGAGGTAAATACAGATGACTGAATACATCAGAGGAATCTTTCCAACATCCTTACCTTTCCAAAAAGATGTGAAATGACCAAGTCTGGTAAAGCATTTGTCCAACCTGAAATCTGAACAGCAAGATTATCTAAGTATCTGATATTAAAACAATCCTTGAACAATTGAAACCTTTCAATTACCCATAAGTAGACCAATTGATGTTTCTCTGCTGTCCTTATCTGTACAATATCTTGGATTGATATTTTTTCCCCCTCAATCCAACTAAAACACCATTAGGGGTTGTTTACATTTGAGTCATTCTCATAAGATATCTTTACTAATGCAGTTATACAGGGAACACACTACTAGTGGCATAGGTATATATGGAATCACTCCCTGCAAGAACACCAAGCAAACCAGCCAGTTGGGTGTCATTTAACCTCACTGCCCAACCTCCTCACTAACAACCCACACTGACAATACGTTGGAGCTGGTACCTAAAGCTCACGTCCCAGAGTATGTGCTCTTGCTTTGGAAGGACAGAAGGATACAGGGCACCTGCTGCACTCAAGGTCAGCAATACTTAAGAGAGGTGGAAGGCAGAGGCACAGATATGGAAGAATTTAATTACAGTGAGACATTGGGTGAGATAATCAAAATAGGTCAACTGGTACATCTCAATGTAGAGGAGTTACTAAATATACTTCCAGATCAAACTTACCAAAATAAACTGGTATGCAAAATTATTTTTAAAAAATGAGTAACTAAGCCTCAAAAGAATGTTACATCCCAGCTCAGGAAAGTTTCTCCCAGTATTATAAGGTTGTCATTACATTTAATATCACCCTAGACACTTACAGTGGGTTGACTCTATGTGTGGTTAAAAGATGACGCACTAATTTTTGTACTTCTCAGAGTGTTTATAACAACTGCCATTCACTTAGACATGACCCTGAATGATACAAAGTGCCTTCCATCAGTTTACCCTGAAAAATGCTTTAACAGATTAAATCTGAGTGACATGTAATATATACGACACGTTATATATACTGGTTCCAGGAAGATTTTTGATACCAGTTCTCAGCGCCTGTTTTCCCACATTGCAACCTTTCTTACAACTACAAAAGAATACGGTTAACAGGAGCTTCTTTGTATGTGAACATTTTCACTTAAAAGTCTGGTTGTATGAACAATCTGTCCACAGTTACCGTAGCTAATGCCCTTTTCTGAGTCTTTTTGGCATTTAAGACTCAGCTAGATGATTGAAACCTGAAAGATGTTGTTCTGAACATTTTTCTGTGCTCTAGTTCACATTTTGGACTGTGCTGGTAAACAAAGCCATGGACAAGAACTGAATGTTACACTACACTTTAAGTTTACTTGAAAGAAAGCTGTTTCCAAAACTACCCTGTGTCCAGGTTAAACTAGGTTTTCCCCAGCAGTCACTAGCTCTTAAGAATTGTCCATACCCAGTAGCTCCATTATACCATGGGTATCTGTTTCCTAGAAGTACTTACTTTTATCACTAGACCTACAGGAGGTATGTTTGCAAATGGAAAAATAAACCCCAAAGGAATTAGCCTGGGATATTTTGTGTCTGCAGCCATGCCTTGACACACAAGCTTGCCCAGCTCCTCATGCTTGACAGGCTCACAGTATGATTTATTTTTCTAACTTAAAAATGTTTACCTTAGTTGCTGCCCAGTCCATCCAACCTTCAGCACAAGGGTTTACATTAATGAGAACTAATCCCTCCACCATCTCTGTGTGGTTTAACTGCAAAAGAAAAGATTTAAGATTCATTGCATATCCTTTGCAACTTGACAGTCAGCATAAAATTTAAATTAGCAAATAATCTCCTGGGGAGGAAGGCGGTAGGTCTAGTTTTATCTTGCACAAAACAAGCGTATGTATGGAAAAAAAATTTTCATTAAAGCAATTCAACTGAGCAGCTGGAGAACATTAAGATTTAACTTCTTCTCCACCCTCAGTTTAAATAGAGAACTCCCATTAAAAAAACCTTCTGCAAACTAACTGGGTAGAGCCCAGGCCTTAAAATGGAAAATCTAGGTCTTCTGGATTAGCTATCCCGCAGATTGTGGTATTTCACTTAAAAGCCTAACTGCTTACTTAAATGGGCACGGCAGAGCAGGAATTCTCTGTACATGCTACGGGGATGACAACACGTCAGGGAAATCGGGTTAAAGGCTTTAGGGAAGCTCCACGAAACTTACAGCAAATCTGGTTAAGATGTAGGCACCGGCTCCAGTTCCCATTCCTATAACGGTCTTCAGCCTGCACAGCAATTAAACGGAAGAGACAAATGAGTCAGACAGCACTGAAAATAAACAAACCTGCATCAGCAGCCTTCCTCTTTCATTCACGCCAGCGTGTATCTACAGAAGGGTGGGTTGCAGCTCGGGTAAACCGTGGACCCTCAGCAACGCCACCGGCCCCAGTAAGGAGCTCGACGTAGCAGCTGGATTGTTATCGGCAGATTTGCGGGACGCTGGTCCTCATGCATTTGCAGGGCAGCAGCAATTCTCACTTATCTTTAAGTAAATATATTGAGCAACCATAGCATTGTTCTGCTCCTGGAAGGAAATGGTTACTCTCTGCCAGAAAAACTTATAAGACACAGTCCTGAAACCTGAAATACAAAGCTCCCCCCTCCCCAGGCTCCCCCTGCCCTCCACAATACAGCTATCCAACTGGGACGCTGATCCCTCTCTAACAGGGGGCTGGCAGGCAAGCCTCTCATGCTATCCAGCCATGGGGGTGATTAAGTTTAAACTTCATAACCAAACAGGGCAGAGACAAACCAAATATTTGCGTTAACTGAAACGGGTTTTAAAGCATCACCTTCAAGGTCTTAGAAAATACGTGGAAGGGAAGACTAGACAAAACCACTCAGAAAAACAGGTTATACAATGCTTTTAGGAAAATACCTGAGGATAGATTTCATTCTCATTAGCAATATTAAATCGAGGCTTTGTAAGTACACTCCAGCTTAATTGATTTTCAAGGCACTGACATTACGTTAGCATTTTTTTCAGTGCAAGAGCAGAATTGGCAACACTGTGCCTTATATCAGGCATTTCAAAAAACACATCTCTTAAGAAGGTAGTGAGGTAAACTGGTCCAAGGTATTGCAAGAGCTGGTTACAACAGCTGAACAATGTCTAAATTGGGTGCTGGTCTGAGACTAAATCCCCCGCCAGCAGTCCAGCCTGTCTGCTCTTCAAGGCTGCCTAAACCTGAATGCCAGGCTTTCTCTGCTTGGTTTGCAAACCCCTTGGAGGTGCCTACCTGCAATCTTCATTGTGTACCAGGAGCACCAACTCTGCAGAGAAGGTGCCTTTCTCAGCTACAGCTCCTGCTAAAGCTAAGCTTTAAGGGAGGACACACACCTAAACCTGTTGCAGATAGACAACAGAGGAACACTGCCACCAGGTCCTTCAACACCGGCAATCTGGCATCGGCACTTGGTAGTAGAAAAGGCTTAAGGAGGTTGGACTGACCCCCTGAGACACTCAAGCCACAGAAACAAAACAGTAAGCATCTTCAGATGGGACCACGTTTTTTTTCTGCTAACCACACAGGAAAACGTGGGTTGTTACAGTGGGAAGAACAGATTGTCTGTGCCCTGCCCCTGTGAGGGCAATGCATAGAAAATACTAGAGGAAGCCCCTAAATTAGGCACATGGGATTTCACTCAAAGTTGCTTCCCGTTTAAAAATAAACAGACATTTCAAAGAAGGCCAAAAAATAAGCTCTTTCAGAAACAAAGGCAGAAGTGATTCATCTATAACAGAGGAATTTAAAAACAACCACAGCTGTAATTCTAGCAAACAAAATGCCAGGTAGCCAGACCAAAGCTTCAGCGGCAGCACAGGCGAATATCTGCTCTGCCCTGCTCTTTCGATGTGCCACATAGAGAGAAGAATGAGGAAAATAAGTAAGTAATTCTGCACTCACCCAAACTGTTTCAGGATTCCGGGAAGCATTTCGGCCAGCTGATCCATGGAGGGATACACGTACCTACAACAAATATGTTTGTGGAGTTACTACACCACTTTTAGTAGAGTAGGCTGGGATGTTTAGAGACACAGCAGTCACTGTAGATTTAATACCAAATGTGCTCATTACGAGATCATTGACAGTATGACCTGAATTTAAATCAGGAGCAAGCACAAGTAAGTAATTTAGCAGAAATATGAGCATAATCTAGATGGTACTTTATGTGAGTTACAGGATGATAGATGTCTGGTCTGGCAGAGAGCAAAACAGACCATAATGAATCTCTTCCAAGAAAAGTTAACACTTAAAGCTTATGAAAAAGTTTGAACTTGAGAGGTGAGTTTCCAGCCACATTCACCACATTTGTTCTTCTAGTCTACCACAAAAAAGTTTCCCTGTGTTGCAGAATCACAGACTACAGCAATGAGATCTAGATCTTTGGCAAATAATTTGCATGCATGTTTTCAGGGACACACAAATTACCATAGGATAAATAAGAATAACTTTCTATTAATATTGATGGAGAAAAAGGCATAGGAAGGGCTACAAAGCTGCTGAGAAGTTCAATAAAGACAGCTGTCAGTTAATGCCCCTGGTCTTCTGCAGAGCAGATACAAAATTTTGAGGGAAGGCAATTCTGAGCAAAATCTCAACCGAGCAGCACATGGAAAAAAATCCACCCAAAGTAGCTGGAGAACATCTGCCTAGGATGTATCCAAATCTCTGCTTCCCATCAGGACTACACCTAATGATTCTCTAGTTTAGTCTCCAAAATAAAACCAAACAAAAAAACAAACAGTGCAAAAGTACTTTAAGTTATTTTCTTAGATTTTCTTGTTAGGAAACTAAACCTTGTCATGACAAAAGCTAGTGTCACCACAACAGCTGTGACTTTTAACTTGAGCATGCTGGCCTCCCAGCTGGAGGGCTGGGAGAGATAATTCAGCTTCTTGTGCTGTCATCATGATGTTATTAAGCAGTGGTCTTTACTAGCATAGATCATGATTGCTGCCCTATGCAGCTGACAACTCAGAAATGTTAATGCTTGTTCAGGACATGAGGGTTAAGACACTTAAAAGCTCATGATTCAAACAAATACAAAGTGGGGGTGACTGAAATAGCTTTGTAGGCTGCTCTGGTAGTCAACTGGGCCATTGCAGTTAACACTAGCTGAGAACTTGGCCCATCATGACCTCCTCAGCATCAGACCAGCTTAAATATTAAGAAGGGAAATAGACTGGCTCATGCAATAAGGGTACATGTAAGCTCCTTAATACCTAGTTTTTACTGAACAACTGTTCCTTGCCTTGTACCCTCCCCTTGGCATGTTGGCTGCTCCCTTCCTCAACAAAGCTGATTCTCACCCAAGGGGCATCTTAAGGCAAATCTGTCTCATTTGTGGTCATGGCACACAAGGTTTCCAAGAGTTACAGCACCATTCGTGATACACAGTCAGAAGTATACAGCTACCTGTGATATTCTGGGGGGGTACCTCACTTTGTTAATGTCCAACAACTTGGATTTTCCGGGTTGGTTATCAAGTCTACTTATCAATATCTACCATGCTGCCATTTCATAAAAAACATGGATTTAGGAAGGACATTATATAATGGCTAATGCCTATCTTGTTTATAGTAACAAATTAGTTTTGTATTTGTATTCAGGATGTCATTACAAAACAACGTAACTCGATATTTAAACTGACAGATGTAGACATCTGTCAAGGAACTGCTTTACAAGCAGCCTAGTTATCAGAGATAAAACACAAAATTACAGCCCCAAAGTCTACTGTGAACTGGCACAACGCAACAGAGCTCCCAGAGCTCCAGTACCTTAGAAATAGAGCATCAGGATTTAAGTTCAAAAGCCAACTACTGTGTTTGCTGCAAGTGCTTTTTAATTAAACTGCAGATCAAGACTCTTTTTCCAGAAAGAGGATAACTCTGAAAGCACGGGCTGTTTCCCTGACAACTCACCCAGCTTGGAAAGACGGTGCTCCATCCTGCTGACCGGGTGCATCCACATGGCAGACTGCAAAGTGTTGGGTAATTTCCTGCATATCCTCAAAGTTGAAGAGAGGATTGAAGCAAGTTTTATCTTGAAAAGGAAAAGAAAATATGGAATAATTATGCTGAGGGAAAATAGTAAGTTTTCAACTACAATAAAATTATTTATTAACCTGTCCTGCAGATTAATGGAAAGTTGGTTCAATCAGGTGAGCTATGTTATTGCCTGGGAAAAGTGGCAGTCCTTTATCTCTGAGGAGGAAAGACCAGTGAAGCCCTGCTACAAAGCAACCTGTGCCAACTTGCTTTAATTCCTTGAAGCAAAAACACTGAACAGCTCCTTCCTTATGGCCAGCTAAGATTTATCCATGTTACTTTGGTACCTGCCAGAAGTATTTGCTTGGTGCACCAAAATCTCAAAAAAATCATTCTTTATGCAAAGTTAAAATACTAATAAAATACAGTCAGATGTATTCATCTCAGGTTTTAGCTTAGATGAAATTACCCATTTACTTGTCCAGTCATTTTTCTTTGGATTGTGTCAAAACAGATGGAGGAAAAAAGTATCCAAGGCTGAGATCGTGACTTGTGCTTTTGCCCAAATATTACAAGATAAACATTACACGATCAGCTGCTGCAGGCAGCTCAAGACAAAAGCGTCCTTCTGGGATACTCAGTGCTGTAGGCTCCCAACTTTGAGGTGATTTGATTTCTGATTTTTAAGCAATATTAATGTGGGGAGAGGGTTAGCATATTTTCCTCCTGGAGTGGAAAGCATGAATTCTGTAGCACCATCTTTGAGATGCCTAGAAAACGGTTCAATGTTCTGTGTGTGTTTCTGAATGTCTTCACACTACAAGTAAAATCATTGCAAAATATAAAACATTTTTAGCTCAAATCAGCTTTAGGAGAATATGCAAGAAAGGGAGAGAAAGTTTATTCACCATAAAGATAGACTTTGTAACTCTAGAAAGAAAAAAGTCTTATTCAAAGATGGGATCCAGATTAAGCTCTGCCCTGATCCACTGAAAATCCAAAATAAAGTAAGGCAGTTCCACAAAAAACAGGCAAGAAAACACTTTTTTTCTTATAAGTAATATCTGCCCCCCCAGCAACAGCCAGACTTTAAAGATCTGCAGGTGTTTTTAAATGTAAATATTGATAACTGATTAAGAAACAGTAAATTGTGTGAAGCAAACAGTACTGGTGAAAAGAACAAATTAGAGCAGATCTGGATATTAGGTCATAGAATCATTAAGGTTGGAAAAGACCTCTAAGATCATTGAGTCCAATCGTCAACCCAACACCAGGTCATTATATTCTTGGATATGACAGATAAGGTAAAAGGCACTTAAAGTTATTTTCTTAATACTGGCTAAAGACACAATGCCAGCACTCATTTTGTCATCCTGATTTGACACGTAATTCATATAAACCCACAGCAGCATAAGACTGGTTATCAGACAGGAACCTAAGACAAAGCACCAGCAATGTTGTTTTCAACCCTGCTGGCAATATACCCTCAGCCATCCCCTACAGATGTTTTTACAGCATTTATACATGGTCATTATGAGCTACCAAAGATCTTTGCCTCCTTTAAGTGAAATATTCCAATTATTTACTTTGCAAGGATAAAAAAAAAATCTGAGAATTAAACTTGCTGTAAGAAAGGCACTAGATACCACCTAACAGGTTACAATGCACATAAACAAGCAAGGACGTGGGAAAGGTTTCCAAACCATCGCCGCTTCCACACCTTTGATTACGGCAGTAGTGTTAAGGAGCCAGGCCATACCTGTGCTATCAAATAAAAAGTCTGCTTACGATTCAGCCCGATGTCATGGTAGGTGAGGATAGCTGGGCGGTTCCCTCTGGGAGTCCCACACATGGTGACATGGACCGAGCCATGCACAGTCTCCACATCTTGCTCCTGGCAAAGAACAGGAGGAATCTGTTAGCGGCTTGTCCGCCCGCTGCAGCGGACCTCTGGGTGACCATGAGCACAGGTCCTGCCCCATCCCAGGGTCTGCCCGCAGCCCCGGGGGTCTCCGCAATTCCCGTGCTAACGCACCCCGTTCTTCCTCACGGTGGGGGCTCCCTGCTAACGTTTTACATTCAGCTGTCATCTACTCCAGTCCACAGACAACTACAGAAGCACTTAAGCTGCTAGCTCTAAGCAGATGCTGAGGGAATAGCGAAATAGTTTTTAATCTCATTAAAAGGCAGCATGAGAAAAAAAGAAAAAAAAAAGAAAGCAGTTCGGTGCAATGACACCTAAAATAATAACAGCTTACAACTATAATGCAAGTTGCCAAAAGAAAATACTTCTGTTTTCTAGGAAAAGGACTTTAACTCAGCAAATAACTACTATTCCCCAAAGAAAGCAGTATTAAGTAGCCTGTATTCACCATAAAGACTTATCACACCGTGGGGCCTTGTGATTATAGTAGCCTTCCCCAATAAACACGACAGCCACATATGTTAGCTTTATGGCTTGCTGTGTATAGACCTGACCGTAAACCCAACTGTCTAAAGTTTGCTATAGAGCAGCATATCCACAACATTGTTGTGGCGATTATCAGAGAAACAACGTTAAGAAGCATACTGCTATTATTTGACATAACAGGAGTTTGTACTATTTAATGATCTTAAAGCTAAGGACACCTTTATTATCAAATCAAAGTCCCCCTGAGTACCATCCTTTATCTATTGGATGTCTATGTAAGTTAGATGCGACTTGGGTTGTACTAACATCCACAACATATGGAACAGATTTTTTTGTTTCTTTTGCACTTGAACTTCAGATGGGTATAAACAATTTGTTATTTTGCCAACATGTATAAAGGGAATCGCAAAACAACAGTTATTTATGACACATTTACAGTACCGTTATACTCGCATAACAGTCAAGGCAGTATATAGTTAGTAGCCAGTCTTAGCATTTCATCAGAATATTTTATTTACTGTACAGGACACAGATATCCGTGTCATTCAGTACAGTGTACTGTCTGCTACTGCCCAGCTTGCTTGACTTGCTCCATGCAGTAATGCCCAGAGGCAAAGTCCAAGTTAAATTCAAATTTATTACAAATTATGCTGTAGGAATCAGGTGCGTACAGCCTCTGTGAAAACCTTTACAGAGCAAAGCACAGAAGCTCTTCTGAGATTTGAGGTATTAATTTGATCTAAATCGCAGCTTGGTAATTTGATACATGAAATACACCACGTGTTTTGTTGAAAATAAGGATGCTAGGCAACACCATTCCACATTTCACCTATTTTCTTTGCAATTACACATTTACATCTGTTTTAAGTTACAAGCATAGCAACGAATCAAGATCTGCCCCTGACTTGTAGTCCGGGCGAGCTGAG
This sequence comes from Aptenodytes patagonicus, assembly GCF_965638725.1. Lineage (NCBI taxonomy): Eukaryota > Metazoa > Chordata > Aves > Sphenisciformes > Spheniscidae > Aptenodytes > Aptenodytes patagonicus. The sequence goes on along the minus strand of NC_134950.1, from coordinate 8,281,944 downwards.
CATCACTGCTATCTGAACTATACTCCATTGAAACACTAATGTTCAGCTTTTATGTCTCCTTCGAGATTCATTCCTCTGCATACTCACTGCATTATTTAGCAGGTAAGCTGAATCTTCCATATCCAGCACCATCTTTAGGCAAAACAGGGTGATAAATCCAGCAAGTCAGACAGAGAACAGTAGCTGGTTTCTGCTTTGTCCAAGTAGGAAACTAGGTTATATAGACAAGCTGCTATCCTGCATAGGCTTATGACTCCCATAATGCCCAGCTAGAAAAACCAAAACAGACTAATTCATGAGGATGCCATTCTTAAATAGGATTTGAATCAGGTTTGATCAGGAGAAGCACTTACTAAATAGAGCTCAGACATCGAAGATGAACTAAGTCGCTGCCACACAATGTACAAAGTGCCAAATTTCAAATCTGGGAATGAGTACAGTCTTTCCTGTTGCTGTTTCATTCAGGTTTTGATAAGTTTAGCTTCATTTCAGGTTTTGTTATCTCAAATGCTAGAACACCCCAAATTCATTCTAAATTAAATCAGAAGCAAGTTCTCTCCTAAAAGCCAGGAGTAAAGTTTCCAGTAAGAACACGAAAGACACTGAAGTCTTAGTGTAAGTCAGAATCATTCTTCACAACAACAAAAACAAGGACTTTAAATGTTTGAAATCTAGTATTTTCCAAAGTAGATAAGCAACATTTAGTCTAAAGTATTCCTACATCAGTCATACTAATGTTACTGTAAGTTTCACTTTGGCAGAAAATAGGGTATTGTAGGTATATTCATTATACAATACTCCAGAAGAGATTTGCAGTAGCAATAGATAGCAATTAGTAACAGCAATTAGTATTTTCCACATTCTACCTGCCTTCTGTACTCTGGATAATTTTCAATACAGAGCATAAAAATCGATAGTTTGGCAACCTTAATACCAGTAATGAGAGTAAATGATATTGTGTAACACACCTCCTGCTGAGTGTGGAATATAGAAATTATTTCCTCCTCAGAGACTAATAAGGTATTTTGTATCATCAGATTTTTATTGCTAGATCCTTGCAGTAACAGCACTGAAAACCTAGAAGTGTGTTTTCTTAGGAGGGACCACCTTTCAAGATTTGGGACCTTCTTCCTTTGTGCATGAAAGAAAAAATCTGTTCATGGTAGGTAAAGCCAGACCCTTGAACCTGCACATCCCACTGACCTCCACAGCTAATTCTTCTGGAACTAGAAGCCTGAGCCTAGTTCAAACTCAGTGTCAACTAAGAATAGTTCAGAGACGACAGGCGACCATACTCCTAATTACTGGCATAAATCACAGTCAGTTTAACAACTGGTTTAATTCCTCATTATCTTCACAGTAAGACTCCCCTAATTCAAAAGGGTTGTGCTATTTTCCATTAGCTCAAATTCTTAACAACAAATACCCAAAACGTTCTCCTAAAAACCAATCAATTCAAACCAGTTTCTTCGATGACATCAAACCAACAACTTCACATCCCTATTGATCCTATTAAAGATCAGGAGATTTGTCTACGTGATGTAGGGATGGATGTTTTCAAAATGCAGAGCACTGAAAACAGATGGCAGCACATCCCAATCAATGTCAACATTATAGTAAGAGGCTCTTCAACTGATTTATATTAAAACACCATCTTGGAAAAAAATCCAACGTACACTAATCCGATAGAAGGATAAAGACAAACACACCATCTGTTCACTTCTCTCACTTTAACAGAGGTGCAGGCTTGTCTTAGTACCCTAAAAATACACACAAAACTACTTTTGATACATGCAATTTAAGAGAGGCTATCTTAATTTGAAGGAGCTGATCCATTCTAAAGTAGATTTTATTTTTGGGTCAAGTGACATTTTTTGACGTTTTGTCATGAGGTTAGAGCCAATTTGTAAGTCCATAACACAGGAGAGCTCATTTATTCCTTCCCCTCTCTACCCTGGCTAAGGAAGACATGGATTGAGGAACATGCTTATGAACAGGTTGTTTTCTGAAGTATGGGATATGCAACCAAAACACTTTAGATATCTAAAAAGGAAAACCACACACATATTGCACATTTTGCTAAAAACGCCGTATTTTATATTTTAAGTAAAATACTGCGTTCCATCAAGATTATTTTAAAGCTTTCAAATATACTTAATCCTCAATTACCATCTCATGCTTTTATTTTAATTTATATTATGCCTGTTAAATACACCTCCCTTCTCTTGCCTCAGAGCTGAGGGAAATGCTTCACAGCTTTTAACGAGGATTTAAATCATTTTTAAATTGCTAAGAGACAGTAGATTTTAAGTTCACATTACTTAAGAAATTTAATATACTAATACCTGCATATGCTATTTTTCATTTCTTTTTTCCAGTATCTTGACGATCAAATATATTTGAGCTTTTAACGTGGTATTGCAATGTTGGGTTTCAAATCCCCTTTGCCCTGAGGTTATTTAGCATTTTCCCCTAGCTTTTTCTACTCCAAAATAGTTATTTCAATTAATCTTATGTTCTTCTAAAAACCCAATACCCACCTGTCCAGCTATTTTATTTTCTTTTTTTTTTTTTTTTGTTAAGACTTCTATTTTGAATTAGCAGTATTAAGAAAAAGGTTCCCCAATTTAGGTTGTGAGTTGGGTACATTAATAAGTATGATGACTTTAGATGTAAATGTAAGGGACTCTGCTAAGGTGGATGCCAGTAACAAAAACTTTGGTGCAGGAACTGAAGCAGATTATTGCAATAGTTCTGCCCAAGAATTCTTCCTAGTCTGATTAGCACTGGGTCACACTGCTCTGCAAAAGCACAAAACCACAATCACCCCCATCCCTTTCCTTCAGAGACCTAAAAGGACGAGGAAATCCATGTAACATGCTGCAAAGCCCCAAACTGCATCCACCGATGCCTGTGGGAAACCCACCCCATCGCGCCATGAGGACCAGCCGATTTGTCTCCCGTTGCAAGGCGCCTCTTTCCTTCTCTTCTGCATGCAGGAGGAGGAGGAGGGAAAGCAGAAGTGGTCCTTGCATGCTGGTGGATATAGATGGCCATAAGCCACGAATTGCAAGGGACAAACTCATCTCTGCCACCTACAGCTGCCACACAGCCCGGAAAGTTTTGCTTAGTTATTGAGAAAGCAGTCTCCTGATGGACTGCTCACTTCTGAAACACAAAGCTAAGAGAATTATATACAGTGACGAGAAGCCAGGTCTCCGCCGGCTCCAATGCTACCAAGCGAGAGAACAGGCAAATACATCAAACTGGAAATACAATTAAAATGTGTTTGGCGTTAAGCCGAACTAAAGCAGCACAGGGCACACTGCCCTGCACCCGTTTATCATTAATTGTGCTAAAACAGGTTTGGTCAGGAGCACTCCCCTTCTTGGGAGGCAGGGGACCTTCACTTAAATTTTCAGGTAGGTGCCACAGACAGACATATAGTGCTGACTAGAGGTAGTTCAGAGCTGTCAGTTCTTCCATCTCGTCTTGGCCATCCCCTAGTAACTCCATGAAAGCTTTCCTCCAGAGAACAACCAGTGGCTTACTTCAAAATGGAAAGGTATGTTTAATTCAAATCTGTCTAAGACAGCATGTGAAATAAGAGTCTATCTCTTTCCAAATCTGAATAACTAGATATAATTTATTGTTGGAACCAACACACCTCACAGGCAGTCACTACTTCTTCACTAGTGGCAGAAACACAGTTATTAACCGAATACTGCATAACTTGTCCTCAAAAGGACAGAGCAAGTTGCAAGGGATATGATGGACACCCACACCCATACACAGGTGCTAAATAAGGAGCTCCATCCTGCCAAGCGCTGATCACCTCCTTCCCTGGCCAGGTCCATCCTCCTCCCAAGTGTGGCTCATGGGACAGGTTGCTCATTAAGAGCACACACACGAGTTGCAGTGTCAGTCCTGAGTGACTTGGGTCCTCCAGGGCCACATGTGAATTTCTCTAATGAAGTAATCAAGGCTCTCAACAGCTCCAAACCGCCTTTTTCATAAATCAACCACAGAAGAACTTAAAGACACATAGGTAGGGTACTTGTGGTTTTAAGGACCAAAGCTAAGCCTCCTTTGCAGCGGCAGTTCTTAACATAATGGATTGAGACTGTTCTTCCACATTTTTCCTTCCTGAAGTAGAACAACCAAAGATTAAACTCGAAGAAAGAAAGATCATTAAAAAAGCAAGAGCTGGCAGAACAGGGCTAAATGACAAGAACCACTGGTCTGGATTAGCGACAGTTAATCCAAAACATGGAAAAAACCCCAAAAAGGCTTAGAGAATTTGGTCTTGCAAGTTAAAAAAAAAAATCTATATATACACGGTTTACAAACCAAGCAAATTTCTTCCAAGAATAGAAATGAGATATGGGTCACTTCTGGATTCATAATCAAAATACTGCAGTATTCCTGTTAGCAGACTTAATCTGGGATTCAGATTTATTTAGAACAAGTGATCAATCCGGACCCAAACAAAAAGCTTCTTCCATGCTGTGCACAGTCCTGCAGGAAGCCGCATAGTGACAACTTTAACTTATATTTGTCAAGACTTCAGGCAGCAGATTTCATCATTAGAAAGGATGAGGGGGAAGATGCAGGATTAATGTAAACTACAGTTTTACTATAGAAGTAAGAGCCATTGAGATGATAAAGATGTTTGAGATAACTGTCTCCCTTCATTTCCAGGGAAAGGACTGCTGAGTTTGTGCTGGATTTTTAACCAATTTGGAAGCATTGAATAAATATATAGACAGGCGCAAATAAAGTGCAACATGCCACAATGTACAGAAGGGTTATTTCCTCCAAGGACCTCCGCCTGCATATTCAAGAGACTAGAACAATTTAAGAGCTTTCCTTATTCCTGCACAATCTACCTCCCTCATTACACCCCCTTGACAAAAATAAGACACTCGGCGAGCCTCTTTTCCCAACACATACTCCGTCCTGTCCTCAGTGAGGGGAATTCACCACTCGCTCTTTTTGTCGAGGCAGGTACAAGCTCGCTGGTCTCCCTCCCAGTTCAACCTAGCCTGACTCCGACAGCAGTGCTTTTCCTTAGTCTCAGCTTAGAAACCAGCGAGGACAAACGTCTCAGTCAGAAGCCCAAATGGCAATAAAATAATACACAAGAGGAGCTGAGAGAGTTACAAAGTCACTTCTCAAAAGCATGACACACGGGGAAAGTGGAAAGCCACCATCTGACCTAGCGGTGCACTTTATGAACTCATATTCTGGCTGTAAATGCACGTACGGAAGCTACCATCACTCTCGTTAGGGGCAAAATTGATTGATTAGTACCTTCCACCATTCCACAGGCTTCAGGAATCTTTTGGAAACTTTCAATGGCATAACGGGATACATCGAGAGGGACATTTCCTCTGAGGAAATGCATGCACACCACTAATGAAAGCAAATTAATTGGGGAAAGTGCGTGACCATGTGGGAGGGGAATATTTTGCTTTCACTGCCACTGCTGAAGAATCTCATTCTCTTACAAGAATAGAGCTGCTTGCAATCCAGCCACCTCTTTTGGATGAAACTTTCTCAGCTTCAGTCTGAAAAGACCTCCTGCAGTCCCCTTCACATCGCTATGTCAGAGCCCCATTCAGACCGCTCTCCCACAATAACAGTATTTCTGGAGAGCGGTCAGTCATTTCTGATCACATTTTGCTGTTTTCCCAAATGTCAATTCAGTTTCCCCTTTTACCAAAAAAAAAAAAAAAAAAAAGAGAGAATATCTTTACTTGCCTGAACATCAAAGTCTGGAAGGAGGCGAGTGATAGCCTGTGAAGAGATTTTAAAGCATTAATGCAGGTAACTTTGGCAGCTACAGAAATCTGCGCTGGGACATGTGTGTTCTAACCCACGGGTTAGGTAAATTAAGGACGGAAGATGTCAGAAGCAATACAGCTGCTGTCACAGGTAATATCGTCTCAGATGGTGGACCTCAAAGCATTGCAGTCCAACCCGTAATCATGACAAGACTACAGAGCCTTGATCTTTAGGCCGTTAGGCAGTGTCTTGTACATACAAACAAGTAGCTAAAGAGCTGACTGAGCTTGTGGAAGTCATTTTACATCAGCCTTAGCTTCAGACAATACGCTGGGTTTTAATCTTACTATACTGTTGGTCTCACAACCTTTTAAACATAGCTAGTTTCATACACTGTTGTTCCAGTGGGGTCTAGAGTTGAAAGGAATAAGTATATGTGGCATCCGTATAGACAGCATATGGAATAAGGCTCATCACTGTTCAGGAATGAAGACTCAGCTGTAGAAGAAACCTAAGCACAACAAGCCAGGATGCGACTTCAGAGTGCATCACCCACTCAACACCAGCTCCACTGTTAACCTTAGTATGTGCTGAGTGTCCTTCAGGGCAATCCTTTCCACTTTCTCAAAGTAACTTCCTTCATCTATGTTAAGAATGGCCACAGAGGAAATCAAAGTCTGTGCTAGTTTCCCCACATAGACAAAGCCTAAGGTAACGTCGTGAATCAAAGCATATAGGGTTAATTGTCAGGATTCCAACTTTTGATCTACGTGCTACAGAAACCCAGGAAGTTGATCAGTGTTTTAAGGCATTTCTGAACTTTGAACCAAAGGCATTTCAGTACCCGTAGGACTTCTGCTTAGTATCTTCTTTGCTTTGCTACTACTGAACAATACTGCATTAAAAAGGAATCTTAGTTTCTGAAAAGTTTGAGTGCTGCATTCACTGGTATCCAAACGAGCTCTGCTTTCATGCAATGTCCTTGGCAAAGGAGCTGTGTTTAAAGTTTCTCTAGCCATTTCACTGCAGTCGCAAGTGGAAATAATTTTCTGAAGTGTTTACGCAAAAGAGGTAGAGAATAAAAAAGAAAGTAGCAGATAGAGCAATGAATAGTTCTAGCGCAGAAAACCAGAAAAAACCCAACACATTTATATATGTCATTGTCAAGAATTACAATCATTGGGAACAACAACAAAAAAATTTTAGTTTTGATTCAAGAAAAAAAGCTGAGAGGTTCCTTCACATATTACAGTGAATTATTTGCCATGAACATACCAAAGCACAGAGTATTGCTACCACCGAAGAGTCAGACAGCCACTGAACCCAGATGCTGTGGGCAGATTTTTTAAGAAAATGATGCAAAAACAAATGGAAAGAAGTACAACAAGGTTAAGCAAAAAAAAGTCTAGGATGTTTCTACACTGCAGCCCCAGAGGAAAGGCTGCGGCTTGTGCACACCCAGCTGGCTGCAGACCTGGTAGCAGTTTGACTGTAACTCATAGCTCAGTGCAGTCAAAGAGGGCTAGATAGGGCACAGTCGTACCTCCGGCCTCAGATGTGCCCAAAAGAAAAGGCTCTCTATGTGCCTCCTTGAAAGGTAGCTGACAGCAAAGTTTGTATCTTTACACTGAGAAATCTATAGGTGTAGAAGGATGTACATGAGATTGCCCAATTGGCATCATTCAAAATAGCTTAAGACACCCAGAGCTGTCATTATTCAGAAAAGAAAAAATGTCACCACCAGACTAGCACTAGAGAAGAGTAAAACCAAAGACCAAGAAAGAGCAAATAATTAAGGCTCAGTTTTACATTCTTTAAAAAAAAAACAACCCACTCTTATTCCATCTCCAGTTTCTTTTACTTGTTTCTTCCACACAGTATGTCAGAACTAATCTAAGAACACATGTGCAGTTCCAACAGCAGCCGTGAAATAAAACACGTAAGTTCTAAAAAGCTTTAAAATAATTACCTCCTCCTTCTCCACCAGAGGTTTCACCTCTGCAAGGTGAGCATCCTGGAACTCTGTTGACATGGTCAGTAGCTGATATCTGCAAAGATGAAAAAAGATTTGTTCTCAGCTTGCATCAAAGATTAAATACAGGAACAAATAAAGATCCTGCTCCACCCAACGCCCCCACCAATGACCCACTGTCTCAGGTTATAGTTTAAAAGACCTTTGCAAGAAGGTTATGAATCTCTTGTAAAATGCCTCCCTGGTTTATTTATATACACACTCCGGCACAATATAAGATTAAAGAAATATTAAGGCTGCAAGATCAAACAAAAGTTTGGCAGCTTCAAAACAGGGAATGCTGAAGGAAACAGGGCAGGGACCGGTATAGAGAGTGTCATGGAAACTGTCATTTCACAGGTGAAAGGAGGCATAGCCAAATCTGCACAGCCACCTTCTGAAATTAGCTTGAATACTTGTTTCTGATTTTGGTTTTGTTTTTTTTTTTTTTTTTAATGCAGGCTCCCTCTCCATCGCCCAGATCTCTACTGTAAGAAAACTGAACTGGACACTCATTAGCACCATTTTACTCTCAGATCGATGTGCTCCATTCTTTGGGACACAAACACCTTCCCTGATCTGAACAAACAAACAGTACCAAGTAAAATAGATATTCCTTTAAGTGGACACCAACAAGATGCATGCAATAATGTCGTATTCAAAACTGTCAAAGTAAGGAACAAGATTTCTGTATCCTGCTCTAGGAAAGGACTGGCATTGCGATACCCAGCCCTCGTCTGCGGGAAGCTTAACTGGGAACACGGATATGGCCGAACCCCAGAAGAGGTGACTGCCGAGGCAGACAGAGCAGCAGGTTGTGCTGCAGGTGCAGTGCCCTTCTGCATTTGGACCAAGAGGCATCTCAGTTCAGCGACCACATCACTCCAAACTGGGAGTTAAAGAGAACGGCATGTTTTCATTCTCTTGACAAAGATAAGGTGCCAGAGGCAGAGGGCTGTTCCCTGCGAAGCTCTAATGAATGGCCAGAAACAGTTCTCAAAAGAGATACCGGAACTGTTTCAACAGCAAGATGACAAATACAAAAGTCAAAGTATGTTTGTGACATAACCTCTGGCCTGCTGGAGAAATGCATATCGTGGGTTCTGGGCATCTTTGGACAAAATTGGAAATTTATTAACTACACAACTATAAAACAAATCAATTATTTTTTAAGAAAAAAATTTAGAGCTGTCTCAAGTGAAGCATATGAGTAAGTGTACTCATAAAGCAAGCCAAAAGGCTGAAACATGTTTAGGAATTATTGACTAAGCGTAACTGCAAACATTTTAATTATTAACAATTTTCCTGAAGATAAGCATAAAACTACAGAACAAAATTTAAACCGATGCTTTAAACCATGATTTCCCACCTCCTGACTTAAATCTGATTTAAGCCGATCAACCCTGTGTACATAAATGACCTGCTGCTCAAGAAGGGCTGTGAAGCCCACAGGAGCATCCAGGAGCCGGCAGTGGCAGCAGCATCATTTTCACTCTGCCCCATGGGTTAACTCGATGCACTTTTCCCTGGGCAAAGATGCTCTAGTGAGAAAGTTCACAAGATGGCTGGATGCTGCAAGAAGCTATGAAGTGGCACACACAGATTAAGAAAGTTAATGCTGAAAAAATGCTGGTGTCCATGCATGTGCAAACAGCTTCAGATTTTAGGAACCCTTCTTGCTAGCTATGCAATTGGGTGGATTTTTGGTAAAGAATTATACTGGGGATTTTAAGCTTAGAGAAATGCTTCACAAATACTTAACCCCACCACTTGAGGCATGGGGACAGGAAAAAAACTGACCCCATTGCCAGTAATTTGTAATCCAAATTTACAAGGCACAAGAGAGATACTTAAATAGTCAGAAAAAAGTCAAGACAGAGTTAATTCCCTGGCAGTCACTCTGATTCACCCTTTTTCTCCAGGTTTTTCAGTAAGTTTTGCCCATTACAGATTTTAATCATAAAGAACAAGCAAAAAACAAGTTTGCCAAAATTTCAAGCAACTACAAGTGACATTTTAGAAATAGTGTTACATGTTTTCATAATTACGGCCATCTATGTAATCTGCCATTTTACACAGTGAGCAATTGTGCATGGCAGAGAGGGAAAATAAATACTGCTGCAATATTTGGAGGTCGAAAATATTTACATGCAATTGCACTTAACTCAAATGGCTTTTTTTTTTGCAATTTGGCAAATTCTGTTAAGACAGAAATAGCACCTTAATGTTGCACCTAATTTTGCAATAGGGACTATAAGCGCAAGAGATTTTTCCACATTTTGCCTAAAGGGGAGGAAACTAAGAAGCCAGGTCCCCTACAGTTTTCCAGTAAGAAGCGGCTTGGGGAACAAAGCCACAGCTAGTGTTTGTGGAAGAAAGTTGTTTACACGGGATAGCTTCAGATTTTCAGGGACTGAGCATTGACTACAAATGACCAAAAAACTGTGCCAAAAAGAACAAGATGGATGCCTTTTATAGCCTTAAAAAACAATCCTGTTTTCATAATAGTTCAAAGTTGTTGCTCTGTGTTTCCGAAAGAACCAGCACTAGGAAGTGCTGACCAGCAGATTACACGACTGCCACAAAGTCTGCTGAACAAAAGCCCAACGTGTACCAAGTTCTTGCATTTGGAAAGATACCAGATCTTGGAGCCACATAACGTTTTCAGATCAGGCATTTCCAACCTCTGGGTTTTCCTTCTCTGCACCAGGAATACCTGAAACATTCCTACCAAGAAAACACCTTGTGATAAGGCGGCACAACAACATGCTATTTGTCCACAAGAGCTAGCAAACAAAGCTCCGCTACCTGACAGCACAGTAAAAAACATCTTATTTTCCAAAGAGAAAGATGCTGGGGAAGTGGTTTTGTACCACCCATATTCAGCACAAATTTTATAATCTCTAAATAAGTGCTTTGTGCTCCCCCCCTTATGTGACAGGGTAGCTCGAAGCTAACGTAACTGCATAACTCTCCTAAACAGATAACCATACAAGCATTCCTTTATACACATTTCAAAGCACTTGCCTCAGAAGTCTTCAAAAGACAAAGTTCATTTATATCTGCAAGCAGTAGTGTAAAGTTGCCAACTTGGAGGAAAACAACTTTTTTTCACTCCACTCGGCCAATTCAGCCTGCTAAGAGGTCCCAAGTTCTCGTCTCCGGGACAAGCCACCTCCACCCAGCGGATACCCACCACTCTGCACCCAGGTATCGGTTACAATTGCTGCTCAGAGGATTAAGTATTAAAAAAATCATACTTCTGACTAGGAAAAAAAAAGTTTAAGGCACCTTTGCAGCTAGCAAAGTACTTTAAAACTGATCACATATCTACCTTTGCCAACTAGCAGGAAAGGCAGCAAACCCGTCTCTAGGAAGCAAGGGGGATGTGGGGAGGGGTGAAGTCATCTGTGTAATACTGTGTTCACTAATTTCATTCAAAGAGGCTTTTCTGTACCCATTCCAGCCCAAACCCACTGCTCCAAAACCACCGGAGCAAGTGTCATAACCAAGGCTAGTAGCTCAGGAATAATTTTACTGAGCCTGATTATTTTGCTCTTAAAGGTTCAGAGCATCATCGCCAGGGCCTTGTTTTGGCAGCAGGGGATACGGGACGGATGGGCAGCCTGGCTTTGCACAACAGTGTGCAGAGCAGCTAAGAAGCCACACATCAGTCCATCCATCCTCAGACACCAGCAATGTTGCAATCGTAAGTACCAAACATTAGGTAATCCTAATATACGTGACCAAATTCATTCCAAGCACAGAAGCGAAACAAGTTCAAAGATCCCTCGTTTGAAACCTCATTCTGCTGAAGACACACATAAGGGCTGTCTGAGTTTGTGCCACAGGGTGCATCAAGTGTGATGGTCTCACGTCCATGAAGGGCTGGGGGAACTGCTACCAGAACTACAGGATTTACCTCTGCCCTCATATCCAACTGGTTTTTATTTACATGTTATCGTGGAAAACAAAGAACAGGAAAAGACTCCTGCCTGAGCGTTTCATAAAGAAGACAATTTCCTCAAAACAGCTTGTTTAAACACTGGCAGCAGAGATTATTCTCTTTTTGAGTACTGATATACAGAAGGGTAACCTCACCAGAGCAGCCTGACGGCATTTCCACCTTTGCAGGCTGAGCAAGCAGGAGGAACAGCAATCACTTTACACATGGGATTAAATACTCATGAGCGTCTAATGGCAAAGAGAGGAGGGAGAAGGCCATGGGCACTGATGGACACAGCTCCCAAGCACTGGTGTTGCTCTCTTTGGAGAGAGAGGGACCACGTGAGACGGGCTCCAGGGCCACACGTGGGAGGTGTTTCCAAGCCAGCCACATCACTCTGCACTTTATCCCTTGAAAGCCACAAGTGTCTTCAGAGCTCAGGCACCAAAGCAGGTAGGAAGGACAGGGGTGGCAATTTGAGGCTGTGTGCATCTGCAGCAGCTCAAAGCATAAAGCAGCAGGGATGAGGCAAGGATGGAGAGAGCTAAGATGTCTCCAGAGCTCTGCAGAAGTTGATTAGCAAAGATTCCCATCAGTTCCAGGTCAGAATAAAGCAGCTTAGGCCTCTGACAGTGAAGCAAGGAAAGTTACTGTGATGCTCAAACAGCATTTGAGCTTTACGTATGGTCAGTTAGACCTCTTCCAGTCATTAACAGTAAATGCTGTAAACTAGTCTGACTGGCCCTAAAATAAAAAGTGATGGTTACTGTAAACTGGAGACCAGCTTGAAAAAACTTGTCTCCACTAAATAGAGACAAGTGGACATCGGTTACTAGCACCCATGTATGGTTATGGTCCACAATGCACACCTTCATTAAGTGCAGTTTACATTTCAGGTATTTTATAATAAACTTGACAAACCTAATCTTCCTGTTTGTGATTAATTTGAAAATTACTCATTTTGCAAGCATCCAAAACAGTTCATGCATAAGCATCTGCCCACACCATGCCCTGTTTAAGCTACTCTTTGTTACAGGAACTGGTGTCACGAGGTCCTTTGTGTACTGAGTTACTGATTTTCTCTGACGTGGTTCCACACAATAAATCAAGAAAGAGGTTTTAGTAGAAGTTTCTCCCCTTTTAAAAAAAACAGATGACTTTTGACAGTTAAGTAGCTGCTCAAACTGTTTAGTCAGATGCAAGTGTCAAAAGCTGAAGGCACTCAACTGCTTGGGACTCTCTGGGCTTCCTTACACTCTAGCTATACATGACTATCTCAATTTGCAACTAAAAGTTAATAACCTGACACAAAGGAAGCTTGGAAGCATAACCCTCAAATAACCTAAAGTTTCAAATCAGAAAAGGTCAGGAACCAAAGCATTAAGTTAAGTAATATCAGGGAACTGAAACAACTATGCTGCCTGGTGGCCTCTGATTCACAGACGTCCTGTGAATCGCCATCATCCAGCCCTCTTCAAGCACAGCACACTGCCAATACTCAATTATTTTGCTTGTTTCTAACTAATTTGCTTTTATTTCCTTTCAACCTCCTTTGTGAGCAAATCCACTAGCATGCTTTAGTGAAGGTTCTAGTTGAAAGTAAGAGCTCAGGCTGGTGTCCAGAAAAAAAAGTGGGTTTTTAGGAGCACAATCATAGAATCATGTAGCATAACAGTGATTTTCAAAGCCAAAAAACAAGAAGAGCTTGAAGTTTTAGCCATTTCTAAGTTTAGACTTATGCTATGTGCTAATCAATCTGATTAGAAAACCGAAATGTTTTAGCCAAGAACTTGAGCCCTGTGCCAAGTAACAGCCAGATGAAGCCACACGGAGACGACTGCGAGGACAGAGCCAGCAGCTGATTCCACCGAGCTCTCACAAACAATGCGCAGGTGCAGGTCTGCAGCGAGTCCCACAGCTATGCTTGCCTGCGGCTTTGGCATACCAGTGCAGTTAGAAAGACAAGATCTCCAGGCTCATCTCCAGTCCTTTTCCTCTGGCGCCGGTGCCTGTACGGGCGCAGAGCTGTTCAGCTGCAATCGCTCCGAGATCGGACACAGCCTTTAAACTGCCAATTCCTCAGACCAGGGACTGGTTACTCTTCACACGTATGATATGCTCCGGCAGCTGCACATTGATAGTAGCATCAAAACCAAGTGAGCTGGAAGCAGCCCTTCTGCCTACTCCACAGATGTTGAGCAAGAAAACTGTTGCAACGCAGTTTGCACAATCCTCTCGCTGTGGGATGCAATGAGGAATGTTCCTTGGAAAGCTCGGGGTCCTCCCATGCTTCACAGGAGTAGAAACTGACTGTGGGAAGGGTTGGTGTGCTAGCCAAAGGACATGCCTGCTGTCCCCATCTCCCCTATGCTGGACACCTCTGTTGTCCCCCCAATATAATGAGCAGCTATTGTATTCCTAGCTGGCAGGGAAATGGAGAGCTTGCAATGTCTTAGGGCTTTTTCCTGTTGCAGCAATCCCTAATACTGCCTACAATGTAATAGCACAACTCCATGAAGGACAGATTACAAACCCTAATGAAATTCTCTGAAATTCAGGTTTCTTTAGCATCTGGCACCTGTTTCTGGTCATAACCACTTTTCACAGAGGTATCTCCAATAATGTGAAGTTTCTTTAAAGAGATGAAAAATACTAGCGATTCCCAGGACTTCTTAGCTATGAAGACTGCTGTCATCCCAACCCACCTCCTCAAGTGCCACTGCTCACGGCCGACGTGGCTGCAAACAGTCTGTCCTGGTTTCAGCTGGGATAGAGTTAATTTCCTTCCTAGTACCTGGTACAGTGCTGTGTTTTGGATTTAGGATGAGAACAATGTTGATAACACACCGATGTTTTAGTTGTTGCTAGGTAATGCTTACACTAGTCAAGGACTTTTCAGCTTCCCATGCTCTACCGACTGAGAAGGCTGGAGGTGCACAAGAAGCTGGGAGGGGGCACAGCCAAACTGGCCAAAGGGACATTCCATACCATGGGACGTCATGGTCAGTACATAAACTGGGGAAAGCTGGCCGGGGGGGCCGCTGCTCGGGGACTGGCTGGGCATTGGTTGGCAGGTGGTGAGCAGTTGCATTGTGCATCACTTGCTTTGTATATTCTTTTAGTATTATTATTTTCAATTATTAAACTGTTTTTATTTCAACCCATGGGTTTTCTCACTTTTAATCTTCCAATTCTCTCCCCCATCCCACCGGGGGCAGGGAGAGTGAGCGAGCGGCTGTGTGGTGCTCAGTTGCCGGCTGAGGTTAAACCACGACACAGTCCTTGCAGAGCGTGATGGCACAGGGTGGAGGTAGGGGAACCCGGGGCTTTCGTAAGAAATCTGACATCGGAGTGGCAGCCTAAGTCTATTTGGAAACACACGATGCCCATTTGTACTGGTGCCAATATTGTCCTTTAGCTTTAAATGACTCCAGGCTGTGGGTGTCAGCACCACAGGCTGGAACGAGTGAAGAGCAATCAGCTGCCTTCCCAGGCTTCGTTTTCTTACCCCACCAAGCCAGCTTGTCTCCTTCCACTGCCCCAGCACCCTCCTAGCATCCTCCCAACATCCTTCTCTGCATCTGCCCCACTCCTCCTTCAACTGACTGCAAACATAAAGGTCTGAAGCAGAGATTAAAGGCGATGAATCGGTACAGATCCTGACATTTGCCTCGCACCTGGGTGTTAGGCTGGGCTTTGGGTGCAGATTAAATAACAAATACTGCAAAGATGCATTAAGCATTTCATAACATGGAAGAGACCGTTTCTGCCACAAAGATTGCAGTCTAAACAGACAAGAAACAAGCTATTGTTCCTGCAGCTCACCAGTGTCAGGCCATGCTCCCCACCCCCTCCTATTCTCAATCTGCCATGCTTTAATAGATCATAGCTTCTGCCCAGCTGCAACTGCTTCAAAAAGTGGGTGGTTCTGTGCAAGTTAGAGGCAAAAACGTACTGAGATTATTCCAGAAGGGACAGGCTTGTTGTATACTCAGAGATGAGGAATGCTATCTGGCTCTCTAGGTTGCACCCTTGCAAGTATACAGTGGTTTCTTTTTATGTGTTTTGCATTGTCATGTTGATGTTGCAAAGATAAGTACTTAAATTACAAAACATCACAGCTAAGGTTGATGATGTATCTTAATTTACATTTATTCATTAGGTCATACTATATGGGTTACAGCTTCTGAGTACATATACAACTTGTTCTACCACCTATTAAAATTGCTTGCCCATTGCTGTTACAAGTTCTCTTTATAACCCTTGCCAAGATGTCTGGGCTGAAGTTTTCCATGATAAGTGTCAGAGAGTTTTTGTTTGTTTTTGAGGAGGAAAGCATAATTTATGGCTATTATTTTGTTCCTGTGAGCTCCCAGTCCCCTTTTCTAGGATGAACTTTAGCATTCTGGATCTTTATCTGGACTCAAACTTTGCACAAATGGCCACCATTGTGTAATGGACACATCTTTCATTCTTACCAAGAAAGTCCCATTATAAAATTACCCAGATTTAAGCGTTTGCACATGCTGAACTACTCGGGACTAGGTTTGGGTAACAGTCTTCCATTGCCTGCAAGCCTCAGCACCTAGAAATACAACGTGATCTTCCTAAGGGCTGAGCACACTCCTGCCTGTATCACAACAGATGGGAATGGTGAGGGAGTGTCTCAGTCAGCACCATCCAATGCCAGAATACTCCTTGCTTCTCAAAACAAGGCCTTTCAAAATCCTTCAAAGTGGGCAAAAAGCAATTCTTCATCCTCAGCTGACTTTTTTCCAAAACTTTACCCATCCATGCTCCAGATTAGCATCTATTACACCAAGCAGAGAACTTACAGTTATCACTTTTCAGGCTTTGTTTACAAGATGGGTTGGAGTTATGCATGCCCAAGTTTTTGTTTAAGATTGGGATTTTATACATAAAATTCATAAAATTCAGTATGTTTCACATGAAAAAAAAATGCAGTGTTCTTAAATTATATCATCTAGGAAAAAAAACAGTATTTTCAATTTGCCAAAATATAAAGGGTCATCATAAAACTCTTCAATGCCTCTATTTCATAGAATAGTCACATAACCCAGTATGTCTCAACTTTGTCCAAGGACACAAATGCATCTTAAAATTTAGCAGGGGTATGTTACATACAATATATACAAAATATCTTTAGAGCACTCTAGAACTATAGCAGTAGGAAAATGACAGCATTAGTTTGACAAGGTGCACATGAGCTTCCTGAAGGAAGTAAATGAAAAACCCACAGCAAAAGCAATTCTTCCTTCCTCAGTGCATTTCCCATCTGGATGTCTGCTTACTGTGTTCACAAATAAAGGTTCCTTTAAAAGTTGCAGTCTACTTTGCTGATTACTTTTCCATTTCACCTTATGCCTACCAATAAACACACATGTATATAAATAAAATATATTACGACTCTTTTGCTTTGAACATCAGTGCCTCCACCTACAGAGTCTTTGTCAGGGACATTACAGATTAAGATCCTTAGCACTTAGTTTTTGCTTCCTAAAAAAAAAAATCAGCATTTCTTAAAGAAGTCAAGTTGGAAGAGTGGTAAAATGGCAAGGACATTAAAAAAACACAACACACACACAAAACCGAAGGGATGGTTGAAAGCACATGGGAAGATTTGTTTTACAGTCAGTTAGGTTTTCATGCTGCACTAGCTTCTAAGGTTTGCTCTTTCCATTAATTTTGACATCACCCATACAGTACTAGCAGACTGGGACATCCATGGTAGAAAAGAAGCTAAAAGAGCTATACTTTTGAAGCTATACTTAGTTCAGACAGGAAGCAGCCAGTTAAAGGCTTGGAAAAGTAGTGAAAAACAGGGCTTGAAAAGGAAGATCTGCATTGACCAGCTTCCAGCCATAAAGAGAAAAAACCTGACTGACAGATGAAAAAGATATATTAAAATTGTGACAATTAACTGAAAGGAAGTAGCACAAAACCCAAAAGAAACATAGGAAACGTGATCAGCCACACAAAAGAAGAGCAGTAAAATTGACATACATCCTGCTTTGTACAAACAGATACAGCTGTGGAAAATTTCATCAGCCCAGGCAGTCCAGCTGTGCATCAGCAAGCACATTGCGGAGCACCTCTGCGTGGCGAACACCCCATTTGACAACAAACCGCTGGGCATTATCCAAAGACAACGCTCTCCTGCCAGTTGGGAAACAAAACAGGCCTGATCCTGCAGCAGCCCTTAGCTAAAAGTAAAACTAAACTCATCTCCCGCATCGTCCAACATAGGAGCTTGCACATTCGAGTCTGAAACTTGGATAATTGCAGGCTTTACTCTGTGAGCACTTGCTGTGCTGGATTAAATGGTGAATAATGGTACTGATTCTCATGGGCGCTCAGTACTGGGTTTAATTATGTCATAACAACACTTTAACGATACATGATCACATATTCAGGAGAAGCCCTGAATGGTTCCTTACTGCTGCTCCATCTCCGCAGCCAAAGGGAATTAACAATAGGGATTACCTCCCACTGACTGGCTCCGCTGCAGTGACCCAGGGCTCTGGAAGTGACACAGATAGGGGAAAAAAAACCACCAGCATTTGAGAGAAACACCAAGTTCAATAGCCATTATATTCATAGCCACTGATTTCCAAGAGGCCTAACCCAGGTTTTAGTCATCCGTAGCAACACACACCACCAAACCTGAAAATGGGATAGCCTTACTCTCAGCCTTTTAAACAGTTTCAGAATATTTCCCATGACTTTCCAGTACTAGAAGGTAATTGCAACTTTTGGGACAGAGCTTTTGACAGATGGCAGA
Organism: Aptenodytes patagonicus; assembly: GCF_965638725.1. Classification (NCBI taxonomy): domain Eukaryota; kingdom Metazoa; phylum Chordata; class Aves; order Sphenisciformes; family Spheniscidae; genus Aptenodytes; species Aptenodytes patagonicus. The sequence goes on along the minus strand of NC_134950.1, from coordinate 8,263,398 downwards.
GGGGTAACTATTGCTTCCTTGACCTGCTGACAGGTGGAGATCTGCTCCCCACTCAACAGTCCGGGAAAGTTCTTCACCAAGCAGGCTGCAGGGGCAGCACCATCGCACATTAGGTAAACTTACAAATTTACACCTAAAAGCTGAAGCTAAAGGGCAGTCTACATACAATACCATTTATTTAGCGAAACAGTGACAGGACAAAGTGGGCTCTTCTGTACTTCTGCCTGAGATTTCTAGGTGCTGTGACACGATGTGGAAGTTAGATGTAAACAAACTGTCAGCTGGAAGTCGTACTTGGTCTCAAGAACCAGCATTTCATCACTATTAATATCAAACAGTTGCATCTCCCGGATTTTGGAAGGTTTTCCTTTCAAGTGGTCAAACCAGAGCAACTAGAGACAGTCACTCTTGCTGCATACTGCTGGGACTGAACTGATTCAGGCCGTTGGTTTCCCAGGCTGTACTCTCCCCTGACAGCAAACGGGCTTTTGCTGCCTTAAGCTTCCAGCTTTATGCATAATGTAAACACTGCTGATCCACCACAATTAGAATTTGTATTATTTTTGACAGTTTCACAGTTTCTAGTTGTCTTCATTCTGAAGAGCTTCAATCCAGTTTCACCCCTTCTGTATCCGTTCTTTCACTCTTTGTCTTTTTTGAGACAATAAAAGCAGGAAATGTCTCATTACATATATGCTCCACATTTTGTGCAACAGATTCTCAGGCTCTAATGAAGTTAAGTGAAAAAACAGTATTTTCTGTGGGAAGTTAAAAGTTTGCCAAAAATCCCTTAAGCTGCTCATGAGAAGATGTATGTTGCACTTCAGTCAAACAAATTAATCACTTTGGTTTAAAAATCTGAATCAAAGAATTTTTCTCACAACAGTTCACTGCTAATCCCACCTGAACTACAAGAGCAAATTATTCAACTGCCTTATAAGTATTTTTAAGGACCAGACTCCCATGCCAAAGTGCTTCCCAACATGCACCGTGATGTCCCCACGTAACTGTCATAGTGCAAAAAAGGAATATTCAAAGAGCAGAGTATCTCCCACTGGAGTGAAGAAAATTGGGTGATTCTGCTTTTTTTACTGAGCATTCATACAGTCTACCCAGATCATCTGTCACGGTTTTAGCATTCCTTTTTATTTTGGCAAGAACAAAAAAGCCATTGTGTAGGGGAGAAACAGAAAAACTTAAGAGAGTCTGTTTTTTTGGTGGTGTGGACGATGGTTCCCAAACACAGGCAGGTGCATGTGGCAGTGCTCCCTCAGCAGTGGGTGTAACTTCTTTGGCTACTGCCAAATTCCGTGGACGCCTGACACTTTGATATCTCTCTCCTGCTGTCACCTTGGGCAAAGTGGCCAATGAATGTAGGGAATCAGTACACAAACCCTTTTTCCTAAGGGAAACAGATGAAAACCCCAGATTGTCAAGACCATCTAGACTCCTCTCCCGCAGCCTGGTTCAAGGCCAGCCACTTTTGCAGAGTGCCCATTCTCAAGGGGATGAGTTCATCTTTCAGTTCACTGATTGTAGAAATTTTGGTTCAAAGTTGAAATCCAGCCCATTCAGGTATCTGCTGAATTGCAGGGCAAGGAACTCAGAAGTTGCGGTCTCCAGTTCCCCAAACCGTTATGCCATGGCATCTGTTCAGTTTATACTGAAAAATATTAGGTACAGAAACCATACACACCCTAAAGGAGTCTCTCATTACTACGTTAAAACCTGTTTCCACTGCATCTGTATTTTCCATGTCAAAACACACAACAGTTCCTCCTGAACACATTCATGCATTATTCTTCTTGAAGGGCACAGAGCTTATTAGTGCTCAGGGGACTGTACAAACCTTTAAGGAACACTTTATTTTTGCTGCGCCTACTCCTGAGTTCTACCATTTCATCCACAGTCATTAAATTCTTGCTGTGCACAGGACATTGTACAGCATTAGCTGCCTGCTGTTTACTCAAGTACTTGTGATAAAAACACAGTCATTCTATGTCAAACTACGTTAGACTGTTTAAAAGAGCACAAAATTTTAAAAAACATGTTCCCAGAGCCAAGTTCAAAGTGCACCAGCTTAATGCCACTGGCAGAAGTTTTGATGTAAGTTATGCCTGTAACAGCCAAGACTAAAAACAGCAAGGCAGGCTTCTCACATGTTTACCTGAAGCATTTGATAGCTCCCGTTTACAGGCTATTTCCATTGCTTGCCCTGAATGGTGAGTTTTTCAGCAGCTGTGTATCTTTGACACACTTGGACACACACAAAAAAAAAAGCTGACAAAAAGCCAGAAGAATTCAAAACAGTGCAACACCTTGCAGAGAGTCCGGACAGAAAGCTTCAGGTTGTCTTTGACCTCTTCCACGCCACTACAACTGCATTTTCTAGGTTCAAAATACAGTTCCTATTTAAACAGATAACTGAGGGGAAAAATGTCCAAATAACATAGTTGGTAAATACTTCTATCTGAAGCCTAAAGGGAGTCCTATTCTGGGGATGGGGTGCAAAATCAGGCACTGTGGTCTTTATAAAACAGTGGGTAAAACAGTGAGCAATGCCAGTTTGCAAGTGTTTCATAGGAAAACCATAACACAGTGGAAAGTGTTAACCAAAACATCCTTCCTAGCAGAAGTGAAATCACTTATTTCATCAGACACAGTACGCAGCTGCGCCTCCACTGCAAACACTACCATGAAGTGCTCTGAACCTGAGCAGTGCCTGGAAGCACGGACGGCAAACTGCACCTACCATCACATATGAAGACAATAACCCCACTGAAACAACTGACTAGTAAAGGCTGGACACCAGTCAAGTCTGTCCTCTGCTCCAAATCCAACGCAGAGCTACGAGAGCAGAGACACAAGCAACAAGCGCCAGCAGTCAACTTCCAAGGGAGAAGTATGTGCCTTCATTTCACAGCTGTTTTCCAGCCCAGCCCAGTCCGCTGGTGCCAGGGGAGCCTGGACTGTGGCAGCATCATCCAGCAGCTGCCCCCACCACCGAGAAGGGCCAGGGTACGGCCCTGGATGCTCCGTCTAGTGTTCCCTCCCGCCAGCGCACAGCCACCATCCCGCCAAGAGCCACCCGCTCCCCCACCGGCAGCCGGGAAAGCCCTGCTTGGAAGGAGGGGGAGAAAGGGATTTATTGATAAGAAAAACTAAAAAGGAGCAGGGTGATGCAAGGATGCACCCTCGAAGGGGCTGTGAGGCCCACAGGGGTGGGTGGGTGGGTGGGTGGATGGATAGGTAGGTGCATGGATGGATAGGTAGGTAGATGGTTGGTTGGATAGATAGATAGATGGGTAGGTGGGTGGGTGGGTGGGTGGGTAGGTAGGTAGGTAGGTGGGTGGACGGAGGGACCCTCCCTTACCTGCTGCGGTACCGCTCTCCCTGCGCCGCCGCTGCCGCGCTCTGACCGCCGCCCGCCCGCCGCCGCGGGGCGGATTTATAGCCCGCGCCCCGCCCGCCGGGCGGCGCTGCCCGCCGCCGCCACCGCCTCCCCGACGGGAGCACGGGGCGGGCCGCCACCCGTTCCGGGGCTCCGCCCGCCCGTCCCCGCGCCCCAGGGCTCCCCCCGTCGCCCGAAGACGTTTGCGGCGGCTACACCCCGGATACCCGGTCTGCACAGGGTGCCTAAATATCAGCGGGGAACCCCGGCGCACATCCGCAAGCCCGGGTCCCCCCTTCCTCCAGGCGCGCAGCCCAGCCGGGGGGAGGCTCAACTCTGACAGGCCCCTTTCCGGGCCAGCTTTGGGAGCAGTGAACGGCTGAGACCTGCCGCCCTGCTTCCCGAAGCGTCACCGTGCCGGGAAGAAGGGGTTTCACACAATTTGGTGAGGAGAGGCGAGTGTGCGCAAGGGCTTTGCCCAAGGACCAAAACAGTAACGGTCTTGGGAAAGGCTGAGCAAAGGACTGTGACAGCGGGGTCCTGGCACAGGTGGTCAAAATCGTGTGGACGTATGTGCTACTATATAAAAATAAGTCTGTTTACCAGATCCTGAGTTGCAAAATCTTATGCTCATATATTAACGTGACCACTAGGAAGGAACTCTGCAGTAGAAACAAAATAATGCCTTCACGCACTTCTGATGAAGTTCAGAGGGTGCAGCGAGTGCTGGAAGTGCCATGTGAGTTTCCCAGCGAACAGCTCTTTGGCAAGAAGCGCAACTAATCGTTTATTCCAAAAAGAGGCCCTGGTCTGCTGAGTAAAGAATATATACACAGTTCTGCATGTAGCCACCCGCTAAGGGGCGGGTTAAACTGTGACAGCCTGAGCTGCTTTTTCTATGGCTCTTCTGTAAAGCACACTTACCCCATGTGTGTGATTTCACTCAACAACCTCACTTTTATGGCAGGTTACTGTGACTCAAACTGATGAAATCCACAGCGTGTTATCATACTCCTTCATGTAGTGGCCTGAAGAGGAAATCAGAAATTCCTGAAACCGTGAAACTCTGTTAAACTCTTTGCCTCTGTTTTCTCGGCTATACAATAAGCTTATTAAGTCCAGTTTATAAAAGCTTGTTGCTCTTCAAATGCATGCTAACGTCTCTCCTCCTAACCCAGCTTCTGCACCTGAGTCAGAAAGTGCTGCCTTCAGAAAAAGAACCCTGGAAGCCTGGTTCCTTTTTCACCATGAAATGGCGAGAGACCGTGTTGTGCAGCAGTAACTCTGAAATATTACCAAGTGTACTATAAAGGAAACTTCGTATCATGTTTTCTTACCTTTGATTAGTTAATGTCTGCAAGGATGAAAAGTATTTCTAAAACAACACAAGAGAAGCATTTGTCATTCTAAGACACAGTGCTGCTGTGTGTGTGCTTTCTTTGTTTTTTTCATCATAAAAGGTCTAAGCTTTTTCATACTCATTTTAAACTGCGAGGCCAGGAAACCAATGAAACCATCACAAATAATTTAATTTGCAACTGAGCCTATTTTGAAGTCACATTGTCAAAATTATGTCATCAAATCACTGATTTGCTGTATTTGTTGTGGAAGATCTGTCTAGCTCAGTGGCTCCTAAAGTTGTGGAACAAGTGCAAATGCTGGAACAAGTGCAAATGCTAGAACAAGAAGATGGGCTTGACTAATTTTCCGAGGGATTAATCCTTCCTTCATCTGACCGTGAAACAAAATCCTAGCTCAGAAACATTCAGTCCTTCAGAAAACAGATCTGGGTCAGTGTCTGAACTGTGTGGTTTGGCCCATCCTCAAGCAGTTTTTCAGTCTGCTGTGCTTGGCTGCTTTTTGGGGAAGGGGCTGAAAGCTCCAGAGATTCAAATGGAATGAACTGTTCCCTGTGCACTAAAGGCAGTCGTCTGCAGTAAAAACAAGTACTGAGTCTGGAACAAACCGGAGAACTGAAGTGTTTTCTTTTGCTTTGACCTTTGCAGTTTGTTTGTTATTTAAATCACATGTAGTGTTGGACCCTCAAAAATGTTGGAGACAGGCAGGTAGAAGCCCCCAGGAGTCTGCTAGCCCACATGAGTAGGAAAGCCTGGGAGTGTGTGCATCCAAACTGAGCCTTCGCTAGCTCAAGCACTCTTCCCAGCTATTTTGCTAGTTATGACCGAGAATAACACAGTGATTTACAGTGTCTTTTGAGGGTGTTTGGTGGATTGCAAAAGAAAATGAAGTCATTCCAAAAATCCAAGTTAGGAAGTATTTTACTATGTGAAGATGGAATTGCTAAAGTTTGTACTCAGAGAGCCAAATCCTGCCATGTGCCAGAAAGGAGCACAGCTGAAAGCTTGAGGAGCATCATTCACCTCTGCTTGAAAAAGTCTACTTAGAAGACAGGTAGGGAAAACAGGAATTTCAAGGCTTAATTTGCCAGGATGGCACTGCTGACAATGCAACAGCCGCTGCCTCCATGAGCTTTCACCCTGTGCTGGGCTGCATGACTGCTCACACCACATTCCCATAGCAGCCGAGTGGCTCCTGTACCAGTATCTGTACGTGTACAGACATGTGTACTTTAGGAACCACTGTGCTAGGGAGACAAGACAAGTTGCCACCCACGTGGGCCCACTGAAAAGCTAATGAGTGCTTCTACTATAAATATTATTTTATTTAATAAACCAGCTTTATGCAGCTGTCATGCACTTGTCCTTTTCAGAAGAGCATCTCTACATCTGCCCAGCCACAGATGTCCATTCCTGTACCAGTGAACGGGCTGTTGAAACTAATCTGAAAGCACCACCCCTCTCCAGTGCTGTCTGTGGCTTTCACTTGAGATTGCAGCATAGGTCTCCAAGATTTTTAAGAGTAAAGTAAACAAGTCCTTGATTTACTGTTTTATGTTGTTTTACTAAACTGGGTTATTGTAAGTATATGCACACAAAAAGACACATATGCATAAAGAAGGGAAATGGCATACTTCCATGCTAGAGAAAGACTAATTGTATGTGTTGAGCAGAAACCTGCCTATGTGTTCCAATACCTGGCAGTAACAATATGTCAGCATTCAAATAGCACTTTAAAGCCATTAACTAATCAATGCCTACAAGGCTCCAGGGGAAAGGGTGGCACAAATGAAGAACCACCAGCCTAGAGACCTGATTCAAAGTCCACTGAAGAGTAGCAATTCCACCTATTTTAATGCTGTGGAAACAAATTTTGAGACTATTCTTCTTTCCTTTGACATTGTATTTCTTGCCGTGCCAGCATTAACACAGGAAATTTCAGTGGTAGTGCTGCAGCAGCAAAGAAGGAAAAAGAGTTGAAAAAAGTGCACAGCACTGAATAATGCACAGCATTATTTTTTGCAAAAAATATTGTGCATTTCTTTAGAAAGATCTCTGCACACTGTTTACATTTAAGCAGTGGTAATATTATTAGTCATTGCAAAAGTAACTGGGTGTTCCCTTGTTCTCACTAACAATACAGCAGGGATAATTTTGGATTAAGCTACATGTTTTATAAAAAATGTACTTGATGTTTGCTGGTTCATGTCAAAAGAATTCCCAGTGTGACCCATCAAATATCACACCCCATCCTCTGGGAATTTTATTCTACTACAGCCTTTTGTTGTTGCCTTTGGATCCCTTGATGATGCTGACATGTAGCTATACAGATCGGTTGTCCTTCCAAAAATTATCCAATGCAGCTTTGAACCAAGAGCACTGATCTTAATAAAAAATATAAATAAATAACACCACAGATTGCAGATTCACATGCCCTTGTCAGAGATTTGCCTGATATTATTCATATCCTCACATAAGTACTTATTTCCAGTTTGGAAACTGTTTTTGGCAGGTTTATCTGGTTCAGCAAAAGCATAGATGTGGGGTGAGTCATGTAGTTGGTCTTGCAATATGAACTTCCTGCCATTTGCAAAGGAAGTAGATTTTTAAAATATATTTTAGAAGACCAGGGTTTATCTGTAAGTTCATTTGATGAATGGAGGGGATGGGGTTCTTTGTTTTGTTTTGCTTTGAATAGGTATGTCCGTGCAGGAGGTTTTTGGTGTAGTGTTTTACCAAAGGGAACGTTTTTGCAGGAAGTTCTGTTAATTGGGGTGGAATCCATGAGCTAAATTCACAGCAGGACTCAGCTCCCTAGTGACAGGGCTGCCTGGCCCCACGTTCGCCACTCAGGCTTTCAGTCCAATGCACGTGGACAACTAAGTGCCTAAGAATTGGGTTTCTGAGAAGTCAACATGATGAGTGGCAAATATTAAAGCTAGCCAAGAGAGACAAGATCTAAAATAGATTTTATGTTTATTTCCACATAAGGTTTTTGACTGTGAGTTCGCTCCGAGAGATGAATACCTATGGTCAGTGATTGCTTTCTCTAGTACTGCCTCCCAGTCCATAACCCACAGATAATGCAGGCATCTGAGGAACTTGGTTTCTGATACCATACTTACGCAGTTGTGTTTGAGCACAGCACTTCTGCTTACCAGGAAAAAGTCTTAACCACAGTCTACAGGGTGGTTATATACCCATTGCACAACATTTTGCTTGCAATTTCTGCTGTTGGAGCTAATGCATTTTGTAAAAATAATGAAAATTCATCAAGCCAGACGGCAAAAAGGAAGAATTTGGTTCTGCAGCTCACAGATGTCATTGTGAAGGCGGGGAGATAGTTTCATATCCCTGCTACAGTTGGAAGGGGAATTGGGACTTGCCGCATACTTCCACGCCTCCTCCAAATAGAAAAGGCTCACATTGCAATTTCTAGATTAAAACCTGTCTCTCGTGCCAAGAACTCACAAAGAGAGCCTCCATTTTCAAAGCTATCTTTTGTGCAAAGATTAAGCCAGCAGGGACTCTCTGAAACTTGCACAGGATAAGACAAAAGGGAAAAAAAACCCAACTGGGGTTTCAGTTAGGATCTAGAGCAACTCCTCTTCCCAGGATGACAGTGGTTTCATGCACATCAGGTGGTAAAGAAAAGTGCTGCCTGATTTGGTGGCAACCCGACAGGGGTTTTAAAGATCTCAGTGGTACATGTGTTTCAGACTAAAGAGATTCAGATTAATTCAGCTTGCACATTCACTACAATCGGAGTGTAATGCACTGCTGCTAATTATCTGTCCTGATGTGGTCTCAAGTTGTCTACTCAGATGTGTTCTTTGTGTTTTGCTTCTTTGTCACCTGCTTGCCACTGGGCAGAAGAAGCAGTACAGTGCCGTGCACCATGTCCCGTGAAGAGCCCTGTGCTTGCTGATGGCCCCAGCACAACATGCGTGGTGACCAGCTACTCGCCTGCCCTCTTGTTTGCCCAATGGGCTAAACAGAAAGCTATTTGGGGCTGCTGGGAGATCAAAGAATTGGTTTTATGGGTACCTGATAGCCCCTTGCATGAGTTTATTTAGTCCTGCTGGAGGAATATTGCACTCTTCAGACCTGTCCACCTGTTAAACACACATGTACACACCTGTATGTACAATCGTAGAAAGCTTGTTTCTTTAGGGATCTACACTAAACATACAGATAAACACAGTAAGTTCCCTTACAGATGTAGCTTTGCCGAGCTGGCATGAGTTATTATTCTTTTTTTATTCATGTTGATTCTTTTCATGGTCAACTATGAGCAGGCAAGGAAGTAGAGAGACCTGTTTTAACTGTGAACTAAAAGCAGTGCCGTAACCCTACACAGCAGTCAGAGGTAGGAGAAATGAAATGCTGCAAAGTTGTAAATGAGGGGGGATTTTTCTCAACTCTCTCAGAGGTAAGTGTCCTTCTCCATCCCATTCCCAACAAGAAAATTTGCGTTTATCAGAAAGGGTTTACTCTGGCCAAAGGAAACCGGTTAGAAAGTACTACCTTCAGCATTAACAACTACCCTTTGCCATTTCTCCTTCTTGAAGTAGCATCTTTACTTTTCTTCCCAAAATGACCTACAACAAGACAAGCTACACAGGTCACTAATTCAATTTCTGAAGCATTGGATGGGTAGAGAATTTAACAGACCCCAACTGATGCCCACAGTTGGTCATGTACAACTTCCTGCAGCTGTAATCCTCCCCCAGTCTGCCTAGCCAACACCTTGGGGTGCCAGGACTCTCCATCCCCATTCACTGAGCGGGGAGAATTTGACCATTACTTGCAACTGCTGTCCTTTGCTGCAAATTCAATGCAAAGTTCAAAGATGTACTTTTAAGTTGTAAATGTCTTTTCATAAAAGCTGCTTTCACATACTAGGAAATGGGGATTCTATATACTTGAGCATTAAGAGGAAAGCCCTGCACACATCCACCCTAGAGGCACAGCATTAGGGATGTTCAAACTGAATTCATTTGGGGGCTGCACAGGCAACATGCGGCAAGCTGGGAGACTTCAAGTCATTTATGTAAAACAGACTTTGCAGAGGTGTGTGACCAGGGAGGTGCTGGTCACGCATGCTCTGATGACTTGTGTGTGCTCTGATAAGTTAGGCCATTTGGAGCAAGAGATCACAGGACTTGGAAGGCACCAGAAAACCTCCTGATTCCAAACGCTTTGGTGCAGGTCACATCAGCCGACATGCCTGTAACTCTTGTACTGATCAGGACAGAAGGCACCAAATGCAATCTGATGTCTTTTTGATACTCTGTGGTCATTATTTGGCTGATTAAAATTGCTCCAAAACTGAAGTACAAGTGCTCCCCTCTCTCCCTTTAGTCCCCATCTTTAGTTATTACATTTTTAAAGAAGTTTCTCTACTAGCTAGAAATCTGGAAAGTACTTCCCTCCCCCTCACTTCTTCCTCCCACTCAGTCTGGCCGAGGCGTTGCTATACACACAAATACATAGGCACAAATACATGTGTGTGTACCAGAATCCTTCCCACTCCCTTTTTCACAGCCTCCTTGAAGGAGCATCCAACTTATATCTCAGCTGAACTTTTGAACCCACCAGGGCTGAGATGGCTTGAATTCAAGCAAAACAGGCTGGCTGGTGCCTATCAGTTTGAGGAGCACCTAAGCAAGTACAAGTCAAAACTCTGTCTTCACTTATGTCTGATAAGGAAGAGCTGGTAAAAGGCCTGATCATTGTCTAACCTTCCTAATGTAGTAATGACATGTGCCCTCTGCTTGAAAATGCACTTAAAAGTGTATGTCCTTTTGCCCTGAGCACACATTTACATAGCAATAACACAACCAAACAATTAACTAAAAAAAAGTCTGGTTCTGCAAGACCCTAAATGACATGTATCACTTGCGATCAGTTAGATGGCTACAGCTGTTTTCTAAAGTTTTTGGTTATAAATGCTGCTCTTACAGCTTTGAACCCACAGTCAAGGAAGCACAAAGTAATTCTGCTGGTTGGCACCATGTACTCAGAGCTGACTGCACCAACAAACCTGGGACCACCTGGGACCACATTCATGGTCTTGAGCTCCTGGGCGTAAAATACAAACAACTATGAAACAAATACCTCAGGTTTCTCCCCTGCCCTGTGTTTAGGCAGAGAAGATGGAGGTTGGTTCACTTCTTACAGAAGTTTTAAAGAAGAGGGTGCTACAGATGAGAGAGGACACAAACAGCAATTTTTTATTGCAGTCTGGTTAAGGGGTTGCTTTAGGCATCATTTGACAAAGACCGGGTGTGTAGCCCTAGGACGAAGTAATGGAGGGAGCAGGGGCAGGAGAAGAGAGCAATAGGTAAGCTGATTGCAGCTCTTGCAGCAAAACTGGATGTGCTCTTTTTGCCAGCCATTTCAAAACAGTTGCTCAGAATCAAATAGCCAGCACTAAATCAGCAATTCATTCATTTAATAGCTTTAAAGGCTGTTCCCTATTAAAGAAGACATGGTAAATCTGTTTCAGATTAGCAAATCAAATGAGTTACAAAAAAATCCCATTTTGGTGTTAAGTTTTGGCTTGTATGAGCTGCATCTCAAACAGATGCTGTGTCCATACTGCTAAATATAAAAGGGCCAAAACCCAGTCTCTAGCCCCAACACTAAGTGGTGTGGCCTGGCTGAGGCTTCATGTCTTAGGACCATCCCTCTGCAGCAAACTGACCCCATACACATTGTATGGCACTTGGCCCTGGCTCTCTTCTGTGCTACAAGTGGTGTCCCCACGGTCCTAAGACATCATCATTATTTTTATAATGTGTTTTTGAGTTCAAAGGCTCTGAAATAATCTGAGGGCGGTGTTGCAACCCATGAGAGTGACGTTTTTATGGCACGAAGCTGAAGGGATGTGTTGTATACCCCAGGGTATGCATGGGGTCGTATGAGCCTGCAGGAGGATGCAGAGCCCGATGGGACAGCCTTGGGGGACTGTGTAGGCTGTAACATGGTCTCCTCCATACTGCCTGGTGACAGCTCCTGGGAAGAGGCCAGACCAGAGCCAGGGAGCAAAATAGCAATTAAGTGTGTGGGCAGTCAAGGGTCGGGGTGTCAAGCTCACGCCCTGTTCCCTTTTTGCCTACACATATCCAGAGGATCTGAGCAGGCTCCTCTGTAGGTTTTATTATCACATCCATCCAACTGGAGTTAGACACTGAACAGAGGACAGCATCTGCAAACATCTCAAGCCCTGAGTGCTCCTCAAAAACTTTTCACTAATGAGGAATTGCAGCAGGTGAATCACCACCTCCGCTGGCAGCCTCTGGGTAGGTGCAAAACATTGGGAAATTTCAGCAGCATTTCAGCTTCTATCTGCCTGAAATTGGGTGCCAAAAGGAAGACAGTAGCCTTATTTCTCACAGCAGCTGAAATTTTTGGTGTGTTAAACAGCATTCGGTTAACTCAAGAGCAACTCTGAAAGTTTTTTTAACAAATATACAGACACTCCCATAAAGAAAGCATGAGTATTGTATTTTTATCAGAAAGAAAAAGCAAAAGGAGAATGAAGGAGTTCTCAAGATACCACAGAATAGAGTAGGGAGAGAACAACTGCAGTCCAAATCATACCACCGTGAAAGCTTTCTTCAGCCTAAGGTGAAAAGAAGGAGAGAGGCTCTTTGCTGTAGGAATCATCCAGCTAGTGAAACCAGCAGAGATGAGTGACTGCCAGGTTGATGTCTATCATCTGCAAAACATCATGTCAATTAGTGGAGGTTCCTGATAATTGGAAAAGGGCTGCTGATGAAAAGACTGGCTATGTGAATGAAGAGAGAGTGGTGAATATAATATACGTTGTCTCTGGTAACATTTTTGACACCATCACCCACAGTATTCTTATTTTCAAGTTGAGAAAGTATGGGATGCATGAGTGTGGCTTGAAAAATGGCTCTACTGCCAGGGTTAAAGTGTGACTTAATATCCAGCTGAAGGCCAGTAACAAGTGGAGTGCCACAGTGGTCCAGTATTGTTCAATGTCTTCATCAATGATTTGGATGATGAGACCAGGGGAGTGCACCCTGCAGCAAATTCAAGATGATGCTCAGTGAGGGAAAGTGATTGATATACCAAGTGGCAAAGGTTTAACCCAGAAGGACTTTGAGAAACATGAGAATTGTGCCAACAAGAACTTCCTGAAATTCAGCGGGGAGAAGTGCAGAGTTCCGTGCCTGGGGTGGAATAACCCCATGCATCAGCACAGGTTGGGAACTGAACAGCCTAGACTAGATGAAAGGGAATCTGGGGCTTGTGGTCAATGCCAGAATGAGTAAGAGGCAATAGTCTGCTCTCATTACAGGTAGTGCAAATTGCACATTGAGTTACATCAGGAGAACCGTGCCCAGCAGATCTAGGGAAATTACTACCTCCTTTACTCATCCCTGGTAAGACCAGTTTTGGACCTACCAGGATGTCAAGAACCTTAAAAAGCTCAGCAAAGAGCTGCAAAGATAGTTAGGGGGGTTGGGCACATGACCTTCAAGGAGAAGGTAAGGGAGCTGGGCTTGTTTAGTCTTGGCAAGAGGAGACTCAGGGGTGGTCTAATAGCAGCCTACACCTATTTGAAAGGAAACTGGAGAGAAGATGAAGCCTAACCCTTTTCAGTAGTGGCAGAGAATATGATGGGGCAACAGCTACAAGTTGTGGCTTGGGAGGTTGAGATTAGATGGAAGTTTAAGACACTAACATAAAGCTAAGGAAACAAAAATAAGTTCTGCTCAGTGGAAATAGCAGGCCCAAAGGAAAGCCAACATAAGAAGGCATAGGGTAGATCACAGCAATGTTGGGATTACCACCATAAAACAGAGTGAACAGTGAAGGGTGCCAAGGCTGCTTAAAAAGTTGAGCTCTGGAGGCTTCATCTAACTAGCCAAAATAACCAGTTGCTGGTCTGAAATGCTACAGTGCAGCATGTCCCCTGGATATGGGATGCAGGCTTAGAGTTTTAAAAACCCGAGGCAGAAATTAAAGAGGCATAAGGTCTGAGTTACTATAGTATTTCAGTTAGCAGTAAATGGAGTTATCCCATGCCCAAAGGGCAGATGGACTTAGTGCTTTTCTAAAAAAGGATCAAAGATATATCTTGCAAGAACAAACAGAGTTTTGGTAGTAAGAGAGAGGAATGATCTAGGTTTAGCTCTGGGTGTGGAAAATTCCAGGATTATGTCTACAGGAGACTAGTACATACAACATTTAATGTCATTGCTAGACTGAACAATCTAGACCCTACCAAAAAAATTCAGAGAATAATTTTCAGAATTAAAAATCAAAGGCAATTTTGGAAGAACAATGGTCATTGCTGACCCATGTCTTAATGCTCAGAACAAGTATCTAATAGAGCAAACACCTGAGGTTTAATGTGAGCAGATCAACCTCACTTAAAACCTGCAAACATCGTATTTTGTTTTGAACAAATAGATGATCAACACTGGCAGAGGTACAGCTAAGTGTGGGCTTTAGATCAGAAAACATTGATTAAGGTTATTGGTTGGGGGTGGCTGCACAGCCTGTTTCCAGCTCCAGTTGTCACTGGAAAGGGAAGAGCTCACTGGTGAATAGAACTTGATTCAGAGGTACCAGACTGGGGAGCACCAGTTGGAGCAGGAGGGAATTCAGGTGAATATGCTGAGGACAAGGACATCACAACCGCTGAAGACTCTCAGAGCTGTCTTGGGGGTATCCAATGAACAGAGATAGCAAAAAGTCCTAAGGCTTGCTGCTTTTACGAAAAGTACAGGCCAAACAGAGTAAGAAGGAACAACTGAAACCACTGTTAACAGTAGCTGGAAAAAATGCATCTTAAACACCTAGTTGTGTTTATTAGCTAGGATGCATAAGTCCTTCTAGTTTCTATCCTAAGATAGCATTGGTAGAAGATACAGTACTCAGACATACCATTCCTCTTTACTACATAGCGTGCTACATAGCTGGTAATGCCCAGCAGTGGTCACAGCTCTGTGGGCATGAGCTCCACAGTTTGTAGTGAAATACATGTGCACACATGCTGCTGCTGCTTCCCGTATCCTCAGTCCAGTGGGCTGATCACCAATGGCATCAAATTGAAAAAGCAGCTTTTCAGAAAGGCTGGGCAGCAAGGTTGTATTTAGCCCTGTTGACTGTTCAGAACCTCACTGAACTCTGTAAGTGTCTGCCAGCAGAACTGAGGATTTAATTTAGCTTTTCATCACCCAGCACTGAGATACAACATCTATGGATGCAAGGCCACAGGTGTTTAATAGCGTGTAGCAAAGCTTTAGAAATGTGGTTAGTTATTATTCATTAGCATTGGTATTACATTTCTGGGTAGAGCTAAGGTTAGGAACCCTGCTTTGCTACTGTTTACTAAAAATGAATCTCGAGAGACAGTTTGTGGCAAAAATGCTCATTATTGAAATGGTGAGGACATTCCCTATAATCTTCTAGATAGGGGACCAAGGCCAGAGTTTAAGTCTTGAATACTTCAAGGTTATTAGTAATTACAAGTATTGGAGCTAGCACAAATGTTAGTATTGTGGGATGAGCAGATTTTGAGTGCATGAAGATACACTTTGTAGAAAGACCTGAATGTAGTAATCTACCTACGCATGGTCTGTGGTACCGGGCAGCCTTGCAAAAAGGGAGAATCTAACCACCAGAAAACAGCGCCCTGTATCGTGGAGCTTTCACTGGATTGCCTCACCTTTGGTGATGAACACATCTGAGCCACGAGATCAGAGATTTGAGCAGGATGATTAATACCGACTTCACCCCGGGAGAATAGTATGAACATACTGAAACAAAACATTTTGAGCTCTGAGGCCCCATATCTGAAAAGACTGCCTGTACAACACTTTGTGTCCCTTCGGCTCAGAAAGACCCTGAGCAAACTGATAAGGGATGACATGAAGAACATTTGTTACTGAATGTAAGATTTCCTGTTTAGCGTGCTTTCCCTGCTGGAATGCATTTATTGCTTTGTTTATCCCATACATTGTAGGCTATTTTCATCTCAGAAGCAGCTCTTTAAAAATTATAAGAATTTAAAAGAGGACAAAAATGTGTTGCAGTTTTTATGGTCAATTTTCAAACATGGTATCTCAAGCCATATTTGGACAGAAATTCAAAGCCATCTTGTTAGAAACTTAAATAAGTCCTGAAAAAAATTCTTAACTCGGAAAGGAAGCCTTGACCATAACTAGTTAACACATTGTGAAAAGCATAAAACTTTGTCTGCAGCAGTATTTAAAACTGTGAATTACTGTAAATTGGGGAACATGCCTTAAAAAAAGTATTATGTAACATGGACAACCTTTAACTAGTTTCTTTGTCTACAAAACCATTGGCATATATGATTCTTCCTACTGGGTTATCACTGTCATTAGTTCCAAGACACAAAAGCCCACAGGAGCCAAATTTAATCTCATGTTCTATCTGTGGCATTTGATGCAGGCTGGGAGAAGGGACAGATCTTGCCCCCCCGGGCGGCTGTGGAGCTGTTTTACAGCAGTTTATTTTCAATGGTGAAAGGAGTTTTTCTAGGTCCTTTCTGTCTGTCACTATTAGAAACTCAAAACAAAGGCTGAAAGCAGGCTTGAGCTGCCCGAGACCCGTTATTTATTGACCTTTCATCAAGTCAGTGTTTTTAGCTTAACCCCAGTCTTGGTCAAGCCGAAAGCTCCAGATGCAGACGTGAAAGCCAGACCTCAGCCCTTCCTTCTGTGGGTGTGATGATTTTCCAGGAAGGGTCCCAAGGACTCCTGGGCTACCTGCGGGAGGCCCACCCAATTCTGATCTACCACCTCTTTGTAAGCTCAGGCAAGAGCTCGAGTAATGACAAGCTTGTGTGCTAACTGATCGGGTGATGGAGGAATCTGGTGGATTCTACCCCCAAAAGACAAGATTTGTAAACTTGGCCGCTGGAAAGCAGCCCCACGGTGAAGTTAAATCCTTCAGGGCTTTTTCTAGATGAGAGAATCCACATCCTTGGCTTGGACTCTCCTTCACGCAAATTTGCAAGAGCAGCTTATCAGAATTGCTGGTCTAGGGAAGGTGCTGCAGAAAATGGATCCTCACCTACATCCAAGTGGCTTCAAAGGAGTGTCTGGCTGTTGGGGACCAGCCACTGTCAGTGTTGCAGAATACTGCCTGGATGATCAGACAGAGCCAGCAGCACACTAAAAGCCCAAGGGGGAAAAAAACCCAAACAACGTGGCTCATGATAACTGCTGGTACCAAAAGTGTCCTGGGTTCAGCAGCTGCTAGTGCCTCTTCATAGAAGTTTGTCAAAACAGAACTTTCTTCACTAAAAGTGCAAGTGCCCTTTTTTTTCCAGCAGCTGCAGTGTACTGAACTACACATTTTTAAAGCTACATCGTTGCGTGCCCATTGCCAACATCCAGCAGCGATGTACTCAAGAGTTTTCCTGGCGAAGTATCAAACCTCCCTGGAATAATCTTAAGGGGCCTCAGTAAGTATGTTCCCTGGTACTGCAGAAACGCTGAGACAGGGCACAGAGGTGTGATACTGAGTCTGCAGATCTGGTAAATATTTAAGGTTAGGATTAGCCACTATTTTAAAACACCTTTTTCTGATAAACATTTGCTCATGCTGTGACACCCAAAGTCCTTCATGCAGTTAAATAACAATAATGACTCATTGTTGTCACTGATATGTGTTTCTGTTTAAATACTTAAACTTAAATCAGTTCCTTAATATAGGAGGTTTGCTTATAAAAGTGGAAAAAGAATGACATATCTATCCCAGCCTGAATGATTGACCAAAGATTTGAGGTGCTTACAGTTAGGAGGAAAACCTGAATATCGTATCAGGTACTTTGTTCAATCCTTTTTTATTTTGGATGGGGACAGATCCCTGTTGTCCTGATCATAAGAGGGAGGGATGTAGTAGAAGGAAGAAAAAAAAAAAACAAAGGGTGGGAAGGATCTGGTAGCTGACGTAAAAGTCAACTTCATGTTCTTCAGACTATTTCTCACTTAAAGGATAAACACAAGGGATAGCTGCTGTTTTTGAGAAAGTTTAGCTGCATGTAAGATGGTTTTAAGTCTAGGAAACTCCACTGAGGAAGCAGGTAGCCCAGATGACAAGGGCTTTGGGCTCAAGATGCGCATGTATGGCTGTACAAAGTAGACACAAACCGAGTAACTCTGGAAGCTGAACATGTCTTTTTCTGTTTATTTCTTTGTGCTCAATCTACTGATGGTGAAAATATTTGGAGAAGAAAAATGGCATAAACATCACAGGAGCACGTGGAGATGTCCTGGAAAACGGGATGTGACCCTGCAAGAGACTGGGAGAAAGGTTTTCAGCCGGCTTTCTCTAGAAAGAGGATTAGAGAAGCTCAGGCAGTTTCTTGTATTTGTAACCATTTAAACAGCACAAGACTTCAAAAAAGATGTATCTAAAGCACTGCAGTGCTGCATAAAAAGGGATTAAAAGAAGATACTAGATGAAGATACTACTGAAAGTACTGACTTACTGTATACATTTGAAAAAACAGGCTACTAGCCTCAAGGCTTTGAGTAGGAATCAAGGCTTTACTCTGTTGACAGGAAACCAGAGTTGGAAAGAAATTCACAGCATTTTCCAAATATTACTTTTTTTCCCCTTAAAGTGAGAAGGCTGCCAAGCAGCTTCTAGTGGAAAGAACAGAACCTGTATTTTCATATCAAATTATAGAAAATTAGAGTTGAAGGGGACTCAAAATGGGAATCTGTCTGCCTCTTTGGAAAAAGGATCAAGTAAATGTAGCCATCCCTTATGAAGTTTTTTTTAACCTGTTTTAAAATCCTCCAGCAACAGAGTTTGGGGGTTCTTTAGGTAATGTCTTCTGAGATGCATTACTTTAAGAAATTATTTTCTATTTTTTCTTCCTGTTAGTTCTTTCATATCATAGACTAAGGGCACTTAGAGAACAAATTTTCCTTCTAATATGTAACACTTGATAATATTTCCATGTACAGGAAGGCTAACAGTTTTGGGGCTTTCCTTCTCTGTGTGTTTCTATGGCATTTCTACTGATTGTCTTCCCCTTTCAGCATTTTGAAAGGCAAAACAAACTTTATTTTTAAAACATTTCCTCATAAATCTTGTGTCCTACAGTGCTTGCCAGGTTCATCGTTCTTCACTCAAGTCTCTGTTTTCTTTACATCTCTTTTTATGTGCAGTATCTGACGCTGGTACTGAAATCTGGAAGTCAGAGGTGCTGAAGGGTCTCTCTATAGATTTGTCACTCAAAGGGGGCTAAATGAATGGCAAAGTTTACCTCCTGTGTTTGACTTACAGTAGTCCTGCTAATATGTCCCAGGGTGACATTTGCTTAGTTGACCGAGTATACTTTTTCATATTCAGTTTGTAGATCCTATGCTGTGCTATTGCTGCCTTGTGAGCTTCTCTTCTTTTCCTATTTGATCTATGATTTCTCATTTCTACATTTTAAATAAATTAATTAATTTAGGCCATTTCTTCTGTTTCATGAGGTCATTTTGGATGTTGAACGTGCCTGCACAGGTTGGTGCCAGTTGCTCAGGTAAATTGGAATTCTGTTTTGCAGTGATATAAATCACAAACTGAAAGGGGCTGTTTGATGTGCCATCCCTGTTGGGTAGCAATTATTGTGCTCTGCTCTGAGTCATACCACTGAATTTTGTGGTTACTTTATAGTAGTTTTGTATAGACCATATATCCCTGCTTTCCTTATGACAATGTTATAGTGAAGTCTTACCCAAAGTTTTATTAAAAATGCAATAAATTATGTCAGTTGCTTCCCTGTCATCAGCTGGATGAGTGTGGTGGATTGACTTTGGCTGGCTGCCAGGTGCCCACCAAGCTGCTCTTTCACTCCCCCTTCTTAGCAGGACAGGGGAGAAAATGAGATGAAAAGCATGTGGGTTGAGATAAGAACAGGGAGATCACTCACCAATTACCGTCATGGGCAAAACGGACTCGACTTGGGCAAGATTAATTTAATTTGTTGCCAATTAGTAACAGAGCAGGACAGTGAGAAATAAAAGCAAAACTAAAACCACCTTCCCCCCATCCTCCTTTCTTCCCAGGTTCAACTTCACTCCTGACTCCTCTACCTCCTCCCCCTCGGGCAGCGCAGAGGAATGAGGGTTGCAGTCAGTTCACACATTGTCTCTGCCACTCCTTCCTCCTTACACTCTTCTGCTCCTGTGTGGGGTCCCAGCCACAGGACACAGTCCTTTATTAACTGCTCCAGCATGGGTCCTTTCCACGGGGTGCAGTCCTTCAGGAACAGACTGCTCCAGCGTGGGTCCCCCATCGGCCACAGGTCCTGCCAGAAAACCTGCTCCTGTGTGGGCTCCTCTCTGTGGGCTACAGCTCCTATCAGGAGCTTGCTCCAGTGTTGGCTCTTCATGGGCTGCAGCTTCCTTCAGGGCACATCCACCTGCCCAGGCATGGGGTCCTCCGTGAGCTGCAGGACAACCTGCATCTCCACAGGCTGCAGGGGAATCTCTGCTCCGGCACCTGGAGCACCTCCTCCCCCTCCTTCTTCACTGACCTTGGTGTCTGCAGAGTTGTTTCTCTCACATGTTCTCACTCTCCTCTTCGAACTGCTGTTGCACAGCGGTTTTTTCCCCTTCTTAAATATGTTATCACAAAGGTGCTAGCACCCTCGCTGATGGGCTCAGCTTTGGCCAGTGGCAGGTCCATCTTGGAGCCGGCTGGCCCTGGCTCTGTCTGACATGGAGGGCAGCTTCTGGCATCTTCTCACAAAAGCCACTCCTGCAACCCCCCTGCTACCAAAACCTTGCCACATGAACCCTGTACAATGAGTTACCATCTCAGAGAAGAAACTAAATTCCCTTAACAAGCTTTACTCCTGACAAAACCCTGCTGGCCATTTCTTAGCACCTTATTATCTTCCAAGTGCTCACAGGCCATTTCATAATTTGTTCCAGTAGCTTTCCACATTCAGCCGAATACCTTGGATTTTTTCCTCTTCTTTGCTTCCACCTCCTTAAAGGCAGATAGGACACTCACCCTCCCTAAGTTCTCAGGGCTCACCTCACTGCAGTCAACTTTTAAAGGTTCCCTCTTTTAAGGATTTTTCTAGCAAAAGCAACTAAACAAGAGCACACTTGGTGACATGCTTGCTGGTTCCCATTGCACACCTCTGTGTTCCTCTTTCTTCCTAAGGTTTTTATTTGGCTGGTGTTTATGAGTTGTCTCTTTCTTCAATCTAGATGATGCCTATTCCACATTTGAATTCTGCACAAGGATCCAGGGTTTTTGGCACACTCTTGATTGACTTTTGATAACACAGCTCCTGCTTTAACAATCTGCCATTTGTCATATCCATGCAGTTAGCAACAAAAGGTTTCTGTGAAGTCTTTAATGCCAGACACAATCCCAGCAATCAGGGCTGGTAGACAAAGGAGACTATGCAGCATATGACGTAGGAAGAAGCCAGAGAAAAAACAGAAGAAAAATGTGGGGTTGTTGTCTAGGTTCTGTATAAATACAGCTGGATGTTATATTATCTTTAGAAGTGGAGGATTTCCCTTTGGTAATAGAAAGCAGAAATCTAATGAGTATGAATATTCCACTTAATAAAACAAAAATTGCAAAGATCTTTTGTTTTACTCTCCATAAATATGTTTGGTTTTTAAAAAAACAGCAATACCCTAGAATAGTTCTGTGTAAAAAGAATCAATTGTAATAAACCTGTTGATTAGAAATAATTTTTGTAAATTTGCAGAAACATTTGTAATAACAGTGACACTTCTTCCTACAGCACTGTTGCTTTACAGAGCAGAATAAAACTACATTGCAGCCCAGATTCATCTGCTATCATTCTTCATACGTGTTAGCTTAGAAAAGTTTCATAAAGACCATATAATGAAGCTTCATTTATAGACAGGTTTTTTGTTTGGTTGGGGTTTTTATTTGGGAGGGATGGGGGTGTTTGGTACGTATTGCTGTCTCAATCTGGAAAGTAATCATCAGAGGTTCTCCAAAGGGTATCATAAAAAAGTGGAAATTCAGCGTGTTTTGAGTTGATCTGAAGAAGCCTTTTAAGGTTGCAGCATGCCTAATAAGTGTGGTACTGATTTGCAAGTAACGGAAAATAAAATCCTCAAATCAAAGCTAAGGTGAAGAGAAAGGTCTTCACATTTAAATTCTTAAAAACAGAGTGCCAGTGAAGTGTGGAAGCTCTTAGCATAAAACATTGTTTCAGGGGAATTAGCAGTGTAAATAGTGCCCAGTACATACCAGCATTTTGTGTTTGTATCACTAAATCGTGCAACCAAGGAAGGATTCAGCAACTAATGGCCACTTATACTGTCCAAGAAAAAGCAAAATCCCCTTTAGGATGGTATTATTCCTTAATCAAGTCTTGTTTAAATTAATTCTCTTCCCAAAGGGAAAAGATTTGGGTGACCTTTTCAGGACATCATATTAAAATGTGCTTTGTTTATTGAGCACTTTCGAAACAGCTTGGACCAAAATGCATTTTTGCTTAATAAAATGTCTCTGGACCGGTTCCATTACCCTCCCACTCGCTGAAGCCCACAGGACTAAATGGGTATAACAAAAAGAAGAATTTGGCCATTGACCTGCAAGTCCAGTGACTCATACTGGGTCACATAAAACTGTATCTCTGTTAAGAGACTGTAACAGAGGGCTGCTGCTAACGTTGAGCTTCCCTGCTACCACACAGTGTGAGGGAGGCTTCAGGGGAAGGGACCTTTCCAGCGGATTCACAGAATCACAGAATCGCAGATAATGGTGGAGGCTGGAAGGGACCTCTGGACGTCATCTGGTCCAACCCCCCTGCTCAAGCAGGGCCACCTAGAGCCAGTTGCCCAGGACCATGTCTAGGTGGTTTTTTGATATCTCTAAGGAGGGAGACTCCACAGTGTCCCTGGGCAACCTGTGCCAGTGCTCAGTCACCCTCACAGTAAAAAAGTGTTTCATGATGTTCAGTTGAATTCTCCTGTCTTTCAGTTTGTGCCCATTGCCTCTGGTCCTGTCAGATTCACCGCAGAGCTGAAGGGAGGATGAGAAGTTTAGTGTCTTCGAGACAAGAAAGGCCATGTTCTATTGCCGTCTGACTTCTCTTCCAAGCCCAATATTCAGACTTCATACTTCTAGATTTTTCCCTATGGCAGAGTCCTTGCTTATGGGGCTGGAGAGCCTGTGGGAGTTTTTGTCAGAGGGTCTCCAGTCCCATCAAGCTGGCTTGGCGTGGAGCTCGCTGGTTGTTCAGATCCCTATCTTTGCAGGTGCTCTCCACAATGCAGAGACGTACAGGAAAATCCCCACCTGGGCACTCGCGCCAGGGTCCCTCTGTGAGGTTGCATCTCTGAGCCTGCTCTTCCCACGCAAGCCTGACCGTATGCTCCAGCAGACGAGCTATTCTGCTATGGGCAGGGAGGAAGGGGAGGGATGTCTATATCCATATATTTGCCTGCCCAGGTTTTTGTACCATTCTCATCTCTGTGTTTCCTTTTCAGATCCTCTCACCTGGGATGTGTGGAAGCACAGTCCTTTTCCATTCACAGGAGCAGAGAATACCATATGGCCCCATGCATTTTATTTTAGGATATGAGGGTTACATTACATATGAGGATTACCTAATCCAACACATCAGCCAGCCAAATTGTCCAACCATGTTACCGGAGGGTTTTCTTTTTTTGCTCAACCAGGGAGCTAAATGCTCTCTCTGCCTGGAAGAATTATCAAGAAATATTTTTTCAGAGAAAATGTTTTGGAAGCATCGTCCCAAGTGGGGATTAGGCTTGTTTTAGTGAGGGTAATCTGGAATTGGAAAGCTGCACACACATCCGAGAGTGCCTGGTGACATGTAGAAGCGTAAAGGTGAGACTGACTCATAAAAGTGCACTCGTGGCCGTTTTACAACAGTAATTCACAATGTATCTGATTCAAAACAAAGCAGGATTTACTTGCCCTCGGGGATCACTGTGCACATACAGAGGAAACAAAGGGCTTACATCTTTCAACACAAAATATTTCAGTATAAATAGCTCTCACAGGAACACAGCTAATCTCTAAGGCCTTCTGTCAACCAACTGCAGAAGGAGGAAAGGAAAAGCTTTTGGTGAAGGGCATCTTCAACATGCAGGGTGGGATTTTTTGTAGCCTAAAAGTCCCATGCCTGGTGCTTGGTTTCTGCAGCTAAAAAACATGAGGGGTGATTACTTTAAGTAGGAGAGTCTCTTTCAAAAACAAAGGACTATATCTTCTCTGTCCCTGAGAGACAGGACTGTAGAATAGGCTCTGCACAGCGAGATCTCCCACCGGTGCTTTGGGGTTATGTCTACCCTGTTAAATGAAAAACATCCAGGGAAGAAACTGAGGCAATGACCCCCTGACTGCCCACACTGCAAAACCATTTCTTCTCTGCCAGGATTTGTTTTGGAGAAATCCAACCAGCTCTGCTCAAGACAAAACCCCAACATGGTGTGGGTGACACCTCCCCAGGTAGCCTTCCCCCCTGGCAGTGAGGGTGAGACTGAACCAGATGCCTTGCATTGCATTTAGCATCATCCTTGCTGTCTTTGAACCCCCAGGCTCTTGTACTTTCCCCTGAGGATGTGCCCTCAGCTTCATATTATAAAATCACCACCCTAGTGGACCTTGTGATAGGAGCCAAGGATCACTTCCTAGAGTGGACAAGTGTTTAGAGGTGTAAATACAACCCCACGGGGTGACGTGGCTGGTTGCCTGATGCCCACTGTGGATTTTAAGGGCAGAAATACAAATTCTATCAACTAGCTTGTCCATCTAGTATCAGCCACAGAAGGTTGTCTAAGAGATGCAAGGAAAAAGGTTGTCTAAAAGTCAAGCAAGGGCAGGCAGGTACTGTGGGCTTTGTGTGCACCTTTGAGGTGCACAGCCTTGTAAGAACAGCCTGGAATTTCCATTCAAACATAAATTCAAAATTATGGAAAGCATCTAAGCACAAATTTGGGAATTAACCTCATAAAGGCCTTCCTTATGTGCTAGGTTAACAAGGTCTACAAATCTGGTACTAGCTCCTCAGGTTCTTCAAGCCAGGTGACCACAAAACCTCAGAGGACTGACCTTCTGATTTCCAAATGTTTGTGAGAAAATTAATGGAAATCAGGGTCAGAATTCCAAAGGCGCAGGGGAGAAGATAGAACAGACTAGATTTTTTTTTTTTTTGCTTATTTGCTAGATCCACATGCAGAACGTGTTTTTCTCAGCTTTGCTTCAAGACAGTTTACTTGGCAACATATTAGCCTGGGAAGGAAGAGCAGCTGACAGAGGGTTTGAAAATACCCTTTCCCATGGATACCTTAGGTGGTGGTGTAGTTACTGAGTAGGTAAGTAGTGCAATGGCATTGTGGCCCAGAGGCCTCAACATTTGTTGTTGTAAAGACAAGGTGGGGGACACAACTGGCAATCAGGTGGGTTGGTGGTCTCAGTGCTTTCCCTCCACCGGGACTGTCACTGCTCCATGCAATGCAAGGGAGCCAAGCCCATTCCTGAGGTGGGCAGCAAATGGAAGGAGGTGTTCTCGTTCAGCTCCTGTAGCAATCCAGCAGTGTGACTGATGTGGTGACGGCTGCAAGCAAGCCGAATTGCTCGGGAGAGTTATGAAATTGTGAAAGAGTTTCTGCCAGCTTAGTTTGTCTCTTTTTGATATGCATACACCCTGCTGCCGCAAAGATGATAAGGAACAGGTTTCTTCATTCAGCCACACTGGGAAGAGGTTGGCCTCCCTTCTGCTGGGCTCTCTGCGAAGGAGCCAGTCCTCCCTGACAATGGTTAACTGCTGGGAGAGGTGGTGGGCAGGGATGCCTACACATAAGGAAAGGCCAGCAGTGGCTCGTTAGCCTGTACAATATTTCAGCTGCATAGGGACAAAGACTGCTCTATGCACAGCAGAAATATTGTGGAAAGTAACTGACTGTAATCACCAGCTGAGATATGCTCTACTTTTAGTTGAATCCCAATGTTTTCCCCATCAAAAACATAATGCTCATGGCAGGACTCCACGTTCAACTCCAGTGTTGAATACAAGGCAGTAAAAGCACATTTCATCATGCAGTGAGAGGTGACCCTGCAACAAAACACACCGCTCTCAGAGGACCTGTGGCAAGACATTGGCCAAACCTCAGGAATGCCAAGCCCTAGGCTTTACATACACAGTCTTCACAATGAAATCCATATATAAGATTCCCTAAACAGTGCATAAACATGATCTAAACATGCAGAACAAGGACTGTCTACCCAATAGGAAACATGAGGTGCATGGGTTTGCTGCACTGCTGTCCTACTCTGGATTTATACGCCTGAAGCAGAAGAGAAATGGAGTTATCACTATCAGCTGGGAATGAAAAGCCTCCTCCTGAGAGCCAGATGACTGCTTTGTATGGGCTGTCCTTCTGGACCCAGGCATCTTCTGCTCTCGGCTGTACCATGACCCAGCTTCAAGAGGAGTACTGGAGCAGTGGCCCATTCAAAAGTGTCTGTCACTTATTTTAGGGTACTTTCCAGACAGGTAAGGAATGTGCTATACAAAAGGTGTTCCCATATAAAAGGTGCCTGCCATTATCCATGATATATCAGTGCTGCTGATGCAAGCAAGAATTGTGCAGAAGAGTTATGAAACTGTAGAAGACAGTTTCTGCCTGCGTATCCCATCTTTCTTTCAACTTTGTCCCAAGCTGAAATTGGGGTGTCCCTCTACCTACCTAGTATCTAGATCCCAGGAGTCTCTCTCCCCTTGCTGTGGCAATTATCAAGGCTCACGGTTCACAACTTGGTGCGCTAGGCTCTAGGGAGCTAGGGTGGTTGAGTGAAGTGAGGGAATATAGGGTTTCTAGGCTTTGGCTGGTGGTTTTACATCTTTTTGAGATCTTGCTGGACTCTGCTGTCCCCACCTTCCTTTCCCTGCTATCCTGGCTGTCAGTGACTGCCAACCACCCTACAGGCAGGGCAATTTATGGGAGCACTCTTCAGTCAGCTGCTGATGAAAATCAGCCCAGACCAACAAGATGAACAATGAAAGTAATCCAGCTGATTCTCCATGAGGAAAATAAACAACAGTCCCACAAGTGGCTCATCCAGTAGATTGGCAGTGACAAGCAGCTGGAAGGGGTAACGACCGATACGAGTGCATCCCAGAAGGATGTCTAACTAGGTGGAAATCTGTTTGGGTCCCTATCAACCTTTCCTCTGCCTACAAGGGAGTGTTTCCAGGAGAACCAAAACCTAAAAGAGATCCTTTCCTGCCTATGATTTCATTATCCAAACACACTTCACAAGGAGATCTATTTCAGTTGAGATCTACTCTACAGATCATATGTCCAGGGCATGCCTCTCTTTCAAAGAGCTTTACTGTGTGTGTTGGTCTTAATTGTCTCTTAACTGCTCTCATGCCATTACACTCACTTAGGAAACTGTTCCCTAAACATCCCAGCTCCTGGTCAGTTAACAGAGCATTTCTTTTCAGTTCCCATTTGAATACGCACATATGTTCTTCTCCTTGGAGTCTGCACAAAGCCCTGCATTGTGTGCTACACCGGGTACTAAAACTAGCACTGTTGGCTTAAACTTGCTTTTTTGAAAGATTTCCCCCTCCTCTTTTGAGCGAAACAAAGCCTTTTCTGACCTTGTGGCCAAAATGTTTCAAGAAGGGGAACCACAAGGCATAAAGAGCCCCCAGCTCCTCTCCCATTGCAATTTGGAGTCCATTTGTCATGGCACTGTCCTGTATAATTTGCTTTTCAGAGAATTCCTGAAGGGAATATCTGAGAGCAGAGGTGAATGTTCATGCCATTTGTCTGCCAATCTCCAGAGCTGGTAGCACTGTAGGTTTCCTTCATCTTCCTGTGATAAAGGATTCCTGTTACATCAGCATTGTGTTTTGGTTTACCCTCTGAACCTCCAACATCTTCATGATTTTCACAATGACTTTTGGCAATGAGCAAGGTGAATATACTGGAATTAGAAATGTATCTTTTTAATTCAAGATGTGAGTGATTGCTTTTCTCTGGAAATGAAACAACAGAGGTTTCGGAGGGAGAGGGCAGGACAGGAGGAGAAAAATGAATTAAAATTAAGGTGTAGGGAAAAGATCAGAGAGGCAGAGTTGACTCAAGACTGTACCAAACACAGACACAAACAGATGCATGTAGTAGCAATGTTTTGCTTCCTGAATCAGCCTGACTACAGAACTTGTTCAGTGACTGATGCTTGTGACATAGCAGGTGAGCACAGAGGCTGTAAATAACAAGTCCGCTATCAGTACTACAGTGGTATCAGCAGCAACACGCACCCTGTCTTGGAAAACCCGAAAGCAGCAGTGCCAATCAGTGAAGGTCAAACATGAACATATAAGGAAACTCTTATCACAATATTAAGTAAGAAAGCACGTGACGTTTCAGTTGTGCCCATTTAGTTGCTTGGCACCTTGTCTTGAAGCCAGTCCTTCCAACCTGCCTTGGATCCCAGCCAAACCAAAAGGTGGTTCCCTTTGCATTGTGGACTTTCAGTATAGAGAACCTCTAGCAGAGCGCCTCCTGTTCCTCTGTGGCATGGGAGGACATGCTCCACCAATCACAGTGGTCCATACAGGAGGTACCTAAAAGACAACAGCACAGTCACGGGTAGTTATCACCACGGGAGCAAGCAAAGATACAGTGTGTGACACGAACTTTTCAAGAGATGAGAAAGGTTGTCCTTATTTGGGTCCTGGCAAGAGTCAGTTCTACAAAATGTCATGTAAATTCTGTCCCTATTCTTCTTCTGTGAATGCTTGTAACTGTGGTGTTGCACGATGGTGTATGGAGGTGTCGTCATTTAACCTCAGCCGGCAACTGAGCACCACACAGCCGCTCGCTCACTCTCCCCCCACACCGGTGGGATGGGGGAGAGAATCAAAAGGGTAAAAGTGAGAAAACTCGTGGGTTGAGATAAAAACAGTTTAATAATTGAAATAAAATAATAATAATAATAAATTAAAAAGAATATACAAAGCAAGTGATGCACAATGCAATTGCTCACCACCCGCCGACCGATGCCCAGCCAGTCCCCGAGCAGCGGCCCCCCCGGCCAGCTTTCCCCAGTTTATGTGCTGAGCATGACATCACATGGTATGGAATATCCCTGTGGCCAGTTTGGGTCAGCTGTCCTGGCTGTGCCCCCTCCCAGCTTCTTCTGCACCTCCAGCCTTCTCAGTCGGTAGAGCATGGGAAGCTGAAAAGTGTAAGCACTGCTTAGCAACAACTAAACAACTAAAACATCGGTGTGTTATCAACATTATTCTCATGCTAAATCCAAAACACAGCACTGTACCAGCTACTAGGAAGAAAATTAACTCTATCCCAGCCGAAACCAGGATAGGGGGGGACTAACCAACCAGTTCCCTAAGTGCAAGTTATATGGAGGTTAAAGTAAGGCAGAGCCTAAGGATTTAATGAGGTATGAGGCTGGGTTGTGTGCCAGTTCATCTAACAAAATAAAATAATGATGACTTTGCTGCAGAGAGCCAGCAGCAAGTGCCCCAGATACGGAGGAGCTGCAGGGGCAGACGCAGGAGCTCCCTGGCACCGGTTCGCAGCCTACCGCTTTGCAGAGCTGCCTCCGTGCTGCTGCTATTGCTGCCGCCCACAGCTCCCCTACCTGCCCTGGGCAGCTTTGCTAGGGCAGAGCCCCTCTTGCACTGGGCTGTGGTGTGCTGGGAGGTAGCACCAGGCATTTGGGAGATGGGTGGCAAGCAGGAGCCAGAGCAGACCCTGAAGGGAGGCCCAGCTGCAATGATGACCTGAGCTAAAGCTCTCCCCTTCGCAGGGGCAGCAGCTGGGTTTGGTGCTGAGCTCCTGCAAGTGTTCTGGGGGCAGGAGTTCTCCAACCTTCAACGACTGTTAATGACTGGCTGATAAATTTGGGACAAGGTTACCTTTGTCTGCAGAAGACAGTATTAGCTAGTCCAGACCATTAATGAGGCTGGAAGAAGTATAATTTACTGACAAAGCTGAATCACCAGTTGTCTTCACTACAGAGCCTTGTACCAGGTCATATAGTTAAACACAAGTTATAGTTGTCTGTTTTTCAATCTATTCTATATTTGGCCTATAAACAGATATATTGTGACTGAAAGCCTAGTTTCCCCCATTTATCTATTAAAGTCATATTCCATAACTTGAAGAAAACAAACTCACTCTAACGCAATGACTAAAAGACTCCTTTCAAAACACTTTACCATGCCTGTACATTTCTCAGTTGTGAAAATATATTATTCACCCATTGTACGGTTAGATAACCTGGGGCACAGGATTATAAAGGAACTAGTCCATTCTGAACAAGTCCGCATGGTAACTGGAAACACTGTAGCCTTATAAAACAGCCTTATAAAACTATAGCCTTATAATTTACCCTAATTAGCCAATGACAAACCCTCTGGCCTTTTGGTTAGGTTGCTTTTTGCGTCTGAGCTTCCATTCGGTTAATGCTGGGTGCAGTATAGACATTCATTTTTGGTGAATCAGTGACAGAACCGTAAGTCATCCAAGATGACTGACTCACAGTCCCATGATTTTTAGCAGCAGACATAGTGGATGGTTTTAAATACATAGTAACACCATTTCACTGAAATCAACGTTTTGGAAAAAAGCAGATCAATTCCTCAGCGATACTCCACACATTAATCAGTGTAATGCAGAGTCGAGTCTAATTCGCCAGACAGCACACCACCTATTTATCTGAATCACTTTGATTGGCAGGTCAGCTATAAAGATCTTTAAATCAATTAAACAATTTCACTCTAGGCTCTTTGCTTGAAATAGCTTTAAAACACAAGGTACAATTCCTGCTAGACAATCCTGGGAGAAAGTAAACACGCTATGAATGATTAGCTAACTTGACCTCAGCTTTCAAGTGTAACAATGTCTTTTATATGGAAAGTTGGTAAACGCGAATGAAAACTGATGTGTGACTGCAATTAACATTGCTGATTACTGTCGCTGTTTTGCCACCCACATTCTTTAAGAGGCCACTAGAAAAATGTTCTCTTTTCAAAGCTCATTTAGCAATGCTGTCACATGAGGTGCACAGGTCATGGTTTTCATAGTGGCACAGCACACTAAACTTCCATGCTCTGCAGTATTTTGTGCACAGGCCTGGTTTTTTCCACTTGGACAGCAGCACACCAGATTTAGTTACTCCTGATTTACTCCAGCGGGAGGACATTCATCCCCTTTGCCACCAACTGGTTAATAGCATGAAATACTGTCTGCGGTTGCCGAGGATGAAACCTAGGTGAAGAAGCTCAGCTAGGTGAAGAAGCCCAGGTAAAGAAGGAAGACAGGTTTGGTGGCAACCTGAAAACAGTGCTGACGTGACATAGTACTGGTGAGTGTCCTAAAAGATGGAGCTTCCCAGGGGGGCCCTAGAGCAGTGGGACTCTGATGTTGGGAGGCAAAGGGTGGGACAGGGAGAAAGAGAAGGTAAGCATGAGCTGAGCAAGGGTGGAAATGCAGGAAAGACTTTGGCAAGGTCAATGAACTTAACTGGAGCAAGAGCTTTGAGCACAGGGACAGGAGGATGGTGAAAAAGAAGGAAACCTTTGGACTTTGTCCATTGGCATTATTTAAGGATGCGTGTCATTTCTCTGTGTACCTGGGAGCACACTGCTAGAGATGTTTTACACGTGGAGGAATCTGTGCAGTTGACACCGGTGGGCAACACAGGGACATGTTTTCTGTGCTGGCAGAGGGAGGGTTGATATTTGGACTTTGGGAGGGCTGAGAGGAAGTGGACTCATGGACAGCGATTTCAGAATGGATGGAGATGTGGCACACAAATAATACTTAGACCAAATAAATGCTCAAAATATTTAGTCTTGCTGAAGCAGCAAGACTTCTATGTAAGCAAAGGGACTAGTAATAAGGTCTCGTGGGCAGATGCAGTTTGTTCAGTGTTTGTGTGTAAGATAGACACAAATAAACTAGACATGAAGGCAGGAACTTGTAAGATGTGGACTATTTCTGCCCTTCTTAAAGAGCTGCTTCAGGGGTGACTGTGAGCACAAGGCACTTTGATCCACATGGAGGCCTCATAAGCATCTGGCCATCACACTGTCCACAGGACTGTCAGCAGAGCCTGTGCCTCAGCAAATTTAGCAGCATCCAGGCTTCCTGAAGCCATATTAAGCCTTCCTCTCCTTGCTTGGATGAGTTTAAAGACCCCAGTGAAGATGACCTCTAACTCCTGCTGGGGAAGTGCTTCTGCATTTACACACTGGATGGCTGCAGAGCGTCCCTGTTGAAGGCACCTGGCATAGCCAGAGAAACAGCCAGACTCAGATGGACACACACAGCTGAGATCATAACTCATAGGAGTTGGCCTGGGAAGATCCAAACATACAATGCTAAAGTCAAATACCAAG
Source organism: Aptenodytes patagonicus (assembly GCF_965638725.1). Taxonomy (NCBI): domain Eukaryota; kingdom Metazoa; phylum Chordata; class Aves; order Sphenisciformes; family Spheniscidae; genus Aptenodytes; species Aptenodytes patagonicus. The sequence continues at coordinate 8,231,210 of NC_134950.1, read as the reverse complement.
AGGCAGGAGGTAGAGTCTTTACCAGCAGAAAGGAAATACTTAATGACACAGTCCAGCAGGTTTATTTTTTCAGTGATGTGAAGATCTATATAGATTGAAAACAATCAAAGACTTTTTTTCCCCCTCTCTTTTTTATGAATGAAAAGAGAGAGTCTGAAACTTTCCCCTGTGAAAGACAAGGTTGAGAAGAGAGGTGATGGTTCAGCATAACAGAGCTAAAGCAGAAGAAAAGGTCCTCAGAGAGATAAGTATGTGAATAAAAATATTTATCTTGCTGAAAACACTACATTTACTGAGACAAAAACAACTAGGCAATTCACATCTTTCATGGTTGCCAACAAGATCTGTAGCAAAAATAATAAATCAATTGTTCACCTTTAATCACTCATGAAGACCAGGCACAGCTGCTCTTTACCATATACAGGCTCTCTCAACAGCAAAATGGAGGAATATTAACTCACATCCTTCACGGCCAAAAAGATGCCAATGAGACATCTTTTAGTGTAATGTGCTTGTTGCTCAGCTGTTTCCAAACACTTAACAATGAATTAGTAATTAAAGGGAGGTACTGTTGTTTGGTAGAGCTGATGATTTGGAGACAGCAGATCCAACGTCTTTCCCCAGACCTGCCATTGCCTTTTTCTGTCTTTTCTTGGCAAGCAATTCAGTCTTTATGAGTTTCAGCTTGTCTATCTGTAAATAGAGATAACATCTGCACACTAATATATTAAAGAAACTTAGCTTTTCCTTCCATTCACAAGCTGTCCATGACAGCCTGATTCTGTATGTGAATCATCACTGGTCAATACATTTCTTTACATGGGCTGGTTACAAGCACAGTATTTGTTATCTAAAACTGAAACACTGATAACCAGAACTATTTTGGCTCACTAGTCCAATTTTTTCTGTAGTTAAAGAATATAAAGCTAATCTCTCTTGGGCACACTGGGGGGGGGAAGACATTTATAATTGAAAAGGAGGATGTGCTTAACATCGAGTAAACCAAATCCTTTCATTGACATATTATTTAAAAATTTGTCACCAGCATGTTTGCAATGGGTTAGCAACGCTGAATGAGAAACAAGTTAGTTTCTGACTCCAGGGCTGCAAGCAGAGCAGTTCACCGCTACCTCGCTCCATTCACAGTTCAGTCCTAATATCACTTAGCATGTGACAGACAGAAAGCAAATCATAAATGCTCTGTACTCGTTCTGAAGAGTAATGATTAAAACCCCAACAGAGAGCCAAATCCTACCTTCTTCTGCACAGCAGTGGAGGAATGAATAGGGGCAAATAGACTCCGTTTCTTCTTCCACACCAGCTGGAGACTTTCCAAATCTGGTGCTTAACAGAGTGGTAAGCAGAACATCAATTAAATAGGACATGGGCACAGTTCATGCACCATGACCTGGAGAGGTGAAGCTCCCAGCCCTACGCTGAAGCTGAATTGCTGTGGTGCATCTCACAGGCAGTTTCCCATTGCCACCTCACTAAGCAAAAAAAGGGCAAGCTCTCCGTATACTTTTCTGCCTATTTCTGTGTTTGCATTTTGTAGTGCTAGTCAAATTTAAGGGCAATTCATGCTGTGGCCTTGGGAGTTGTAGGAGTTGTAAATAGTAGACAGCAGAGTCTGTGTTTATTTTGTACCTTTGGGTTAATAAATCAAATCAACTGTATTCCTTCCAGAGAGAGGGGAAATATTCATCATAGCATATTGCAATCTTTCACATTGTCACAGATTTGATCTTTAATGAAGATGTCTTTAAATTAAAGAAACTGGTACTTTGACCAGAGTTTTAGCAGTCTCAGCACTGTGTATGTTCTGTTTTACTGCACTTCATACAAAATGCTTCTGCAGACTCCTACAGATGCTGCTCCAGGCTGTAGGGTTTTGATCAGAAGTATCTTTTAGTAAACCACCAAAATAACCAGGGTTCTGGTTATTTATCACAAATGCATAGAAGATTCATTTCACCTCATTTTAAGCTGAGTGCCTGAAACATATGCATCATCACAATAAACTTGTGAGGCCAGAAAATATTGTAACGTCCATTATATACTTAAGGAAACTGAGACAAGGACAGTCTAGCAGCAATATTCCAAAATAACACTTAGCTCCCCAAAAGAGAATTTAGACAGAAATTGGGTGATAAACCCAAGGAGGTATCCACAAAATAGGCATTAAGTAACTTTGATACTTAGGAGCCCAGAATTTCCATGAAATTACCTTCAAACCTGCGGACTGCGGTGCTGAGGGTGTCTACAGCAGGCAGCAAGGACCGAAGCCAGGACAGCACACTGCTCCTACACAAACACTGCTGAGCCCCGTGCTGCGACAGCCACAGCCACGAGCCCTCAGTGCCAAACTGGATGCATACGAGCCCACATTTTGCCCAACATCACGGTGTCAGGGTATGTGCAGAGGGGCTGGTGGGCATCACTGCTCCTCTAGCCTGAGAGGACTCCAGCGTCACCGGTGTGGAAGGCATACTTACGGGAGGGGACATTAAAGCTGGGACCAGGGGAAATGAAGAATGGGAGAAAAACAGTCTCTCCCCTCCCCTTGAGGATGTACTGCCGAAAATGCAAGATTCAGGGAACAACAGAGAGTGTGAGAGAGCGCGAGATGCTCAAGCCAGTAAGGAGTTCTCCTATCCCTGAGCAGGGAAACCAGTTTTCCGTTTCCTTTTTGGATTGTTTATGCTTTTTTTTTTAAAAAAAAAGTCATTGAATGAAAAAAAAAGCAGTAGCAGGCACATAGCACCCATAGAGAGGGATTTCCAGGGAAAATCTCATGTTAACATGGAATAAAAGCCACAGGGGGGTGGGAGGGGAAAGAGAAACCTCAGTAGAATTTTGTCATTTAAAACACCAAACCACCCAGTTTATGTTTAACCACAAAATACAGTGTGGCAAGAAGATTATGTCCCAGGGAAAGTCATGCCTCTGAAAGCCTTTTGTACACCCACAGTAGGACTTTACCCCACCCTGTGTAGGAAGGCTTCAAGCTTTCTTTAGGTGGCTGGTGGCAGTCTCCCAAGTCAACTGGAGGCCTTCAAGTTCAAAACAAAACAGAACAATCCCTTCCTAGGGAGTTTCTTCCCGTCAAGCATTTTTGTGAGGAGTCCAGACTCTCCCAAGAGATCTGGCAGACAAAATCCAGAAAGCAAATGTTTAAGAGCTTCCTTTGCCCTTCTCAATCGCCTTGGCTGCTCTGGTGAGGAGGCTGCTTTTATTGTGGCCAGGGTGACTTCTTGTGCAGGACAACAAATCCCCTGGCCATGGGGCTATAATTCCCAGGCCTCTTTGGGCCACCAAAAGGAAGCTTTGACATATTTCAAGGCTGTCAGCTGACACCAGGGCTTTCTCTCTGACCGTGGATGGCCAGCCCAGGACTGATTCCTCTTCGATTTCTTGCTTCTTGCCTGCTGCTGAGCCCCCCTCATCTCACAGAGCAGGCTTGCAGAGCCATATGCACCCCAAGGGGTTTCCCACAACACCACACCACGCTAAAGCATCCTCCTGGGCAGGGAAACGCAATGAAGTGCAGAGTGGGGTTTCAATGATGGCCACCTCAACAGCCTCACCAATTCAGGAACCAGGAGTTGGCCAACATCTCTAGAAGATAGCTTGGCTGACCACATGCATGGGGAGGGAAGGTTTCTCTTCTGTTTCAAGAAGGACTGACCTCCCTTCTCCCTTCCCCAAAGTCATTTTGCTTCCCAGGACACTGCAGGGGAAGGAAACCAGCCCTGCCAAGGGCAGCCAGCCTGCCTCTGTGCCAGCTCCGGGGCAGGGACACAGCAGGGCTGGTTCTTGCTTTAGCTCCTCTGTCGAGCCGGGAGACAACCACTGTGCTGACCAAGGGGAAACCTTGCCAGCTCTGAAACTGCTGGGATCGCCATAAGACTGAAATACCCGGTGCTTCCAAAATTGCCGTACATCACAAACATAGCTTTCTTTTATCACCGATTTTTGCGATTTCTGTTACTCCACGTTTTTGATTCTGTTTGACTGCTTTAACCACTTGCTGCCCATAGCAACAGCAACAGACATGGGTGAAATCCCAGCCCCAGCTCCCTCTGATACCAAGAGAAAAAGATCCCTCGTGTCACTTGTAGATCTTAGGGAATTTCACATGGACTTTAAGGATGTTCATCCCTTACATCTGTCTTGCAGTTGGACATGCAGAGCTGTATAGCATCAACCCAAACGCTCCACAGACACAGAAAAAGCGGCAGAGACCTGTCTTGACAGACTCCTGCTCACCTGCCATCCCGCCTGCTTCTGCTGGGAGTGTCCTGCTTTCACAACTCATCCGCCATCCCGCTGGCTTTCCAGTATTTTGGAATAACACTTACCCTTTTACCAGCATTGTCCTTTACCAGCTTGTGTAAAGTGGGCAAAAAAAATCAACTGTTTTAACCTCATTGGTCTAACTGCTTATAAGGTCAAAAGTGTCAAAATGTTTTACGCTGAACTTAGAGTTAACAGAAATTAAAAATTTACCAAGCTGATGAAGACATCATTTTTCAAAGTATAAATATTTGTTCCTTACAATTATATATATATTTGATGTGTGCATGTGTGTGTATTATATATTCATGTAAATAAACACACATAAATATATCTATGTATGATTTGCACTGTATAGTGTACAATAACAAAATCTATTTCTTGAAGATGAAGCATTGCTGGCATTCTGCATTGGTGCGGATCCGGTTATTGCAGTGAACTTTAGGTGGACATAATTTCTGGCACTGCAGGTTCTTTGAAGAGCTGAGGCTGAAGCAAAATCTCTGCTTGCACATTTTAGTTTCATGGCCGTTTATCCAAGGGTTTGCGGTGCCCCATCTAGACCTTAACATTGAATTTTACGTACACACTTTTGCATCTGCAGACATTTTGCAATCAAGTCTATATACCAAAAGGCATAGAGCTGAAGCTCTTACAGAAAGAGTGGACCTTAGACAAGCCACAAGTATGTCTACAGTGTAATATCTCATCTATCTGCCATGCTGTGATATTGGTATTAGACACTCATCTCCCTATCATGATTAGAAAGTGGAAATATGAAGAAACTTTAAAATTGTTTGAAGAAAAGTACTCTGGATTGCCTTTTAAGAGATTTTTGTTTGGCTCACAGATTTGTTTTGTTTTATTTAAAAGTTCTGTTCTCTCTGCCACAGAGATGTTTATTTAACAAGGTTGATGCTTTTTTCCTGAAGTTATAATTATATTAGCATTGCAGACTGAGGATTTAATCCAAACCACATTTTTGTAATTCAGGCAGTGCTATATCCAAAGATTATTTCTGGCTTCAGATATAGCTCTCTTTAATCTATGGGTCAGATTTTCAACAGCTATTTTATATTGATTTACACCTGCTGACTAGCAGGGCCACCACGTCTAACAAGCTGAGGCCTAAACTAATTGTCAACGTCTCATTAGACAACTGCATAGACAATCCAGTCCTAATGTATTTACATGTTTGCACAGGTCTTGAAAGCAAGGGCAGGGAAAATAATATTGTGATTCCTTACAATTAAAATAATATTGTGATTCCTGACAGTTATTATATACTGATGCAGATGCTACATTTTTTTCTCCTGTTACTAACAGCTGATTTCAGTGATCCAATATAATTACCAACAGCAGAACCTCGCTTGTTAGGCATGAGTAAGGTGACCAGCGCTGGGTATGACACACAGTCCCTGCCCAAAATGCGTATGATCTCAACAAGACAGTCACAGAGCAGACAGTGAAAAACATGACGAAGGAGCTGGCTTAAGGGACAAATATCAATAAATTATTATAATAACTATTGTAATAATTTGCTATAATTACACAAGAGACCATTACCTGTTTGATGATACAGCAAGCATTGATTTGTTCTCTGGTCAAAAAATAAGTTAGTGACAAAAGAGTATCCTAGCTGTCTTTCCTGGCTTGTAATGCCAATGGTATCTATTCAGCAGCTGACTCTAATAGAGTCATCTGGCTTTTTTGAAACAAGCAGGAGGGGAGGACAGCAGCTTGATGGGTGACCTCAATTCGCTGAGCTGCAAGGCCAGTTTTTTAGACTCCCCTTTTATAAATGCTGCAGTTATCTTCTGTACATAATTCCAGTTACAATTCTGATTGGAAAATGGAGCTGCTTAGGGGGAGCTTACAAGACGACATCTGTTCAACAACAGACATCTGTGCCAGAACAGCAAACCAGGGCTGCCCGAGGCGGGGTGCTCAAGTGAGATGTATGCACAGGCCCACATCTGTATGTGCTGCCACCGACCAATATTGGTTCTTCTTCCAGCAAAAACTGTTTGTAATCAAGACCAAGTTCACTTGCGCTCTCTGGCCCATCTCAGAAGGCATCCCATCTACATCCATTAAGGAATTTTAGACTTGTTGCATCCCCTTTTGCTAGTAGATGACTAGTGAATTAGTTGATTTCTCTGCTAACCTACCTCCATCCTACCCTGCCAGCCTGCACCTGCAGTGTCCCTGTCTGGGTACCAACAGCAAGCCCACTAGTTACACATGGGTCTATTTGCCCCCATTTAAGAGAAGAAGTTGGAACAAGTAGCCCTTCCAACCTACTGTTGCTCCAGCCCGAGCCCTTGTGTTGTGCGTTGGGCTACTTGGTGAATTATAGAAAACTGCCACTAAATTTTATCATACTTTTGCTTGTTCCTCAGGTTTATTCCAACAGGACTTTCCAATTCCTGTCTCTTTTTGCCTCTGCCAGGCAGAGTGTGCTGTGGATGGAGTCAGCATCTAATGACTCATATGTGCCAGCAAACTGGCCAGTTCTGCCTGCAAATGGGTATTGCAAACCATTGTAGTATGTGGCGTAAGTAAAATAAAAAATATTCTACTCTCCCAATCTTTCCTCCTCCATCCCCTCACTACCACCAGCGCCAAATTATGGTATGACTGTTTCTCCTTATTTGGGCAAAAGTCACAAGATCTGCTCCTAAGTGAACAAGAACTTTTAAATGAGGAAAGCAAGGAAATAGATAAGTAAGCAGAAAAGCAAAGAGAAACACCTTTAATACTAAGCCACTTTTGAATAGAAAGATTATAAAATGGCCAAAATTATTATTTATATGAAAAAACGTTGCTCTAAGGATTCTTATCACATGGGATCGATGAGTTTCTTTTTCAAGGCTAGCTGAGAGGTGCAGTCTAGAGAGCACTATAATGTGCAATAGAGTAATACTTGACATAGTGGATAATATAAGGAAGCTTCATCATATGCACTGTAAAGAAAAATTGCTGAACTGCCTGAAAAGTCTGTCCTGCCCCACACCCTCTCCTTAGAAACACGCAGCGATGGGTGGCTCTAAAAGTCACAAATCATGTCACGGCACATACCCTGTCATACCTGACCCATCCGCCCTGCTTCAGGTATGCTGCTGGCCGGCAGTGAATGGGAAATTTAAAATATCGGAGAGATTTGAAATGTGACAGTGCATCACTGGGCTCACCCCTGCATTACCTGCTCAAATAAACTCCCTCTGAAGGCAATGTGCCAAAGTTAGACAAATGTCTGCTTATGCTGTTCACTGGACTTTATGAAACCAGAAAATGGGGAATGGGGAAGGAAGGAAAGATTCTCTTTCAGTTCATTTTAGTCATCTTCCCTGTCTGTTTGGTGAGTCTGCAACTGGGTAAGGACAGGGCTGCGGGACCAGTCTTTGTCCCAATGTCCATGTTATCTACATGCTTCTGTTTCACTTTAGTGGCTTTCCTGAAGAGGTCTGTTTGCTGCCATTTCCCCATGCTATTTACTATGTGCACTACAACTGGCTTTAATCGGGTCCAGATCCCATTATATTGGGCTCTGTGCAAACATCTACAAACAGCAATTCAGGACTGGAAGAATTTGAAATGTCTGCCAGCCTGAATGCAAATTTATCTGCTGCCAACAAATTGTGAATTTAAAATGGTGGTGGTCTGGTTTGCAAATACAAGCCCTCTATCTCCAAGAGTGGGCAGATCCCCTTTCCTAGCACCTAACCAACCCTGCCAGTACTACTCCCTCCAAATTTGGGGGCAGTATCTCCTGCAAAGCCAAGTGCAGGAGAGCCAGAGAAGATCAGGTCTCTGAATCTTACCTCTGCCAGGAGACTGTAGAAGATTATTTGTGGACCTGAACTTCAGATGAGTTAGATGTCAGCCAGCAGATTCACTGAACTTAGAGGTCTTTTCCATCCTCACTTAGAGGTCTTTTCCAACCTTAATGATTCTATGATTCTATGATTTTATAACTTTTTGGGTGGACCATTGCCCAGTTGCCTGCAAGAAACCGGTTATTATATTGTCCCTAACTCAGCCTCAACAGTTTGGAGTGGAAGTGATTAGACATGTGAGCCGTGGTTTGGGAGACGTGAGCCGTGGTTTGGGAGACATACTTGCTGCCTGCCAAGGGACGTGCAGACAATCACGTAAAGCAGAAATGCACACACTCACGCAGCACTGCTGTTACTGAAGACATGAAACTCCTATTGCAGCAGCCGTGACTCAGAGCAGCATTTGCATATCCTTGATCAAGAAAAAATAAAAAAGGGACCCGGAGCTAAAGAAGGGTGGGATGATTAGGGAACAGCCAAGAAGAAGAAAGGCATATTCAGAAGTGGGTGAAGCTTTCCTCCCCTGGGACGTGCTGCTTTGCACCTGAAAATGTTTGCCCGGGCACAGCCCCGGCACAGCCCACTCTCCTCCCCACATGCAATATTCCCATGCAGGCTGATACAAGCAAGCAGGGGCTGTGGGATCTGGCTTTACCTTGTCTGGGCGAGGTCAGCCTTTTGGGATCTGTATTTCAGCAGGAGGGAATTATGCACATAATGGCGGTTATCTACACACATATTTTTACACCATTAAACTCAAAGATGGATGTTTAATTTCCCCTTACTCTGGTTCCCAGGAGTTAGACATTATAAGGCTGTTGACTTTTGAGATTTTCTGTTAAAGGCGTAATTGCTGAAACCCCATGAGGTTTGAAATAAGATACTGTATTATTTTCACACACCCACATACACACAAAGCAATTTTAGTAACTGAAATTAAGATTATTCCCCGTAATTAACAGAGCCCATAAAAAGAATGTTACTACTTAAAGTGTAAACTGAGATGGGGTGAAAAGAAACCCTTTTGGAGGGACAAAGAAATGTCGCACTACTTTTAAAGGCAGCTCATTTGTTTAACAATGAGATCAGGATAAAAGGGAACACCACACTTTCACATCGGTGGAAATTCTTTTCTCCCTTACCGTGGTGACAGACTCATATGTCCAGCTATAGAAACACGTAACTGAAGATGCTTATGTTGAAAGAATTTATGAGGTGCAGTGAAGCATGTTTCGTTTCTGCTCCTAACTAAGGGACCGAATCCCACTTTCAGCTGGAAATCTCATCACCAGCGATGCCTTTCAAAGGAAGGGTAGGGCCCTGCCCTGATGGGGGAAGGAAGGGATAGGCAGCCATCCCAGAAAGGCTTTAACTAAAGCAGTCTTCTGAGGAAGGAGAGACAAAGCCACTCCTGTGCAGAGGGCATCTGAGAAGTTCCTTCACACCACTGGTGTCTTAACACCAGGTCTTAGTGCAGGTGTCATCCTGAGGCTGCCCCAGGGTGTGCTCACATGCAGTCTAGCATGACCCAAGATGAAGCAACCTGCATGTCCCAAGATGAAGCACCTGCGACCTGGCCAAGTTAGAGTGGTGTCTGGGGGCACAGGGTTTGCTGGGCAGCTGGGAAGGCTGAAGGACACCTGTAGAAGACCTGAATAGGTCAGCCTACCTCTGTGTGTCCTTCTGGCCTGGGTAGTAGAGCTGCTTGCTAGATTCCCTTATAGCCAGGGAAAAGGCTGGTTGTGAAGTGCCTCAGGCCCATGGTCACTGCCAGAAGCCACACAGGTCCAAAAAAACAGCGTTGCTGCAGACCTCCGTGCTGCAGCAGGTTTCATTCCTGCAGAATAAGCAGCGGTTTGCACATGCTGGCAAGGTTTTCTGGGTCAGGACTGGGTGCTCTGTAATAAAGGTACCATGTGAGGGTTTCAGTGAGTCCACCTCAGCTTTTTAGATCTTCTGCAGAGATACCAGGAGACCACAGCCCCTACAAAAGCAATCCTCTGATACCAATCAGCATCCTACAGCTGCTGCTGTGTGAGGGCTATAGGGTCAGGCAGCTTTCAAAGCACTCTCAGCAAAAAAAGGTATAGAACAAGTGTGAGAAAATGATTGTTTAAGCTATCCTAGAGAGTTTAACATGGTAGTAACTGAAAATTGGCATCCATAAGGACCCACAGCCCTCCTGTGAGATAATGAAATTTTTTGGTTATGGGTTTTTTTTTGCAGATGGCTTTCTCAAGATCATCCTGCACATCCATGCTGGAGCAGACAACACAGGTTTTATTATTCCCACATTCTCCTTCTCGCTGTAGGCCCTGGACACACATTCTTTTGCTTCCCAAATTAAGTAGGTTAGCTTTATTTCCTACTGTTAATGCAATCTTTGGTGTAAGGGAATGTTGCAACTGGATATTGATTTGTTTAAAAGAAATAGGACAGGTCATTTCTGTTCTTATGAGCCTCATCTCCCCTGTCACTCCGGCAGAGCTGGAGGATGGAGGAGCTCCTCTGACTCACCACACTCCATTTTTCTTCTCAGCCTTCTCTTGTAGCAAGTCTTTCGCTCCACTGTGGTCACTTTCCTAATTTTTGTTTTTTGATGGTCTCTTTCTGTTCCTTTCCTTCCTTCCCTTTTTGAGGCCTTTGAGAATAATTTTGTCTGAAGACTTCTACATAAAACTCAAAGTGAACATAAAACTGCCACAAAAAATCTTAAAATTCAAACCTCAAGGTTCAGACTCATTTAAGGCATGGAAACAACATGGAAAATTGCAAACCAATGCCCTGAAATTTAGCAGCGTTCTCAATAATTGGAAAGAAGGTTTTTGAGCCAAAATGCCAGGTCAGTGTGAAAAAACAGAAGTTGTCCCAGCTCTACCCATCACTGTTTCCATGCAGTTAGATGGAAATGCCTGCTCTCCTGGGTCTGATCACCCAGCACACAAGCTGCCTAATTTTGCTTGGGAAGCTGAAGCAGCAAGTGTGACAGTTTATTTCGGCACCTTATCGTTTTCATCCTGTACTTACCGTTTGCTTTGATTTTTTTCATATGTAACAGTCCTTTTCATCAGACTTTGCTGTTTGTCATGTAGGTACTTATTAACTAGTCAAAGCTAATCATTTGGACATCAGTGGCTTGGTTTCTTATCTTGAACATACATTGTGATCACATTTCACACGCCTATACAAATGCACACACACAGCAGAAAAGCAGATCCTGCTAAGTCTAGAAAAAATACTTCCATTTACAGGCACCATGCCTGCAGGCCTCCCTACTAATGCACATTTTCACCACAGTTTCACCACAGTTCCTCCACAAGAGGAGAAAAAGGTCTGAGGCTGCTTCATTTTTAAATGCACAGATCCTACCAAAGACTCTCCAGAGCCACAGACCAGTAACCGTCAGTCTAAAAAGGCAGCTGTGGTTTGTTAGTAAATGTCTGTGTCCGTGCAAAATACACATTGTAAAAATAGGACCGTGCACATGGAGTTTTGTCAGCAGATGCTCTACACTGTAAAAGCACTTGCATGTTGGTAGTCCTCAAGTCTTCCCCATCCTCCCTCAAAATGAATAAATCTCTTATCCTGGGCCAAGATTATGGGCTTCTCCCTTACAATGTCCCGTACTCCACCATGCATTGCAGCACCACACCCTGTTTCCATCCCGTTATCCTATGTGCCAAGCTAATGGATCCTGTCATCAGGTCGTCAGCCACCCTGGGGAGTCATACCTGACTAATCAGGTAATCATATGCAGGGTGTCATCTCTTCGAGCTGGGGGGAGACCAGGGCAGTGTGCTGCAGGTGAGACCTACCCCTTCCAACCAAGCCCATTGCACAGGCCAACCCTTCACACATGTGCCTTGCCCCATGGCTGTGTCCCACATGCTGCAGTGGGTCCTTTGGCACTTTCCATCAAACCCTTCTGTGTGGTAACCGAGGCTGAGAAAAACTGCTGATTACGGGGGACAACCCCAGAAAAAGGAGAAGGGTGTGAGGGCTGATGGCTCAGGAGAAAGATGGAGTGGGCACCAGAGAGGGACGCAAAGCAGAGCACCCCAGACAATATCCACCAATGCTGGAAGGTGTCCAGAGATGCTCTGCCCAAAAATGTGAGTGGAAACAAACTCGTGGCCATGGCAAACACAGTTCCCCTCCTGATGGCACAGGTGGCCAGCTCAGCCAGGGCTGGCAGGAGGCTGCTGAATAGGTTGCGAGTAAACAGGACAATTCAGCCTCTCTAATTCTCTACCAAGCTCCTCTTGCCGAATTGTCATTAAGAGTGGCAACGCTTTGGCTGCCTGTGTGCTTAGGAGAAGGCAGACGGTGCTCCAAGCGATGGCAAAACCTGTTGGGGCATTGCAAACCTGCCGTCACACAGAAATCTTCCCACTGAGGGAGGGGAGGTCTAGTTGTGCTCCTGCTCTCTTATTCCATTCTCCTCTCAGCGCTGGTTCCTGAAAAGGGATCACATGTGTGTGGAGGTATTATTATTAGTAAAGCTAACTGCATTTTTTCCAATTAAAAGGTTCCATAAAACCTCCCTTTTTTCCCTCTCTCTCCACATGTCTTTGATTAAAAATTTTCAGTGGTTTTGTCTTCTTAAATAGCAAAATGCTTCATTTTCAATTCTGGAATCCCAAAGAGTAATTTTTATTACATTATTAAAACAAATATAATAGAAAATACAGATAAATTTTGGGGCCAGATCTGCTTGTCAGGATTATGTTGTATCTGTCTTACAATAGCGCATTTATGATCAGCCTGGGGATATCTCTGAAGACTGAAACTGGTGGTCCACTTAAGCTCTTTCACGGATGATTACGGCAGTGCTGCTGAAAGCAGGATAGCAAGGTCTAAGCTAACAAAACTCACTTGAGCAAAGAAAAGCATAAGGAGTGATGTGACACAGAGACTGCTATTACCAGCACTGTTCAGGCTAGTCAGGCAAACAGGTTGGATTTACGTGATGGATGCAATGAAGACGGTGGATCCTGTCGATCGGTAAACCAGAGCTGCGCAGACGGGGCTGGCTGCTACTGGCAGGTTGAATCTGTACAGTGCTTGGACAATTACCCACCTTCCTACAACCTTCAGAGTGTCAAAGGGGGGCATAAATTAGTACAAAATACATTGTCTATGCAGAGCTAATAATAATACAAAGAATACAAATGTTGACCTCAGGTTTCAGACACCATGGGGAAAAATACTAGTGTCAATGGGAGAGGTAGTGCCCGCTCGATATCATTTCAATCACTGTACCAGGGGAGTAGAAACAAATCCATAATATTTGCTTACAGCACAGTTAGTCAGGCACCAAATAATAACCACTTTCAACCTAAAAAGGCACACAATCTGTGACTGCAAAGATGCATCGCTGCAACTTTAAGGCTCATGTTTTCGAGATACTTGGTAATTCCAATAGAAAAGCAGGAGGACTAGCCGACACACATGGACTTGATTCATTTAGCCAGTGATGACAGAGCTCATGTTGGCAAAAACGTTTGATCAAATCTCCTCCCAGGTTGCGTTAGCTATAAAAATATATAATTTTTTATATATATATAATTTTTATATATATTTATATATAAATTATATACATAGTATATAATTTATATATTATAATATATAATATATTATAATATATAATTTATATATATATATATAAATATATATATATAAAAATATATATAAATGGGCTCCTATTGCATGTATCTCTTACCTCTTCATGGAGCGTTTTGCTATTTTAGTTCACATTATGATTCTTTCCCACTCTAGATCAATATAGCGACATCAGCAAATCTTTGTATTTTACATCTGCCCTAACCTGGAAGTGCTGGGGAAAGTCAGGGTTTTGGAGGCTGGGCGTAGCTCTCAGCTAATATATTGAGATTTCATGTAAATTTGTGCTGACAGTTTCCAATGGTGTTTTGCTGTGCCATGTGGCTCCAGGATGCTGCTGGCTGAGGCCTGGCTGGGTGATGCTCAGTGTGTCTCAGATGAAGTCTTCCTCCTGCACAGAGGCCGCTGGGCTAGGGGGAAGACAAGGGATCCCTGAGCAAGGGATTTCCCTGTTGTTTGCTTGTGTTTGTATCTCCATCAAAAATAAACAAGAATAGCCCCAAGAAATATATGACTCCTGGCAAGTTCTCTCTGTATCAGAAACAAAAATTGCAAGGCTCAAACAGCCACTAAATAATGTACACAACAGGACATGAAGCATTGTGAGCTCTTTGCTCTTATGTTTTTTAAAGATCTAAATGGTTGAGCTTACCTTAATCATCAAAATGTAGCCAGGAGAGGGACCTCAGCAGGCCAGACAGCGTCTAGCATTGACCAGAAGACCAGCTCCTGTGCATAAATCTCATGACTTGGAGGCGCTCACTCAAATTTATTTGTTATATGAAACATCAATATGTAATTCTGTTTCTTTTGGATTTTGCTCCTCATACTGTTTATAATGAAGATTGAGGAAAGAATATTGTTTTAGCCAGGCCACAAAGAATCTGAGATGCTTATTTTTATCATAGTCCTCCCTACAGGTTTGCAATTATTTTTGCTGGCAAAATGCGATTTAAATTTTCTTTTTAATGAAAGAAGGAAAAAGCCTATTGCACTTCATATTTTTCTTTGGAAAGTGTCAAAAGCCCATTATTCTGTTCTACCTTCCTGCTACATGCTGAGTGTTCATGGCGAAGAAGAGTTGTAACATATCAGATTTCAGAGAGAAAGTGAACTTCACGTGCCTTAGACACTTTTTCCTATTTCAAAGTAGAAAACTGTCCTCCGATACATCATTCCTCATAACAGGATAAAAAAGTGTTTTGGACATGCTTTTGAAAAACTTCACCTTTTACCTCATTTGTTTCCATGCATTGATTCATACATTGATGGAGAGAAATTCACTTTTTGTGCAAAACCTGTGTCTTGCATAGGAATTGGAGGCTTCTCAAACACGCATGAAAAATCAAGGTCCATTGCTTGCCTCCTGTTAAGTGACAGGTTCATTTTAAACACAGGAGCAGCGCTTGCAGATAGCAGCCAAAGGAGTGGCCCTTAACCAAGCTGAGATGCAGTGATGATTGTGTCACTGGCCCATATTTGGGTGGGTTTGCTGTGGTTTGCTGCGCACTGGCAATGCGAAGCGTTGCTTCTTGGGGAGGATGGGTGCTTGCACAGCCTGTGATGTCCCTGATTTTCTCCTTGGTGCACTGATGACATTGTCACTCTGGCAAACCTCACCTCTCCTCCAGCTGTTTGGCAGCTTAACTACATTGCACAATGTCACCTTCTACCCCAGACGAGCTCATTTGGCTTCAGTGACCACTGAAGACCTTCACAACAGACTTGTGGGGCTGGTAATACTAATACTGGTAACACTGGAACAGAATCTGGGAGTCCTGACACACTGAACCAGCTTCCCAAAAGGCTTTGCTCTGTAGACTATAGAAGATAAAATAGCCCAATAGCAGACCAAAGACTACCAAACCAATGAATCACAATGTCAAGCTCTCTCTGTTTTAATGTTAATTAATTATTGCATGTACAATGTTACTGATTAAACATAATTGGAGCAGTTGTACAAGGGAATATCTTGTAGACTACTAATTAAAATACTCTCTGGGCAGGGGTGAACCCTTCTGAAGAAAACAGGGACGCAAGACTAGATCACGCTAATCAGTGGGCTTCTGGTTAAAGATCAATGGCAGTTTGGATGTGATTAATTTCAACTGTGTTTGACCAGCTTCTTAGGCTGGCATTGAGTCTAGGCAAGCCAAAGGAGAGAGAGAGACACACTTCAAGGTGATGATTCATGCTTTTTTTAAGGAAAGCAAACAGAGCAAAGAAATGAGGGGGAGGGAAGAGCAAAACAGAGTAGCAAGAAGTGAAATGGACATCAGAAAGGGGGCAGAGCCAAACCCTAGGAAGCTGTAATGTTCCAAAAATGTCACGTGGCAAAGTAACAGGATCAACCATGGAGAGGCCAGGGACCCTGGTCAGGCAAGTCCCAGTGCAGCCTGCCAACATATAGCTGCCATGCTCCTGCATGGCCAAACCCCACAGCTGAGAAAAGCAAAGAGTTGCCCACATTGTGGGTCTTGATGGGCTTTAGGTTTGAAATGACACTGAGCCCCTTCTGAGCAAAATTTGAATGGGACACCATGGAAAGCATCAAGTGCCAGAAGTTCTAGGTGTCTTCAGATGCAGAAAAATGATTTTGAGTTTCTCTTGGCACTTGGACTGTGGTTTCCCCTTGTGTTTATAATCAATAAATTGTAAGGACATCTAAGCTTTAAAAAATATCAGTAGCCACCCTAAATTGTGGTTGCACAATCCTGAAGGCAGGCTTTTACTGTAGATGAAATAAACAGCTTTGCTAACTATAAACCCTCCCTTTAAAAAACAGTACCAAGAATGAACTGTTTGTGGCAGCCCTCTGGTCAGGTGAATATATTTAATGAATAACAGCTGTAAATATACACTCAGCAAAATTTCATGTAAAGGCAAAGGGCTTAGCCCTTCCCAGGGCAGAGGCAGTGGGGGAGTTGTAATGTTGACAAGTGACACAGGGTCAGATGTTTTTCCCATATACTGCTGAGAGAGCTGAGCTGCAGTGCAGAGTTGGGAGAAGCGAGAGTAGCTGGGCATTGTCTTTTTTGGACCTCATCTGTGTGATTTAAAAGTGGAATTCATCTCTGCAGAGAGGCAGGTCAGTCATTTGCAGGCAATGCAGAAGCTCCTATGCAAGATAATCCATCCCATCCTTAAAGGAGTGTCTAAGAGGGGTTGAATTGTCCTCCCATGTGTTTACTTTCTCCACTGATTACAGAGGGAGAGTGCAAGATTAGTTTGCACTAGATATCACATGTTTAGGTAGGCAAAATTAGGTAATCCCATCCTTGAGAGCCCTTCTATGAACTACAGGGGGTGATAATCTGAACTCCTTTTATGGGAGCAGATATTATAGTGAGACCTAGCAGCTATATTATAAGAGGTGTGTGGAAACCTTTTGCCTACTCTGTCTTAAAAAATCTGAGCATCTCACACGGTGAGAACAGAGTGGAGCCCACCAGGTCCTGCTCTGCACGTCTACGGTGAAGAACCACACTATGCCAGACAAAGGGTGCCATCCTTCAGCATTTCTGTCACAATTGGGAGAGCCAGATCCTGGGCTGTGGCTGGGACTGTGAGGCATGACCTCAGTACAAATTAAATCAGGATCCAATTAGCCACGGGCTCCAAGTATCTCATAAAGAAACCAAGCATCTCTTTCACAAAATTTGAAAAATAAAGAAAAGCCCCAGTGATGATACTAATACTTGTTTGTGCCTGTATAGCTACTGCCAAGAAAAAACAGAATCTGCCTGAATGAGGCTGCCAGAAGTTGGACTGTTTTGGCTTTGTGCAGCAGGGAGGTGCATGGATTTTTTGTGTCTCTGCATGGAAACTTAACTTTACTCTCAAAAAATCCCAGCCTATTTCAGGTGCTCTTCTAAGTGCAATACTGTCCACCACTCAGGAAAAAGTAGATGAGCTTCTGCGTATTGACCATGGGATAAAAGTCTCCATCTAGTTGCCGTGGAGGTGCTGGAGTTGCAGCATCAGCTCACACCTACATGTGCCTCCAAGTACCAACCTCACGTGCCCTCCTGAGCGCGTGGCTGCTGCAGGGCCAGGTGTCGCATGGGACCTAGGTGTGAAGGGCTGCTAAGAATTTGGTGCGGTGCCTCCTGGGAGGGTCTGTTAGGGAAATCTCCTGCCACAGTCACATTGAGATAAGTGGCTAGAATTAGGCTGCTGAGAGTCCTTCAGAAGTATTTTTCCACCCCTCCTTTTTGCAGGGAGAGCAGAATTCCCTTCCCCTCCTACTCTCTGTCTATGGTATTTGCAAGGATACTTGGGATGAGGGTTTTGTTAGATGCCACCCCTATAAAAAATACACCCAACACTACTTATAAAGTCAATAAAGTTTAAAAAAGAGAAAAAAATAATAAACCTTTACCTGGACAAAATCAGAGTAAGACATTCCTCTATCTTATCTCAGGTTGTAAATAAACAAGAGCTTTCTTAACTTAATACTTTTAACAAGATGAACAAATTTGGGCAAGAAAGAATGGCAGTTTGGTAATCCATGATGTGTAATGTTTTAGGAACAGTCTCAAAACAATTGTTATCAAAACCCAATTGTTTGGGTTTTTTTTCCACAATAGATTTATTCTTTTAAGTACATTTTGTTTTAAGAGCTAATTTGTTTCATTTAAAGTATATTAAACACAGGATTCTCCAGTCTACTAGCAAAAAAAAAAAGTAAAATTAAAGCATGGTAAGAATCCAAATGGCCAAATTAAAATTTAAGATGGACATGAACTGAAATCTTGGATCTGTATGTAATGAACTGTAAGTAATTATTTTGACTCCTTATTTCAATAGAGAAACATCAGAGCAAATATCCTGAAATTTGAATTCCTTGATCTAAATATACTTGAAAAACCATCATACCCCAGACACTTAGACTGAAGGAAATTTGGATTTGAGGCTGGAAAGTTTATTCCCAGAGCAGAACTTCATAAATGAGTACCATTCCTCCCTGTTGTTGTTGCTTAGGTGTCAGTCCAGTTTATATAAAAATAAACTGAGAGTTTGCTGTTGATCCTATCCAATCCAATCCCATCCAATCCCACCCTA
This sequence comes from Aptenodytes patagonicus, assembly GCF_965638725.1. Classification (NCBI taxonomy): domain Eukaryota; kingdom Metazoa; phylum Chordata; class Aves; order Sphenisciformes; family Spheniscidae; genus Aptenodytes; species Aptenodytes patagonicus. The sequence goes on along the minus strand of NC_134950.1, from coordinate 8,212,389 downwards.
TCCAACAAAGACATGTGGGCTAGAAACAGATAAGGCTCCAAAATCAACCAAAAAGACTTTCTGTTTTTGGGGTACTTAAACTTCTTAGACTTTTCAGGCATGATTTCTTGGTGACTGAAGGCACCCCAGAAAGCACTAGCTGGGGTGGCACGTCTGCTTTGGATCAGGTGTTATGGCTGATGCCATATCCTCCAGCCTTCCCCTTCTGGCTACGTGTACTCCTGGGTCTTCTCCTGTGACCAAGGTGCCCATCCAGAGGTGTCCAGGCTGAGTCAGTCAGTGCTTACATCATTCCTAGATCCATCAGGATCCAGGAGCTCAGCAGAGGCTTGCCTGCAAGACCCAGTCCTTCAGGCACTCTCAGGGCACATATAATGCAGCAAGTCTCCCACCAAATACAATTAGGGATACCCTTCTTGATGGGGGTGGTCTCTACATTTTGACCAGAACACTGAATAATCCCTTGTTGGAGTGCTGTGACCACACGGGTTAGACATGCTCCTGGCACTCTGTCCTTTGACACTAAGACTCTGTCTCAAGGTACTATCCCATGTTGTCTTGGCATTTGCTAGTTTGAACCATCCAAGGTCAAGCCTCAGTTGGGACTTGTGAGCCCTCTTTTCTTGGGCAAATGCTTTAACCATTGAGTGTTATGTAAAAGGTGGATGCGAAGAGCATCAGTAATCACTTTTTAAAAGGAGTGGCCATACTTTGATTTTGAGAGGCGCCTGATTTTTCCAGGATGATGAAGGCCTAGCCTGGAACACAAAATGGAGCAGGACCTTCAGGGAACTGAGCTGGTGCCCAACATAGTTTCAAGACTGAGTGAACATGGGGGAATAGGTACCTGATTGCTTGGGCAGGGCAGCTGAGCGCATGTGCAGAACCTGATCAGTACACTGTTTAACTGGGTGGTGCTCAAGGATTATTGAACATCTACAGTTACTGAAGTCCTGGTTTATATGCCTCGATCCTTTTTTGCCAAAGGGTCATGCAAAAATTTTAGGTGCAGTGTTTTGAGTGTACCCTTGAAGCAGTCCAAGCCTAAAAGGAGAGTATGGCAGAGCTTAAGGCTAGAATTGACTGACCAGAACATGCAAACACGTTTCATTTGGGTGTGTGAGAGCTGCACAAAAAAACAGGGAGTAAGCAATTTGCACTGGAAGATTAAGATGACCCAAGGTTCCAGTAAATGCCTGACAAGATTAGGTTTGATTTTTCTTTCCTGAGGTCAAGCTGTTCTTTGTTCTGGCAAATTTATTTAACCGTATTAACCTCCTCAGAGATATATTTTATGTACAGTTTCCATGCACTGCAGCTAAGCCCTGGTCATCCTTTAATATTGTATCATGAATGGATACCTCCTTGTTTGACCAGTGAATGACCTCCCACTCCACCCCAAATAAGTATGAAGTTTTCATCTCTGTGGCAAGAGCATTTACTATTATTAGTGCCTTAGAAATATTGCTTTTGTTGCATATTTACGTAGGGGTATAGGCAGAAGGGTGTGAGCAGGTATGTGTGCATACGCATGTGTGTGCATGCAAGAGAACTGTTAAAATTAATTGCCTTGGCTCACAAAACCTTCTGGATCTGTTTACATTCCTGAGGCAAATTCCTTAATATATCTGTAGTTAAACTCTTCCACAGCCTCTAAATGCATGGCTTTGGTATGCTACCCACCTTCCCTGTGCAGGGAATCGCTGAGAACATTTAGTGCCTGCTGAGAATAAACGTGCCCCTGATACAAACACAGCAGCAATGTGTTAATACGCACTGCTAATGCTACTTAATCCTGAGGGTAATATATTGGATTTTCTGCATATGATCTTAATATAGCAGGGGAAAGGGAAATTGTTTGATTTGGAGAGTGGAGAGGTGGGCAGAAGGAGGAGGAGGAGGGAAGGGAGTGGAAAGTGTTTAAATAGCTTCATTAATGACCTCGGTGCTGATGGGGGACTCCCACTCACATGAGAAGTTATGCTGAGTGTTTGAATTGAGTAAGATTTGGCCTGACATGTCAGATAATTTGTAATGTTATGGGCTGAGCAGTGCTCATTGAAGATAGCAGTAAGAAGTGGTTGTGCTCCTACAGGGGAGCGGGTGGGGGGTTCCTTCCCCAGCCCTTGAGGCCATATCAGTGCCATTCCCAGGGACCTTTCAAGGCCAAAAGTATTAGCTGAAATATAAAGGTTTGGAAAATGGCAACCAGCCTTGCTCATGCATCCCCAATTTTCTCGCAGCAGCCTGAGAGCTGACCCTCTTCCATATAGGTTTGCAAATCAGGACAGGGCAGTCCCATGAGGACCATGCTGTCCTATGGCCTTAGATAACTGAAATGGGGACCTCCATCTGCATGGCTGGTATCTGTGCAGCACAGGGCAAAGGTGCTTATGGGTTCTCCTGGGTCTGCTGTATGAGAAAAAAGGTCTGGAGAAGATGAAAGAGAAGCAGATCTACAGCTCGAAACACAGTGGCTTGAAGAAAGTGCAGTAGGCAGATGCTTTTGGGCAGAGTGCTGGGCTGGAAATGCAAAGACGGGTCTGCACCCCTTCTTTTCTGACTCATCTTATTTTGATATGTAGGATCACCTCTGAGGAATACCTTGTTCCATCATCAGTGTGATAGAGCACATCCCCCATTTGGCCAAATCTCTCAGGTAAAGCCAGTAGCAACGCGTTACAACTTCCCAACAGAACATATGTATACATCCGTTTTCTTTTCCAAAGTAAAGATCCCATCAAAAGAGTCAGTTATGCAAGAGATATTTTAAATGGAGTAGCAAGGTGCTGTTGCAAATTATCTTATTCAGCTTATCAGGCTTCCTGGTGTTGGAGGCTAGTATTTGGGAATGTGATGTTCACCAAGATGGTGAGTCACCGGGGTTTATGCAACAAGTGCTTTACATAATACCTTGCCTGTTTTTTTAATGCAAGGTAAAGAAATGAAGAAATCACTTCAGTGTTATGGGAGTATATATTTGTTTTGGGGAGAAAAGGTTACTTATATCTGAAGTTCCTTTTATTTTGAGCATTTGTAAGACTAAACACTTTTTTACTTGGTGTCGGGGTTTTTTTTTGTACTGGCAGAGCTCAGAAACTCCCACGCTGCTGAGGGCTCCAGGGTGCAAACTGCAGGGAGGGCTCTACAGTATCTCTCCACTCCTTTCTGGTTACTCCACTCATCGTTGCAAATCCATAGTCCCATCTTCACAAGCAGCAGCAGCCACTGGGGCTTTCACATATGATTACAGCTCCAAGCTGCTTCCGGCAGCTCCCCACGCCTCCTTGTCCACAGCCTGGTGCTCCTTCCACTGCATCACGGTGAAAAGGGAGACAGATTGAACATTACCTGTTTATGGTGATCGCAGCTTGGAATAGCACCATGGGGAGAGTGGTGGGTCATAGAAAAAATACCACACAAGGAAAACAAGCAACCAGGCCTTCATCAATGATTGAAAATCAACAGAACTGATGGATCCTAAATGTAACCCATGTGTACCTAGGGGAGGAAAGCTTCTCTTTCACAAGATGTGTGTTTGTAGCCACAACTCAAAGGACCTGTGCAAAAGGAGTGGGAGTTGACTGAGATCATGAATCTAACTGCAGACTTGAGCCTCCTCCTTTTGGGACCAGTGTCTGCTGATTTCATCTTGCACATCTCCAAAATTAGAGCTGCCATCTTGATACCAACCAGGAGATGAACTACTGTTCCTGCTACTGTTCGGGGAGACACTGTTTACTAGCACACTTGGACTCACTTTCTTGCATGTGTTTATTCAGAGAAGTCATGTGCTTGAGCAAAGATCAGTGGTGATTTGTGATGTCTGCTGAAAGCCCCTTGAAAATCAGTTACTGATTAAATTCTCATTATCGTTTGTAATAGATTGCTCTGCTATGGGAGCTCTTGGGCACATTCGATGCGATTTGCCTGGGGATATGGCAAAGCTTGGGTCAACACCATCCTGAAGTTAAGTACTGCTTTATTGTACTTTGCTTTCTGCTCAGCAGGCGTTTACAAGAGTTCAAAATGTAAACATGAAAATTTGACTTCAGATAAGAAGATCTATCCAGAAATACGTGGTAACTACTCAGCCGTTGGTGTGCATCTGCCATCCTGTTCCTTTGTCGCTTTGAAACATAGGTCTTTATCTCTCCTTACTGTTTTAATAGTGGCCATAATAGTAACCACACAGCTTTCTGCAAAGAGCTGTGCACAGGGAGCACATTGTTCAGTACTAAAACACACATGGTTGTGCAACTGCAACACTGAGAGGGTTGAACAAGATAGCAGAAAATTAAAATTTGAGGATGAATTTAAAATGCCACAACTCAGCTGCAGGTCCTGCAACTTGGCCCTGTCACCCCAGGACCCAAGCTGGGAAGAGACGAGGGAGGAAACAAGGTCAGATGGACTCCAATCTGAGCAGAAGCCAGGTTCACATCGGTCAGTGTCCCTGCCACAATGCAAACAAATATCAGTCTGTAGTCGAAAGTTTGCACCGCTTACCCAACCAAACTGCTCAACTGCACCATTTACTGGGACAGCGCTGCCTCCAGGGGCTCCATCATCCTGTCCAAACTGTCAGGGTCTGACCAAAGATAACCTTTCCTGAAGGACACTAGTATTTTGAAACCTTAGACAGCTGCTCAGTCTGCCCGCTGACCTTTGCTGAGAGGCCTGTTGGGAACGGACACACATTTATTGAGACCTTGCACTGCATTTCTCAGAAGCTGAAATGTCCTGTAACACGATTCACCATTCTTTTGAAAAAGCTGCCTCGGGCTGACTCAGTTAAGGGGAAATATTACTTCCCCCATGTTATTTTTAACCAAAACAATGAACATTATTATATCTTTTGTTGGCTCTGGTAAGTGTGAGTGGGAGAAAGCAAGTCACAAGTTTTACTTACTAGACGGATTGTTTGATTGTTTGATTGCCCCTTAAAAACACCCCTAAAGCTAGGACAGCAAAGCTGCAGCCACAGCTATCTTTCAGCTTTTGCATTCCTCCAGAAGAGGAATTATCACTTGCATTGATGGACAGATGGATGGGTCATGGCTGGGTCCCAGAGGATTACCCCTATTGCCTTGTTTTCCACAAAGGCACAGGATGCTTTATGTTTTAAAGCGTGCCTCTGCCATTTGATTTTTCAGGTGTATTTTAGAGTTTAGAAAGACAAAAATAACTAACTAAATAAATACATAAATAGAATATGGGAAGCAAACAAACAAGCTGAAGACTTCACATGCGGCCATGCTGGAGTGTTCATCGCTAGGTAGGGAATGTGCTCTTAGGAGTTTCTGTGGCTACAAATGTCAGAGTGTCATTTCAGAAGTGATGTGACATCTATGCAGGTCTTTGAATATGAATGAGACAAAGTCTGTAGGAAGAGGTAATATATTACCTGCTGCAGTTGGGTAAACCATACCAACCTGGAGAAGGGCTTGCAGTCCAGAAGCACCCTCTGCCTTTTCCAGCTGTGTCAACTAACCTGATAAAGGCCATGTCCCCTTATATTCCTTGTTTCATAGTCTAGTTTTGTTGTTCCAGCATCCTTTAAACACAGCTACAAGGCTGATCTTCTCTGTATACTGATCCCTGTCCTGCCTGCCCTTTCCCACCATCGTTCATTCCATCTTCACGCTCCTGCCCAGAGATGTCCTGCTCCACAGGGCAGGACGGGCCAAGTCAGGACCTCGCCGTGACACCAGTGGCAGTCCTGACTCTGGTCCTCCTGCAGCTCCACACCAATTACCTGTTTACTCATGCTTGTTCCACACTGTAAAACGCTTCCTTTCCTCTCCTTTCTGACACAGTTTCTGCTCAGAGGTCCCCTAGGTTGGAAAGTCTCTGCTAAAGTTTCAGTGCCAAAACATTGGTCAAAATTCAGCAGGGGAAAATGTCCTTGGATCTCCTGAGACCTGGATCCCTTGATCTTTGAGGGCTGCTTCCTGCCCAGGTGTTGCACAAAGCAACCCCAGCTCCACCAAACAACTCTGAATTATGAAAGAAAAGGCCATTTGGAACTGGGAATCCTTATTTTTTCATTGGAAAAGCAAACAAAACTTTTCATTTGAGGTGATGTTTAAGGGTTTTTTCTTGACATTTCTTTCTGAAATGACAAATTCTTTAATCACCCTTTCCTAGGATACATTTTGAATTTATTGACATCTGCATTTTCCCATGAAAGATGAAGATTTCCCAGAAGATTACCACCAGGCTGTAATCACAACCACACAGTACCTGAGGTCTGTTGCATGTGCAGAGTATATTCACACTTCCCACAGTGTGCGTATAGACACAGACACACTCCCCTCTCCACCACAATCCCCCCAAAAAGGATATTTCTCCTATAGACTGCAAAGAAAGATATTAATATTATTTTATTACTAATTAACAATAATTAATATTTAATGCCATGTCCTCGGCAGACTGCTTGTGGTAGGCTGGATTAGGAGTCTATGCTAGTGGACACATCCCACTCTAATAGGATTCATAGGGAGCAGTCACTGGAGGGAGACATTACCCTCGGTAATATGGCACCAACAGCATCTTCCTGGCTGCTCTCAAAGAGTAGGAAATCCCAGATAAGGTATGGGAGGAGAGCATAGACCGGTGTCCTACAGATACCATACCAGATAACACTGGAATCCTTTACATATTCAAGCAGGAGGGACCCCAGGATAAGTTTGATCCACCCAACAAGTATTTCAGGAATGCACTTGGGATCCTGCAGGGAATAGCCCAGCCCTCAGCAGGTGAGGCCCAACCTGCTTTTAATGGGAAAAATCCTGAGACACAGTCCCTAGGTGGGAGGCGAAGACACTGGAGCCTGAAGAAAACATTGCACTGAATTGCAAAGGATTGCTTTTGGAGAATAAATCCTGTAAGGTCTGATGGAAAATTATACACCTGAAAGGGGGGGTTGAAATGTCTTCTAGGAATTTACCTTCTCACTCTATATTTCACAAAAAGCTGGATAAGGTACTGCATTCTTTCCTTGCTGCAGAGAACCAAAAGCTCTTGAAGCCTCTTGGAGTTTTGTCAGGGAGGGCAAAAAGCCAGGATTTCATATCACAGCATCATTTTTAGTGCACTATGCAGTGTCCACAGAAGTGACCTGTTCCATCACAGCTGGGCTTGGTTGGATGCTCCAGCTAGAAGGGGTGGTAGGTCCTGCTTGGCTGTACTCAGCACCCACAGGGCATGGTGCTGAGCTGGATGGGGATGTGGGGGACTCCCAAGAGCCTGGATGGAAGGCAAACCTGCAGAGAAGGGTTGGGGAAGAAGGATTTCTTCTTCTCCTGTCTCAACTTTTCAGTTTCTTTGGGTGGAGCTCTCAGGAGGGATGAAAACAGCATGGCTGCCAGAAAACTTGTGAGAAAGCCTGCTGTAGGCTAGATTTATTTGCTAGATAACATCTAGTGCAGGTAACCTGCAGCCTTCCTTACACTGAAAGTTAAACATCTCTCTGTCACTGAAATTCAATTTACAGGAACGCTAATTAATCCTATCTGGGACTCTCAATGCAGACTGAGAGACTTGGGGCCATATTTTATATCTTTTATCCTCCCAGAGATTATTTACATTGCAAAAAGGTCAGGCTTCTAACTGCTAACACTGGGGAAGCTTTGCATTTCTGAAGGATTTGAATAGTGCTATTCTAGCCCATTTGCTGCAGGTTTTGTTTCCACAAAAATGACATAATCATCATAAATAGCATTTTTTGTATGGTATTGTGCATGCCGTGGATTCATATGGTAATTCCCTGAAGCATCTGTTCCTCCATATTCATAGGTCCTTTAAAGGATCCCAGTCTACATGTATAGATCTTTGCATCCTAATATTTCCTGAATTCTGCTGTAGATGAAGAGTATATTTCTCATATGCATGTCAGTGAAATATGGAATATATTAAAGACACCTCAGCTAGACATCCTCTGAAAGATCTTCCTAACCCTGTCCTCTTGAAAGGAGTTTTTAGAGGATGTGGCAGAAGGAGTATGTAAAGTACTTTGTTAGGAGCTAGGTGGTATTAAGTCTGCAGCTGTCTTGGGAAAACCTGGCATCCAGAAGCAGGGTTGGCAATGCTGACACAGAGAGATGCTCTCCAAAACCTGGTTAAGTGCTTTTCCTCTCCAACAAACCTTTTTCAGGCATAATTTAGACTGAAACTACTTGCATATTTAAAAGAAATCAGACTGCTGTGTAACAGTGCCTTTTCTGACACCGGCTTCCAGAGCAACTTCTCATTTACAGCCTTTGATAGGGCTGGTCTGAGCTGGGCCCTGCTGGGCCCTGCAGTGCTTTAGCGAAGAAACAAAAGGAAAGAAAACACTTGGCAACTGATAAGCTCCTCAGACATCAGTTGTTAAAACAAAAGTTTTATGCCAAAAGCTGAACTAATACAATTCGTTGTCCTGGGCTTTGCTGAGTTTAGCTCTTCTTCAGTGGAGTTGGTGCTATATTTATGTGTTTGGGCACTTGTATATCAAAGGAGAAACCTGGGATTCAGCCTGGGCTCCACTGACTGCTGTTCAGTTTTATATTGTCATTTCTGAATTACAGTAACATCCAGTTACTCAACTAGTCTGGTCACAAGGCCAAGACTTCCCATCCCAACTCACACAGGATCTCTGCTTTTCAGTAAAAAAGATTTGTAGTGCAGGCCAGCAGCAAGAGTGGTAATAACATGAGTTTCATCCGGAGAACATCTGTTTTCCTTTCAGCATACAAAGACGTAGAGCTGGAGATGTGAGAATAGACATATCCTCTTGCTCCATGTCCGGAACGTCAATAATTTTGTTATGCTTTGTTTGGGGATGGAACATATTCGAGATTTGGAGAAGCCAAGAAGATATTTTCTTGGTACAGGGAATCACAAACTCAGAGAGCCCCACTCAATCTAAAATCAGATCTACAATGTGTTACTAATTCTCAGGCTCTTCAGAAATCCCTTGCTCCTCTGCCATACTCAGTCTCCCTGCTGCTGAAGCGAGACCCTCTTCCTAGTTATGATCCATCAGAAAGCACTGTCTGGGTGGGCGTTTCGTGTCTTCCCTCATCATTATCTTCTTTTTGCTGTTCTGTGAAGATGGTGCCAAACAGAACATTTCAGCTTATTCAGTTTTGCTCGACTGTTTTTCTACCAAGTGATCAACCATAATTCTTTGGTGTGAACCCACAGCAGGGATTTCCCATTCAAATCCTGGGCAGGTCCAAGCTTAGTTTCTAAGTGTGTTAGCAAAAGTGTTCAGACCATTAAAGGCAAGCTTTTCTTTCATTTTTTGGGTATTATAAATAACAGCAAAAGAGGAGATGGTACTACTGTGTCTATGTGTGAAGGGTGGTGCTCTGTTTGCTACTGGCACCTGTAAAATCCCTACGTGGCTAAGAGGCCTACATAAGAGGTCCACACTCATTTCTTTAAGAACATCATCACCTCTGTTCCCCTTTGTCATGTGCTCAGACAGATTTTTTTTCTCTCTTGACCCCAGGCCTGCAGACTTCAAGGAAGGGATTTTCAGAAGTGACATAAAAGAGTTTATATCGTGAATAAACCTAACTCTCTTAATCTCTTAGCTCTGAGTTGCGGCGTGCTGTGTTGTTTTGAGTATCAGTACATGTGCACCACAGGGATTATAGGCATGGTTCTGGTATGAAGAAGCTGATGTGTAAATCAAGATTTTTATCCGTAGCCACCCTTGATGACAAAAGAGTGTCTCGCCTTGGCTAGAGGAACAAGGTGAGTCATCAAATGTGATGACTTCATTCTACCCACACATGAGGCAGTGTGAAATGATCACGTCTTTTCCTTTCCTTGTGTGCTGGAAGGCAGTTTGGAGGGTGAAAGGTCTCCCACATGAGTTCAGGAGAGTAGAGGGAATTTTAAAACAGAAGAGAGAAGGAATCTACAGAGATTCATAGGAACCACTTAGCAGGAGGGGGAAGAGATGGACATTGTTTTATCAAGACGAAAAACTAATATTAGAGAAGGTGAAAGGCACTTGGGAATTCAGTGAACTGTCATAGAGGACATGAACTGAAGCCCTCCTAATTTTTTTATTTCTTTTGGGTCTTAGTTTGTGGTTTTCATCATACTGATACATGAGGAGAAACAACGACTTCAGAAACCTAGTGTGAAAACCTGGTGTGTTGGTGTATGTGCATGTGTGCGTGTGTTGCATGCTGCCCCTGTGCACCTCCCAGAATGGCAATGGTGGTAAAAGCTATACTGATGTACAGGGCAATCTGAGGGCTCCTCACCAGGCACAGGAGATAATGTGTGTACAAATACCAAGATTATATTGGGCCTTTGCGAGTGTGCCTGGAGTCCAAGGCAAGGCTAATGCTGAATTTCTGCTGAGAATCCACGTTGGCTTAAATCAAACTGAGGCTTGGGGATGCCTTGGATCTTGTGAGTGTCTGATCTGAGGAAGAGGATGAAAACTGGACCTAGAAATGCCCTTCAGGTGGTTATCAGGAGCAGTCATCTCCAGACTCCTGCTCTTGGACTCCTAGTACTTGTAGGTGTAAATGCACAGTTGGGAAGTTTTGTGTCTGTCATTGGCAGGAACTGGAAACTTGTTGCTGACTGATCAGTTTTCCCCACATCTGGTTTCGGCTTTCCAGAAATAAAGCAATGATTAGTAGCACAGGAAAGGAAGCAAGGAGAAAAGTGCAGGCAAAGTTGAAGGTTAGCAGATTATAAACCTTGCTAGGCTTGGTGAGGTCCAGGCTGAGCTGAGTAGTGTTAGGAAAGTAAAGTAAAATTTTAACCCAGACAAAAATCCCAGTGGTGAATCAGCAACCTATTCTCTAAAATCACGTCCCTGCAAGCACGTCCATCTAAAACTTCCCTGCAAGCACGTCCATCATGTCTCAGAGGAGTAGGTAATACCCTTTCCTGGGACACACACCTTTCATGTGATGTTTCTGAGTTCAGTGCTAAAAGAAGAACAATGCTGCCTGGCGTGTTTTGACCTGCAGGAGCTCTGAGCACATCATTGCCTCTAATGAACTGTTCTCTTTCATCCTCCCTCTTCCCTTCTTGTTTTTGAGAACTAAGTTCTATGGCCATAAAAGGTGCTTCTGCTCAAATCTGTTGACTATGGGTCTGGGTGTGATTTGTTTCCATGCAAACACTTTGATATGTTCCTGGAAGAGAATGTCTTTTCTTGAAATGCACATAAAAAGAACACCTGTCTTCAGGCAAGGCAAGGCAAGGCGAACTATGAAGCAAAACTTCCCAAACACAGCAGATTAGCTTTCCTGATTTGCAGGTAATATGTGTCTATAATACCTGGTTCTGCCATGAACATTGTTTATCAGAGGATTTCAGAACATGTTACAGTGTAAGGACAGGTCCCGGACGACTGGAGGCTTGCCAATGTGACGCCCATCTACAAGAAGGGCTGGAAGGAGGATCCGGGGAACTACAGGCCTGTCAGCCTGACCTCGGTGCCGGGGAAGATTATGGAGCGGTTCATCTTGAGGGCGCTCACAAGGCATGTGCGGGACAACCAGGGGATCAGGCCCAGCCAGCATGGATTCATGAAAGGCAGGTCCTGCTTGACCAACCTGATCTCCTTCTATGACCAGGTGACCCACCTAGTGGATGAGGGAAAGGCTGTGGATGTGGTCTACCTGGACTTCAGCAAGGCCTTTGACACCGTCTCCCACAGCATTCTCCTAGAGAAGCTGGCGGCTCACAGCTTAGACAGGTGTACTCTGCGCTGGGTCAAAAACTGGCTGGATGGCCGGGCCCAGAGAGTTGTGATGAATGGAGTTCAATCCAGTTGGCGGCCGGTCACGAGCGGTGTTCCCCAGGGCTCAGTACTGGGGCCAGTCTTGTTTAATGTCTTTATCGATGATCTGGATGAGGGGATTGAGTGCACCCTCAGTAAGTTTGCAGACGACACCAAGTTGGGCGGGAGTGTTGATCTGCTCGAGGGTAGGAAGGCTCTGCAGAGGGACCTGGACAGGCTGGATCGATGGGCCCAGGCCAACTGTATGAGGTTCAACAAGGCCAAGTGCCGGGTCCTGCACTTCGGCTACAACCCCATGCAGCACTACAGGCTTGGGGAAGAGTGGCTGGAAAGCTGCCTGTGGGAAAAGGACCTGGGGGTGCTGGTCGACAGCCGGCTGAACATGAGCCGGCAGTGTGCCCAGGCGGCCAAGAAGGCCAATGGCATCCTGGCCTGTATCAGAAACAGTGTGGCCAGCAGGAGTAGGGAAGTGATCGTGCCCCTGTCCTCGGCACTGGTGAGGCCGCACCTCGAGCACTGTGTTCAGTTTTGGGCCCCTCACTACAAGAAGGACGTTGAGGTGCTGGAGCGTGTCCAGAGAAGGGCAACGAGGCTGGTGAGGGGTCTGGAGAACAAGTCTTCTGAGGAGCGGCTGAGGGAACTGGGGTTGTTTAGCCTGGAGAAAAGGAGGCTGAGGGGAGACCTCATCGCTCTCTACAACTCCCTGAAAGGAGGTTGTAGCGAGGTGGGTGTTGGTCTCTTCTCCCAAGTAACAAGTGCTAGGACGAGAGGAAATGGCCTCAAGTTGCGCCAGGGGAGGTTTAGATTGGATGTAAGGAAAAATTTCTTTACTGAAAGAGTGGTGAAACATTGGAACAGGCTGCCCAGGGAAGTGGTGGAGTCCCCACCCCTGGAGGTATTTAAAAGACGTGTAGATGAGGCGCTTAGGGACATGGTTTAGTGGGCATGGTGGTGTTGGGTGGACGGTTGGACTCGATGATCTTAGAGGTCTTTTCCAACCTCAATGATTCTATGATTCTATGATTCTGTGACATCTATTTGGGAAAACTTAGTGGGAAATTAGTGGGAAACTAAGACACAGGGAATTTACTGTCTTGACCCTTGGCTGTTGCAGCCATCCAGCCATTCTCCTACCTTCACTGACCGCATACAGTCTGTATGTGCTTATCTCACCTTCAATCACTTGACTGAAGGTACCCACCAGAAATAATGACATATCAGCAATTGAGGAGAAAAGATGAATTGGTTGCACAAGCACTAGCTGAATGTAGATAGAAATGTACAAAGTCATTACTAGCTTGTTAACAATCACTAAATAGGGCAACACGTTGGTGGTTTAACCACTAGCCTTTCCCAGCCATCAGGAAGGCTGATGCTACATGTTTGGGGTCTGGGCACCTGGAGGGTCCCCATAGTTACAACTTGGAGTTTCTCTGTGCCTCGGGCCAGGTTCTCCCCTCACTGCTGCTCCTCTCGTTTCCTCCTGCAGGTTTTACTATGGGAAAGGAGAATGAGTGATCTGTTCTCCACCATCCCTGCACAGAAGTGCAGCCTCCCCTTCTCCATCCAAGCCCCTGAGGAGCAAGTAAGCTGCAGTGCTGTGAGGGTGGCTTGTGCACAATCACCCTCTCTTCAGATGCTCTGTAGATTTCCTTGCAGCAATCTCTAGCTTGGACAAAGAGGACAGACCTGGGAGCCTCCACAGTAAACACACCAGCAGCAGCAGCTGCTTGGGATGTGGGCTGCAAGCAGTCTGCATTGGGGTGTAGGCAGGCACCTGTGACTTCCCAAGAGCTTCAGCTTCTGCTACCAAACAACTTCTGTTGTCAAAGGAATGAGGTAACTGACCCAAACAGGTCAGTGTGCTACCTCCCAGCCTACTCCCAGGGGTGCTTGTTGGCCTTTGGTCCTGTCTTGCATTAGCCATGCCTCATTTTCCAGGGGCCAGCCGAAAGTGGCAGGCAGTCACTTGCACCACCATGGTAAGACAAGAGATCTGCCTTTCGGCGTGTTTTTGAGCACATGCAAACAATAAGGTAATTGCCAGTTCAAGCTCGGATGCCTCAGTTCAGTGAGGTGCCACCTGGATATATAATTAGAAAACACAGTTGACCTATATAAGAAATTTCATGGTGCTGTCAATGGCATACAAAATACTGCACTTCAGATAAATGTGCGTGCACTCACTGTTGTCTCTTACCACAATAAATTCAAATCTATTGGTAAATATGTGAAGATAGAGCGAAGTTTTTAAGGTTTAACATTTTGGAGAGCCCATGCAGCATTTTACACCTGGACAATGCCTCAGCAGAGAATACAGTATTTTACAGTCGAGCACTTTGCACCTGCAGAAGGCTGGTTCCCTTGATTGCCTGAAGCCTTATGGAAAATGCTGAAGAAAACTTTGCATCCAGGGATGACTTTGGCTTTCACGTCAAGCTTGTTTTTTCTAAGACCAAAGCTCTTCAGCCTGACCAATGACTTTGTATGGCATTTGGGTGCTCAACAGGAGACATGCTGAAGAAGACCAATCCATGCAGCACAATTAGCATCTCAACTGTGGTCACAGGTTTTCTTGGCACGTTCTGTGGAGACTGATTTCTGTTCATGCTGCAGAGCATGGAGCTTTGCTTATTCTTTATCGTTCTGTTGTCTGTGACCAAATTACTTCTCTACCTTCAGCAAATGACAAATGGAAATTTACTGATCCCCTTTTTTGATGGGATCTCTCCCTCTTGGTTACTCTTTTCTTTTGCCTCCTTCACCTCACTGCATATAACTCACGGAGCTAATAAAAAAAATGTAACATATAAAAATATTGTTTCCTCTTGTCTCACTGAGGAGCTGGGGCTTTTCAGGCAGCTTAATAAATAGTACTATGAACCTAGGGCTGTTTTTGCAATAGGTGGCTTTAATTAGTGTTTAATTTAGGCTGGAAAGAGAGAGGGGAATTTCAGAATCAATGCTAGGAAGTTAATAACATCATTGCCAGGTCAAGAGAATTTCTTCTCTCAAAAGCAACCACAAAGTTTGCCCTGTGGAGTTCCAGATTTGTTGTTTCTGGCTGTCTGTGGTCAGACTTTTTCAGTTTACAGGAAGAATATGTCTGTCAATCCATCCTTCCTTTCCGAGTACCACTCCTTTAAACTCTGCCTGGGCTGTTGGCATCCAGCTGTGTGCTTTCCAGCTCAGCCAACTTCACCAGGAGTAAAGACTGCAGAGGCATTGCTGCCCTCATTTACTTTTATGCCCCTGGCTTTCATTTCAAGTGTGCTCAGGCCCATGTTCATGGCCTACTTCTCTGCTGGAGGTGTTGCTGGTGAGTGGGGACTTTGGGGCAAAGACAGCCCTAACCAGGAAGATGGAAGTTAAGTTAGAGAGCAGCTGTAGCATTTCTGCTGGGCAAAAAGGAGTTAAACCTGGTAAAGCATGTCATTATTAGTAGTGAGAAGAGTGGATTATGAATATGCACAGAGCATTAACACTATGAACTTTTTTGACAGTTGCTTCAAGAGCTGCATTTTGAAGACACACAGAGAAAAGCAACCAGACACAGTGTGGACTGGGGTAGAAATTAAACACAAGGAATCAGAGCAATAGGGTGGGAAGGGACACAGAGAGGTCAGCACATCCCTTGTACAGGAGGAATTGCATAAAAAGATAGTAATATTTTATATTGCCTTAATAACACTCTTATAGATGTCGAAAAACTTCATAGTCAGCTGATTTACCATTGCAGTGCTCACAGACCACATTGCTTCAAGTTACATGTGAACAGGCAAAGTTGTTGACTAGCCCACATTCACACAGGTAGCAATGACAAAACTGGGAACAACAGCCCTGAGTCCTCCCCTATAGAAAGTACCTAATCCAAAATTCACTCTACAACAAGATTTGTTCACCTCTTTGCTCCTCTCCCAGTAAACGGAAGCACTGGCATAGAGCAGAGGGAAGATATATGGATCAGATAACCTCCAGAGGTCCCTCTGCTCCAAATTGTTCTGTGGTTCTATGTGAACAGGTAGGAAGGAAAGAACAGGAGCTGTTGAGAGGACATACAAGGGGTAAAGTCATACCAGGGTGTACATGGAGACACATGCCTGCAGAACAGTGCTGAAGCTGGGAACATGCTAGACTAGGCTGTGGGAGGGACCAGTCTGTACCAAAGGTGCTGAATTCTTTTTCTCTAGAAATTTTGAATTTTCCTTTCTACGTATCAATGAATGTGGGATACAGCTACTTACAGTCAAAATGGCCACCACTGAAAAGTCCCAATATGTTGAGAGAACAGGTGTATTTAATCCCCTTCCTAGTAGTTACTCATTAAGTGAAGGTAAAAAAAAAACCAAACAGGCAGGTATTGCAAGGGAGGAATAAATAGTTAAACACACAGGTGATAAACATCTGAGTTACTGATTAACTCCTGGCTTTTGTAACCCCAGCAGTTCTTAAGTTGGTTTACTAGGAGACCAAAACACAGAGCTGTGCCAAAAAGGCCTCAACCTTTAATAACAAATATTACACTTTGTCTCTCCTTGCAACACGTGTCCCTGGGCTGTGACAGTGAGGACAGCACTGCCCTCTATTGATGGGAAGAATTCAGACCTGTTTCAATACCTGCAACATTGAAGTATAGAGTCAAAAAAGCAAGAGAAATCCGTGTAGGACAGGACGGATTGAAATATAACCTCTTCCTTGGTGTGCTGACTGCCAGAGGTTGAGAGAGAAGAGAAGGAATAATGGACTTGCTCTGTGCACACATCCTCAAGTATCATCTCCAGGACATTCATTACAGATGGGATGCCGGGGCAGGTGAGCCTTTGGTCCAACACACTATGGCCAGGCTTACGGTCTCAGCATAAAATCTGGGCTGGAAGGGAAAGGGGAGACTTAGATGTTTCAGGAGCAATCACAGTTAGTGAAAGCAATGCAGCGCACTTGACAGGATGGGTAACAGGCTGATGCTCATCTGTGAGTAAGAAAAGGGTGATTTCAGATGTCTTCTTTGGCTTCTTCCATCTGGAACAGCTTGCTTGCCCTCCTGCACCCAACCAGCTCCATCCAGTCTGGAGTGTCGCCTCAAGCAATATCTCCTCCTCACTGTCATTCTTGATGTTGTCACTTGTTACTGCAGCCTGTCACTTGGTTTAACTGAGAACATGCTGGTTGCCATCTGCAGGAAAGACTGAGAATCAAGGTGGCAATAATCACTACAATTAGGGGTTCAGCTGAGCCACCTCAGAAGCTGGTTCTCCCTTATGATGGCTGACTGGAGCATCCTGAGCTCTTGCGGGGATGTGAGGAAACCCCTGAAGGTGTGTGTTCCTGAAGAAAGACAGCTCTGCCCTGCGGTGCCGAGGAAGTCCTTGCAAAGTTCAATAACGGTGTTTTTAGCTAATATAGCTTGTGCTTAAGCAAAGTTGCTCTGGCAAGGAACTGATCCTGCAACACTCCAATCTTTGCTTCACTCGGAGAAGGTAAATTTGAAGAAATGAGCAGAAGCACTCAGCACCATCAGTATGGATGGACACAGGGTTGCTGGATGAGCAGGATGCCCAGCGCTGGTGGGAGCCAGGGGCCCAGCAGACTGGGAGTGGATGATAGACCATGCTGAGCAGAGCCAAGGAGGGCCTAGCTGTGTCTCTGGGGATAAAAGCTGCCCTGTGAATGGAGCCTGAAAGGATGCAAGTCTTGTTTGGGTTTTGTCTTACTTCTGCTCGGTCTGTAATAATACCCCTTATTACTAAGCCAAAAACAACAACAGCCATTAAAAAATACCAACTCTTGTTCATTGCCATCAGCTGTCACAGAAGGCAAAAAACGCCCAGTTGCTGGGACCAGCTCATTCTGCTGCTTGACCTGCCTTTGCTATGCTCAGCTTTAATTTTTTTCTTTAACAATTTCACAGTAA
This sequence comes from Aptenodytes patagonicus, assembly GCF_965638725.1. Taxonomy (NCBI): domain Eukaryota; kingdom Metazoa; phylum Chordata; class Aves; order Sphenisciformes; family Spheniscidae; genus Aptenodytes; species Aptenodytes patagonicus. The sequence continues at coordinate 8,194,708 of NC_134950.1, read as the reverse complement.
GGCTCTATTTTCCAAGTCCCAAACAAACAGCAGGGTGCACACTGAACAATACTGAAGAGTTTGGCAGCATGCAGGTTCCTCGTCTGTGCCAGAAAAGCTTCTCTGATGGCCCTGAGTTCCTCTTTACCCCCCTCTGCCAGGGGCTGACATCAGGGAAAGAGAAAATACAATCGAAAGCCATCAAGAGTAATGTCCTGTTTATTTTCCTGCTAACAGAATTATTTTCAGGACATCTCAGAAATCAGAAATGGGAGCAAGGGGAGGGGAGGGAAAATCAGAACAAGCACAGGTTGGGATTTCATTAGCTGTTAGCAGAGAAGAGACTAGAATCAGGACCAAAATGCAAGTCAAGGACAGGATAAATGAAGCTGTACGTATGTCATGTGTCCTTGTTTACCCTTCTGGAAGAAGACCATAAAGAGCTGGAGAGGTTTCTGTGCCGGAAGCAGGATGATGTAATCTGTTAATTATGTTTGTGACCATACTCCCATTTAGTTATTGCTGGCCCCTATAGCTGCATGGGACGGCCACTCCAGAGCAGTGCTAGCACCAGCATGGATTTACCAGGGGGAGGAAAAGGAGATTTGGGCTCCTCATGAGCAGTGGCTGCTGCTGTATGCCCTTGTGTCAAATGATGTGGTTGTGCAGCTGCACAACCTCTTCCTTGCTATTAGGGTGAAGTTACACAAAATGGGAGAGCCAGTCTGCTATCTCTTGGCTGCTGAAAGGGGCAGGTCTCACTCCCTCTCTTTTCACCTCTAACCCTAACCCTGCCTATTGTTGCAGCAGTGCAGTCCTGCTCTCTTGCACCAGCTCTGGCTCTGCTTGAATGCAAAATGGGAAAAAAATAAGCATCAGTGTGGTCTGGGCTCTACCAGCTTCTGTAAAAAAAATTCTTTTTTTGTTCAGTAAGACTTCTGGGTTAAAACCTGTTTCTTTAGCTTTTAACAGTGAATATCCTAGACTGTTCTTGTTGAGTAAAACTGTTCTGACTTAAAACCTGCTTCTTTATCCCTTAAAAGGGAGGATCTTAGGATGCTGAGCTTTCTTATCCAGCACAGAGCAGCAGGACACATGGACTACCCAGCTCATTTCAGGGTTAGTGAGATGCGTGCTGTGACATGGTCTTCTTGTGTTAGCAGCATCTTCCTGTCCAAATGCTATGTGGCTCTCAGACATGCTCAGTCCTGCCTTCCAGGCTTTTGGTCAGTCCTTGGGAGTTCAAGGATTATCTCTGTTCTGTGCAGGCCAGGAGAAATGAGGTGGGACACCCATGTGCTGAGGCGTGGGGGGAGGAAAATGGGGTGGCCTCTGTCCAGGCATGGTTTGCAAAGTGGAAATCAGAGGCCAAGTATGCTGCTTTTGACCATGCGGTCTCTTGACCACCTCTGTCCACTCCTGCATGGGAGACATGCCTCTCCTGGTAACGACCACCTCAGGGTAGCAGGTTATGCTGTTCCCACTGCTCTAATTGCAACTCCCATCTCTGCAGTTACAACTGCTGTAAGTGATGTGGATCAATAACAAACTGATGAACAAGAGCCTTTCCTGAGGCTACTGCATGGAGCAGGAGATGAGGAATGGAGCAAGGGGCTTTCCAGCTTTCCAGCTTTTCCTCCTATCTAGCCAAGGTCAGTGAAGACCCAAAATCAGGCACAGCCGAGGGCTGACTCAGCAGGGACCTTCCGCTGGGGTTGCTGCCTGCTTCCCTCTGAGCATGGCAGCAACCCTGCGGGTCTGCCAGGCTGAGCTGACCACACTGGAGATGATGGGGAAGAGAAGATATGGGGAGGGGATTGTGGACCTGTCACCTCCTCCTGGCGTCAGGCTGATATTGACCATGGACTTAATTGGGGATGGTGTCATGGGTAGGATGGAGGACTTGACCTCTCTCTCTCCCTTCCCCAGGGCAGTTCAGGGATGTCTTACCACAACTAAATGTGCTATGAAATGAACAGACAGTTTTCCAAGAGAAGCAGTCCTTTCCATGGGAAAGATTGAACAAAGCCATGAAATGATGTTTCTGTCCTTTAATACAGCATTGAGACCCACACCTCAACTAACCTTTTAATCCGGACAAGCTACTTTACTAATCTGTGTACTGTGAACTCCCTTCCCTTACCCATTCCCATTTCGGAAGGGACTGCGTTCGTGGTATCTTTTTCTTTCTACAACTATTTTCCAGCATAAATTGCTTTCAATTGTTCCAGTCCAACCACCCAGTGGAAAAGCAAACATGCATGGGCTTTGATTTCCACCTTTCTTGCTGGTAAAAGAGAAATGCTAAGCCTGGTCTCTGAGCCAAAGCTAACTGTAGATGGCCAACACCTGCTCTGCAGTGGGGAGGAACAGTGATGATGATGGCAAAGAACATGGGGGAGGCTTTACCTGCCCCTGGCAGAGTGGCCCTTCCCACTGCTCAAGAGTACATTGGTGGGATTTGGGTTTGAGATGCCTCAGGTTGGGCCCATACTGATAAATAAAACAAAGCACAGACTGAAACCCTGTCCCACAGTTGTCCCTTCTGCTTACTTGCTTGCACATTTGCTGGCCCGGTTTTGGGGGCCATTTCCACGAGGCAACACCTGGTACATGGGTCTAAACGCAGCGGGCTGGGTGGATGTGAACTGTGCTGTCTCGTAGCACCAACACTAGGGAAAGGTCCGTGACTTCTGTTTGCTGGCAGGGACATCACCTGCAGTGTTAATCCAAACCCACTAAAGAAGACGGAAAGATCTCCCAGTGACTTCAGTAGTCTTTGTGTCATGTCCTAAACTGAATTCAGGCCAACACGGGATCAGACCAACTTCACATAAGCAGCTTTAGACTGATGTCAGTGTTGACAGAAATTTTCAACAGCAGTTAGCGTTGCGAGGTGAGGGCTACCTGAAAGCCAAGTCTGCACGTGCTGTATCAGGTCTATGAATTTATAACTGTGAGCATGACACAGTCCAGTCAAGGCAAGTTTTAGAAATGTGGCCTGGATAATGGTTAATGACTGACCTACAGAGCAAGAATAAGTTATTGCAACATGAAATCTGTTAACCCATGCTTAAAGCAGCCTTGCTGTACTCTCCTTCCACAGATGAGGATTCGTTCAAAAAGGAATGGGACTTCATAAATCATTAATTTTTCCAAGGAAAATTTTCACTTTGCTCCAGTGCTTTTTGCTACGTTGTAAAAGCAGCTGCTTTTTATTTTTCTCTATCTTCCAAAATTCTTCCACAACTCCTAAAAATTTGGAAGGGGAAAAAAAAAGATTGGGGCAACAGGTAAAAAAAAATCCAAACCCAAAGGATAGGTGGACATTTGACATGTAAATACATGTATATGCCTATATGTCTCACTCTATGTATACATATACATTAGGTGTAAAATAATTTTGAAAATTATCTTGTCATAAATTCCATTTCTTGATTATTCTCGGTAACACAGTGGACATTTTAAATTCTTACCTAGCCTGTATATCTTGGGGATAGGAATCATTTTTTGTTCTGAGTTTGTACATCTCCTGGTACTAAGGACAGGTACTATATTACTGAAGCTCCCGGACACTTGTTCTACAGCAACGGGGACCCACCATGTCACTATCATTTTAGTGACAACTTGTGACCCTGCTGCATGGCATTAAGTGATACGATTTTTAGGAACCTGCTGAGATGCAGCAAAAAGTTTGACTGGGCATTTTTTTTCATGGCTACTGAGCAGATCAAAACTGTCTGATCAAGGCCCAGACCCTCCTGTGCTAAGCACTACACAGAGGTGTGACGAAAGACAAGCTCAAACAGTTGAAGGGAAAGGATGCCAGGGTATGGCATATCTATAAATGCCATATGGCATTTCCATAAATCCAAAACATAAGGTCCAGAAAGTTAAATTCACAGAGAGAGTGTTCAGGTGATGACAAAAATGGCAATTTTTTTCCTCCTTTTTTTTTCTTCTGGGATGTAATGGAAAATCCTGCTGACTGGTGTAAATCGGTGTAGCTTTGACCTCTGGGAAGTGGAGCTGATCTACATCCGCTGAGAACATGGCCAAGTAATAACATGCTGTCTTGAGCTCTGCACTAAGCAGGTTTGCAGAGCTGATGAGTTTGGTTTGTTTAGGAGGTTGATTTGGGTGTGCTGTATGATTGCACAGGAGAGGAGGGTCTGAAGGGCACTGTTACTGAAGGAAGCGAATACCTGAAACACAAAGAGCTAAAGCTGTTCTGTACCAGCTGTGAGGCAACCCCTTGCTGTTGTAAGCACAGTAACATTTCTGCCCTTCCTGCAAAATACAGCCTCTCCCAAAGCAGCTGGATATTAGGGCATCTTTGCTGATTGGCTTAAAGAAATCTTTCTGTCTTCTTTTCAAAACTGTGCAATTTCAGCTGGTTCAACAGAGCCATTCCACTCCTGGAGAGGCATGCTGCCCAGATGTAACTCCAGCCTTGCAAATCAACAGAAAAAATGCTGCAGACCTGCAGCAAATCTCTGCAGTTCAGCAGAGATTCCTAGAAGCTTTGGCTGAAAGGGCTCTCTGAAGGTCTCTAATCCAAGTGGGAAGCCCCAGTGCTGGGTCAGATCAGCCATGGCTTTGTCTAGCCAATTCTTGATGTCTTCCAAGGACAGAGGTCCCATTTCTTCTCTTGGCTGACCTATTACCTTCTCACCCTCCTAGTGAAAAAGACTTTTTTCCTAATGTCCGGTCTGAACCTCCTAAGCTGCAATCCATGGCCATTGTTGCTTCTACTGCCATTTGGCGCTACTGAAATGAGCTTGTCTCAGACATCTTCACCTCTCCTTGACACACAGGCAAGGACACCAAAGCCAGACCGTATAGAATCATAGAATCATAGAATCATTAAGGTTGGAAAAGACATCTAAGATCATCGAGTCCAACCGTCAACCCAACACCACCATGCCCACTAAACCATGTCCCTAAGCACCTCATCTACACGTCTTTTAAATACCTCCAGGGAGGGTGACTCAACCACTTCCCTGGGCAGCCTGGTCCAATGTTTCACCACTCTTTCAGTAAAGAAATTTTTCCTTACATCCAATCTAAACCTCCCCTGGCGCAACTTGAGGCCATTTCCTCTCGTCCTATCGCTTGTTACTTGGGAGAAGAGACCGACACCCACCTCGCTACAACCTCCTTTCAGGGAGTTGTAGAGAGCGATGAGGTCTCCCCTCAGCCTCCTCTTCTCCAGGCTAAACAACCCCAGTTCCCTCAGCCGCTCCTCAGAAGACTTGTTCTCCAGACCCCTCACCAGCCTCGTTGCCCTTCTCTGGACACGCTCCAGCACCTCAATGTCCTTCTTGTAGTGAGGGGCCCAAAACTGAACACAGTAGTCGAGGTGCGGCCTCACCAGTGCCGAGTACAGGGGCACGATCACTTCCCTGCTCCTGCTGGCCACACTGTTTCTGATACAGGCCAGGAGGCCATTGGCCTTCTTGGCCGCCTGGGCACACTGCCGGCTCATGTTCAGCCGGCTGTCGACCAACACCCCCAGGTCCTTTTCTGACAGGCAGCTTTCCAGCCACTCTTCCCCAAGCCTGTAGCGCTGCATGGGGTTGTTGTGACCCAAGTGCAGGACCCGGCACTTGGCCTTGTTGAACCTCATACAGTTGGCCTGGGCCCATCCATCCAGCCTGTCCAGGTCCCTCTGCAGAGCCTTCCTACCTACTGTATATCTCAGCATCATTATACATTGCTTGCTCTTATTGTAGAAAAGAAGGCACAGGGTATACATGCAGTCTAGGGACTAACTAGGACCAAGCCGTGTCCTGAAATCATCCATACTGTTTAGTCCGTAGTCTGTTCCCTGGCACTGTTTTAGCCCATGGCTTCTTATCCCCTCCCAGAGAATGCCCAGGCTCAGCCTGGGGCACAGCATGAGCCAAGGACTGTTCCCAAAAGGCAGTATAGGTGAGGCCATCCAGTATTTTTAAGACACGGAGGTTTAGCTGTACAGGTATGCTCCATGGTACATCTGTGCCCTCAGTCACAAGAATGGGACTTGACCTATTTTATTATATCCTATTTTTATATTTATATATCTACATATATAAACATCTCCCAAAACATGCCTGTGGTTAAATGCCAGCTGCCAGCTCACCCTTTGCACTCTCCAGCACTCCCTTCATGCCACCTCTGGGAACACAACAGAAACATTCAGCTTTGTGTCATAGAAATCCCACTCTGATGGTGCTGCTGCAGCATTCTCACATTATTTCACATACTTTTACTTAATATATATATATGTTCCAGTAATAATTCTTTTTTAGGTCACAGGGACAGTACTTGAGGCAGACAGGACATGCAGGATTAGGTGCTAAGCAGCACAAGTATGGTCAGTCAGCTGGAGTGAACTAGTCCTCAGCAATGTGAAGGAGACCACCTCCAGGAGACGATGTATGAGCAGTGCTGATGTAGCCACAGGAATGAATAGTGGGTTATTCATGGAAAGGTGTCTAGAATTAGTGAGTTGAGCCTTACTGTGCTTTCCATTACCATGAAGGAAATGTTGCACAAACAGCTCAGCCTTATTCTTGCAAATGCAGGTGAGCATGGTCACCATAATGCATCCTAGCTGCCCCTAAATGCAGGTGATCCAGGGGACGATTATTCTCAATGAGGTATACAGTCAAGAAGGAAAAGTCCCATTACAAACCTTAGTGCATCCTTTCCCTAACTGCTCTGGGATTTTGCTACTCATGGGCTATGAGTAAGGACGAGCTACCACACCACTGAAAACAACTGAAAGCTGAGCAAAGCAACAGTGACTAGAGCATGTGCAAACCAGGCTGGCCAATTTTGCCCTGGGCTGTAATCCTGCATCACCCGTGGTCAGTTGTGAGGATCCGGCCAATGAAATGGGAGTTACTGGGCTTGGTGGAGGACCTCACACCCATCTCAGAGATGGGCAAAGAATAAGAATAACAAATGAAACCTCTACAGCTTGAAGTGATGAGTGGACTATGGAAGTATTCAGCAGAAAAGGCGAAGTAGAACAATTGTTCACTGTACTGATATCACAATATTGAAAACCCGAGGGCCTAATGAAGTATTCGGATAGGAAATTTAAAACTGAAGGCAGTAGTTCTTCAAATAGCACAATTTTAAACTGGGGGGTTTACTGCCACAGGCACCGGGAAGGGCCCAGCATTGCTACAGGAGGTACACCTTTCCCATGTGGGCTGGGTGTGCTGCAGCAGGTCAGTCTGTTTTGTGGGTCTCTCGGGCTTGGCACAGGCACCTCCTCCCACAGGGTGGGTGGGAGGCAGCTCTGCATCCATGAGGGGGTATGATGAGCGATGCTAGTGCACCCCAGCCAGCACCATCCCTGGGACTGCCTGGGACAGGTGCACTTTCACCTGCAGCAGGCAGGCAATGGGACTTGGTGTGGTCATCCAGAAGAGCTGTCCCAGAGTCCAAGGCAGGAGCCAGGACCCCGGGGTCCCTGCCCAGCGCTCTGCCAAGTGGTCCTCACTGCTCCCCATGGGGCACTCCCCTCTGCCTCGGCTGTGGGGCACGTCTGAGTCATAAGCTTATGCACTTCTGGAAGTCAGCAGCCAGATAGGGCTTCTGCTTTCATTGAACCCAGCTAATTAATTTGCAGCATTGATTGCTTTTTACAATATATCTGCCCCTCATTTAACATCTGCGTGCTACAGCTGAGAACAAGCAAATCCAAAACTACACAAGTTGATTATATTGGTAGCATAACATACAAGTCTTGTTAGAAAGAACTGAGTTGCCTTTATGGTCCACAAAGGACATTTTGATTTGCTATAACTAAAGCCTTTTACATCCCCAACTAAAAAGATTTGAGCATTACCACGTAGCCAGGAGTCACAAATATTTGTCCCTAGTCAGGGAATTAAGTTTCAGAGGAAGAATAATTTTCTTTTTTTTTTTTTTTTTCTTTTCAATTATGAGCATTTCTAAAGGGTCAGTACAAAAGACAACACACACATATCTGGGAGTGTCATCCTCTTTCAAAGCAGGAAAGGAAAACTGCACAGATAACAGCACTGATGTAAACCCTCAGGGTAGGAAGCTTTGCAGGACTTCTCCTATGTTGTGCTCCCCCATGCCTTTAATTGCCAGTGGGGTCCTGCATTCAGCCTCATCCAGAGGCCAAAATACATAGATTTAGCAAATAAATCCCAAGCCTTATAGCTGTAAAGATAGTAGTGTCAGGAGGGAATGAGCTCTGAGCCCACAAAGTGAGACACAATGGTATGAGAGCTGTGTGCTCCAGAAACCACCGGATAACTCATGGGAACAGGAAAACAGCACGCTCTAGTGGGGAAATTATTAAAATCTATTAGAAAACAAATCTCTGCACTGAGTGTTCCATGTGAAAGCAGCTGTTGCTTCTTATCTCTATCCAGTGTTTCTTCTCCCTTCCTTGTGCATCTCCAGTCACTTGTTGCCCCTCATACCCATTAGCCCTGGGAGGGGGACGGTACCTCCAAGGTTGTCCCACCTGTTGTCATCCAGCTTGGACAGATTTCTTTTTCAGGAGCCAAAACTGGGTCCTCTCCCTCTGGCTTGCTGAGTGCGCTTGGCACATCACACATGTGCCCATGCCAATGTGGCAGGGCCAGTTACAAAGGGGCAGGGAGGACAGTCGGGTCAGTGATGGTGATGGTGAGGTGCCCTGTTAGCACAATAATTAGAGGGCTCCTACCCTCTCTCTCCCTTTCACTGTCACCCAGTGGAAAACTCCGTCTCCATTAAGAAGGTGAACTCATTACTGGCGAAACAGACACATTAGTCAGATATTAGCTGTAACCATTAATGAAAAAGCTAATGAGGTGCTGAGATCCCCAGCGCTGACTGAACTGAGTTAATCACATCTCACTGCTCAGAGACCCATTAATCTGCGTGCATGCTGATGTTTCCCATTCCTTTGCTTATTATAGGAAATAAAAACATTGTTCCAGCTTCATTTACTTGTGTCTGCTGGATCTCTCTGCTAAGCGGTAAAGTCATGTAGCTGTGGGCCAGACTTGCAACTGGTGATAAGCAGCAAAGTTCCCTTGGCCCTCCAAGAAGCCACCACAGAGAGGACTATCACTGGTAGAATGGCACACACCTTCAGGGAAGGAAGCATTGTGCCGACCCAGGGAGGGAAGCAAACACCGTGCACACAGCCACATAAAACAGTGGTTTCTCATTGCCCCTGGCTGTTGGTTTAAAACATTATTCCAACTCCTACAGTAATAAGAATTGAACTGCCACCAGGGCCCCGGCTGTACTCCTCCTGAAGCAGCTCCTAGTGTTTTCAGTTTATATCATGCCACTCCTGCTAGTGGTGAGTAGTAATCTCACCTGATTCCAGTGGGTTATCTGTGGGATGGGTGAGTAATTGGGAACAACTAGTAACTGAGGTAGTTTGCTGTAAATTTGACCTAAAGTTTTATCTCAGGTGTTGTTGGTATTACCTGCTCTCAGACTTCAGGAAAGGTCTTAGCATCCCTTGAATCCATAGACTTCTTTAAGTCTCTAGTTTATTTTAGTCTGGCTGGAATGGAGTTCATTTTCTTCATAGCAGCCCGTGTAGTGCCGTGTTTTGGATTGGTGGCTAAAACACTGTTGATAACACACCAGAGTTTTGGCTGTTGCCGAACAGTGTTTGCACAGTGTCAAGGCCTTCTCTGTTTCTCACTCTGCCCCCCCGCAGCAGCTCAGCTGGGGTGAGCAAGAAGTTGGGAGGGGACACAGCTGGGACAGAGGGTTATTCCACCCCATGTAATGTCAATCTCGGCAATAAACTGGGATGGAGGGAGAAGGAGGTGGGGGGTTTGTCTTCCAAGGTGGCAGTTGCTCAGACACTGGCTATGCATCGGTCTGCTGGTGAGAGGTGGTGAGTGATTGATGGCCTTTACATAGCTTGGTTTTTCTTCTTCCTTTACTGATTAAACTGTATATTGACCCACGAGTTTTCTTGCTTTTGCTCTTCCTATTCTCTCCCCCGTCGCACAGCAGGGGTGGGGGGGGAAGTGAGTGAGTGGCTGTGTGGGTGCTTGGCTGCTGGCCGGGGTCAAATCACAATGGCATGCGTTGCCCAAAAGCATCACCAGCCTAATTCACTCCTGGCCCACCTACTTTGACAGACCAAACAAATGGTTAAAATGCTACTTTTTTTCAAAGGTTTTCTAGAAGCTCTATTGGCTTTATTTTTATTTAGCTTGTCTTGACCTTTACTTCTGTTTATTTCTATTTCCTTACCTACCTATTCAAATCAGACCCTCAAATGACAGAGCCTGTCAGCTTGCAGAACTTCTCCCCACAGCCAACTCTTTAATGTCCCCAGCGATGAACCATCGGTCATCAGTCACTCCCATGACTCTGCCTGTGACTCCACCGCTGCAGGCAGAAGCTCGGTGCCTCATCAGTGTCTTGGGGAACTTGCTCACACATACCCACCCTCTGATACCTGAACGTGAGGATGTGTTATACAAAATCCTCCAACACTCAAAGGAGAAATAGGAGTGGAAATCACTCTTTCCATTATTTTCTACCATATGAAACCCACTCAGGCATGTGCACGGGCTGAACACATGATGTGGCTGCAAACTGGACATGCTTCAAAGCACAGCTCAAGTCCGGCTAGTCCGTTCAAACACCCAGCCCCAGACTGCGGGTTTGGGCTGCGGCTGGGGGAGTAATGTGCAGCTTCCCTGGATGGTGACAGCTCTTTGGGGCCAGCACCAGGAAAGCAAGGAGGGGAACACAAAAATCCACATGGAGAGAAACCGCTGTAAGGGGCTCCTTGATGTAACATTTGATTTGGAGGCTTCGTTGGGGCATCCTTGGAGGAGCATCATGGTGCTGCAGGATGCAGTGTTAGTGGCATAGGCCAGGATGCTTTTCTTACTGATTTAGTGTCTGGGTGGACAGGGAGGCAGCTGGTAGTTGCTGTGTAACTCTGGAGTCTCTGATTATGTGGAAAAAGTAACTATTCTGGAAGATGTCCTGTCTTAGTAGGAGTGTTAATGTCACAGGTCCAGACAAATTCCCATATGGATATATTTATTCTGCCAGCCAAAGGTTACCTTAGAAACTAAGAAGTAAAAGCAACATGGTGAATTTCCTATAGGAGAAAATTAAACTGAAAACACAGAGATTTACCTCTGCATAAAAGTACCTAACCTTGGAGAACTTTTCACTGTGTGAACCACATTTTATTTCACATTGCCTGAAGAGAACAAAATGTAATGAGATCTGCTACTTGAAAGTCTGTAGGAAAGACAAGTGAAAACAGAGATTTTTTAAAGGTGGCAAGGGACTCCCTTGCCTTTTCATTTGTTGGGTTTAATTGCTATCTTGAACGTGAGCCATCAAAGGAACCCATGCCATGAACTGAAGCCATATTGTTCCCCTGTGGGTGCTTTCTTTCTTCATTTGATGGTATAAGCAAAGTCTTTTGTCCAGCTCCTGTGCTCAGTCCATCTGTCTGGATGTTGCTGTTGTCGCTGCTACATGTTTTACTGGTCTCACGGGGTCTTCAGATTGTAATTTTATGCAAATTACTTTCCTGACAAAATCATTTCAGACCTGGAAGCTGCATTTCAGTGCTCTTCTTGTGAGTGGACATGAAGCAAAATGCAGAATGATTTTCAAGAGCAAGCTGTTCCCCAGTGTTATTTTGCTTTGCTGAGGATGACAGAGGAGCAAATGCTTTGCATCTCCTCTGCACAGTGGCAAGTATGAAGATACAGAGCCACTGTGAAGGACAGTCCAGTTTGATAGCCTTCCCAGGTTAACACTCCTACTTTCTCTGTTTGGAACAACCCAGACTGGTTAAAGAAGCTCTGGGCAAAACCCAGGTTTTGGGACTTGAAGTGACTGGGATAGCTCCTCAGACTTCTGTGCCTGTACTTCCCACTCGTTTTCTACAAGTGTGATGCTGGCTGGGCTGTATCCATCAACGGTGGTTAATATCTCACTGACGCAGCATGTCTAGAGCCTGGGTTGAAAAGCAAAGTGTGAAGCAGCTTCTGAGAACTTGGTCCTCTGAAGGTCCCACTGGAAAGCAGCTCTTACTGTGACCATCAAACCATTGCCTATATCTGAACAAGAACTTCCTGAGCTGTCCTGTGATGACTTCTTGAGCTTCTACCACTAAGCAACCAGGTTGGGTGCATTTCAGTGGGCAGCTTGCATCACTGATAGGCCATCCCCTACTCACTCCCTTAAACAATGAATGGAAATGGTGCACAAGGAAACTGAGCAGCTTATGAGGTCCACAAGAAAGAGTTAAGGTGGAGCCTCCCCATGTAAAGCCATGGTCATGCAGATGAGGTGGTGTGGCATGTTGAAGTGATACCTGATCAAAGATGTCCATCTCCTAGATGGGGTTCTTCTAATGGACAGCCTAGGCTATCCATGACTAAAGTGCTTGTGTGATTATAGCAGCTAAATTAGGCACTTAAAATAAGGACCTGGGGTGGATCCTCAGCGTCTCTCTTATGGAGGGAGCTAGGTCTGTCAGCCCCAGAGAACAGGTGAGCTGAATCTCTTCCCAAGTCAGTGATTTCTGAGTCTACCTTAATTTCCCTTATATATAATCTAAATACAGCATAGATCCATCAGGAGACCACAGGCATATAAAGTTTAAGTTTTTTCTCCAGAGAGGTCTAGAGCTGCCATGAGCTAAGCAGCGTGATGCCCACGACCACAAGCTTTCTGTCAGCCTGAAGCATGCATTCCTCTGCTGATGTCACCCGAAGGACGGGTGGGAGGGAAGAGGAATAAGGCTTCATTACACTGTTATGTGACAAAGGAGGTTCTAGGAGCTAATGGAAATATTGTGGGGAGAAGTAGTGTGCACAGAGAGAAACACCTTTGATTTGATTACAATAAAAAATTTATTTTGATTCATATCATACTGAAATATTAAATAAATAAAATGTCAAAGAATGATTGAGTGAGACTCCCCACCATCAGAGGAAAAAAAAATAGCATAATTGATCATGTAGTCAAAGAAAAATAGGAAGAAAATCTGGTCATGGGAGAAAAAAAGTGCTCAAGAGATTTGGCTTTGGTAAAAAACACAACACACACTTAAGGAATGCTTCAGAGACTTTTCAGTGGTGGCAAAAACAGTCCAAGAGTTTGAAGCTTTGACATGTTGCTAAATGTTTTCCTTTGTTGTTCTTTTAAATAAAATAAACCCAGGAAGTTGCTAGCAGGAACACAGACAGTCTTCAACATTGGCAGTGGGAGTTAATTCTTCCCTCAGCATCATCTGTTGGTATCTCCTTATTCTGAAGGCATTTGAACGAGCAGCAAAACTGTGGAGAAACTGAGACAAAGATCTAACACAACAGTCAGTTGCCTTAAGGGCTCTAGAAAAAGTTCCTTTGGAACAGAACAGAATAGAATAGAATAGAATAGAATAGAATAGAATAGAATAGAATAGAATAGAATAGAATAGAATAGAATAGAATAGATGGCACAGACTATCCCTTATCCTACAGCTAGAAAGGTCCACTCTCTGCTCTCTTCACGCTCTGAAAAATGGACATCAGTGGTACACAGTTACTGCTTGCTGTTGGCAAGAATATTAAACGAGAATTGCAGCTTGTTCCATGATGAAGACACTAAATCTATCCCCGATAGTATGAGCCACGATGTTTAATATGTGCTGTCAGAGGCAGAATATTCAGGGGAAAACTGGAAATTTAATTTGGACAGCAAAAGGAAACTTTCAGAACAACACAGACTAGAAGATAGCTGATTTTTTTTTTACCACTTTGATCTCAAACTGCCACCTGTGATAAAAAAAAATCAATGGGAATTGAGTACCAAACCACCATAAGTTTTCTTCCAAGTCTTTTTAAAAATGACTGGAACAGCAATTAAATGTTTCTGAATTACTGACATCTGTCCATGAGAAAAAAAAAAAAAAAATGAAGTTCATGATGAAAAAAGTATCTCCAAAATCCAGCCACAGGGTGAAGATACCACTGGGATCTTCCATGGAGTCTTTTTCCTCTTAAAGTTGCTTTGCTTGTATTACTGTGACGTCTCACCAGAAGCATATTGTTTAACAGCAATTTAAACAGTGGGAATGCCCAAACCAAACAAACATGGTTCTGGTAGAAATGTTTCATACTTTTACAAAGGACATGTAGAAGACAGTAAGCCCATTGAATTTGCTGCGCCTGTGACATTCAGGTGAGTTCTGCTGGCCACCATGCTAGGAAAGGGCTTCTTGACATGAGGATCATGAACAGGTCTCAGCATGAGGATTTGAAAATCCTGCCCTTTCCATATTGCTAAACTGAAAGCTCATGTGTGTACAGCAAAGGGAGCTCAGTTCCCCGCACAGATGTTTGGCATCCTCATCTCTGTATACGCTGTGAGTCCAGTAATACTCATGCAGGTAAAGCAGTTCATGTTGGCGAGTGGTGCTGTGGCCCAAAATACGTATATTCCAGCTGACTGTGCCATTGTGCTGTGAATTGCTGCATTGGAGGGGAGCTCACTTTTAACAACTGGCGCAGAAAGACAAGGGGATAAATCTTGGACTGAAGCCCATAACTGTGGAAGGGCTAGGCTTTCACTGAGCTCAAATACTCATCCGCTTGGACATGCTGCCACAACTGGTGCATGAAAGACGAGTCATTTCGACAATTTCTAAATTGCCACAAACCCCAACCATCGTAATCCATTAAAAATGAAATATGCCATTTTTTCTAAGCCTGATCTAAAGTCCCTTGAAGTCTGTGGCAAGAACTCCATTGACTTCACCAGAGCTGAAAATGGGTCAATAATCCATGAATCCTATTTTCATGATAGCAGGAAGAAAAAAACACTGTTCCCCATTCTACCTGAACTTTGTTCTTGGATTCATACTTTATCTATCTGTCCTTGAGGTTTAAACACGTTGATTCCAGCAAAAATCAGTGGATATAAAATCTCCACTGTCATTTCCCTCCTCTCACTGCCTAGAGGTACTGACATTAATACACTCATTCCTCCAGAGATGCACGTAATTTTGAAGTTTGGCTTACACTATAGGATCAGCTTGTGTAGATTGTGTCCTTGTAGATGCTGCCAC
Source organism: Aptenodytes patagonicus (assembly GCF_965638725.1). NCBI lineage: Eukaryota > Metazoa > Chordata > Aves > Sphenisciformes > Spheniscidae > Aptenodytes > Aptenodytes patagonicus. The sequence continues at coordinate 8,179,641 of NC_134950.1, read as the reverse complement.
AGGGCAAAAGATTCCTCTTGTATTACTAGCTGATATCCCAAGCCATGATATTTCTTCCATTTCAAATAGACACCTTGCAAAGAGATTTATAAAAAAATAAGAGGAAAAGTTTCCTTGGAACTTTTGGATATTTTCCCATAAAAAAGGTAAAAGCTACCTTTAAAAATTAGTCTTGTTTGTGTTTGCTCAAATACAATATAGGAGCTGTTATTATTGTTTCTGACTACAAAAGTATACCACATGGAGGCTAGACTTTGGTTAATTTTTCCCCCTTTTATAAAAAAGTTTAATTTAGGGTTTGTCATCTGTAAAAAAAAAAATCACATCTGTTGCACAATTATAAAAGGCACATATAAAAGACTGAAAGAAAAAAGTCCACTTTCCAACCTTAAACTGATTAAATAAAAATGAGCATTCCAGAGTATTTTCCACCAAAAAAAAAGAAATAAAAAATATATATAAGCAAAAAAGACAAACATACAAGTGGCTAAAAAGGCCATTTTTTTTTTTCTGGAGTTTTCAGTATTGTTTTCTCTCTCATTATGGCTGTATAGGAAGCAATATTAAATAATACATGATCAGAGATGATTTGATCCATATTTTCTAGATGCTATCAATGCAGAATGAGGCAATGGCTGAAAAATTTGCTACTCCAGGCAACTTCATCATGTTTTTGCTTAATACATCATGAAACCAGAAGTAATAGAGGAAACAGAAGAGACAGTTCAAAAAGAAGAACAGCAGAAGTGAATTCATTTCTTTGAGGTAATCCTTACTACGATGTTCACAGCTGCCCTAGTGGGTCTCAAGTCCCAGAAGTCATTTTCACTCTTCTTCAAGGATCTCCTGCCTTATTCGAGGAAAGAACACACACACAAACAGCAGTTCCTGTGCCCAGGTTTCCCCTAATTGCAACAGGCAGATCTTTCATCAGTAATTCAAGAATCAAGCCATAAAGCCTAAGCAGAGATTCATTTATTCCCACAACTGATTGGTAGTCGCCAGCTATCTGTAGATAGGAAATCACATGCAGCGTGGAAGCCGGTCCTCAGCCGAGCTCCCTGCGGTGAGCATTGCAGCAGTGAGACGCTCCAAATCCACTGGAGATTCACGCATCATTCAAACCTGCTGGGTGCCCAGATCATCTTCACTGAGTTTTGTTCTGCTGCATGTTGGAAATTGCAGCCCCCACTTCTCCCCATGGCAAGTGTCATCTGCCCTTGAAAAAATTTATTTTTTCAATGGAAGCAAGAGTCAAAGTTACATTGAACTCAAAATCCCCATCATGGACACCGGTCTTCCGGAAAGCCCCAGCTGAAGCGTTGTTTTCCCAGTAATGATGCCAGTGTCCTTTGCTGTCTGCTCCAAAACCATACACATTCACCTAGGAAGTAAGAGAGAACTAGTGTTACGGCCTGGAAAGCAATTGGTCTTCATCTGAAATGTTGAAGAAACTCTCTTGATTCTCAGTTTATCTATAGGCAGCAGCACCTGAAGACCTCGGCAGTGTGCCAAGCTATTCTGCTGCATGAGATGATGCAACCACAGAGTAACGACCCAAGGCCTACTCAAGGGACATTATATCCTAAGCTATGCTGAGACCACTACCATACCTGAACTCAGACAGAAAAGGAAATTTCTGTCCATGAATTCTTGTTTAGCAATATGAAAAACACATTCCTGTCCCCTAAGCATGATGTTTGACCCCAGGAGGTCAGTGGCTTGGGATGGAAATCTCCTCTTTAGCTGATTAAGGCCACAAAGAGTGGAAAAATTTTGGTTTTGCTCCTAGTCTTCCAAATGATGACCCATGTGAACCCCCACTTATATGCATAATTACATGACATTTGCAGTCACTTCAGAGGCAGATGGACATGATGTTCTTTGTGTGTATACTCCTATGGCCTTTCCTCTCCCAACGGCTCATTTATCGATGGCTATGCCTGTCTCCTCTGGTGGTAAAAGTCCAAACATCACAGTTGACATTTAAACTGAGAGTGGCGATATGGCTGGGTTTGAATGGGTCATAGCCCACAAAACAAGTGCCCTAACCCATCCACACCTGGACCCACCCAAATATGAGCTCATTTTAAGTTATTTTTGATAATGTCAGAGCCTTGCTCATTGCCTGCTTACCAGAAAACAGGCTCCACCCAAGCCGCCCATCCTATCTGCCTTGACTATGGTACAGTGTCTGCCAGCATCATTGGGAGTATTTCCATCACTTCTCCGAGCAACACAGGCCTAGGTGACAAAAGTTCCCTTTCATCAGCAGACCTGTGTCCAGGCCAAGGATTTTGCCAGCATAGTGATTTTTATTCCCCATGCTGACAAGCCCATTCTTGCAGGATTTTGTAGAGCAGACCTGGCCTTACAGTAACTAGCTAAGTCTCCTGTCACCTAGGAACACCTCACATCACTCAAGTCAGGGATTTTCCTCAAGTAACTGCTGGAGCAGAGGCATTTACCATAACCTACAAACCCACAAGCTTGGGTTTGAAAATAGACCATCTGCATTGCCCAAATTGGCTTATGTAAGAGCTGATCATCAAAGTTCTTCAGGGGATTATGTTTAAGATTTAGATATCTAAATGGAGGTGCCTGAGCATCCATTACAGTCAGTGGCGATTCAGGTAGCACAGTCACTGGAAACCAGGGAGTGATCCTGCTCCCATGATGTCTTACCAGGAGGTTGGTTTGCTGAATCAGCCTCTTGGCTCCACTGATTAGACAGATAAGACCTCAATGCAGTTACCCAAACATAAGTGCCATTTGAGATGTCCTTGGGTACTCAATACATCTACTCAAGGCAGGCAGATATCAAACAAGGCCAAGAGATTCGTACTTTTCTGGTCTGGCAGCTGGAGGCAGAGGGCATGCCCAGGGCAACACCAATGGCTCTAGGTGCCTAAACAGTGAGACAAAATATAATTTGGGCTTCCACTAACAAAATGGGCATGGACATCATCCATATTTAGATGTCTTTTAATGCCAAGTGGAATCTCATTATTTATGTTTAATTATATTGCCCTAGAATGCATCTTAAACCCTACCACTTGCTGACATTAAAAAAATCAGTCACTGTCAGTTGAGCGTATCTGCATGTTACTGAGGACTCTACATCTGTTTGAAGAAGCAAACAGCAGAGAAGATGGAGACAGGGAAATAAAGACTGAGTGAGTGGTCAGGGCATGTTCCTGGCACTTCAGTGTGAAATGTCCTGATTTTTTATCCATATATCCAAACATAGCCAGACCTCATCGCATACGTGGAGTGCAAATATCAAAGACAGAAGGCCTGTGGAGGGGTATCTCCCATGATGCTGGAGCCAGTTTTCATAGACGTATTTCATAAAAGCTGGATTATAAACCAGGATCTAGGTAAAAGTGGAGAGAAAGGCTCATTAGTAAAATACCCTGGGAAAAAAACAACAGTAGCATGTAATCCCTAAAGGACACTGGGGTAGGGGAGTGGGGGAGAAAGGAATATTAGTTATTCCCTGAGGGCGGGTGAAAGGGAAAAATAAACTCCCATAGTTAAGTGCATTCAAGAATATTTCCCATTTGCAATTACATATGAATATTCCTTTCTTGGTCTTGATACCCCACTTGCTTACACTGATGTAAATCCTGGGTGATTCCTACTGAAACCAATGGGTATGAAATGGCACAAGTGAGAAGAAAATTAGGCATTCAGCTCCCTCTGCAGCGTCCTGCTGTAATGCAGGTGAGCTCTGGGGAGTTGGAGGCCTAAGCAAGGCAAGGGTAAGATGCCATGCCAGATTTCATAGAACCATAGAATCATTTAGGTTGGAAAAGACCCTTAAGATCATTGAGTCCATCTGTAATTTGGGTGGGAACGTAGGAGCAACAGCATCTTCTGCACAATATGCCAACCATGTCTTTGTATCTCTATAGGTACAGATCTAAGGAAACCAGGGGTCAGGTATAAACTATCAGGAAGCCTCAGGTTGCATCAGCTGCATTTCTCCTGTTTCCCAAACGTCTTATTTTTCTATGCTTTTTTTTTTTTTCCCCTAAAGACATAAATTGCATTTGGTTACCTCCTGGTGAAATTATGAAGCCATCTAATGGAGAGAGAGCACTTAAGATCAGACCTGAGTGTACAGTAAATCCAAGGACTGGTGGGAGCCCTTGGTTTCACCCCCCTTCCCTGAGTCAGGCAAAGAGAGGCTTTTCCCTCCATGCTGCATTTGTAATTAGAGTGACAGCATTTCAGTGCTATCTGGTTAGCTGCAGGGCTTTTCCTTTTTCAAAGTCAGAGGTTAATTGCTGGTATTGTATCTGTGTGTAATCGCTTCTCACAGGGTGTTTTGCATTTCGAGGGAAGAAATACAAGCTTCACATCTCCCTGCTTGGGAAGCTGCTGCATATGGCCAGCCGCACCCTGGGCTGGTGCTACTCAACTGTGACGTGAGTTTAACAACCTGCCGTAGTGCATCTCACAAGGGTTTTGCAGAGGTTAATGTGTTCCTCATAACAGGTAGGGATGAGTGATAAGTGATTATTTAATACCCCCAGAGGTCCATGGTTTGAAGCACAGGGATATAAACTGATAATGGTTAAAGGTCTCATTTGAAGCCTTTGGCAAAACCTGGCCTCCTGAAAGAAGGACATGTGCATTAATCTGTAATTTTAATGCTCTGGGGCTAACATCATACTTTACCAGCCCTTGAGACATTAGGAGCCTGAGCTTCTCTGAAAATCAGCCTCTCCAAAAGCTGAGAGAATGCAACTTTTATTTTGCTGGAAGGTCTGTGGAAGAGGAAACATCTTTTACCTCTCCCTACATAGCCTGCCTTGGTTATGTCCTCAAACCATGCAGCTACAACAACAAAAGTCTTTGCACGGTGGCGAAAGGTGCGACATAGGAATGACCATCCTGCCCCAGGGGAAATCCTGCCTCCAGCAGTAGGGCATGTCTATTAAACCACAACATACTTGGACAATGAGTCAGTATGCATGGGATGGACTCTCTTCTGACTGCTGTAGGGTGGGCACCAGGTTTGTCCATCTTTCTTCAACCTTCTCAGAGAAGTGGGGTCCCCTGGCCGATTGCCTTCTACACATCCACACTATGGATGGGAGAAGTGGCATGGCACAGATCGTGTCTACATTGCTCAATTCTGTCTCTGTGCAAAACAGGGAATATTCCTTGGTCTGCACTATCCTGCAAACCTTGCTTGAACATTGCCTGTGAGAGTATTAATACACTTGGGACAAAAACAGCATGGACTTGGCCTGAGCCCAGTCTCCAGGCTTGTTTAATTGGGTACACGCAGTTATCACAGCTGTGGGCTAAGAGCCTTCCCCAAGAGTCATTGATACCATCTTGAATTCTCCACTGACTCAGCATTGCTCACCTTTTCTTTTTTGACTTTGATTTTCCGTGGAACTGGAATATATGTGCTGTTAGAAGAAAAAAAAACACCACCAAGATTAGTAAAAGCCCAACATATTAATATTTTCCTGTATTTCCAAAGAAAGAAAGAATATTCTTCATGTACAGGAATATATTCAAATTATTTGAAAGCAATAAATTCAAGAAATTGTTGGAAAATGAGGCTGCAATTAAGTAATACAGCATGAAAAGACCTGAGGTGTCACTGAAGCAAGTTTATAGGAAGCCATTACATTTTTGAATTTTCAAGCTAATTATTGACAGTAGGACACCAAAGATTTAGTTGACAATATCTTGTAAAGTTAATATTATGAGGAGCCCATGACTTTTAATTCTTGGCCCATGACTGTTGCAGTCTTTGCACTTTGATGACGGGAAGGGCTTTCCATTTAATTTCATGGCAGAAAAACCTTTTCCCACCAGGGGGAGACTTTTCCCCTCCTAATACTTGTAGCTACTGCACGATTTTCAGAGTAGGTGGTAGCAAGAGTTCATAATTTCTGTGGTTATGTGCGACTCTGGCACTCCCAGTACACAGCCCCTCACCAGCAAGCTATTCCCCTCCTCCCCAGGGAGATGCTGAAGGCTTCCTGCAGTTCCCAGCATAAAACTTCCAAGTCATACCTTATGACTGGGTCGAAATCACGAGTCATGTCTTGAAAACAAAAAAAAAATCTTTTCTTCCCCATATCTCATGCACAGTGCATGCTGGCATTGTGCTCATCATGAGTGCTGTAAAAAAAAAATCTCCCTGAGTTTGTTTCAAGTGAGAAAATTCTAAACCGGCCTTGTAACTGGACTATATCCCAAAATGTACCCTGCATACTTTTTAGATGGGTTGTGATAAATCACCAAAACCTTCCATTAGTTCAATCTAAATGTTTTTTGCTTGATTTTTGGTAACAACAAGGTTCCTGTGATTAATGTTTTATTTCTTTTTGAACCATGGATCATCAGCACTTTGAAACATTAGTCTAATCTTCCCAAACTGGTGGTGACCCAGCAATGTCCTCATCTCCTCAGGTACTTCTGGGCATCCCTTACGTTAGATCCCTGCTCCAGCCTGCATGCAGTGGAAGATGTGACAGGTGGGTTCCACCCCCCCACCCCCCCCCGCCCCGAGATGTGGCACAAGATGCTAATGGGGAAAGAGACACCCATGCAGACTTCTTAATCTGCCCTCAGCAAATCTGCCCTTGCATCTGCTTCCCACGCCTGACCTTGGTTAGCAAAGTCGGTAGAAGTAGGCTTGGTGATCCCATAGGGATCACATAAAGGGCTGCTTTGCTGGTAAAATCTCCTCATTATTATATAAATAAACAGCCAGTCTTTTCTGAAAAGGTGATGTGGAGGAATCAAGAGGGCCATATTTCATGGACAGCTAGGCAGGTACAGTAGAAGACCAAAGTGAACAGTGTGCAATATTCAAGACAGTATTTGCAGACAGCTCTAATCCAACCAGGATACTACTGCAGCTCTTGTCAGATGATGTTAGTTATTTTAATCATGGGATATTTCGTTTTTTCAGAAGCAACACCCAAGTCCTGCTGTCACTTGGCTGCAGAATTTCATACAGTCAAATGGGACATGTCTGAGAGAATCGTTCAGCTATCGATTCAATCTAATGTTAAGGCCATCTGCAGTTTGGCTTTTCTTTTGAACCATAATACAGGATGCTTATCTTTTTTAACTATGAGTGCACTAAGGTGATTATTTCTTCTCTTCTAAAATACTGAATTTCAGATGGGTTTTATTTTTAGTTGATGCTTTCTCCCCTTTACAAATGTACAATCAACAATTTCTTTATACACTGTATCTGACATTGTGTGTTTAATGCATGCTCATAGGTTTATTCTGCTAGCCTAAAATTATGTTAAATGTATTGTTAAGATTTGTGTGCTTATGATTTTCTGGTTTTATTGCTCCAGCATGTGCCAGCTTATTAATTATGCAATTTCCCTTCTTTGAGTATGGCAAAAATCTTAAAATACTGGTATTTCTTCCATGGGGTTAAATACTCACACGCTAATTTATACCAGATGCTTACCAAGTCCATGTATACAATCTAATTATAAATATATAATATATCCTGTAATTTATTAAGCAAATATGTTTTTCTTTTGATATGCTGTGACTGCCTTGTAGTCAACCAGTTATATCTTCCTGACAGGCTAAGGGCTCACTCAACTTTACCGCTGCAACCCACTTGCTGCCACTTCTGAAGGTAAATACTCGACAAAAAATAATGAACAGCTTTGCAATCTGGGCACAGAGCAGTGACAGTGATGGAAACACAGATGGGTGACAATGGTAGCAACTGGCCCTCTGTGGGCACCTCTTCCTAGTGCAGGCATGGATTTGACAAAGATGCAGCAAGGGGCTTCATTCAAAGGCCACTGAAGGCAGCTGGAAGCTTTCCATTGCTTCTGAGAGGATTTGGATCCAGGCTTAAGGGTGGAGGTTCTCAATCTTTTTTTATCAATACAGCTTCTAAAAGAAAAAAACCTAAGCTTTGCAAAAAAGGTCATATTTTTAAGCCAATTTTCTAAGTGGCTGATTTTTCCGAGATATGAGTGTGTCCTGAAGATGGATTTTTTCAAGACAACTTATGACTGTATATACTAAGTGCTGGTGGCAAAAAAGGTAAAAAGACACTAAACCAGATTTGTTACAAGTTAAGAGAATCTTAATAAGAAGTGAAAAGAATCTAAAATGCATTTGCAAAAAGAGAAAAGAAAAAGAAAAGAAGAAATAAAACTCCATTTGTTGTCCCATCAAAAAGTTTTCCTTAAAAATGAGAAGTGGGTCTTATTCCCAGTCAACAGGGACATATTTTTACAAGTTTTTAATCTTCTGAGACCCTGAAATTGGGAAAAAAGTTGATAAGTTTTGAAATGCTTCTCTCTGGAATAAAGTAATCTGATCTGCTGTTGCTGTCTATGTGTAGCAAGGCGCCACCGAGCAATCCCACCGGGCTGTGGCTTTACATCCAGCAGATAACCTCACACACAGTACCAATGTCACATATTTCATTCTCTGGATTAGGAAAAGCCAGCTTATAGGAAGGGAGAGAATCTGCTAGCAGGCATCCAGAAGAAACACGTTTTGTTCAGATTTCTAATTCCAGTGCTGCCATAAATGGATTAAGCAGGACAACATTTACTTCTGAAAGTACAAAGAAGAAATGGAGAATAAATAACAGTGTGGCACATAATTGCCAGGTAAAACGTTAATTTAAAGCTAAGGCACACAGGTGACACATGAAACAATGGTGTCTCCTTTGCACAGCTCTCGATCACCTTCCACCAGGAAAGACAGAGAGAACTCCTGACCGACCTGTCCAGGGGAGAATTCTGTGGATGGGGGGACTAAGTGTCCCAGTTTGCTTCTGTTCTTACTGCCTTCTGTGAGCAGTCTGCACATTCCTCTCTGCCTCCTTGTCCTCTTCTGCAAATGGCATAATATATGTTGGAGGACCACTTGGCCACCCAAGTGTCTTAGGTGGGATAATCCAGGTGTCTAGGACCACTGCTGAATTAATAACCCGCCAAACACCTGATTCTGCAGAAGGCTTTCTGATGGGTACATTTGGGTACGGGCATGCTGGCTGCACCCACTGTACTCCCAAGGGACTGGAGAGGAGGAAGGATGAGCAGAAGCCCAAAATAAGGCACTGAACCCCAAAGCCCAGGAAGCCACTGCTCAAACTGGCCACCTCCAGCAGCAAAAAATCCCCCTTTCATTTCTCTAAGACGATTGTGTGGGGCTATGAAGAGCTGGATCTGCATCTTCACCTCAAAGACTGCACCATAACATTAAGCTTTTCCTAGAAAGCAAGTGTTCAGGACTGAACCCTGACCTGAGAGCATCTGTAAAGCTCCCCTAGGCCTTAGAAGGGAAATCCCTCAGAAGCAGGAGTTTGCCCAGCGTGGGCTTTTCTGTCCCACAGCAACATGTGGGGGCTCCCACCCCTTCAGCCTGCTCACTCAGGGCTGCCCTTACTCACAAGTTGATGGTGCCTGTGGTGAGAGCGGTGACAACCCAGCGCAGGTCCAGGGTTTTGAAGGGGATCAGGATCATGCTCACGTTTTCTTCCAGCTCTTTGTAGCTCTCAGGGTAAACAAAGTGGTGAGTGGTCTTGCTCCCAACATCTGATTCGTAGCCAGTAGTGGGGGCACGGTTCATTCTGCAGCCCAAAATTAAGAAATGAGAGAGTGAGGAAGTGGGAGAGGAATTAGGTAGGTACAGACATGTGTGATTCTCTCCTAAATCATTTGCTTGAGGCAGCAGGAAAATGCTCCCATGGCTAAGGAGAGTGCTGTATGCAGGGTCTTCAGACAGCCTTGACAGGGTGTAGTGGTCCTCAAGCGGGCTGAAATGGCCATCACCCATAGTGGATAAATTAAAAGTAAATGAAAGCTCAGCTTTAGTGTGGTATTCCTTGGACTGAATGAGAGTTTCTGCCAAGCAAGTGTATCCCTGAGCACATCCCTGGGTTCCCTTTACAGTCAGCAGAGAGCTGGTCAAAAGAGCAGTGAGTCTATGAGGACACATCTCCTTTCATCCTAAAGCTGAAGCCTCCAGTAGGTGAGAAAAATATTGCCCTGAAATCCATTAGCTTGACTTCTTGCAGTTTCATTCCCCCCATCTGTAGGGTCAAGGTAACAAACCATGTTATGTGTGATAAGAAGCAGCAAACATTTCTTATGGTCCTCCCATGAAAAGGCACCAAAGCCACAGTGACAAATCCAGGACCTACTGCTGACACTTCATTTACTCAAACCTTACTTTGTAGTATGTCCCTCAACTTCGATACATCTACCTAGGGTCGCTCCGCCCACACGTGGTGTGCTTTCAGTAACCCTGGGGTCAGTGCATGGAGATCTGCCCAGGGCCCACCAGGGCTCAGTCAAAATGTGTTGGCCAAACAGGGCTACTTTATGTTGGGTGTATCAGTGAACAGGGAACAGAGGGGCTTCTGAACTCAGGACTGCAGAAACACCTCTACGCATGTGTTCCCTCCTGAAAGCAAATCTGGGAGCACATCAGCAATTTCCAATTAGTTCACTGCTAGTAGAGATTTGCGTGTTTCCATGGCGCAGCGTAATGCAGATTAGAGATCCCCAAAGTGGCTCTGACTGACCTTGCATGAATCCATGGTGCCGTGAAACACCATGGAGAAACCCCCAAGCTGGCTCTGAGCAGAATGGGGTTTCGCTGCAGCCCAGTGGAGTATCCTGCAGTGGCATTAGCTCAGCTCCTGGCAGAAGTGAGGGGAGGACAAGGAAGGCTGTAGCTGACAAGATGATGATGAGCATTGTACATTGCCAGACAAAATGTTGCCCTGGTCACTGATAACAGGGGAGGTAAAATATGTTTATCAAGTCTATGCCAGGCAGTGTTATTGCAGTGCTGCCCCCAGGTGAATTAGTTAAGTTTAACTCCCTCAAAGGGAGTTTTTAGCATTGGCAGACTATCCTGCCAGCCTGTGAGGACCTGTTATTGAGTTAGCCTCTTCCCTGCCAGCGACCCGCATTGTTCTGTGTAGAAATACTCAGTAAAGCATGAGATTGACTATGTTTTATCTTGAGATTAGTCAGTCTGAGGTACGAAATATGGAGGTTTCCTTCTGTTAGGACAAAGCCAAGGGTGGCACCTTAGTTATATTACTCACACCATGCCCTCGAGTCTATGTACTTTCACCACCATCTGTGGTGGGGCTGCCTGGGCAGCATGGCAGAAGGCAGCAGTCACACCCAATCTGAGCAGGAAGGACCAAGCAGGAATTTCCTTCTGTCGTGGAAGTAGATAGAAACAAATAAAAGTGGGCTGGAACACAGTGTTTGGAAGGAAAGGTGTCTGCTCAGACTCCCTGGCTTTTCCCCGCACTTGGCTGTATTGACAGAGCATGTGCAAGTGAATATCAGGTCACCAGAGACTTTGTTTGCTGGATTAACACACAGAGGAGTCACCTTCTCTGCACAAGTTTCCACAGTGAATCCTAAAAACTTGTGCCATCTCTTCAAATCTGGCTTGAGATCCCTAAAATAGAAATCAGAGCCTGGAAGGTTCAATTTCAAATCATTGAGAGTTTCTCCCTTGCCAGGGATGCACGGCTATGGGAAAGGTTAGGCCTCAGAGCAGAAACCCGCATCGGAGTGTGTTACTCTAGTTACTACTCAAAAAAGTTGCCTTTGAGTCTAGCAAAGCCTTTTCTGCATGAATGTGGAAACGTAGGCCAGGCAAGATAAGAAAGTCCACACAGGAACGGGGCTGTCTCCATAGCGAGGGACACGGAGTTAAGCATAAATGCACCTCAGCTGCCTCACATTTACAACCCGCAGGATTAATGTTGAGGGCTCTTCACTTCCTTTTGTGGATCTGAAGACCAGGTTGGCTGCCTCTGCCTTTGGGAAGGTACTTTTGGCAGAGGGCAAGGCATGCAGCTGAAGGAAGCCACTCCTGAAACGATTTATCATGAACATTTAGACGTCATCGAAAGACTCTACAGTGTGTCCAAGCCACACTGGAAGCCAAGTGGCCTAAGGTGGTTTAAGAGTTCAAATAGTGCTCATCTTCTGCTGATTCACTCTTCACTTCAGTGCACAGCTTCCTGCTAAAGGTTATGTTGTTTCTGAGAGTATAGTCCCACATGTTGTATTTTCAATAGCAATCCCTCCCTTCCAGGGCCTGCGTTGCTCCCCAAATTGTGCTGTACTGGCAGCTGCGGTGTGAAAGCTGGACAACGCATTGGAGATGAACTTAGTCAGCCCAGATATCTTGGCTGCCCTGTGGGTGATTAGCTCTGCTTACCTAGTTCCCGCTTGCGTTTCAGTGGGATAAATAGCCAACCTTCATTGCCTCGAAAGGAAGAGGCAATGTGACCCTTTACAAAGTAGCTGTGGCCAACCAGTTGTCTCCTGTCCATTGCAAAGTGACTTTGGCTTTCCCACCCCACCACTGCTTAAGAATGAACCAGTGCAAGAAAGTCAAATCTGATACAGCCAATTAAGTGTGTAAAAGATGACTTGTGAGTACTAGCTGCAGAAATAACTTTTACTCAAAACTGCAGGTTTTTTCAGCTATGCTTTTTAACACAGGCAATTATGGATAGTGCAGAACAAGCTACAGTATCAACACCTATTCATGTGTTTTTCCAAACTAAACCATGAGGTCATATCTCCAACACACATAGTTTACATCCCTGGCACTTAGATTTGACCGAAGTACCAGATTTCACTAGATAGCTCCTGAAATCTTGTTTGCTCACTTGTCCCCCAAAATACCAGTGAATCTTAAACAACAGAGACATCTGGAGCCAAGGTGGTGCCTACTCACCTGAGCACAAAGTCATGGGAGTCAATATCTTGGCCATACCGAGACTGCAGAAGGTTCCCAGAGTTGCCCACGACGGCGCACCGTCTGCATGTGTAAGTGCCTCGCTCCTGCAGTGGATCCCCATCTCCGGGAATGATCCCAAACAATTCATTGAGAGTAGCATTAATATTCTTCGGAGTTTTCTCTCCTTGCAATTTCTGTTAGGGAGAAAAATGACTCCAGGTTACCAATATAGCTAGCTTTTCTGTGAGCAAGACATAGCTTCAAATGTCTTCTCAAAGACCCTTCCTGAATCTACCTGCAGACACTGTCTTCTGCAGTATCCGTTACAAGGCTTCGAGTTGGGAGCAGAAGTGTGAAAAAAAAAGTGGAAAATCCCTTCCCATTAACTTTTTTAACTTGGCTCTCCTTTTCCCTTCCTTTTCCTCGGATTCCCTCACCTCCTCAGTCTATATCTAGCCATGGTGGAACAGATCATGCATTTTCCCCACGGCTGGCCTTAGCAGAGTAAGTGTTCTTCTGGTGTCTATAAGTCTAATCCCACCTTGGGCCAGATATCTTCTGTTAGGACCTGTATAAGATTTCTTTTACCCCTCCTAGGAAGGACAGAAGAGTCTCAGGGAACCTGATGGAGCACAGAAGTGGCTGACACCCCTTGCACAACTTTTGGCATATGCCAGAAGTGGGGGTGGGAGGTCTTATTGCTGCTGTTCTGGACTGTGGAGGAACCATCTGCCAGTGCAATAGAAAACCACAGTAAAGTAGAGTTAGCCCTGAGGGTTGGAGACATAAAATCATCTAAAAAATTCTCCAGGATGAAGAAAACCACCCGGACCTTGGTCATTGTGTCTGTTGCCATGGAGGGAAACTCTTTTGTAGCAGCTCTGTGGTGCATGGTGGAAACAATGGCTGGATCAGGAAGGTACAGACAAGGTACAGGGCAGGTGATGGACAGACACTCCCTTTTTGGGGCTCTGCTCTCTGAGGGCTACTAAAGGGGTTGGGAGTGCTGGCAGGCTCACAAAAAGCATTGCCCACCCTCACGGTGCCGCTTGCTTGCAAGTTCACAATGGGAGAACGGTTCCTCACACAAAATGTGCCCTCACAAAAAGACTCTGCCCTTGCTCTGGCAGCCCAGGGCAAGGAGAGACAGGGAGGGAGGGAGGAGAAACACCTTTTCCCACGACTCCCAGCAATGGCCTGGGGTAATTTGGCTTTAGTTTCCAATGCATTTCCCTCGACTGCACCAGGAACTGTTAATCTGTCCTGCTATCTCTCTCTCTTACCCACAAACACAAACAGATGTATCACTGTAATTTTTGTTTAAATTTCATGCTTTCTCTTTGCAGACCTATGTAAAGCAACCTTATTTGCACTGAATTGAACAACAGGTCTGTGGAGCTCAGAGCTACAAGACAACATTGGGGCCAAGAACTTGAAACAAAGAAGACAAAGAAATATTGCATACTTAGACTTAAACTTCCTGCTAATCCTTGCTAGCCTATATACTCATATATGGACTGCACAAGGTGATTAGGATGCAAGGTAATTAGGATGCCCAGGCAAGCACTGTCATTATTAACATGTATGTCACTCTTCAGTGGATGGCTCAATTATTTAAGTGAAAAAGGTTATCTTCTAAATTTGTGTGTGATGCTACAAACACATGTTCACATATCTGAACTCTTGTGTATTCTTTATGAATCCAATCTAACCTGTTTTTACTCTGAATATATGAAAAACACTTAATGTTAGAAAGCCTGCAGCCTTCAAAATAAATGGAGGCTTCATAGATGTCTTAGAGTGTAGTATCAGGTGTATAATGTAGAAAAATCCAACCTTTTTTTAAAAAGGAACTTACTTTGACTTTTTTGAACACATATGTGCATACACCCATATATACTCTCTCTCTGTAAAGGTGAACTGGCATTAACTGTCTTTAAGAAATGAAAGGGAAAACCACCAAACATGCACCAAAGCATTTTTAAGAACATAGTTATTCTGGGAAAAAAAACCCAAAACCTATTCTTGAACTGATTTTGCCTGAGCAAATTCAGATGAGGAAGGTAATTTTCAGAAAATTCTAAGTACCTGAGCCCCCTTTTTAAGTTAAATTGCCTTTTCAGCCAGAATGATAGCATCAGTAAAGGAAAGGACCTGGAGTATTGACTTGTGTTTGATGCATTAAAATGATAAGAAACATCATGGATAGGCAACCTCCATTTACACAGAACAGGGATCTGCCTTTTCTTTCTGTTATGCTGCTATCGGTCTAGAGTAACTCTATAGCAACCAAGTTAAAACATGGGCACCAACACCAGCCAGAAAGCAGGACACCATTGCCCTACGATCCCTCGGTTGTACACAATTTCCACAGCAGATTATTACTTACATTAGAGATTCCCTCGATGTTAAATATGATGATGACCTTATTGCACTGGGTGTTGAACATCGATACGATAAGACATCCATCCTTAACTCATTAAAAGTGCTCTGTTTTAATTTCCTCAGTGATTATCTGATTGGACTACACTTTTCAGGCCTAATCTTCAGTCAGCACTGGTTAGTCTTTGACATTTCAGCAAGACAGAGCAGAGCAGGCAATGAAGCTGGTTAACTCCAAGGCAGATAGTTTTTAAAAGTTCAGACTTAATGTGCAGCCAGTTCCTTATTGCACAATGTTTACTTGACTTCTTGAAAAAGACCATTTTAATAGCATTACAATTACAAACCAATTATAGTTCACTTTCCCACACCAAATTCTTGTCCTTTTTTTTGAGTAATGTTGTCTTTTTTTTTTTAACAGGCTCCCATCAGTCTGGCCTTTCCCATAAATCAACAAAAGCACTGGGTTAAAGTCTGTCCATACTGTGCAAGGCAGAGCCATGTCAGTGCCATGTGGCTCTGCTGGGACAGCATCCTGCCTCCAAGTGCTGTAGATGTGTGCCAGCGATATGTGTATGGATGTAGCTGCTAGAAGTGGAGTTAATAAACTGAAATACCTGACCCCTGTGTCCTAAGTGAAGCGGCTGCTTTTCTTAGAAGTCTGTGCAAGCAACAGCTGTGTCTAATGATGCAACTTAACCTCTTGCCCAAGTCCAAAATGCATCTTAACCCACCTTGTGTCCACATATAAAATATCACTAGGTCACTTAACACTCCAGCTCCCCTCCACAAAATATTTGTCTGGCACTTGAGAGTCAACTCTTCACCTTAGGTTGTTAAAAACTATAATTGGAAGTCCAGATTGAGAAGTTTCGTAATCATCTTCACAGGGAAGACAAACTACCCTGTCCTCCCAGCCTTAGAAACTCCCCACTTCATATACAGAAGTTTACTAGCTGGTTTTGCATCTTCTTATTTAAAAAAAGCAAGGGGGGGGGGGGGGGAATGCAAGAAGAAAGAACCCTCAAAGTACTTCCTTTCTTTACCCATGAATGGCTTTCTGAGGAAGAGCTTGTTACTCCTTCTCGCACCATGGTGTGTACACCTCCATCAAGGATGACAAGGGACTTTGCTGCTTTTATAAACTTCTTGGAAGGCTTCCCTGGGCTCTCCGGTACCATCACACCACCAGTGATTGCCAAGAAGCAATACCCAAAACTCAGCTAAGGGGATGCAAGGGGAGGATGTGAATTCAGGCAAGGCTGCTCAGAGCTAATAGCCTGGAGTGGTGAGGACACGGCTACAGTCAGGAGGGCCTCAGAGGAAAGCTCTCCTGGTGCCTGTGCATCCTACATCCATGGACAAGTTTGACAGCGTATTAAATACACCTTCAAAATCCCACCTTATTAGCAAGTAGAAAATATCCTGCTTAACCTGTAATCACTGGTGTGATGTGGATGCAGATGGAGCATGGATCAAGACACAACCCTCATGGTGGACAGGCAAGTATATGTGTGGGTCTGGCAGCAGCCAGCACTGCTGAGGCAGCCCTCCTGCAAGCACGTGGCCAGGCAGCCTGGGGAAGCTGGTGTAGCAATACTTTTGTGGGTTTTGTGTCTTTTCTATATTTTTTAACTGTTTTTAAAAGACAAAGAGGGACTAAAGCCCCATGAGAATCTCTTTTGCACAGCTACTAATTGCCTTGCTGCAGCAGTTCGGAGGCATTAATACTCATGCAGCGCTCCCCAGCTATAAGACGTTGTACAAAGATTAATCCTAGCAACAGCCTGGTGGGGCAAATCCAGGTAATCTCCATTTTGCAGATTGAAGGAGAGGTTAAAAGGAAACCATCAATTTAAAAATGCCTCCTTGGTCTGGAAAATATGGCATTATTATTGTTATATTTAATGCCCTGCAATTACTATGCATCAAAGAGATTAAGGGGAAGAATATAGGGGCTTTCAAGAGTTCGGGCTTTGTTTAATGATTTGTGTCTGTCAAAAAAGATGCATTATCAAATATGAATGTAATGTGCATATATTATGTAAATAACACACAATAATATGTGTATGTTAAATTGTATGATTTCTGACTTCCATGGCTGGTGCAGGTCACCTCCATGCTGCTCTAAGGAGCAAAGACCCCGCTTCCACTAGCTCTCTGTGCCCTCGTTTCTGGCTGCAGGATGCTTGCAGCTTGGCAGAGTGCATCGCAGTGCTCGGAGGGACCCATGAGCTTGGACCACCTTCAGATCCATCTGTCCTCGCCGTAGGAGACCCTGGAGCTGCAGCCCAGCTGGATGTACGCGGGGGCTGCCAGCGGGGATAAGGTCAGGGTCAGGTTCTTTCTCCCAGTATGTCCAAGGCTGGTCTAAATGTCATGCTTGCACCCAAGCAGTACGACACCAGCTGGGACTGGGCACGTAGCAGGCACTGGGACTAAAGCCTGGGGCCTGGGCTGGATTTGGTATCACCTTCTGCTGTGAACACGCTACCTTCAGAGCGCTGAGCCCTTCGTATTGCTTTCAAAGTATCACAGACAGTGTCCCAGTTTTAAAGAAGACTTCTGGTGATCAAAGTATTTGGGCAAATTTTCTACAAAGAGCATTCAAAATGCATGGCTCAGGTGCCAACTAGCTCTGCTGCTGTCTTAAAAATAAGTGCAGCTTCCACGACTTCCCCAGCGCATGTGTTGGGGATGCCCTTTTGTTCGCCGTCTGGTTCGCAAATCTTTAAGCCATATATTACATTTATTCCTACAAACATAAGGACTAAAAGCTAACATTTTCTTTTAGATACGCTAATCACATGGCCCCAAGAGCTGAGCTTTCTTCCAAAAAAAAAAAAGAAAGCAAAACCCTCAAATATCATAAGACTCGAGATAAAAATTGTTATAACGTGGTAGTTCATGAACAATGTGCTACAGATAAGATTGCCAGGGAACTCTAAGCCTGATTTTACTTATCACAGCTTTAATCCATCAATCTCAACAGGGTTATTTTGGATTTAGAACAGCAGGTTCTGCTCTCATACTTTTTATACTTTCTGACCACCAAAAACAATGCCAAAAAACCTGAAAATAAAACAAGAAAACTATAAATAAATGCTATGCTGTATTATAGCATATAATTCTTGCCCTGTTTCCCTATAAACAGGTTACTAAATTTAGTGGAAATGTCCACAGCATTTGTGTCATGGAACAAGAATGAAAAACTTGCAGGTGAACCAGCTCAGGGAGGTGGGAAAGAAAATACAAACAGAAAGAAATGCATCACGTAACATAAAGTGACAACTTCCAAAACACTGAGACTCTCACAGTCCCTGAGTGTAAGATGAGGGAAGGCAGAAGGACAGACAGACAGAGACACAGAAGCAAGGAAGGAAGGAAGGAAGGAAGGAAGGAAGGAAGGAAGGAAGGAATTTCTAACAAGCTGGTTACAGTCCGGGGTATTATTAATGCCAGATCATCTCCAAGAGGAGGACTCCAATTCAAATTTAAGTCACAAAAAGCCCAGAGCAGCCACAGGAGTGTACCCAGGAGGAGAATTTGGGCCATTATTTGTTACCCAGCTAAAGTAATCATGGCAGAGTTTATCAGCTGGGTAGATTTTAGCAAATGAAAAGCAAGTAACAGCCCTGACAACAGCCCCCTTGTTTCCGTGAACACAAAATGTACCTGTTTCTACAGCCAGGTACCTTTTCAGGTGTCTTCTCCAGAAGCAGCCCTGCCCCGTACAGCAGGACAAGCCGCTCTAGGGACAGTGGCACTGCCCTTCTCTTCCCTGCTCCTTCCCACCCACACAGGCGGTACCGCTAACTCCAGTATGGGCAACCCAATTTTGTTCACAGCAGCCAGGAATATTTCCTTCCAAAAGGCCACATCCTACCACGCTGGAAGAGCTTAAACAATATAGTCTCCAAATAAACCATGAAGCAGCCTGGCAGCCATGTGAAGAGCTGTAAGCAAGTGAAACCACCTCATCCTTTGGCCCCAATCTCAAATACTGGTCATTAGGCTCTGAAATCAGTCCTCGCTTTCCTAGAAGTGGAGGGATACTAATGCTACAGGGCTATTTGGATGAATAATCCTTATTCACATATACAGCAACAGGGTTAATGGGAAGGGAGGGCAGACTGAGCTTGGTAGACAGACAGCTTTCCGGCAAGGGCTTTGCCTGTGTTTAGTCTGAACACATCACATGGGTCTCCCCGTGACAGGAAAGTCACAGCCTTACAATAAATAGCTCCAGTGCAGTCACCGTTGTCTCAGTTGCAGCATAATGAAACCACCACGCTGTCTGAAGTCAGTTCCTGAGAGCGAACACACACTCATTTTTCCCCTGAAATGAAGTTTAAGCAATCTCAGGTCTCCTCATGCCCCATCTTTTAAGTGCATATATAGTAAAAAGTTACAAATTATTGAGTTGGCAAAGTAAGCAACAGTAAAACATGGCTATGAGCAATGTTTTCTTTAAGGCTGGTAGAAATCTCAGAAGCACTTTGAAGACGAGCCTAAAAATGAACAGCAAAAAGGGAGTGCAGTCAGGATGCACCTGGGAATTACTTACTGTAGAAATGACACTGCCTGTCTTGAAAAGGCTTAACCAAAGAAACATGTATATAGGAAATAGGTTGCAATGAGGACTTGAGGCCCCATCATGCTTGGGTTTACCCAGAGGCATCTTTCAGAGGAGTCAGGGCACCTTCTCCATCTGCTATAGATTAGCGTAAGTATTTTCAGTAAGCAACTGATTTCCAATAAACAATGCAGTTTTGGAGGACACCAAAATATTTCACATGTTCTAGTTGAAGATAAGTTCTTGCTGAAAAAAAAATATGGTGGAAAATTGTAGAAATCTTAGAAGATTTATTTTTACCATCTAAGAAAAAACTGCTTTGATTTTGTGTTCTAAAGTGGTGTATTCCCTTTGAACTTGACCTGAATTCAAAAAATGAATGAAAACACTAAAAATAGGGTTAGACAGCCCTGAAAATTAATGGACAGCTTTTATTTGGGCTGGGGGGGCGGACAGAAAAAAAAGACTTTTGGCTGTTCTGAAAGTCACTATTTTTTAATTTAGCTGAAAAAGAAACAACCCTCCCCCCAAAAAATCTGTTTGAGGTTGAGCTAAAGTGAGATATTTGTGCTCTTTTTTTTTTTTTTTCAGTTTCACTACAAGAAGGAAAATCAGAAATTCAGGCTTCTGTACTGAAAGTCCCAAGCTTTTTCTTCCTTTTTATTTTTTTTTTTTTCCCAGAGAATGCATTGAAACCTCATGTTTAAATCAGAGTGGGGTTTGAGTGCAGAAAGCAGCGCGGCTTTGCTCGGGGGCGATGCACAAGCCCTGGGGGGCAGAGCCCCCTTAGCAGAGGCACCCTGCCCACCCAGCCATGTCTCACAGGACTCCTCCTCAGCCTGGGTGCTGCACTCCTGCAGCACCCACACCGATGCCAGGATTTAGGATTGATCATCCCACCCTCTCCTCGGCACCTCTTCGAGGTGCTGAGTGCTCCCAGTTTCTGTGTTCAAAGGCAATTGGGAGGCACTTCACAAGCAGCCTCAAAACTCATGGTGTCCATGAACAACCTCATCCTCTCATCTACTGAGCTCGATTTGGGCTATCCCCCCTCTTCTGAAAACTGCCAGTTGTTAGATCAGCTCAGCTCCCTCCCTCACCCCAGGCCAAGGGGAACTAGGACCTGAACTTGCGGTCTTCCCTTCTCATGTCTCTAGCAAAGCCCAGCTTGGAAATGTGGGCACCAGAAGGAAAAGTGTCTGGGGGCTGCAAGAAAAAACGTAAGCAATGGGAAATCTGAGTCATGGCCAAGGGGCAGGTGAAAGGATGCAACGCCTGGAATATGTGAGACTCATAGCAAAAAGGAAGGTTTCATCATAAAATGAGGATATCATTTATGCAACAGTTAAAGACATCGGAGTTCAGTGGCTTCTCTTTTTCACCAGTAAATGCAACAGTCAGCAGAGCGAGAAGTGATAAATCAGCCTCATTCCCACAGCACTTGACACCGCCTCTGAAACCTGAATGCCCCCACTGCAAAAGTGGGCGCCTGCTGGAGGGGTCTCCCCAGGGCACCAGGGAAGGGCTGAAAGCCCCAAATTCAACATCAAGGGTTGTGCTCACTGCAGGACACCAAGATGCAGGCGGTCGTGTGTTCAAAAAGGCACAGGGAGACTGTTTTTTCTGAAGAGGGGGAAAGCAACTCATAATGAAACTGCAATTTGACTGGGGCGCTGCAGCCAGAACCTGCGCTTTGGCAGCTCAGCAGTGCAGGCCATGAGCAATTCATATAATCAATGTCTTGTTTCAAGAGAACATAAAAGGGGCTTTAATTAGGCAAAACATCAGGATACACCTTCTTCCCTTCTGTGCTTTTCGAACAAGGTATCGCTAGCTTTCATGATGCTTGGATCGGGCTCTTTGGACTACCCTACTCAGAGGATATGCAGAGGCTGCTCCTTCCCAGCGACCCACGGCTGCCCATGCACTTTACAGACCTGTTTTACATCACCGGCCACAACAGCAACTGTTCTCATACATGTGGAATTAGTCATTTTCTGTTTAATCCTGCTAATTATTTACATGTCTTACGGTAGGGAGAGCCCCAGGGGAATTATATACTTCACAATGAGTTTTCATTGCTACCTTGATGGATGGCAAAAGCCCTTTTTACCATCTGAAGCGAAACAAGCCAGCTTACAAAGTCTAGTCTTTCAAAGAGTAGGGAGAAAAAAGGCAATATTGACATTTGCAAATTCTGGATTTGCCACCTAACTCTGCCAGGGACTTTTCTAGCTTGGAGCAAGTGAATGTGTGCTCCGAGTGCCTGTGAGCTAAACAGCAGCACAAACGCCCACTTTCTTCCACCTCTGCCTGCCTTGTCAGCTGAGACGGCAAATGCTTTTGGCAGGAACCATCTCTCGCTATCTGCTCGGCATCGCTCGAATCCTGACACCGCAACCATCACACGAATGCCGCGCTGTATCCACACCTCCCACTTACCAGCCACCACCTGTAGCTGTCTTCGGGGATCAAGGCATTTTTTGAGGTCAGGAAAGGTTGCATAGTTGAATTAAATCTCTGATCAAACCAGAGGGAATGTCCCAGCTCAGAAATGCACGTGTGACAGCTGCATGGTCTCCTGGGGTACTTGAAGAGTTTTTGGACTTGCTCTGAAAACTGCATGATGAGATGTCTCAGATCCCAGGTGGTCATGGTCACCTGGTGCGTGTAGTTCAGCAGAAATGATGTTACTGTGATGAGCAAAAAGGCGAAGGTAAACACTTTCACATTCTTCCTCCTTACGACGACCATCTTTCACGCTCGGGTTCTGCAGTTGCCGCTGATGAAGTAGGATGTAGGGTCCAATGTAAGGCAAAAATGAAAGGGCACTGCAGGAGGCGCCTGCCAGTTACCACCCCGGGCTTAGGCTGAACATATCACCTCCCCTACCTCCATCCATAAGGGAAGAAGCTTCGTTTCCCTCAAATGGGCTTAAAAAAGGCAAAGCTGGGTATTTCCTTTCACCTTCTCACAGTGCTTCCAAGTCTCTTCCACCTCTCTGTGACCTGCTTCTAACCTCTCCCACCAACAGTTCAATGAAGACAGACCTTTGCCCTTCCACGTACCAGAAGATTTAGAAAGGAGCAATATCAGCATTAAAATTCAGGTTTTCTGTGTGGGAGCAAGCCATAAATTAAAGCAAGCAAATTGTAGAAAGAAGAAGGTGGTTATTTTTTTTTCTTGGAAGTTAGTTCACAAAGGATCAGATCATCCGGGGATGTACGTTCCAGCAGAGAGACATGCTTTGATGTCCATTTAAGCCATGGAGAGCAGTTTGCAGCCTGGAGACATACACGCACAAAAAAAAGAAAGAAAAATTATTATCAAAAAGTTTTTTGCATTCCTCCCAACCTAATTTCTCTGCTTTTCTCTGCCCATCCCAAAACTTCTGATCAGCTCAGAGCCCTCGATACAGCAGCACCGGCTGCAATTTCTGCTGCGATATTTGCATACTGAGAAGTTTCAGGGTGAAATTTCCGAAAGGGCACAGCACTGACCTGTGGACATTGAGTCCCTTTGCATTGAATCAGCCCCTGCACTCTGGCCTTATTTGAATTACAGTTTGTAGCCATTTGAATGGCAATGACTCACCTCCTTCCCTTAGGCTGACCTTGATAGCCACAAGATAGGCAGCAAAGTATTAATAACTCAAAGCAGCTGAACAAAAAACACTCGGCAAAGGAAGGAGGAGCAGGACAGGGAGGAACAGAAATCAGTTCCTTCTTCTTCCCCCCCACCCCCAAGCAGCTTAATTTCTTGAGGATTGGGGCTGAACTCGTGATTCCAAGAAAGCCAAGCAAGAACAGCTCATACATCCTGGGATAGATGGGGGAAATCAAAGTACAAATGGCCTTTGTTTCACATGAATTATTGCTATTTTTCTTACCAAGGAAAAGGTGAGGGCAGCCTGTGATCTCAGAGAGTTCCTATGAGATCCCGAGCCAGGCAGAGAGGCAGGGAGCTGCTTTGCCCCAGCGAGTTGGGGGATACAGAGGGACCCAGAGCTGCTCTCCGCTCCCCTCCTGGTGTCCCCTGCCTGGCAGCAGTGTTTTAAACGAGTTTTTAAAAGCCAAAAAATGGATCCCTTCCTCCCACGATGCCATTGTTTTGTGGGAAGAAAAAGTGTTGTGGTTTTTAAAACTTCGGATGTTTGCAAAAAAACCCCAAAAGTGCCATTGCTTAAATAACACTCTCTTGATTAAAAAAAAAAAAAAAAGGAAAAAATCAGAGAAGCATCTGTGTCAGAATACATGCAATTTATGAACAAGCAAAAGTCTCATTCGCTACTCAGCTGCAGGCTTCAGGCCAGCAAGCAAAAAGCAAAACTGCAACTGTTACCTGTCAACCCCCCTCATTTTAACCCATTTTGTGCACCACATTGATGCACGATCCCCCCATTTCATCCCCCAAAGCCAAGGTGAACACAGGGGAAGTGCATCTGGTGACCACAGGTCTGGGCAGGGCGCAGCATTCCTGGCTTTGCTGCTGGCTTTTCTCCTGGGGATCCACGAGGAGCTGCCCAAGGCCAAACGGCTTTTCCAAGCGGTTTGACATGGTGTCTTGGAGACAGCACAGGCCTGGTTTTTAGAGGCGACATGTAAATATGTACCAAGCCCCATAAAGCCAAATCCAAAGGCAGGAGCCTCAGACCATGGTCTTAAGCCTTTGCTCTGCTTCAGGTTTCTCATCTGCAGCACGTGATGGGTAGTGTGTGCCATTCAGTTAGCTGCTGTTTGCCAAATGCCTCGAGATTTATTTTAAGTCTGGCCCCTACAAATGCATTTACAGGAGCTCAAGGGCTGACAAGTGGGTCAGGCTGGATAACAAAAGGCTTTATTAACCCTGGCTGCTCGGGCTCCCCTGCACCAGTAAATTAAACAGCACCAGGGAACAATCCTGTGCTCCCTTTAACTTCTTAGAGGAAAGTTTTAGGGCTAACCAGAAATCTTCCAAACTATTCCTGGGTACAATTTGAGAATCGCAGCCCAACAGGCAGTGGAGATGCTGCCGCTGTGCCTTGGAGAGTTAGAAAGGGAGCTTAAGAGCACGGCCCCCGTGCACGGTCCCGTCCATGCCAGCTGGCCTCTGTGCCAGAGAGTGGCCCCAAACACATTTGCTTTATTAGCCTGGACGTAGTTGTTAGTCTAAACAAAACCACAGCCTATAACCCCCCCCCCCCCCCCAAATATGCCAGATCCCAGAAGCACATTGATTCTCCATTTATGGACCAGATAATTCAAGCGCTGGCATGTTGAACCCCTACTGCTGTTAACACTTGGCCAGTTCAGTATTTGTAAACACAGTTCCTGCTCTTCTATTATTTTTTTAAGTTAGGAAGGGAGGGGGATTATCCAGTCTTTCTTGGAAACACCTATAAAATGGAGTATTGTTCATAAAAGAAACAGTTCTGGCCTCCAAAACAAACACCCATTTCACCAGATTTTTTTTTTTTTTTTTTTTTTTTTTTTTTTTTTTTTTTGTAACTGAGCTAAGGTTAAACTTATATTTAGAATTTGAAAAAAAAAAACAAACCAGTGTTTATGCAGTGGACTGCAGTGTCTCCAAACTGCTAATCATCCTGTCTTTTATAGCACGTGATGGGAAGATGAGAAACTAGAAGAACTCCCATGGCCCTTTTCCAGTGTGGAAATACACACCGGATACTCTATTTTAATTCTCACTATTTACAATTTCATATGAATGCTCATGTTTCCTATGGATACTCATGATAGGAAAATATATATATATATAACCTGACAGAAAGGCTCTGGGGATAATAAATGTGATATAGGAAGAATGAAGAAAAGGAAGGCTGAAATGAATGGAAAATGCTTTCATCGAGTTCACTGTGACTTGGACGTGGCTTATTTTTTTCCTTTCTTAAAACACAAGTTAAATCCAACCCAGACATCAGTACTTTCACTCTTCCCAGCATCTTGCACTGCATCTCAGACCATCCCTGCATCTCCCTCTGCTCACATATATTCATAAATCTTCGCAAAAGGGTTTCCATAGGATTTGCCAAGGTGCTGGGAAGCAGGAAGGGCAGGGACGATGCTGAAGCAGCAGCTGGTGTGGGAAACCACGCAAGGCTGCCACCCCCAGCTGTTGGGAATGTGCTTTACCTCCTGACACTATCTGCGATAGTTAATTTAAGTCATTACAAGTAAATAGTGTGATACCAGCCATGGTCCTTATCAACATACCTTGGCATGACCTTGGCATTAGTACATCTGTGAACAACCTATTCTGGCCTCAGACACAGAAACAATTTCTGGGGACTCCAGGTATGGAGATGTAAATTATGTGCCCAGCCCTTGTCCCAGCTATGATCCTCTGAGAGTTAAACAGAGTTTAAGTACAGCATGCGTGTGACTGTGCCTGCGGGCAGCTATCCCAGCTCAGCTCATGCAAGCAGCAGGTTAAGCTACCTTAAGTAATTGGGTGCCTAAGTTCTTATTTGTGGTCTGGATTTCTCCCGCTACCTTCCCGCCTCATCCCCCTTCCTACATATACCCTTGTCCCCATGTAAGATGCCCCTGTACACCCCGAGATAACTTATTTATGCTGCCAACACACAATGACATGCAATGCAGGGAAAATGTGAAATGAGGTGTTCCAGGCAAGAGCAGAGAGGGGCAGGTTCAGAAGAAGGGGCAGGTTCCTCCAAGCTCTGTCCTGAGCATAGAAGTGGGTCCAGTGTGACTAAATGGTCATAAAGGAGAGCAGAGCTTAATCTTTTGTCTACATTTTATGTTATAAAATATACCAGGATCAATCCATTGTGATTTTTTGTCTTCATTGTCTTCGTGCATTTTAGAAAGAAGGAACAGAAAGAGCTTTTTTTTCCCTTCTTTTCTTTTCTCCCCCCCCCCCCCCCCCCCCCGGGTAGATCTCTAGATCTCTTTCTTTTGTATTGCAAACTCACAATCTGAAGAATGTCCCTGGTCCCTTGTCAATTTGGCAATTAACAGACAAGGATAAAAACACATCAGTTCAATGGACTAATATAAAGCAATTCTTAACACCTTCAGGAAATATTTTTTTGACAAATCCACCTACAAATGCAATGTATTCTCACTGCACTTGTTAGATTATGTGATAAAAGCTCATCTGCACACCCACAAAGGAGCACAGAGAGAAGGTTGGGGAGCCCAAATAATGCCCTGCCCCGAAGGCTCCCAGGCCCATCCCAGGAGCCATCAGCCCATCAAAGGCCCTTCTACACCAGCCCAGAGGAGCACAGGGGCGCAAAGGCAGGTGGGAACCTGAAATAAGGACTCAGAAGAAGGGACACCCTGTCTGGGTCCCTCCCAGGTCTGGCCCAGGACAGCCTCAGCCCCAGAAATGAAACTCACCCAGATGAATCAACACCAGAGCACCTTTGGGACTGAGACGTGTTGCTGCCTGGGGGCATGGGACATGTTACTGGGTGCAGGGGAAGAGCATTTGGGGATTGCAAAAGATCTGTGTGGTCAGCCACACAATATTAGCAGAATGCTTCATTTCTTGATTTTTTTAAAAGATGGGTCTTAAACAAAAAGCATGTAGAAAATAATAACAAAAAAAATTGAGAAAAAAATTACTGCACTTCTTCTCATCCCCCCTAGAGTTGTGAATGTCCCACTACACTAAGGTAGAGTTTGACGCCTTTGATGCCTACTTTGCTAGCAAAGAAGTACTTAGTACCAGCACCACTTTGAGGAGATCTTTGTTAGCTCACGTTAGATGCTGATGGTTCAGGATCCAGCTTTTGCCTTCTGGTCTGTAGCTCACATTAAAACCCCGGTGTGAAACACACTTCTCTAGTTTGAAGTTGCCAGCATGTTCCAGACGCAGCGTGTCGGGCAGAGCAGCACAAAGGCAACAAGGAACAGCATCCCCATACAGAGATATTTCCAGCTTTCCATTCACTGCTTGAATAGTTCAAAGGTCCCGAAGTCCTTTAGACTCAAAACCCACATACCCACCCACCCCAGCGGAAGATGGGGAAGGACAACGTGACCTGCTGCGGCTCTTTCATGACTGATGGTGGCCATCGTACAACCTTTCTACAACCCACAGTATTTTACGGTTGGAAAATGTATACTTCAAGGAGTAAAGATTTGCTGCAATTCGACTTCAAGAGACTGTGCTGTGCTAGAAAGGTCTCGGCGACAGAACTGCAAGTGCCCATTTTCAGAAGCACAGCTCAGATCCCCGCCCTGCAAAACCTCCAAAAATGAATTAGTTTCCCAGCTAAGATGCTGACAGCTATATTGTTATAAAGCCTTTTGGCAACACAAACAGTATGTCCTCAAGCATCCTTCCTGCTGTTTTGGGACTTTCTTCCCATCCGTACTCCTCATGAGTAACTACTTGAGCAACCTTAGGTCTCAAAGCCCTGGCCTGGGAGAGGACAGAAGGTTAAATCTTGCTTTACTGCACCCACAAAGGCCCAAAGCAGTCTCAGACGATGTCATCCCGGGGCAGCAAAAAGCCCGTCCCTGGAAAAATACACATAAATTTCCACCCCAGGTCTGTGCTTAGGCCTGGAGAGGAACAACGGAAGGGACTGTTTCACTCCAAACCACAGGCTTGTCTGCCCTGCCCCAGCTCATCATTGGCTACCTCCCACTGCCCAAAGCTGGCTGACATTTAGAAAGAAACACTTCATTGGTCTGACACCTTGCCAGAGACCTCTGAGCGTGAGGCTTTTGCTACATGAGATAGACTGTGTAATTACAAGACAGCCTGGCAGCCCGTCAGAGTTAAACACAGGGCAGAAACCTGAATCTCCCTTAACCAGATGATGCTGGGAGCCTGTGCAAGACCTCTGGTCCATCTCCTCCAGCTCCAGGAGACCAGTCTCACCAAGCATCAAAGGCCACACGAGGGCTTGAGAGACAAGGGGGTGCTGCCTGTGCAACCCCTTGAAGTCACACAGCCTCTGCGACTTCAGCCTGTTCGTGGTGTGTCTTCCCACGTGCCGCTGGTCCCACGGCGCTGGTAGGCAAAGGGGAGCCCCATCCTTTTCAGACACCAAAAGCCACCACAGGATGCAATTTTGGAAAAGCACCAGCTGCCACATGACTTTCCCCTTTTCCATCCATAACTTAATTAAAATCAGACTGCGTTTTGTTTCTCAGAGCTAACTGGCTCCTCTCTCCTGTCCATCTTTACATCCTCCCAGGGATGACATAGGTGCTGCTGTCCCGTGTGCCCACAGCCACAGAAAAGCAGCCTCAAGTCCCACCTGCCATTTAATCAGGGAGAAAATGATCTGTAACTCTTCTGCCGCATCCCTGACCACGCTGTGAAGCATAAATCTGTTTGACTGCCACTGTCAAATGGGGTTGCAGCATCAAAGTCAGGCAAGCTGGTTGGTATATCGCTCTTGGATTTACTAAAATGCTCACCCCAAACAACTCCAACTAATCATATCAGCACTTCCTAGAAAACAAAACCATTCAGGAACATTTAAGCCATGAGCAAAAGTACCTTTACACAAATTTGAAAGCAGCAACTCCTCCATGCTTCTTGAATTTGGAGCCAGCTATTAGGCAGTGTTTCATCCATCACAGTGAATAGAAGAAACTGGAGGTGGTTTATGGAGCGTAACTGCATGGCATTTTAGGTGCCAGCGATCTGAAAAAAAATCATTATGCACTTGTGTCTTATCAGTGAGCAGGTTTGCTGGCAGCCTCAGGCTGTCTAGGTAGGTAGGTACCTAGTACCAGTACTCTAACACATCCTGCCCTGCCTACGTGCATAACAGGTCTGTGCAGTCAGGGTAAGCAAACAGCTTTTTGTGCAAGATGTGTGTAACATTAACAGAAACTTGGTTGGGGAAGTTGTATTCTGTTGCCTCAAAATAAATCTTTATCTTGGCAGACTTTATCAGGCATGTTGCTGAGCGGTCTGGAAATGAAAACTCCCTCACAATGCTTGAGGAAAGGGCTGGATGCTCTGGCTTGGAAAGGGTCACAATCCTGCCTGTACCCTTGGGCGCTGAGAGCTGCCATTCCTGCCTCCTCCCACTGGGGTGAAGACATTTTGTCCTCCACAGCTGCGGAGGAGTTTGCAGCAGCAAAAGCTTCCTCCTCCCTCAAATACCAAGAGTCGAATCCTGCAAAGGGTGTTTGTTCTAGACAAATTGCAATGTTAATATCCAGGATTAATTATGCTGTCCTCCATGGCTACAGTTCCTACTCATGTCTTCAGACCAAATGGGAATTTTTTGCTTTGAATGGAGCTGGAAGTGCCATGAAAGACGGTCTGGCTCCAAAATCTCTGCCCTTGCCTGTCCACCATGTCTATGGCAGAAGTCGGTTTAGGAGCTGAGCATGGAGAAGGGTGGACGCTTCAACCACCTCTCCTGTGGGGCTACAGGACAACTTCACACTGCTCCTGGGGAGCCAGTGCAGCCAGAAATGGGTCTGAACAAAGTTTGCTCTGACCAACGGAGCTTGCATCACACTCTAAATGAAGAACCGCCCAGGAAAAAGTGACAACCTGGGCTTAGGTCTTTGCTTTCCTGGTTGATCCCAAAGCTCTCCTTGATGAATTGTCCAGATGGAGATTGCTGACAAGTGGTGTCCTGCAGGGGTCCATATTGGGACTAGTACTGTTTAATATCTTGATCAATGCCATAGACAGTGGGATCGAGTGCACCCTCAGCAAGTTTGCAGATGACACCAAGCTGAGTGGTGCAGTCGACACGCCAGAGGGACGGGATGCCATCCAGAGGGACCTGGACAAGCTGGAGAAGTGGGCCCATGTGAACCTCATGAGGTTTACCAAGGCCAAATGCAAGGTCCTGTACCTGGGTCAGGGCAACCCCTGCTATCACTACAGGCTGGGGGATGAAGGGCTTGAGAGCAGCCCTGCCGAGAAGGACTTGGGGGGACTGGTGGATGAAAAGCTGGACATGAGCCAGCAATGTGCGCTCGCAGCCCAGGAGGCCAATTGTGTCCTGGGCTGCATCAAAAGAAGCGTGGCCAGCAGGTCGAGGGAGGGGATTCTGCCCCTCTACTCTGCTCTGGTGAGACCCCACCTGGAGTACTGCGTCCAGCTCTGGAGCCCTCAGCACAGGAAAGACATGGACCTGTTGGAGCGGGTCCAGAAGAGGGCCACGAAAATGATCAGGGGGGTGGAACAGCTCTCCTGTGAAGAAAGACTGAGAGAGTTGGGGTTATTCAGCCTGGAGAAGAGAAGGCTCCGGGGAGACCTTATTGAAGCCTTTCAATACTTAAAGGGGACTTATAAGAAAGATGGGGACAGACTTTTTAGCAGGGCCTGTTGTGACAGGACAAGGGCTAATGGTTTTAAATTAAAGGGGGGTAGATTTGGACTAGATATAAGGAAGACATTTTTTCCACTGAGGGTGGTGAAACACTGGACCAGGTTGCCCGGAGAGGTGATGGATGCCCCATCCCTGGAAACATTCCAGGTCAGGTTGGAGGGGGCTCTGAGCAACCTGATCTAGTTGAAGATGTTGCTGCCCATGGCAGGGGGGTTGGACTAGATGACCTTTAGAGGTCCCTTCCAACCCAAACCATTCTATGATTCTATGAATAAAAAAAGCTGATGCAGCAAATTCATTCCAGGATCCCAATCAAACTGTCACCTGTTTGATAAATGCTGTGTCCCCTAGTGCCATCTCTTTATGCAGCACCTGATCTTCAGCCTTGAGAGAGGAGTGAAATTGGGTTTGGGGTGAAGGGCAAAGGCTGTGGGGAGCCCAGCTCCCTCCCCTAGTGGCACCAGCTCTGCAAGGACATTCACCTGGGTACCACTTATCACTGGGAAACACATGGATGATTGTAACTGTGGAGATAAACTCATGATCAATTTATTTTCAGTGGGAGCTATAATGTAAGTAAGTCACTGTTTATATAATAGCCCTTTGTTACTGCAGCCAGGCTTGGTATCATGCCAGGCTCGGTGAAAAATCCCCCGGTAATGTACCAAAACTTGCAAATGTAAGCCCAGTCTTAACTTTTCCAGGTTATTACGGTGCCAAGGGAGCGCTCAGCCACATCTGCAGACCATGAAGCAACCACCCCTTGCAAGCTGGTCCCTTGGTGTTTTCTTAATGGGATAAACTGGGAGAGGCCAGTGAAAAGGATGATTAATTCAAACTTAACAGGCAGCTCCACTGCTGACCTGTTTATGGTCTGTTCCTTTGACTCAACAGTCAGCTCAAGTATTTTCAGGACAAAATAGGAGCACCAGAAGAAGAGCACTGTCCAGCCAAGCTGTGAAATGTAGTGATTACGGCTGAGAGGCTGGAGGCTGCCAGGTCTCACCAGGGATGCGCTGAAAACCAACAGTGGAAAAATAAACTGCTGGTAGCAATGTCTTCCCCAGCCTCCGTCTTGCTAGAAAGTGATTTTTGGAGGAGCCTTACCTCTTTGCACACACTCTATTAATCAAGAAATGGCACCTCTGCTTCACTGGTGGTACTTCATTTTCTTTCATATATTCCAAATCCCCTTCCCCACAGACACATTGATGTTTTAAACAGCAAATATATCACTACAAGCTCTTAAAAAATATTCTTTTCCTTCCTCATCCTGTAGTTTGCAATGCTGGGCAGACACATAGGTTTAACCTGCTGGACTATGAGAGCTTTTCTGTGGTGGGCCAATACCCGCCAATGAGTTGCAATGGGACTTTTTGTGTTGTCTCTATATAGGCCGGCATGCTGAGAGCCCAAAGCTGGGGCAATGAAAACAATAACTCTGCAGTGAAAATCCTAAACTAAAATTCACCGACTCACTAAAATTCATTCGCTCTATCTCTGTGAATTGCTCTACTTTGAAGAGTTCTTTAAAAACATCCAAGCAGACAACTGGACACATAAAAATTGCTGTTTGATTCCTGTTGATAACCTTTGATGGCAGAGAGTCCGTGGTAGACAGGGTGCCCTTGTACTCGCAAATCCTTCCCCTGCCATTAGGTGATTTGTAGGTTGGGATCAAAGCTCTGCTACCCTTTGCTTGGGAAAAAGGAGCTGTCAAAGGGATTTCCAGAGCACCCGCATGTGTTTGCACCTAGCATAACTCTTTAATGGTTCATGATAGGACAACTGTAGAGCTGGAAAGGAGTTTTTCAAGCACAGTTTGTTTTTATTTCAGGGTTTGGTTTTTTTAATCAGTTTGTCAAAATTGAATCTTTCCGTGGATAAAATTATTTTCCATCTTGATTTTCTGTTTCAAGAAACTTTCAAAAAAGAAGGATCTTTGACATTTTAAATGAAAAATTCTAGTTTTCATTTTGCAAAAACCCCCCTTTTTCTAGAAAATGTGTTATTTATGGCAATTAAGGGAAAGCAAAACATTTAGAAGTTCAAAATGGATAAAAACCTCTCTATTTTCTATATTTCTCCTGCTAGGAGAAGGGTGAAAAAAATTATGACCTCTTCTTTTTGGTTTTACTTCATATTGGGCTGACTGTGTATTTTTTTTTAAAGTCTTGCTAATTCCCCTGAGACAGTAAGAACACTACTTTCAGGTAATCCAAATACAGAAAGACAAATTAATGGTGGCAACAGCAGTAGTAGAAATAGAGGCAAGCTAAAAGTATTGTAGAAGCAAATTCCTGTACATGCATTAGTTTCAGTTTTATAGGATTACAGGTGAGGATATAGGATTATTTCAGATTATAGGACACTCTAAACTAAGGGTGGAACTCAATCATATTGACAGCAGGTGTTTTGCTAGCCTATCTATGAGTATCCAGTTCAAAAATATTCACCAATCTATTTCTTGGTTAAAACTGTAGGGAAACATATGTGACTATAAATTCAGTTGTTCATGTGGAACAGACTTCTAAAAATATGTTGTGAGGAGCCCTGATTTCTGATGTTAAGAGAGTGATTAACACACCACAGGGACCCTCATGGCATTATAATTCTAAATGCAGAGAAAGATTAGATGATAATGATAATATTGATGGTATTGTCAATAATCCCCAAAATCTAGGAAACGTTTCTGTGCCCATGTGAGCATCTGACTCTCTTTGCTGGGATTCCTGCCTTGAAGCAATACCAAGCAGTTGTTGGCACTGTGAGGTTGTTAACTTGTGTTCACACTGATGGGCTCCTCATTAAACCAGCAGTGTTTCTCTTACAATCGATGACACCAACTGATACGACTCTGCATTAAACATTTATTCATCAGACAGACTGAATTCACTCTGGAGACGGTTTAATGACACCACAGGGATTTTCTCCTTCATTAACCTAGGATTTACATTTAGTCTTTCTTGTGTTAGGAAGGCATAGGTGTCAAGCTGCCCACAATTAAATTCAGAGGTGTTTCTGAACAGCATCTGTGCCTATTCTGGACCTGGCAGTCAGTGCAAGCTATGCCAAGTACAAAATAATACTTCGAGTTTTCCATTTACTGTGCACACTTCTGAGAGTTTGGCAGCCACAGTAAGTTTATAAGGAGTCAATAAATAATACATTAAAAATGTATCACAGATATAAGTAACAATTTGATAATTAATATACTGTGTTACAAGCCAGAATTACAAAGCCATTAGGCAGCTACTTTAATTGATTGATCATTTATACATCCCTAATAGGAGTACTTGACCTATTTGGATCCAAATGCACTGTGTGCTCTTGCTCCCAGCCCGGGCATCATCCAGCCTCTGTGCGTCTGGTGACATTCCCGTTACAGCTTTTGCCCTACATTTACAACGGTGTTGACAGTCAAGAAAGAAATGAATGATTCAGACTGCCTTTTATCCAGAGGACTGCCAGATCTTAGGTTGTCTCTAATACCTGATGGATAGAAGTAGCTGCCCAGAGCAGGCAGTATCAACACCCTTTGGTGCTCCTTTGGTGGAAGCTTTGCCTTGGACTATGCGGTAGCCTGGGTACAGAAAAACCACAGGATTTCAGTGAAGAAGAAATTTTGTCTTTTTGTCTGGACTTTTAAAGTCTTTTTAGAGAAACAAAGATTAGCATACATCAGAGTGGCACAGAAAAGGCTTCCCATAATCCTGAATAAGAAAATATGTCAAGAGCTGCATGCAAAATGGATTTGCATACATCAGAGCTGCACATACAGCCACTCCACTGGGCATCCTGAAGTGCATTAAAAATGTTAATACTGAATTATGTGGATGCTGATAATTGAATGCTGGAGAAACACACACAGACATGCACAAAACTATGGCATCTTTTCCACTTGTCTTTCTTAGATGGTTAAAACATAAAAAGGGAGACTGCTAAGGTAGCCAGCAATCCTTGAATATTTAAGGGCTTTCTGGTTCAAAGGGAAATTCAAAGTATCACTTATCCATACAGGAAAAATTAGCAGAGGAAGATTTAATTTATTTAGTATTAAAATTTTCAATTCTAAAATGGCATCATACTATCATCCATCGATTTTGTAAAAGCAGAAATTTTAACACAAGAAAGTGGTGATCAATTCAATATTGCATTGGTCTTGCCCTCTGCAGTGCTGCCAACCAATTCCTACTAGAAATCAAGTTGTAGCAGGCCAGATGCTGGAAACATCAGTTTGGATTTACTCTTTTACCTACAACAAAGAGTGGAAGAGTGAAGATCTCTGTCCTTGGGCTCTGATTATTGTACCAGGACAGGGAAGCCCCTGCTGCTTACTTTGCCCCAACAATAATTTCCAACATCTGCCCAGTAGATGATGCATTAGAAAACCAAGAACTTTTTTTTCCTGCATCAACGAAAGATAAACACCAGTCCTACATGGGCCGGTTTGGTGCTGGTTGGAAACCCAAGCTTCAGCCTTGGGATCACTACCCTTAAGTAACCATAACCATATCAGCACTACGTCAGCACAAACCCCACAGAGGAGCAACATCTGAAGCTAAATCTTCGGGTTCAAGATCACATCTCCCATTCAAACGGGATCCCACAATTATTGCAATATCCTTTCCCCATCTAAAACATCCCTCCATTTTCGGTGGGACAGGAAAGCTTTTTCTTTCTGTTGCAAGCTTTTGTGCACATTACTATTGCAATGAATGTGGGAACCTGTTCTCACTCCAATGAATAATGGGTCAGAATTAAAGGGAAGGCAGGGACAGGTGACATTACGGTGGGGATCTGCTACAGGCCACCCAACCAGGAAGACCGAGTGGATGAGGCCCTCTATAGACAGACAGGAGCAGCCTCACGCTCACAAGCCCTGGTCCTCATGGGGGACTTCAACCACCCTGACATCTGTTGGAGGGACAACATGGCAGGGCATAAGCAATCCGGGAGGTTCCTGGAATGCATCGATGATAACTTCCTTCTCCGAGCGGTAGAGGAGCCAATGAGGAGAGGTGCTATGCTGGACCTTGTTCTCACCAACAAGGAGGGACTGGTGGGGAATGTGAAGCTCCCTGGGCAGCCTGGGCTGCAGTGACCACGAAATGGTGGAGTTCAAGATCCTTAGGGCACCAAGGAGGGTGCACAGCAAGCTCACCACACTGGCCTTCAGGAGAGCAGACTTTGGCCTCTTCAGGGATCTGCTTGGTAGAGTGCCATGGGACAAAGCCCTGGGGGGAAGAGGGGCCCAAGAAAGCTGGGTAGTATTCAAGGATCACCTCCTTCAAGCTCAGGAGCGATGCATCCCAACAAAGAGGAAGTCAGGCAAAAACGCCAGGAGGCCTGCATGGATGAACAAGGAGCTCTTGGACAAACTCAAACACAAAAAGGAAGCCTACAGAGGGTGGAAGCAAGGACAGGTAGCCTGGGAGGAATACAGAGAAATTGTCCGAGCAGCCAGGGATCAGGTGAGGAAAGCTAAAGCCCTGATAGAATTAAATCTGGCCAGGGACATCAAGGGCAACAAGAAAAGATTCTGTAGGTACATTGGAGATAAAAGGAAGACAAGGGAAAATGTGGGCCATCTCTGGAACGAAACGGGAGACCTGGTTACACAGGATACGGAGAAGGTGGAGGTACTCAATGACTTTTTTGCCTCAGTCTTCACCGGCAAGTGCTCGAGCCTCACCGCCCAAGCCGCAGAAGGCAAAGGCGGGGACTGGGAGAATGAAGAGCCGCCCACTGTGGGAGAAGATCAGGTTCAAGACCATCTAAGGCACCTGAAGGTGCAGAAGTCCATGGGACCCAATGAGATCCATCTGCAGGTCCTGAAGGAACTGGCCGATGAAGTTGCTAAGCCACTCTCCATCATATTTGAGAAGTCATGGCAGTCCGGTGAAGTTCCCACTGACTGGAAAAGGGGAAACATAACCCCCATTTGTAAAAAGGGAAAAAAGGAAGACCTGGGGAACTACAGGCCAGTCAGTCTCACCTCTGTGCCTGGGAAGATCATGGAACAGATCCTCCTGGAAGCTCTGCTAAGGCACATGGAGGACAGGGAGGTGATGCAAGACAGCCAGCATGGCTTCACCAAGGGCAAGTCCTGCCTGACTAACCTAGTGGCCTTCTATGATGGAGTGACTACCTCAGTGGACACAGGAAGAGCCACAGATGTCGTCTATCTGGACCTCTGCAAGGCCTTTGATACAGTCCCTCGCAACAGCCTTCTCTCTCAACTGGAGAGGTATGGATTTGATGGGTGGACTGTCCGGTGGGTGAGGAATTGGTTAGATGGTCACATCCAGAGGGTAGTGGTCAACAGCTCAATATCCAGATGGAGATTGGTGATGAGTGGCGTCCCACAGGGGTCCGTATTGGGACCGGTACTGTTTAATACCTTCATCAATGACATAGACAGTGGGATCGAGTGTACCCTCAGCAAGTTTGCAAATGACACCAAGCTGAGTGGTGTGGTCGACACGCCTGAGGGATGGGATGCCATCCAGAGGGACCTGGACAAGCTGGAGAAGTGGGCCCATGTGAACTTCATGAGGTTTAACAAGGCCAAGTGCAAGGTCCTGCACCTGGGTCGGGGCAACCCCCAATATCACTACAGGCTGGGGGATGAAGGGCTTGAGAGCAGCCCTGCCGAGAAGGACTTGGGGGGACTGGTGGATGAAAAGCTGGACATGAGCCAGCAATGTGTGCTCATAGCCCAGGAGGCCAATTGTATCCTGGGCTGCATCAAAAGACGCGTGGCCAGCAGGTCGAGGGAGGGGATTCTGCCCCTCTCCTCTGCTCTGGTGAGACCCCACCTGGAGTACTGCGTCCAGCTCTGGAGCCCTCAGCACTGGAAAGACATGGACCTGTTGGAGCGGGTCCAGAAGAAGGCCACGAAAATGATCAGGGGGATGGAACAGCTCTCCTGTGAAGACAGGCTGAGAGAGTTGGGGTTGTTCAGCCTAGAGAAGAGAAGGCTTTGGGGAGACCTTATTGCAGCCTATCAGTACTTCAAGGGGGCTTATAAGAAAGATGGTGGCAAACTTTTTAGCAGGGCCTGTTGTGACAGGACAAGGGGGAATGGCTTTAAACTAAAGGGGGATAGACTGAGACTAGATATAAGGAAGAAATTTTTTATGCTGAGGGTGGTGAAACACTGGCACAGGTTGCCCAGAGAGGTGGTGGATGCCCCATCCCTGGAAACATTCAAGATCAGGTTGGAGGGGGCTCTGAGCAACCTGATCTAGTTGAAGATGTCCCTGCCCACGGCAGGGGGGTTGGACTAGATGGCCTTTAGAGGTCCGTTCCAACCCAAATTATTCTATGATTCTATGAAAAATTTCATGGTAACTTTTAAAACAGGGCTTACAAAACTGTCACTGCATGCTCTAGGAATAAATCTCCTGGCAAGTTTTAATGGGCTTAGTGTTAAAAACTAACAGTACGCAATGACTGCAGGCAGCAGAGTCCTGGGGCTTTGGGTTTTCTTTTAAATGAGCCACCAATTTGTGTCAAAAGTTTGCTTTGCAAGTGGGAGCTACAGGATTTTTATTTGTGTTTTGCCTTTATTAAGCAAAGGAAAAAGAAAAGTCATTTCACCTTTAATTAAAACCTCTCAGGGATTTGCCAGGAACTGTATACCAAGAAACTCTTGAAAATATGCTGTTCTACTTGACTTGGTTTTAAACAGGGTAAGATGAGTTTTTAATCTCTTTTATTATGTCTCTCCTCCTCAAAAAAAAAAGTGAATGCTGAAAACTAATGACTGCATCCAAAGGGAAGTCATTACAAATGCTGCTTAAACGTTCCCAGAGGAGAACTGACCTATGACTTCTGATGGAGGAGATGTAGCATCGGCTGAAGGGCACCATTGTTTTTAATTTGCTCTAAAAGGGGATGAATCCCCAGCCCCAGAAGCCTTGTCACACTCAGCTACAAGGGGTTGATCCAGTACGTGGTAGTTGTTGTTGCTGGGGTGTTCCCATCCTTAGGAAAAGATAGTGGATACCAGGGGATCCTGTGCCTCAACAGATTGCTGGATCGCTCCTAGATCTTTGTTTAAAAGATTAAGTTTCCAGTGACCAGCATTGTTGCTGCAGAGAAGTTTCCAAGCTTGCAGCTGATGGAAATCATTCTCATTTTACAGCCTCCTGTATTTCTTACTTCTGAATTTCATTGACCCTGCTCTGATTTACGTGCACGGCAGATTTGGTGCGTCGCTGACTTGTATGAGAATCAGTGAGGAAAGTGTGGAAGACAGACAGCAACGGGGCTCACAGTGACAGCACATGGCATACAGAGGCAAAATGATCTTGCCTGAGTTTTACAAATATATGCAGTCATTTCTGTTCATAGAGCTATCAGCCAGAAAGGCAGCTGGGGAGAGGACTGCTTACCCCTCGCAGCTGCTCAGCGAGGTGTAGCTCCTGGCTGACACCCAAAACTGGGACAGTTTGGCTTTAATTCTGGCCATTCGTTCATAGACTTGTAGGAGGCTCAGCGTGGTGAGGTGCTGAGAGGTTTCCTCCCGTGCAAAGGCAGCACCAAACAGTTACACATAACTATTTTAATAGAAGTTTGTCTAACTCCTTCTGAAAACAGCCAGTAGAGGTAATTCTCCTGCTTCTCTGAGCAATCAGACCAGCCAGACCATCCCTGGCTCAGACAATAGCAAAAAAACCCCTTCCCCAAACTCCCATTTGAGTTGACAGTCTTAAAGAAAGAAATTGAAGCAAGCCCAACCTTCAGATGAAACACTATGCTGCGAGCCTTTCAGCCCTGAATCAAAACCAAACTCTTTGAGAAGACCGCAGAGCATCGCCCTGTAGCATCTGCTAGCGTCCACCTGCTGCTGAAGCTGCACCCTGGCTTGCACAGTGATGCAGGGGGGAAAGAATCATAGAATCATAGAATCATTTAGGTTGGAAAAGACCCTTAAGATCATTGAGTCCAACTATAAATGCTGCCAAGTCCACCACTAAACGATGTCCCTAAGCACCACGTCTACATGTCTTCTTTTAAATACCTCCAGGGATGGTGACTCCACCACTTCCCTGGGCAGCCTGTTCCAATGCTTGACAACCCTTTCGGGGAAGAAATTTTTCCTCACGTCCAATCTAAACCTCCCCTGGTGCAACTTGAGGCTGTTTCCTCTCATCCTATCACTTGTTACTTGGGAGAAGAGACCAACACCCACCTCGCTACAACCTCCTTTCAGGGAGTTGTAGAGAGTGATGAGGTCTCCCCTCAGCCTCCTTTTCTCCAGGCTAAACAAGCCCAGGAGGAATGTCCCCCTGCTTCCAGATACAGGCATCCTGGGAAACAGCTTCAGCATGTGATCCCATCCCTCATTTACAGGACATGACACTATGCTGGGAACGATAGGAAAAGTACTGGGATGTCATGGGCCAGGTAGCCGACTGGGGAGGAGCACGTAGGCTGAGCAGGCTGCGCATAGCCATATGCACGTAGCCCATAGGACAGCGGGGGCGATGCTTTACCAGCGGGAGACTGATTTTGCTTCCATGTACATACCAAAATGGTCAAAGTGTGCTTCCACAGCTTTCCTTCGGCCCCACCTTTTTACCCCAAGGTAGTGGAAGAAAGAGGAGAAGGTACAAGGAAAGAGGATTTGCCTGGATTAGCTGGGAGCAGGAAGGGTCTGGGAGCAGGTTTACTGCCCGTCTGACAGAGCTTACAGCTGGAATTAACCCTTATATGGGTCATGCCACTGCGTGCAAGGAGGGTGGAGGGTATGCAAGGATATAGCCACAGTCCAAATTTCTGCTGGTCTGAACCAAAACAAACTCCCACTATGATAAAAACCCTCTTCTACAGCAAGGGCTGAAACAAATGAGAGGGACATCGCCCCTCATCCTCCCTATGGATTGTATTAGAATCACAGAATGATAGAATCATAGAATGGTTTGGGTTGAAAGGGACCTCTAAAGGTCATCTAGTCCAACCTCCCCTGCCGTGGGCAGGGACATCTTCAACTAGATCAGGTCGCTCAGAGCCCCGTCCAACCTGACCTGGAATGTTTCCAGGGGTGGGGCATCCACCACCTCTCTGGGCAACCTGGGCCAGTGTTTCACCACCCTCAGCGTAAAAAATTTCTTCCTTATATCTAGTCTGAATCTACCCTCTTTTAGTTTAAAACCATTACCCTGTGCTGGTTTTAGCTGGGATACAGTTAAATTTCTTCATAATAGCTAGTATGAGGCTGTTCTAGATTTGTGCTGAAAACAGTGTTGATAACACAGGGATGTTTTCGTTATTGCTGAGCAGTGCTGACACAGAGTCAAGGCCTTTTCTGCTTCTCATCCTTTCCCACCAGCGAGTAGGCTGGGGGTGCACAAGAAGCTGGGAGGGGACACAGCTGGGACAGCTGACCCCAACTGACCAAAGGGATATTCCACACCATATGACGTCATGCTCAGCATATAAAGCTGGGGAAGAAGAAAGAAGGGGGGGACGTTTGGAGTGATGGCGTTTGTCTTCCTAAGTAACTGTTATGCGTGATGGAGCCCTGCTTTCCTGGAGATGGCTGAACACCTGCCTGCCCATGGGAAGTAGTGAATGAATTCCTTGGTTTGCTTTGCTTGCGTGCGCGGCTTTTGCTTTCCCTATTAAACTGTTTTTATCTCAGCCCACGAGTTTTCTCACTTTTACTCTTCTGATTCTCTCCCCCATCCCACTGGGGGAGAGTGAGCGAGTGGCTGTGTGGGGCTTAGTGGTCAACTGGAGTTAAACCATGACACCTTGTCCCATTGCTACAGGCCCTAGGGTATTATGAGTACCCTCTCCAACTCATCCTCTGCAAAGCAGGATGGGGGCTGCAAAGCATCAATGGGATGAAACATGATTCACAGCTCAGCCTTCTCAACACAGGCAGGATAAAAGTGGGATTTGCTTTCAAAAATAGCTTTACAAGAACCATGGAGGTGAGCTGCATGTTTGGTGACAGGGCTCCACGGCATCGTCACAGCAGACGGAGGGAATGAAGAAGTTTTTGCAGCCCCACCAGTGCTACTGGGGAGGAATAAAGCCCCTTTGCTGCCCAGACACCCATCAGCAATGTTCCTCTGCATGCAGGTGAGGTTCCTGCGGGCATTACCTGCCCCAAGCCCAGATAATACAGCTTTGTGAGAGCACACGTGACGTGCACGTGTTCTCCCAACTCCAGGCTGTCTAGCCCTGATGCGTAAAGCCCTTGGCTTGACAGGTGTTGCACGTTACTTCAGGTTGGCCAGACATCTTTAAATGACTGCAGAAATACCAAGCTAATTAAGAAAGGAAAATAGAGCTGTCTTCCTGATGAGCAATCGAAAAAAGAAAAACCCTAATAGTCCTAGACAAAAAAAAAAAAAAAAAAGATCCCTGGCAATGCCAGACGTGAAGTGACAAAATCTGGGTGGCATTTGTGGCTGCATGATGACAAACAAGTAATGGCCAAAGCACTCACTGCTTTCATTTGGGTTACTCCACTTGAGACGTTTGGGGGCTGAGTTTCCAGAGGTGCTGAGCATCTACCCCTCACTGGTTTCCACAATTTTAGCCACCTAACACCCCCAAGAAGCCAGAGCAGAATCCCTCAGGATTGCTGCTCATCAAACTGAGAAACCCCCAATTTACCCCTGTTTTCAGCAACATCCAGCTTTGGTGAGACAGCATCTCTTCCCACGCTCATACACAGACATTGCA
This sequence comes from Aptenodytes patagonicus, assembly GCF_965638725.1. NCBI lineage: Eukaryota > Metazoa > Chordata > Aves > Sphenisciformes > Spheniscidae > Aptenodytes > Aptenodytes patagonicus. The sequence continues at coordinate 8,136,925 of NC_134950.1, read as the reverse complement.
CACACCCTAGCTGAGACAGGGCTTTGCTACCGGTTTCGAAGCACATTGGAAAGGTGACACAGAAAAGGACTTATCATCTCTGTTTTCATTTCCTGACCCACTGAGGCTGGTTTGCTATGGGAGGACTGACCTGGAGCCAAACCCTTGGAGGGGGAGGTGGCACACAATGAGCCGGTTATTCAACACCCATGACAACTCTTCACCACAAGCCTTTTTTTCCGTCATCCCTCCAAATACTGCTGTGCACAAGACATGCTGCTGCCAGCTCTGCTTTACAGATGGGGAAGGGGTAAGTGAGCCTGTGGGCATCTGTCTTATTCTCACCCTTACAGAGCTTGAGGCAGAAATGCAACATCCATCCCTGGCTCCTGACTCTGTACTGACTCTGCTCCTTCCCTTTCCCACTGCTGCTCAGCATTTCGAAGGTAAATCATTAGGAGCGGGAAGCTGGAGCAGTAACAGAAATGTTACTTTGCCCTCTGCAGCCCCCTTCAATGCCTCCAACCAGCAGCTTTTTCAGGGCTGTGTTTCAGCCTAGGTCCTCCGAGCACTTGTTAGGCAGCCGTCCCTGGCAGGGGTAAAAATTAGTTTAAGATGGAGTTGGCTGCTGTTCTCATCTCTCTTTGCCAAGTCTGATGCTGCCCTAAGCAAATTTTCTGGCATAATGGGCCACAGTTGGACTGAAAAAGAAGCACAAGCCATGCAAGGGCTACTGATAAGGGCAATTTAACTTGCAAACGCATGGCTAGCTAACTTAACACCAGGAAGGTAGTAGGACATTCAAAGTATAAAAATGTATTTTAAGGTTTCTTTGGTCCAATTCACATCCTTGTGCATGTGTTTGGGGCAACTCAAGCTGAGTTTTGTTTGCGTTCATCGTACAGGGAGTGCTGCATCCCATCGGCACTGCTGGCCGTGCACAACCTGCAGTCACAGCAGTCATTCCTCCGTCATTAATGATGGGAGTTTGGGGATCCACCGGAGAGCCTGTGCCCACCCTGTCCCCAGCTGCATTAGGACATTACGCCCTATTGCAGCTTCCAAAGGTGCTCATTTTGCAGTGGCTACAATGGCTCCTGCTGCAGAGCTTTCCCATTCCCACCCGCCTTCGTTGACATACAACAGAGCTGCTAATTTGATTTACTGCCCCCTGTCCCCCACACAATAATCCCCATCTATACGAACCCTAGAGTTAAGGGGTCACATGCTGCTTTTTATAACTTTACCACCAACTCAGTCTTTAAAAGCCTTTTCTTCCACTGTTCTGGACAAGATTAGCCACTGCAACCTGATTGTGTTGCTATGGCAGTAATAAGAAAAAAAGTCATTTCTTTTTCTTAAAACAAAATTAAAAATCAATAATTGGTATTACTGTGTAAGGTCCCTGACATTAATTATAAATAAATGTTAGACCTACTAAAATAAGAGAGTGAATTCATGGCATCAGGCTGCATGCTGCTGCTGCTGCCTGTGTGGCTGCCACAATATAGATACGAAATATAAAAAGTATTGGGGACTGCAGTTTGCATTTTATTGCCTATGAAAATGAATGTGTAAATAGCAATAAAATGCACAATTATTTAGCACAAAGCCAAAATACTCCGCAGCATTTATAGGCTGATGGATGGCTTGCCTGCCTGCTCTAATTTACCATAAAACAAGGAAGACAAGGACGGAGGAAACTAAACAATGGCTCCTGTCAATATGATTAGCTGCAAGACGCCAGGTGAGCGCAGCCGGTCTCCGAAGAGGGTAACACTGCGTCGCTTCAGCTGGCTTTTGCTTCGGTAATTTAGCCCGGATTGCCGTGTTGCTTGGCAAAGGCTGCATCGCGGGAGCTGAGCGAGGAGGCAGGGATTGCTGCTCCCAGGGTCTTTATGGGCCCCATCCCTGATGCCTCCGGCAGAAGGATGGAGCAGCCGCTCGGGGGGTGAGGGCTTTGTGCCTGAGGCAGGGGGAGGGGGTTATTAGGCAGCCTTGTAACAGATCGGTTTCTGGACAAGAAAAAAGGTTTCTGGCACAGAAGTCAGTGGTCAGCTGTCAGGTGTATCACCTGTGACATGATGAGAGGCAGGCAGAGCCTAAAAAAGACCGGGGAAAAAAAAGGTGAAGGTCCTTCAATGCCATCTGTTAAAAAGCAAGGAGAGAGAGAAAGAAAAAAAGTATTTGAAACACTTTATGGGATAAAGTAAACTGCAGACAGAGAGAACGCTACCAGCTAGCTTGCTGGCTGCAATTCAGCGACCTGCGGCGATGCCTGCAAAGGAGCTGCAGGGTCCCAGGCTGGGTCCTGGTGGCAGGACCCGGTTTGCCTGGCACTGGCCACCACAGTTATCTATCTGCTGCCTCCACCTGCATCTAGGAGACACCATGCTATTGTCACCCACCTTGTTCAAGAGCATTTTTGAGTGTGTCATGGGTACCAACTCAAGGGGTTTTTTGTTTGTTTTCTAGCTATGTATCGCCAGGTAGGCATACAAGCCCAAATATCACATACTGCCTTTCCCTGGGGCAGAGAAGCCATGTGCGTCTACTCATGTTTGCACAACCCCTTTTAGGTCACTGAGGTTGCAGAGACGTGAATCTGGTGCTTAGTGTGATATTACCCGTAGGTTCCTTATGCAGACAGTGGTGGTCCCGCAGAGGGTAATATAAGTCACCTAGGGATGATGGAGCAGGTGAATGGAGGTGGATGAACTCTTGCGTCGCTCCCCACCAACAGCCAGGACGAGAGCCAGGATGCGCAGCTCCAGCCCGGCGCTGGGACACATGCCTCGGTCTCACACTTTAAACTCACACTTGTAATTTCAAAGTTAAATTCCTCCACTGAGCGACTGCGGCGCAGGGGCTCACTCAGTGGCATTGTGGGGGAGCCTTGCCTTCTCATTTACTGGGCTCCTAATTTAGACATCAAAATTACGTGCCTAAGGAGGGGCAGTGTGAGTAACCCAGAGTGCAGGGGAAGGATACACTAACTGACAACAGAGATTTTTTTCACTGCTGGACTTGTCAGTGTATTTTGAGCCTGCTCCAAGTTCACGTAAAGCCAGCTGAATCTTCCAAATGATTTCCACCTGCCATTTTATCCAAAGTCCCTTTTTTAAAAATTCAGGATGAATTTTAAGATTGCTCCTGTTCACAGCAGTGGACACTTGCAGGACAGCTCCTAGATTCAACAGAATCAGGACAAAAAAAATACAAAGTAACAGAATGGGGACAGGTGCTTTCTACCCAGATCTACTCAATTCACTTCAATGAGAACTCCAGAAGCAGGTCCTGCAAGAAGGGTCTTACTCTAGCTAGAGCAAGGATCCTGTGAAGGACTCCTGATGTGGCTTGTCAGACCTGGTTCAAAGCAAACAGAAAACTTTCTAGAAACATGTTCCAGGATCTTTCATCAATTACCAAGCTGCAATGTAGAATCAAAAGTAGAATGCTAAACACAGAGTTCTGCCCTTCCCCACACATTTCCCTTTATAAGAGGAAAAAAAAAATCAGTAATCATCAGTATGACTGCCTACTTGGATTTGAAAGCAGATAATAAATAGTACAGCCGTCTTTTAGTTATTAACATAACTAAGCTTTCTGCATAATATCGGCTTATTTTTGGAAAGCAGCCCTTTCTACCTGTCCCAACAGCACATTACTGAGTTGGCAAGAGGCAGGAGCTTTTGAGTGAATAAAAGAATTTCTTCAGATCAAACGCACTTGCCAAAAATTTTGTCTCGAAAGTCTGTGCCACCAATTATACAACTTTTTGAAAGAGAAAGTCCATCTTGACTTAAAACTCCCCTTGTTATAGTTCCCTTGACCAGCTTTGCAGTAGCTTCCATTTCATTTGGCTGTGTGGGATGCTTGCAGTTTATTTATCTCACAAATGATTACAAAGAAAATTTTGGTGGAGAGGACTCCTCTGCCAGATCACACACTTAGAGTGCTGAGATGACACATCTCCTCCCACCTTTCTTTGCTCAGGACAAAACCTGTTTTCCTAAACCCGGGGTTAGACTCTCAGAAAACGGCCACAATGGCTATCATCCTGCACCCTGTGCCAGTTCTGCTCCCTGAAGCTGGAGGCTTGATCCTGGACCATGCAGAGGATGAACCCCCCCAGAACACCCTGACTGGGCTTGAGCCCTAGGACATCTCACCCCTGCACCACCGACAGAAGTGCAACAGCTGAGGACTTCTGCAATGTTTTGATGGCTTCTTTCTGCTGTTCTGTGCTGGCTTTCAATGACTGGATAGACTGGTGGTATAGTCTGATTAGCCAGTCTCACTGTGCCTGTCATCCAGTGTTTACATTCCCTAAGTCTCATAAAAAGCCCACTTGCTGGTCTTGGAACGATAAATCAGCATTTCAGAATTTACTCTTGCTTCCATGCAGTGCTGCCAATCACATCCAATACATATTTCATAGCGCTTCCCTTTGACTTAACCTTATCATTGTACAAAGCATAGTGTTGGGGGGAAGAACACCACCAGCACGTATCTGAATACGAACAATTACAAGATTTTAGAGTTTAGGGTGTTGTGCTGGATCTGTATCTCTGAGTGGAGTTCTCAAGTTTTTATGAAGACAACAAAGCCCCTGCTCTGTGCCTTGGGATGCCTCAGCCCTCTTGTGCTCATAAAGCTGATAGAAAGAAAAAGACTAAACATGTCAACCTTTCTGACTCTGCTTAGTCTAGTTTTGTCCTAGCAAGGGAGAGTCAACACTGCAGGAATATATTAGCACAACAAATAAGGCACTAGTTGGCACTTTAAGTCGCTCCTAATGTCCCTCCACAACAGTGCAATGTGCTGTCATCATGACAAGCCAGGCACCAGATGCCTTTATTTTTAATTGTACTGAAGAGATACCAGTCTCATCGCAGGCTCTGCCCAAAGGCAAGACTGGTCACAGTCCCTCCCCAGGCAAGTGCTGCTCCGAGATGTCCTTTTCCTGAACACTGAAAAATGTTTCTATAAATTCATAAATTCATGGCGTGGGTTCAAATGTCTCCCAGAAGCTCTTTCAGCCACAGCCACAAATATGGTTTTGCTCTTCAAATGCTGCATTGGCAGCAAAATCAAAGCTTGGCCACTGCTTGGCTGTTCCAGTTTGGAAGCAAATTTTTTGGCTAAGATTTCTCCAGTCCACCTAATTCCCACTAGCCATCAATTGCAACGGTCTGCTCAGATGAAGGCAATAGTCTGAATGCTCTGTCTACAGAGAAGTAACCCCTTGATTTTGGTGCTCTTGTGAGCTTTTCCTCACAGGTGAATTTCTCTATGTGAATCATTTAGACAGAACTGTTCTCTCTTCTGGCTTGCTATTGAACTGTCTAGTAGACAGCATTTAAATGCAAGAAGGCAAAACAATGGTATTGACTGTCCTTTGTCCGTGTTTATTTAATTCTGTAAAGCAAACAGTTTGTGTGAAATGCATTCCTGGTAATAAAATTGTATTGCATGTTTGCTTATAGAGGGTCACCAGGGAGAGCAAATGCGCCTGTACTCAGCAATAAATGTTTGATTCCGTGTCGCACAGCAATTATTCAAAATGAGAGGGACTATTGGATCCAAGACTGCTGCCCTTTAGGACTCAGCCTGTCAAGTTGCATTGCTCTGTACTTTTTAGCCAAGTGGAATTCATCTCCACACTGTTATTGCTGGGTGATATTCAAGTCTTTGAGTCCAAGTTGCACCAAGCTTGAAAAACAACATTTGACTTCCAGGCTGCCCTTTCTTTGTTAAAAGGAGCACTGCTTTTTTTTAATTTTTTATTATTATTATTATTAATCAATATGCCATAGCATATTAAAGGAGTAAAATCTAAAAAGCATGGATGGTTTATTCTGAGAAGACAGGGAAAGGAAGAGATTTCAATTTAATCACCCCTAAAAATGCTTCTTCCCTAGCTTTAAAAATGCTGTAGCTTTAGTCATCAAGAGGAAATTATGTTGTTATCATATATTTATTTTCTCAGTTTTTTGTACATACTTTGGAAATTTATTAGGAATCGGGTATTTTTCACTCTTCTGAGATTAAACAAGGAGTCATTAACATGTTTTATACATACACCTCTCTATAGATACTTTCTTGATTTTTATTACCTATCTAGCCTTGCACTTGATAGACTTTTACATATTGCTTAGCAAAGGGAAATACAGAATCCCACAGAGCTTAAGCGCACGCAGAGATGTGTGCCATTTCCCCTTAAAGTAAGATTTAATCAACGCAGTGCCACCTCAACCCTGACCAGATGATCAGTCAACACAGCTCTGAGTAATATCTCGGAAAGTCTGAGCCTACAGACAATTACAGACCACTTAATCACAAAATTTAATCAAGATAATAATTAGACACTGCATCCTGTTTAATGCACAAGGATGTGAGCCTTCCAGCTTCTGCTGCCAGATTGGAACTGAACACAGGAATGGGGGAAAGAATCAGCGAAGTCAACAGACTATATCCTTCATGACAGATGAAAAACTAAAGTCAAACAGCTTGCCAAATCATTAAGAACTCCTCCAGCATTTTGTGCCAGTCAAAACCCCAACCCTACAAGATTCTTTCAAAGATCTATTTCTTCAGAAGACCAACTTATTATTTTTTATTTGACCAGATAAGAGCTTTATTTGAGATAAAGCTCAAGGTCCTGGCATAGCCGGTGCTCTACTGATGCTTAGTAAGCACTTTTTGCTCACATAAACCTTGCCCTGCAGAATGGACAAGGGTGGAAAGGAAAAGCTCTATTAAGTGACTTTTTCAACATCAAAATGAAGAATATAAATCTGTCAGTCATCTTAGCCACTGCACTACACTGCCTCTGTTGGGTCAGTTTTGTAGGTCTAAGCAAAGAGTTACAAGACTCTGTATTTAATAAATTTTTTGAAGTACCTCATATTTACTGTAAGCTAAGCAAAGTCACTTTCTGGGATAGATGCTATTAAGAGGATTTTTCTGTATTTTCCTCCGACTTCAAAGCGCTGCATCAGTCTCCTTGTTAGAGCCGAGTGACATCCACATATCACTGAGCTGGAGAAATAGTGGCAGCAGCAATGTATTTGTAAACATTAAAAAGCCCAGAAACACGGAGGCTTGGAAGAGAGAGCAGCGGGGTGTAGAAAATGGACTCGACGACGCAGTAGGTCACTTCCATTTCTAAATTCTACAAACCCTCTGGGTTAAAAATAGCATGAAAAGTAGATTTTTTTTTCTTTAAACCAGTGCTGTTATAGGTTGAGAGAGTAATTAGAGGGTCACAAGTGACTACATATGCTCTGTCTGTGAAGAGAGAATGCATCCAGGACAGGGTGCTAAACACTGCCTTGTCTTCAGGGCAAGGATGGGCATGTTTTAAAGATCTGTTGGATGGCTTTATTTATATTAAAGATCATGTTAGTCACAGTGAATGGAAATCAGGTCCCAAGTCATTTGAAACAACATCCCAGTGTTACCTATGTGCTGTCTTTTCTTCTGTCTACGCATGGTTTGCTGTGAAAGGAAGAGGGGCAGAAAAACCGACGAAAGGTGCACACTTTCATCGCATCGAGACTCCACCTCTCCCATGGTGGTGCTGGGACCAGTTTGCACCAGCTGGGGATACTGACTAATATTTATAAATTCAAAAAGTGAGCAGCTTCTCATAGGGGCCAGCAGAAAACCAACTCTACAGACTGAGGGGGAAGTGAAATCCTTTCTTTACACGAGACTTAAAAAAAAAAAAAAAAAAAAAAAAAAAAAAGAAAAGGAAAAGTAGAGCTGAATGATGGTAACATTTCAATCAGAGCCGCTGTTAGCTGCGATGAATCCCTTTTGTAAATTCAGCGTCTTGAGCGGCAAATACTTATCAAGAGTGTTATTATCAGCCATTGTGAGCCTGCGAACAAGAATTCCCACTGTATTTTAATGGCTGCTGGCCATATCCGTCAAAAAGGGGACTCTAACAGACATACAGTTATCATTGTTCAAATTTTAATGAATATATGGCATTCCCATTCATTATTTAAGTGACATTCAGATGCCGTTTCAGTCAAAGCTGCCTCTTCATAAATGTTATTAGCTACAAATGCGCCTTTAATAAAATATTACACTGTGCAAAAATAAAGTGTTGTACTGATAATCAAAGGAAAATGAATGGAAGGAACCAAAATCCACAGCGATACAGTTTGAACTCCTTATTCACTCAAAAACCTCTTTGATTTTAATGGGCAATTTATCAGAGCCCAGCACAGGAACACAGGGTCAGGCCCACCAGACACACACAAAGACACAAGAAACACCTTCTCCAAAATCTTGTGGCTTACACGCAGACTGCTACCCAATTATTTGAGTGAGAACAGGTCTATCTGTGGTCAGTTTAACCACAACTCAATAACACTGTCTGCAAATCCAATATACATGGCCCTCTGGACAGCTTTACATTCATTATCCAACTGTTTGGATCTCACACTTTGGAAAACACTCTGCAAATTAGTGTTTGGGCTGTTGAACGTGGTTCAATGCAGTTAAGGCTCTGCTTTTCTCACAGGCGCTTGTATTTTTTGATGAACTTGTTTGCTGAGTTATCTCAAGTTAGGCACTCAGAACTGAAACATCTTAAATCTAATCAGGTTGCAAACGCTGGCCCCAGACTGCTTGCTATCCAAGCCAGGAAGCAGCTATTTATTTTCTCTAAATTAATCCCAGCTCAGCAAGTTACTTAAGCGCACATCTAACTTTATAAAGACAGAGTGGGTTTCCCACTCACTTAAATAATGCAGATGCAAATGCTCTGCTGAATCAGGTCTATAAAAATCCAATAGCAGTCAGTAATAAATACTGTGACATACAAGAGCAATCTCTGCTCCGCAGCCAGGAGGTTGGAGCACACTGCTGGGATCTGTAATGCAGCGTCCTTGCTAGTGCCGTGGGATTGCCTTTGCTTCCCCGCATCCCGCTCTATTCCCCGGGCTGAGCGCCACACACGCTCCTCCTCCTCTCTCTGTCTGGGAATTAAGATGTGTCTCTATGCAGAAGGTATCTATTATGCAAGATTTATCTTGAGTTTCCCTGCCCCACTCTTCTAACCATGCATTTGAGATGAAAATACCGTCAGTGCCTAGGCTGGGTGTCTGAAGCAGGAGGGGCAGAAGCAGAGGTGGTTTATTTGCCAGAGCAGGTGGCTTTTCTTCTGCAGCAACTCTGTATTAAATTGCTTTTATTTCTGCCTGGATAAAAGAGGAAACTGACACTTCACTGGAGTTGGGAACCTGCCCCCACTAATAGTATATATGGTGCACGACAAAGATAAAAGCGAAACCGGTCCCTCCTGGTCAGCTCTGATAGACTCTGCTCCAGGAAGGGGTCAGAGAGACAACAACACGAGACTAAAAGGATGCCTGAGTGCAAACTTGTACATCTAACGCCTTCTGGTTAGCAGTCCTCTTCCCAGACTGGCGCCTAAACTCTGCAGGAGCTTTGTCTTAAAGGAAAAAATTAATAATAATAATAATAATAATAATAATAATAATAATAATAATAGTAGTAGTAGCAGCAGCAGCAGTAATGTTCCCAGAGGTACCGAGGGTGATAACCCTGCACATTGCATCTTGGCAAAGTATTTGCCATCTATCTCATGGCTGCACACAACAGGCACCCAAAAATCAGGCATTCTTCTGCCTGTGCTTCCTTGGGTTCTCCACATTATATGTGTTGTGTCCAACACACGTGGACAAGACGGGCTTTTACAGAAAAGTCAGCCACAAGCATCAGTTCTGTTGAGAAGGAGACTGAGGGACATTCTCCCTTCCCACCGCTAAGTGCTCTGCTCAGGATCTCACCTGCATAATAATCTGTGCCCTGAAAGAAGATAGCCAGTACTGCTTTTTGGGTGTTTTATTTTGGGGGGAGGAAGAGCTTGGGAGGTACTTTTGGGTGAAGGTTCAAGGTGAAGGATCTGGAGCACAAGAAAGGTAGCCTCCTTGTAGCCTTGAATAAGGCCTTCAGAAAGGCATGACTTCATGCACATACAGGTCCTGTGGAGGGTCTGGCCCTAACTGATGTACAATATATGATACTTAATGGCTGAAGGAAAAAACCAAAACTACCCCCTAACGTTAGCCAGTTTAATAGCTTTAGGAGATGGACCATCAGCATCAAGAAAGAGGGGGCCATAGAGAGATGCTCCAGGGCAGAGCGCAGTTTTATCAGAGTAAATCTGGATTAATTCAGCCATTTTTGGTGCATATTCATCCCAGAGAAACACACCAGTTTCTCTATGCATCAATAATGATTTTTTTCCTACACTTCGGGTAAGCCCTTCACAGATACCCACCATTTGATCCTGAAGGCTCGACTTCGTAAAGAAGTTGCAGTGGGAGGTGGTTATCCTCCAGCCTGGGTGGAATCTGTCACTGTTGTCATTTTAAAAGGCGATCGTGAGAAGGCATCTCACCCAGGCTGCAAGAAGCAGCATTTAATCTTGAAACTCTTTCTGTTCTGCAGTATTATTTCAATGGAGCTGGAGGTAAGAAGCACCCTCTCCACTCCTGCTCCTCAGGTAGAGTTAAAATGCTCTCCAAATCATACCTTTATAAGCAAGGTAATTTGCTTTCAGTTTCTCATGCTTTAAAAACTAAAATTAAAGCATCATTAAGGGCTAAGGGTCAGCCATATACCCAGCCAACTAGCTGGCAATGACTCCACCTGGAACAAAGAGATTCCAAAATAAACTTTTTTAATGAGAAGGATGGCAAAAAGCCAAGCAGAAGTTGCAGAGGATACCTCATTAAAGAAATTGATAAGCCTAAGTCAGGTCAATCTGCTTAAGTAACTCAATGGCTTCAGTCAGATAGGAATAGATCTGTTTAATTTGCCTTCAGAAAAGCAGCAGCACAGTGGGAGCGGAGGAGGAAACCTCGTAGGGAGCCATAAGCTTTCCATAAAAGTTGGTAATCATGCGGGAAGTCGCATCTGTGGTTTACTCACTTGGAAGAGAGACATCTCACACAAAGTGAGCTGAAACGGTTGTAGGCAGAGAGAGCAGCCGCACACGAGGAGCGGATCTGCATTCAGCAGCATGTGCTAATACTGTGGGATCTTCCCTGCACAGCCACAGCCTGTACGGGGAACGCAGGGCCAACCAAAAGAGCCGATCTGGCAAATGCAAAAAATTAAATTTAAGGCGTGAGCCAGAACCTGATTTCTTTTTACACCTTTGCAGCACTAGGAGAGCTTCAGCAGGAACAAGCGAGCTGATTTTCTGCTGGAACAAAAAGCTCAGAATATGGTTCTTGTTTTGAAAGTCAAGCCCAGGGGCCCCAAATGGGAAAATAAATTCTTGCAGTTTGAAAAGATTGCGCTGTGAACTAAACAGCGCTGCCTGGCCTCCGTCAGGATGTCCGCTCTGCTTACGCTTGTCCATGCTGACAGCAGGGTTGTCACTTCAGGATTTCCGTAACGCTGAGAACAGCACAGCCACCAGTGTGCTGTGCATCCAGGCTGGAAACTGCCAGCAGCCAAACAGCATCTTGCTAATGATTGCTGTTTACAGGGCACCGTATCAGCAGTAATTAGCAAACCGCTGCTAAGCTCAGAGACCTCATTTCAAGGTAGCCGGGTGACCCCACCGATGTGACTTTGGGGCTTATTTCATCATTGAGCAGAAAAATAATGTCTTTAAGTAATTGCATGGCTTGGTAATAAGTAAATAAGAACTTTGCTTCAAAAAAATTAAAATAAACTTAACGTTGGTTTTATTGGGCAGATCTCAGCAGCAACCCAATAGGAGGTTTTGTCATGCTTGGACTTAATCTACCTTTTAGAGATGATGTATAATAAATTATCATAATGATTAAGAGCCAAACACAGCGTAAATGGAGTCCCTGTCACCCAGGCTTCAAGCAAACATTAAGCTTTCTAATGTATGAGTGTACACAGTAATGAATAAGTATGTCTCTCACAGGCTTTTGTTCCTTGCAGGCATACTCTGAGGGGTTTGGTGCATGTCAGCAGCTCCAACCATTAAACACCCTTCAGTCAGGCCTCAGAAATTATGAGGTTTTGAACTCTTTGAATAGACTTTCTGGTCTCAGCACTGGGAATCACACCTCAAAGCTTCTCCTGCTAATAGGAAAGGTAGAAAACAAATTAAAATATGAAGGGAGAGATTCCCACATTCCTACCCAACATGAAAAGGGGGCATTTTGGTGAAACACCACTAAGATAACCACGACAACGTCATTAATCTTATCAACACAGCAACAATCCACAAGACTAAAGCCTACAGCTCCAATGTCAAAGTGAAACCCATTTCTCGGGAACCAAGTAGAATATTTTTTACCCTGGGAAAAGGTAGTACATCCCAATTGAAGGCTCTCCTGATTTTCCTAAAGGGGCTACTTTAGGCAGGTACTTCACCAGGGATGTGGGGATCCCAGGGATCCTGGCCACTTCTTGCTGCACCAACATCCCCTGCCCTACTCGTGGCATAGAATCATAGAATCACAGAATGGCTTGAGTTGAAAGGGACTTTAAAGATCATCCAGTTCCAACCCCCCTGCCGTGGGCAGGGACATCTTCCACTAGATCAGGTTGCTCAGAGCCTCGTCCAACCTGGCCTTGAACACATAACAAGGCATAACAAGGACTCTCCAATACCCCACCGCACACACAAAAGCTGTCCCCTTTGGGATAAAAGGAGGCAAACCCAGGAGCTACACAGGTTGGAGGGATGAGGATATTTTAGCCAGGATTTTGGCTAGATGATTACTATAGACCATTAAGCTGTTCTCCTCTGGCCAGATTTATTGTTGACTCAACAAAAGAAAGTGCAGAGAGCTGAGCACCTGCCAAGCCTGTACAGAGCAGTGGTGCCAAATGGAAAAAAAAAAAAAAGCCAGTGCAAAATGGGAAGAAATCCACAAACACTTGTTTTTTCTTACATCTGCAAAACCGAAGCTAACTTCCCTTTCCTCTCAATGGAAAACCTGCAAATGCAGAGCCTTGGGAGAAAAACACCCCACACACTGTGAATACTTAAAGTGGATGTTTAAAAATCCCATCCCTATCCCAAACTTCAGTTCCTGAAGTTGAGGATATTTTGATTCACCTTCTCCTAGCAACTTGCAATTCCTCTTCTAGGGGATATGAATGGTAAAGCAATGAGAAGGAGGAAAAGCAAACCTGACAAATGCCCACGTCCCCGAGACAGCCAGCTCCGAGCAGGTGGACACAGCAGGAATCACTTGCGCCTCAAGAGCGGCGAGACGTGGGTGAGCTGGACCTGCAGAGATCTGGGTTAGTCAAATGACTTTTTAGGTCTTTGTGCCAGAACGAAGCAGAATGAAACAGAGATAATCCACTGAAAGAATTTCCCATACAGCAGGGAAACAGCCAGATGCTTCCTGTGCATGAGATTTCAGGGTAGTATAGGATACATATCAGGACACAGGTTCAGCATGGTCATCAGCAGAAGTCGGGGGGGGGGGGGGAATAAAATTGGAATATGGCAATGCAAAAGCAGAGCTACAGGGCACGTGCTTTGTGCTGGGAAGTTGTCACTCCCTGAGGTCTGGCACTGAGAAACGGCAGTGACCAGAGCACCAGAAAGCCATCCCAGTGCAAAGCTGCACGCACGCTGATAGCAATTTGGGGGACTGTGCGAAAGCAGATATTCATGAATGGTTCAGCACAAACCTTGCAAATAACGAAAGAATCACTGTGAAGCAGACTTAGCATTCCCAGGAATCTGAAATGCAACTTTTGATTTAAAAGCTACCAAAATTAAAAAAAATAAAAATCAGCCTGCTAAAATGGCAGATAGCAGAGGTTTGTTTGTTTGTTTGTTTTCTGGAAGCATCTGTATTTTGAAAGTCTGAGGATCATCCATTACTGTCATTTTAGACCTCAAAAGAACTGCCCACAACTTAGTTGTTTGGTTTGGTTTTTTTTTTTACATAGTTCCTTAAATATCCAAAATTAGGTAATTAAGCAAATAGTGCCTCTAGCAGACATTTGGGCTTTCTGCAGTCAGACTTTCCAGTTACATCATGTGTTCTTTAGCAACATCTTTCCTTGCCTCCCAATATTTCAGCGTCTCAGAGGATTTTAGATCACATCATATCTAAGGCTATAGCTGTCCAGCTAGTCACAAATACTCAAAATATTATGAGCTGAACACAGAGAGACGCAGAGCGGAGCGCTGGGCAGCAGAGGTATGATGCAGAATTACAATCCAAAATCTTCTGAATGAGAATCATGTTTTCACATCCCACCGCTGCATTTGCAAGGCAGTGGTCCTTTTACTTCTCTACAGAATGAACGGTATTTTTAACTTTATTCTTTTACATATTTAGTTATTAGCAGAGAGCAGAAATGATGTTTCTCTACTAAAGAAATTTCACTCCTGCACCCCCCATCCCTTTCTGAAAAAGCCAATAAAAGCACTTTTTTTGCAATGACAGTAAATAGGTGTAAGCGCAATGAGGCTATCAAATTAAAAGCAAACATGTTAAAATATCAATGGTGACTTGCATACACAGCAGAGACATCCTACTGAAAAAAGAGCTCATGAATCCTCTGCTACAAAACATCAGACAAAACCATCTGAACAGTGTGAACAAAGGGAAATTACCACAGAAATTACAACTGATCAGATGTTTATGCAGGAGAAATTCCTTCCCCAGATTATCAGCAGCAATTAGTGCTTCAGAAGTCAACCACCGAAAAGTTGTGAAAGGCTCTTTAAGACAGGAAAAGCCATCTCCTCCTCAACCTTTTGGAGACAATATAGCCCAAAGCATGAAATTCAATGTCTGGCTTATCAGAAACCCTGCTTTTCTGCCTTACTCAAAACTGCAGCGCAGTTTCAGGTTCAACTAGACTTTGACAAAGCAGCAACGCCTCACTGGAACTTAAATGTTGCTATTCTTTCATTTCAGAAAAAAAATGCTCACGTTTGCCCTGTGGCAGAGGGCTCACAGCATCCTTTCAAGCAGGGGACAAGGCTAAGTATTAAATACTTGAGGAAGTTGTTTTCTCATGTGGAAAACAAACACTTTGGAAAAGGCTTCACTCATTGCACGTGTGGGTGCCTGGGATCGCGTCAGTCTGGACCTCTCATCTATGAGAGGGTACAAGGAGGCTCACGCAGTGGGAAGACACCAGCTGGGTTAGTTTTCAGCTAAGCCATGCATCTTAGCATGACTGATTATTTGGGTTTTGACTCTTTGTTTATATGTAGTAAGCTTTTATGAAAAAGAGTCTGGGGTCTGGGGTCTGCAGGGCAGCTCTGAGTCAATCAGGCTAGTAATATTTTTTTGCTTCCTGCAGAAAGAGGAGCAGATCCTGTTAATTTTGGACCGTAAAGAAGCTTCTCCATCTCTTTCACACTCATCTACAAGGGCCAACACCTATGTGCTGGATGCTTTTTCAATAGATAACATCAAAATATATATATATATATATATATATATTTTTTTTAAATGGCATAAAAGAAGCAGGTAGGCACAGCTCTCACTGGCTTTCAGTAAGGCGCAGACAACTCAGTGCTGTTTGGGCTCTGAAAGCCTCCCATCAGCTTACCTGACGGACACAGCCTTAGGACTTCAGTTCACAGAACAAGAAAACCACAAAACCAATGTTAGCTCCCTCCGTTTAGATGCTCCAGCCTCTACCCTATGGCACTTGCATCCCTAGCAAAGAGGTTAATGGGATCTAACTCCTAGCCATGCCAGAGCAGGACCCATCTGATCTGACCTCAACACCTCAGCAAGTCATCAAGGCTTCCTTAACTGTCAACAGGGATGAAGTCCCACTTCCAGAGCCTGTTTTTAAGATGTTTCCTTTAGAATGAGATGAATCACATGCTAAAGTACCTATTTCTCTTTGCGATCTATAAAAAGAAGAGATAACCAGCTCTGACAGCTGTGCATGCGTTGCAGATGCTTGCACTTGGTCAGATGCATCCCACACTGATCTCCTGCACTCTAATCAAAGTCCCAAGACTGGAAAACACTCTCTGCCCCAGAAGGAGCACGAACTGCTTCCTGCCTTGCCATGCCTGTCCTCCATGCACTCCCTTTCATTTCATAAGGCGAGCCGTTTTCTCCCAATTAAAAGAAACCAGAGTATTCTTAAAAGAAAATGAAGGTCCAATTCCCTTGGCAATGCCGGAGAACGTACTTCCTTCTGCGAGGTCATTTCTAAATTACGGGGTCACAGCAGCGTATTATTCCCAGTATCGATTCTGCCCATAGTGTTGTCAGCCAGCAGCACCGTGAGAGGGGGGAGATGGAGCCGGAGTCTTGCCCATGAGAGCCACATGTGTGCTAGACCTGGAGAGAGACGTGGAAACCAAGCCCTACCCTCAGCGCTGAAGGGCAGGGCTTGTTGCCAAACACAGGCATGGTTTTCCTTCATCTTAGTCATCCCACATGTTTTTGCTCCCTGCTGTACTTCCTAAGGAAATGAGTCCCAGAAGCCAGGCTTTTTTTCTAGCTGTTTTTCTCGCCTCCTCGGAGCACCGACTCCGCTTGACAGCTTCCCCTTGCCCCTTTTTATCCTCACTGCCAGCCCAGGACACTCAGGAGGACAGTACTCTCAGTGCTTCCTTGCGTGAAAAGCCACAGAAATGAAGAATAAAGACATGCCTGGGAACAAAATGTACTGGAGCTGCCACAGATGGGAAGCCCTGCGAACCCTAAACCACCTTCCCTGGCACGGGTACAATCACCACATCTCCATCACCCTTCCCAGTGCTGTGACCAAGAGGAGACAGAGATAACACTGTTCTAGGTTTCATCCTGCCAGAGAAGAAAAGACGAGTGTTGTGGTAGCAGCTCCCTCTACTCTCCATCACTGCATGTCAAATGAAGTATGAGAGTAACACCTCTGAGTAGGTACCAGAGTAACTGCAGTCCATACAGGTTACGGAGTTGCCTGGGCAGCAGTAATTCCTCTGCCCACCAAGATTTTCTGCTTGAAAGGTTGACAACTTTGCAGCTACTTTGGGCCTGGCAGCCCGACAAACTACCATCCCATAGGGCACTACTGTGCACCTGGACTGAGCCATTCCCATACCCACGCACCCTTCACTGCTCAGGGGTTACCGTGGCTGGATTTCACCTCTGGTTTCATGGGCAGGCAGCCAGCAGTATACCACTTTGATACCCTCTCCAAGACTGATCCACTTCTTTGCCAAGCAGGGCCACCAAATCCTGCTGAGGGACACCTACTCTCAACACATTGCCAACCACACGCTGTCATTTGCAACCATGTCTACTACCTATCAAGAGCTATTAATGAGCCACATTAATTCTTCTCTTGTATATTAAGGTTTACAAGGTTGTGGCTTACTAAACCAAAACCATTTAGTTAATACTCTCATATATTGAGAGCTCAGGTACCATCAAATACCTGTCCAGCAAAAGGAAGCACACTTTTATTTTATAAATAAATTTATTTAGCATCAAGTAAGCATTAAATTCTCCTTTCCCCATCCACAACAGTGGAGTCTCTAGGAATGTTACTCTGGCACATTTTAACATCTCATCAGTCATGTTTGCACAACATGGGATATGGAGAACGCTTAAAGAGAGAAAAAAGAGCCCATAGTGTTATTTGTGCTACTGGAGTCTCCTTTTACTACAAATTCAAAGGTTCCCCATATGTCTTCATTACTTGAAACTTTTGGCATCTGCCATCTGCATTTCAACTCTTCAATGGTAGATGCCTAAGGATTGTCAATACTTCAGTATACTGTGCAGACCCATCCAGCTCTGTTCCAAAAATTTTTAGTGTGATAGCACATTTTAAAAAGGGATAGAAAAGAGATATTAATTAAAACCAGACAAGCTCTGAAAGAGGTGCAAAGTAGCAGTTACAGTCTATAGCTGGCAAAACCACACCAGCCACAGTGGAGTTTCCAGCTCTTGTACAACAGATAGAAACAGTGTCCTATCCAAAGTCTATCCCCTTTTGCTCATTTCAAAAATGACCAGAATCTCTATTTACCTAATCGCTATGAACAGGACCCCTTCAAAGGTTGGGATCAGAGATCATATCACAGACTTCCGTTGGAACAAAGATAAAGTAAATGTTATCTTGTTTCCCTGAAACTGTAGGTCACCAGTGCTCAGCCTGTGATTATACAGTAGTTAAGAATAAGCTCAGATCAATATTGTCACTGAAACCCATATTTTCAAAGCAGTGGCTATAGCAGCACTGCAGGCAGAGTGGCCAAGTGTTACCAGATGTTGTTGGAAAGTGCAGTTGGGAGGCTAGTGATTCAGGCTCGTATCAGCAGAATGCGTTACGGACATAGTCTGGATATTTCATAAATAACAGACTTCAGTCAGCCAGAATTGGTTTCCCTTGATCAAGGATGGGTAGTTGTATACATATATCTCCTCACCTGCTCCAAGATGTACCTTGTGTAGGGAAAATCTGTGCTCAGCTTGCCCAAATGCTCCATCTAAACCTGCCTCTATTTTTCTCTCCTGTACATTAGAAGGCAAGAGAGGTGCTCCCATTTTTCTTGTTGTAGTTTGGGACCTCACAATGTAGACCTTGCTAGCTTTTATTATTCCCAGATGTGGCATAGTTCCCCTTCCCGTTGTTATCCACTGACACATTGTTACTGCAGGGGAAAAAGGAAGGAGAAGAAGGTAATGACATGAAACACAAGGTTTTAACCTGAAGTTTATTCCTCTTTGGCTGTCTGAGGCTGCTTGAAGCATGAATCCAATTCTGCTGTTTAAAAAAGGAATTACCCAAGTGACTCGCCTCTTGCTGA
Source organism: Aptenodytes patagonicus (assembly GCF_965638725.1). NCBI lineage: Eukaryota > Metazoa > Chordata > Aves > Sphenisciformes > Spheniscidae > Aptenodytes > Aptenodytes patagonicus. The sequence continues at coordinate 8,118,162 of NC_134950.1, read as the reverse complement.
GAGAGAGACTGCTGGCTTGTTCATCACGAGCCAGTGTTCAGAGCACGCCACTTCTCTGCGCTTCCAGCAAGAACCTGATTCCTGCAGTTTATTCCCGGGTCTGCCGCAGATTGCATGGCTTTGGGGAAATCACAATAAAAACTGGAAAACTTGACAATTTTAAACTGATGCTTCCCTTCCCAACAGACCCTTCCTGTACAGACTTGTTTAAGTTCAAATGCTGAAGCTGAGATTTTAAACTTGTGCTTACATTTTAAGTCTCGTTCACATAGTAGTTAGCAGCATTAAATTGGGGGAGAATCTGCAATGAAATTTAGTCATCTGGTACCATGAAAAAGTGCTGGCATGGTTGTTTGATGTTCTGAGGGGGGGCTGGTACTCCAAACCAGGAGATACCAGAGCTTTTCAAGTCCTGCTCATTATTTGCTTTGCAATGACACAGGAAACAGTAAGGGCTTTAATCTGTAAATACTCTTTCCTTCAGGGATCTGGAAACAATCTACAGGACATAGCAGTTGCATTTTTTTTTTCCTCCATGAAATGCTTCATTAAGGTACCGCTCACTTAATAACAAGTTTGGGGATAAAAAAAAAAAAGAAAAGAAAAATAATTGATGCGTTTTTATGCAAAGCCAAACTCCTGCATCTCTTTGCTCTCATTGGTCTACAAACAGCTTGCTTGAGTTGCAGGAGATTTGGCTTTGCATAAGAATGCTTCACAGAACAAGAGGGGAAAACGATTCTTAAACACAAGGGAAAAATTAAGAGGAAAAATGCAAGATAGGACGGCCTGATGAGCAGTTAAAGGCTCCGACACCTTGATCTCAGCACATCAGATAGAATACATCTACTTACATGCAGACTGCGCCCTTCTCCTAGAAGTACACTCCCCCCTCGGTGCACAGATATCCAACTTCAGATCAAAGCCTTCTGAAGGATTTTTTTCTTTCAGCTACTTCCAGTCACTCCCTCTAGTCACCCTCACTCCTTCCTACACCCCTTGATTCATTGGATACAGGGCAGCACTGCGGATTCGAGTTCTAATGCTGTACATCACTGTGATTGATCTGACTTCAGCAAAAAGACTGTGTAATGATAATTTCAGAAAGAGGGAGGATTAATTTTGGTGGGATACTGCTAATCAATCTCCATTTTAGAGTAATTAATTCCAGCAGCTACAAAACCGGCAACACAGATGCTACTGCTGCAGGTAACAGTACCGCCCAGGTACCCTGCAGCAATGCAAGCTACGGGCTTTGTAACTAATACAGATTTACGATGGGACTCCTTCTGCCCAGTAACCCCCACTAGTGAGACATTACTACTGCAACAGGTTGCCCAGAGAGGTGGCAGGTGCCCCATCCCTGGAAACATCCAAGGTCAGGTTGGAGGGGGCTCTGAGCAACCTGATCTAGTTGAAGATGTCCCTGCTCATTGCAGGGGTCTTGGGCTAGATGACCTTTAGAGGTCCCTTCCAACCCAAACTATTCTATGATTCTTCTACCCTGCCAGCCTAGCCCCAAGATCAGAGGCAGAGGACTATGCTTGCAGGTTAGAGGAACAGCAAATACAAGAAACACCTAAGGGAGCCACGCTGCTTGTCCAGGCAAAATGGGGGAAATCCTGGCCACAGCGAATTTGGTAAAAGCTGCAGGAAGAGGAAGGAACTCAATAGTCTGATTTGCAGTGGCTGGTTATATTAAGGATACTGGAAGATCCATTGATGATCCTGGCTTAATAATTAAGAGCATGAAACTAAAACTGGGCCAAATTATGTTCCCATTTCAGTTCATTTAGATCTGTGAAAATGAATTTAATTACTCAAGATTTTAATCTACGTCATAAAGCTGGTCATTTTGGCATCGCAGTTTGTAGGTACTCATTACAGAAGCTAAACCACAGGCTCGCTCCAGATGGCTTGTCTCTACAACACAGCATACATCGAAGGCACTTCACAAACTAATCACCTACTGATCACATCCCTTCAATTAAAAATTACTCAATATTTCCAAGTGCTGGCATCCATTTTAGAAATACCAGAAAATTATGAAATACTTGGCCAATAATATGCAGCTTTTCCTACATTACAGAATTGTCAGCTAAACAACATTAACCAGTTTGGTAAGGCAGTACAGTTTATATCTGGCACATGGTGTATTTGGAAGTTTCTCCACCTCTACATCTGCTGTGGCAACAGACTTAGTGGGACCAGCTGAGAGCAGAGACGAATAGGGAAAAAATGTCTCTTACCCTACAGTGGGGATACAGATGGAGAGGATTTTTAGAGCAATTTGATTCAATCAAATGGCAAAAGCTCTAAAGGAAGCTCCAGCACCACTCCTTTTCAATGAAGCAGACCCAGCTTGATGCACACCTTGCTGCAGAGGAGAGGATGCAGGAGGGGAGAGCTTTGCTGAGCAGTGCAGCGTTAACTGGAAGGTTCCATTCCCCTAACAAATCGTATATTTGCTTATGTGGCTGTGCCACTTATTCTGGTTTATATCAGGTGAATCGTAGAATCATAGAATCATTTAGGTTGGAAAAGACCCATTGAGTCCAACTGCAAACCTAACACTGCCAAGTTCACCACTAAACCATGTCCCTAAGTGCCATGTCTACACGTCTTTTAAATACCTCCAGGGATGGTGACTCAACCACTTCCCTGGGCAGCCTTTTCTAGTGCTTGATAACACTTTCAGTGAGGAAATTTTTCCTAGTATCCAATATAAACCTCCTTTCAGGTAGTTGTAGAGAGCGATGAGGTCTCCCCTCAGCCTCCTTTTCTCCAGGCTAAACAGTCCCAGTTCCCTCAGCCGCTCCTCAGAAGACTTGTGCTCTAGACCCTTCACCACCTTTGTTGCCCTTCTCTGGACACGCTCCAGCACCTCAACGTCCTTCTTGTAGTGAGGGGCCCAAAACTGAACACAGTATTCAAGGTGCAGCCTCACCAGGGCCGAGTACAGGGGCACGATCACTTCCCTACTCCTGCTGGCCACACTGTTTCTGATACAGGCCAGGAGGCCACTGGCCTTCTTGGCCGCCTGGGCACACTGCCGGCTCATGTTCAGCCGGCTGTCAACCAGCACCCCCAGGTCCTTTTCCCACAGGCAGCTTTCCAGCCACTCTTCCCCAAGCCTGTAGCGCTGCATGGGGTTGTTGTGGCCCAAGTGCAGGACCCGGCACTTGGCCTCGTTGAACCTCATACAGTTGGCCTGGGCCCATTGATCCAGCCTGTCCAGGTCCCTCTGCAGAGCCTTCCTACCCTCGAGCAGATCGACACTCCCGCCCAACTTGGTGTCGTCTGCAAACTTCCTGAGGGTGCACTCGATCCCCTCATCCAGATCATTGATAAAGAATATAGAAAAGTAGAGAGGCATGGACCTGCAAAGACGATGATGAGGTTTTTGTGGAAAACAGAAAAATACTGAGAATTCACTACATGGTTTTCTGGGTTCCTTATACAAAGCCAAGAAGGTTTTTATTCTTAATACAAACTCCTCAGAGCATTGCTCACCAGCTATTTCAGTTTGAATCAATGAAGGCTCTTCTCCAGGAATACAGTCACTAGCTCCTTCCAGTTTCTGCTGATAGACAGGCAGGGCTTATATTAGTCATGGCTAACAATTTGGAGCAACTAGCAATAAAGCTAAATTATGCCTTTGATAAAGTAGCAGACTTCCTTACTCATTGTAAAGAAAATTAAGGGTATTCTCCAGTCAAACGGCTGTGCATGACAAATTTGGTTCAATATATCTAACATCGTAGCCACGCTTTCAGCCAGGAAAACGTGGTTCAGCTCCACAGCAGGAGCAGATGTTTGTATGGGATAACTGAACCAGTGTGAGTAAAATCTTCCGGCACTGCACCTTTTGGACAAGTGTCCCAGAATTCAGTGTTTTTTCACTACGCTGGGTGAATTATGGGCTGTAGGTATCCTATGGTCCATAAACAGAGGACCCTCCGCGGTCATCTAAACAACCTTGTATGTGCCTTGTCATTTCCCTTTGCGAATACACCCTGCTAGTCTGCTGAGACAATCATTTACCATCTCGTCCCAGAGACAGTAATTAAGACATTTGATTCAGTCACTCATGTCCCCCATGCTTTTAGTGTTTATAAATACTAACGACCCTGATCACTAAATAGCACTACTGTAGTTTAAAGCTTGGAGCATCTCAAACAGTCATGGCATAGAGACAGTTATTGGGAAATCAAAGCTGACAACAGAATTCAAGAATAAAATTCTCAAAGGGAATAAGACAGGCCATCACATGAGGCCACCCGTCTTGCTCCCTGACATATGGCTGTGTTTAGGTAGTTCAAACACTGTGCAAGTGTATCACTACCCCAAAATTGTGCTTTGCATCAATGACAAATCCGACTTGTTCATTTGAGAATCTTCATGGATATATAATAACATACTAGCTTCCTTTAGAGCAGCCCTATGAAAAGGTGTATTCCACTTTCCTTTTATCATGATACAGACAGGCATGATATAAACACAGCCTTAAAAATGAGCATATAGACAATCAAAATGTAAACAAAAAGTATATCAATTTGGGGCTGTAAAGGAGTTGGCCATGACACTCTAAAGGCAACCTGTACTTTCCCACCCCAAAACTGTACGTTTGCCTTTGGTACTTGTCTCAGTGAACACTAGATGAATCTATGCTAATAAAGACCAATTTTCTTTACAGCAAATGGGTATGCCGTAGTCTTTATTCCAGAAATCCCAGTATTTTCAGCTAACAGCTTCACCATGTTCTAGGTTTCAGACCTTTTCTTACAGATGCCACTCAGGACCAGAGATCTAGTTTACTAGCTTATTTTTACTTCACTGCTAGCAACTAGAGTCACTGCAGGTCATTAAAGAGACTTGTCTGGCTGAACAGCTTCCAGAATTGCAATGAAGTAGTTATTTAATATCCTCAGACAAAAGGTACTATGCAAATAAAAAGCACTGTGTTGTTCCAAAGAGGGTCCTCTGATTACCATCTCTTATTAGTCCAATAGAGGTAAATGGATTCTAGCCTGAGTTTTTGCAATACAATTTCCTGGATGAAGAGTCTTTAGTTTAAAATAAACCCTGCTAAACAAGCTATAGTCCACTTAGCTTGACAAATTTAAACAATTAACGTGTGGGAAGCCAAGCTTCTTTTTTATATTTGCAGGTCAGCTGCCTTGAGACAATGTCTGAAGTACAAATAGGCTTTCAGGGCCAGATTCTGATTTCATTCAGCAGGGTGTAAACCAGGAATAATCCCTTTAGAGATTAGTAGGAGCGAGATCAGATTCAGACTCTTGGAATTAAGCACAAACCATGTGCTTGCTGGGCTTATTCTAATTCTGCTAAGTACAAAGCGATTCTCCTTCAGCTTGTCCCTCTCCCATTCTGCCTAAAGCACTCTGAACTGAGGAGCGAAGGAAGTACTGCTGATAACACGCAACAGAAGACATTTGTCATTGCAAAATACTTTTGCCTACTTTTGCCTACAGAGTTATTTAATAAGTCTTGCAATTAAAAAAAAAAAAAAGAAAAAAACCCCTTCAAATTACACAGGCAGAGCAAAGTTGTGTTTAAAGATCCCTCCTGACCCCCGAACCATGAAATGAACTACAGTAACCATCTTTTACAAGAAACCAACACATTTAATTACTTTGATTTACAGCATCTGTTTCTGGGCATATATCAAAGGAAAACATAAGCAGAGCTTTTGCCAGATGCATGTAACATTCTTAGGAAGCATCTCAACAGAAATTCCAGCACTGCTATGAATGAATGAAATATCATCTGAAAGTCACTTGTATCCTTCCCCGCCACCATCTCCTTTGAAGGGTCAGGCAATAAAAAGACAAATGTGCCAGTGAGTACCTTGCTTATTTTTAGGTAAGACTAAAAACCTTGATAAAACTATGCGTTACTGTGCAACTATACAAAAAGAATACAAGTTTTGCCATTCATTGTGCTTGTGGCACATCCCTGCTAGCTCACCAGTTTGAGTGTGCACCTAGAGAATCCTGGTGAAAGAGGCTATTTAGATCAAGATACGAATCTCACAAGTGATGGGGAACTATAAAGTTACCCTCTGAGAAAGATAGCATGAGCCTGCATAAATACTATCCTTATTTGATGTGGAGTAGTTTAGTCTCTCTGCCATGATGCTTACATCGTTTATGCCTCCAAAAATAGCCTACTGAGCAGACTGAAGGACACCTTTAATTCTAGATGCCAACTGTGTTGCTTTGTTCTGCACCTCCTGAAAAACCCCCACAATTTTAACTCTCCCAACACCCAAGTTACTCTGTGGGTTCCCACTGTATGCCTTAAAGTTCACTCATAAGATTTGAAATCTTTTACCATGTACTGTTGACAAGGATCTCTTACCCCGTGACCTTTGAGGAAAAAAATAGTTTTATAACAACCTCACGTCCCAACAACTTTGGACAGGAAGTTAAATTCTATAGGAGATATAAGTGGACCGTAGAGGGCTGTCACACCTATGAAAGAATTTTCTTCGGGGAAGGGGAGAGTAACTTTGTAAGAAAGAAAATTTTATCTGTATTTACCTTCAACTGGACTCTTGGACAGTGATGACTGATGGCTCTAAGAAAAGTACTTCGCTATACAGATTGAAAAGAGTTGGCTTTGGGTAAAGAAACCACCATCAACAAGCCTGTTCATACAAGTGCCATGTGTTTTAAAGATTATTGGAAGTCACAACCTTTGTAAGTCTCATTAAGCAGATGACAGCTTCAGCAATCGATTCGAACACACGTGCTGAGCAACATCCCTGTGCCGACTCAGAGGGAAGCATGCTACCCACTCTGTCTCCATGAGATATTTTGGTCTTGCCTTCAACAGTCTCCAGGTAATGAGCAGATCAAGCCCTAATGAGCTCATTAGATATGACAAGTTTATACTCAAGGTTACTGTGCACGACCCTATTCTCTCTTGGAGAAAGGTGAAACCGTCATGCAGCATTTGTTCTTGATGAAAGAGAAGATTAAAAACAAAACACAGCACTTGGTCCAAGACGCGGAATCACCTTAATTTCCTTGGAAGTCAATATTGTTGGTGCCAGCCAAAGCAATGCTGCCACGTACCTGCTCAGGGGTAGCAATCAGCTCAGAAGAGAGCATGGCAGCTGGAAAGGGAGATCAGAAAGATTGATTCTGACAGCTATGAAAGCAAGAGGGTTTTTAATATTCAGACAAGTGTCAGTGCCCTAATAACAGAATTTCTGTCTCTAAGAGCTACACTTGTCAAATGAGACCTGATCAGATACAAAAGTAAAAAAAGCATCTGGGCTTTGACAAATTCAGAACAGTTCCCTTTGTAGAGGTGAGGGACTGTGAAGGAGATGCTTTTCAAAACTACCAAGTCTCGCCTAGTTTTACCCTTAACTTGACCCTCAGACACCGATGGCAGAATGCCACATTTCACAATTTAAGTAAGGAGGATGTCAGCAGCGCAGGAACAGGCGGCAGCAGTTTCAACGGCACCAAGTTTCACCCTGTGGAAGAGCTGTCTTGAAAAGCCAGATGGTTTCTTCAGAGAGTGGGAAGGGTTACACACCACCCTGGTAATCCCACCCTCCGTGTGTGCACCTCTGCCAAGCAAGCCTGAAAATCCCATAGGAAGAGCAGTAGGTTGCCTCGAGGGTCTCTTGTTCCACCTCCAGTCTGTTCCATGAGACGCTCCTCACTGAGGATGCACACCGATATCTTCTGCATATCACAGCCAGTAAATTTCCAAGCAAGACAGTAAATGGGTAAAATTTTCACCGGCAGACATCAGCCAGACTCATAATATTATTTTCCAAATTCAGAAACGTGCCAAAAGTGTGGTTAGTGGCTCTGAGAACAACCTCAGGGGACAGTTACACCTTGATGAAATGCAGTTTTCCAAAATGAAGCCATGCTCGTTTGTTTTTTGTATTTTTGGGTTTTTTTTTCATAAAAATACAGAAAACCTCTAAGTTTGTGTGTGTAAGATAAATCAGGAAAATGACATTCTGAGCAAAGCTTCTTTAAAAAATTCACACACAGACAAAAGAAGAAAACTGGGATGTGTGGGTACCGGACAGCTTGCCTGAGGAGGATCTAAGGATTGCTTTCTGCTGCACTAACTCTTGGTCAGGCTTGTTCCCACAGGACAACTGTCCTTTTTCCAAAATAATAACTTTAAATGGGGCAAATTTCTTAGGTCTGTTTGTCAATTAGTGTGACGACAGTCCCCACAGACAGGACTTGGGTATTTTAAGCCACAGGGACAAAGGGCTACAATCTAAACTAGGGTCGGGGAAGCTCTTCTCCAAGAAACAAGAGGCAGTGACTGCATTGAGCACTTCTGGCTTAATCTGGTAAAATTTTAGCTTTAAATAGCATTCTTCATCCAGGGCTTTTACAGGTAAAGGAAACGTGTGCGTCCTCCTTTTAAGCCAGCAGAAACAAAGCACAACAAATGAGCCCCTTTCCTATGCTGGCAGCAGATCAGATGGCAGCAGAGAAAGAAACGAGCAGCCTCTTCTCCCGGTGCTGTGTGAAACAGAGACATCCCCCTCCGAACGAGCTGGGATTGTAATTCTAACCTATCAATTCTTTTCCATCCAAACCTCCAGTTTGTCCCCTATTAAAAATATCCCAGAATGAATTGCAATTACATAGCAACATCCTCTGCCAATAGTTACACTCAACTTGGTATTGACAAGAGACTCTTGCCTTACAGAGAAGCAACTTATTCTAAACTCCTTTGTTTCACTGCTACTAGCAAATGTTTTAGCCACTTCTGCAATTACTGTATCACCTTGTATTTTTTAACAACCTTGTATTTTTTCAACAGCCAGTATCCATCTCCTGCTCCTTCACTCTTTGGCCTCATAACCACTTATGTAGCTGCTCGAGGCTTATTTCTGTTTGAAGCATTGGCCATTTTACATGCCAGAGTTACAGTGCTTTAGGATAAGCCCAGGTAGGGCACAAATCAGTGTCTTAACTGGGCATTTGCACCCAACTCTTCTTGGTGTAATTTAACTGTCTGAATTGTGAGCATTATGTCAAATCACAGCAACACTTGGAGGACCAACACATATATTGATCAATATATTTTTTTTTTCTCCTGAAAACTTCCATGATTTTAAAGGGCCATTCAAAAAAATAGAAGTAGGTGTGTAAATTTCTATCACATTTACTTCCTGTAACTTGAGTGAAATTCCCACTTGTAAGAGACATAAATCACCCCATTTTTCCTCAGTCTGGAATATGCATCACTCTTCTCCAGTGTCCCCAAATGTTTTACAGTGCACATATCCTACAGGTGAATGAAACATTTCCAGTTTCTCAAAGGGGCCAAAAAGCACCTGAATATTGTACACAACTATGTATATACCTAAACAAGTCCTATCAAACCTAATCTGGTGACCTGGGGCAAAGTTTGTCTGTAATCAGTACGCTTTTTAATGGGTTTGCTTTATTAGGTTGTTTCCCAGACTACACATACATCTCATTGCCCTAGCAAGCTAATGAAGTGGCCATCTGAGATGGCAGGACAGCTATGCTCCAGCGTCCCCACAGTTTTATCACAGAGTTGTGTAGCTGCTGCTATTTCACACATCCTGCTACCACGATATAGGCTTTTCCTCTATCATTTCTGGTCTGAAGCTGTTTTTAATTTTGTATATTTATTTTTGCATATTTTTGCAACATTCACAGAAAATATGCTGTGACAGCCACAGTGAGCCAATGACACTTTATGTTCCTCTGTAAGGGCTCAGGAACCAGGCAAGCAAGAGCAGCTCACCAACAGCCACATGGAAAAAGCACCAAATTGCATAAACCTTGCAGCACTACGGTGATAACCTCATTGTAGTAGACAAAGCAGAAATATAGGTGATTTTTGTTGCCTCGGCAGTGCTTTTGCACATCCCTGATGACTGCACTACTCAATGGAATGGCAGACAGTGAATCGCTAAAGCCAGCGTCCCATCTCTAAAGCTCTTCTGTTCATGCGGTTGAAGATTTCCTTTTACTTTCCCGATTCAAAATCAAGATGTTGGTCAAAAGGGCAATGTTTATATCTTTACTGGAGTCTCCATGCATTTTACAGGCTGAACTCAATCTCCAGGAAACCGAAATTTACAGCTGGCAAGACTGGAGCAGAGAGCTGAGATGGGACGGGGCTTGGCTCTCCAAGCCAACTCCAGCTTCTCAGCCACAAGTGTGTCCTCCCACCACCATGCACTTGTCCTCAGATGCAAAGTTTAAGTGTCCCTGGCTCTCCCAATGTCTTAGTTCACTCTGACCTTGGCATGCAGAGAACAAAGCATGGCAGACAAAAGGGAGTGGTGGGAACTGTGGAAATAGTCTGTTCTCCTCTAGCAAGGAGCAGTTGTGGAAACAGGACTGATGAGAGGAAAAACACATGCAAAAGAGGGACAAAAAACCACAGAAGGGTACCAGAACAGCAGGACTGAAGGACATTTCAGTGTCTACTCAGGAAGGACAGAAATGGAGATGAAACTAGGAAAACTCTCCCTGAAGCTCTGAAGAAGCTCAGTATCTCACACACACTTCATATTTCTATGGGCACCTCACGTCACCACATTGCAGCCATCAGAATAACATCAGTGGAGGTAAGTTTTTCGCCTGGAGATGAGATCTTGAAGCAAAGCCATATCCTCTGGCCCCACAGCTGCGCCTCCTGCCCAGGCACTCCCCATAAATCCATTACAGAGTCCCCAGTTACACGGGTAAGCCACACCATAGGCATTTCTGGCAGCCCAAAAGAAAGGAGCTGCCTTTTGCCAAATTTATAAAGCATCCCCACACTACCCTTCCAAACTGTTTTCCTCCTCTTAGCACTATAAAAGAGGACTTTGATTTCCATATGATATTTTATAAGAGCCAGTTTATATTTGAATATTGCCTTCCTAAGCAAGAGAAATTTTTGCAAGGGTCTGTTTAACTACTAACCTTTTAGAAAGGCTAATGCAATTTTTCTTTGCCTTTCTGTGTTGCTATTACAGCATAATCTCCAGAGCATGAAAGATAACTTCATCATAACTTGCATAACTTCATTGCAAAGGTTATGGCATTCTCAGCTGCTGAGCTGTATATGCCTCCATGTCCTGTCTGCAAACAATATCTACCTGCTTTGTGTTTCCACCGGTGCTACTGCTTGATCACAGAGATATTAGGTAGCCCTCAGCATTAACAATTGAAGTTTGATGCTGAACTTTTGTTAATAGGATACAGGGTGAGCAAAAGTTCATTTTTACTTTTCAGGGTGAATTTTTATGCTTGAATTAAGCCAACTGTTTGGGAAGAGCAGCAGGTCTGTTTGTAAGACGCAGAGTGAAGCCACAGGAGACCTGATCATACAGTCATTGCTTCTCAACAAGAGCAAATTTTATCTGAAAGGGAAAAGCAGAGGATGCGGGAGGGGGAAAGAGAAGAGAGAGATCAAGAAGGAAGATTTCTAATTCTTCTAATAAGCATTAGACTGAGAAGCAGGAGAGATCCTTTCTTTACTTGAAATGCACAGAATTGCCCCTGAAGAGAAAAGCTGGGTGAACCTTCTAAAGAATAATAACTTCAATACAAAAATAGTTTCAGAGAGACAAGAAACAAAAACCCCAATTCAGGTGTAATATCAGTATTGCCATGGGCCAACATAAACTGTGTCGATGCAGGTCACATCAAATTCAGAGGAATCATTCCAACATTTCTGAAGGCAAACTTTCTTCTTGGCTCTTTGAAAATGAGCAATTTTGACTACCTGAGAGTTTGAAATGGACTTGGAATTAAGATTAAGTAAACCAAAAAGCAAGAATGGCTTACTTGATCAAAACCATAGTTATCTTGACCTGCCTTTGTTTAATTAAAATTTGCTTCGATTCAATGTAAACCAATATTTTTCTCAGTTTTGTCTCCAAAAAATCTAAGTCGTATCATCTGCACGAACTGATTTAAATCAAGAGCTATTAAGAGAAAGCATTAGATGCATGGAGCAATAGTGTTAGCAGCTAAAGTCTCACACTAATGCAGGCTGCAGCCTGTATACCTACCTGCCCAAGGGCAGGTCCTGTAAAAGGCATGACTATATCCCATCAGACTAAAGGAATTTAAGATATAGACATGGATGACCTTATTGCACACTGACAGCTTTAGATGCACTGTAGGGTGTCATAAAAGAGACGAATACTGTAAGGTCAGCTCCTGATTCAAGTTGCAGGTAGCCCTATACCATGTTCTTTACATATGATTTTGTAGAAGTCTCAGGATGAAGTAACACAGGTCTCTGCTTCAAGACTAATCCCGAAGGACTGTCTGTAGGACTCAAACTGGTATGTTTCAACCTAAATATTCAGATGACATCTTCCAATCTGATCTATTGTTTTGCATGCCAGGATGTAAGCAGGTACCTTAAAAAAAAAAAATCCAAATCTGGCCACATGTAGTGTGCATTGAATTTGAGCCAGAGATAGGGAACCTGATTCTTACCTAAAAAAACTGGAGGCGACACCTTATGCTTCCCTGGCAGGGTCATATTAACTGAGCTGGCAGATTTGATAGAATTAGATTTCTTTGTCAAGCTGGTACAGCACTGTGATGTGTCAGCACACACAGCATTTCAGATATGTAAGATTAAGTCATTGATTGAAGATCCAGCCTATGAAAATAATGTAGTGTCCTTTAAAACGAACAATCTTTGTTTTGTGTTGGAGTACCACAGCTAAAAAAAAATATTAAAAATCCACTTATCCTGGGAAAATGTCAGTAGCAATTATCTGGTCCAGAGACATTTTAAAATTGCATCCAATTTAATACCTCAGCTATACTGTGCCGGGTTTTGCTCTGCAGAACGATCCTCCAAAGGGATTGATAAGGACTGATCTGGCTCGGGGAAGCTTTAGGGATACCCAGAGTATTTGTGGTCACCTCCATGCCAGCAGCAGTCCTGTGTCAGGCACCAGCAAGGTGCGGAAGGTCAGGTTTGGACCCTGTGGGCTCCAACCACAGCCACTCACTCCTCCTTCACTCAAACCCTTTGGGGTGGAAAGCTATAGAGGGCTGAGCCTGCCTCGAAAACTACTGCTGGGAGAAAGGACTTCCAAAGAAATGGAAAAGCTGCTACAAAAAACAAAGGCTCTATTGAGATGATGCCCTCAGAGCAAGAAAGCTACACTTCAAACATTTGTCACCAGACGCAGGGTACAACCATTGTTCCTCTTGTGCACTCTGCGATACCTTGTGATTGGCCAACAGAAACATCTGTGGTTTTATGAGGTTTACGGTTTTCCTGAGATAATACACCCCCTCTCTGCCCAAAGACTTTGTCATCTCGTACGCAGGGCACAAGTCTTTTTCTCCCAGAGTAAGAATGCGCACATCAGTCCAGATGAAGCAACTTAATCAAGAGCACTTCAAAGCGCAGCAGAGCCAGGAACGAATTGCTTTCCACCCTCCTTTCCCCCCAGAATTGCATTTTAACAATTACTACAGTTTTTACAATTCATGGCATCCCTAATCTTAACTCACACTTCAGAGCAAACATCTACTGATATTATTGGGAGTTTCTTTTTAAAAGAGCTCCCTGTCCCCCAAGGCCCCCCATTTTCCACACTCCATGGCTATTTCACAGCTGTGGGTACTGTGCAGCCCTGACTTACAGGAGCTTTTCAAAGCCTTATGGGACATTTTCTGTGAAGTGACTTGAGTTTGCTACTTACAAACCAGGGTATGGGACAGTCAGCACCAGTCTAAAGAGGAGGTTGAGGTAGGAGTGGGAAAGGTGATCAGAAGGGTGTCAGCAGTTCCTCTGTGGCTGCTGTTAATGAGTACCAGGGTGGCCCAGAGTCCTTATCAGAACAAGAGGATTCACATGAGGTAGGAGACAACTCCTCTCTAACAAATTTACATCCCTAATAGAGGCCATTTGTGTTGATAATGTTATCTGTTTCCTAAGTTAAAGGTTAGTGCCCAGGAAGCACACGTAGCTGTCAATTCAGTTGCCAAACACAGGTTTCAGATGCCACTGGAGATGCCCTAGACATCAAAGCCACCTTCCCAGGGTCTCAGATACGACACACAGAGTCGGAGACGCACATCTTTCTGGACCAGCTCCAGAAGGCCAGGACAGATAGTTCAGGGCAGTTCAAATAGCAAAGTGACTATGGTTAAGAAGCAAAGATCCCTGAAGCCTGGTACGTGATTCACAGCTCCTTGGAGCAGATACCTATTGGGCGATACAGAGCAGATACCTACTGGGTGATGAGTTGAATCAATCTTCAAACACCAGGTTAGCCCAGAGAGGGATGCAGACCTACTCTGGATGGGCTGCAAAGGCATTTATCCATCTCACCGGTGGGACCAGGTGTACTGTGCCTGCCGGGATTCAAGAGGCAGATGGGAGCTACCACCTTCCTAGGCTAGCCGAAGCCTCCGTCAGTCTGTTGTCTACTGACACAGGCACTATGGCAATAAGAGCAATACAAAGATTTAAAACAGCAATTTGTCTGCAAGTTTGTGTCTACATCAGTGGACAAGGGAAGAGCTACAGATGTCATCTGTCTGGACCTCTGTAAGGTCTTTGACATGGTCCCCCACAACAGCCTTCTCTCTAAACTGGAGAGATGTGGATTTGATTTTGGATTTGACGTTTGTCCGGTGGGTGAGGAATTGGTTAGATGGTCGCATCCAGAGGGTAGTGGTCAACGGCTCAATGTCCAGATGGAGATTGGTGACAAGTGGTGTCCCACAGGGGTCCGCACTGGGACCAGTACTGTTTTAATATCTTCATCAATGACATAGACAGTGGGATCGAGTGCACCCTCAGCAAGTTGGCAGATGACACCAAGCTGAGTGGTGTGGTCGACACGCCTGAGGGATGGGATGCCATCCAGAGGGACCTGGACAAGCTGGAGAAGTGGGCCCGTGTGAACCTCATGAGGTTTACCAAGGCCAAATGCAAGGTCCTGTACCTGGGTCGGGGCAAGCCCCGGTATCACTACAGGCTGGGGGATGAAGGGCTTGAGAGCAGCCCTGCCGAGAAGGACTTGGGGGGACTGGTGGATGAAAAGCTGGACATGAGCCAGCAATGTGTGCTCGCAGCCCAGAAGACCAATCATAGAATCATAGAATCATTAAAGTTGGAAAAGACCTCTAAGATCATCGAGTCCAACCATCAACCCAACACCACCATGCCCACTAAACCATGTCCCTAAGCGCCTCATCTACACGTCTTTTAAATACCTCCAGGGATGGGGACTCAACCACTTCCCTGGGCAGCCTGTTCCAATGTTTAACCACTCATCAATCGTATCCTGGGCTGCACCAAAAGACGCGTGGCCAGCAGGTCGAGGGAGGTGATTCTGCCCCTCTACTCTGCTCTGGTGAGACCCCACCTGGAGTACTGCGTCCAGCTCTGGAGCCCTCAGCACAGGAAAGACACGGACCTGTTGGAGCGGGTCCAGAAGAGGGCCACGAAAATGATCAGGGGGGTGGAACACCTCTCCTATGAAGAAAGGCTGAGAGAGTTGGGGTTGTTCAGCCTAGAGAAGATAAGGCTCTGAGCAGACCTTATTGCAGCCTTTCAATACTTAAAGGGGGCTTATAAAGAAGCAAAACAATATAAAAGTGGCAAACTTTTTAGCAGGGCCTGTTGCGACAGGACAAGGGGGAATGGCTTTAAACTAAAGGGGGTAGACTGAGACTAGATATAAGGAAGACATTTTTTACACTGAGGGTGGTGAAACACTGGCACAGGTTGCCCAGAGAGGTGGTGGATGCCCCACCCCTGGAAACATTCCAGGTCAGGTTGGAGGGGGCTCTGAGCAACCTGATCTAGTTGAAGATGTCCCTGCCCACGGCAGGGGGGTTGGGCTAGATGGCCTTTAG
This sequence comes from Aptenodytes patagonicus, assembly GCF_965638725.1. NCBI lineage: Eukaryota > Metazoa > Chordata > Aves > Sphenisciformes > Spheniscidae > Aptenodytes > Aptenodytes patagonicus. The sequence continues at coordinate 8,102,266 of NC_134950.1, read as the reverse complement.
AGGTCCCTTCCAACCCAAACTATTCTGATTCTATGATCTCCTGCATTAGTCATAGTGCTCAGGAAACATCTCTATGGGACAAGAAAGTTTCCCACTGTTGTAAGTAATCCCACTCTGAGGTGTGAGCTGACAGAAAGTCCTAAAGTTATTTTTAACTTGCATACCTCTGACTTACTCAGATTTTCATTTAGCAGCTACAGGTATAACATAAACATGACAGACAGGCTTTGATATTTTTAGGCAGGAATACATACTTCAGAGAGGGGCAAAGGTCTTTCTGCCACACCTTGCCCTATTCAGTGGAATTTGCGCCCATGTTTTAACCTATATCAATAATCTCAAATCAGTCAGAAATGCAGCTGCTTCTCTTCTTCTTGCAAGCTTGATTATACACAGGCTATTTAGCAAATATTTTATAGCAATATTTATATCAATTATTAGTACAAAGCTACCTGAGCTTGCACTGAAAGGTTTCATCAGAGTATCTTGGAAGAGGGGCTGGCTATCAAAAATAATTTTTCCACTTAAGTGCTCCTAGGTGAAAACAAACAGCTTCTGGATGCCCTGGTTAGTCATGTTCTATGTCAGCATCATATTGCCTTTGAAAAAAAGAAAAAAGTGTGCTGCAAGGGAAAGAGAAGGACAGGAAGGAAGAAATTTATCTCCTACTTCACCGATTCATGTATCTACAGAGGAGTGCTGTTTCAGATGAGACACCGGTAGTCCTATGCCACCTTCTGCAAAGTATAGAATATATAGAAGATATAGAAAATTAATTAAGTCTGGTATGAGAAAGAAAAAAGTTAAAGAAACTCTACAGGTAGTGTCTGACGGTGTTGAAACAAGACAAAAAATGCATCGTTACTCAGAGTTCCCTCAGCCAGTGCCATGAAAAGCTCCACCAGGTGGTGGGATTAACAGCACTTTAAATTTACTATGGAGCTGGATTTGCTCTTACTCCTTTGCTTTTTAAAGCACATTTCTGCTTCACCACACTTTTGAAAATATTTCTAAAAGAAGCTCCTAATAAAAACATAATACTACTATCATTTAACAGCAGGATTTGCAATGCACTTGGCGTAAAAGATGCTGTTATAACCTAGAAGATGGTACTGCATCTGCATGACCCTAATTTCCCCTCAAATTACTCCCAGTTTTACAAAAACAAAAAAGTAAATTGATAGGCAGATACAAAGTCTTATATAAAATGATGTTTAGTTTTAAAAGCTACCTTCCTCAATTGAGATGCCATCACCATTATTAATATCATCAAGTTTGGAAGAAAAACTGCAAACAAGGCTGCAAGTTCCTTTCTGGCCAGGATGCGTGAAAAATTCATACAAACACGGCAACTCGCTGTCTCCGCTGCACAATCAGACTGTGCACCAAGCGAGCGAGCCAAAAGAATAAGGAATTGGATGTTTCTCTTCTTTTGCTCTTTCAGAGACTTTGCTCTTACATGCTACTAGCAGAAAGGTAAAATAAATGTATATTAGACAGAAGTGTACTTTAAAAACTAAAGCTGGTTTGGCAGGACCGTAGAGCAGGACTTTGTCTTTGTTGAGGCACAGGATTTAAACCTGCTGCCGCTGAAACGTTACCCTACAGCAGCACCAAAATAGAGTAAATGGAGTGAGAAATTGGCAGAGGAACAGAGCACCAAGTTCACCATAGACCTATGCAGGGGGTTTGTTGTTTCCAGGATAATCAAGGAAACAAGTACCTCTAACTAATAAACAACCCCACCCTTTTTATTCACATCCAACCATTCCGTCCTCCGCCCCCAGCTACCGCCTGAACATGTGTTCAAACAGATTAAAAACAGCCAGGTTCCCAGATGAGCCCAGAAAGGACCTCAAGCACTACTGTGCCCTGCAGATAACCACTGTGCCATTGCCAAAAGCAGGGAAGAGGACCCGGGGCCAACCCCAACTTCTTCTAACATGAGAGCAGCTCTGCGGAGGCATTACGAACAGTGGGCAGAGCACCGCCAGCTTTGGATCGAGCTGTAAAAATTGAGGAGGGGTGAGCGCATCAGCTGCAGAAGACACTGGCTGGCATGGACTGCACGGGACTCTATGGACATAGCGATCCAAATATTTCAAAGCAGATGCCACCCCTGCAGCTAAAACCATGTAAATAACATACAGGAGGAGTGTGCTGCTAATTGAGTGTCTTCCAAACTGCCAGGAGACAGGAAGACTCCATTTAAAGGCAACTCTTCATTTTAACTTATGTCACTGAAGAGCACCAACGTAAATGAGCTCCTGAGGACAGGATCAAAGTAGAATAGGGACTTTCTTTTTTATATCCTTGAATTTCCTGTCCCTTTTCCACACTGAAATTTAATTTCCTTTTCAAAGAGAGCTTTTGGAGCTTATGAAAATTGACCCAAAAGATTACAAGGGCTTTGTCACCCTTCTAACCTCTCTGAAAGATCCATAATTAGGGAGGTTTTTCCTTTAACATGTGTGCCCAGCAGGCAAATATATAATTCAGATTTACAATTATACATACAATCAGTTATTTCAGTGTATTGGATACATACAAGCCCAACCGTTACAAAGAGTTGAAAAATCTTGTGTGTCTCAAACGGGTAAATATGCATTAAGGCATTTTTTTACCGGTTTGTTTTCATTTACGCCAAGACTAAAATCAATCACAGTAAGGACCTGGGATGTATGTTTACTATAGACATAAATATATCCAGCGTAATAAAAACACACCTAACAACCAAACTGCCGACCTCAAAGATTAGTTATTTATACTCCACTGGAAATTAATTCTGCGAGCAGAGATGTGTGAGCGAGTACCTAAGACAGCTAGCCTGCTTTTTTCCCCTCTAACGGAGTAATACTGGCTTTCCTCTCTCGCCGCACAGCCTACTCGAGGGGAAAAAAAAAAAAACAACCAATAAAAAAAATCAGGGTGCAGGACTCCGCTAGGCTGATCTCTCCCGCTGCTCCCCGCCAGCCAGCGCCCACCCTGCAGCAGAGCGGCTCCGCCACGCAGGGCACGGGGCAGGACGGGTCCCCCGTGGACCGGGGGATGCCGTGGGGCAGCCTGCGGGGGGCGTCCCCCCGCCGCCGCTGCCGCCCCCCCGAGCGCACGGTGCTGCACGGGCATCGCCCGAAGGCGTGCCTTGCTCCGGAGCCCACCTCTGCACCCGCAGCCTCCCCTCTGCCCTCCTCCGGCGGGGAAATCCCGGCTGGATGGGGCGAAGCTTACCCGCTCCGGAGTGCCGGGGCACCCGCCGGAGGATGCTGCAAGCTGCAGGTCACCCACCGCTTCTAAATAATAATATTAATAATAACCCCCCCCAACTTAACAGCCGAATGAGGAGCTGGAAGGGAGGGGGAGGCTCCCGCCGCGCCGTTTGCAGCAGGGGGGAGCGAGAGGATTTGCAGGTAAGCGGGGAGAAAGGCGGAGGAGGAGGAGGGCGGGGGGGGGGAGGGGGTCCCGCGGTACTCACGGCGGGGCGCGGGGGGCCGGCGGGCCGCCAAGCCCCATGGCCAGGGAAGGGCGGTCGTCGCTGCTGCCGCTGCTGCTGCTGCTGCTGCTGCCTCGCTGTCTGCCTGCGCTGCCCGCGGAGCCTCTCCGGGCGCCCCGTCCCTCCCCTTCCCTCCCCGGCAGGGCTTCCTGCCCGCTCATATAGCGCGCCCCCAGCCACGTGGACGGCGCCGGGGGCCCCCGGCGGCTCCTCCTCGGAGCCGGGCAGGGCGGTGCCGGGACGCCCCCCCCCCCCCCACCCCACCCCCCCCGGGCCGTCGAGCGGGGCTGCGCGGCGGCGAGGTGCGCGCCGCGCCCGTCGGGGCTGCGGCCGCCGCCGGGGGCGTGGGGCGGGCGGGGGGCTGGCGGCTGCCCACCGAAACTTCCCCCCGGGCTGCGCCGGGATGAAACGCCTGCTCCCAACATGACCTCCCTAGAGGGTCACCACCCAGAAACACCTGTGTTCTCACCCCTACCCCGAAACTCCTGTACCTGAAATTGGGCTGTATGGATCCCAGAGGCGATCACAGCAGGGAAAGTGAAAAGAAATTCGGTGCTTCTCAGAGGAGAAAACACACTTTTCATCATTAATAATAATAAAAAGTAGCACATACATTCTTTTGGTCTAGCATCAGACATTTTTAAGGTGACTATAAAATGCTGTAGAATTAAAAAGAATACAGCATCACTAAAGAAATCCCTCAGACAGATACATTCAACTGTATTCAACTTAAGACGAGAGGAAATGGCCTCAAGTTGCACCAGGGGAGGTTTAGATTGGATATGAGGAAAAATTTCTTTACTGAAAGAGTGGTTACATATTGGAACAGGCTGCCCAGGGAAGTGGTGGAGTCCCCATCCCTGGAGGTATTTAAAAGACGTGTAGATGAGGCGCTTAGGGACATGGTTTAGTGGGCCTGGTGGTGTTGGGTTGACGGTTGGACTCGATGATCTTAGAGGTCTTTTCCAACCTTAATGATTCTATGATTCTATGAACTGATAAAGTGTCTGTGAAAACTATTTAACAACATAATGCCAGCTTTTTTAGTGTTGATGTGTAAAGACTGGAGCCAAGATGAGAAGTGGGGAGGTTATAGCACCTCCAAAGAAGCTAATGATCTCTCTGGTCTTCTCTCCAGTCCCCCCCATAGGCAGTGTGACACCCACAGCGAACACCCACAGCGAACACCCACAGCACATGTCACAGGGGAGAATGTATTCCTGAGCTCTGAAAAACATGTTCCTTAACGCTGGGCAGCCAGTGCATAACTCCCTTTGTGAAGAGGCTGGGTTTATCGGTTATTAATCCGCTTACTGAAACTGCCCACGTTGTTGGTTTATTACATCCAGCACAACATACTTCCACTGGAAGTATGTAACGTGCTACGTAGGAGCTGTAAGTCATCAATCATCACTGAGCTTGTTTCCACAGAGTTATATTAGTAAGAGCTTAAGTGTGAATTTAGACCGGTGTCACATCGTGTACCGCGCTGTGCAGATATTTGCATTCAGTTGTGAGTACCTGTGACAGGCTGAGCTTTCTGCTTGGGAGCATAAGCCTATACAAAATCTTTAAGGGACTCACCCCATCACTAAATCCTGCCCCTGGATACTGCAGAGCAACAAAGTATTATATCCTTCATAAACAGGGCTTGGAAGGGATTTAATCTAAAGTAATGAGGGTAAAAAAACCTAGGCTTCTTTTACAAGGAATGTATCAACACAAGGAATCACTGTGTGGGGGAAACAGTGTATTAAATAGCTCTTCACTGCTTTTTCCCAGGAGCTGTTTGCCACTTCGCTGGAGGTGGGATAGGGCCCTTGAGGAGCTCCAGTTTGATCACCTGTAACAGTTTCTGTAACCCTCTTGACTTGATACTCTCATACCTTCAGGCAAATTAGTTGAATTTGCTGGTTCATTTCCTTCCTGATGATTGTGGGTGAGTGGGTCTGTTTATGAAAAAATCACTGGGGAACGGCTCACCAGCAAAAAGGCTGTGCATCAGGTTTGGGGATCTCTCCCAAGCATTTTTGAGATGATGGAGGGAATGAAAGGATGATGAGGGCTCCGAAGAATATCCTATGAAAGCAACAGTCCCTTGGGAAGGAAGAGTGAGCACTCTGCATTTCACTACCTGTTGTACCACACCTAGTCTGTCCATGAGTTTAACAGAGAAAAAGGATGTTCTAGTAAAACAGGTGATTTCTCACCATACAGTACATAAAGTTTTACTAGTGTGTCTACAGGTTGTATCAAGGAAAGCACCCTGCAGTCAAGAGTGTCCTAATTAATGATGGTTAATCAAGATGACACCGGAACAGGTTGCCCGGAGAAGTTGTGGATGCCCCATCCCTGGAAGTGTTCAAGGCCAGGCTGGACGGGGCTTTGAGCAACCTGGTCTAGTGGAAGGTGTCCCTGCCCATAGCAGGGGGGTTGGAACTGGATAATCTTTAAGGTCCTTTCCAACCCAAACCATTCTATGATTTTATGATTCTATGACTGAAGAAACGGAACACGGGATAACATGAAGTTTTCTCTGCATTCTCAATCCTATCTCTGCATCATTTCTCAGGAGTACGCAAGGGGTAAGATGTGGTGCACCCCTCCGAGCAGCCACACCAGCTTTGGTTACAAGTTGCAAGAGGAGATATGGGAGAGAGCTCTGCAGTGGCTGGTTTTTGGTCAGAAAAGCTCCTTTCTGTAGAGCAAGGCAGAATAGAAGGGTGCTTGCCTCAGGGGTGCCTCAGGGAGGCGTGACACAGCGATACGGGTGGAGCATGGAGAAGTTCCTCAGGTCTCTGCCAGTGCTTGGCTGAGCCAGGAACAGAGAACAAGACCAAATCCTCCTGAAACAGCAAGTGTGGAACGTATTTCTCTTTGTTATACCAGTGTTACACTCAGTTAACTCCTTCGGATGCTCTTAACTTCACCCATGCACCCCAATGAGCATGCAGGTAGCAAGTGCTCTCCAAAAATGCCATAGTAATTACAGCAGGGTCCAACCTGGAGGGTTGGATCTGCTTCCCTTTATACTGTAGCGTTTCACTAGCAAGTGTCATTTAGATGGTTTTGGGAAAGAATCCAGGATTTGTTTTACAGACAGTATTTCCTCAACAGCTCAGTGAATATGAAATAGTTTGAACTAACCATGCAAATCTCGCTTGTCTTCTTATGTGGAGGAACGATATCTATTCTAAACTCTGCGCCAGGGCTTTCAGCTGCTGATGGGGAATAGCTATGCAGACATCAAAGGAGCTGTATCAGCTTTCAGCAAGTGGGGATCCAGCCCTTTATTCATATTTTAAAATTTAGAAACTGTGTCTAAGTAAAGCATTTTTCTTTATATTTTTAAGTAGCCAGTATTTTATTTTATGGCTGTTCCCTCAGTGCTAGGATTGTTTCTCGTAGTCAATGTTTAAAGGCCCTTCAAGGCTGAAGGAATTAAAAATGAATAATTTAAAGCTGGTCTATGATGCAGAATTTTTAACATATGTTTTACAGACCACGTAGAACAATTTTTTTTTGTCTTGTCAGTAGATATTTTATAAACATGCTGTGCTGGAACCAAACCCCTTTTTTATTTAAGACTCAGATTTGAGCCCTCCTATGCATCAACACAGCGGTGTGCTGGAGTCTACAAGCCATAACAAGGCAATCATTATCACCACCACTGATCAGAAAAGAGGAGAAATGAAGCAATTTCACCACTTATTCCTCTTACACACACCGGTGAACCACATGTGGGCAGAACTGTGGCTCCCCCATCTCAGAAAGCCTCATCCCAAGGTAGAGACAGAGGAGCTGTAATTTGTTTAACCTAAAGTTACAAAAGGGCTGGACCCAGGTGGCGTTGGAGAAGGAGGCGTGAGACTGTGATGCTCACGTGTTGGTTTTTGGCTATTTTCTGAAGGTTGGCTGGAGTATTTTTTTGCCAATCTCCTGTTAACTTCCTTAACAACGTAGTGCCAGGAATGCCAGCTTAGTCACTCTTGGCAATTTTAATAGGCAATGCTAATCGCTGGTAAATAACCAATGATTCACCTTTTATGGATTTCATTTCTTGTCCCTTCTTAACTTCTTGCAACAGCAAAGGGAGGAGGCACCTACTCTGCGGGTGCTCAAAATCAGCCTGGGTTTCAGACTGGTTTCCACACTCTTCCTTCTTTTTGTGGATTGTCCAGCTTTTCATTTCTGTTTTACAGTTACTCCAGATTTGCAATTAAAAAGAAATCATTTTGATTATTTTAGAAACTCTTTGTGTGCCAAACCAATTCAAGTATTTCAGCAAGACATAAGGTTAGGCACTGCACTGGGAGAGTGCAAGTTTGGGCTTGTGTTTGCTCTCCCCTTATTTGCTCTCCCTTCAGTAGGTAATCTGTCATCTTTCAAACAAACCAATTGCCATTGTCTCTAGGCCAAGAAGAAGAAGTTAAAATAGAAAATCAGCATTTGGTGTGTACGCGGTTGCCAAGAAGCTATTTCTCCTCGCCCGTGTAAATAAATTGTCGTTCAGAAATGGTTGGCTTGCTCTAAAAGATGTGCTAAGTGCTATCGCTGCACTGTGCTTCCAATGGGAGGAAAGAGGAGAGGATCCGGGAGTGTGGCCAACTAATGCCCCATTCCCAGCTTCCCCCACTGGTTCTGTTGAAGGGGACCAACTTTGCGCAGGCCAAAATGTCGTCGGATAATTGCTGTCACAATTAATACGGCAGGAGTGATTACTGACCTTGCCAGTTATGTCCCCAGTCCAGGACCAAGCTACATGCAGGTGGATCCCTTTACAAGGCAAAGTGATTTACTGGTAAATTTATATATTTTTATGTAGCTAATCATTCATGTTTATCAGGTATTGTACAGACACATCTATTGATTGGCACGACTAGCTGTAAAAGAGATTAAATACTTCCAACAAAACTTTATCAACGTGAAATGAAGAATATTGACCGTAAATGGACTCTACGTAATTTGTTTAGTCTGATTGGTAAGAGAGACAGATGGTCTACATATATCTTTTCTCCACTGAAGAGGTAAAAGGTGTTCTGTATTTGAACGTGTAAGAGGCACTGCCCTTATTTTACATAACTTGCTATGGTAGCGCATTATACACAGTGAGAACAAACTTCATAATGCTATCCGACGGCAATTGACTTTGCCATAATTGATAGATAGTTTTATCTTGTCTGATTTGGTCTTCCGGGCTTTTTTTTTGCAAACGACACCCTGCACTTCTGACTGATGTTGCAGAACTGTGATAGTCTCCCCTGATCCAAAGCCTACTAAAGGCAGCTGGTAAGAGCTCAAAGGTTTAAAACAGGCTTTTAGATCACATCCTCAGCCTCCATACTTCACAGAATCAGACTCTGGCACTGAGGTGCATTAAAAGTAAAGAGAAAAGAAAAAAAAAATCATCCAACATTCTTCCCTGGTTGCTCTTGGGGTTCAAATAGCAAGGAGCTGCAAGAGCTCAGTGGTACTGACATATGTCTGGTGCTCTCAGCATCTGCTTCGCAGCACCTAGGTGCAGGACCGCATCTGAGATGGCTTTTACATCAGAACAGGATTTCTTTTGAGGCTAAACTATTACACAGAGAAATGTTTTTACCTTCTAGGACTCATTAGTGTTGTATACAGGAGCATCTGCTGTGGGTGAAGGTTGTGATATGGCACAACCTGCTCTCAATAAATATCTGAGAAAGTCAGAAAAACCTTTCAGTATTGCGGCACATAAAAACACACAGTAAACACCAAAAGCTCCATTTGCAGAAATATTCAGCAAATCTGGAGCTCAAGCAAACTCACATAAAAACAATCCTAGCTCTGAAATGCTTCTTTGCTTTTGTACTCTTAGATAAATGCAATTTTTGCTATAAGGACAATATAAAGCCTGAGAGGAACAATAAACACTAAATAAAAATAAAACACTGTGAGGATATTAAAATAGATAAAACTGTAGTACCTCTGTCAGGATACAGGAACTTAAATTCATGTAGGAACATTCATCGGCCATCAATAATTTACTGCAGAACAAACGAATGGCATAAGTACATAAAATGAGGATAAAAGTAAGTAACTATATGGCAAAGAGAGACAAATATGGTATACTTTCTAGGTGTTTCATACACATGTGGCATGATCAATCTCCCCAGTACAAATGACCCTTCTTGGCAATTCAGATGTCACTCATGGAAAGTCACACAGTAAAATTCACCTGATTTACCTTCGTCCATCTTGATCCCATAGTGCCCTGAGTATCATCCATTCCTAGCCACTTCAGCTGAAAATCCTCAGCTTTTCCCAAGCAAAGACTTGAAAATGTATGCATTAACTGATTGTGAAGTTATTAGCATCATTTCATTTTATTTCATTTCAGCTATTCCCCAGGATAGTCAGGAATAAACCGGAAGGTGAAATTAGACTTAGACTCAGAAAATAAATGTTGTTGATTAGGTTGAAATGTCTATTAGGCTTGTGTTTGAGTTTCCAGCCCACAAGAAGAATGACAAGCAAAACCTATTAAAGAAACATTTTGACAAGAATGCATTTTTCTGTGGCTCAAACAAAATAAATATAGTAACGCAGAAGAACTTTTTTAAAGTCAGGCTTATGTGCTTGTCTGATCAGCACCAGCTAACCGTTTCATCTCTCTTGAATGTCACAGAAGCACGCAAGCTGTGCCACCGTGCAGTTTTCAAGATAAATGTTTTTCCTCAGAGGACATCGCACACATACCAAAGGCTGTGCACGCTGCATTAAGTTAAACACACTAACAAAACAAATCACTAATTGCATGTGGAAGTCATCCCCTGTGAAAATTATGAGTAAAACAATGAACTACACCTGGCAGATGTTAGTCACACAGCTTAATTTAGTATGGAAAGGCATTTATGTTGAATGGTAGAAAAGCAACATAATAAGCTAGATAGGGTTGAAAAGGTTTTCTCTTGCCAGATATATAGGTCAAAATAACATTTTGCAGTCCCTTCCAGCTGGTGGGACCTGCTGGGCAGAGATAAATGGTGTGGGCAGAATCCCTCCAGGAAGGGATGGTAAGTGGTTGTGCTGGGCTAGTGCTGAAGATCTGCTGTTAACCCACAGCTTGGAGCTCAGTGTAGGACAGAGTATCTGAGATGTTACTAGAGAAAAAAAATAGGTCTAGAAATAAATTTCCCAGATGTAGACTGGAAAATACTTAGGTTGCATTATTTCTGTGTGCAAGAGCTAGCAGGATTCTTCACTAAAGCAGCACTGAGTCAGCTGTAATGCTGTTATAGATCTAGTATTAACAAATCAGCAATTAGAGAAGAGCTTGTCATCAAAGATGGATTTAGAGTAACTGATCATGACTTTTTTCCACTTAAGTTGCATGGTAAGATAAACAAAAACAAGACTACAAACCCCAGTCAAAACTGCTTCCATAAAGAAAAATGATGGGTCGTTTCATAGGAGACTCCCTTCTGTAGGGAACAGAAGGCCCAATATGCCGACCAGACACACTTCTTAGGGAAGCCTGCTGCCTCCCTGGGGCCTGGGTAAAAGACGTGAAGAGAAAACTTCTTACCCCACTACAGCCCTCAGATTACCATCCATTATTGATTTTTCATGTAGGCAGCAATGAAGTTGCAGCTAGAAGTCAGAGGCCAGTCAAGAGAGACTTCAGGGCCTTGGGATGACTGGTTAAGGGATCAGGAGCACAAGCAGTGTTCTCCTCTATCCTTCCAGCTGCAGGAAATGATGACAGAAGAAACAGGAAGACCCAGCAGATCAATACCTGGCTCCGAGCCTGGTGTCACTGGTATAATTTTGAGGTTTTTGATCATGGGTCAGTCTATACGATACCAGGCCTGCTGGCAACAGATGGGGTACCCCTATCTCAAAGGGCGGAAAGGATCTTTGCACAGGAGTTAGCAGGGTTCATCGAAAGAGCTTTAAACTAGATTTGAAGGGGGAAATGGCTTTAAACTAAAGGGGGGTAGATTTAGACTAGATATAAGGAAGAAATTTTTTATGCTGAGGGTGGTGAAACACTGGCCCAGGTTGCCCAGAGAGGTGGTGGATGCCCCATGCCTGGAAACATTCCAGGTCAGGTTGGATGGGGCTCTGAGCAGCCTGATCTAGTTGAAGATGTTCCTGCCCATGGCAGGGGTGTTGGACTAGATGACCTTTAGAGGTCCCTTCCAACCCAAACTATTCTATGTTTCTATGATTCTATGAAATTACAGAGTTTTCAATTCTTGGAGAAGTAAGGAGAGGGGTCAGCAGAACTGCTACCTTGGAGCTCTGGAGGGCAGACTTTGGCCTCTTTAGGAGGCAGTCCTGAAGGACAAAGGAGTCCAGGAAGGCTGGACATTCTTCAAGAAGGAAATCTTAAAGGCGCAGGAGCAGGCTGTCCCCATGTGCTGAAAGGTGAGCCAGCAGGGAAGAACATGGCCTGGCTGAACAGAGAGCTTTGGCTGGAACTCAGGGAAAAAAGGAGAGTGTATGACCTTTGGAAGAAGGAGCAGAAAACTCAGGAGGACTACAAGGATGTTGTGAGGTTATACAGGGAGAAAATGAGAAGGGCCAAAGCCCAGCCAGAACTTAATCTGGCTACTGCTGTAAAAGACAATAAAAAATGTTTCTACAAATACATTCACAACAAAAGGAGGGCTAAGGGGAATCTCCATCCTTTATTGGATGTGGGGGGAAACATAGCGACAAAGGATGAGAAAAAGACTGATGTACTTAGTGCCTTCTTTGCCTCAGTCTTTAATGGTAAGACCAGTTGTTCTCGGCGTACCCAGCCCCCTGAGCTGGAAGATAGGGACGGGGAGCAGAATGAAGCCCCCATAATCCAAGGGAAAGTGGTTAGCAACCTGCTACACCACCTAGACACACACAAGTCTATGGGGCCAGATGGGATCCACCCGAGAGTGCTGAGGGAGCTGGCGGAGGTGCTCGCCAAGCCGCTTTCCATCCTTTATCAGCTGTCCTGGGTAACCAGGGAGGTCCCAGTTGACTGGAGGTTAACAAATGTGACGCCCATCTACAGGAAGGGCCGGAAGAAGAATCTGGGGAACTACAGGCCTGTCAGCCTGACCTCGGTGCCAGGGAAGGTTATGGAGCAGATCATCTTGAGTGCCAGCACGTGGCACATACAGGGCAACCAGGTGATGAGGCCCAGCCAGCATGGGCTGTTTATGAAAGGCAGGTCCTGCTTGACTAACCTGATCTCCTTCTATGACAAGGTGACCTGCTTAGTGGATAAGGGAAAGGCTGTGGATGTGGTCTACCTAGATTTTAGTAAAGCCTTTGACACTGTTTCCCACAGCATTCTTCTGGAGAAACTGGCTGCTCATGGCTTGGATGGGCGTACTCTTTGCTGGGTAAAAAGCTGGCTGGATGGTCAGGCCAAAGCGTTGTGGTGAATAGAGTTAAATCTAGCTGGCAGCCGGTCAGGAGTGGTGTTCCCCAGGGCTCAGTTTTGGGGCCAGTTCTGTTTCATATCTTTATCAATGATCTGGATGAGGGGATCGAGTGCACCCTCAGTAAGTTTGCAGACGACACCAAGTTGGGCGGGAGTGTTGATCTGCTCGAGGGTAGGAAGGCTCTGCAGAGGGACCTGGACAGGCTGGATCGATGGGCCCAGACCAATTGTATGAGATTCAACAAGGCCAAGTGCCGGGTCCTGCACTTGGGCCACAACAACCCCATGCAGCGCTACAGGCTTGGGGAAGAGTGGCTGGAAAGCTGCCTGGTGGAAAAGGACCTGGGGGTGCTGGTTGACAGCCGGCTGAACATGAGCCGGCAGTGTGCCCAGGCGGCCAAGAAGGCCAATGGCCTCCTGGCCTGTATCAGAAATAGTGTGGCCAGCAGGAGTAAGGAAGTGATCGTGCCCCTGTCCTCGGCACTGGTGAGGCCACACCTGGAATACTGTGTTCAGTTTTGGGCCCCTCACTACAAGAAGGACATTGAGGTGCTGGAACATGTTCAAAGAAGAGCAACGAAGCTGGTGAAGAGTCTGGAGCACAAGTCTTATGAGGAGTGGCTGAGGGAACTGGGACTGTTTAGCCTGGAGAAAAGGAGGCTGAGGGGAGACCTCATCGCTCTTTACAACTACCTGAAAGGAGGTTGTAGCGAGGTGGGTGTTGGTCTCTTCTCCCAAGTAACAAGCGATAGGATGAGAGGAAACAGCCTCAAGTTGCGCCAGGGGAGGTTTAGATTGGATATTAGGAAAAATTTCTTCCCCGAAAGGGTTGTCAAGCATTGGACCAGGCTGCCCAGGGAAGTGGTGTAGTCACCATCCCCGGAGGTATTTAAAAGACATGTAGACGTGGTGCTTAGGGACATGGTTTAGTGGTGGACTTGGCAGTGTTAGGTTAACGGTTGGACTTGATGATCTTAAAGGTCTTTTCCAACCTATACAATTCAATGATTCTATGATTGCAGAAGAGCAAAGTTGGGTAAACTAAGGAATTGCTTTAATGACTAGAGATGAGAGCTGGACAAAAGATTTCAAAGTCTTGAAAATGGTCTTTCTGTAAACCAGACAGGTGCTACATTCAGAACATAACCTACATCTACGAAACTGAAAAAAAAGTGATTTAGAAAACCCGATAACAATTAATCTAAGCTTAATACGGTGTGAATTCTTAGAGTAAATTTAGAAGGAAAAATTAATTTAAGAGCTGGAGATAAATACAAAACGGGATAAAAGGCAAACCTGTGTTTACCAGAGGGAGGTTAAACAAGATTAATTTGTAAGTTTATTTGAAACAAGAAGTGATTTTCAGGAAAAGATTAATGTAGTAGATTGTGTTTACCTGGTCTTTGATGTAGAAGAGCCTTTGGTGCTTTATGTAAAAGAGGATTCAAAATAGCTTCTTAAGAGGATATAGGAACCTTTGCACTTTTCCCAATCTTCTACCATCTCATTGGACGTGCCCGTTTTGCCTGGTTTTGAGGTGCTCACCTTCACCACTGCAGCAGCTCGAGTGATCTATGAGGCTCTGCGTGTAGCCAGGGTGCAGAAACGGGTCTCTCGCCCAGCCATGGAGCAGGATGCATGTCCATTGTAGTTTAAAATGCTGCATAGCACACCTCCATGTTATCACAGAGGCAGAAGGGTGTCTTGTCATCCAAGTCAAACTCAAAGATAAGCCCACCACTCAGGAAGAGGAGGTAGCCAGCTAAAGCACAGCTCTTGAGTGTGTAGGAAGAGTTACCTGGACTGGGCAGTTACCTGTTTCATAGCTGGAAAGCAGTCAGCAAATTTGACGGAGTTGTCAAGGTGCACTTTAGACCCAGGTCAGTGAGGTAAACCTCATGCTTAGGAATGAATAAAACCATCTGCCTTGAGATAAGAGCTCTTTACTTGCTTCCAATTAAGAAAGGGGAAAGATTGTGGTGTACAAGATGACTGTAAGCTGCCAGGAGGATGAAGCCATGAAATGGGCAAATGAGATTTGCTCAGCCTTGCAAAATAAAAGCTGAGGGGGAATCCGATTGCTGTCGATTGATTGGGAAGTAAATGTCAGGGAAGGGGGCAATGTATAGCAGCTAAAGGGGGAATGAATATCAGCTGCAGGTGGATGTGTTCAGGCTGTAAATTAAAATAATGTTACTAACTGTCTTACAAAAAGACAAAAAGATGCAAGAAAGCCTCCAGTGGAGAAGGAAGAACAAATTATCCAATGTTTACATATGGGGCTTGATGCATTCCTGGGGAATATTTTGTATGGTTTCCTGTATGAGAAAACAACCTGCCTTAATGAATTAGACCTACACCTCCTTATATAAGGAAAGGTAGCTTGATGTTGCATATGCTCAAAGATATACATCTCTAGCAGGTAACACCAGTTAGATTGTGCTAAAAGGAGTAAGAAATGAAGACATTAAACAGCCTGACAGAGATTCTGCTGGCCCTAGCAAAGGCCACCATCCGGGACCTGTTCCTAACCTCTCTGCTGGGCAAAGGGGTGCCTGGTTTGCTCCTACGAGAGCACTGAGGTTATAACCAGCCCAAAGAAGGCTGAATATAGGGAGCTGCTTGTCATGGGAAGTGCTGTTGAGATCTGGTATTATTAATATATTCATAGAGTCACATACTATGCAACATTAAAGTTTGCCACAGATGAATTGTTCCAAAATACAGTTTCTAAAGGTTTACATTTGGGCAGAGGAAGGTTTTTTCATTTAAAAAAAAGAAGCTAGCCTGTACAGCACAGTAGTGTTTCAACAGTGTAACATGAGCTATGGTTCTGTTTCCTCTGTTACTGCTTGTTTGTCTCATCAAATGTACTTTTTCTCTTTTTCTTTACTGTTGTGGTTTAACCCAGCAGGCAGCTAAACACCACACAGCCGTTTGCTCACTTCCCCCCCGCCCCTGCAGTGGGATGGGGAGAGAAGCGGAAAAAAAAAAGTAAAATTCGTGGGTTGAGATAAAGACGATTTAAGAGGACAGAAAAGGAAGGGAAAATAGTAGTAGTAGTAGTAGTAGTAGTAGTAGTAATAATAATAATAATAATAATAATAATAATAATGATAAAAATATACAAAATAAATGGTGCACAATACAATTGCTCACCACCCACCGACCAATGCCCAGCCAGTTCCCGAGCAGCAACCCCCCCCGCCAACTGCCCCCAGTTTATGTACTGAGCATGATGTCACATGGTGTGGAATGTCCCTTTGGCCAGTTTGGGTCAGCTGTCCTGGCTGTGCCCCCTCCCAGCTCCTCACTGGCAGGGCATGAGAAGCTGAAAAGTCCTTGACTAGTGTAAGCACCACTCAGCAACAACTAAAACATCAGTGTGTCATCAACATTATTCTCCTACTAAATCCAAAACACAGCACTGTACCAGCTACTAGGAAGAAAATTAACTCTACCCCAGCCAAAACCAGGACACTTACTTACACTGTACTTCGAGCAGTTTGAGAAGTCAAAATAAGTTTTGATCAAGATAGAGGGGGGGGGGGAAACCTGCTGTGGTACAGGCTGACATTCCATTTTCATCACTACTAACTAAAAAAAGATGTGTTTCAAAGTAGGCTTCTTGAATTCATACAAGGCTGCAATGCCTTTGCAATTGTCCCAGTCTTCTCCAAAAGGACTTTTTTCCCTGGTTGAGAACTCTCCCACACTGTGTGCCTGAGCATTCAAATTTGATCTATCAATAACTTCAGACACAAGGACTCCATCCTCAGCTAGTATAAATCAGCTTTTTGGCACCTTCCATAGATCTATGATGATTTGTATCATCCATGGATCTAACTTCAACTTTTATTTTGTAGGACACTTGTTATGGCTTTTCTTTCTTCTACCATTCACATCATTAAAAGTTCCATCCAAGTATTAATCCTGTGTAAAGTACACATCACAGGAACATAGATCATAGACTAGGAGCTGAAAACATACAGTTGTCTAAGAAATAAAACATCGGGCTGTTACATTCCCTTTTTTCCCACGGTATCTTCATAGATCTTCTCAGTGATATAACCTGCCTCTCTTTACTTCAGAAATACACCCATCCTAATGCATATAAAATGCTGTTTCTCTGTTATTCCACTTCCCTCCTCTATACCGTATCAAAGCCATGTCATTGGACAATATCTGTATCATTTACACTGTCATCATTCCTAGCAGTCCCCACCAAGGGTCAAGGACCTATTTAGCATAAACACACATTTTCTACTGCTTATACTCCAGCCCCTCCTCCCTGAAAAGCGGTTGCATTAGGAGCTTATGGGATGCTCTTATATCTCTAAGCACTGAGAAGAGAGATGCGGATTCACACAAAACTATTTCTTCTTTTACACCAATGAAAATGAGCAAAGCAGGAAACAATATGTATAAAGACACCAGGACAGAGCACAGCACATGCATCACCTCCCAGCTGCCCCCATGATGCATTAACTCTGCTCCACAAAGGCGTCAGAAGAGCTGGGTGGCAGCAGTTCACATGAGGCAGTAGAACATGTTCTACTGAATTCTCTAGGATCTGAATTGAGCCTGAAATGCAGAGCTCAGGGCAAATATTTCTCTTTATCTCAGAAACTAGAAGGTTATGGACACTGGTACCACCTGAAAGGGGCTGAACAAACTCAATCCCTCTAATCTCTATTTGTCACTTGAAGGAGGTATAAGACTGAAGAACCATTGCTTTCAGGGGCGGCAGCAGCTCAGAAGACTTGTCCTGTTTTGCTTGCGAAATTGTTCCTATCTGTGCAGACCAAATCCTTGTGGTCATTCCCATGACTATGTAGAATGTAGTTATGTTCAAAAAGGATTAGCTCTATTTTTTAGCAAACAAAATAACCTGCTGTATTTTTATTTATTTATTTATTTATTTATTTATTTATTTATTTATTTCCCCTGCAGAACAGAGGAGAATGTGGACTTTTAGGTATAGAAAAGTATGCAAGCTTTAAAATAAATTTAAGATGGGGATCAGCCGGAAGATCTGGACAGATTGTCTGATCTGATCTCTGGAGCAACACGGTCCACAGGGCTTTTATTCAGCTAACCCCTGTTAAGTGGAACAAGGAGCATTAGCCTGAACAGGTGTTTCAGGAAGACATCACAGGCTCCCAGAGACCAAGAAGCCACCTCTTCTCTTGCTACTGTTCGACAATGGTTTGTCTCACTCATTGTACAAAACCCCTCCTTTTGTATTTTCTTTGCATGTACCTGGCTTCAGCCTACAGCTGTTAATTCTTGTTTTTCTCTGCTGGATAACAATGCTTGTTGGAAACAGAATTGTCTTCATTTGAAGGTCCTCCATGCTATAATCAAGTTAACACTGTGATCTGCTTCTGATGATTAAGTAGATTGAGCTTTTTTTAATCTTTCATGTGGGATATATCTGACCAGATGTGAACTTCTACCCAACATATGGCTATACAGCACTAGTCACCATCATGTCCCTTTGGAGACAGCACAGAGAAATGAGCCCTTCCAGAGTGAAGTTCATCTCATCTTAAAGTGGATGTTTAAAACAGACCAGATAAATGTCCCTTGCAGCATTCCTATTTCTCTCTAGCAACAATCAAGGAAGCCTGTACTGACTACCTCTCATGTCACTGTCTGCATTATAGACCTCTGTATTTAGTCAAGATGAATCTGACTCTCTGACTAAGTCATTTTCCCAGCTTTGAATCAATTCCTTGGCTTTCTCCTCTGCACATCACACTGATAAGACTTTGCAGCATCTCCAGCAGATGCATGACTTTCATGCCAATGTATGAGGAGGCCTCACTCTTAAGTGCTGGGAATGCACACTGGGGCAGTTCACTGAAAATCTGGTTAGGGAGATATAGCTGGATTTCAATATATCTGTTGTCCATAGTCTGTACTTTTTATTGATTGTACCTTTGTAATGAGATACATGTGGCACTGATGAGAAAATGCCTTAATAATTATGGTCCTCCTGGAAAAAGACCACATTATGAAACTATTAATCTTGATATTTTTGTTCCAAATCTGTTTTCCATTTTTCTGATACTAATACCCGCTGCAACGTCACAGACTTCAGTTCCCTCCATCCAGCTTGGTTTTCTAGCATTAGCCATTCAGCTGTATCTAATCATACCAGCCTCAGCCACTAGCCCAGCCAGACAACGGCCAGATGTTTTATTTTTAAGTAAATACTTACATCTGTTGAGTTATAAAGCAGAAAGCAATGAAACCATTCTTGATGGCTTTTTTTTCTCTGCCACTTGAAGAAGACAAGCTAAGAATTACACAATCTCTGCAAAAAAAGACAAAGGATTCATGTATCTGGGCAGGTTCCCTTCAATTTATACACAGCGTGTTTAAGTGTTGGTGTGTTAACCACCACTCTATAGTGGTTTATTAGTTCTGAAGGAAAAATACTGAATGAAAATCCTTTCTCTTGCCCAACACCTTATCCCTATTTTAAGCATGGCTGGTTGTAATGCTCTCGTGATAAATAAGATCATAGAATCATAGAATCATAGAATCATTGAGGTTGGAAAAGACCTCTAAGATCATCGAGTCCAACCGTCAACCCAACACCACCAGGCCCACTAAACCATGTCCCTAAGCGCCTCATCTACACGTCTTTTAAATACCTCCAGGGATGGGGACTCCACCACTTCCCTGGGCAGCCTGTTCCAATGTTTCACCACTCTTTCAGTAAAGAAATTTTTCCTTACATCCAATCTAAACCTCCCCTGCCGCAACTTGAGGCCATTTCCTCTCGTCCTATCGCTTGTTACTTCGGAGAAAAGACCAACACCCACCTCGCTACAACCTCCTTTCAGGTAGTTGTAGAGAGCGATGAGGTCTCCCCTCAGCCTCCTTTTCTCCAGGCTGAACAGTCCCAGTTCCCTCAGCCGCTCCTCATAAGACTTGTGCTCCAGACCCCTCACCAGCCTCGTTGCCCTTCTCTGGACACGCTCCAGCACCTCAACGTCCTTCTTGTAGTGAGGGGCCCAAAACTGAACACAGTATTCGAGGTGCGGCCTCACCAGGGCCGAGTACAGGGGCATGATCACTTCCCTACTCCTACTGGCCACACTATTTCTGATACAGGCCAGGATGCCATTGGCCTTCTTGGCCGCCTGGGCACACTGCCGGCTCATGTTCAGCCGGCTGTCGACCAACACCCCCAGGTCCTTTTCCGCCAGGCAGCTTTCCAGCCACTCTTCCCCAAGCCTGTAGCGCTGCATGGGGTTGTTGTGGCCGAAGTGCAGGACCCGGCACTTGGCCTTGTTGAACCTCATACAGTTGGCCTGGGCCCATCCATCCAGCCTGTCCAGGTCCCTCTGCAGAGCCTTCCTACCCTCGAGCAGATCAACACTCCCAATCGCTATAATATATTTATATATTGCTTACTCTCCTGAGCAGCAGGCATGGCTGAGTAGGAACTTGCATATGTTTCTGGCTGGGAAAAATGAGAAAGGGTTTTCCCATCAGAGTCCTGCTATTCCCTTTGGGCGTCTTCTACCACAAACTGTAGGAACAGCTCAGGTGTGCCTCTCCCTGTCTGTCCCTGTCTCCCCTCTGCCTTGCCCACTCTCTCTCCATCCCTGTCTTCTTCACTCCAACACCTCTCCTATGAAGAAAGGCTGAGAGAGTTGGGGTTGTTCAGCCTGGAGAAGAGAAGGCTTTGGGGAGACCTTATTGCAGCCTATCAGTACTTCAAGGGGGCTTCTAAAAAAGATGGGGGCAAACTTTTTAGCAGGGCCTGTTGCGACAGGACAAGGGGGAATGGCTTTAAACTAAAGGGGGGTAGATTCAGACTAAATACAAGGAAGAAATTTTTTACGCTGAGGGTGGTGAAACACTGGCCCAGGTTGCCCAGAGAGGTGGTGGATGCCCCACCCCTGGAAACATTCCAGGTCAGGTTGGACAGGGCTCTGAGCAACCTGATCTAGTGGAAGATGTTGCTGCCCATGGCAGGGGGGTTGGACTAGATGACCTTTAGAGGTCCCTTCCAACCCAAACTATTCTATGATTCTGTGACCACGTTTACTAGCTCTGATTGCAGACACTTTCAGGAAAATAGACAGTACTTTTGAACAAGTGTTGCCATTTTTTCTTACCTGTGGCTGTGTCCCCACAGATGTACAGGCCATGTCAGAGAACCAAGTTTCAGCCTGGACTTGCTGTATCATCTCACATCAACCTCGTCTTTACCTATAAACTGGTCCAATACAGATAACGAAGGCAGATTGTACTGGTTGTTTATGGTGTTGCCTTCTCACATGGCTTTCTTTTTGGGAAAGCAAGAATGAATCATGGTAGAGAAGAGATTCCTCCAAAGAACTGATTTTTCTTCTTAAATTTTGCTGCACACTATTGCAGTCAGTGAGCTGAGACAATTCAGGTGAAACCACAACCCCCCCCTGCAACTCTCTCCACGTTGCTCTAAAAGTGATTTGTATCCATTTATTTTTAGTTGGTAGGGATCAACTTCAGTTAAATCAATATATTATGGGCTTCCATTGATTTGAGAAGGTTCAAACAATGCGTTGTGCTGTTTTAAATAATAATTTTCAAAATGTTTGGTACCTTTAGTTAAAAAACTGGCACATAAGCCAGTTTGAGAGCTACAGATAAAACAAGTTTTTTTGGTGGTGGTAGTAAAGACTAGGCAAAAGTAAAAATCTTGTGGGATAAATGTGAAAGTGTTAGAGGTATGAAATAATTCAGTAAGAATTCAAACCATATAGAATCATAGAATCATAGAATCATTAAGGATGGAAAAGACCTCTAAGATCATCAAGTCCAACCATCAACCCAACAACCACCATGCCCACTAAACCATGTCCCTAAGCACCTCATCTACACGTCTTTTAAATACCTCCAGGGATGGGGACTCCACCACTTCCCTGGGCAGCCTGTGCCAATGTTTAACCACTCTCTCAGTAAAGAAGTTTTTCCTCACGTCCAATCTAAACCTCCCCTGGCGCAACTTGAGGCCATTTCCTCTCGTCCTATCGCTACTTACTTGGGAGAAGAGACCGACACCCACCTCGCTACAACCTCCTTTCAGGGAGTTGTAGAGAGCGATGAGGTCTCCCCTCAGCCTCCTCTTCTCCAGGCTAAACAGTCCCAGTTCCCTCAGCCGCTCCTCAGAAGACTTGTTCTCCAGACCCTTCACCAGCCTCGTTGCCCTTCTCTGGACACGCTCCAGCACCTCCACGTCCTTCTTGTGGTGAGGGGCCCAAAACTGAACACAATATTTGAGGTGCGGCCTCACCAGTGCCGAGTACAGGGGCACGATCACTTCCCTCCTCCTGCTGGCCACACTGTTTCTGATACAGGCCAGGATGCCATTGGCCTTCTTGGCCGCCTGGGCACACTGCCGGCTCATGTTCAGCCGGCTGTCAACCAGCACCCCCAGGTCCTTTTCCGCCAGGCAGCTTTCCAGCCACTCTTCCCCAAGCCTGTAGCGCTGCATGGGGTTGTTGTGGCCGAAATGCAGGACCCGGCACTTGGCCTTGTTGAACCTCATACAGTTGGTCTGGACCCATCGATCCAGCCTGTCCCGGTCCCTCTGCAGAGCCTTCCTACCCTCGAGCAGATCAACACTCCCGCCCAACTTGGTGTCGTCTGCAAACTTACTGAGGGTGCACTCGATCCCCTCATCCAGATCATCGATAATGATATTGAACAAGACCGGCCCCAGTACTGAGCCCTGGGGAACACCGCTCGTGACCGGCCGCCAAATGGATGTAACTCCATTCACCACAACTCTCTGGGCCCGGCCGTCCAGGCAGTTTTTTACCCAGCGCATTATCTGGCATTTTGAAACTAATCTTTACTTAGCTAATATAATCCTGCATTTAAAAAAATATAAAATGTCGGGTGTTCATTTCTTCCCTTATTTTTCTGCTATTTATATCAGAAGACTTTTATAATCATCTGTTCACAATGTCACACAAAGAACCCTGTGACAATTGGAATAATGTTTCCTAGAGGATTAGGGGAATTTGTAGAAAGAATCATTGGTTCATGTGGGAACAATCAAATAGTCATTGCAGGCATCTTTGTTCCTTAATTTCTTTGTGCCAGTACCTTGATTTGTTTCTCAAATTTAACAAAGAAGGGTACGAAGCCACTAAAAATCTAAAATTACAATGTAGCCATATGGAAATATTAAGTTTAGGAAGTCTTAGCACTTAAACCAACTGTTCAGGGTATTTTCCCCTTAATGTGCTTACATAAATCACATTAGTTTTTACGACAGTTATTTTTCAAATTTATAGACTTTTTGAGATGGATCTTCATTTCCCAAGGTACCATATGCAGAGACTGAGTGTGTTTCTGCAAATTAAAGACTATGGTGTTCAAATTTTAACTCTGACACTGGATTTCTGGATGTCATTGCATACACCAGTTACAACCGGACTTCTGGAAATAGTTTTTACTTTTTAATGTTCAGCTTTAGAAAGCTGAATTGTCATTTCTGAATACCCAGCATTCAAATTACTCATGTAACATGCAATAACTGTGCGGCAGTTTTAGAACTGGTCTGTGCTATGGCATCATCTGTAATAAAATCTGAAGGGGAGAAAAATCATTGCCACTATTTGAGCAAACACAGTGCATAGAACTGCTGTCTATCTATCTTGGGCTTCTGTCCTGGTTTTGGCTGGGATGGAGTTAATTTTCTTCCTAGTAGCTGGTACAGTGCTGTGTTTTGGATTTAGCATGAGAATAATGTCAATAACACACTGACATTTAGTTGTTGCTGAGTAGTGCTTACACTAGTCAAGGACATTTCAGTTTCCCATGCCCTGTCAGCGAGAAGCTGGGAGGGGG
The DNA here is from genome assembly GCF_965638725.1 of Aptenodytes patagonicus. Classification (NCBI taxonomy): domain Eukaryota; kingdom Metazoa; phylum Chordata; class Aves; order Sphenisciformes; family Spheniscidae; genus Aptenodytes; species Aptenodytes patagonicus. The sequence goes on along the minus strand of NC_134950.1, from coordinate 8,078,507 downwards.
CACAGCCAGGACAGCTGACCCAAACTGGCCAAAGGGACATTCCATACCATGTGACGTCATGCTCAGCATATAAACTGGGGGCAGTTGGCCGGGGAAGGGGCGACCGCTGCTCGGGAACTGGCTGGGCATCGGTCAGCGGGTGGTGAGCAATTGCATTGTGCACCATTTATTTTGTATATTCTTTTATCATTATTATTATTATTATTATTATTATTATTATTATTATTATTATTATTTTCCCTTCCTTTTCTGTTCTCTTAAACTGTCTTTATCTCAACCCACGAATTTTACTTTTTTTTTTTCCACTTGTCTCCCCATCTCACTGCCGGGGGGAAGTGAGCAAACGGCTGTGTGGTGTTTAGCTGCCTGCTGGGTTAAACCACAACAGCTTCTCATCAATGTTTCACTGAAATCCCCCATTTCTGGAAATAGCTGATTTGCGGGTGTTTTGGTTTAACCCTGGTAGGCAGCTCAGCTCCTCACAGTGGGATGGGGGAGAGAATCAGAAGAGTAAAAGTGAGAAAATTCGTGGGTTGAGATAAGAACAGTTTAATAGGTAGAGCAAAAGCTGTGTGCCCAAGCAGAGCAAAACAAGGAATTCATTCACCACTTCCCATCAGCAGGCAGGTGTTCAGCCATCTCCAGGAAAGCAGGGCTCCATCACTCTTGGGAAGACAAAATGCCGTAACTCTGAACGTCCCCCCCTTCCTTCTTCTTCCCCCAGCTTTATATGCTGAGCATGACGTCATATGGTGTGGAATATCCCTTTGGTCAGTTGGGGTCAGCTGTCCTGGCTGTGCCCCCTCCCAACTTCTTGTGCACCTTCGGCCTCCTCGCTGGTGGGGTGGTGTGAGAAGCAGAAAAGGCCTTGACTCTGTGTAAGCACTGCTCAGCAGTAACAAAAACATCCCTGTATTATCATCAACACTGTTTTCAGCACAAATCCAAAACATAGACCCATATGAACTGCTATGAAGAAAATTAACACTATCCCAGCAAAAACCGATAGAGGGGAATTTCTTATAATTTAGAAAAGTCATATTTCTAGCTTTTATATTATATATTTAGTTATATAATATAGTATATATTATATATAATATTACACATGTAGTTATATTAATATTTATCTGTTTAAATGCTTATATTTATATAATACTATTTATAGATAATGTAAATGTATATTAATTTTTATTTATATATACTATTTCTAGTTTGATAAGAACATGTACTGAATGTACCCTGAAGATTCAGAAAGCAGAAGGCAAATCAAAACTTCCCAACGTTTATTATAATCATGAATGCAGAGTTATTTTAACATTGGTTTGGAAATTTTGAGGTGACCTAGTTCACCCATTTTAAATTTGGCATTATTGTGAAAATCAGTGAGAATCTCTGCATTGACTGAATGCAGTCGAATTGACTGCATTCGACTACACTGAACCCAAGAGAAAAACCAACACACAGCAAAGCTTCCTCCCCACCCCGCAGCAAGACTGCCCCAGTGCAGGTTGATCCCCAGGCCTTGCTACTGCTTTGCAGCCGTGTCAGCTGACTGGTAGCCCTGCAGTGCTGCAAAGAGCTCACATGCTCTGTACCTGTAGATCACAGCATGCTGAGGGTCTAAGGGGAGACTTCAGATGTTCGGCTTGCAGTCAAGAAGCAGAAAACATGTCAAAGTGCAGGGCTCTGAGTACCTCACACATCCGACCAGCCAAACCAGATTTTGCCTTGGAGCTCTTGAATTCACCTTAACCCACCCTTTTTGCACCACTCCTTATGCAGGTATGGGGGTAGATTTTGGATGCACAGCTCGCCTTATACTTCCTATGTACAACCCCAACTTCACCGTGCCGAGTCAGGGCCAGTGTCTGGAACGTGAATCTAAACATATTTACAACATAATTAAGGTGAAAGCTTGTCACAACAAGGCTAATAAGTAAGTAGGAAAAATCAGGGAGGTATGCTGCTTGTTCCAAAAGGTGGTTAGTCCTAGTTAGGATATGAAAGCAGTGGGTTGAGAGGTTTTCCAGGCCAAAGTCAAGCCCACCCTCTAACATCTCCTTCCTGAAGGCAGTGGGGTGTTACCCATCACTTCACATCTTTACCTGGGGCTTAGAGCTTAGGCTGTCTCTGTGCCCTCCTAAAGACACTCATGCTATGACACTTAGCTATGCTAAGGTACATGGAGGACAGGGAAGTGATTCGAGACAGCCAGCATGGCTTCACCAAGGGCAAGTCCTGCCTGACTAACCTAGTGGCCTTCTATGATGGAGTAACTACATCAGTGGACGTGGGAAGGGCTACAGATGTCGTCTATCTGGACCTCTGTAAGGCCTTTGGCACGGTCCCCCACAACAGCCTTCTCTCTCAACTGGAGAGGTATGGATTTGATGGGTGGACTGTCCGGTGGGTGAGGAATTGGTTAGATGGTCACATCCAGAGGGTAGTGGTCAATGGCCCAATGTCCAGGTGGAGATTGGTGACAAGTGGTGTCCCGCAGGGGTCCATATTGGGACTGGTACTGTTTAATATCTTCATTAATGCCATAGACAGTGGGATCGAGTGCACCCTCAGCAAGTTTGCAAATGACACTAAGCTGAGAGGTGTGGTCGACACGCCTGAGGGATGGGATGCCATCCAGAGGGACCTGGACAAGCTGGAGAAGTGGGCCCGTGTGAACCTCATGAGGTTCAACAAGGCCAAGTGCAAGGTCCTGCACCTGGGTCGGGGCAACCCCCAGTATCACTACAGGCTGGGGGATGAAGGGCTTGAGAGCAGCCCTGCCGAGAAGGACTTGGGGGGACTGGTGGATGAAAAGCTGGACATGAGCCAGCAATGTGCACTCGCAGCCCAGGAGGCCAATTGTATCCTGGGCTGCATCACAAGAAGCGTGGCCAGCAGGTCGAGGGAGGTGATTCTGCCCCTCTCCTCTGCTCTGGTGAGACCCCACCTGGAGTCCAGTGTCCAGCTCTGGAGCCCTCAGCATAAGAAAGACATGGATCTGTTGGAGCTGGTCCAGAGGAGGGTCACAAAAATGATGAGGGGGATGGAACAGCTCTCCTGTGACGAAAGACTGAGAGAGTTGGGGTTGTTCAGCCTGGAGAAGAGAAGGCTTTGGGGAGACCTTATTGCAGCCTATCAGTACTTCAAGGGGGCTTCTAAAAAAGATGGGGGCAAACTTTTTAGCAGGGCCTGTTGCGACAGGACAAGGGGGAATGGCTTTAAACTAAAGGGGGGTAGATTGAGACTAGATATAAGGAAGAAATTTTTTACGCTGAGGGTGGTGAAGCACTGGCACAGGTTGCCCAGAGAGGTGGTGGATGCCCCACCCCTGGAAACATTCCAGGTCAGGTTGGAGGGGGCTCTGAGCAACCTGATCTAGTGGAAGATGTTGCTGCCCATGGCAGGGGGGTTGGACTAGATGACCTTTAGAGGTCCCTTTCAACCCAAACTATTCTGTGATTCTATGATTCTATGCTCAGCCGTGAGCCATGGGCTTGATGTGGGAAGCATTTGTGAAACACTGGCGTACATTATGCAGGAGTTCAGCAGAGATGACCATAATGACTCCTGCTGGCCTTACTGCCAGTATTACGCTTCTTTTTGCCCTACATAATGCTTGCTACCAGCTAAGCTTTCACTGACTCAGGGCTCCTCAGACCTTCTTGTTTTCTCAAAGATCACAGTCCTATCACCCTTGAGAAAGCTCTAGGACTGCTTGGATCTGGGTTTTAAATAATTTGCCTTCTAGCTGTAGCCTAGTTCCTGCACCTCAACAATAAGCGTTTCCATTTAAGGTCAGGCTTTCATGGTTATGAAGTGCTTTGAATAACCAAACCGTCACCGTGGTTCTTTTCTGACGTTGGTGGGTTGGACTGCTCAGTGTACGTGAGGAGTCATAGCTACCTAACTCGCTATATTAGTGACGTGAACTGGCGATTGTGCAACTTACACTGAGACAATGTGGACATAAGAGATAAAGGGAGAGGCATTGTGTGGTTACACCGGCTGTTTTTTTGCCTGGTGGTCCAGTCTTCTGCTTATTTATTTTGGGGAGCATTTTTTTCTCTTTCCTTGCCTAAGCAGTTAAATACAGCAGTAGCTCCTGATCTGCAGCCCTGGGAGCAGGCAAGTACACCTTGAACTGGGCAGTTACCTGTACTACATTTCAGTGAGATAAAAATCTGTGTGCTAGAGAAAAGAGCAAATTCCTTTCCAGTTTTATTGGCAGGTCACACACGTACTGCCAAATGGACTGTCCAATAAGCTTTTAAAAATAATCACCTCTTAGTGTAGCTCAGATCTCATTCCCATCTCCTTATTCGTTTCTTTTGCTATCATGGGTCGGGGAGGGCTGTGCTGCGCCAAGAGGGCAACAGATTTACAGTGCACGGTAACAGCCGCCAGATTCCTTCAGCTTAAATGGCATTAAAACAAATTCTTTCATTGAAGGAAAAACAAAACAAAGAAGGATACAAAGAAAGTTTGTGTGGGGGCACAGCATGTTAACCAGCTGGGTGTGTTCTGTCCTGTGCAAGGGGAGGTTTCACAGGAGACAGTTTACTTGGAAATGCAGCAGTGTGACAGAGCCAAAAGCTCAGATACATCACTGCATGTCCCAGGGGGCTTGTTGTTGCATGATCGCTGCGCTTCCTTAGACTGGCTAAAACAATCTGCAAATTTATCCTGAAGTTGTTGGCTTGAGGTTGCTAGAGAACTTGATGTGTTTAACCTCCCCTCTTTGCAGGTTTTGCACTTTCTCACCCATGTCCCATCTCTAGGAAACACCTTTGAAACAGCTCGAGCCACTCATTCCTCTTCCTCCCCAGGACCGTGGATGAACATCTTGTCACCCTCACAGGTCTCCACGGAGAACTGTCTCTGCAGCTCACAGCCCCCTCTGCTCTTTGCGCCAGGGGTCAGAGAGCACCTGAAGAGCTTCAGACTCATAGGAAATTGGAAGAACATCCAAAGATATAACCCTCCATAGGTAAAGTCCTCAAATACATCCATAAATCTCAGCTGTGGTTTTCAAAATTACTTAATACCTACAAATGCAGAAAAGAAGTGGGATTTTTAAGTTCCCCAACTGCTTAGGCATCCAGCTTTCACTGATACCCCTGGTCTCTCTTTTTTTTTCTTTTCTTTTCTTTCTTTCCTTCCTAATTTTGGCAAGATTTCTGCATCTACAGACATTTTCAAAATCTACCCATAAATATGTTTCTGCACTGGTAGTCTGTATTGGTCTGACACTGATTAATACTCCAAGCAGCAGGTAAGTCAGAAGCAGATCTGCTAGGAAGTACTCAACATCTCCCCATCACCACTACCATTACCCAGAGCTATGCTTCTGCTTTTTTGTTTTTTTGCAACAGCAACTATGCAATGGGCCCCATCTCTCTTTCCTCCTCAGGGCTGCATGCAGCTGCAGACAGAGCAGTTTGGGTAACGATAGGGTGCTTCTGCAAACAGCCTGCTGTGAAGTGACACATTCCTATTAGCAGAAAACTCTACAGATGTTCTCTAATCTCTGAACAGAGTAAACATTTCTGTGCCACCCTAGGAGAGAGACCGTCCTTTTTATAGTATATCAGAGCAACTCTGTTCTTTTTCATAATATGCTACAGCACAACTTTGTGTGCCACAGTGAGCTGCGGCAGGCAAGCAAATCTGCTGACTGAGCCATCAGGGGACACAAAGACTTATTTCTGAAGAAAAGGTTGAGCAGGATAAAATCGTCATGGCAAATCCAGAAGGAATATGGTGACCCAGACGGAGCCCTCACACAAGCATACAGCTGTCCAGGTCGCCGGCTGTAGGGAGTGCCTGAGCCTGTCACGTGTACCAGAGGGCAGCAGAAACACCACCTGTGTGCGGTGTGACCAGGTGGATGATCTGCTTGGCCTGGTGGCAGAGCTGAAGGAGGAGGTGGAAAGGTTAAGGAGTATCTGGGAGTGTGAGAGGGAGATAGATTGGTGGAGCCATGCCCTACCATCCCTGAGGCAAAGGCAGCAGATGGAGGCTCCACAAGAAGCAGAGGATCCCCTGCCCTCTTGCCACCAGGCAGAAGGAGGGGACCTAAGTGACGGGGGGGAATGGAAACAGGTCCCTGTTCAGGGTGCCAGGCAAACGCCTGCCCGGCCTCCCTCACCTTCCCGGTTGCCCTTACACAACAGATATGGTGCCCTGGAACTTGAGGGCCAGGCAAGTGAGGATGTAGATGAAGGTCCATCCAGGGGGTTGCCTAGGGTGAGGCAGTCAGCCCCACGCATTATGACTGCCTCTGCTAAGAAAAAAAGGAGGGTAATTGTCGTAGGCGATTCCCTTCTGAGGGGAACAGAGGGCCCGATATGCCGACCGGACCCGTCCCACAGGGAAGTCTGCTGCCTCCCTGGGGCCCGGGTCAGAGACATTACTAGGAAACTCCCTGGTCTGGTACGGTCTTCTGATTACTACCTGCTGCTGGTTATACAGGCTGGCAGTGATGAGGTTGCAGAGAGAAGTCCTGCAGTGATCAAAAGGGACTTCAGGGCACTGGGGCGACTGGTTGAAGGATCGGGAGCACAGGTAGTGTTTTCCACAATCCCTACAGTGGCAGGGAAGGATACTGAAAGGAGCAGGAAAACACACCTGATCAACACGTGGCTCAGGGGCTGGTGCCATCGGAGGAATTTTGGCTTTTTTGATCATGGGGATGTTTACACAGCACCGGGCCTGCTGGTGACAGACGGAGTCCAGCTGTCTCACAGGGGGAAAAGGATTCTCGCCCATGAATTGCTGGGGCTTATTGAGAGGGCTTTAAACTAGGTTCAAAGGGGGAAGGGGATAAAACCAGGCTCACTAGAGATGAGCCTAGGGGTAGCATGCCAATGCCGGGGGTGAAATCGATAGCCCAGCTCAAGTGCATGTACACCAACGCACGCAGCATGGGCGGCAAACAGGAGGAGCTGGAAGCCATTGTGCAGCAGGATAGATATGACTTAGTTGCCATCACAGAAACATGGTGGGGTGACTCTCACGACTGGAGTGCTGCAATGGATGGCTATAGACTCTTCAGAAGGGACAGGCGAGGAAGGAGAGGTGGAGGGGTGGCTCTGTATGTTAGGGAGTGTTTCGATTGTCTAGAGTTCAACAATTGTGATGACGATACAGTCAAGCTTTTATGGCCAACGAGGCAGATATCCTGCTGGGAGTCTGTTATAGACCACCCAACCAGGATGAAGAGGCGGATGAAGCATTCTACAAGCGGCTGGCAGAAGTCTCACAATCGCTAGCCCTTGTTCTCATGGGGGGACTTCAACTTCCCGGACGTCTGCTGGAAATACAACACGGCAGAGAGGAAGCAGTCTAGGAGGTTCCTGGAGTGTGTGGAAGACAACTTCCTGACACAGCTGGTAAGTGAGCCCACCAGGGGAGGTGCCTCGCTCGACCTGCTGTTTACAAACAGAGAAGGACTGGTGGGAGATGTGGTGGTCGGAGGCCGTCTTGGGCTTAGCGACCATGAAATGGTAGAATTCTCGATTCTTGGTGAAGTAAGGAGGGGGGGCAGCAAAACTGCAACCGTGGACTTCCAGAGGGTGGACTTTGGCCTGTTCAGGACGTTGGTTGAGAGAGTCCCGTGGGAGACAGTCCTGAAGGGCAAAGGAGTCCAGGAAGGCTGGACGATCTTCAAGAAGGAAGTCTTAAAGGCGCAGGAGCAGGCTGTCCCCATATGCCGTAAGAAGAACGGGCGGGGAAGATGACCGGCCTGGCTGAACGGGGAGCTCTTGCTGGGACTCAGGAAAAAAAGGAGAGTTTACCGCTTGTGGAAGAAAGGGCAGGCAACTCAAGAAGAGTACAGGGATCTCGTTAGGTCGTGCAGAGAAGAAATGAGAAAGGCAAAAGCCCAGCTAGAACGCAATCTGGCCGCTGTTGTTAGAGACAACAAAAAAAGTTTTTACAAATATATTAATGACAAGAAGAGAGCCAAGGAGAATCTCCATCCTTTATTGGATGCGGGGGGGAACATTGTCACCGAGGATGAGGAGAAGGCTAAGGTACTTAATGCCTTCTTTGCCTCAGTCTTTAACAGTCAGACCAGTTCTCCTCAGGGTATTCAGCCCCCTGAGCTGGAAGACAGGGACGGCAAGGAGGATAAACCCCCCATAATCCAAGAGGAAGCAGTCAATGACCTGCTACGCCACCTAGACGCTCATGAATCAATGGGGCCAGATGGGATCCACCCGAGAGTGCTGAGGGAGCTGGTGGAGGAGCTCGCCAAGCCACTCTCCATCATTTATCAGCAGTCCTGGTTAACGGGGGAGGTCCCGGACGACTGGAGGCTTGCCAATGTGATGCCCATCTACAAGAAGGGCCAGAAGGAGGATGCAGGGAACTACAGGCCTGTCAGCCTGACCTTGGTGCCGGGGAAGATTATGGAGCGGTTCATCTTGAGGGCGCTCACAAGGCATGAGCGGGACAACCAGGGGATCAGGCCCAGCCAGCACGGGTTCATGAAAGGCAGGTCCTGCTTGACCAACCTGATCTCCTTCTATGACCAGGTGACCCGCCTAGTGGATGAGGGAAAGGCTGTGGATGTGGTCTACCTGGACTTCAGTAAGGCCTTTGACACTGTCTCCCACAGTATTCTCCTCGAGAAGCTGGCGGCTCACGGCTTAGACAGGTGGACTCTGCGCTGGGTCAAAAACTGGCTGGACGGCCGGGCCCAGAGAGTTGTGGTGAATGGAGTTACATCCAGTTGGCGGCCGGTCACGAGCGGTGTTCCCCAGGGCTCAGTTTTGGGGCCGGTCTTGTTCAATATCTTTATCAATGATCTGGATGAGGGGATCGAGTGCACCCTCAGGAAGTTTGCAGACGACACCAAGTTGGGCGGGAGTGTTGATCTGCTCGAGGGTAGGAAGGCTCTGCAGAGGGACCTGGACAGGCTGGATCGATGGGCCGAGGCCAACTGTATGAGGTTCAACAAGGCCAAGTGCTGGGCCCTGCACTTTGGCCACAACAACCCCATGCAGCGCTACAGGCTTGGGGAAGAGTGGCTGGAAAGCTGCCTGTGGGAAAAGGACCTGGGGGTGCTGGTCGACAGCCGGCTGAACATGAGCCGGCAGTGTGCCCAGGCGGCCAAGAAGGCCAATGGCCTCCTGGCCTGTATCAGAAACAGTGTGGCCAGCAGGAGCAGGGAAGTGATCGTGCCCCTGTCCTCGGCACTGTTGAGGCTGCACCTGGAATACTGTGTTCAGTTTTGGGCCCCTCACTACAAGAAGGACGTTGAGGTGCTGGAGCATATCCAGAGAAGGGCAACAAAGCTGGTGAAGGGTCTAGAGCACAAGTCTTCTGAGGAGTGGCTGAGGGAACTGGGACTGTTTAGCCTGGAGAAGAAGAGGCTGAGGGGAGACCTCATCGCTCTTTACAACTACCTGAAAGGAGGTTGTAGCGAGGTGGGTGTTGGTCTCTTCTCCCAAGTAACTAGCGACAGGACGAGAGGAAATGGCCTCAAGTTGCACCAGGGGAGGTTTAGATTGGACGTGAGGAAAAACTTCTTTACTGAAAGATTGGTTAAACCTTGGACCAGGCTTCCCAGGGAAGTGGTTGAGTCACCATCCCTGGAAGTATTTAAAAGACGTGTGGGTGCCTAGGGACATGGTTTAGTGGGCATGGTGGTGTTGGGTTGACGGTTGGACTTGATGATCTTAGAGGTCTCTTCCAACCTCAACGATTCTATGATTCTATGTTCAGGTATCTGAGGTTCTGGAAATTATGAGCAAGCAGCAGGGTAAAGCCATACACCATCAACAGCTGAGTGGGTAACTCACAGCAAATCATGGTTTTGATTAAGTTCACCCTTTTCCTAGCCACAGACAAATCGTTGAAGCTCTTGGAAGTCCTCTACTTGCTTATGGTAATTACAAATTGAGCCCTTTATACAGAGGACCAATGTAAGTACTGTGTACCTGTTAAATCCGATGAAGCCCTGGAGATAGAGGGTATTCCAGCATCCAAGGTATTTCAGAGACTTTGAGGATCTTGTCACCGGGTGAATTCCACCTACTCTGAAGTCTTGCCTTTTGCAGTCAAGAGAATAACTCAGAAAAACCCTTATCTCCTGTGTCTAAGGCAGGAGCCTGGCAAAATGAAAGCAACATACACTGGTGTATGAGCAGCAAGGCTGGGACGCATGGGTTGTGTCACTGCTTTCTTCATAAAGATCGCAGGTCATTTGTGCTTGTCCCCTATAGGTACACGGAGCATAGCATATATACATACCCCATGTAGGTACATAGAGACACCCAAACAAGTCCATAGCAACTGAAGAGCAAATGTCTCTGTCTAAGGTATATTCACATGCCCTGATCATCCAGCCATTCTTACATGTTGGCTTGCAGTCTGGTTGTAGTCAGGAGCCAGCAAACTTCAGGCACAGCAAGAACCAGCTCACACATGAGTATGGATGTAGCCTAAGATAGTTAGGTAGCCCACATCACCATAGTAACTGCATGCTGTTGCATTAACTTCAGTGAAATAAATGAAGCTTATAAGTCACAGGGTACCTACGCAGAGCAGTGCAATAGCACATTGTTGTGGTTTAACCCCAGCTGGCAACAAAGCACCACACAGCCGCTCGCTCACTCTCCCCCGGGTAGGATGGGGGAGAGAATCAGAAAACAGGTAAAACTCATGGGTTGAGATTAATATAATTTAATAGGACAGCAAAGGAAGGGAAAATAATAATAGTAGTAATAATAATAATGATAATGATAAAAGATGATAAAAATAATAAAAATGATAAAAGAATGTACAAAACAAGTGATGCACAATCACCACCTGCTGACCAATGCCCAGCCAGTTCCTGAGCAGCAGCCCCACCCCCCCCGGCCAAACTGCCCAGTCTTTTGTTTAGCATGACGTCACATGGTATGGAATATCCCTTTGGCCAGTTTGGGTCAGCTGTCCTGGCTGTGTCCCCTCCCAGCTTCTTGTGCACCTCCAGCCTCCTCACTGGCAGGGCAGAAGCTGAAAAGTCCTTGACTGAGTGTAAGCACTGCTCAGCAACAATTAAAACATCAGTGTGTTATCAACATTATTCTCATGCTAAATCCAAAACACAGCACTGTACCAGCTACTAGGAAGAAAATTTACTCTATCCCAGCCAAAACCAGGACACACACAAAGAAACTGCAACAGTTCTGAATGAGACAGCCAGGCTTTCCTGTCTGGTTTATCCTGCTTTTCAGGAGGGCTAATTGCCTGGTTGGAAGACTTCATTAGCATGGTTAGCCTGCTTTCAATATCTGAGCTGGTGTGTTCAGATATGGCTTGGGTGTATCTGCACAGCACTGCTCTGAGCCATATAGGACCAACCAGAAGTATGAAGATGGGCTAGAATCCTTATTTTGCTGTTGTTGACAAAATCCCACACTGTTTTTTTTTTAAGAAATGAAACAAACATACTCACCAGGGGCAAACACAGGTACAAAATTCTGTTTCGTCTGAGCTGACTTAAAGGTAGCCTTGCTGGGAGGGGAGCAGGCAAGCACATGGCTTGTTGGCCACTCTAACTGCCAAAATGCATCGGTGTCTGACAACATGTTGACTTCCCATAGTCAGAAGTTTGCAGAAGTGTTATAAAAAGAAGAGTCTGAATAATCCAGGAACTTTGGTGTCAGAAAGAAGAAAAGAAAAGCATTAAAAAGAAGGCGGAAGATTATTAACAGAAGAATTGGCATCAGGAACCCTCCAATGCCTAGGCGTTGTCCCAAGTGAAGCTGAAGCTGGGGAAATTTGCCTCATTTTGGAGACAGTCCGGACTGGGCTAGAGCTAGAGTGGGGCAGAGGTGGGATTCACCTCACCTACATTAGTTATCTCTAGTGAGGTCATTCATGTTGGACCAAAGTCCCTTTGTAGTTGATGGAGGCATCTGCAGGGGGCCATTCAGACACAAAACTTGCTCAGACTCTGTCCTGGTTTAACCCCAGCCGGCAACTAAGCACCACACAGCTGCTCGCTCACTCCCCCTGCGGTGGGATGGGGGAGAGAATCGGAAGAGTAAAAGTGAGAAAACTCGTGGGTTGAGATAAAGACAGTTTAACAGGTAAAGCAAAAGCCGCACAGGCAAGCAAAGCAAAACAAGGAATTCATTCACTACTTCCCATGGGCAGGCAGGTGTTCAGCCATCTCCAGGAAAGCAGGGCTCCATCACATGTAACAGTTACTTGGGAAGACAAACGCCATCACTCCAAACGTCCCCCCCTTCCTTCTTCTTCCCCCAGCTTTATATGATGAACATGATGTCATATGGTATGGAATATCCCTTTTGTCAGTTGGGGTCAGCTGTCCTGGCTGTGTCCCCTCCCAACTTCTTGTGCACCCTCAGCCTCCTCGCTGGTGGGGTGGTGTGAGAAGCAGAAAAGGCCTTGACTCTGTGTAAGCACTGCTCAGCAATAACAAAAATATCTCTGTATTATCAACACTGTTTTCAGCACAAATCAGAAAGGTAGCCCCATATGAACTGCTACGAAGAAAATTAACTCTATCCCAGCCAAAACCAGCACAGACACAAACATCAGGAGGTGACAAATAGCTCCTCAGATGTTTCCTTTTCTCTCTTATTGACACTAAATGGGGTGTAGGTCCTTAGCTCAGATACATAGCTCTGCACTGTGGACCTTTAATGTGTGAATCAGTTCTAGATGAAGATACCTAACTTAGGTATCTACTTGTGTGGTGGGTAATTAACTCCCTGTATTGTGTTTGCATGGCAAGGTTTTGGTAGCAGGGGAGCTACAGGGGCAGCTTCTGTGAGAAGATGCCAGAAACTTCCCCTATGTCTGATAGAGCCCATGCCAACTGGTTCCAAGACAGACCCACTGCTGGTCAAGTCCGAGCCCATCAGTGACTGTGGTAGCGCTTCTGTGATAATATATTTAAGAAGGGGGGAAAAAATGTGAGCAACTGCACCTGGAGAGAGGAGTGAGAATATGTAAGAGAAACAACTCTGCAGACACCAAGGTCAGTGAGGAAGGAGGTGGAGGAGGTGCTCCAGGCACATGAGCAGAGATTCCTCTGCAGCCCATGGTGAAGACCATGGTGAGGCAGGCTGTCCCCCTGCAGCCCATGGAGGTCCATGTTGGAGCAGATATCCACCTGCAGCCCGTGGAGGACCCCACGTTGGAGCAGGTGGATGCCTGAACAAGGCTGTGACCTCGTGGGAAGCCCACACTGGAGCAGGCTTCTGGCAGGACCTGTGGACCCGTGGAGAAAGAAGACCCCATGCTGGAGCAGGTTTGTTGGCAAGACTTGTGATCCCGTGGGGGGCCCACGCTGGAGCAGTCTGTTCCTGAAGGACTGCACCCTGTAGAAGGGACCCACTCTGGAGCAGTTTGTGAAGAACTGCAGCCCGTGGGAAGGACTCACATTGGAGAAGTTCATGGAGGACTGTGTCCCATGGGAGGGACCCCACGCTGGAGCAGGGGAAGAGTGTGAGAAGTCCTTCCCCTGAGGAGGAAGGAGCGGCAGAAACAATGTGTGATGAACTGACCTCAACTGCCATTCCCCGTCCCCCTGTGGCCCTGGTGGGGAGGAGGTAGAGAAAATTGGGAGTGAAGTTGAGCCCGGGAAGAAAGGAGGGGTGGGGGGAAGGTGTTTTTAAGATTTGATTTTATTTCTCATTACCCTACTCTGATTTGATTGGTAATAAATTGAATTAATTCTTTCCCCAAGTTGAGTCTGTTTTGCCTGTGATGGTAATTGGCGAGTGATCTCTCCCTGTCCTTATCTCGACTCACGAGCTTTTCGTTATATTTTTTCTCTCTCCTGTCCAGCTGAGGAAGGGGAGTGATAGAGCGGCTTTGGTGGGACCCTGGCATCCAGCCAAGGTCAACCCGCCACACTGCCATTGTAGTTGATGGAGATCCGGTGGAGTCTAGGGAGCACTTAGTTCTCCCCAAAGTAGATTGGTCAGCTAATAAGCCACCTTTACTCCACTGACGGGGTTGACAGGATCTCCAGAAACTACAATGGGAGTTGAAACCTGTAAGTTCAACTGTAGAAACCTATAGGCAGACACCTGTCTTGGCCAGGATTTGAAACTCTCCCTCAAAATCAGATGAGATTAATCCCTTTCTGGCTAATTGTTTTTCATTGAAAAATGAGAGTTCATGGAAACTACTGTTTGGATGAAATGATGCCTTCAGCTGGAGAAGTTTGTGAGTGAGGAATCTGTGGTCAGTGACAGAGAGACTCAGGCCTGCACAGCTTATTTTCAAACTCATTCAAGCCCAGGATTGAAAATTCGTATCTTCCACACCCCACAAGTGCACCTCATCAGCAGGCTGCTGGGGAAAGAATTCAGGTCTGGTTCAGCATGTATAAATAATTGACTAGTTATAAGAGGGAGCAAGGACTCAACCCAACTTTGCATATTCTGATTACTCAATATCCAGGCTATTCGATCACATGCTGTTGTGTACACTGGCACAGTGGATGTCTATCTGAAAAGCTAATCTATCTCTTTATGCCCATTTTGTAGATTCCCCCACAACCCCAAAGATTTAGCAGGCTTTTTTTTTAGGCTGGTCTTCACAAAAGGGGAAAATAAAATTCAAGTTCTTCATAGAAAAACCTTAAAGTAATGGTGTTTGGGGCAATTTTTACATGTTCCATAAGTATGACAGAAATTGTTAGCATGTTAAATGTCTTTTATAGTATAATTCTTGGTTGGTGTTGCTATGGGACTAAAATCTTGCTAGAAATATTGTTTACTGTGATTTTTAGCAATTATCATCTTAAATTCTCCCATAAAAAAAAAAAAAATCAGGAGTGGTCATGGATACATCTGTCAGCACATAGACACAAGGGACTCTACCTAATTAATAAGAAAACAGCTGTGTACCTTTTCCATCTCTTCTTGCTTTATTTTGCTTTCTCCAGATTTTGTGTCTTCTTCATTTAACAGTATTTGGTACGTGTCATGGTTTAACCTCAGTTGGCAACTGAGCACCACGCAGCCACTCACTCACTCCCCCCCGGTGGGATGGGGGAGAGAATCGGAAGGGTAAAAGTGAGAAAACTCGTGGGTTGAGATAAAGACAGTTTAATAGGTAAAGCAAAAGCCGCACACACAAGCAAAGCAAACCAAGGAATTCATTCACTGCTTCCCATCGGCAGGCAGATGTTCAGCCATCTCCAGGAAAGCAGGGCTCCATCACGCGTAACGGTTACTTGGGAAGACAAACGCCATCACTCCAAACATCCCCCCTTCCTTCTTCTTCCCCCAGCTTTATATACTGAGCATGATGTCACATGGTATGGAATATCCCTTTGGCCAGTTGGGGTCAGCTGTCCTGGCTGTGCCCCCTCCCAGCTTCTTGTGCACCTCCAGCCTTCTCAGTCGGTAGAGCATGGGAAGCTGAAAAGTCCTTGACTAGTGTAAACACTACCTAGCAACAACTAAAACATCGGTGTGTCATCAACATTGTTCTCACCCTAAATCCAAACCACAGCACTGTACCAGCTACTAGGAAGGAAATTAACTCTATCCCTGCCAAAACCAGGACAGTACGTCACTAAAATGTCATCACCATTCCTCCTCACAGCACAGCTGAATAATCTGGAAAACAG
Source organism: Aptenodytes patagonicus (assembly GCF_965638725.1). Classification (NCBI taxonomy): domain Eukaryota; kingdom Metazoa; phylum Chordata; class Aves; order Sphenisciformes; family Spheniscidae; genus Aptenodytes; species Aptenodytes patagonicus. The sequence goes on along the minus strand of NC_134950.1, from coordinate 8,062,894 downwards.
CCTCTTGCCTGTGGCAACAGGTAAGTATGGGTGATTCACGTGGTGCTGAGAGGTTTGTCCTATGTCTCCAGGATGCTCTGGCAGCTGTCTCTCATGAACCCTTTCACTTTCCTCTCCTTAATTTTTTCTCCCTTTCCCATTTAGTATGAGGTTACTCAACCAAGTTGGTGAGGGGTTTAAGAACAGGTTGACAATGGATGACCTGTAGCGATTTACCAGGACATAACCCCATTGTGGGTTTCAAAATGCAGCATGCAGTGTGTGAGGAACTTCTTTGTGTCTCTGTTCTCTTCTCATATAACTGAGGAAGAAGGTAACATATTAACACTGCTTTTGGGGGTTTACAGGAAGGACTGTCCAAATATTGGCTTGGCCTCTGAAATACATTTGAGTAAGTAGAGAATTATCATCAGCAGCATTGTAGCTGTTTACGTATTTTACAGTCTAACTAACTACTTCGTTTCTTATCTCCCCAGATAAATGGAACAACATATTAAGCAGTTTTACTGATCAAGGGCATCAGTGGACATATCAGTTTTAGCTGACAGCAACTCTCACTTCCCAACGAGGGCGCCCAAATTGCCTTATTTCCTGGGTATTTTTATCTCAGGGGACATATTCATAGGATCATAGAATCATTTAGGTTGGAAAAGACCCTTAGGATCATTGAGTCTAACTGTTAACCTAGCACTGCCAAGTCCACCACTAAACCATGTCCCTGAGCACCATGTCTACACGTTTTTTAAATACCTACTTCCCTGAGCAACCTGTTCCGATGCTTGACAACCCTTTCAGGGAAGAAATTTTTCCTAATATCCAATCTAAACCTCCCCTGGCGCAACTTGAGGCTGTTTCCTCTAGTTCTGTCGCTTGTTACTTGGGAGAAGAGACCGACACCCACCTCGCTACAACCTCCTTTCAGGTAGTTGTAAAGAGCGATGAGGTCTCCCCTCAGCCTCCTCTTCTCCAGGCTAAACAGTCCCAGTTCCCTCAGCCACTCCTCAGAAGACTTGTGCTCTAGAACCTTCACCAGCTTTGTTGCCCTTCTCTGGACACGCTCCAGCCCCTCAATGTCCTTCTTGTGGTGAGGGGCCCAAAACTGAACACAGTATTCGAGGTGCAGCCTCGCCAGTGCTGAGTACAGGGGCACGATCACTTCCCTACTCCTGCTGGCCACACTGTTTCTGATACAACCCAGGATACTTGTTCAGCATGGCCGTAGCCTGTGTTTGAGTCTCAGTTTGCCGTGTATCTGCAGTGAGCAAGTGAGAGCATGAATGTAGGTTGCAGGGAGCTGTCAGAAAACCTGGGGCAAGCATATGCACATGTGCAATCCCTCAATGTGTCCTTCTGGGAGAGACTCCCAGTCCACCACCTTCCTTTCCACCAGCATGGCCGGTGACGACTGATGGGCAAAAAAGGTGCCCATGGGGTCCATCGCAAAGACCTGACCCCGTATGCTGTGGAGTAACCTGAATTTCCACATAGCCTGTACCCTAATGTAAGTCCGCCAATCTACAGACAGGTGCGATATAAAAAGCAATGTTTTGGGTTTCACCTACTTCTTGGATCACAGCTCCCAGGACACTGTAGATGCATCCTCAATCTGTTTCTGCCTTATTATTTTTCTTAATAATATTGTCTTTTGCACTGATTAAGTAATTATTCCCTGAGCTAGAAAACAGAAGAAGGAGAAGCAAGAGAAGGATCAACAGTGTCAGATACTCAGAGACTCACCTGGAAGGTAAGCCATCTGGGTTCTTGCTGCTGTGCTAGTAAAAATGTAAATGTTACATACAAATTGGAACAACTACAGCAAAACAGCGAATATAGAACTCTGTAAATTTACAGCTGGGGTGTTATTCTGGAGGATTTGAATTGAACTTAGTTATCCCACAGCCTGCAGGGCTGCCATAAGCTATGATTTATTAGACAAAAGGGCAAATTTCTTAGAGTAAATTATTTTATATATTATCTATATACATTTAAATACTTATATATATACATATATATGGTGTCGTGGTTTAACCTCAGTCAGTCGGCAACTGAGCACCACACAGCCGCTCGCTCACTCCCCTCCCCCCCACTCCCCGGTGGGATGGGGGAGAGAATTGGAAGAGTAGAAGTGAGAAAAACTCGTGGGTTGAGATAAGAACAGTTTAATAATTGAAATAAAACAATAATAATAATAATAATGCAATAATAATAATAAAATAATACACAAAGCAAGTGATGCACAGAACAATTGCTCACCACCCGCCAACTGATGCCCAGCCAGTCCCCGAGCAGCGGCCCCCCCGGCCAGCTTTCCCCAGTTTATGTGCTGAGCATGGCGTCACATGGTATGGAATGTCCCTTTGGCCAGTTTGGGTCAGCTGTCCTGGCTGTGCCCCCTCCCGGCTTCTTGTGCACCTCCAGCCTTCTCAGTCGGTAGAGCATGGGAAGCTGAAAAGTCCTTGACTAGTGTAAGCATTACCTAGCAACAACTAAAACATCGGTGTGTTGTCAACATTATTCTCATGCTAAATCCAAAACACAGCACTGTACCAGCTGCTAGGAAGAAAATTAACTTTATCCCTGCCGAAACCAGGACATATGGTCAGCTGGAACTCTTTGCCAGATTTGACACAAAGCTATACATTTTGGCAAGTAAACCAACTGCTGGAAGATAAAAGTAATCTTTATGCCTTAGCTTCCATTCTAGTGCACTGGTGCTTCATTTGTTCTCTGTATTTGTGGATGGGATTTGGCTCACGTGTTTTCCATAGATATAACAAATAGATTATAATGAGGAAAGACGAAGTAGAGGATGAGTGATGATGGAGTGTTTGGTACAGATGTTAGGCCGGGACTTTTTTTTGAAAGAAGATAGTGAAAGAAAGAAAGAGGGACTGAGATGTAGAGAGCTTTAAACTAGACTTAGTGGGGGAAGGGGATGGAGTTTTGAGTAACAGAGAAGAGCCAGGGGCTGCTGATGTATTAGGAACCAACACGGAAACATCTGTGAAATGCCTCAAAGGAATTAGGGCTTGTTCCTTTAAGAAGGTGACACAGTCAATAGCCCAGCTGAAGTGCCTCTATACCAATGCATGCAGCATGGGCAACAAACAGGAGGAGTTGGAAGTCATTGTGCAACTAGAAAGCTACGCTCTAATTGCTATCACTGAAACTTAGTGGGACGAATCACACAACTGGAGTGCTGCACTTCATGGCTATAAACTGTTCAGAGGCAAGGAAGGAGGGACAGCGGGGTTGCCCTCTGTGTAAAACAATGGATTGACTGAACAGAGCTGTCTTTGAAAAACAGCTATGAACATGTTGAGAGCCTATGGGTGAAAATTAGAGGCCAAGACAACAAAGGAAACCTGTGGTTGGTGTTTACTACAGGCCACCCAATCAAGGGGAGGATGTTGATGAAGCATTCTTAATTCAACTACGGGAAGTGTCACACTCACTGGCTCTGATCCTTCTGGGGGACTTCAATCACCCTGAAATCTGCTGGAAAAGCAGCACCGCAAGCTGTAAGCAGTCCAGGAGACTCTTGGAGTGTGTCAAAGATAATTTCTTAATCCAGGTGAGAGACAGCCCAACCAGAGAAGAGTTACTAGACCTACTCCTTACCAATATGGATGAACTAATTAGGGATGTAAAGATTGGTGGCAGCCTGGGCTGCAGTGATCATGTCCTGGTGGAATTCACAATCTTGAGGGCTATGGGCCAGGTGAAGAGTAGAGTCAGGACTCTGAATTTTAGGAAAGCAAACTTTCAGTTGTTTAAGGAATTAGCGTATGGCATCCCTTGGGAAACTGGCCTCAAAGATAAAGGAGCAGAAGAGACCAGACCTGGAAGCTCTTTAAGGACATTTTTCTTAGAGCACAAAAGCTCTTGATTCACATGTGTAAGAAATCAAGCAAGGAAGGCAGGAGACTGGCATGGCCCAGTAAGGACCTCCTGGTTGAACTCAAGTGTAAGGAGATGCATGGGCAGTGGAAGCAGGGACATGCATCCTGGGAAGAATATAAGGATGCTGACTGGATGCGAATATAGTGATGTTGCTCCCAAACGGGCTCAGAAAAGCTAAGGCACAGTTGGAGCTGAATTTGGCAAAGGATGTGAAGAACAATAATAAGGGCTTCTACAGGTACGTTGGCCAGAAAAGGAAAATTAAAGAAAATGTACCCCCCACCCCGATAAATAAGACAGGAGAACTGGTGACAACTGACATGGAGAAGGCTGAGGTACTCAACAATTTTTTTTATCTCAGTTTTCTATGGTAATCTCTCTTCCCACATCTCTCAAGACCCTGAACCTTAAGGCAGAGACTGGGGGAACAAAGTCCCTCCCATCATAAGAGAAGATCAGGTTCAAAACCACCTGAGGAACCTGAACATACAAAAGTCCATGATACCCAACAAGACGCACCCCAGGGTCCTGAGGGAATTGGCTGATGTCGTTGCCAAGCCACTCTCCATCATATTTGAAAAGTCATGGCAGTCAGGTGAAGTCTCCAGTGACGGGAAAAAGGGAATATCACACCCATTTTTAAAAAGGGCAATGAGGAGGACCCTGGAAACTACTGACCAGTCAGCCTCACCTCCATGCCCAATAAGATCATGGAACAGATGCTCCTGGAAGTTATGTTGAAGCATATGGAAGACAGGGAGGTAATTAGAGACAGACAATGTGGCTTCACCAAGGACAAATCGTATCTGACTAACCTCGTGGCCTTCTGTGATGGGGTGACTACATCAGTGGACACGGGAAGAGCTACGGATGTCATCTATCTGGATTTCTGTAAGGCCTTTGACATGGTCCCCCACAACAGCCTTCTCTCTCAACTGGAGAGATGTGGATTTGATGGGTGGACTGTCTGGTGGGTGAGGAATTGGTTGGATGGTCGCATCCAGAGGGTAGTGGTCAACAGCTCAATGTCCAGATGGAGATTGGTGATGAGTGGCGTCCCACAGGGGTCCGTATTGGGACCGGTACTGTTTAATATCTTCATCAATGACATAGACAGTGGGATCGAGTGCACCCTCAGCAAGTTTGCAAATGACACTAAGCTGAGAGGTGTGGTCGACACACCAGAGGGATGGGATGCCATCCAGAGGGACCTGGACAAGCTGGAGAAGTGGGCTCATGTGAACCTCATGAGGTTTACCAAGGCCAAATGCAAGGTCCTGCACCTGGGTCGGGGCAAGCCCAGTATCACTACAGGCTGGGGGATGAAGGGCTTGAAAGCAGCCCTGCTGAGAAAGGACTTGGAGGGACTGGTGGATGAAAAGCTGGACATGAGCCAGCAATGTCTGCTCGCAGCCCAGAAGGCCAATTGTATCCTGGGCTGCATCACAAGAAGCGTGGCCAGCAGGTCGAGGGAGGGGATTCTGCCCCTCTACTCTGCTCTCGTGTAATTCCACCTGCAGTACTCCGTCCAGCTCTGGAGCCCTCAGCACAGGAAAGACATGGGCTTGTTAGGGCAGTTCCAGAGAGGCCACAAAAATGATCAGAGGGCTGAAACACCTCTCAGAGAAGGTGAAGACAAGGCTCCAGGGAGACCTTATTGCAGCCTTTCATATATTGAAAAGGGGGCTTATAAGAAAGATGGAGAGAGACTTTTCACCAGGGCCTGTAGTGGCAGGACAAGGGCTAATGGTTTTAAACTGAAAGAGGGTAAGTTTAGATTGGACATAAGGAAGAAATTTTTTACAATGAGGGTGATGAGACACTGGAACAGGTTGCCCACAGAAGTTATGCATGCCCCATTATCAGAAGTGTTCAAAATCTGGTTGGACGGGGCTTTGAGGAAATCTGATCTAGTGAAAGATGTCCCTGTCCATGGCAGGGGGTTAGGCTAGATGATCTTTGAAGGTCCCTTCCAACCCAAACCATTCTATGATTCTATGCACTGAGATGGCAATGGGAACTTATGTGAATCTCTTTCCTGGTTCCTAGGTCAAGGTATCAGATTGGCTGCTTAATTTACAAACTTAAAGCACGCTGGCTTTCACTGATACTTGGGCATGTCAGTGCCTTTCATTTCTGGAGATAGGACATAAATTCCTAAGTCATTTAGAGACAGACTTTTATATGTTTTTAAGCATGTAGCTTATAGGAGCAATGAATTCAGTGCCTAGAAAGGTTTAAAGCCTTTAAAATGTGGTCTTTGAATGCCATTGAAAATGTCACCAGTGGTTTGTACTGGAGATTAGCTCAGGTCTCAGCAGGGCACAGGATCTGCGTTACTGCCATTACCAACCTAAGTTTTGAAAGCTATCATGTACCTTCAGTACATTTACTGAGTCAGCATAACTTGGTGCTGCAGGGTGCAACTCATAGCATGATTTTGAGCAGGGGTTTGCAAGAAAGCGCTAGATCAGCATGGGACGCGTGCATAGTATTTACCAGGAAAGCAGTAATATATGAAGGATCAAATTTATTGATTCTTATCACACCAGCACTCAGTCGAGAAAGTGGATTTGTCTTAAAGGACAAGGGAAGATGACTTGCTGAGATCAAAGCTAATCCCCCATTATAGACAAAGCTTTGGTCTAAATAAACTACCACCAAACCCAAAAACTGCACAGGAAAAAAGTGTTGATAACCATCAGTCTGTCTTCAGGGCAGTCTGTTGAAATATGCCAAAGCACACTGAAAGAAAAATGCGGGGTTTTTATCCCTCAAATAATTCCCCTCTGAAGTCAGCTACACTATTTGAAGAGTCAACAAAGGTGTGTACAAACAGGAACAAAGAAAACACACTCTGATATCTCTATAAAGGGTAACATCATCAAGGAAGATTTGCAGCTTATTAAAGTCACTGAGTCCTATCAGCATCCAATTTACAGACACACAATGACAGAAATGTTACAGTGTAGGAACAGTGAAACCTTTGAGATTTCATGACTCCATTTGTCAGAAGAGAAAGTGATCTGAAAAGGCCTTTTTATCTATGTATAGTTAAAAGTGTTTTGGAGGGGGTATTGATTTATGAGTAAGGGTGTATAAAGGCCAGTGTTAATAATTTCTTTGCTTAGTTTTGCTCTTTTCTTTTATTGTGCATGATGTGTACCCTGAACTTTGCCCTTTGGGCTTTATCAAGTGACACTATACCCATGCAAATCAAAAGTTAAAGCTAAAAATTGAAAAGCCATTAAATGAACCAATTTCACTTCCAGTCTTAGGGTGATTTTGAAGAGATGCAGTGTGTGACAGACCTGGGTCACCTGTTTGAGACAAACTCGTGACTAATCCAGTTAGTGGTATTCAGGTGAGTATGATGAGATTTTCCCTCTCAGTCAAAGTTTTCAAAACTATTAATTGCTGTCAGACCTCAGCTGCCTCTGTGATATTGCAGAGAGTGTGTGAAATACACAGAAGCGCCTGAAAGATGCAGCAGACAGGCAAGCACATGCTGTGCCATGATGCCCATGGTAGATAATGTGGAAGTTTGATATCAATGCTTCTGCAGAGCAGCCCAAGAGCTGTTTTACAATGCACCCACCTGCCTGCAAAAGTCTCTTCAGGCAACAGGACCTCTGAGATGCTCCGACCACTGACCCTCCTGCCTACCACTCTGACAACCACCTTCACCTGGATTAGAAGAGGGAATGATTCTCTATCTAAGGATTTTCCTAAAGCCACGCTGATATCCTTAGTACACTGATTATGTAGGCTTTGGGGCTGCTTTGTGGTGCTGTTGAGGAAAGAAAGCAGCCAGGAGGCAGAGGGAGTGGGTTATTTTCTTCCTGTTTGCTTTGGGGACAGACAGGGTTTATAGCTTCTTCAGAAAGATGTTGTGAAGGACAAACATTGGAAGTGCTAAAGTGCCAGCATTATGATGACTCATTCATTTTAAAGGTTTTGATGAGTCCACTCTGCCAAACTGGGGTGCCAAGTGCAGGCTGCTCGGTGAAATCCACAGCTGTGTTCTTGACTTCCCTGTGCCTTCTCTGCACTCCACAGCCTGCTTTTTTACAACATCATAGAACCAACAAATCTTTATGCACAGGAGATAAGCAGGTTTTGGATCAGGGCAGACATGACGCTGTAGCAAGTGTTAATCAAAGTGTAATTGATTTTGTACCTTAATTATACATAATTTTATGCTAATAGCCATTTTACAGCTTCTTTACTTGCTTTAGGACTGACTCATCAGTCAATTCATTGGTTAAGTCTCTTGCTGCTTCTTACATACCTGTAGTTAAAACATAACCTGTAGTTAAAACATAACCTGTGAACTGGATACACTGGAAGTTTGTGTGAGGCAGCTTCCTGCAGCTGGGTGCAGAGCCTCTGACCCAAGGAGCCCCATGAACTCCAGGGAGAAGAATAACCCAAGGCAGCATGAACAGGTCATCCTTAATCTCTGGGTTTTTTTGCTTCAACACAAGAGAAAAGTCATAGGAATAAGTCTGTTCTTGCAGCAAAGCATATAAGACTCCATAGTGATAAATATGCTGCTGATTTCAAAGGTGTTCTCCAGGTCAGATTTGAATGGCTTTTATACCATGGGACTGGCAGGTCACCCAAGTCTGTCCTCCACACCACCCAAGGATTGTGTGGCTGAGCCTGTTAACTGTCCTCCTGGCAATGTATCCAGCCAGAAGCAGGACAGGACACAGACTGTCATGCTCACAGTTGCTCCAGAAGCTCCTCCGCCCCTGATATTTTGGCAGTAACTCAGGAACATCATCTGAGTGAGGACTTCAGGCTGCCAGCAGCCTTAAACCTCCACAGAACTCCATTGGGAGGATGATCACGAAAACTGGGAGATGGTCTGAGGACAACCCTCAGCCATGGCACTTCTTGGTTGTTTTTTTTTTTTAAGCTTATTGGAAACTAGAGCTGCATCCAAATAACTGCAGGTTGGGGAATACATTTTTGGGGGCTTTAGCTGAAGAGGCCATGAAGGCAGTTTGCAGCATCCCTGACCTGTGTTTCACATGGACCAGCTGCACTCTGCAGCCTGATCTAGAATTAAGGATGTTCTGATCATGTCCTCTTTGCTTACGTGCGATATAAGGAAGTGGGTTTTTTCCTTTTATTTTAATAAATGCTCTGCCCACCAATCTGATTTTTTTTCCTTGCAAAGCTATCCATTTTCCAATAATTCCTCCAGCAGCACAGGCGATGGTAATTCAGGTCACAGGTTTTGACAGAGAAACCACATCATCAGCAAGACACTGCTAATGAATATGGTTTTTTCTTGCTCCTTGTGGATTTCTTCTCATGTCCAGCACTCCACTACTTGGAGTGGGAGTGAAAGATCTGCTGCAGCAGCAGCTTAGGAACCCTCTAAATCCTTGCATGGGTCTGCCCCTCTGCTGAACTTTTAATTCCATGAAGGGGGATGAATCCAGGACATGAACAAGGTGAGCAGCAATGTCACACCCCACGCTGAGAAGCGTGGAGGAGGCACCATGCAACAGAGGGAACACCTGAAGGCACCGCCAGTAGCTCTGCAGCAACCGAATGAGGGTGCGGATCGGTGGAAATATCAGAGCAGTACCACAGGGCAAGTCTTGGTTTTCATGCAGAAATACAGGGGTGTTTTGGCTGACCCTCAGCTGGGAAGGCAAAGTGAAAGGTACACTTTCTTCCTGCTGCTGGCCACTTGCACAGGGCTAGGCAAACATATGGCAATAATTTTACAGCAAACATAACACTTTTCAATCACATGGTACTGTTCCACCCCAGAATCAGTGCATCCAATGGCTGTTTTGTTAGAAAATTAAACCAAAAAGAACTCAAATGAGAGTCAGAAGGTAACTAGACAACAGGTCTTGTTGTGCATTGATTTCAGCACCTGGTGTGGGTGTCCCAGGAGCTCTGGGCTGAGTTGAAGCCACAGACAGATTTTTGCAGTGAGTCAATTGCTGCTGCCAATGTCATCTCTATAAATCAGCTATATCTCAATTGATTTCAGCAACACTCTGCTGGATTTATACCTGAGAGCAGACACTGACTTTAAGCACATGGTCTGAACAGGGCCCAGTCCTGCTCAGCCAAAGCCATTTGGAGCTTTTCCAAATTGCCAACCATTTGATTGGCATTAAGACTAGATCCGTAATGAAAGAGTATATAATAGCCTGAGAATTGAATAAAATATATCTAACCTTGGTTAGATCCTCGGACTGGAATGTTGATGGATCTTAAGCCAGCTCAGTGCAGGTTTTAACCAAAAATAAGGACATGGCTCTTTAAATGTCACTGTGAAAGGCCCATGTTTGATTACGTAACTATAATGTTTTAATTTGAGCTTGTTCCTCAACAGCACAAATCTTGTTTGCTCATTAAAATTAATAAACTACTTTCTCTGGGAAAGACAATGCCCGCACCTATGTTTCAGGAAGAAGGTGACAAGAAAACAAGGACAACATGACGGTTCAGGAATGCCCAAAGCCCTTCCTCTCTTTAATGTGATGCAGAGAACAATTTTGCACAGCTCCTTAGCTGGAGCAGCTCTTTCCCTTGGGCTTTCCAATCTCTAATTTCTATGACCCTGTGAATCTAGTGTACACACAATGCATGACTGATGTTTCTACGTGGAACAAGCCGCATTAATTTTTTATTCTCGTCAACCACAGAACTAGAAAGTTGCTTCCAAGATTGTGTGAAAGTTCATACCTGGAAAGACATCTGACTTTGGTGGGTGGATTTGGACACAGATTAGGTCTGAGAAGGCAGGAAGGAGGGAGGGAGTAAAGCGTTGGCTAGATTTGTAGTAATTACTCTAGTTAGCTAGAAGAGTAATTCCACATTTTCCTTTACAGGAAAGCAGGAGCTTTCTAGGATGCAGATGGAGGAGAAAGGAAGGGAAGAGGGGCTATGAAACACACAGATCAGATGGGTTCATGGCTGATGGATGTAGCTGCTACCGCAGCCTGGGTTTTATAGCTGTGTTTTCCCTTTCCTTCTTTCCTTGGCCTTTTCTGCTGGGGCAGTGAAGTTGGGCTACCAGAGATGGATCAAGCAGCTCCCATCTGTACCTAGAGGTGTTGTCATGTCAGTGGTGATGGTTGCTGTTATGGGAGGCTGGATCCAGCAGCTTGAGGGAGGTGAGGCTGGGGCAGCTTCATGCGCCAGGTTCCACCAGTAGCCAGGCTGAGCACGTATTCCCTGAAGGCACACACACACAGAGCACACCTACGCACCACATATATACATACGTACACGGCTGGCCACACAGATCACAGACAGACACACAGAGCACTCACATGAACACAAACAGCAACAATGGCTTCATCCTGCTCCCCTCTCTGTCTGAGCAGGACAATGGTCAGTTGGTGGGAATATATATACATACACACACCCATATATGTGCAGTGTGGATCCCTCCAGCAGCTGGGCTCAGACACTCCATCTGCCCAGTAGCTACCCCTGGATCCCAGTCTTCCCAGTTGCTGGCACTTGGAGATATGAGCCCCCGAGGCCACAGCCCCAGTCCAGCTGTGGTACAGACCATCTCACTTGTGCATGTGCGCACGCGCGCGCACACACACACACGCAAAGTGCTTCATCCTGAACTGGGACAAAAAAAATAAATCATGCTTACACAGTTTTTTAATTTTTACATGAAGCATTAGGGCTTTAGAGAAGGGCCTGTCTGTCCAAATCCATTCAGCCTCCACCTTTTCGTGTGGTCTTAAATGACAACATCTTTCAAGTCCATGTTTACAATGCTGTGTTGCCTCTGTTGCAAATGTGTTTCCTCCCATCTTGCTTACAATTGTTGCTGCTGTGAGGTAAACGGAGAAAATTATTCATGAAAACGAGCAAAATGGGAAACCCAGGAGTAATGAGGACACTGTGAGCAGAGCTGAGGTTTGGGGACTGGGGTATTGTTTCTTTTAGAATTATTTTGGCATTTAGAGACTACACTATCCCCTTATACTCTGCAACAAGCCAAAGTTAATACTGGGGTTCACTGAGACTCGTTTTTCACACTAGCTTGAATAATATTTAGGGCAAATTTTTTCAGGATGTTTAGAGACTAAACTCACACTAAAAAAACTGGCTTTAAAAAGCTGTCTCTGAGTCCTCTTCATTGCATAAGAAGAGATTTGGCCATCAGTAAAATTCTGTTTCATCCCTTCCGTGTGGGATTCCTTTGCTGAGCTGTGAGACACAGGGAAGATAACAAGGAGCAGAAAAAGGGATCAGCAGCCTGCTGGGTCACATCTGTTGCTTTTCTCTACATAACCAGATGTTTACTATCCTGCCAGCATCTTCTCCCATAAAGTGGTGCTAGAAAATTGTAGAGATATGGTTACTAAATTTTAATGAAAATAGACTGTTTCAGATATCTCCAATCTATGCACAGGATGGATTTAGCAATCCAGTACCAGGGTTCAGCAATGTTATGCTACATAATAAATATAATTATCAGGGTAATGCGCAGGTTAATCAACTCCAGCCTAATTGGATTTTGCTGCTGATCACTCCCCAATCACGATGTCAGGAATGACTTTCTCAACATCAGTAAAATGGATGTAAGGGAGGTCAAAAATACAGTTGGCTGAAACTGAATTTCCCATTGCTTTGATGTTACCAAATTTTAATTTCAAAAGCTCTACCAGGTGGTGTACTGGAAAGAGAGGATCTTCAGTGGTCAGCCACTCAGATCTGACCAGTGTATGAGTTTCAGTCAGGTTCATTTGTGACCCTCAAGCAGTTCATCCTGGGAACGTGCCTGGGCTTCTGTGTTCCCGGAGGGCTCAGCCTGAAGTCAGGCAACATGGGAAGAATTAACATCTGTTATAAAAGGTCACCTATTGGTTTGTTTTTTTTCCAGAGCTCCTAGCATTGGAATCCTGTCTCTTAATCTCCAGATTCCTCCATCCACCTCAGATAGCATAGAAGGTGTGAAAATCCCATGTCAACTTGGGGCTCTCAAGTCTTCCAAATTTTTACAATAGACTTGGGAGTGATACCAAGATTCAAGACAAAGTTTTTAAGGATTTGGGACTGCTTGGGAACTGATGCTTGATTAAAGTCCTTAGTACCTACCAGTACAGTAGCGAGCCCTGGGACCTCCTATGGTTTCCAAACTGAAAGGTACATGCAGGTTTACAGTTTAATGAAAGGTTGCTGCCACGGATACATTTCCATGGATATTTCAAATTGGCATTTTCTAGCAAAATTCAGTTCTATTGAATGCATCATTTTTATTCTCTTCTGGTTGTACTCAGTTTACAACACTAAGCCCTATCCCTCTAAACTCTACATTATGGTATGCAAAGACCAAGGTGACCAACAACTAGGGAAGTTAGGAAGTCTTCTAGGAATCTATGAATGTCCTAGGAACAAAAGTGTCTTCAGTGTCTAATCTGAGATCCACTAGTCCTGTTTCCAATCTAGAGCTATCAAATAGTCTTAGATTGCTCTTCTGGGACTACTTTTATTTCCAACCCCCTACAAACACTCCATTGGATTGCTCAAAGCCTTCCTTCACAGTAGTGTTTTGCCATCATCTCATGACTGCAAGGCACAGATAGACCAAGATCCTCCCTCCCTCCCTTATATATGTTACTAGCTGTGCTTAGGCTTTATCTTCCATTCCTTTAATTTGCCTGGCTTATACATGTTTATGGATTATAGAAAACATGGAATATAGGGGCGGGGGACTAGGTTCATTGTTAAAAGTTAAAAGTGAACTACTGAAGGAAGAAAAAACAACCATTTGTTAGAATCCAGCTTTTTTTTTTTTTCATCTTTGGAGAAAAAAACAGAATCCCAAGGAAACCACTGCTCTAGTGGCTGGCTTTATGCAGGGCAAAGGATTGATACTGAACCATGAGAAAGAGGCAACTACTGTGCCTTTTGGCAAGGACCTGACAGGCTTCCTTTTCTTGCTAGCTGAACAACAAAGTAAATGGACACAGGAAAGTTATATAGATTTGCTGTCATGTAAATATAGTTTGTACACAGTGATGAATTCAGCAAGTGTGTGCTTTCCCTTGGCCTCAAGGGAGACAATGAAATAAGCATCGAAACCTCAGTTTAATACCCAAACAGAGGAAGATGGACAGAATACAGTCCCCCAGGGCTGCAGGGCTAGTATTGAAAGTTGTGTAGTGTGGGATAAAGGGTGTGTGGTAGCACATGGTAGCATGGGTCCAGGATTCTGGCCTTAGCCTGTCCCATTTCCAAGTACTCTTTAACTGAACCCAGATGTCCCATGTCCCCAGACAGTATCGTTCTCCCAGGACAGTCCTGTCTCTCTCTTTCCTTTTCATTTCTAACATACTCTGGAAGAACATAGCCCTCTGTGTTCCCTTCTTTAAGTCTTTTCTCAACTAAGTCTTTGGCAATATCTCACAACCATTAAAACAGTGCATTTCATTAATGCATTTTGCAAGGATAGGAAGTACCACATCATCACCCTTCTCCACTCACCCAGTATATGATGCCCCATGGTATACACCAAGTAAGTGTCTTACTCAAAGCCGTACAGCAAGGCTGCAACACACAGCTGCGGAGCCCAGCAAGCAATAGAACAGCTCCAGGGGTTTGTTCTCGGGTTCTTCCTTCACCTGACACGAAATATTTTGGAAGAACTGTGTTAGGTTGTGTGATTAAAGGCTCATCTCCACACACACAGGGAACCCAGAGGCACAAGGGCAAGTGGGAGAGCCACAATATCCCAGTCAGAGAAACAAGACCCTGAGCTGGGCTGGGGCTGTCCCAGGAGAGCCTCAGCCTTATGGGCTGGAGGTGGTACCCTCCTCATGGGGAAACAGGAGCAGCTCCCCAGATCACCTCACAGGTCAGAGAGGGATCACTGCCTGGCTATGGGACATATTATGGGATGCAGGGGAAGAACATCTGGGGATTGTACAATACGTAGAATCATAGAATCATAGAATCATAGAATCACTGAGGTTGGAAAAGACCTCTAAGATCATCGAGTCCAACCGTCAACCCAACACCACCACTCACTAAGCCATGTCCCCAAGTGCCTCATCTACTCATCTTTTAAATACTTCCAGGGATGGGGACTCAACCACTTCCCTGGGCAGCCTGGTCCAATGTTTAAACACTCTTTCAGTAAAGAAATTGTTCCTCACGTCCAATCTAATCCTCCCCTGGCACAACTTGAGGCCATTTCCTCTCTTCCTATCGCTTGTTACTTGGGAGAAGAGACCAACACCCACCTCGCTACAACCTCCTTTCAGGGAGTTGTAGAGAGCGATGAGGTCTCTCCTCAGCCTCCTTTTCTCCAGGCTAAACAACCCCAGTTCCCTCAGCTGCTCCTCAGAAGACTTGTTCTCCAGACCCCTCACCAGCCTCGTTGCCCTTCTCTGGACACACTCCAGCACCTCAACGTCCTTCTTGTAGTGAGGGGCCCAAAACTGAACACAGTGTTCGAGGTGCGGCCTCACCAGTGCCGAGGACAGGGGCACGATCACTTCCCTACTCCTGCTGGCCACACTGTTTCTGATACAGGCCAGGAGGCCATTGGCCTTCTTGGCCGCCTGGGCACACTGCCAGCTCATGTTCAGCCGGCTGTCGACCAACACCCCCAGGTCCTTTTCCGCCAGGCAGCTTTCCAGCCACTCTTCCCCAAGCCTGTAGCGCTGCATGGGGTTGTTGTGGCCGAAGTGCAGGACCCGGCACTTGGCCTTGTTGAACCTCATACAGTTGGCCTGGGCCCATCAATCCAGCCTGTCCAGGTCCCTCTGCAGAGCCTTCCTACCCTCGAGCAGATCAACACTCCCACCCAACTTGGTGTCGTCTGCAAACTTACTGAGGGTGCACTCGATCCCCTCATCCAGATCATTGACAAAGATATTAAACAAGACCGGCCCCAAAACTGAGCCCTGGGGAACACCGCTCGTGACCGGCCGCCAACTGGATTGAACTCCATTCACCACAACTCTCTGGGCCCGGCCGTCCAGCCAGTTTTTGACCCAGCACAGAGTACACCTGTCTAAGCCATGAGCCGCCAGCTTCTCGAGGAGAATGCTGTGGGAGACAGTGTCAAAGGCCTTGCTGAAGTCCAGGTAGACCACATCCACAGCCTTTCCCTCATCCATTAGGCGGGTCACCTGGTCATAGAAGGAGATCAGGTTGGTCAAGCAGGACCTGCCTCTCATGAATCCGTGCTGGCTAGGCCGGATCCCCTGGTTGTCCCAATCCTATCCCATCCTAGTATGGGATAGGTTAGGGGAGGAACCAAAGTCAGGGAAAGGGAGGGGTCTAACTGGTTTATGGAGGAACAAGTGTGGGAAAATAGAGGAAAAAGGGGATCAAGTGGCAAGTCCTGTATAAACAAGTTGCTAGTTGGTATGCTTGTATGCAGGTCATGCTCCTGAGCAAAGAGCCTAGGAGAAGAGATCTGTTGGGAGCTGTTAGCAAGGACATGGTCCTATTTTACAAGAAGACCTTTCTTTTGGTAATTAATTGCTTCAGCTCACACTTTCCTCTAGCACAGCAAGTGAGGTGCAACACTAAGGAGTGGTGAAGGCAGGAATGTATTTTACTTCTCCGTTCTAGGTTTCTTTTGTGTGTTTGTGGAGGCACTGTCAACTGCCCAACAGACTGAGGAGTTCACCTGATTTATTACAGCCAGTTGCACTTCTGGGGCAAAAAGCTTCCTTGAGAGCAACAAAACAAATGGAATAATTTATATTAAACCAAGCAGATATAGTACCTAAAATAATTCCATCATATAAGGAACCTCCAGCCTTGCATAAACTTAACTTCAGTTCTGAATTGGCTAGTTTAGAAGTCTGAGAGGTCCCAAAAGGACCTAAGCCTTATCATGAAATACAAGTCCCCATAAACCATCAAAACACATAAATCCTGCCTGTATTAATTATTTGGCAGATGACGACTAGTGTTGTTACATTACACACAAGGGCCTGGGTTATGGTCCTGAGGAGCTGATAAATATAGCCAACTTATGATCAGAATTTCCTGTTGGCTGTAATTTCTTTGGTTTTGCTTTTAATGTGTTTGGCTCCATCCTGGATTAAAACCATGATTTCTGAACCTGGAAGCCCTCCAATCTTTTGCTCTCCACCAGACTGATGTTCTTGTCAGGTTCATAGCGAAGATCAACTGCAGTGAAAGGGAGCTTTGTGTGTTCAGGGTCACAGGGATGCAGAGCAGACCCATTTGGCTCAGAGCCCTGCCTTGGGTTACTGTAGGTTTCTTCTCAAATGCCAGATGTTTTCAGTGAAGCAGTCTGGGCTCTGTGGACTGAAACTCTGCACAGAAAGACTTCCAATAAGTTTTGCTGCTATATAGCAAAACTGTGGGGACAGTTTGACTTACCCATATATAATATCTTCTTTGGATAGCTTCTAATTATTTGCAAGTGCTTTGGCATGCTATCTTTTCTATTGCCCAAATCTCAAACATCATTTCACATCAGACCTGTTCCTGAAACAGTCCAATTTGTACCACCCTACTTTCATGAATGGCGAAGTGACTCCTTGTCAATCGTACAGTTCAAGACAAAATATAGTGCAATGAAAGAGAAGTATATTCTAGGTCTGTAGGCAGTTTTATACCACTCAAAATATCACCCTTCTCCCTACAGTGATGAGTGCAAGCCCCACTGAAAGACAATATTTCCCAGTTTATCTCACTGGCATTTACTTCCTGGGTTTCAAATCATGATGAGGATAAATCCTGCTTATGTAGGAAAAAGTCTTCTGCATCTGAGAAATAAAATTAGGTTAGTTGATGACCAAAGCCCACACAGTGAACACATGTTCATCCTCACACTGGTGACTTTCCTCCTTATATACTTTAAACTCCTCAAAGTAATTGAGACCCTCAGCTTCCACTGGAGTCCGCAGGGAATGAAAATGATTCGGCATTTGCTTGGAGTATTGTAGGATGAGGTCTCATTTCATGCTGATGTATTAAAAGGGCTTAAAGTATTTATTTTTGCATTAAGCTAGTCTTTAATAAAACAACTGGGAACAATATACCTCCCTTAGGGTGGAAATTTGTTCTGATAATATAATATATTTAATGTTTTTCTGTAGCAGGTGGTCTTCTCAAAATATCACATTAAATTGATAACCTTCAAGGAAGCATTGTACCTCACGTGATGACTGTTTGGTATTTTATCATGACAGTAAGAGTTACTTTAAGATCTCCTACTCTTCCATCTCCTATAGGACCTGCAAGGACATAAGTGGCACTTATGTGACACCTGCGCTGGTGGCTCAGACAGGTCTCCCACCAAATCCTGTGTCATTTGCACCTTTGGCAACTGGTCTGGGGCTCAGACAGAGGCAAGCAAGATGAGTAGGCATGTGAAATGGAGACATCTGTACGGTCACTCTGTGCATGCATGGCGAAAATAATGCTTGCTAGCTGCAGCATCTTTGTAAATATTTCTCTCAGTAAAAGAGCTGTTTTAATTTTGTGAGCTCTGAGTTCTTTCATGGTCATTAGCCATTACAGAGAAAGCAGCACTTCTGAGTCAGTTTTTTAGAAGGGCTTGCCTTCCCTGTTAAGACTAATTGAAGCTGATGTAGATATAGTGATGTATATTTTCCTTTGGGGGTGGAAGACTGAGTTCTTTCATTATCCAAAACCTTATCTGCCAGAGACTTTAATTTAAAAAAAAAAAAACCAAACCATATATAAGCTAACAAAGGTTTTTCCTAAGCCCTCTGAAGTCAATGGACAAGGCCTCATAATCCTTACCAGTTTCAGTGATTTGATCATATGCACCCACTGTTCTGAGGTTACAGACATTGCTATTGCTCTGGTGCCCAGAGGTCTTAAATCAGGGGCAATGAAATCATTGTCCTAGTTAATAGATTGACTTGGGACAGTTTGCTGGTTGTGGTTGGGATAGAGTGAATTTTCTTCACAGTAGCTAGTATGAGGCTATGTTTTGGATTTGGGCTGGAAACAGTGTTGGTAACACAGGGATGTTTTCGTTATTGCTGAGCAGTGCTGACACAAAGTCAAGGCCTTTTCTGCTTCTCTCACCACCCCACCAGCGAGGAGGCTGGGGGTGCACAAGAAGTTGGGAGGGGAAACAGCTGGGACAGCTGACCCCAACTGACCAAAGAGATATTCCACACCATATGACGTCATGCTCAGCATATAAAGCTGGGGGAAGAAGAAGGAAGGGGGGGATGTTCGGAGTTACGGTGTTTTGTCTTCCCAAGTAACCGTTAGGCGTGATGGAGCCCTGCTTTCCTGGGGATGGCTGAACACCTGCCTGCCGATGGGAAGGAGTGAATGAATTCCTTGGTTTGCTTTGCTTGTGTGCGCAGCTTCTGCTTTACTTATTAAACCGTCTTTATCTCAGCCCACAAGTTTTCTCACTTTTACTCTTCTGATACTCTCCCCCATCCCACCGCAGGGGGAGTGAGCGAGCAGCTGTGTGGTGCTTAGTTGCTGGCTGGGGTTAAACCACAACAGACAACAATGTGGTTTATATCTTGCAGACTTACAGTCTTTTTGCCCATATTTTTAATCACTATGTAAATTCCCTGTTTCCTTGGTTATGTACATGTATCCCACATGGCTCATGCATAAGCATTTCAAAATAATCAAAATGCCTCCAATCCTAAGTCCAATTTTATTACATTCTTAACAGTTTATTTTTAGAATTAGGAGAATGGACAAATTTCACTTCTGCCTAAGCAGTGCATGACCTTTAGCTTTCCTTAAAAACAGGCTCTCCATCTGTGTGATCTTTACGAAGCAAAATGTCGTTCATTTAAATCTAATCTTCCACTTACAACTCTTGCCAGGGTTGCTTCCACCGCTGCTTTGGGCACAGCTGATTTTGTATAGATCAGGTTCCTATGTGAAAAAAAACACATGGACTGAAGAGGAACTTTCTCACTTGTTATTTACGTTGGTGTGCTACACTGCTCATACTTACCAGCACTGGATCAGGACAGGGTTAAGTTACCCCAATCACAGTGTAATTTTACTAATATAAACTGCAAACTATATTAGCTTCACGGTCAAGACGATCCTCCTGTTGGCATGGTATGAGAAGTAGGTGATTGCTACTGACTCTCTCATGTCCTCCAGCAAGTCCCTTAAATCTCCACTCTTCTTCCCCATTTCCTTTTCCAGGTCTTTGTCTCTCAGCCTGCCCTGTAACACAGGGGAATTGATGCTAATCAAATTCATGCTTTGATACTAATGTAATGAGCACTGTGGAAAAGAAATACCTATATGTATACTTATGTGTATGTATATAAATGTGTAGCTCATATCTCTGTATATCTCTCCATAATTCAGTATATCTCCAGCCATCTTGTCTATAACTTTTGGCTTATTTCAATATTACTAGATCTCATACTCGGTACCAACAGAGCCCAAACCAAGTTTATGAGTATTTCCCTTCTTTCAAAAGTCATAGATTAACTGTTTGAAAATAACACAGTGGACTTCTCTTCCCAGGGACATAGATGACAGCCGGCTGAACATGAGCCGGCAGTGTGCCCAGGCGGCCAAGAAGGCCAATGGCATCCTGGCCTGGATCAGAAACAGTGTGGCCAGCAGGAGTAGGGAAGTGATCGTGCCCCTGTACTTGGCACTGGTGAGGCCGCACCTTGAATACTGTGTTCAGTTTTGGGCCCCTCACCACAAGAAGGACGTTGAGGTGCTGGAGCGTGTCCAGAGAAGGGCAACGAGGCTGGTGAGGGGTCTGGAGAACAAGTCTTCTGAGGAGCGGCTGAGGGAACTGGGGTTGTTCAGCCTGGAGAAAAGGAGGCTGAGGGGAGACCTCATCGCTCTCTACAACTCCCTGAAAGGAGGTTGTAGCGAGGTGGGTGTCGGTCTCTTCTCCCAAGTAACAAGTGACAGAACTAGAGGAAACAGCCTCAAGTTGTGCCAGGGGAGGTTTAGATTGGACGTGAGGAAAAATTTCTTTACTGAAAGAGTGGTTAAACATTGGACCAGGCTGCCCAGGGAAGTGGTTGAGTCCCCATCCCTGGAGGTATTTAAAAGACGAGTAGATGAGGCGCTTAGGGACATGGTTTAGTGGGCATGGTGGTGTTGGGTCGACGGTTGGACTCGATGATCTTAGAGGTCTTTTCCAACCTTAATGATTCTATGATTCTATGAGTCTTGGAGTAGGAACCTGAACAGACTGGACAGTGTGACAGACTTTCATACTGAAGCTCCCCAAACCAAGTTTAATCTGTATTATGCTCTCTTTGAATCAAAGTTCAGTGGCCTGTTTCTTGCACTCTTGTTGTTGTATACAAAGGGGAAGGGATACAATAGCTTTTAAAACCATGGTATACATCCAGGTTACTAGAAACAATGCCTGAACTAGCCTAGGTGTAGTTCTCCCTGGACACCTTAAAATAGACCCCAGAAATGTGTCCATGTTTGTTGCCAAGAAGAGAATTGTCTGCAGTACGGTCTGTTGTCTTAATTGTTATTGCAATTGTAGCAAAGCCTCTTGGAGATGATTCTTGGCAGTTGTAAACCATTGTCATTCTTTGAAGGAGAAGATCCTGGATCACTCCCCACATCCTAGTGCTATATCCTGTTATGCAGAGGAAGGGTATATAAATAAGAATGCATGTGTTGTATTATAAGTAAGTGATTGGTGCCCAGTACAAATTCAATACAACAGTAGTAGACAAACTCCAGGACACACAGCAATTTAGTGTTATCACTGTCTGCATCATGAGAACAGCAGGTGCACAACACAGCCCTAGCAAACAAAATAACCTTGTAAGTTGTGAGCACTGACTCATCTCATCTTTAACCTCACACATCTGAGGTGTTTCAGAGGCTCTTAGCCAATACGTAAACAAAATTCTGCTAATTGTCTTGAGCAAAACTAGATGAAGTAACTTCCCAAAATTTGTTGAGTGAGGAGCCAGAATCCATTTTAGGGGTTTGTGATCAAGCCCCTTTCCTGATTACAAAATTAAAAGAGTAGCTGGGAAATAGGTAACAGTGGCATCACAGTGGAGGGGGAATATAGATGTGTATTAAAGGACAGCAGAAGTGACAAAGAGTCATTCTCTGCATGCAGCCAACAGCTAGAGTAACACATGAACGAGGGCTTATTTAGGGAGCAATAGGTTGCTTCATTCAATAAGGTGATAAACTCTCTTCCCCTTGATGGATAAAGTTCCTGTCTGAAGGCAGAGTGGATTATTCTTTATGTGGAAATTGGATTATGGCTGAAGAAAATGGAGCACTCTGCTGTTACAGCTCATTAGACAGAGGCTTAAACGTCGCCTTCTCACAGATCTGCTTGGTTCAGGTGCTGGAGGCATGTGCTGCAAGCGATGCCTACTGATGTGGTTCAGGGTGCAGATTATAGCACTTGGCAATTCCTCTGCTGCTGTGGATGTGAAAAAAGGACCAGGATTTGACAACTGTCCAGAGGAAACCCCTCTGTTTGGGCTTGACTAAACCCTCAGGGTTTGTTTTTTTAACATTCAACTTCTTTACCAAAACAAGATTCATTTTAGCCTCTTCCCCTCCCCTCTTTCCACCAGGTATTGGAGGTGGCTTAGGTTTTGTCTGAACAAGTCAGTTGACACAGCTGAACAACAGGACCACTGGATCTAGCTCGGGCCCTTGTGAGCCTTTGCCATTGCTAATGCACATTCAGTATGCTGAAGGCAAGGCTGCAGCAACTGTCTTGTTACCAGCTCAGGGACCAGGTTACTCAGACCTTCCTCAGGAGTCTTCTCTCTGGGCTGAAGGTGGATCCTGTCAGGACCTTTCTGGCTCATCTCCAGCTCACCTCCAAATGTATTGCACAGTTGCACTACAAGGAATGGTATGAGAGTCTTGTATGAAAGCCTCATGTTCTTCCTCTTTCGCCTGTCCATTGACATTGGTGTGCGTGAAGGCTGTCTTTCCAGCCCACTTCACACTGAAGTGGTAGATGACATTTAGGTGATTTCAGTCACATGGCAAGCAAATCCAAACTACATGCCTCAAGGACCAAAAGAAAAGCAGTATTTGATACTGAAGGAGAATATGTGACTGCTGCCGTATGGCTCTTCTAAAAATGAACATAATGCTGAATAGGCAGCAAAGGAGACTGAGGGACCACACACAGCTGGGCAACAAGAGACATAATATGTCCTTCATATTATGCCAATAAGGTCTCTCAGCTCTTATTTAGAGAGACTACTTCCCTAATATATGTTCCCTTAAGATAAAATTTCCTCTAGTTTTCTTCCCTTCCCTTCCCTTCCCTTCCCTTCCCTTCCCTTCCCTTCCCTTCCCTTCCCTTCCCTTCCCTTCCCTTCCCTTCCCTTCCCTTCCCTTCCCTTCCCTTCCCTTCCCTTCCCTTCCCTTCCCTTCCCTTCCCTTCCCTTCCCTTCCCTTCCCTTCCTTCCCTTCCCTTCCCTTCCCTTCCCTTCCCTTCCCTTCCCTTCCCTTCCCTTCCCTTCCCTTCCCTTCCCTCTTTCAAAGATGTGTCTAGCAGCACAGGAAGCTGTTGATTTATTTCCTTTCCAACATAAGATAAATGAAAGAGTCACTAGTGAAAGAGCACCACTGGCAGCCGTAAATTAGATTTCTGGAAAGTAAAATTCTTGCTGTTTTATCACTGAGGGTAGTTCTTATTGCACATAGGGCCTGTGCAGCATTCAGAGAAAGCGGGCTGCAGGGAATGAAGTGAAAGCAGTGAGACCCTTTCCCAAAGCTGGGTCACAGTGATCGATGTGCAGTGGTAGGCATGTATCATCCATTTATCTTCCAGTGTTTTTTAAACCATCCAAGGCTGTAACTCACTGTAAGTTCCAAAATCCAATTTTTGCCTGCCCTGTCATAACTTCTTATAAAATATAAGCCACCTTTTAGTCTAAATTTGGCAAGTGTGTGCTATAGGCATAGCAGAAGGTTACAAATAAGTAGTGATTTAGTGACACAGGATATTCAAAACCTTTGTGGAATCAGCTTTTGGGGAAACATTCTTGAGTGTAATGTTCATGTTTCATTGCATTTTTTTTAAAACCAACCCTTAACTAAACCACTGTTTAAGTAAAGGATTTCCTTGTCCACTAATTGTGCACTGCTCATGTCTGATCCCCAAGGGGATTCCTTACTGGTGTAATGACGATGGTGAGAACTATTCATCACAGGGAAAGGGCTAAGCCCATAGCAAAGCCATGCTTTCTTCACCTGAAGATTACCTGTGACTGCTATGGTTTTGTCCTGTCATAGAGGCTCCATCTAACCCTTACAGAAAGAGCAGACAGAGCATGACTTGTGTGCTCTTCATCCCACTTGAGAAGCCCGGTGGCATGTAAACGTTGTTTGTCCGTCCTTCCTTCCTTCCTTCCTTCCTTCCTTCCTTCCTTCCTTCCCTCCTTCCTTCCTTCCTTCCTTCCTTCCTTCCTTCCCTCCTTCCCTCCTTCCCTCCTTCCTTCCCTCCCTCCTTCTTCTTCCCTCCTTCCTTTTCTATTATTTCTTTCTTTTGTTCTTTCTGTTCGTTCCCTCCCTCCCTCCCTCCCTCCCTCCCTTCCTTCCTTCCTTCCTTCCTTCCTTCCTTCCTTCCTTCCTTCCTTCCTTCCTTCCTTCCTTCCCTCCTTCCCTCCTTCCCTCCTTCCTTCCCTCCCTCCTTCTTCCCTCCTTCCTTTTCTATTATTTCTTTCTTTTGTTCTTTCTGTTCCCTCCCTCCCTCCCTCCCTCCCTCCCTCCCTCCCTCCCTCCCTCCCTCCCTCCCTCCCTCCCTTCCTTCCTTCCTTCCTTCCTTCCTTCCTTCCTTCCTTCCTTCCTTCCTTCCTTCCTTCCTTCCTTCCTCCCTTCCTCCCTTCCTCCCTTCCTCCCTTCCTCCCTTCCTTTGCCCAGCCATTCTCCAACAGCTAGTTCTAATATACATATGTCAGGCATCTGCTTTGGGATAGATTCAAGGGAATAGAACTTGTTGTCGCAGCTCCATGGGTTTTCACTCTATCCAGACACAGACGATGTGATCTAATAACCCTGTGATGAGGCTGAAACTAATGCATTTTTGGATCAATGGATGGCAGTTGCAGAGATGCAGATGAAGACATCAAGTGTGAGACATGCTGAATCCAGGTGCTTTCATTCAAGTCCTGAAAATGTATACAAGGACAATGATTTTCCTATTGAGACAGACCATCCTCACAGTGTGTTAACAAAACTCTGAGAAGCTCATCTGACCTGCAGTGCCCAGCACCATCATCTGCTGCCCAGGTTAAATGTCCTAATAGTTTTGCAACTAGAGTCCAAAGCTGATTAGCAAGACTTTGTTTGTGTACAATATACGATGAGGGATTGATTGCTTTCCTGAATGTGGTATCCATGGAAAACTCCCTGTTTAAAACCTAAGCCATTAAAAGTCCCATGACTGTCCCTTCACAGTCTACAGCAAAGCACGGAGATTTTCTGTATGGAAATGATTAAAAATGAATAGTGGAGGGAAAAAATGGGAGGCACAAATGTGAATTGCTTTACAGGTCTACTTTGAGAGTCAGTAGAAATACTACCAAATCAGAACAAACCATCATTTCTCCTATACCTGGATGCCTAACATTGCCTACTCACATGCCTTCCCAAAATAAGAGACACCTTAGCCTTTGCCTCACCATCTGTACAGCCCACAGCACAGAAGCAAGGTGCTTTTTCTGACCTCCCCTGACTACTATCTTCTGGCCTCAGTATGAGATATTACTGGTTTTGTACCTAAGTTTGCAGGGCTACCAAAGCCCCAACAGTCCAACACACGAAACTTGGACTTCCATTGCAACAGCACACAGAGGAGGCACTGGAGGCACTGCAAAGTATTATAAATAGCAGTGTTAATTAACTAATAACCAAGCAGAAGGATTTATTTCACATAATTTCTGAAACCAATTATATGTCCTTTGGGGCCTGTGTAATGAAGTCTCCTGTGTGCATTCCCAAAACACTATAAATCTGACATGTTCCTCAGTGTCCTCACCTAAAAAATGGCTCTAGTGGTTGTATTGGGTTTGCGTGGCAAAGTTTTGGTAGAAGGGGGGCTACAGGGGTGAATTCTGTGAGAAGCTGCTAGAAGCTTCACCCATGTCCGATATAGCCAATGCCAACTAGTTGCAAGATGGACCTGCCGCTGGTCAAGGTTGAGCCCATCAGTAACAGTGGTAGCACCTCTGTGATAACATATTTAAGAAGGGGGAAAAAAAACCTGCTGCACCACAGCAGCTGGAAGAGACGGGTGCGAATATGTGAGAGAAACAATTCTGCAGACACCAAGGTCAGTGAAGAAGGAGGGGGAGGAGGTGCTCCAGGCACATGAGCAGAGATTCCCCTGCAGCCCATGGTGAAGACCATGGTGAGGCAGGCTGTCCCCCTGCAGCCCATGGAGGACCCCACGTTGGAGCAGGTGGATGCCCGAACGAGTCTGTGACCTCGTGGGAAGTCCACACTGGAGCAGGTTCCTGTCAGGACCTGTGAACCTTTGGAGACAGAGGAGCCCATGCTGGAGCAGGTTTGTTGGCAGGACTTGTGATCCCGTGGGGGGCCCACGCTGGAGCAGTCTGTTCCTGAAGGACTGCACCCTGTAGAAGGGACCCACGCTGGAGCAGTTTGTGAAGAACTGAAGCCTGTGGGAAGGACTCACACTGGAGAAGTTCATGGAGGACTGTCTCCTGTGGGAGCGACCCCATGCTGGAGCAGGGGAAGAGTGTGAAGAGTCCTCCCCCTGAGGAGGAAGGAGCGGCAGAAACAACATAGAATCATACAATCATACAATCATACAATCATTAAGGTTGGAAAAGACCTCTAAGATCATCGAGACCAACTGTCAACCCAACACCACCATGCCCACTAAACCATGTCCCTAAGCGCCGCATCTACTCGTCTTTTAAATACCTCCAGGGATGGGGACTCCACCACTTCCCTGGGCAGCCTGTTCCAAGGTTTAACCAATCTTTCAGTAAAGAAATTTTTCCTCACGTCCAATCTAAACCTCCCCTGGCACAACTTGAGGCCATTCCCTCTCGTCCTATCGCTTGTTACTTGGGAGAAGAGACCCACACCCACCTCGCTACAACCTCCTTTCAGGTAGTTGTAGAGAGCGATGAGGTCTCCCCTCAGCCTCCTCTTCTCCAGGCTAAACAGTCCCAGTTCCCTCAGCCGCTCCTCATAAGACTTGTTCTCCAGACCCCTCACCAGCCTCGTTGCCCTTCTCTGGACACGCTCCAGCACCTCAACGTCCTTCTTGTGGTGAGGGGCCCAAAACTGAACACAGTGTTCGAGGTGCGGCCTCACCAGTGCCGTGTACAGGGGCACGATCACTTCCCTACTCCTGCTGGCCACACTGTTTCTGATACAGGCCAGGAGGCCATTGGCCTTCTTGGCCGCCTGGGCACACTGCCGGCTCATGTTCAGCCGGCTGTCGACCAACACCCCCAGGTCCTTTTCCCACAGGCAGCTTTCCAGCCACTCTTCCCCAAGCCTGTAGCGCTGCATGGGGTTGTTGTGGCCGAAATGCAGGACCCGGCACTTGGCCTTGTTGAATCTCATACAGTTGGCCTGGGCCCATCAATCCAGCCTGTCCAGGTCCCTCTGCAGAGCCTTCCTACCCTCGAGCAGATCAACACTCCCGCCCAACTTGGTGTCGTCTGCAAACTTACTGAGGGTGCACTCGATCCCCTCATCCAGATCATTGACAAAGATATTAAACAAGACCGGCCCCAAAACTGAGCCCTGGGGAACACCGCTCATGACCGGCCGCCAACTGGATGTAACTCCATTCACCACAACTCTCTGGGCCCGGCCGTCCAGGCAGTTTTTGACCCAGCGCAGAGTCCACCTGTCTAAGCTGTGAGCCACCAGCTTCTCTAGGAGAATGCTGTGGGAGACGATGTCAAAGGCCTTACTGAAGTCCAGGTAGACCACATCCACAGCCTTTCCCTCATCCACTAGGCGGGTCACCTGGTCATAGAAGGAGATCAGGTTGGTCAAGCAGGACCTGCCTCTCATGAACCCATGCTGACTGGGCCTGATGCCCTGGTTGCAACATGTGATGAACTGACCTCAACCGCCATTCCACGTCCCCCTGTGCCCCTGGTGGGGAGGAGGTAAAGAAAATTGGGAGTAAAGTTAAGCCCGAGAAGAAGGGAGGGGTGGGGGGAAGGTGTTTTTAAGATTTTGGTTTTATTTCTCATTATCGTACTTTGATTTGATTGGTAATAAATTAAATTAATTACCCGAAGTCGAGTCTGTTTTGCCCGTGATGGTAATTAGTGAATGATCTGTCCCTGTCCTTATCTCGATCTACGAGCCTTTCATTATATTTTCTCTCTGCTGTCCAGGTGAGGAGGGGAAGTGATAGAGCGGCTTTGGTGGGACCCTGGAGTCCAGCCTGGGTCAACCCACCACAGTGGTGTGGGCTGCAGCAAGCCGGACTCACTGGTTCCTGCTACCTAACTGGTCTGAACTGGCAGCAAGACAAAGAATTCTATTTAGGATCTGCATCCTTTTTAATAAAATAGGGCATTTTTTTGGTTTTGGTGTGGCTGTTGTTGGGGGTTTTGGGAGGGGTTTGGGTGTGGGGTTTTTTTGTTTGTTTGTTTTCCAAATAAAAACATGGCCAGTTCCTGAGTTACTTATTTTGAGATTTAATTTAATTTAATTTCTATTGTCATTGTATGTCCAGGATGCCCCGGATCCCTCTCCATGTGTAAACACTTCTTATAACTGTAGTTGCAGAGAGATGGCAGAACAGAATCTGCAATGTAATTCAGACATATCTTTCCAGTTCCTTAAGACTTTTCATCTTGAAGCACCTGAATCTAAATGGATTGTAAATTTAAATCTCAAAATATTTTGTATGTCAATCCCCTCACAGAAAAAAAAGATAAGAATAACAAAGAGAATATGTTTAATTATTATAATAAGTACAACACTAGATATATTTATTCGAGATGCACCTGGTAGCTTGAATAATTGTAATGGATGGTGAGAAAAAAAAAGGCTGAGAAATTGTCAGTGTCTGCAACTAGATTCAGCAAATAAGAGAGGAGGGTCAAAGAACTGAAACTTAATGGCCAAGATGTTTATGCAGGTATGCAGTTCTGCTTTGTTGTTTTACCTGATCAGGGGCAGTGAGTCGGAAAGCAGCAGCTCACTATTGTCCCACTCTTCTTTAATTGCCTCCTCCTTTGTAGCTGCACTATGTTGCCATCTTTCTAGATAGTAGCATTTGGGACCAAAGGATATATTGCTCTGCAATATGTTTATGCATCTTACATTTACTGTACCAGGCCTGAGAGAAACCCTGTGCCTCCTAGGGCATGCTCCTTCTCAGCCTTGTTTGCAGGTGGAGCTTTGGGCAGTGCTCTTTGCTACTTATAGCTGTCATCTAATTTTTAATTGCTTCTTCAACTAGACTGAAATGACAGGCTGACATTTTTCCTATCGGATATACTCTGTTGGGTGATATCTGTGGATGGACGGTCAGCCAGGTGGGTTTCTGGGCTACAGCGATGCAGTATGAAAGAGGATAATAGAGTTGAGGAATTACTTTTGCTGGGAAATGATGCGGTACTGGTTGTGTGCTTAGCTCATGTGTGTCTCTTGCTGCTACTGCAGCCTTGGGGTGAAGGGAATGAAGTTAGGATGGAAAAGACTAGGTTTTTAGATCACCTCAATAAGAATTGGTATGGGAGACTCTCTCTGAATGAAGCAGTGGGTAGCCATCACTGCTCTACTTCTTGGTACTGGACAGTACTAACCAGATAATTAACAGTGGAGGACATTTCTTGACTTCTGCCCCAGTGATGTGCTCTGCCTCAAGTCACAGAGCTGGGCAGCAAAGGGAAGAGGATAGACTGATCTGCCAAGCTTTGGGCTCCAAGTTGAAGGGTACCAGTCATGACTTGGTTCCTGTACCTGGTTGCAAAGTTTGAAGGGAGAAAGAGCATAAAGGCATAAAGCCACCAGGAAATGGAGATGAGAGGTTGGCATGCTTGGCCGATGTGTGAGATTTGTTATATAGAGAGAAACAAGCTTTGGGATGCCGTATCTTTTGCATGAGCATAGTAGGATGGGAGAAGTGCCACCAAAGGCAGAGAGGAAGGTCTCTACTTCAACTTTCTGACCAGGACTGCAAAGAAAGGGGAGGGGCAAGAAGATGGCAAATGTGTGTGCACAAGAAGAAGGAACAGAAATAACATCAGTCACAGGGAAGACAGGTTCTTACTAACACTCAAACTACTGAAACTAGCAAGGAAGCTTACCCTGAAGTAATTCACATCCTAGCTGTGCTGATTAAAATGATTAAGACCTTAAACCATCCCTGGCACAGAATAACAATGGGTGTCAATCAACTTTATTCATCCTGCTGCCACTATGACCCCAGCTGGGTGTAAGAGCTAGAAGGAAACTAAGCCCCCAGAGGAACAGCTGTCTGTAAGTCGCTGCTGAGGGCAAAGGGGTCTTTAATTTCTTTCTCTCCTTCCCTCTCAGATCCTTCTTTCTCCTTAGGAATATGAGGCTGAAACATATGCTCTCAAGCAGTGGTTGCTTTGTTCCCAGGACAGGCAGTGTCTCTCCTGTAGCACGAGAGAAGCACACTTGATGATTTGATCCCAGCTATCTATTTGCTGATGGACTGTTCCTGGGGAGGGCATATCTTTATACAAATTCAGCTTGGACGGACGGGAGGGTCCATACCCCTTTCCACTTACATCTTATTTCTATGGATACATCTGCTGTTCTGAAAGTCCTGTTTGTTTCTCTCTCTGGTCCACTGT
The DNA here is from genome assembly GCF_965638725.1 of Aptenodytes patagonicus. Taxonomy (NCBI): domain Eukaryota; kingdom Metazoa; phylum Chordata; class Aves; order Sphenisciformes; family Spheniscidae; genus Aptenodytes; species Aptenodytes patagonicus. Next base: position 8,032,202 of record NC_134950.1, on the reverse strand, counting down.
GTTCTGCTCCTTTCTCCATCTCCTTTTTATGCAGCGCTGTTTCATACTGCTTCCTTCACTCTTTTTCCATTTCATTTCCCTACCCTTCTCTCCTGCTCCAGTTTCTGTTTCCTCTCAGTCTCCTCTAATTTTCTCTCAGCCTGGCTTTTGTCTCTCACCCTGGTTCACTGTCCTCCTCCCCACCTCCCCTCACTTAGACTTTGTTTTTCCATCACTCTTTATCAACTTTGTCTTCTGCACAATCCCCATCACTGCTTCTTTTCTTGTTTAAGGTTCCTAGCCTCCCCTGGTACAGAGCACTTTCTGCTAATGTGGCTTCTCTAGTGGCTTGAAACATGACTGACCTCTCCATGCGGGAACCAGAGATCAGAGTTTGATGTAAAAGACATCTTAAGACTTAAATGTTTTCACTTGTGACAGCAGACACTTCAATTGCCTCTAGAGACTTGACTCTCTGGGTCATTTAAGCTGTCACCAGAGATAGCTATTTAACTACTGCAGTTCTCCTTGTCTGATCTATAGCTTCAGAATTTCTTAGCCTATTGTTTCTTGGACCATTCTCTTGTGAGTTGTGGGTGGGAGCAGCCTACTTCCTTCCACTCCTGCATCATCAGGAGCGAAAGGGGACACTGAAGGGAGTTTCAGTCTGCCTGGCTCTCAGGGAAGACACTTACCTGAAAGGGGCATGCTGCAGAAGAATTCTTGGACCATGGGCATGGCAAAGAGTCTCCCTGAGCAACGGGCGTCCTAGGAAATAGGTATTTTCTTAGTGAGGCCTTTTCTGGGAGGGCATGCAGAGGCAGGGAGCTCAGGGGAAAAGTCTCTGAAGGAGACCAAGAGGTACAACATACACGGAAAGTCAATGACAAGATGCATTTATTAGATTGGGGGGTAACTGATGAAATGACAATTGCTTCATGTCTCTCAGACCATCCCCAGATGCTCTGCTTTTCCAGCTGAGCCACATCTGACTACTTAGCAAGAGATTTAGATGTTTTTAGCCCTTTAGACCTATGGACCGAGACACAGGATGTTCTCCCAAAGCCTCATCAGTCTTCAGCTTTCAACTTCTTCATAGCATAGCTTGACACAGAAAAACTCTTATCCTCATTTTTCAGTGCACCTCTACAGGTGAGGGACACGTGGTAGCAGGGTCTCTGGGGATGCCCTGCTATTGGAAAGCAAAAGCAACCCTCACTCTTCTCAAAAGGTTATATCAAGACAGCAGCCAATTAAGCATAGTTATAAATTAATTTCTTTTAGTCTTAATAAAAGCAGAGGAATTCCCTGCAGAAAACTCTCTTACTGACAATGTATGTGCCCAATATAAAACAAACGAGACTCAGAAGACATCATTTATTGTGTAAAGTTCACAGTTAAAGAAAACCAAATGTCATAGAATCATAGAATCATAGAATCATAGAATCATTGAGGTTGGAAAAGACCTCTAAGATCATCGAGTCCAACCGTCAACCCAACACCACCATGCCCACTAAACCATGTCCCTAAGCGCCTCATCTACACGTCTTTTAAATACCTCCAGGGATGGGGACTCCACCACTTCCCTGCGCAGCCTGTGCCAATGTTTCACCACTCTCTCAGTAAAGAAATTTTTCCTTACATCCAATCTAAACCTCCCCTGCCGCAACTTGAGGCCATTTCCTCTCATCCTATCGCTTGTTACTTCGGAGAAAAGACCGACACCCACCTCGCTACAACCTCCTTTCAGGTAGTTGTAGAGAGCGATGAGGTCTCCCCTCAGCCTCCTTTTCTCCAGGCTAAACAACCCCAGTTCCCTCAGCCGCTCCTCATAAGACTTGTGCTCCAGACCCCTCACCAGCCTCATTGCCCTTCTCTGGACACGCTCCAGCACCTCCACGTCCTTCTTGTAGTGAGGGGCCCAAAACTGAACACAGTATTTGAGATGCGGCCTCACCAGTGCCGAGTACAGGGGCACGATCACTTCCCTACTCCTGCTGGCCACACGATTTCTGATACAGGCCAGGATGCCATTGGCCTTCTTGGCCGCCTGGGCACACTGCCGGTTCATGTTCAGCCGGCTGTCGACCAACACCCCCAGGACCTTCTCTGCTGGGCAGCTTTCCAGCCACTCTTCCGCAAGCCTGTAGCGCTGCATGGGGTTGTTGTGGCCCAAGTGCAGGACCCGGCACTTGGCCTTGTTGAACCTCATACAGTTGGCCTGGGCCCATCGATCCAGCCTGTCCAGGTCCCTCTGCAGAGCCTTCCGACCCTCGAGCAGATCAACACTCCCACCCAGCTTGGTGTCGTCTGCAAACTTACTGAGGGTGCACTCAATCCCCTCATCCAGATCATCAATAAAGATATTAAACAAGACCGGCCCCAAAACTGAGCCCTGGGGAACACCGCTCGTGACCGGCCGCCAACTGGATTGAACTCCATTCACCACAACTCTCTGGGCCCGGCCGTCCAGCCAGTCTTTGACCCTGCGCAGAGTACACCTGTCTAAGCCGTGAGCCGCCAGCTTCTCGAGGAGAATGCTGTGGGAGACAGTGTCAAAGGCCTTGCTGAAGTCCAGGTAGACCACATGCACAGCCTTTCCCTCATCCACTAGGCGGGTCACCTGGTCATAGAAGGAGATCAGGTTGGTCAAGCAGGACCTGCCTTTCATGAACCTGTGCTGGCTAGGCCGGATCCCCTGGTTGTCCCGCTCATGCCTTGTGAGCGCCCTCAAGATGAGCCGCTCCATAATCTTCCCCGGCACCGAGGTCAGGCTGACAGGCCTGTAGTTCCCCGGATCCTCCTTCCGGCCCTTCTTGTGGATGGGCGTCACATTGGCAAGCCTCCAGTCGTCCGGGACCTCCCCCGTTAACCAGGACCGCTGATAAATGATGGAGAGTGGCTTGGCGAGCACCTCCGCCAGCTCCCTCAGCACTCTCGGGTGGATCCCATCCGGCCCCATAGACTTGTGAGTGTCCAGGTGGCATAGCAGGTCATTGACTGCTTCCTCCTGGATTACGGGGGGTTCATCCTGCTCGCCGTCCCCGTCTTCCAGCTCGGGGGGCTGAGTACCCTGAGGATAACTGGTCTGCCTGTTAAAGACTGAGGCAAAGAAGGCATTGAGTACCTCAGCCTTTTCCTCATCCTCAGTGACAATGTTCCCCCTTGCATCCAATAAAGGATGGAGATTCTCCTTGGCTCTCTTCTTGTCATTAATATATTTGTAAAAACTTTTTTTGTTGTCTTTAACGACAGCGGCCAGATTGCGTTCTAGCTGGGCTTTTGCCTTTCTCATTTCTTCTCTGCACGACCTAACGAGATCCCTGTACTCTTCTTGAGTCGCCTGCCCCTTCTTCCACAAGCGGTAAACTCTCCTTTTTTTCCTGAGTCCCAGCAAGAGCTCCCCGTTCAGCCAGGCCGGTCGTCTTCCCCGCCCATTCTTCTTAGGGCGTACAGGGACAGCCTGCTCCTGTGCCTTTAAGACTTCCTTCTTGAAGATCGTCCAGCCTTCCTGGACTCCTTTGCCCTTCAGGACTGTCTCCCAAGGGACTCTCTCAACCAGCGTCCTGAACAGGCCAAAGTCCGCCCTCCGGAAGTCCATGGTTGTGGTTTTGCTGCCCACCCTCCTTACTTCACCAAGAAGCGAGAATTCTACCATTTCATGGTCGCTAAGCCCAAGACGGCCTCCGACCGCCACATCTCCCACCAGTCCTTCTCTGTTTGTAAACAGCAGGTCAAGCGAGGCACCTCCCCTGGTAGGCTCACTTACCAGCTGTGTCAGGAAGTTGTCTTCCACACACTCCAGGAACCTCCTAGACTGCTTCCTCTCTGCCGTGTTTCATTTCCAGCAGACGTCCGGGAAGTTGAAGTCCCCCACGAGAACAAGGGCTAGCGATTGAGAGACTTCTGCCAGCCGCTTATGGAACGCTTCATCCGCCCCTTCATCCTGGTTGGGTGGTCTATAACAGACTCCCAGCAGGATATCTGCCTCGTTGGCCTTCCCCCTCATCCTTACACATAGACACTCAACCGTACCATCATCACAATCGTTGAGCTCTATACAATCAAAACACTCCCTAACATACAGGGCCACCCCACCGCCTCTCCTTCCTCGCCTGTCCCTTCTGAAGAGTCTGTAGCCATCCATTGCAGCACTCCAGTCATGAGAGTCACCCCACCATGTTTCTGTGAGGGCGACTAAGTCATATCTCTCCCGCTGCACAATGGCTTCCAGCTCCTCCTGCTTGCCGCCCATGCTGCGTGCATTGGTGTAGATGCACTTGAGCTGGGCTATCGATTTCGCCCCCGGCATCGGCACGCCACCCCTCGGCTCATCTCTAGCGAGCCTGGTTTTATCCCCTTCCCCCTTCGAACCTAGTTTAAAGCCCTCTCAATGAGCCCTGCCAATTCATGAGCCATGATCCTTTTTCCCTTGTGAGACAGCTGGACTCCGTCTGTCACCAGCAGGCCCGGTGCCATGTAAACCTCCCCATGATCAAAAAAAACAAAATTCCTCCGACGGCACCAGCCCCTGAGCCACGTGTTGATCAGGTGTGTTTTCCTGTTCCTTTCAGTATTCTTCCCTGCCACTGCAGGGATTGTGGAAAACACTACCTGTGCTCCCGATCCTTGAACCAGTCGCCCCAGTGCCCTGAAGTCCCTTTTGATCGCTGCAGGACTTCTCTCTGCAACCTCATCACTGCCAGCCTGTATAACCAGCAGCGGGTAGTAGTCAGAAGGCCGTACCAAACCAGGGAGTTTCCTAGTGATGTCTCTGACCCGGGCCCCAGGGAGGCAGCAGACTTCCCTGTGGGACGGGTCCGGTCGGCATATTGGGCCCTCTGTTCCCCTCAGAAGGGAATCGCCTATGACAATTACCCTCCTTTTTTTCTTAGCAGTCCTTTTTTTCTTAGCAGAAAGAAATATGTCCTATATTTATACCCGGCTCTGTGCTCTTTTTCCTCCCTTTCCCTTGATCCCATTTAACATTCCCAGAGGATGTACTGAGACTAACTGGAAATGTTCTGGACTGGACTAAAATGACAGCTCTACTCCTAGAAGATGCAGGACTTTAAACAAGATAAAGCAAAGGGTTGGTAGCCCAGATTACTGTAATATTGCTATAACACATACACAGCACAATAAAATATAATATAAACTCATCTAATCTGTCAACACAAAATGAGTAAGGACTAGAAAGTTGAAACTTGTTTCAATTTTTCTCCCATTAAAAATGCTTTCAAAATTGGTAATTTGTTAAACTGATGATTGCTTGTGAAATATTTTAATTGGAAAAGCAATGACTTTTCTGTCAAGAAAGTTGTATTGTCACAGCTCCCCCAGGAGCATCTCCAAGGGGGATTCTCCTGAGCAGAAATAGCCATGACAGAAATCATGGCTCTCCCTGTTTTATTCTACCCGCTCATGCCTCCTGCACACAGAGGCACACATGCTCTGCACTCCCCAGGGTTTGGCGTGCTGGCTGCGTGCCCGGCGGCAGCTGTCCCCCTGCAAATCCCAGCATGCAGTAGAAGGGTGCTCAGCAACTTTCATAGTGTTCGAGTCTTTTGGCACGGAGCAAACCTCATGTCATTTATTATGAGTGTGAGGTCTGGCCACAGCCATATCCCAGCAGACTGGACAGGACCCAGGCAGGACAGGGACAGGGAAATAGCCCCTCTTCCTCTATGCTCCTCACTCTCCACTTAAGCAGTTCTCCGATAGGGATGTCCTCGATGATGCCCCATTTATTCCTATATTTCAGCATTTCACTTTGCCTCTTGTTGAGTTTCTTCTCTATTTGAAAATCACTTAATGGACTTATTGCTAAAAGATGGGATCAGTTGTTCTACAAAAGGAAGCACAAATTCTGGCATCTGGGGAGGAACAACCCCATGCACCAGTGCATGGTGGAAATCACCATGGAAATCACAGCTGGAAGTCACTTTTGCAGTGCATGGGGGTCCTGGTGGGCACCAAGTTGAACATGAGCCAGCAATGTGCGCTTGCAGCAAAGAGAGCTAATGGTGTCCTGGGCTGCATTAGGCAAAGCACTTCCAGGAGGTCGAGGGAGGTGTTCCTTCTCTTCTACTCAGCACTGGTGAGACACATCTGAAGTGCTGTGTCCAGCACTGGGCTCCCCAGTACAAGAAAGACATGGACATATTGGAGAGAGTCCAGCAAAGGGCCACGACGATGATTAAGGTAATCATATGGGGAGAGGCTGAGAGAGCTGGGATTGTTCAGCCTGGAGAAGAGAAGGCTCAGGGGAATCTTATTAATGTATATAAATACCTGAAGGGAGGGTGCATAGCAGGATGGAGCCAGGCTCTTTTCCGTGGTGCCCAGTGACAGGACCAGAGGCAATGGGCACAGACTGAAACACAGGAGGTTCTCGCTGAACATCCGGAAACACTTTTTTACCATGAGGGTGACTGAGCACTGGGGCAGGTTGCCCAGGGGGGTTGTGGAGTCTCCCTCCTTGGAGATACTCAAAAGCCATCTGGACATGGTCCTGGGCAACTGGCCCTAGGTGGCCCTGCTTGAGCAGGGGTGTTGGACCAGATGACCTCCTGAAGTCCTGTGCAACCTCAATCATTCTGTGGTTCTGTGATTCAGACTGTACAGATGCATATGCTGCTCTGTAGTTTTTCTTTTACTAAAGAAAAAAAGGAAAAGAAAAAAAAAAACCTTCATAAAAAGGTAACAGCCTGAGATTCCCAGAGGTGGAGACCTTTCTCCCCACACCCATGCCTTTGAGGGATGCCTCCACACTTCAGGGATGATGGAGCAATTCAATTTTCATGACCAGTCAGGCCTTGGCTTTTCTGCTGAGTTGCTCAGTTTGCAGTGACGGTTGCTGCAGCGTGGCCAGCTCCGTCTGCTCAGCAGCACTGGGCTGACAGCAGGGAGCTGCCTGCTGGAAATAGAAGAACGAAAATTGATTGCACATGTAGTGACGATAGTAGCAAGTTTCTTCAACAGGAATCACAAATGTCTGTGAGGCAAAAGACCCTCCCAGCCCGCCAAGAGATGTTGCTACAAGGTCAAATCAAGCCTCTCTCTACCCTACCTGTCTTGGCCCTTTTGGTGTGCTGGAGACAACAGAGTGCAGGATATTGGTGGAGGCAGATGCAGCCCAGCTGTGGTGGTGATGGGCATTGATGTGGGACTTTCACGTCTGCCCAGAGTAGAGATCACGTGTTGGTCTATCTCAAGGGGCTCTCCCCGCAGTGACGAGTCAGGGCAGCTGGTTTCAACAAAAGAGGCTTTTACAGCTCAATTTTCCAGGAAGGAATAATACAAAGTAAAAGTGTTGTTAAACCCTCATGGTGCTTCAAGAAAAGCTTGTGGATTGGTAATGCTGTGTGTGAGCATTATGATCATCTGCTCTGAACAAGTCAGCATCCCCCAGCAGCTTTTGCACTTAGCTTAGCTTCTTTCAGAGAAAGGCGCCTTAGACCCCCCGTTCCTGCCTTGTGCAGGAAACTTCCATAAATCACTTGAATTTCTAGGCTAACGCTCAAACTGAAATGACAGAGCATCACAGGATTCCCAGGATTTACAGTCCGGAGTGGATCACCTGTGGCGAGTCATCCTGCTTTTCTTGGGAAGTGCATTTCTCTGCTCCCTAAGGCTGTCGGTGCAAAGGAGAAGACATGTGGGCTTCAGTGTGGGCTCTCAGGTGAAACCTTCATGGGAGTCTCCTTTACCACCACTACATCTCCATCGGCACCTGGATTGATGCTCAGTCTCCTTCTCGCACCTTTGCAGCCCCTGTTCGGCAGGACTGAGCTGTGTCAGCGTCCCTTATTGCACAGCCCACCCCATCCCACATGGAGATTTTTGCTTTTGCATAGCATGATTACTTCCTAGAAATAACATTTGCTTATCAGCAAAACAAGAAGCATTCATTCACTGCCTGGATCAGTTTACACTAAACAATATATTTGGCTATTATCTGACTCCAGGATGTGACTTTTTGAGCTAATTAAATTTTGTCTAAGTGTCAGTTTGCCCTGAATTTTCCACAACTGTTAATCTGTTATCACTTTGTAGGCAGATGCAGCTTTTAAGAAATACACTATAAGAATGTACCCATTTTTTTTCCCAAGCAATTCATGAAAAATATGAAAAAATCCCAGCAGCTATCTTCAGGTACCAGGAATTAAAACAAATTCCTTTCTTTTAACTACTATCTGTGATGTTTGTGGAAAGCATTAGCAAGCCTGAGTGACCACAGACATTTGTGGTTTTGTGAAAATTGATTTTTGTTTTAGTAGAAAATACTAACCATTGAAAGAAATATTTTAAAACCATGGCATGTTTGCAAAGCCCACAGAGGTCTCCAGATAAAGGAAATGTTTTTTAAAATGCCAGATTTCAGCTGGGGGAGGGGGATTTCAGGCAGTTATAAACTTGGATATTTCTGGATCAGGAAGCTTCTTTATGAGATATGGAGAAATGATCTCCAACTGTCATAAATGCAAAGCAGAGCCAACTGAGATCTCTGAAATTTACATACCTGCTCCTTGCCATGGGGGAAGGCTGGACTCTGCCTGGGATTTATTGTGAGGCTGGAGGGAAGGTTGCAGCCTCCCTCCTAATGTTGAGATGCTCGGTGGGAGCAGGGACAACTGAGCAAACCGGGTAGGGTGGGCTTTGTTTGTGCCCTGGGGCTGGCAGCCCTGCCAGTGCTGAGCAGCTGCTTCACACTCCTGGAGAAGCCAAAAACAACAACTCTGCCTTCTTGCAGATGTTCCTCCAGCCTCCTTGCAGACCAAGCTGAGTGTTGCTCTTTTGATCCATTTTGGAAGGGTTGGGTTTTTTGTGTTATTATTTTAAAGAAACTTTAAAAATTGTTACTTAAAGAGGGGAGGGAATGGTGTTTCTGTGTTTCCTTCTCTAACCTCTACTGTTACCCCTCCCTTATGCCTCGATTTCTGCTGCACCAACTTAATGGCATATTTTGCTCTTAATGCACACTGTGCACAGTTGCACTATCTTCAGTGAGACTGCATCTGCTACAGGAAAAGGTGGAATTTCACGTAAAAGCTTCCTCTCCCCCACCTCTGAGAAGGGAAATGCTTCTTTCTTTTTTTTTTTTTTCTTTATTCTTACATTTTCATATTAGCCACTACATGGGTGAAATTCTGTGGCCGCACTGACATCAGTGAGGTCAGGATGTTCCTCCAGGCTGACTGCAACCCATAGTCACATGTTACAAGCCAGTGTGTGTATGTATCTGTCTCCCTCTATCTCACCCCCACAACTCATAACAATTTTGATTTTCGATTAAATGCCAAATGGGTCACATTCTACGCAAGACAATCTAAAAGTGTTACAAAACCTGGACTTCCTTAGTAATAGCAATGACAAGCTTGAAGTTATCTTTAAGATATGGCTTCAATTGGATATTATTAACATTTTAAAAAGAAGAATAATCCAGGAAACACCACATATAGAGAAGTATTCCCAAGAATTCTGGATTCTCCGCTTGGACTGCCAGTTTTTAACTAGAGTGTAAGACTGCTGGATAAAACTACATGGGCAGCAAAAATAAGACAGCCGATTGCACTACAGGCAGACAGAGAAAACAAAATATTCAAGCCCTTTCTTGTTCCCCTGCTTTGCCCAGGAATGTGTAGGTGCAACCCTGAAAGATGCTGCAAAACCCTGTTTGACAAGCCAGACCGTTACTGTATTGAGTGTGATACCCGTAAGTCACCCACAGCCAGTACATAACTCTCAAATCTTGGCATTTTGGCCAGGTTTTAAAAATATTTGTCTTCTCCTGTGGTAAGGTCTAGTTTGTATACCCTTTCCGTGTGCTGGGCAGCAGGGTTTCATGGAAGGAATCCCTCTGGAGCTCAATGGGGATATTAATTCCTGTAGAAGTTCATTACCTCCATGGTTGCACAGACTAATCCAGGATCCAAATTTTTAAAGGATGCCTTAAAAGACACCTATATCCCCTCAATAACATTGGGATCTAAGTACTTAATTTACTTTTTCAAAGAACATGAATGATTAGTTTTCTAGCTGACATGATTTTCAGGATAAAAAATAGATGTTTCTCTAGAAAGAGCCAACAATGGCAGACTTCAAAATGGAGCCCTTTTAAGCATTAATATGCACATTTCTATCCCAAATCTTCAAAGCATCATTAGCAATTCTGGGTACACAGCTTCTTGTATGAGAAGAACTTGAGAGAGTGCTGAGCATGGTGAATCCTTAAAAACCAGGTCCCTCCAAGGTCTCTCAAGACACCCATCAAAAAATGTAGTCAATTTGGATCACAAGTCACTCTACAGATCTTTTTTTTGCTTTTGTATAGCTGCTGTCATCCTGTACCATATAGGCACAGAAACTCCATACCTGCTATCCCAAAAAGCTGCTTTTTGGGTGGAACTATTTGTTAGCAAGCAATACTGTACGCCCTACAAAACCCATAAAGTATAATAATGGAAGCACTGAATTATTTGTGAACTGTCATTTTTGATTTATATCAAATGACATATTTCCTTTCAGTCTTCCTAATTACCAGTATTTTTTTTTTTTTTTTTGGTGACACAATATCTGGGAGTATTTCCTGCATGTCAAATGCCTTATTTATGTCATTCCACATAATTATCAATTTGGGAGATTAGATCATTGCTAGTTCTGGAGATGTTGCTTTGAATTATTTGGATGGCATAAATCTGTAAAATTTAATGAATTTCAGGAGTATTTTTCATTAAAAATGTATCACAGGGGTTCAGTGTGTGATTTCTAGACTCACACCAGGCATTTTTAATTAATTTTTGAACCTGGCAAAGTGCTTTTTCGTCAGTGTGAATAAGTTGTCTGCTAAAGGGAGTTTTGTGATGCTTTGAAATTTTTGTAGTCTCTCTAGCTTGTGCTTTGACTTATAAAAAGAAAAAAAAAGGGGGGACGCAAGTGCAGCCATTTCTCTGTGAAACTCTACCCCACAGGATTGCCCATTATGCAAATACTCTTTTCTTGCACTGCCCACTTCATGATTCCTAAAATCCTAAGCCAAATCTCAAATGAGCTATGGCACTGTCTTCAGTTTTTGAACAGTAGGACATCACACATTCTGTAAGTTAGGAGGACTGAAATCTTCTTTAAAAAAGTGTAAGTAACGTTGTTATCGAAATGACTGGCTCTGGCTTCTTGTTTGGTAGAGCTGTTTAAGAAACTTCTGATGGAAATGGCCAAATGCAATTTTTTTCCATTGAAAAACATCAGTTTTTCCAAGCCATTTTGAGAAACACTGTACCATAAAAAGTGCTGAGGGTTTGTTGTTGTTATTGTTGTTGTTGGCTTTTTTTTCTCTCCTGTCCAGAACAGTTTCTACTGCACAGAAATGCCATTTTCAGCCTTCATCTGCTGCTTGGTGCTATATGGGACATAGACCAAGATGCTAGGTGGGGATGGCCAGGGAACATAGCAGTAGTCCTTGCCTGTGTCACCGGCTTGAAATAATCTCAAGGTACTGAGCATCACCAATCAGCCATCCCACCACACTGGGATTCTTGTGCCATCAAGCCAGATGGGGAGGGCATCAAGCTCCCATCTCCCAGAGCTCTGTTCTGGATATGGGAAGACGATCCAGCCTCCCTGTTAAACCCTGCACAAGCTGCTAGCAGACATTTAGATCCATCAGAAAACAGTTCACACATGTTTTCAGTTAAAAGAGGTGGTATATATATCTCTCTGTGCTGTTACTTGCAGCCCCTGGAAGATGTCAAAACCTTGTGGAGGAAGTATTTGCTGATCTCTATCAGCAGTGTAATGAGATGGGTGACTCAGTGTTGTTCTAATTAATGCATGGAAAGACCTTTTCTAAAATACATTTGGTATGTTTCCCCCTGGAGACAGGAGATATATGCAGGAAGCACATCCTCCCACACCTCTCCTGGGCGCTAGAACTTATTAGCAAATCCCCTACTGATGCTCTTTTACTAAGGCAGGTACGGCTGCAGCAACCATGATGGGAAATGCAGGGTAGGTAGAGCTCAGAAATTTTGGCAATGGTTTTTGATATGATCCTGTATCATCTAACCATGAATCCTAATGGCATATGCTAGAGGGCTGTGATCTCACCTAGTCTGTGAATAAAATGCTCCTGTGTGAAGGAGGGTGGGTAGACCAGCCAAAAATTATAATATAAGCCTGTATTGGGTCCGGCTGAGATGGAGTTAATTTTCCTCATAGCAGCCCTCATAGTGCTGTGCTTTGTATTAGTAGCTAGAAAGGCGTTGATAACACACCGGTGTTTTGGCTACTGCTGACCAGTGCTCACACAGCATCAAGGCTGTCTCTCCAACATTCCTCCCTCATCAGTAGGCTGGGGGGTAGGCAAGATCTTGGGAGGGGACATAGCCAGGACAGCTGACGCAAACTGACCAAAGGGATATTCCATACCATGTGATGTGTGCTCAGCAATAAAAGCTAAGAGAAAGGAAGAGGAGGGGGGCCATTCGTTATTAAGATATTTTTCTTCCGAAGCAACCACTATGCATACTGAAGCCATACTTCCCGGGAAATGGCTGGACATTGCCTGCTGATGGGAAGTAGAGAATAAATCTTTTGTTTTCCTTTGCTTCTGCATGTGGCCTTTGCTTTTGCTTTATTAAACTACCTTTACCTTGACCCACGAGGTTTTTTCCATCTTATTTTCTCCCCCCTCTCCCCATCCTGCTGAGGAGGGGAGTGATAGAGCAGCTTGGTGGGCACCTGGTGTCCACCAGGTCTCTGCCTCTCTGGCATCACCTCTGAAGAGTATGGGGTATCTATGGGGTATCTTTCCTTCAGGAAATTGCCATCAAGGAAACTGTAATTTAAATGTTTTCAGAGGGTTACTTGCACAAGCAAGTCCTTAGCTCATTGGAAAAAAAATAGAACCACCCGACCACCCTGCAAACAGAGAAAGAGGTGGCTTGAGGGGAATAAAAACCCAGCAGTGCCCTAGCAAAGCATTTTGAAGCATTTACACACTAGAGGTTAGCCTTGTGCCAATTTTTTCTCAGTGGAAGGATTCACAGGGTTAATTTGTTTTCTTTATGTGGCAGAACTTCACAGCTCTGACATCTGTCAATACCTTTGGTCAACAGGTTCAGAGGTTATTAGTATGGATCACAAAGGCACATGCAGAGCTTAGTCAGACAAACCCAATTGCATTGGTGAAAGTAGGCTTTAAATAAAGAGAGAGACAGGCAAAAAAGTGTTTATCTGGAAACTGGGACTGAAAGAGAGAACTGGTATTACTCAGGGAGTGTGAGATAATTTCTGTTGTCTTCCCATCACCCCCTGAAGTTTGTACAGTTGTTGCTGGGATCCTTTGGCAAGGGCCACTAGCAAGGGGCGGAGCAGAGAAATCTCATCTGGGACTACCTCTTGTGAGCCAGGCAGAGGGAGGCCAGTGAGACCACCTGGCAGGCAGAGAAGGGCTCTCATCCTGACGAGGAGAAGACAACAGTGTGATGTCTCTATTAGCATGCCTATTTGTAACACCCCAATCAGTGATGACCCAGGAGACCACAAGGTCTCCATTAATGTCTCTTACTAGCGATAAGTTAGAGGTGATCCTGCCTTCCCTAGTCTTCCCTTCTTCCTATGTAGTGATTTTTGGGTTCTTTGGTTGCCACCCAACTGCTCTCTCACTCCCCCACTTCAGCAGGACGGGGGAGAAAATAAGATGAAAACCTCATGGGTCAAGACAAAGGCAATTTAATGAAAGAAAGCAAAGGCCGTGCACAGAAGTAAAGCAAACAAACAAACAAAAAGATTTATTCTCTACTTCCCATCAGCAGGTGATGTCCAGCCACTTCTTGAGAAGTAGACCTTAATATGTGTAGTGGTTGCTTCGGAAAACAAATGCCTTAATAATGTATGCCCCCTCTTCCCCTTTTCCAACAGCTTTTATTGCTGAGCATGACATCATATGGTATGGAATATCCTTTTGGTCAGCTTGGGTCAGCTGTCTCAGCTGTTTCCCTGCCCAACCTCTTGCCCTTGCCCAGCCTACTGGTCTTTGAGGGGGGATTTAAAAGAAAGCCTTGATGCTGTGCAAGCACTGCTCAGCAACAGCCAAAACATTGGTGTGTTGTGAACACTGTGTTAGCTACAAATACAAACACAGCACTCCAAGGGCTGCTGTGGGGAAAGTTAACTCCATCCCAGCCAGAACCAGTACAGCCACGCAGAGAAGACAGGTTGAGTGGGGACTGCAGGTGATATCACACTAAACTGGCCTGGGGAAATCAACCTTTTCCTCAGACTTAAACCAGCTACCGTCTCTATCAAGGCTGTGAGAAGCACCAACTCCCTACTGTGACATTCAAGACAGGGCTTGGTGTGAACTCTGCCTTGGATTTCACAAGAGCGTGTGCACTCAAGACAGCCTCAAAGTTTCTTGGCTGCATGGAAAACATTAGTATCCTAGAGAGAGCTCTCAAGAGTGCTCTTCAGGTTCAGTATATGACACATCACAAAATACTTATATCTGCATGATCGGAAAGATAACAGCTACTGCACCTGGAGTGGAAACCTGTTTGTCTTGCCTCTCTGGGAGCAGAATTCTGTGTGACTTCCCTGTGCGTTTCCCCATACCTCTGTGAAAATGTAAGCCGTGTACTCACCCAGGCTAGCATATCTCTAGGGAAGGCAACTGTCAGGTTTCAGATCTTTGTGGAGACACCAAAACTATTTCAGTTTGTTGCTCTCCACTTCCTTTATGGATAATAAGAAGGAACTAGGCACTGGGGGGGATGCTCTTCTCAGTGGTTTTTAGGTACTGCAGGATTAGATGAGTTGCATCCTGCACCTCCTTGTCTCTACTAACTATACACCCATTGAATAAAGGGTGCTGAGGATGACTTCCTTAGATGTAGCTTTCTACACGATAGAGATCTGTAGGCCTAGCAACATGTGGAGGTAGCTTTATGGCTTCCTGGCCATGTTGGACCAGATGAAGTGCAGTTACTTGCAGCTGATCAATTCTGCCAGACTCTGCCTGGACCTGCCTATGCCATTCAGGAGTTTCTAGACAAAACCACAGGTGTTTCTCCTACTCCTTAGTCAGATACTTGTACTCCTTGAGTTATGTCACAGTTAGTATTCAGGAAGAAGAGTTGAGCGAATAACTGAGAAAACCTTATTTAAGTCATCACGCAACAGATCCAAGTTTCCTTGCTGACATATCAACATCTTCTGTTGTGTCAACAGGGGGCTGGCCAGGCCATTTCTGTGAGATATTTTTGGTCATTGACAAACACTTTGATCCAGAAAATTTATAGTGGTCTGGTAAAAGTCCTCAGCTGGTGTTTATCACACTGATTTACACTAGATGAATATCTGCCCTGCTGTCCCTCCCAAATCAGTACAGATTTTTTGTGTGCAGTTCCTTTCTTGTTTTAGGAGTAAAATAACAAAAACCCCCTATCAAATAAACAACAACCCACCCTATCAAATAAAAATGAACGCAGGACACACAAAATAAGCTCACAAAAGGGAGACTTTGTCTCTTGGAAGAAAATTGAAACTCTTCTGAGTGAGAACATTATAGCCTATGGCACTGTCATGTAGCTGCACTTTTATAATGGACACAATATAATGAGTGCTGTTCATGAAAGATGGTTATTATATCCTAGCTGGAGGTCATACTCTGGCATATATAGAGCCAGTAATTTGTACACAGTGGGAATTCTGCTGCTCTTCTGGTTTTCTTAGGTTATGTCTGTATCATCAGGTATCTGCATATTCAAGCTCACATTGCTCCCCAAACTATCTTATCACCCACAATTGAAAGATGAGTGTTTGAAACTCAGTTTCAGCCCAAGCCCTTAAGCTCTACTGTTGTCAAAGCTCTTTCATTGATCAGTTTGTAGAGCAGTTTTAGTGTCGCTCTGAGGGGGTTGTTACTGAGCTTGAATGCAAGCAGTCCCTCTTCTGGTCTCCCACCAGTCTCAGCCCTTTTGGACTCTTCTGCTCCTGCTCTGTATGATGTTGGACATGTTTTCCTTATGCACATTTTTTCCATGGATTGGAGCTTAAGAAAAAGCTGTCATCAATCTATTCAGTCCTTTCAGTGGGTGGCAGGGTTTGGTCTATCCTCACAAGGGTATTGGCACAGAGGTTGTAGGATGGCTGCAGGAAGGAAATGTTTTTGGCTGGTACTGTCTTGTATGGTCCCATCCAGGTAATCATCAGTCCCCCTTCAGGGGCAAGGTAAAAACCATTCATTTCTTGTTCCACCTCTCCTATGGTACTTCTTGGAGGAGACGGAGCCAGTCTCTGGGTACCAGTCAAATGACACCTACATCAGTGGCTTAGCAATATTTCTCTGGCATGTGCCTTGGTCCTGGGAGATGCTGCTTTTGAGTTTGTCATGCAGCAAGAATTCTAGCTGGTGGAGTGATCATTGAAACAAAACAACTTCTGCTGGCAGGTCTGACTGTGCGCATCTCTTTTGTATGTCTTTGGGAGCTCAGTGAAACCTCCAGGGTTTTTGTTTGAAAACTTTACATTGTTGTCTGTTCAACTAAGAGAGGAGGGAAAACAGCAACTACGCCAGAAGTTCTACTGAAGTATAAAAAATCCAACAAGCAATGTAAAATGGCTAATAAAATAGTGCCTTGTGCCCCAAACTACAAGCAAAAAATGTTACATTGCAAATGATACTTAATCTAGTGGATAAAGCAGCTCTTGTCCATACATAAAATTAATTAGGCACAAAATACTCTGTCCAGGCAAGCAGTCCCCATTATCCCTGAGGTTTTGTTCTTTTAAGTAAACAGAAACTGAACCAACATATTAAAAGTGTGGTCTTTTTCAGTAAAGCATATTCTACAGTATTTTGTTCTCCACCACATAGCAGGTACCTTAGGTTACTTATTAAAATGACTGATGTGTTATGGATGAGAGGGCATCTTGCACCTGTGTTGTCCCTAGTGTCTCCTGATTTGGAGCTTGGAAGGGGAATAGAGACATTTTCTGGCTGTGCCCTTTAGTGTGCTGGGTCTGCTCCAGAAGAACTGCTGACTGCTACCCTCACCGGTTGTCTCAGAGAATAAGAAGCTGCATATCTCCACACAGCAGTAGGAATATTAGCACCCAAAGTTGTAGCATCCGTCTTCCTTCATATTATCACCATATGGCAAAGCTAAGAGTAGGGTCTCAAGTGTAAATCAGTGAATGGACCGTTAAGACTTCAATTCATCAAAATTGTGCTACAATTTCCTTTCCTCCTATGTGCCTGCTTCTTCTTCAAGCACAGTCCCTATCTCTTCTCCACAGAAACAGTCTGTTTCCTCTGTGTCTCTTCTCTTCCCTTCTCCCCATCAGTGCTATTTCCTTCCCTCCTTAAGCCCCTAGGTTGGTCAAACAATACATGCTGCATCTCTCCATGGCTGGTGGGCTTGTCATGTCACTTTACATGCCATGAATCACATGGACCTCAAAATGAGGGCAAACACAGCTGCCTACTCTCTGACTATGGTTTCACACCCTGGGGCAAAGCAAGGTATTCATAGATTCCCCTGAAGCAGAGGGGGCAGACAGAAATAATTTGCAGTCAAGTTTTTACATGGAAATAATGTTACAGACTACATAAAAATGTAATGGCATCTCTGCATGACAGGGTACTCTATACACTCTATACAGTACGTGACTGTACTCTATACACTCTATCTGTGTTTACAGATATCTCCACTAGCACTACAACAGGCTTAGCTACCAAAGTCTTGCTCTCAGCAATTTTCTTTGCTAATAAGAAGGCCCACCAAACCCACGGGAGCAGGATCCTTGAGAGTACTTTCATTGTGCATTTTGCACACAACATTTTGTCATCTGCTTCTGGGAGGGAAGCTATGGGCAGGCAAGTGTCATCCAAAGTCTGCATACAGTTTGAAGATTACATTGCTGATATCCAAAATGTATGTCACTTTAAAGTTAGTAGTTATTTCTGACATATTCTTGATGCTGCCATATCTTGGGAAAACTTTCAAAGTACATGGAAAGAAACACGGTAAGTAGGAGATGGACCATTCACAGGAGCCAAGAAGTCATGGAGCAAAGATGGTTTCAATTTGCCTTCAACCCACAAGGTCTCATGTCAGGGCAAGTTTGTGCTATTACTTTTTGGCTCCCGTGGCACCAGAAGAGCAAGGGACAAGGTAAAGATACCTGGAAGAGCAAAAATGTCTCCACTCTGGAGAGCGGGCATGGAGGACAGCATGGCCAGCAAGCCACTTTGCACAAGTGTAGCTCCCGAGAGCTGTCCTAGTGCCCCAGCTGTTCCCAGGGTGCCCCAAAAAAGCCTGGACTAGAGAGGAAATAAGAGTTAATGAATGCAGCTTTGAAGTAACTGAGTAGTGATGTCTATGTGCATCCAGCAAATCTCCAGTGCACAGAGAAATAATGTTCCCAGGCTTTTTTTCTTTTTTTTTCTCAAAGGAGGTTGTTATTTAGAGACAGTGCAAATGAGCAATACGTTCCTCCTTGGGATTTTTACATACCAAAAAAAATAATAATGCACACAATATAGACAATTATCAAAGAAAACACTGCTTTTCCCTGTGCAAACAAACTCCAAATCCCACTTCTCTTCAAGGCCAGGCACAGTGACAGATAAAGCACAAAGGGCTTTGTATTTCTGTGTGGTATGGGTGCCGCCTCCTACAACAGCTTGAAGCCCTTGCTAGACTGGCTGTTCCCAGCAGACAGTTACAAAAGCAGCAGGTCTCAGCTGTGCTGTGTCCAGCCTGCCCGGTGGCCTGGGGCAGAGGCAGATGGAAATCTTCACAACCTCTTTTTTATTTGCTTGTCTTCTTTTCTGATTGTGTAGATAAATATTTAGGGACTGTGTTCAAAGGACAGTGTAAACATCCCAAAGCAGTTGAGGAGAGCACTGCCCCAGGGCAGAATGGAGGAGGCAGTAATGTGGCCAACCTGATAAGGTGTCAGGGTGTACCTTGTGCCAAGACACATATATCACATTGGCCATCTATCTCCAGGAGAGCACAGCTGCTGTGTTAATACTACTCTTGGGCTGCACTTCTCTATTACAGTTGGATCATTTGACCATGATTACCAACATCTTAATGAATGGATTGAAGCACAAGGAGGCTGCTCTGCTGACGGACAGGTCGGTGGAAGGCAGAGGGCTCCATTTAGATCCAAATCTGGTGTTTGTGGGAAAAGAAATTTTTTCATACTTAATGTGCTGGGATGGCTGAATTGAAAACGTTTTTTCCAGGCAAAACTCATTTCTATTCGAAAGCAGCAAGCAAGGTAACATTTGGGGTTAAAAAGGAGAATTCAGTTGATTTTGAATGTCTTGTTTCCAAAAAATAGAAACACTTTGTTCAGATTTTGACATAACATTTCTTTCACTTTATATTATAATTTTTAAAAGAAAAGGGAGGACTGCATGCTTATGAGACTCTATTTTGTTCCACCTGCATCATCCCATCTAATAAAAGACATTACTTCTCCCTACAAATCATGCTTCATTATAAAATGAAATAAGTTTCAAAACAAAAAAAGCCATTTCAACTCTGGTATGCTTTGTTCTGCTGAGACCAAACTGCTGAATTGTGTATTTTTTATTAAAAACATTTTTATTTTCTATCTTTTTGTATAACAAAACATTATAAAATTATTTCCTTTCATTTTCTAGCTCAGCAATGAGGCATTTTGCAGCACAAAAGTATTTTTGACTCAGCTCTTCTTAAGCCCTATCAATTATTATAATTGCCCCAGTGCATCCTAAGGATGTATAATCTATGGTAAACTGAAGGGAGGCTGAGCAATATAATTTAGTAGTTATCTAGATTTCTAGAGTCCTTTACTAAATGTTCTAAAGGATCTGTTTCTAGAAAATTCCTCAAAAAAACACTAAAACAAAGGAGTAAACAAGCCTGTAACTATTCATGAGACAAGTGTAATAGCTGTTTGTAGAACAGCTCACATACCAAAGCACCGTACAAGCAGTAGACTCAGGAACTCCATGTTAGCGTGTTTCCAAGTACCCGGAGTAGGAGTGGAAGGATTTAGGAAGCTGCTATCTCATTAGTCATTTGGGTCTAGGATTTCTTGATTTCAGAAGAGCCTTGCCATGGATTTCATGATGTTCCAGTGTTGTGCTCCTCTTTCTATTGTTGCCAGTGACGCTAAAACAAAATGATCTCTTTTTGTTACTGGTGAAAACTGATTCAGGGCTAAACCAACACAGGAAAAAATAAATTCCATGTCTATCAAGAACTCATTATTGCAACAATAAGATATTAATAATTTGTTTCTGCTGGAAAAAACAGAAAGGAAATGTCAGTAATATTTACCAGTGTGAATACTCTCAGAATTGCTGCACATTTAATTGCTACTTTGGATTTAAAAGTCTCTTCTGTCTCTCTCTTTATAAGCAAACACAGTTTATTCAACCAGGAACAGAGTTCCTCTCTCATCAGAAACAACACAAAAGGTCTCAGATCTGCCCGCATGAGAAGCAACCTCAAATATTTGTGAGGTAAGAAATCATTCTGGAGGGATGTTTTAACTGGGTTTTAGGCTGTTGGACTCTGCTTCCTGGCTGGCTATTTCAGCTTTCCCATCCTTGCTAGTAAGCCCTGTCCCATGTCACCTACTCTACCTTAACCATTCGCCACCATGTCTTCCACTCTCTGCAGCCTGGAGAGGACAATCCTGCTCTCAGGAGCAACCACAGCAGTGGCAAGGAGGCTTGGGCTTCGGCATTGTTCCCATCATGGGCCAAAGGCTTTCTGAGTGCTGGGTTAAAGTACAGTGACAAGAACGGGCAGCTCAGCAGCCTGTCATTTTAATTGGTATGAAAAAGTCAGGCTGTAACACAGCACGCAGCACAGCCACAAACCTACAGCCTGAGGTTAATAACAACATTGACACAGTCTTCTCCATTGAGCCTCTCTGAACAGCAGCTGCAGAGTCACCCTTGCGCCTCTTTCTTAGGGACTTCTTTCTCATTTAGCTTCTCCATATTCTCTTGCTTTGACTTTGGACACATATCCCTGGAAAACACACTGATTTTCCTCTGAAACAGAATACTGCTCGCAATACCTGCTGATGGGACCCACAAGAGAGGGCTTACACTCCAGAAATCCCCCAGAAAACTCTATATCTAATTGAATATGCCTGTCTATATATATATACCTTGAGTTTAAACACTGTGAGAAAACCCAGGGGAACATTGCAGAAATACATTTTTGTACCTTAATACGGGCCTGTACAGGGTGAGGTAGCAATTTGCTAATTAAATGGTGTCAACACCAACTCTGAAATCACACCAGAAGCATCTTATAGCATGGCTGTAGCCATAGGCTGAGAATGATCCTGTTATTAGTGAAGATAATTAGGACAACGCAAGCTTGTCATTGCTTCTCTTGAGTTTTACTCCTTTTCTGTAGTACAAGGTAGAGGCTACATTTTCCAGCCCGTGGTCTCCAGGAGATTTCCATCTAGTGTTGCATGACTTCTTCAGGATTTTGAGTCATTAAGTCATTCATTTTTTCTCTTAGTTTCATTAAACTATATGACACAAACTGAGCACAGAGAGCTGCTTCATTTGCTAACCATTAATTCTTTCAAGCATTAAAATAGCACCTGATCAGCTTCTCTTGCAACACACAGTTAGCTTGCCTTGTTAATGTTTCAGCATAAAATTTGGTTTAGATGTTATATAGAAAAATGTACATGTATATAGTTCTTTCTCCCACCAGTCCTATGACAGCCCAGAAGAAGGATATAGGCAGTATCTATAAATCATGAAAGGCATACAGAAAACGAACAGGAACTGGTTTGTTTAGGTGTGGGTTGTTGGGCTTTTTTTTTAAGCAAAAACTGGGTGACATCAAATAACACCATAGAGAGGCAGAGTAAAAGCATGCAAAACAGTAACTGCTACTTCACACAACATATATCTATGCTGAGGAGCTCCATTCTGTAGGTGAATGCTACAACTGATAATTTTCTCTATAGCACAGGCAACTACATGTTTGCACTCAGAAGAATCTGTCCTGTTATTGACATTATGTTTTCACTGAATGCAAGCTTCATGTGCTTTGTTCTTCTTCTGCCCAAATGAGACAAAGTAAAATTTCTCCTCTCATAGGAATTTTCAAATTGTCTCTTGATCTAAATACTGTCTACTCTTCCTTTTTCTGCAAGCCTTGACTGTGTCCCCGGGGATACAAGTTTTCCAAAATTCCCAGAAAGTAACACATCTGGTAAACTTTTGCCCAATTATCAGAAAGTAGAACTGCAGCTTTTTTTCACCTGCTGTCTCAGAAGAATCATATTTTCATCTAGTATCTTCCCCTTCAAAAGATCTGTCTCCACTGAAAATATTTTTAGAGGTTCCATGTTTGCATTTAGACAGGAAAATTAGTCCACCTCTGGGGTTATGCAGCACATGAGGAGGCTCAGACTTCATCATTATTAGCTGAATGGTTTTTTTTCATAGAATGGAGAGGCACTCCAATTTGATCTGTTTCCTGTTTGAATTACATAAAAAACTGAAATCCATTGGAAATGGGGAGAAATTTCAAGCAGTGTTGAGAGTTGCATTTAAGTGCATTTTATAGTAAGTAACACAAGACAATCTCCAGGCCCTTGCTACGTTATGGTTTACCTAGCATGATTAGGACTGTCTAGCTCCTTCTTCATAGCAGATTACTAAGAGCAATATAGTACCGTCCATGCTATATGTGTCTTGCAAAAGAAAACAGCTGGATCCTGATGTGAAGGAACCTTACTTGGATTGTCCACTCACTGGTCATGTTATATCACTGTTGACGCAGTCTGCAAGCCCAGAAGGAAAAGGGACAGGCTCAGAGCACCAGGATACATCAGGCACACAGGAATACTCTGTGCTTTGAAGAACAAGGTGTTCTGGGGTGCAGCAGTTGCGTTTACCAAACTGGCTCTGAGAGCTTTCTAGTGGTTAACATAGCTGATCAACAAATATGGTCCTGACTCCACCTTAATGTTGGCTCTTAAAATATTTTGTAGACACAGTATGGCTGCCATGCATCATGGGTCAGTAAATTTTAGGATACTTTGGGAAAGTTTATAATTCTAATGTCATCCCATCTGCGTGTGTGTGTGTGTAGCTCTGTGGTTAGATGAACATGCTGGGGCTTATCCAAGACAATGTTTAGAAGTCCTTTTGCTTCTGTGAACCCTCTCTGCCTTGACCTGATAGGATTTCCTGAGGAACCGGTAGACACAATACGTGGCTGCCACAATTCCTAGCACCTTGGCAGAAATGCACGTCCCCGTTGTCATCCTAGCCACAGCTGAGTGCCTGTGGGGAGAGGGTATGAGTAAATTCTTGCTGCAGGAGACCATGGTCTGCCAGGCTCCATGAATCCTAGGCTATGCAGCCTATAGGTGGTTGAAAACACCTGTTGATTCACTAGATGGAGAAAATGGTGCTGGGACACTTTATGCAATGGAAATGCCTGACGGAGGGTGGGTCACATTTATATAGAAAGAGTAATGCAAAACAACTGACTGCACCAGCCAGGTTAAAAACATCTATGTGCCAATGTCAGCTTCCTTTTATTTTTTTCTTAGAATAGCAGTAACGACCTTGGCACAAAGCACTGCCTAGAGACAAATGACCAGCTGGGATTAATGGTCCTTGACTTAATTTCTGCCCATCAGCACCTCCCAGCCAGTCATTAATCCTGCTGAAATGCTCTGTGCATCGATTATTATTGATTCATTCATTGATTGTGTCCAGGGTCTGAAGTTAGAAGCTGAAGTACCGAAGGCACCCTGTAGACTCTTCTAATAAGATGAGTTTGCTTAATTCATAGACTATTTGAGGTGCTTTAGAAAGAATCGTCATAAAAAGAGGTAGAAAAGTCAAAAAGCACTTACAGGACAATGAGACCTAGACTCCTCTGGCTATTACAGTTGATGGCATGTATCAAATTACTTTGAATAGGACCAGTATCTAAAGCAGGCGCATAGAGGAATCTGACATGTATTATATGTGTCACCTCCCAAGGGACAGTAAGATTCCAAGTAAGAAAGCCCGTCAGATAACCTGTGCCTAAGGCAGAGAAGGCATTTGGGGTGTTAATGTCCCACCTCTCTTATTGGAGATATCACTGTTTTCTTTGCCTTCAGAAACACAGCGATCCTCTCTTTCTGCAGATTACCTGGACAATTTTAGTTCCTTTTCCCCTTGCACTTGTTGCTGTCTGACCTCATCTGTTCTGCAAGGAGCTGCATCTGAATAATTAATGTAGCACCCTTCAGGAAATCAGATTGATTGCTTTTAATACCTGCTTTATGACAGGATTTGCAAATTGCAAAAGAGAGGAAAAACGGTTTAAAAGACGATATGGTTTAATAACCTGCCACCTCCATATTTTCTCTTCAAGTTGCCCTCCTGGGATTCAGTGCAAAGGATAAAGTGAACAGCAGCATCTTTGGGTGAGTTCTTTCATGTCTTTTGATGTTCCAGTATGCATCAAATGGTAGGAGCGTACATGAAAGAGAAAAGTTGTGGTTGAAAGTGTTCCCAAATACACATTGCTGAGGTGCTTCCAAAGTGATGACAACTGCCAAGCACCCCATGGTGATACAAACGTTATTGGACAAGTTGTCCTGCTTCTGAAGAATGTGGGTAGATTTTTCATAACAAAAAAGAAATAGGGTAATGTTGACTGAGGAATTGCTTCTGTGTTCCTGATTTGCAAAGCATTTAAAAGAACCCAGTTATTATAAATAAGCCCCTATTTTATTTACTACTTGGCCAACAGGAAGAAGAAGTTTTGAGGTCATAAAGGGCAGAGTCCTAGTTCCTGCTTATCTCTGCCCACTCATTTATTGCTGACTTTGTGACCCTGTTTAAATCTTATAATTGTTTTCTGTTTCACATACCTTACCATTAAAATATGATTACTGTTTTCTTCTTCCATAGGACACTTACATATTTTAATGGTGTAGAGTGCACTAAGGTCTTTGCACAGGAAAGGTCTCCTACCATGTTATTGTGAACGAGCAATAAAGGAGCTTGGTGAGATTAACTGTCTCCAAGCTATAAAACTGTGAACTATTTCTTCAGAAACAATCAAATTCACATAATCAGTTTCTTATAAAAATACCTTCTTGGGTGGGAGAACAAAAAATGGTTTTGAGAAAGTTGTGATCTCTATGAGTCTGAGGTCAGAGTTCTTTAGAACATTTTCCTTTTGAAACTATGGGTCTATAATAAAAACTGTGATGCCTTAGAGATATTGTGGGTACTCATATAAATACATCCATCAGAGCCCATTAGAGTCACCCTCAGTCAATGGGGAGAAATAGGAATTTTCAGGATGTGATTTAGTGAATTTGTTTTATGCATCCACCTTAAGATGAAGTGGCACCTAAGATCCACTGCTTTGTGTTCTTTTAAATCTAATCGGAGCTTGGGGCATCTAGGTCCCTGCTATTATTTTAAACATCCACACTTAGGTAGATGAATCTCATATCTAATGTATGCCAAATGTCACCAAGACATCCACAGTCTAATGATTAGGAGATGAATCAACATAACAGGGGTGCAAAGGAGAGACTGGGTCCAGATTGTCTTCTAGAGCAGAATGCTATCAATTCAGTTTCTTATCCCTCCACTTTTTTGTAGACCAATGAGTGTCCAACTAGTCTGTTGGTCTTGAACTTAGGTTTTCAGTCTCATGGATGAGTTTTGTAATCAGTGAGCTACTGGATAGGGAAGATGAACTCCATTTTCTCCTGTATTTTAGGAGAAAGGTGCAGAGTGGCTGCAGAGGTTTCTTGGGAATGTTGGTCCCTGAGAGTCCCTCCCTGAAGCCCCAGGTTAAACACCTTGATTTGGAGAGCTGTGACACATATGATCGTGTCCTCCTGGATAACTTAAGCAGCCTTCCAGCCAGATTTTGTTGATCCCACTCTAAGTTGTTTGACTTTTCCTGACCTACAGTGACAGCCCAGTTGTCGAATGGAGTCATGTGAATTCCATGAGGTGGAAGATACCTAAAAATTAAGTGTCATCATGGCAAGCTATGCAAAATCTACAGCTTCTGTGTTTTTAGCCTTGCTTGTTTATCTCTGGATATAGCAACAAAGCTTTGCTATCTCCTTGCAGTGAACACTTTATCTCTGTGTGTTTGGTTAGCCTCATTTCCTCAGTGGCATGGGATTGAATCCATCTGGGGAAATACCAAAAAGGCAGGAGTTGGCAGTAATGCTGTAGTCCTTCTTTTAACATATGGAGACATCCATGCGCAAACATTAATGAATGCAATCCATGCTTTGTGACCACCTACTTTCTTCCCTTCAAGTGAATCTACTGAACTTTGTGTGGCTGTTTTCCTTGCTTCTGGAGTACTGCCTCTGATTAACAGTAATGTAACTTGGCCATGCTCTGGAATGTCCACGGGAGTCTACTCTCTCCTTTCAGATAGACAGATAGTTTGCTTTTCACAATACTGCTTTCCTCCCATTTTCATTTTTTTAGAACTGCTGGAAGGCTTTTATAGTGTGCACAGTCCTGTACAAAGATGTCAGTGACAAAGGCAAACGAGTGTTACTGCTAGTGCCATCCCGGACAGTGAGCTACCACATCTTTCACTCACTTCCCGTGTCTGTAAATCTATAAAGCTGTGAGATTACCAAAGTAAACAAACGTAATATTTTTTTGAAGATGGAATACGTTGACAGGTAGATCTTAATGATAATTACCTCTAATTAGCACTCCCACCAGATGACAAATCTTTTAGTCACAGCAGAGTGTCACTTGAAAATGTGCATATTCTTGTTTTGCCTTTGAAAACATGAAAGAAAAATCATATATATTAGTTTTACTCTATTGCCATAATTTTTCATTAAAAGCAGGGGGACAAAATGAGGGATGAAAGGCAAAAATGAGAAATGGCTTTGAGAAAAGGAGGTCTACTTTGAATGGAAGATTGTACTCCATTCTGCAGCCAGTTTCTTATTTCTAACAGGTACCATCTCACCCTCTTCCACTCACATCCAAAGCTTTTTCATGAGCATTATGGAGAGGTTTAATCGTGAATAGTTGCTAAGAGACACTGGGTTCACTGAGACAGGCTTTCCCTGACTGAGGATTGAACATATCCAGTGGGGACTCGCTGTGACTAGCGACATTTTGAATGAGTGAAAAGCGGGATGTACTGCAAGGGGTATTTCAAACTGGGATACCTTCACTAAAATACAGGAAAGACATGTTTTCCTTCTTTTCTTTTTATTGCATGGAAACTAGAAAGGCCTTAAAAATAATTTCTGTGACAGCCAGTATCCATTTGAGGTAATTCTTCACTGGGGTCAATGGGGTTGAGCAGAACTGCTGTTCTAGATGCCCATATCACAGACAGTTGACTTAACTTACATTTTTGAGGTTTTCTTGGGAAAAAAGAGTAGTTAGAAACTTTTCTTAAAACAATTGATGAAACTCAGAAGAATTTAAAGCATCACCTGGGAGAAGTCTGTGCTGTGCGTTGCTTCCCTACTGCCTCTCCTTCCACATGCACGCTGAGAAATGTGGTAACACATCAGCCCCATAATGTGGCGCAGCCTATTTCTTCCTCTTTGTTAGGTGAGAAATATAGGTACCATACACTGTCTTTTTAACAGGTGCATGATTAAATACTGCCATAGGTACAAGGTGGGTATTGATAGATAGTTTTGAAAAAATCATCTTTGAATGTAGGGTAAGGACTGATGGGATTCACAGTGATTTTTTAGTTCCGATGGGAGCAATTTCCATTTAGACTAATGACTGTTGTGCCCAAAAAGTACAGTTACTGATCTCAGCTGGGAGTGCTCATGTAGGACTGCTGCCTAACCACCTTGTATCTTGTGGAATGATTATTCCTATCTAAATATGTGACTTTGCTCTTGTTTTTATTCTTTTACAGTACATCCTATCCATTTTTCTGAGATCTCTTTGAATCCTCATACTAGTGTCCAAAATGTTTGCAAACATTTTCCAGTTTTATATTACTTGCTAATTCAATAAGGACATTCTATATTTCTTCATCCAAGTCATTAAAAAAAGCATTTAACAGGACCAGACTGATTCCTGCAGAACCCCATCCAATACCTTCTTTCAGTTTGACATTAAACCATTGATAATCAGTCTTTGAATCCACTTCCCCATGTTTCACTTAGTCTATGCTGTACCCTCACCTCTTGAACTGTAAGGAAGGGATGACAGTGTTCCTGTAATCTACAGAATTGCTCTGAGGATAAATCTAACTGCGGTTGTCAGATCTAACATGCTAATGTGGGCTGAAAAACAGATTTTGTCCACCTTCCTATGATCCTGACTGTTGGAGTGGTCTCTCTCATCACATGCAATGAAAAACAACATGTACACACGTTTATTCTGATACCTTATCTACATCTGGAATGTTAATTGGAATTCCAACATTAATTGGAATTTTCTGGAATACGTCCAGACAGATCTGGTTTTCTTTGTCAGGGGAAACAAGTTCCCTTTTGAAGGCCTAGGAAAGGGAGCTGATTCACCATATTCTCTTATGCCAAAGCATGAGGAATGACAAACAAAACAAGAAGAAACAGAGAAAGGAATGACCAAAGGGTTACAGAGAATGTCAACTTTCCCTCCTATCCTCTGCCCCAGACTTCCAAAATGCTAAGTACATATCTCCTGTTGACTTACATGGGCACTGAGTAATTCAGATCTGAAAATGTATCCAGATCTGTCTAAGCCTTTTTATCCTGACCACAATCTAGCCTTTGTTTTGGTGCTGTAGAATGAAATAATTGACTGTAGTGGATTACGCATTCCAGTTTATACCATGGCCAAATTATGACATAGTAAAACCCTCAACAGTAGGGGCTATTGTTTAATTACAGAACATAAGAGCGTGAGGGCCTCAGAGAAGAAAAACAGAGTCCTTGTTTCAAGACAAAAGAAGAATAGGTTCATCCCAATTAGAAGTTGCCCTTAGGTCAATTTATAGCCTCCCAGAGCTCTCCACCCACAAATATGTCATTATTTATCTTGAGCACTCCTACTGTTACATGTCTGGTAGAAAGTTATCCACACACAGGTTGATTGCCAACTCATTCTAGATATGTCAAGCTTCCCATTTGACATGATCCAACATTCAGGGACCACACAGACTTTGCAGTAATCACAGAGAAGGAACTTGCCTCATTTTGCTCAAAGCTCAGATTTATCCATCCTTTTTTTGGTCCTACTGCTGTTCCAAGCTACTGCTCTGGTGAATGGAAAAGGACAGGTATCTCCAGAAGGCAACTGAGATTTTCAGACTGCTGAATTGTCTTTAGGAAATGCCACCTTCTTTCTGTTGTCTAGAGAAGGAACACAGGGCAGCTCCATGCCTAATTTAGATTCCTTTGTTAAACACATTTTTTCAGTCTGTGTGAATATGAGGCTATCCGTAGGTGCTATTCTATGACAGTCAACAAACATAAAAGCAGCCAGAAACCTCAGACGATGCATCCTGTGTATCCTAAAGTGGTACCAGGCCATTCCACCCATCAAAATAATGTTTCATATGAATTTCTATTCATTCTGTCTCTAAATCCAGCTGGTGGGAAAGGGAAAGCCCATTAGAACACTTTACATTCTAAACAGTTAAATTCTACTGCTCACTGGACTGATAAATTTTTATTGTGTTGCGGATGTCAGCAAAATAATTACAAGATTTTAAAATGCTGGGTTTTGATAAATTTTAAGTGTATTTGTACGAAATTATCTTTACTACCAGTGACTCCTGACCACTATTTTAAGGGTTTATCAGAGGTTCTCCTAGGATCCTCTTTAATTATTCAAACTGAAAATTCGTCATTTTTACAATTTTTTCTTATTATTTGTGTATTTTACTCACTGTAATTATCCAAACTGGGATTAGGCAATACCTTAAAAAACCCTATAACCACCTTCCCAATCTAATTATTAGAATTCCACCAACTGCAGCTATTAAACCAACGGGGCTGCACAGGTGGAGCACCAGCTGAGCATACCATAACATGCATCCTCACCCCATGAAGTTGGTATCCACTGGGACCACACGCAATAAAAACCACATTGCCATGTTGTCCATATCTCACCATTGCTAATACCTGGGAAGTAAAGTTAACCATGTGGTCCTGCTTCCTTTTCCATCTCATTTTCTGGTTCTCCTGATTTTTGCTAGCACAAGTCTCTATGTTTCTAATTCTCCATATGTGAACAGTTCTTTTCTGTGAAATAGATTTCTTTAGTGTAAATATTTGAAATAGGAACCTTTCCCTCCGTATTTTTATATTGGGTTTTTAATGTCAAAATCAACTGTCAGATCTCTTCACATTCATAATTTCCTAGGGTTTTTTCCTAATGACAGCAAAACAGTAGCTTAGAGTACCTGTTCTTTTTGCCTAATAATAGGTCATGGTTTTTGTTTCTTGCTTAACTGCATTTTTTAGTTACTTTTCTGGTTCTTTTAATCTCGAAAATATCTTCTTTCTCCTCCCTCTCTTTCCCTCTTTTTTTTTCTTCTTTTTTTTTTCTTTGCTTACTTAATTCTGTCAATATCTTTGTTCTTTATTTCTTTTCAGCTACTATGGCTTTGTTCACTTTCTTTTTTTCGTTGTCTCTGTATTTCACTGTGTGCTGCTTTTGGCTGGGATAGAGTTAATTTTCTTCAGAGCAGCTAGTATGAGGCTATGTTTTGGATTTGTGCTGAAAACAGTGTTGATAACACAGGGATGTTTTCGTTACTGCTGAGCAGTGCTGACACAGAGTCAAGGCCTTTTCTGCTTCTCACACCACCCCACCAGCGAGTAGGCTGGAGGTGCACAAGAAGCTGGGAGGGGACACAGCCAGGACAGCTGACCCCAGCTGACCAAAGGGATATTCCACACCATATGACGTCATGCTCAGCATATAAAGCTGGGGGAAGAAGAAGGGAGGGGGGACATTCGGAGTTACGGTGTTTTGTTCTCCCAAGTCACCGTTAGGCATGATGGAGCCCTGCTTTCCTGGGGATGGCTGAACACCTGCCTGCTGATAGGAAGGAGTGAATGAATTCCTTGTTTTGCTTTGCATGTGTGTGCGGCTTTTGCTTTACCTATTAAACTGTCTTTATCTCATGCCATGAGTTTTCTCACTTTTACCCTTCCGATTCTCTCCCCCATCCCACCGCAGGGGGAGTAAGCGAGTGGCTGTGGGGGGCTTAGTTGCCGGCTGGGGTTAAACCAGGACAGTCCTTTTTTCACACCCAGTGTGGGTCTCGAAGGGTTCAAGATAACAACAGGTTTGACTGGAATGTGCTAGAATTAATTTATAGCTGTTATTGCTGTTTAGCTATTAATTGGCAGGCTCCTGTGCTTGCCATGGGGCTCGCTTGCCTCACTGTATGTTAGAGTCTAGTGCTCGTTAGTGGCTGCTTTTTGCTGTTGCTGCTTGCTGTACTGCTGTACTGCTGATCATCTTACTGTGCTCTGCCTGGGAACATTTTGATAACAGCCATGGCGATGCGCCTGGGCTGGCAGATGGCCAGTGCATCGCTGCTGTTTCTGTGCTGCTGTACTGGACAGGCTGGAACTCCAGTGTGAACTGGAGTCAAAGGGTCTGTGACCTGTGGATGAGTCCACATGGGAGCAGGACACCTTGAAGCATCTGTGGCCGTGGATAAGCTGATGCCAGAGCAGGTACATCTCAAAGCGTCTGTGGCCATGATTATGTCTGTGCTGCAGCAGGTATACCTCTGAAGGGATTGTGGCCCAAGGATAAGTCCACGCTGGAGAAGTCACATCTCGAAGCATTTATAGCTGTGGATAAATCCATGCTGCAGCAGGTACACCTTGAAGCATCAGTGGTTGTGCATGAGGGCATGCTGGAGCATCTCAAAGCGTGTGGCCATGGATAAGCCCACGACAGAGCAGGTACACCCCTGGAGGGACTGCAGCCATGGGTAAGGCCATGTTGGAGCACATTTACTTCTGAAGGGAAGGTAGCTGTGGGTAAGGCCACACTGGAGCAGGTATATCTCTGAAGGCATTGTGGCCCATGGAGAAGGCCATGCTGGAACAGGTGCACCTCAAAGCGACTGTGGCTGTGGATAAGTCTATGCCACAGCAGGTGTACCCCTGGAGAGACTGTGGTGCATAGATAAGGCTCCACTTGGAGCAGGTACGCCCCTAAGGAACTGCAGTTTGTGGATAAGTCCAAGCCAGAGCAGGAGCAAGGGGAGGAGTTCATTGCAATGTTAAACCCGATGGTCTGGTCTAAAGGGACCAGGGGTGGAGATTGTAATGGAAATACCTTTAAATTGTTGTAGCCCATGATTTGAGTTGCATGTTATAGGAATTACTATAGCAGGAACCACCCGAACCAGTGGAGGACAAGCCTTACAAGAAGCAGTGCGAGTGCAGCAGTGACCCGACCTGAGCTGGCTTTGGTGCCCAATAACTCCACGCAACACACCACCTCTCCTGGCCTGAGTGACCACCATAAGAGATGGAGCCCGAAGTCATGGACTAAATGAACTCAGTGGACATTTCATGGACATTTCTGGACATTTTACAGACATTTCACAGGGGTGGTCCATAGACTAAGGGAATGACATCTGCGTATTATATCAAAGGATGGGAAGGGTGGTGGTGGTTAATGAGGATGAATTGGACAGTGTTAGACCTGAGTATGACGTAAATGGTATGGAATAAGGAGTGGAGAATGTGCTGGTTGAGGCTGAGTTAGAATTAATTTCTTCATAGTACCTATTATGGGGCTGTGTTTTAGATTTGTGCTGAAAACAGTGTTGATAACACAGGGATGTTTTCGTTACTGCTGAGCAGTGCTGACACAGAGTCAAGGCCTCTTCTGCTTCTCACACCACCCCACCAGCGAGTAGGCTGGGAGTGCACAAGAAGTTGGGAGGGGACACAGCTGGGACAGCTGACCCCAACTGACCAAAGGGATATTCCACACCATATGACGTCATGCTCAACATATAAAGCTGGGGAAGAAGAAGGAAAGGGGGGACGTTCAGAGTTACGGTGTTTTGTTCTCCCAAGTCACCGTTAGGCGTGATGGAGCCCTGCTTTCCTGGAGATGGCTGAACACCTGCCTGCTGATAGGAAGGAGTGAATGAATTCCTTGTTTTGCTGTGCTTGCGTGCGCAGCTTTTGCTTTACTTATTAAACTGTCTTTATCTCAACCCATGAGTTTTCTCACTTTTACCCTTCCGATTCTCTCCCCCATCCCACCGGGGGGGAGTGAGCGAGCGCCTGTGTGGTGCTTAGCTGCCTACCAAGTTAAACCATGACAGGCTGTCATTGTTGGAGTTGAATCAAAGAATATTCTGTCATAGTTTTGAAATCTTTCATTTTCTCCTAGAAAATATATGAGTTAAAGTCAGTGGAACTTATTAAAAAAGAAAACAATGTAAAGTTTTATGGGTATGCGAAGTAAAGAGATTTCAACAGTTACATTCAACTCGAGGTAGTCTTGCTAGCGTCAGACAGCTTGTTCCAAAGTTTAATTTGATTTTATGTTTGTTTTGTTGTTGTTTTTTTTTTTTTTTCCTGGCATTCTTAATGTTGTCTGAAAGTAGGCAGGGTTTTTCTGTTTCTTGGGAAAATGAATTCACCAGAAGTTGCCAATATTTCAAAATACCTTAAGGAGTGATGGGATTAGGAGAACATTAATCCTCTCAGTTTGGAGTGAGCCTTTATTTCTGCTTATGTGCTATACACAAGTTTTGCTTTTCCTGGTGCTTTGCTCAGAATAGATAACTTCAGACTCCTGATAAATATTGCTGCCTCCTGAAATCTCTAGGTATATTCTCATTCTCACTTGCATTTTAGATGGCTCTGTCTTAGATTACCTCTGAAATCCTGACACAACTGCATTGTCTGATCCAGCTGCAGCTCAGCTGAGTTTTCCTGTGGGCTGACAGAGAATCATATTGCTGTTCATGAACAGATGTGTCAAGCTGTTCAAAGACAGCATCTCTGGCAATGTAAATTCCTCTTTAGGCACTGACTGTAGTGCTCGTTACCATAGTACCTGCGCCTCCAAAACATTAATAAAGTAGACACTGCTCCGAGACAGAGGAATATCACCACTTCAGCTTTCATGATGCAGGAAACAGAACTACATTAAGCTGGAATCAGTGGGAGCCTGAAAATAATAGCCTGAGGTTTTTCCCAGATTAAAGACTGAGGGAAGTCACCAGTGCAGCTCTGTTAAATTCCTTCTCTGAAATTTGCCCTGGAGGAAACTTCCACTATTTACTGGTTAAGCACAGAGCCTAAAGAGACAGAATAAATATACCGGTGTCATGCTGGTATCCTGAACACAGCAGGAGTCAGAAGAGAGAGACAGTTTTCTTGTTTCAGAAACCAAAGCCTGCCTTCCCAGTGAACATGATGTCCAGGAGCAGCTCAGTCTCTCAGCTTGCTCTCCCCCACCCCAGGAGAGCATCTCCACTCCGTGTTACAATATCTGCTAGTTTTGTGATGGTCCTTTTCCTCCCTCTCCCATGTGCTCAGACAACCAAAGCCAGCAGGTGCCGAGGTCAGCCCCTTGGGGTACCTCTGGCACCCTCATCTTGGATTTTGCTGTTTGGAGTGGCTCGCTGGTGCCATGGGCTGGCACCCCCATGCTCTCACTCATCCCACGCAAAGAGTGACTATATTTACTCTTCTGATTTAGCCCAAACAAAAAGTGTCATTTACACCACTTGACTTGAACCAGGTCTGCAGCTGATCTGTGCTGAAAATGTTTGATGGCAGTCTAAAATCTTCCAGCATAAAGCTATAGACAAGATGTTACTTGTGTGAATGCTAATGAAATTTAAATGTCATGAATACAATATCTCATTTAGAAATTGCTAAATGTTCAGACCAGTCCTGATCCTCAAAGGCATTTGAGTACATTATTTCTTGAAACCAATAGCACCTATGCAGCTAAATCCCTTTGGGACAGACATAATCTGTGTCGTTGCTGGATGTTGGAATGAATGAGATCAGGCAACTTGCTGTCAGGCCTAAGAAGCTTATGTTGCTATTGACCCACATGTCTTCCAGTTTTCCCAAGCATTATCTTTCAGCCGATTGCTCATGATCGCGAGTCTGAGCCGTCCCAGTGAGTTTCCAGCCCTCACAAAAACCAAAAATAAATCTTGAAAATAATACCAGGCTACTTGGAATATAGGATACCGCTCCACAAGAAAGGGCAAACTGCTTTCCCATCTCATCAGTATTTCTGTCTTTAGTGAAATAACACTCACTGACAACCGCTTGTTCTTGCAGTTCTTCCTTTTAGGGTCTTTGCCATCTGGGATGTCTAACTGCTCTTTTTCTAGGAGAAGACATTAACATCTGCTGAAATTGACCTTGACCTTCTTTACGTTGTAATATTCTTGAAGCGTTATATTCTGCAAGCACTTTACACACCAAATCCAAGCAGTTGTACACTTAGGTATCTTCTCTTGAAAAGTCATATTTTTTAACTAGTCATGTCCTTAAGCTTCACTGTCTAGGAGAAGAAAAGTAAATTATGTTTATGTCACCAAACTACAGTCCTGATGTTTTGTAGGCTGTTCTGTGACTCCCTCGTGCATTGTATTTCAGAGATGGGTGTAACATGAAATGAAAAATAGGTATATGGGAGCCTTCTTATTTAAAATGTGTACCTAGGGGTGACTGTTCTTGCTGTGCTTTTTCGCAGCTTTTCCAGGATGCAATATCAGGCTAAGCAGCCGCAGTAGGCAAATTCTGCTTATTTTTAATTTACTTTTTATTGTACTAGTCTGAAACACTTGGCATTCCATAAAGTTTAAGACAACAACATCAAGCACATTGTTGCTAAGCAAACATATAAATTAAACAAGCTTATAAATCTCCAGGTCTTGTTCCACAGTCAGTTCATTGGCAGATCAGCCCACAAATTGTTGGGCTAACTGCTTTATCTCTCCATGGCTTTGTTTATTCTTCCTTTCCTTCTCTGCCTTAGATAAGTCAGATCTAGGCTTTGAAGCAAGCAGTTCCTCTCCTTGTCATTTGTACAGCGGCCAGGGGAATTCAGTCCTGATCTCTTCCTTGCAACTTCCACTGCTGAAGGCAACACAAACCACTAATCCATAATGCCACAGCTGGCATTTATCTCACCTGCCTTAAGACATCTCCACTGTAGATATTTCCACCTGAGCTGGTCAACTTTGGCTCCCTTTATAGTCAGTATGGAGAAGCAAGTACTTTTAGGATATTAATTCCTCCGGCTTGTTTTGGCTATCAACATTAGAATAAAAGGAATTGTACCTTAAATTATCTATACAGTAGTAGCTGGATCTCCACTGGGCAGTTCAGAATAACCACCTCAGACAGAAGCAACTGTTTTTAGTCAAGGGAAATTATGCCACTTATAGCTTGGCAATTGTCTTCTATTTAGAAGATCTCCATCCATTTGGGTAAATCAGCTTTCTGCCTGCCTTGCACCCCGGGGGCAGCACAGAGGAAGTTCAGCCAAAATGTTGCCCAATTACTCTAAGGCCTCCAGGAAATCTCACAATGTATGAAATCAGTTCAACTGGTGTTTCTCATTTTGAAGGACAATGGGGGAAAAAGGAGATGAACTTGAGGATGACATAATCTGATTTTTTGTTTCTCTGCATTAACACTTGTCCTGGTTTCAGCAGGGATAGAGTTAATTTCCTTCCTAGTAGCTGGTACAGTGCTGTGTTTTGGATTTAGGGTGAGAACAATGTTGATAACTCACCGATGTTTTAGTTGTTGCTAGGTAGTGTTTACACTAGTCAAGGACTTTTCAGCTTCCCATGCTCTACCGACTGAGAAGGCTGGAGGTGCACAAGAAGCTGGGAGGGGGCACAGCCAGGACAGCTGACCGAAACTGGCCAAAGGGATATTCCATACCATGTGACGTCATGCTCAGTATATAAAGCTGGGGGAAGAAGAAGGAAGGGGGGGACGTTTTGGAGTGATGGCGTTTGTCTTCCCAAGTAACCGTTACGCGTGATGGAGCCCTGCTTTCCTGGAGATGGCTGAACACCTGCCCATGGGAAGTAGTGAATGAATTCCTTGTTTTGCTTTGCTTGCATGTGTGGCTTTTGCTTTCCCTATTAAACTGCCTTTATCTCAACCCATGAGTTTTCTCACTTTTACCCTTCCGATTCTCTCCCCCATCCCACCGGGGGGGAGTGAGCGAGCGGCTGCGTGGTGCTTAGTTGCCGGCTGAGGTTAAACCACGACAACACTATAAATAGAAGGAGGAAGAACAGTTACAAAAGAAGATCTCATGTGAAAGGTGAGATTGATTACTTTTAGTGCACAGTGAGGGCATTCCCACCACAATAAATCCTTCAGAAATTGTGATGCTTGCATGGCCACAGAAGTAATGAAAAATGGCAGCGAGGTGCCTCACAGTGTGTCACTCGCTCTGGTTCCAGCTGTCTGGAACCTGACCAAAGGTATAGAAACCATTTTCTTTTTTTGAGACTTCTTTTTGTTTTGAATGTGAAAGAGATTAGAGACATGGAAGCTTTGCATCAAACAGAGCCTATTCAAGGATGGCTCTTCAGCTGGTATTAACTGGTGTCACTCTTTCGAAACCATGAAAATCTTATGTATCGGGGTCTAACTTAGTGCCTTTTTTTCCAAACAAATATATTTGCAAGTTAGCGGAAAGGGCAGAGGATGCCAGCTGAATAAAAAAAAATATTCCAAATACTGGCACTTTTCATAGTATCATCTCTATATTCCACAAAGGCAAATAACAGTATGATGGGGTGTAACATTTGGATTAAAAACATATTTTGGCAACTCCTGAATGAAATTTCATTATTTTGAAGATAATTTTACTATTTTAAGCATATGACTCAGAATTTTTTGCAGTTTCAGGAAGATAATATTGTACAATGAAAGAATCTGAAATGTACTAATAAGGCTCAGTGTTATTTTGCAACTACTTATTTGTGCAAAACTACCAAAGGAGAAACCATTTGCTGATGATCAGTGCAGTGTATTCACTGCACCACAGAAGGTGACTCTCCTTCTAATTTCATTTTAGCCAGATTTTAAATTCCACTTCAGTGTTTATTTGTAAACATCAAGATGATACGCACCAGATCTTTTAGATGATACTGTTCCTGAAAAAATAGCTATCTGTGATTACAAGATTGAATTAACTTCAACTTCATCATCATCTAGCTCTGCTGAAATGAATATATCTCCCTTAATAATAACTTGCATCAGTCATTTCCAGGCATTGTATCTTTATTTCTGCGATTCCTCTAAAACCTTTTTTTTTCCCACTTAAAGAATCAAGAGGAGAAAGAAATACTTCTCTAAACAGCCGTTCTCTTCAACTGATATCTCTTCGTTCACAGGAATAGGGCGTGGACTCTGCTTCCTTTAAGAAAAAATATGTCCTGCTCTAAACTGACAGTTTGCATGTAGTCTACATATACATGAATACTGTCACAACATTTTATCAACAAGTGCAGGAAATATCCATGCCACGTATAGTCATGGCAATATTCATGACCTTACAATGGGGAAAGGTGATTTTTCTTAAAATACAAACTGAAAGAAAAAACATTTTCACTGATTCATGTTCTCAGCCTCAAACTCATGAGCAGCAGCATGTTTGTGGTGACCAGACCAGCAGCCAGGCATCACAACACTTGTGTCAAAATATTGTTGCAATGACATGGAGGACAAGTAACACCAACTGTCAAGCCTTTCTTGGGCCTCCCAAGTTTCTCTCAGGATGTGCAGTTTCCAATATGCATTTTTGTACTCTTTCGGGTCTGGCAGTGATCAGTGTCTCCATCCTGTCCCACCTTTGAGAATCATCAGGACACCACCATTCTTCATCTCCAGGTCTGGGTGTCTTGTTGATCGCAGGTAGATGACCTGTTAATCTGTGTGCCCTTAACACAGTCCATTCTGAGAGCCCTGTCCCTGCTGCATGCTCCTGCTGGTGCCTCCACACACAGCCATCCCCATGCATTCTCCATTCGCACGAATCTTAGTCTTCCTATTACAATGCTGTACACCCTGACAACATAGATGTGTGTGATTAAATTGTAATGTCAAGTTACACTGACTGTTAAAGACTCAGGCTTTGCTTCTTGATAATCTTTCAGCTCTCCTGGTGCACTGAATTTCAATCTAATACAACATGCAGCCAAGGACAAAATTTGATTTTTATGCATTTTTCTACTTGTTTAAAACCATTGAGATTTTCTTTTGAATTTTCAGCTGAGATTGATCTTAATTGTCTTCAGCTATCTAGAATTAAAATTGTACCTAGTCTTTGCCAGCTGGATATGGTCACTACAAGAAATCACGTATTCGATTAGCTGCCCCATCCTAAAATAAATGTTTGAGGCAGAAGAAATCATCTTCTGATGAAAAATATGTTTCCTTGTCACGGACAATAAGAAAGTTAGAATTGGCTTACTCCAGTCAGTTGACTTTTGGTTGGTGCAAGTTGCATAAGAGGAATCCCACCTTTAACAGAAACACAACTGGAAATGCTTCCAGATGCTCAGTGAACCGTAAAGACCCACAGCATGCTCTGACTATCCAGTACTTGTCAGACAGCCACTGCTGGTCTGAGAAGGTACAGAAAACCAATGGAATTCAGGCTGTTTAATAAATTTGAATAGTCTGAGACTTAGAATGCTTGAAATGACTGATGCACAAAAATAAGGTCCTTCCTGCCTTGATCCTGCTGATCTAGCGCCAGAGAAGAGAGACAGCCCACTCCACCCCACCACTGTGGACCTCCAAGGCATGGGAGACCTCAGCCAGAACCTATACCTGCCTTTGGAGTGAAACAAACCACTATCCCAGTTCCTAAAACTTTAGGAAGATCAAGGTCTGGGTCTGAGTTTTGTGCATCTGGATCACATCAAGAATGAAGTTCACCTGAGAGTTTCGTTTTTTGAAAGGAACACAGGAAGTTGAGTAACTAACCTATGATGAAAATCCTGCTATTGTTTGGGGATGAGGGGAAGAAACCACCACTTTTTTTTTTCCCCCTTTTATCTTTCCTTAGATGCCCAGACCCTTTCTGCTCAAGCTATGTAGTGTAATGTCTTACAGTATGCTCAGCATTGTCTAAGCACAAAAGTGAACATCAGGACTGCCATTGTTGGAAGGATGTCAGGATGTCACTCTCTTAATTCCTTTCATGTAACAGTACTACCAACCCTTGGAAGTCAAGAATTAATTGGGTTTTGGATAAATGATGCTAATATTGCACAATATATGAACTGTTGTTGCCAATAGGTGCTTAGGGATAGATGTCCTATGTGAAAAATAGGCTATGGATTGAGATATTTCCTTCCAGAAGCATTGGTATTATTTTATTTTTCCTGATGTGATGGAAAGGAACCTCTTGGAAAGCTGTTGTTGCATTGTCTGGGTGAATGGCAACAAGCAGTTTACAACATTTATGGAAAAAGGACTCAGCCTCTCATTTATAATGGCAAGGCAACACAAATGCCATGGAAAAGCAGTCTCCAAAACAGAGGCAAACAGCTTTTGCAGTGGCCACCACTGACTTTAAAGCATCACGGAAGCAGCTGCTTCTGAATATCCTTTTAAGCCCATTGAGCCTTCATCCAGCTGTTAAAAATAACAATGTTTTTCATCCTCCATAATAATCGGATATAGCAGGGCAGTGCTGGAGGAACGGTTGCATAAAAAAGCTTTGGTTGTATAACAAAAATGCACTGTAGCTCCCACGTCACAGAGATCCCAGGTAGGTCCATGTAGCAGCCTCTGACCACTACTTTACAACTCAGTGTGCTGACAACAGCATCTGCCAAAGGACTCTGACACCCTTGCACCTTTGCAAACAGCTGCAGAGCTTTGTGCTGTGCCCAGATTTGGTGTCCTCTCTGCCCTTCTGTGTAGGAAGGTCAGGGAAAGAGGCTCATCAGCTGCATGTCGCAACATGGCATATCACCTTAATCCTCTGGTGACACTGGCTTTGTAAAGATATTCTGGACTTTTCAGTGGGGCAGTTGAGTCCCTGCTCTGCTCTCTTTGCTGCAGTGTCCAGGGGAGAGGCACAGAACAGAGATGGGGCAGTCGCATCTCCCAGTGTCACGGATGCATTCACAGTGGTCACCTCTCAGAGCTCCTCTGTTGGTGTCTGGATCTCTGTAGCTGAGTGCCAACAACTACCCTGAGATGATACACCACCTTCTTTTCTCCTGCCTCCCCACAGCCAAATTGGCACCCACCTGGGATACATTCCTGAGGTC
Organism: Aptenodytes patagonicus; assembly: GCF_965638725.1. Lineage (NCBI taxonomy): Eukaryota > Metazoa > Chordata > Aves > Sphenisciformes > Spheniscidae > Aptenodytes > Aptenodytes patagonicus. Next base: position 7,990,905 of record NC_134950.1, on the reverse strand, counting down.
ACATTTTCAGATCAAGAGATCAAAAGCTCCCCAGCAGCAAAGCACTTAAACACGAGCACAAGCTGAAACATTCAAGGCAGTCCCTCTGGAAGTCAGTTCACACTGTTAAGTGCTTCTCTGGATTGGTCTCAGACTGAGCTTGAACTTTGCTCTTTTACTTACCATAAGATTAACTAAGGATGAACGAAACTGGAAACAGCTAAAACTTCCCTTTTAAAGAAGCTGAAAATGAAGACAAATATTTCCCTGAAGATTTACCAGCAGAAAGGTTGGAGAAAGTGGTGTGGAAGAATATGAGACCTATTTCCACAGGTTTCCTACCTATTTTTAGCAGCAAACTTCAGCTGGTATTTTTTTGTATGCTCAGAACTACACTACAAGTTGCAGTTGGGGTTTGCAGGATGTAAAAATCCAGAGGCAACTGGCAAAGTAATAACTGTCTTAATTAAGAGAAATTAATTCAGCTGATCTTAACTGAACGTGCATAGGCAAGATGGGTTTTGTTCTATTATTATCTCATGCCAGGAAAACTCCAAAGAGTTGAGAAACACCTGATAAATGCATTACACCTCAGGGCATTTTTTGGTCATTGAAGTCACATCAGCCCTGGTTTTCACAAAATGCAGTAGAGATTGGCATTGGTAGGCACTCAGAAAATGTGTTTCCCTCCTCAGAATAACTCTCCTTTTCCAATGCTGTCCGTGACTGAAGCCAGCCTGCTGCTATGAAGGGGGAAATTTCTTCTGTGAGGGCCCTTTTGGCAGATGCAGAGTGTACAGAGAGCATCCAGGCATTTTGTGTACTTATCCATACACCATGAGAATGTGGAAGAGTTCCCAGTTTGCAAAGCACACACCAGGTCCACACCCTCTGAACATCCTGAAGAAGGATTTTAAAGAAAAGAAGTTGATTTTCAAAGACTTCATATTAAGCCAAGCAGAAATCCTGAGGTTAACACTGGACTATTTATCTGCTTTCCTCAAAGGCAGCCTGTCTCTGATCTTCAGTGTACCCACCCATAGGCAGAGCCTGGAGGAGGATTGCCAAAATCTGTGTTGCTAAATGTTAGTAGATAGAAAGACCGTGCTTGAAGGAACAGTCAATCTGAAGCAGGTGCCTTCAGATGGGTGAGTGAGACTGCTGCTTATCATCTGAAGCCTTTGGAAGAAAGAATCATTGAAAGCTAGTCAGCTCCAGGAAATATCCAAGTGCACATAAGAGCATCTTAGGACTTGCTGAAAGTGCTTGGTAAGTCTCACCAGTACATATATGCAGCTGGCAAGTCCACCAGGCATTTCTCTTCTCTCTTCAGCTGTGCATGGGGTGCTGGGCTCTGCCTGATGCTATGGCTTCAGTGAGACCTCTGAGAAAGCAAACCTACCTCAAATAAAACTTCATGGTTTTTGATCTGTCAGAATCATGAGAACTTAAATTGGCATATTTCACACAGCCCTGATATTACCCTTCCTCCTGCCTGCAGTTTTCAATCATCTAGGGTACCATTTGCTCAATCTATTACAATGCGCTCTTGATTTCAGTCCCCCACTTTGTGACCTTAGTGCATTTTCTTCCCTCAAAGGATCACAATATAAATCACTAGGTCAGGGAATAATGAGTCCCGTATTTTTAAAAAGCCTCCCACGCACAGGCAGGATATCAACTCATGATTCAGCAGGTGATGGGCTATAATAAGGGGATATTTTTTCCTTTAATTGCTGTTGAAAAGGGAAAACGGAGCAAGAAAATACTTTTCTGAGACAAGGATCTTAGCTTCACTGGGCTTTGGTTCACTAGAATCACCTAATAGGCTTGAGCATAAAGACCTGGACAAAGCTAAAAGGATAAATAAACTGGTGAAAGACTCCAGCGTGACTGTCTTTTTCCAATCTGAAAATTGGATTAAATATGGTTCTACCGTTATGTAAATAGTGAGAAAGGGCTGACCTAGTGGTCTGTGAACTGAACGGGATGCAGGATCTCCTGGTTTCTATCCCCACCTTTGCCAGACCTGTTTGCCCATGCCTGCAGGGGTAAATGTTCAAAGAATCACAAACACAAGGGCCAGAAGGGACCATTAGAGTCACCTCACTGAACTGTTGCAAAACCGATTATGAGGCATTTTTGCCCAGTAATTTCTGCACTGAGCTAGTTAGTTCTTTGAGCGAGGTGAGGGTCACCAAGGACACACTTGTGGCAAGCATGGCTGGCAAGGGCACTGAGTGGATTGTGTTTTAGTTGTCAAATTAGAGGTTAAAGATGCTAGTGTAAGCTCTGCAGAAGGCAGTAGAAGCTTTCCCAGAAGCAATATGCAGACAACGTTCCTGTCAGCAGCACCTGGTGTCTGCGTGAGAGGGGAACTCCCAGTTTCTGCCCAGCCCTCGGTCGGAACAGAATCGTCATCTCTTAACAAGCTGGTTCCTAACCATGGTGGCTGCCAAGTCCATTCCTGGCCCAACCCAACTGTGTCATCCAGGACCTGCGTGCATGCCATGTCCGGCTGTTGATCCTACAGCAACCCAACAAGATGTCAAGATTTGGCAAAGAATCTACAGTTCTTGCGGGTATATTTTGTAATAACTAATTCTTTCACTGTACAAGGGAGGAAAATCAAAAAGCCAACCTGATGATTCATTATTACTTATCATGAAACTTATTTTTTTCAGTCTTCTTATTCCTTTAAATAAAAGTTAATAGATATCATGCTGCCAAAAGGGCAGGAAAATTCATTGGGTACCAGGTGGGATGATCTCAGAACTGACTGTTGCAGAAACAAAAATGTTTTGCCTGACCAAAAGTAACATGCTTTAGATTTTAAAACACCCTATGCACAGATGTTAAAGCATCTGAAGGAACTGAGTGGCCATTTCTTCAGTGAAATTATGCTGAATTGTTGTAATCTACAGCAGTTTTATGTAACATGTTGTTTATTGTATGTCAATCCACGGAATTCCCCCTCTCCTTCAAATAAGCATCAGATATACTAAAAAAAAAACCCCATTTGCCTACCACTTTACAGAAGTTGCTTTATTCCTTGAAACAAACAAAAACACAACAAAACCCCTCCAAACCTAAAACACACACAACCTCCTTCATAGAAAAGTTCAACCAGTCATTCAGAAATTAAAACTCAAGAACAAAGAATATATTTTTACTGTTTGTTTCTACCCTGGCCCTGTGTTTCCCCTCATATCTTACACTCCCTCCTACCTGCAGCTTTCTTATCTGAAGCTCATTCTCTTTCTCTTCTGTTTCACCTGAAGTCAAATGTATCATTTATTTCTGTGATATCCTTCAGCATTTTGAATTTCCCTGTGAAGTCCTCAGCCAGCTTGCTCTTTACTAAAGATTAAAGAAGGTTGTTTTTCATGCTGTTTTGAGTAACAAGAGTGTGAAAATCTGCAAATGCCTCTAGTACATTCTCATGCCAGTCTCGCCGTCTGCATCCTCTCCTCTTCACTTCCAGAAGAAAACTGCCTCTGGAGTTTCTGTGGTGTCGGCCTTTTGTATACGCAAGAGATATGAGCACTTTTGCAGAATTTACGGACTGTGATGATGTCTCAGTGACCCTGAGAAAGTTACTGATATTCTCAGAGGCAATAGAGCAAGATGACAGATAACATACTCGAAATACCTGAATCCCAGTTCGACACCTCCTGATCTGCAGAGAAGCTCAATTCACAAGTAAACTCACAGTCGACCAGTTTACAACTTCCCTCCCAAGCTGAGCAGAAGGGGAAATCTGATTTGAATCTTGTGTCAGCTGCTATCTGCATTTACAATGTATAAGGAATGACATAACTGATGGATTCTAGCTGTCGTAAAAAGTGTACGTGGCATTTGGGATGAAAGGGAGGTGTTTCTAAGATACTGCCTTATACTCTAATGCCAATTAGTAGAAGAGTAAAAGCAAATATCGAACCCAGCCAGCTACAGTGATGGTATTGGGAGCTCAAATGGATGCGCACAAGGAAAATATTGTGGAGAGGATTTCTGAGGTGTGCAGGGGGATAGAGTTGAAAGAGAAAATAATATTGCCTGGACTGTGGGGGAGAATTAAAAAGTAAAGTTCAACAGGGAGATGGCAGGAGTGGGGAGTTCCACAGATTAGTATGTTGTCTGAAGAAACATCCTGCTTTGATTTGCTTTGGTCTGGACCTGCCAGCTGGTTTATTTGAAAGCTCCTAGCTGTCGACTGGCAGGGACTGGGAATAATTTTTCTCTCGTCACCAACTCACTGGGACTCATGATTTTATAGATCTCTCATAGTTCCTCCTTAACTGTTTCTTCTATACTTGCAGCTTGATGAGCACTAATCTCCTTAGTTGTTGTCTGTTTCCTCAAATCACATTTTCCTTCCCCTTGGACATTTTCCACTTCCTAGCAAAGCTTTGCAGTCTCTACTCAAAGGAGCATGGTGGATCTGTGTTTTACCATAACAATATTCTTTGCTCTTTTCCCTATTTCTTCTCTAATAATTGAACATTTCTTTTCTTTTTTCTTTTCTTCTTTTCTTTTCTCTTTTCTTTTCTTTTCTTTTCTTTCTTTTCTTTTCTTTTCCTTTTCTTTTCCTTTTCTTTTCTTTTCTTTTCTTTTCTTTTCTTTTCTTTTCTTTTCTTTTCTTTTCTTTTCTTTTCTTTTCTTTTCTTTTCTTTTCTTTTCTTTTCTTTTCTTTTCTTTTCTTTTCTTTTCTTTTCTTTTCTTTTCTTTTCTTTTCTTTTCTTTTTCTTTCCTTTTCTTTTCTTTTCTTTTCTTTTCTTTTCTTTTCTTTTCTTTTCTTTTCTTTTCTTTTCTTTTCTTTTCTTTTCTTTTCTTTTCTTTTCTTTTCTTTTCTTTTCTTTTCTTTTCTTTTCTTTTCTTTTCTTTTCTTTTCTTTTCTTTTCTTTTCTTTTCTTTTCTTTTCTTTTCTTTTCTTTTCTTTTCTTTTCTTTTCTTCTTTTCTTTTCTTTTCTTTTCTTTTCCTTTCTTTTCCTTTCTTTTCCTTTCTTTTCTTTTCCTTTCTTTTCCTTTCTTTTCTTTTCCTTTCTTTTCTTTTCTTTTCTTTTCCTTTCTTTTCTTTTCTTTTCTTTTCTTTTTCTTGTTTTTTGGAGGGGTTTTTTTGGGGGGAAGGCAGAGGAAAAAAGAGGTAGCTCCTTTGCATTGAGCTGCTTTTTCCACAGAATTATCTATGACCTGGGACATGAGTAAGGGCCAGTAGAGAGAAAGAAGTACAGGATTGTCTAGGGAGAGGCACATGGATCAGACATGCTGATTGCCAAGGAACTAGGGAAGGGACTAGTGGAGAGGCACTGATAAACCTAGATGAGAAAGAGCATCAGCCACTGAAACAGAAAAAGCAGGGGACAGAATATGGCACCCAAGTCACCCAGCCTGGGTGTCGGGAACAACCTGCTCTGCTCTCCTTCCTTTCTGCCTTTCTCTCTTTTTTTACAGCAGCTCCTTTTCTCCTCTCCACTCCTCTATCCCAAGCAAGCTAAAGAAGCATGACAGCCCATTAGTAATGGAGGGCTTATGGGAAGGGCTAATTGCTTTCTTTGCTTTGCTCAGATGTACAAACAGACCATTACTTACAATCATTACCCAGTCATCATACATCATACAGACCAGTTCTATTTTCCATGCACTAAATATGTCACAGGCACCGTATTTGTCACTAATTGTACAATAGGCTATGCAGGCCTGCTTTAGGAGCTAGTAATTTGTTAATATAAGACACGGGGCTTTGGCTTTATCTCGAATTTCCAAATGTTGTTGAGGCAGTTAAATTTCTTATTTGTTTAAGAGGCACCACAAGCCGTACTTTCTGTCACTTCTATGAAACCGTATATGAATAACAGCAATGCCCATGTTATGACATTGCATTGTTATAATAATGATAGGATTACTAAGTGCAATTCCGAAAAAGATGGCCATTTCTTCCAGGCATATTCAAGTTTTTTCACTCTGCTTTTCCTTGTCTTTTTGGCTCCCAACCAATTTAAACTGCATTTCAGAGTTGCTCATTTTGTCTTTCATCATCATGCATGATGGTTTTTGGCAGCAGAAGCTTAAAGAAAAAAGTGAAAAACTGAAAAAAGGGTTTGGAGGTCCTACTCCCACCGTCATTTACATTTAGGCAATGACAACAAATGCAATAGAGCTGCAGGGACACTCCAGGGGCAGGAACTGGCCTCAGATATATCTTTGCAGCCAGAATACTAGTAGCTGTTTAATTCCTTCACTTTCAGCCTGTAGCAAATGCATAGAGCCAAAATGTGTGCTTCAGTCCCTGCCCTGCTTTGGGTACTGTGCAGGCTGGGAGGGGATGTTTCAGCCAGCAAAATGCCTTAAAAGGCATGATTCAAACTAGTTATCTTTATGTTCCCATATGGAAGCTATTAGCTACACAGCCAGCTACGCTGGCTAGCCACTGGCTTGTGTGAAAATGTGACAACTTCTTGACAATGTATCTTTGCTTTAGGCATATTTTATATGCTGTTCTGTAGGTTTTGGAAAACACAGGTATGTCATTGTAAAACACTACTTGAATCTGATAGTTTTCTGTGACTAGACAAAACAGTAATTTGAATACATATGTGCCAATTACCAACCTGAATTCATGCACAAGAGAAAACTAACTGTATGTCAACATCAGACAAGTGTAGTGATCCTTGAGCTGTGAGCTCCTCCAGCCTGGTCTGGGTGTGAGCAGCCATTGTGCAAAGCTCTTTCTGGACCAACACGTTCCCCCTGACTTTGTAGTTTCCTGCGAGTTAGTTTACAGTTGGACTCGATGACCTTGAAAGTCTTTTCCAACCTAAATGATTCTATGATTCGATTAGTCTCACCAGGGATCATACGCTACTTTTTGCATGAAGCTGCACAAAAGAGCCCAATGGGAAGAGCTCTGAGGCAGCACCAAGAGGGCTGGGACATCCACAAAATGCCATGGAGCACCATGCAGAGAGTCTATCTGTGATGTGGAAAGTGCTGTAACCTCCAAGCTGTTCTTGGGCTCATAATCAGCTGCTTCTCAACAGGTCTAATTTGTTCAGGTAGAGATCTGCTGAAGTGATTATAAAGTGTCCTGCTCCAGTAACAGATTGGGTGTGGTGAGCTTGGGTACCTCTGCAAGTAGTTCTCCAATGTAAACATGGACTGTACACATGGATAACATATCTAGGCACATGAGGAGAGGATGCAAATATGCCCCAGATAAGGAGCTCATGACTGATTTATCCTCCACTCTCATTGCAAAATCTGTGAGCTGCCAGTGAGCAGAATTTAAGCACTGATCTGCAACCAAAGCAGACAGCTAGGTGGGCAGTACTGAACCTCCAACCATCTCAGTCTCTGTGTAATATAAGTTGTCTGCCAGTCCCAGAGGTCTTGTTGTCACTAAACACAGTAGTATGTCTGCTGTTTCCTGTGGGACATCTGGAGAAGGGTTACCCATCAGTTAAATGTATTTTCATATAAGTTAAAGAACGACTTTTCAGCCTGAAGCTGTACACCCACCCTGTGAGCCTGGTGGTGACTTCAAATCAACTGAAGTTAGACCTGTCCTGCAGCTGTCCAGGTTGGTCTGGCAGAAATCTGGGTTTGCCAGCACAGAGCTCAGAGCCTGACCTAATTTGCCAGGCTTTTCAAATGGGATTTTCTGCCGATGCCAAATCCAAACTCTTGCAGCCAGACTGCTATTAGTACCTAAGCTAATGTGTTTTAAACTACATTATACTGAGATCAATGACTTGGAGGTACTCAGTCATGTCATGGTAAAAAGGATTAAAAATTAAGAAAGGTGGGGGTACCAAGAAAAGTGACTTTCCTTTTGTGATATTTTTGGAAGATCTGAACTTTTTTGAGGGTGCAGAATACTGATTTTGACCCTTCATAGTTGTAAATATTTAAAGTGCTGCTTAGGTATGGAGGGGAGGGAAGAAATCACTCAACTTGGGGCCAGGAGAGAGGATGTGTGTCTGCCAAATGGCCCAGCTCCTGCCCTATAACCCTACGTACACACACACACACAATAGGAGAGCTATGACAACCCTAGTCCCTGGTAAAATGCACCTTGAGCCTACAAAGATATGATATACAAGGCAAGATTTGTATGCTGAGCACAGACTCTGCTTTCTGAGTTGCTTGGTGCAGCACAAATGACAGTTTAGAGCACCCATATTCTAAGGGGAGAATAATTCACATCCCTTCCTGCCCCTTGCTTTCTAGATTATGCTGATATTTTTTTCATTGTGTTTGCTTGTGTCTGTGTATCTATAAGTCATATATATGCTGCCAGTTACTTTTCAGAGCTACATGCAATGTGACAGAGATTCGCTGGCTGAATGAGTGCTGTCAGAGTAGGCAAAATCAAACCTTTACCTCCTGGCCTTCAGCAGTGTCACCATGATGGATGGGAGCCATCTCCTTCTTTTGTTTTGCAGGTTGATCTCTTCCACTTAACAGTGTTTGGATAATGCTTACTTTGTGCTCCAGGGGGATAGTTTTCTACTGTGTCCTTCAAGGTAGGGGCAAAAAAAATATATATCCCCAACTGAACCCCACAAAAACAATCTAAAAAATTCCAATCTTCAATACTGCCAACAATGTAAGAGAAGTTGAAGAGAGACCTCAAAAGGACTTTTATCACTGCATTTACTCCTGAAACCTGAGACCTCCTGCCTTCACTGTCACCACCCACAGAGAAACTCAAGTTTTGCAAGCCCAGAGATGCTAATCCTTGAGAGCCCTGTTCTGTGCCACAAGCTCCCTTGAACGTGCTCACTTGCTTCCTGATCTGAAGTGTACACCCTCCACAGAGAAAGCCATTTTATTCCAAATGCCAGTACAGTTCTTTCTTCTCCTTCCTAAGATGATGATCACAGGCAGTTGTGGCATGGCACTGCCTGAATATACAACATACTTTTGAGCTCAGAGCTCTGTTCTTGCCTTATACCTCCATGTTTGGCAACTTTCAGAGAATGTCTGGTGGGAAAGGTCCATACTGAACCAGTGAAGGTGTGATGTTACAAGGCCAGCACAAAGTTGATAGGACCTCAAATCTCTCCTTGCTTGGTTCAGATGTCTAAACATAGGTATTTAATGTAGTTTTGCTGCTTCACACAGCCCACCTGCCTTCCAGCTGCCCCTCCAGGAGGGCACAGCTTTTCCATGGGTCATATGCCATATCTGCCAGTCTTGTGTGATTATGTAGGGTAGTTGAATAAGTCTAAAATAGGCAGCTGAAAATTAAGTGGAATATCCTGAATTGTATAAAATGGCACTAGCTACCCTCGTCAAGGCAACTGGATGTCACTGCAGGTGCCTTGCAAGTGGTGACGTGGATGCAGAGACCACTCACTTGCCTCCCCCAATACAGAGCTGCTCTGAAAATGCAGGTGGTTTCTGGTCACCAAGTGCAGCGCCATGGGGACAGTCTCTTTGCGTGATATTTCATGGCACTTTCTCATTAATTTCTGTGTCATCCTTTCAGCTCGGCTCTGTATTTTCCCAGCACTTCCTTTCCCTAGATTTTTTTCCCTTTGAACGAAAAATGCACTTGCAGTGATTTGTGCTTTAAGGCAAGTTGTGATGATTAGAGCAATATTTTCTAATTGACATTTGCATTGTCCTTGTTAGTCATCATTTGTAATATGCTATTGTCTTTAAGTGATGGTAATTATAAAAAATAATTTGTTACAAGGTTTCAGGAGTTTGCCAACTCATTACCGCTAAATAAGAACATTGTTTAGTGTAAGCCTGACAGCTGGCATACACCTAAAGGAGCATTCATTTCCCAGTCTATTGCTGGTGTTACTGTTGTAAGTTGCGCATAAGAGACACCCACACTTTTTATTCCTTTTTTAAGGAAAGGTTGTTTCCAGGCTGAAAACTAACTTGTCACTGGTTCAACAAATCAGGTAAGGGGAAGTGCAGGCAAACAGGAGGCAGAAAAGCAAGACGATGTTGCAGTTAATGCAGCATCCGTGTAACCTTTGCTTTTCCTTCTTTTCCAGCTATGATTTTTTCACAGAATTTAACAGCCCTAAACTGCCCTGTCTAAATTCAAGCAAATTAAACTTTCATTTCCTCAGCTACTTTTCTGTTTGAATGGGGAGGAGCTTTTCCAGAGCAGATGTAGCAAACACGATTTTTCCAAAGCAAAGTGCTCATTTCCTGGGGAAGGACAGTGTGGTTTGCACTCCTAGCTGATGCAGTCATTTGAAACTCTTGCTGAAGATTACTGCCTTCTGCATATCATGTGTGTGAGGAAGATTTAATTAACTGAAGTTTGTAAAGCACAAGGAGCTCATCAGATAAAGGATGCTATTTAATTGCAAAGCCATAATATACTATGATTTCTTGTTACTGTTTTTAGTACTGTAATTACTCATACAATAGTTCGTGGTTCACTCCCTCTCTCCTGGCTGTTGGTCTGTTAAAGAAAGCTCCATTTACTGTCCATTTGCTGTTTTGCCTTGATTTCTGCCTGTTGCTCATCTTCCCCCCCCTAGTAGTAACTGCATTTAGAAATGCAAGCAGATTTATAGAGGGGAAATCTATCTGAACCAAATAATTCAAAGTGCAAAAAAGACAAAAAAAAAAAAAAAAAAAAAGAGGCAAAGCAGGGAAATTCAAATATTGTCCTGATGGGTTGAAAGCAGAAACTTTGCACAATTTGCTTTGCCTGTACCGCTGCAGTTCAAGGGTTTGGATCAATAGAAAATCATTCACTGGCTCCACTGGGTTTTTGGTCAGGTCCTACGTGCAATTCAGTTGCCTAATGAGCTCTCAGGAAGGGCTGCAAGCCGTGCAGGCAGAATACAGGGACAGGCTCTCGTTGTAGCTCTCTCAGATAAATACAATGAACAAAACCTTTGCAGGTTTGAATAGCCACTGGGTTCATATGAGGGCATGTTCCACACATCAAAACTATGCGCACCACATAATCTAAAAGGACCTCTATTTTTAATATGGGCTCGAATTCTTAAGGAAAAGAAGTCTCACAGTTACACACCTAACAGACCTTGAGCTGGGGGTGGCTCAAATCCTGGTAGAAGACTGCACCTTGTTTAAGTGCTTGCTTCTCCTACCTTTGAGTAGGCAGCACAGGAAGAGCTGAGGTGCAAGAGCTGTGCTCGTGGAAGGATTTGCAGACCTCTTCACACCACGAGTGGAAAGAAGTGAGGAAGAGCACCCCCTTGAAAACTCCCCACCCATCCTGTCTCTGTGCAACAGATTGCATGGAGACATACAGAGAAGAGGACCAAATGCAATTACTTTTACCACTTGGAAGAATAGAAAAGGCATGTCAGTACCATGACACCTTTTATCATCAGCCTGTCTCTAAGTCCTATCAGGGCTCAGATACATAGTCATGTGCAGTAAGAGCTGGGGCAGGCTTGCAATCTCAAGTGAGGTTGTAAGCACAACACTGACTTGAGATTCATGTGGCTTGCAAGGGCTTCACAAAGCTGTGAACAGACCCAGGCCACTTCTGGGGTCATCCTGATTACAGAAAAACTAAATGCTGGATCACCTGTCAGAGCAGCAAGGGCAGCAGCTGTGCCCAAGGCTTTGCTGAGCTAGTGCATGGTTGGATACAGCTGCAGTACAAAGAGAAGATGTAAGGGACAAACCCCATGACATATGGACATGAGCAGGCAGCAGCTGGGGTCATCTTCATGGAATAAATTTTTCCTCCAGTTCTTCTTTTTTCTCATAAAATGCTCTCACCTTTAAATAACACAATTCCATTAAAATTTTTATTATATTTTCAGCCTAATCTGAAAGCTTTCTAGTGACTTAGGATTCACCCTGAATTTACAAGAAAAGTCAGAATCTAGCTGTCAGTTGACATCCGCTTTCACTGCCATACTCACAGAATGGTTGGGGCTTTGCTAACCAGGACAGTGGGGACTTAGGGCCCCAGCATGGCTGGTGACAAATGTCAGTGGAGGGTTGACCTTGCCTTGGGCAAAATATAATGTCATGTCTGCAATGCTCTTTTATAATCTTTGGAGCTCAAATAGCCTAGTGAAACTGAATCGCTCTCCTTTGCCTCAGCCTTTGCCTGTTTTTGATGCTCAGATCTGGTACATGAGTGTACTGGGTTTGGCTGGGATAAAATTGATTTTCTTCATAGTAGCTCGTATGGTGCTATGTTTTGAATGTGTGACCAAAACAGTGTTGCTAACACAGGGATGTTTTCGTTATTGCTGAGCAGTGCTTACACAGAGTCAAGGTCTTTTCTGCTTCTCACCCCACCCCACCAGCGAGGAGGCTGGGGGTGCACAAGAAGTTGGGAGGGGACACAGCTGGGACAGCTGACCCCAACTGACCAAAGAGATATTCCACACCATATGACATCGGGCTCAAGCAATAAAAGCTGTGGGGGAGAAGGAGAAAAGGAGTGATTGGAGTTATGGTGCTTGTCTTCCCAAGTAACTGTTATGCATCATGAAGCCCTGCTTTCCTGGAGGTGGTTGAACACCTGCCTGCCGATGGGAAGTAGTGAATGAGTTCCTTATTTTGCTTTGCTTGTGTGCACAGCTTTTGCTTTACCTATTAAACTGTCTTTATCTCAACCCATGACTTTTCTCACTTTTACTCTTCCGATCGTCTTCCCTATCCCACCAGGGTGGAGTGGGCGAGTGGCTGTGGGGTGCTTAGTTGCTGGCTGGGGTTAAACCATAACACTTTAGGGAGTTTTCTGTTGCCCAGTTCTTGTACGTGCATGTGTCACTTCAGAGTACTGAGCTCAGGAAAGTGCCAGTACTGGTCAAGAGCTCAGAGCCCCTTAGACAGTATGGCTGCCAATTACTGGATGATGAAATTGCACAGATGATCACCAGCATTTGTGTACTCAAGAGTTCACATCACAGTCAGGTATGACTGAACACAGTTGAAATATGAAATAGGCAAATGAGGCTTTGCACACAAAGCTCGACGGTGGGTGCTCACTTCCAGAGCAAGCCAGTCTTTGAGACAGTATGAGGCTGCAGCTCTGCGCTCTGCCACCTAATGAGTTCACACAGTGCTTCATCTGGCCGTTGGGATCCTTGCAGGCTTGAATCAAACCTCTTGACAGTGTCTGAGTAATGCTGTGAGTTGCACTGGGAAGAGTGAGACAGGCAGTTGATACTCATTCCTGAACTGGAAATAGTAGCAGTGCTATCCCTGTCCCTCCTGGTGGTAAAAAAGAGCTGTTACCTGCTGGCAGGAATTTGCTGATGATGAGTGACAGCTCTTCTGGCTAACTGTACCCATGCTACCATGCCAGCCGCACTGGGGACTGCGTGTGAAATATGCACACGTGCGTGCATTGGAATGTAACGTAGATTTGCAGTTGTCTTGCCTCTTGTTGTTTCAGCCTACAGTCATGGAAAGATATAGATGCAGCTTCCCTGGACTTAGGAAGGCCCTGAAAGGTGAATTTCCTTCATGAAACCCTGTCACTTCCTCCCTCATCTTGTTCTTCTCTAAGGCACTTAGGAAAGAGCCTCTGAGGTTCTGGCTTGCCTGGCACAACAGTATCACTCGGGCTGTGATTACAGAGCTGCTTATATGTCAGGAGATGAGAAGACTTTGCTTGCGATTAGGTCTTTTTGTTGTCTATAGAAAAGCTGAGCTTTCACAAGGTTATTCATCGGTTTCTAATGCAACCAAGCCAGGTGGGTTTCCTAGTTGGTTGTATCCAGACTCTAAGAAAGACCAAAGACATGAGCAATAGTTTTAAGTGTGATATATGAAGTCGTTCCTCCTTACTAACCCCAAAAACTCTCTTAAATCCTGAATATGACTGGACCTTAAAGGACAGCTGTATGATACTGATGTACAATAGCAAAACTTGCCAGGTCAGGGGCTTCCCACTTTCTGCTCTTCTACGTCATCTGCAGTGGCACAGGATGGAGATGTCAGTATGTCCTTAGCAAGTCAAACATCTGCATATGCAGGTGAGCTCTGGTCCTGCCCATGGATACCAGACCTGTGATCCTGACCAGCTCAAAAGCCAGTTTCCATCCCTCTCGCTCTTCCTGGTGCTCCCATCTGCTGTGGTGGCCTGAAAGTGGCAACATCTGTAAGCTATAAGAACAACTGTGGTCAGGGATGCATCTGGTTCAAAGAAAACTGAAAATTATATCCAGAAACTATTTTCTGGGAAAGCATTATGGGTTACAAAGTAAATAATCCATTTTCATTACAATGATAGTTTTAATAAGATAGCATTATGGTGTCCTTACATTCTAATGGTGCACATTTCATACATTTACACAAAAGATTATCTCCCCTTTCCCCCCCTCCTCTGCTTCAAAATGCAAGTGCTGGCAGAATGTGACTGACTGAAAGTCAAGTACGATGTTGTGCTCTTTAATACCCACAGAGCTCAAACTGGCACTAGAAAACCCTTTGCACAGCATCCAACTGATGTGCCTTGGAGCTGATTTGGAAGGGACTCCTGTTAGATGGGAAAGAAGCCTAAATCCAAAGTGCTTTGAAATCAAAGAGGATCTTTGACTGGCTTTAATGGATTTTCAATGAAGCCTCTGCCCAAGCTGAGACTGCCAGAGGGAGACTGTCACCACTGCTAAGCCATGCTGCGGGGTGTTGCAAAGGTGGTTTCCCCCACCCCTAGAAATGGGACTTGGATGGTGGCATCATATCATGCCATTTTTAGCCCAGGTAAGGCTTGGTGAGAGAGGGGAAAGATGGGGTCCTGGGCATTTACATTTAGGGAGAAATAGGGAGACTACAATTCCCTAGTTCACAGGGGGAAAAACAGGTCTAAGAAGGTGAGGTGTTCAGCTGGCATGGCACTGGGGACCTCATGAGCTCCCAAGGGGCTTCTGTGCTAGGGTCAGCTGGTCAGCTAAAGTCAAGGCCAAGCACTGAACGGGTCAAATCAAGGCACATTTGTTAGAACAAGCCCAAAGCCTATGTACATGTTTGTATTCAGGTATCAACTAGCTTTAGAGGAACATCTACCTGAAAATATGATTGTGGGATAAGCAAATGAGTGGATATATTTCAGCTATGCCTTAGTAAATGCCTGTACGCCTGCACTTACCCTAATACATGAATGGTGATACCCTGCAATGAATGATGGCTGGGTACCTGAAATGGGAAAGATATTCACTAAGGAGTAGCTTCAGTGCTGAATTTTTCCTCCTCCTCACCCTGCTGTAACATGTCCTCATGCCTACAGCTTGTGACCGAGATGCGAACTGCTCCCAAGTCCTTTTGCTGCTCCGTGACCGTATGGTGATAGCTGGTATATCTTCTTCTCTGACGGTATACAGGCAGGGTCAAATGTCCAGATAATGTAAAGCATAGTGACTGTGCTGGCTTTGTATATAAACATGTCTTAATGCATGCACCATGATTATTCAAAATCCAGCCCCTTAGAAATTTTCAAGATTTTCAGAATTTTCAGGATTTTTCAGCTTGGAACTTGAATGCTTTCTCCCTTTCTTTAGCCTGATGAAAAATGTTTGTTTTGGTTTTTTTTTTTCTTTTTTTCTTCCTCCCTTCCCTTTTCTTTCTCCAGCAGCAGAGGTAAGGAAGGCCTATATCCCTGTATCGCACAGCCCCAGGCAGCACGGCTGGCTCTGGCAAGGAACTACATCGAGGGCTGGGAGCTGCTCCTAGCACCAGGCACATTCCATCAAGTTTCTCATCTGAATGAAAAGTTGAAGTGGCTTTTCTGTGCAGGGAGGATTGAAACCAGATCCTGTTATTAAATTTGTTAAATGCGAACGTAATGATTTATGAAGGAGGTAGTGAACCCTCAGAAAGAATTCGGTAATAACAATGCTGGGTGAACGGCAGCATGGAACAGGCTTCAGAAGTAAATGAACTGTTAA
Source organism: Aptenodytes patagonicus (assembly GCF_965638725.1). Classification (NCBI taxonomy): domain Eukaryota; kingdom Metazoa; phylum Chordata; class Aves; order Sphenisciformes; family Spheniscidae; genus Aptenodytes; species Aptenodytes patagonicus. Next base: position 7,975,066 of record NC_134950.1, on the reverse strand, counting down.
AAAAAAAAAACACACCAAAAAAATCAGCTAAACAAAGCTACTAAATGTGAACCAGATAAAAACTTTAATTATTTCTAATGACATCAGCAAAGCAAACAAAGGACTGAAGTGAGACTCATCTGATATAATGAGTCAGACAATATCGGTTTACAGTCACGCTTGAGAAGTTCAAAGCCATGCAACATATTTAACTGCACACCAGTACTGCTGGCAGATGTGTAACTAAATCCTAGGCATTGCTTTGGAAAAAAAAAAAATTGAAATGTCTCCATAACTTTTTATTTTTCTGGAATACATGTGGCACAATTCAAAGAGTACTGAATGTTTTAGGTGAGCACTATATTGAACACTGCAGGGTCTTAGTACCGCTAAAAAAGGTTGGCTTATTGATGAAAATTTTAACCAGTTTGGAAAAGCAATACTCTGACTAGAGCTTGTCTTGTAAGAAAAGGGGTGAGGATGTCTGTTCATGGGTTTGTATATGTTTAAAGCTTATTCAAGAGGGATATCTCTTCACTTACTAAAAAAAAAAAAATAAAGAAAATAGAGGGAGGGCATTATGGCTTTCCACGTTACTCTGCAGTCTGTCCGTGCCACAGTGGGATCACAGCAGTGAATGCTACAGACCAAAGCAGGGCTGAATGAAATGAAAGACCCAGAGCTGCAAGCAAACTGCTTGTGTGGACCCTTCCAATCCCAATCCATCCCCTGATTTCCCTGGGACAACAGGTAGCTCACGGGGTCACTCTGGTCAGGTCCTTGGCTAGAAAAGGAAACCCAGACCCTGAGAAAAGGGGGAATAAAAGAAAGCAACAGCTCTGAGACAGTAACCACGTACTGCTCTCAGCTACAGTAACATATAGTAACATGTATAAAGATCTGGCTCCTGGCTCAGTCTGACTCAGGGAGAATTGCTGTGTTTAGCCAGGCTCACGCCTAGAAAGCAGTGGTGGCCCACCGCAAATGGAAGGAAACATTTCTCTGGGTTTTATTGCTTTTCTAAGGAAGGCAGGGTACCTCCCCTTGCATTCCTTTGCTTCTGTGGCTTTTTCATCACTAGACTTTTAATATTGCAGCTACATCACTTCCCCCCCCCCCCCTTTTTTTTTCCTGTTGGTTGATTTTATTTCTCCAGCCACTCCACACTGTGTAACAATGTGTGTAAAAGAGAACGCTACCTGCCCCGAGAGCGGTAAGGCATCCCATGTAACAGCTGTGGCCACTAATTCACTGCAACTGCAGTCTGTCTTCTCAGCATCAGCTACATTTCTCTTCCATATGCTAAGTCCCTTTTAGCTTAATTTTCCCATTACCCAGCAGTAACATTGAGTAACTGTGTTGGGCTGTATTCAAATGCAAATTAATATTCCCTTCTGCCCATTAGCTCTGCTGTTTCTTGTCTAGCCAAAGCAACTGGAAACAAGTGAGGAGCTTGGTTCAGTGGTCGGACAGAAGGGCCCTGTCTGGGCTGGGATTGCTCTTCATCCCTGAGAGCAGACACGAAACAGCAGGCTGCAGAAAGGAGAGGTCCTTCATCAAGATGTTTCCTGTCAAATAACCCTTGAACTCCAACCATTCAGCATATGCTGTAGCTCTCTTGAACTTCAGTGTTTGACGTATATAATTCACACAATGCCTGTGCTGTGCTCTGGATTGGAAACGTCCGGTGGATCGACATCAAGAAACCTTTAAACGAGGCGTGGGGGAAGGGGAGCCAAGGGGAAGAGAGATGTCACTGAGCAAACGGTATGACTCAAATCTTAAAAATCATTAATGAGCCAGGCTGTTAAGCTAAAGAAACCTTTAAGCAGAACAGCCTGGCACAAAGCAAGTTCCCCAAAAGAGGGGATATAGGCATGAATCCTGATGCTGATAGCATGAAGGGAGGGGAGGGGGTTGAGAGAAGAAAATACATAGAAGAAAAAATATTAATTTTTCTCTAGGGAAAAGGTGGGGTCTCTTTCTTTCTCAGCTCTTTCTTTTTCAGAATCACTTGGGATTAGAAATACTAGCACCATATTGGGAGGAAAAAAGTGTAATTCCTCTGTACCCCCACCCAGAAAATTAAGCTCCACCCATGTGAGTCACCAACCCCAAAAAGGCTTATGCATTTCTTCATGCCTATGCAACTCTGAGCTTCATGTAAATTTGTTTTCCACTCTGATGCTTAATCTTCAGTCACCTACTGGTCTCATCTTTCCCTTTCCAGCACAGGCATGGACAGTGTGTGTAAATAACATTACTCCATGCCAGGCAAATCTCCTGCTTTGCAAAGAATATCATTGCACTGTTTTGCAAAGAACTTTTTTATCATTTTCTATTTTTTCTGCCTGCTATTTAGAAAATCTTTTAGTTTAAGTTGATTGCTTCCCTTTGAAAACCTCAAAAGTGAAAGGGATACAGGAACAGGAATAGCATCCATCACTTAGAGGGCTTCAATGCATGATAAGAAACAAAGTCAGGAAACAAATATATGATGCTTGAACCCATGCTGGGACTAGTTCAAGCTCAGTTGCTGGAAGGCATGCTGGTGTGGACAGAGTGCATTGGTTAAAAAAGGATAGGCACCACTTTTCCTACCACAGTTCCAGCTGGCTGAGTTGTTAGTAACAACAGTCATTCAGTCAAGAGGCATCAAAGAGAACATCCCTTCTCTCAGAGGAATCCCTGCAACACTGATCAGAAATCTCAGGTTTCTGCAAAACACTTGCAAAAAGTTATGTGCAAAATGGCTTGTACACCAAAACCGAATGGGTAAAGGTATGTAACTAGCATGTGAATAATGAATAAATAAGAGATAATTTTAATCAGTTCACAAAGAGGAAGGGAGGAAAATAGTCCTGGAATAAATTACTTGCCATGAAAAAATCACTGCTCCTTGGAAAACCCACACTTTTAAGTTCATGATAGGTAAAAAGACAGTTGTTTAAATTTTCCATTTCTAAGTTTTTCAGAACATTACTTGTGTTCATATATAAGATCATTTAATGCATAAGAATTCTGTTCTTCCAGTGCAGAATAATGAATGTGTCAGCACAGATAACTGCTGAAATTCAGCCGTCTGCGAGATGTTGCCATGGAAAGAGTCTATTGCACAGGAATTTTTGGCTGTGGAGATTGTTCTGGAGATCGTACTTTTTGTACAGGACCTTGTTTTTTTGGTCCCCTTTGGAGAGAGTAAATTCCATGGCAGATCAGTGTTGTTGTTTAACCTTAGACACACAAAAAGCAAAGGTAACGCTCCTTCAATACAAATGTGTGATACCAGAGAAGGAGCGGTTTTGTTACAAGGTGATGAAAAAACATTTTCTGGACAAAGATGTGAGAAGCTAATCCAACAGCGGCTGAAAGAAATCAGACAAATGTTACAAGAAACAGATCAACTTTCATCTCTGACCTACCCACAAAGGACAAGCACAAACTAAAGGCAAGAAAAACAACCCTTGTCCTGCTGGCCTTTCTTATCTTTTAAGAGAGGCAGCAACTGGGTTCCCAGCTTTGAAGTCAATCAAATGATGAGCCTGCTAAAACTGATTAGCACATGCCTGCATACCAGGTCATCGATGAAAAGAGAGCTGGGAATGCAGTATTCTGAAGTGGAAATGGCTGGAAAACTTTAAGGCTGTGGGATCACAGAGGGACATGTAGATACCCTCTGTCAGCTGCAGCAATGAGGGTGAGCAAAAAGCAGGAATGGTATTTCATGCTGCTGAATGTGCATATTGTATTGCGCTTGCTTCTGCATCTGCAGTGTTCCCCATTCTACAGCTCTGAGCTCTCAGTGCATCCTGAACCCCTGAAGTCCCTCTGGTCCAGAGCCTCGTTTCTGACACAGCCTGGCATCAAATGTGTCAGATGAAGTGCAAAAAAACCTCATAATGAACAATAATGGAATAACAGGCCAGAGGGAAAGTTTCTCCCTAATAGCCAGTGATTGGTTCAATAAAAGCAGAGCACAAAACAACAAAAACAGAGAGAAAATCGGCAGTGGGATTAGCCTTGCTATTACTACAGAGATCCAGCTACCAAGAGCCAAACAGAGAGCGACAGCGATACCAGGGTGCTGGTCTCCCGCTGCAGGATACAAATAACTCCCATTGAAATCAATGAGATTTATTCATGTCCTGTGGCAAAATGGAGCCTCCTATCTACTTTTCTCAGTGGTGTTGTTGCAGTGAGATCAGTGAGGGTGAAGCATGTGTGTGTGTGTAATTTGTGCTCTCTGTTCAGAACACTTAACTGTCATGACAAACTGCAAAAACATTGCCAGCGTATAAAAGAGTCTGCAGATCCCCATCAGAGACAGAGCCATAAGGCTGTGTGCAGGCGTTGGGACTGTTTGCTTGATTCCATTCCCATTTTATCTCTTGCTGGCAGGTCAGTTCATTCAATGAAGCACTCTCACATGCTCTTCCCTGGTCTGCCTTGCATTTTAGGGTAGAAAATGCCTATTCATCCCAGTTTCCTTTCTTGCCCTACATACCCAGCTACCAGCACCACATTAGGATGTGGGGAATGTCAGTCATGCAGCCAGAGTCAAGGCTAAGGAAACCTTGTGTTGCCTCTGAAAAGGCTGAGAGCTTCACGCTGGGGCTAAGGGACAGGTCTCAATGGGTTTGCCCACACCTGGGAAGTGGATTCTCTTCGGCTTAACTCTCTTGGGAAATGAGAGTTGGGGGCACATGCTGGAGGGCAGGATCTGAAATCAAAGCATTCTTGGCAATGGGGGAGAAAAAGGGGTTTGAATCCAAAGTAGCACATGTATCAGGGATATTCTGTTGTAGAAATACAACAGGGTAAATTATTGCTTAGGTAGTTCTTGGGAGAGGCTGACATTGGGTTTTGAACAGTTAGCAGGGCTCAGCTAAAATCAGATCAAGATTTGACTAAAAACTTCAAAATAGGGAGGATAAAATGTGCTATGGGAAAAACCTCTTTTCTTTTTTTTTTTCTGTAACAGAAGAAAAAACTAAATGCTTCTGCCTACACCAGAAAATCATTGCTGGTGATTTTTTTGTTCTGGTCAGTGAAGCATATGTTCCACTGGAGATATAGTTTATACCAGTTACTAGTTAATTTGTCAATACCAGAGAGGTTTAGGCTGAACAAGATCAAGACTCTCATTACAGAAGAGCTGTATCCATACATGGGTATAGTTACTCTGGATGAAATAAATATTTAAAGGAAGACAGCTGCTACAGCATAACCAGTGTAACTCCTAAGCAGATATGCTGCAAGATATAGAAAGTGGAATTTCTTTTCTCGTACTGGATCAGAAAGTTTGGGGTTTTTTTTCCCCTTCCTTTTTCCTCCTCTCTGAAAATCCCATTAATTCACTAGAGGGGAGCTGTGTGAGAACTGCTACATTCCAAGGGGATTAGACAATGGGGAGGAAGGAAGGGAAGGAGTTGCTGAAGGGTCTTGGCAAAACTCAAGAGCCTTCTCCCCACACCTTTTCCTCAGTCTCTCATCTGCCTTGCTCTTCCCTGGTACTGAATTGCATCAAAAATAATAAAGAAGTCTTGAGTTCAAGCAGACACAGTTGCAGACTTGTTGCAAATCCCTGTGTGGCCACATCTGTTGCAGAATCCATAGCAGTGGCTTGAATGCATTTAGTCAATGTCAGCTGGAGACTTTCAGGGTTTTTCAGGTAGGGCAAAAAATCTCTGTGTAGAGACCCTTAAATTACTATAGCACTTTTTTATTAATTTAGCTTCACTGCACTGAAAAAAGTAAAATACACCCCACCCCCCAACACTCTGAAAAATAAAATGAGGACTCAGACACTCTGAAACTGTAATAGTTTAGCTGGAAGTATGAATTTAAACTAATGGAAACCCTCTTGTAAATATTATTATTTCAATTTAGATTAAGTCATCTAGAACATTGACTGATGGAGGACTTGTTACTGGAAAAACACTGCTTCTCTCACATATAATGTGACTCTGAACTGAATGAAATTTTTCATAATCTAGAAAATATTAAACTGCATGAAAATTATCTATCTTCAGTCAAGTGAGTTTTGGCTGAAGGTGTTGCCTATGAATAATTTCATTTAGAGTCTTGTCCCTTATCTTGGGGCAATTCTGTTATTGTAGCCCCGGGTTAACAATTAGTTTATTGCAATTTAGCTTAAAAGGAAAGAACAGTGTCCCCATGGCAGTCTGCTTGGTTTTAACTGGTGCCCCTGGGTATCTGGGTACCACACAGGGCTTTATCCACATTAAAATGGAAGATCTGACTGCAGTGATGTGGGCACAGCAGACGGGAGCGGATACCTCTGTGATCTAAAAGGAGGTCAGTGTAACTATAACTTTGTCATAGAAGCGCCTGGACAACCAGCTGGTGTTAACATCCTCATCACCCACTGAATCTGCACCCAATCAAGGTGGAGTGTGAAAAACCTCAGTGTGGCTGGGCACCTGGAGGCACCTTGGATGTCAGAGTGACTATTGCAACCTGGTCTAGCTAGATGTGTGCTAGCCTGGCTATGCATCCCTCCTACAGTCACATCTCCTGGTAGGTAGAGGTGATCCTTGCATTGGACTAGGGACTCGCTTTACCAATTTTCCATGGGCAACACCTAGTTAAATCCACTTTAATTGGAACAATTTTGAAAGACATTTTGGAAGTAGAAATAAGGATAAGGACCAGGCTTCTACCAAAAAGAAAACCTAGCAGGTCTCCTCTAAATTTCACTAAATGAATCATGACTCTAAGGACAAACTTACCTTGTGATCTGGGGGGTGACTGGGTCTGAAATCTGACAGATGCAAAATCCTTCTTACTTTCACAAACTATAATAATATTCACCGTTTGATATATGAGGTACTTTTTCGAAACATCTAGTCATCCCACAAACAGGAAGAATTCATCCTTTTTTTCTTGTAGAGCATTGCAAAGTTACTGGAGAATTTTTGATAGTTTAGTTTAGGGAGACAAGTTGTTGCTTTTTCTTCAAAATACTTGTATAGTTATTTCCAGAAGAAACACTAGAGTGTCAATGAGACCAAAGTGTAGCCAGGGTAAAAGATATACTAGTATGTTATATTTTATGAGTCTCTCCATACATTCATGTTCAAGCAATTCATCACCAGACTGAAGGGAAAGACAAGTGGTCAGCTGGTGGCTGTAAATCTGTCCATTTCTGTAACTCACTCTAGTCAGATGCATTTGCAGAAAGCCCAGGAGCAAACTCTGTCCTGTTTTAAATAGTAGCTGAGTGTTGTTCATGTGTGCCTTATCAATCATAGAGTCTTAACGCAAAAGCATCCATGCTATAGATGGAAATAAAGAAAAGACCAGACACTACTGGGACTGTTGTTTATGCAGACAAGCAGGTGAAGTATTGGGCATTTTTCTTCTAAAGAGCACAGAGTAACAAAAGAGTCAAACTCATTTAATTTCTACCTTTAAAGGTCAGTGCCTGATTCTTGTCTAAATGTTCCCCTGCAATTTTGCTCTCTGAAGGTAAATGTTCAGGACCTTGACAAGACCAGGGTCTTTATCTCACCTATCTTCAGCCACCTGTAAAGCCGGCACCCTATGTAAACTGATCATCTAATTTTCTTCTGTAATTAGCAAGAGAAGCAATTGAGCAAAGTTGCCCCCTGTGGTTCCTTTTCTCTGAGTTGATGGTGGAGGGAACTGATTTTATGAATATAAACAACCTGCCCAACTTTTAGATGCTCAGTGCTGTCCAGTACCTGCTTTGTCGGGTTTTAGCTACACCAAACCTACTTTTCTGACCCCTGGGGAGCCTTTGCATAACCAGCACCTGCCTCACTGCAGCCACAGCAGCTGGAAAGAGGAGCTGTAATTAGGGCACTGTCACTCTAACTGAGCCTGCACAGAGCAGGCAGAGGATGAAGTGCCTCAGTGCACTTGCGTCCTACTTAACTCTCATCTGAGACACTGGATCTTCTCTGCCTTCCTTTCAGCTGAAAACTAAGCAGTTTGCAAAAGGAGCTTCCTCCTAATTGTCCACATCACAGTGAGATGCCAAGTCAAGATACCACTGAGAAACCTTTTTGGGAAACATGATGTCACATGTACCACTCACTCCCTTTTGTTTTGCAAGATATCTCCATCTCCTTGTGCTCCTACAAGGCTCTGGGATGTTCAAGGGACAGAAGAAATACATGAAGTTACCTCTGGCAACTTGCCTTTGTATGTCCAGTTACAAGGTCGGGCAATTTCCATAATATACATGGAACCGTATTTACTACTTATTTAAAAAAGTATTTATTTAAAAAAGTATTTACTACTTATATTCCACCTCTTAGACCTATCAAAATATGTCCCCTCTATCAGAACTCACAAGGAGAAGGTGTTGTCATGAAACTTCCTTTTTTAAGTTCTCTAGAATCTGTGCTGGGGGAACGAAGAACAAGGGAGGTCTCTGACTCTGTTCACATAGCAGAAAGGAGTCAGGAGAGGTGAAGAGGAGAGAAATGCTGTACACCATTACTCATCTCAGGGTGCATTACTGTTGCTCCCTTACGTGCTGGACAAGTTTGTCTTCTGCACTCTTGCCTTTACCTCCTTGCAAAATTTAGTCTGTGATGCCGTGAGATTCAAGATGCATCCTGTATCCTGTCATCACTCACTTTACTCAGCACAAAAGGGTGGTTTTCCACCACATTTACTTGTTTTTCACATTCCCAGCCCCGAACCTTCCCTCACGCTACCAATTCACACACTTGTTGCTTCCTTGTCCTGTCATTAATCCTTCATAATCCTTATTCACACACTCCTACCCACTTACTGCTTCCACCTGGGCCACAACCATGGCCTGACCAGTCAATTCCCACCGTGCCCTGCACTTCTCAGAGAAACATGAAGCCCAAGTTAAAAGTGCCTTCTTTCTCCATCCATTTGTGTTTTGCATATTGAAGCACACAATTTGGTTTTCAAATTGCTGACGACCAGTAACTGTATTTGCTACATTTTGCATCTCAGACTTTAACAAATATCACAGATTAAAACCCTGCATGTCCAATTTGCATAAGTGGGGAATTCAGATGCAGTTGCCCTGTGTCTTTATGAACTCCACGAAGCGCCAGATGACCAGTCACTCTAATTGCTACATAGGTTTGAGAGCATTTGATTTCTGAGGAGTGATTATGCCTGAAACAGATTGTGCCCAAAGAAAAATGATCTGCATGAAAATGCACTTAATTATAAACTGCCACAGCAGAAACGGAACCTGACAGCCCAGCTGCCCCATAGGACGTCTGCATACATCACTGAGCAGAAGAAATTGTGTTAAGAACCAAGCTCGTCAAATCCACTGACAGGCACCAAAATAAACTCTGATTTTCAGAAATGGTTTGTTCCCAAGTAGCTTTCATAGATGCAAGGGGAAGTACTGGGTATGCAGGGCATTTGAGAGGAGAATTTGGTAGAGTCAACATTTGCAACCATTTACAGTCATCCAGAATCAGAGGTCTGATGTACATAGAGGTGTATATGTGTGTTGCAAGTTCCTCTTGTTGAGAATGGGACTCTGCAAAACAACGCTATACATCTTCTACCATGTGTTGGGGGTTTACACCTTTCTCTTGTTAGTTCCTTTATGCTGGGATTGAAGCAGCTAGGTATTGAGTTCCTTGTCCTTTCCCTAGGGAATAAGATGCCAGATACCGTGAAGACCTGGCACCACATCATGCATAGCCAGTGGCAGATTAAGGGAGACATTTTTTTCTACTACAAGATCTGTGATGTGAAAGGTAGTTGCACATCATAAGGCAACTACACTTAACAAAGTAGCACAGCACCACCTAAAAGTACAGCAAACAGATACCATGAAAGGGTCCTGATCACCAGGATTCATCAATGTCCAGACCAAAACTCCTCACAAGTGTGGTAATAAGGATGGAGAGTCTACATGAATGATCATGGAGAATAAAGGAAAGAAAATAGAGCTAAAGCTTTACTATCTCTACCAAAGAAAAAAATGCCAAGAATTAAGTAAGACAGGAATAATGTCCAAGCTACTGGCATGATAAATACTGTGGATGCAGATGAAGCAAAGCTATTGGGATATACTGTTTTATTTGGAAAGAAACCAATTAGCGAAAGGAATAGATGCTTGTGTTAAAGAGCAAAGATACTGAAGCAGATATGGGTCTGTTAGTGGAACTTCTGGTTCTAGCAGATCAAAGCAGATCTGAATCCTAGAAAAATGCTAGCAAATAGTAAGTACAATAGGCATCTGTGAGGAAGGCATCAACACAAGGACAGCCATTGTGCAGAATAAGAATACAAGTACCAAACTAAAGCAATGGGACACACATGACAAGCAAATTGACTGAGGATGGTCCAGTGAGTACATTAACAATGGCACCATGAAAGGCAGAAAAGAGATTCCAGGCACGCGTGCAGGGCCATAGAGGCTGTGGGAACATCGGGTGCAGTATAGTTCTCAGCAGGACTAGTTGTCTTCAGCAGAGTACTGCACTAACATGGTTTAACTGTTTTTGACACCCAGTCTGATCTGTTCAGAGCTGAATGAAGCCTCACCACATGGAACAATGCAGCATCATGTAACCATCTCTTATATCCCAGCACCCAAATGCTCCGGGAAGGAAAACCAGAGGACCCTATATACTGGTTGTAAAACTAGTGAGATTTCTAGAGAACAGGAAAAGATCAGTGGCATGATTATAGCACGTTCTATTGGTCTCGGTGCACAGACGCTGCTGAAGGATGCCAGCCCTTCTCTTGGTGCATGAGCATCCAAAACAGCCTGATCCCAGCTAGACTACGGATCAGTCATAATAAAGAGGAAAATTCTATTGGAGACACATAGCCAAGGCCTAAGGATCACAGCTAAAAGCCAAAGGGAAAATGCAGACTGTCAAAAAAAAAAAGCCCAGGAAACAAGACATGTTGTAGCTTGTTATTTATACCAGTTGACATGCAGAATTATTAACTACTTTGGGACACCAGGGACATTAGGAATATTCTCAGTGTCCGAATGGTTTCTGTCTATAAACACATTTTTCAAAGCAATGAGCATCTACAGGTCAAATTTGAGTTAGAAATAGTGCACTCTGAGCCTGGTGAAATGGCTGGATCCATTTGATCTGCAGGTGTCAATGGAAAAGGAGCTGTCAGGACCACAAAGATAACGTTGCACTGCAGCGTAAGAAACCATTGGGTAAGCAAATCTGAATTGGCTTAAAGCTGCTGTAGACAGCAGTGTTAATACAGTTAGTAAACTTTACCAGGATCTAAGAACACACCCAGACTTGTCAGCATGCTCTGCTGGATGTCAGTGTTTCACTGTTATATGCTTAAAGGGCTGGGTCCTACTGGATATGTATGACAAGGAGGGTAAGGCTCTCTGTTGCTATGTGGTTAAACCAACAGTTGTGTCTCCTGGATCTCACAAACACAAAGATTATAACTTATGACCTTTGTATTACCAGGGGAAGTAAAGTCCAGATGAGAATATTGGGCTATAAAAACTCCATGCAGGAAATTCTAAAAAGACTCCATAAACACTTTAAGACAGGGTAAAGATAAGAGGTTTTAAAACTGCAAGTTCTTACTGGATTTTTCAGGTTCTATCACTAAATTCAACAGTATCGGGGAATGTTCTTAAACACTGGGACATATTTGTCTATGTTGTTAAATTGACAGACTGGTGTCTGGCATGCTTTTGGCCCAAGCAGCCTGAATAACTTCCAGGCACAGTTGGAAGTTAGCAGTGGCCAGGACTATCCCCAGTAGGCAGTTTGGATGTGGCCACCCTATTTCAAGGCTAGGAGAGTTCAGCGGTACAGGCATGGGTTGTTCTGTGTCTGCTGGTCTCCACGCCAGGAACTTTTTCTGGACATGTTACACTGCCATAGATATAACTTTGAGATTCTCCAGGCAATTCAATGAAGGTAGAGTGTTACAGAGAGTAAAACCACTCCATAGCTGCCCTCCTGTCCAGAAACAAGGAGGTTGTGCCCCACTGCCAAGGGAGGGATGCGTAGTGCATGCAAGACTGTAACCTGTCGAAAGGAAGTAAGCGATCTTTCCATCAGACCTCAGAGGTAGCCTGAGATGGAGGCATACTTCATCCTGAGGAATAAAGGCATTTCTCTGACTACCCAGGGACTTTTTATATGGATAAGGCTCAGTTTTAAGATAGTTTATTGAAGGCAAATGTGTGAAAGGGTCATGCTGCAGAGCTGAGCAGGTCTGAGTCTAGCAGCACAGACCTCACAACCTGATGGGAAAATGTAACAATTAGTCTAGCTAAATATGTGAGTTACAGATTCAAGGCAGTGGATGAAGCAAAACTTAAGAATGGTAGTGAACAGAAAGCATGTTGTGAAATGCAATGCAAAGTCTAGATGCTAGGAAGATCTAGAAAGATCATGAATGTCCATGAGTGAGCCTGACACGGGGGAAGTGGGACAGAGGAAACATGTATTTGAAAAATATGCAAAGCCAACAGGTTGCCATGCAACAGAATGAAGATAGCAACAAGGTTAAATGAAGTTCATAATCAAGATACTGAAAACAAGAAGTAGGGGAACTGGTTTAGGAACCAACTCATTTGAAAGTATATGACTTCAAGACATCAAAAAAGAGTAGTGGTTAAAGGCACATCTGTATGTTCGGGAACATGCTAATATCCACTTGCCTTAGTGGCAATTGATCCTGTAAAGCACGCTCAAGCTAAAATTGTTCAAAACAGTGGTTTAACCATTCCTGTCTGACTTAGAAGGAGGAGCATATCTTTCAGGAAGGAATTCTTTGGAGGTTTACCGAGGAGTCACTCTCTCTGTACATGGCTACATGTAGTTGCAGGATCTCTGCAGAAATAATAAATGTCCATTTTTTGTTGCAAACATCTCATGATGTTGTCAAGCACTGAGGACATGAAATGTCTCTTAGTCTTTGACTTGCACACTTCCTTCTACTTTGTGCAGCCCCACACTTCTCCTGTAATCAGTCTTGACCCAGGCAAATGGGGAAAGAACAACAGAATCTGTTTAGGAGATCAGTTGTAAAGCAATGATCATGCTGGTCCTCAACCTGCTTCAAATGACAAATCTTTTCTATCTATTTCAGAAAAAAGCAAGAGCTGTAAGTAGGGAAGTAGCAAGGGAGGGAGAAAAGGTAAGGGAGGTGGATCATGTCACAGCTCTCTCATGCCTGTATAAAGTCAGTTTATGATGGAGAGATGGGGGAGATTTCATTGTGTAGAAGAAAGCTGGGAATCCTTCTCTGATAAAATGTCTGACTAAAACCAAAACATTAGTGTGAAGGGAATACAAATGAAAGGGCAAACAAATATTTGCTTTCTGTCCTGGGATATTTGAATTGTGTCAAGTTTCAGCTAAGATCCTGAATACACTTTGGAAGAAGGCAAAACCATGTCCTAACCTCTTACTCTTGCAAGGTGTGCATGCCAGACCATAACTAAACTGTTTCCTGCTCTGTGGCACCACCTCCTGGCACAGAATGACAACACAAATAGGAAAAGATGAAAAGCAAACTTTCTGTGAAGTTGTTTTGTTTGATCTAAGCTGTTGCTAGAACTGCTTGTATGAGGGAAGCAAAGGATGATACCATATTTTGATGCAGAGCTCTAAATACATATAATTGCAAGTAATTGCATCATTAGAACTACAGAATTAAATCACGAGTAAAAATAATGGTGTATTAACACACCTTTACATCCTGTGGTATCAATAATCAAGTGATCTTTGGTAGGATGTACATTCCGTGCCCACGTACTGAAGGTTTCTTGTGTCTTTCAGACTTACTGTATAAACATAGAGAAAGCAAGGACTGCCTAAGGGAAGAAATCACAAAATTCTCTTTTGTGTCATGTAGCAACAGGAAGCCTTCAAATAAGATCTCATCTGCCCAGGCTGTTCTGCCACTTCTGAAGCCAGCAGAAAGCCATGCTGTCACACTGCAGGAAAGATTTCAGTTTTACTACACCTGATCACTGCTGGATGTTCAAGGTGAACCGCACTAACAAACATGGCTCACACAAGGCATTAGGCAGGAGAAGATTATTTAGAATGAAATCCTGGAGGCATTTTTCAGAGACAGTCCTTGGTCTCTGCCCATCATTCTCCCTTCTCCCCAGAGGGGAGCTTTGCCTTCCTTCCATGTTTAGATAAGGGATGATGTGTGAAGTTACACACAGGAAGGTGGGCACGTGGCTACAAATAAAAAAGTTGTTGCTATTTTTACCTCCTGTTGCTTTTTAGTATGTCTTCACCTTTAGTCTGTAAATTGATGAAAAATCAACATTTGTGCTTCCAGCAGGCTGCAATGTCTATTTTCTAGGCATAGACTGATCAGCTCCAGTCTTACCCTCATTTCCGTATTCAAAAATGTGTCACAGTAGACAAGCTAATGGTTTTTGGCAGAAACACCACCTGAATATATTGGGTACACCTTTATTAAAGATTTAGAAGTGAGTTGGCAAAAATATTTTCTCAGAAAAGTAGAAAGAATTCATTTAGGAAGAACTGAGAACAGTAAACTCAGTAAATGGGTGGAAGGCAGAATTATATTCTATTTAAATGAGACATTCCTGCATTTAGGAGGACCAATCAAACAGGTAAGTGTAAATAAAATTTGCAACTGATCTTTCAAGACAGTATTTTTATAAAATTGCTTAAATGAGCACAAAAGAGGAGGGAAAAAAGTTGCTGATACTGTCACTTTCCAGGCTCAGAGTTATGGATCTGGAACAACAAAATAGAGACTTACAAAACTGTTACTTAACATTTTTATTCCATGTACTTGAGAAAAGGAAACATATTCACCAACACAGTGGAAGAGGAGGTGCTGTGGGGAAAAGGTTCTTATTTAGTTAGATCTGCATTTTCATCTTGCTATAAAACAGAAAATCTGAGAAGATTGCCTTTCTTGCTGTTGTGTTTTCCTTATCACAGGAAAGTTAGGCTCAATTCTTCATCTTGTCCCTCCCATGACTGTGGGTTTGTGCAAAACATCAAAACCCTCTCTACCTGATCTGTAAGAGGAAAATAATAGTTCTTCCTATTGGTGTGACTGCAAAAAATTTTGGGAGTTGCTGCCAATACCCTCTGTACATAGCTATCAGGACTGTTTGCTAGATCTGTATCTGAACGTCATGACTGGATGAACTTTGCCTGTTGCAGTTTCAGTGATCTTGTGGTCTAACAGTACTGTTTTACAGTAAAGTGTTTCTTAGAATCATAGACTCATAGAATCATTAAGGTTGGAAAAGACCTCTAAGATCATCGAGTCCAACCATCAACCCAACACCACCGTGCCCACTAAACCATGTCCCTAAGTGCCTCATCTACTCGTCTTTTAAATACCTCCAGGGATGGGGACTCCACCACTTCCCTGGGCAGCCTGTGCCAATGCTTGACAACCCTTTCAGTGAGGAATTTTTTCCTCATGTCCAATCTAAACCTCCCCTGGCGCAAGTTGAGGCCATTTCCTCTTGTCCTATCACTTGTTACTTGGGAGAAGAGACCAACACCCACCTCGCTACAACCTCCTTTCAGGGAGTTGTAGAGAGCGATGAGGTCTCCCCTCAGCCTCCTCTTCTCCAGGCTAAACAGTCCCAGTTCCCTCAGCCGCTCCTCAGAAGACTTGTTCTCCAGACCCCTCACCAGCCTCGTTGCCCTTCTCTGGACACACTCCAGCACCTCAACGTCCTTCCGGTAGTGAGGGGCCCAAAACTGAACACAGTATTCGAGGTGCGGCCTCACACCTTCTTGTTTAATAAGGACTAAAAAAACCCACATTCAAAAGTATTGTAGAGACAGCATATGGAATGCAACTCTTGTTGCAGTTACCAGAATCTAATTACCCAGGGGATGGATGTGAAGTTGAACTAACCTTCTGATTTCCGGACATCTCAGAAATTTGCTTTTCTAGATACTAAGGAGTCTGAAATCCAGACACTAACTTGGATCAGTGTTTCTGTATTGTTAATAGGACTACTTTTATGATGACCTGCTTCTTGCAGGACCTCAGATAAACTTGGGAATGAACAAAGATTTTGGAGCACTAAGATGTCAGGCAGCTTATTCAGCAGGTATTTATATCCTCTGCTCTAGTAACGGGAAAGGTGCCATTGTCTTTGAGAGGATAGAATTAGGTGCTAACTATGTACATTCACTGAAAGGTCCTGCAATAGCACATGCCAATACTCTTTGAAGTAGAGTAGCAACAGCAATACAGCAGAAAAAGAGAGGATATGATCAAGACATCATTTTGACAAAAGCCTTTAGTAAGAGATACCGCCAATGCCAAGAATGTTGAGCTCTAGGAGTCTGGGTCTTTTCCCAGCCATGGCGGGAAGGAACTGAACCACTGCGGGTCTCAGGGAAAGCAACCGTGTCAGGCAGCACCACTGGGTCTCAAAAGCATTTTAGAATTCACTAAGCCTTTTTTCTTTCCCTTCTGTAGTACAAACCCACGCTTTTTCTCAAAGGTGACTCAGTTTTTAAGCACACTTCCTCTTCTTTCAGGCTAAAGGAAAATTTCTTGTGCATTGTTTGGTATTTCCCTCCTACTACCTTCTTCTCCCATATGTACCTCCTTTACTTCCTTTATTCCCGATAAAGAAATAATGTTACACAGGTGTAAGAGGATTTCTGGGCTTAATTCAAGCAGTGTTTTCATGTCACATTCACTGGCATAATGCTTTCATGTTTAAACACTTTGCTCAGGACATTTGCATACATACTGGAAAAGCTTAATTCTTCCTCACTTTGCTTTAAAAGCAAGGCACCCAGTAACATAAATAACACACTGAAGGAGGCAGTCACCCCAAATAAATAGAGACCTCCCTAAAAAAGCAGCGATAATAATGACCTACTTATAACAGCTTTCTGAGACTGATCTCAAACAGATGGAAACATGTTTAGTTCTCCAAGGTTCTTCCTCTTATGAGCAGCAGCACTGAGAGCAAAATCAGATTGCATGTGTTAGAAGTTCAGTCTTCTCTCCAGGTTCCCAATGCACCCTAAGATTTCATTTTTGCTAGTAAATAGTGCAAAAGAGATCGAAGCAAGAGATGTGGTAAATCTCCTGTCGGAACATCTAGAGTCTCTTACTTTCCAGAAGAGGATGGCTGCATTCAACCTGCTTTTTGGGAACAGTCCCGGCGCCTGCTGTCCCCCAAGTTGTGTCCAGGCCTTGCCTGGGAGAGGGGTGGAAGCTGTGCCAGGGAGCAACCTAGCAATTACCCAGTCCAAACCAGTCTTTCAGCTGTGTGCCTCATTTAGTTTAATAGCGTAAGTATGGGTACTTCAAACATGTGAAAACTGGAATTATATTATGTATTTTATAATTCCACCATCTTGAAAATAAGATTTTTATCCTACATGGCACTGGAGACACTTCCCTCCGTCAGAAGCACAAGGACTGAAGCAGGGATTGTGGATAATTGTTGTGTGAGTGCAAAGGAGACTGTAGTACTTGGTGACTAGTTAAAGTTGTGACCTGTCACAGTAGACTGGCTATGGGACCTTTCCAAGTTCCTAATTGCACACTGGAATCACTGGGAAGTTAAAGATCTTGTGAACTTTGTTTGATCTCTGCCTAGCCATCCTATTGCTCATGTGCAGGACACCTTAAACAACAGAGATTCACAGCTACTCACATCCCAGAGGCATTTCCACCCATGTGATGACCACACTCCCAGCCAGCATAGTGGCATTTGGACAAGATGCCTGCTCTACCTTCTCACTTCCAGATAGAAAGACTCAGGCAGGCTTAAACACCAGGTGCCATTGCACAGAGTTCATTGGTTCTTGTGGAGGGTTGATCCCACTTTGCAAGTTGAAGTATGGATGGGCAGATCAGGAGAAAAAGTAGGGAAAGGAAGTTTGGGTAGGGAGAAGAGATAAGAATCAGTATGGGTCTGGTGAGGAACAAAAGTCACACCCAGGGCTGGCCAGAAACATGAGTTCTTCCACTCAGCTTTAAAATGGGGTAATATGTCTAGAATTTAACAAGCATTCTTTGAGGCACTTGAATAACATTGTGGCAATTGCTGCAGAGCTGACTATAAATCACTGTTGTTTGCTGCGGCTCACGGTACTCACACAAGGTGACACTTCATATTCGCTAGTTTCAAATACCGCCTATCTGGTGTTTGCAAATGGATTATGAGACACCTTTAGCAACTGCTTACTATTTAGCAACTCTTTAGTCCCTAGCCTTTTGAACTCAAGCCAACCAGTTTCAATAGCTTACCTAAGAAGTTGTGTAGTTCAACACTCTCCACTTCTGTGCTAATATTTTTCTAGCAGACAATCTTCTTAACAATCTCTTTCTCTTTGGATGCCTTTATTAAATTGTCTTGCTACTTGGGAATCAATGGATGCTTTGACACCCCATTCCACTGTTAATAAGTGAAGTCAGCAACTCTGGACACGTTGACACGGGCACTACCCTCTGTCTCTCTATAAAGTATGTCTTCCCATGGTCAGATTTCAAAGCTATGTCCTAAAGGCATTTTCATGTAGTTCTAACGTCTTTCTCTTCTTTGGAAGGTAACATTGTCTCCATTGTTCTTTTAGCCATGGAGGACCAGATATGACTCAAAAATTTACAGCATTGGGCTCAGCTTTGGAGTACAGCAGTTCTGTTCATCCTTGTAATGGAGGTGTTCAACCCATTAAGATGAACGACATTAAGAGCCATTGCTTTTCATAAAACAGAGAACAAAGTTCTGTGAGAAACTTGCTCCCTGTCTCACGCAGGCATTAACTACAGATAAAAAGGCAGTGGGTAACTATCAGGCAGTGTCTTTCAGGGCGTTTCACGTACAAGAAAAAACAAATTCTCAATGACTGCCATCCCATTTTCCAGTTCCAATCCCAAAGCCTTTTCATGGCAATGACATTGCTTGGTTTCCTAAAATAATACAGAGGGGAAAGATGATGTAATGGGCTGGGTGCAGCTTACCCTACTATGTTACCACAGAAACTCAGCAGTGAATTTTCTTTATGCACTTCTGTTAGCCTTCAACGCTCCTGTGTGCATCTATAAATTTCATCATAATTGAAAACACACCAAATAAACACCCAGGCACGTTAACTGACTTCACTTCATTTGAAGAAACCCCAGCAGGCATAGGAATAAAAAGAAGCATTAACATGAGGTTCTGTAGGAAGACAGATGCAGGTACAACTGAAAGCACCTAATGTGTCCAAAACTACCTTCCTCTTGGCCTGGCTGTAGAAGAAATTATGTAGCACCTGAAAAAGCGGTGCGGTTCAACAGCGTGGGACCCCAAAAA
Source organism: Aptenodytes patagonicus (assembly GCF_965638725.1). NCBI lineage: Eukaryota > Metazoa > Chordata > Aves > Sphenisciformes > Spheniscidae > Aptenodytes > Aptenodytes patagonicus. The sequence goes on along the minus strand of NC_134950.1, from coordinate 7,955,787 downwards.
GTATTTATTAGGAAGATTCTCCAGCCTAAAATACATTAAGCTGTCCACATGCTGAGCAACTGATATCAGGTACTCTAGGACAAGTTAGCTGAGATCAGCTCTATTGCACCAAGACAGCTGATCAGTTAGACAAGGCATGAAGCAGACCTAGCAGACCTTTTTGGCTCCGAGTGATTTAAGAGAGAACACATGGTTGGTACAAGTAGGAAAATATCTAGAGTGGAAAGAATGGGGCAATCAAATGCCTCCTGAAACATAAAACTCTCTGAAAATGTAGAGTACAACTGGAAAAAATGTGAGCAGGTATTCATTCTGTCTGTGTGAGCAATATAGTCCTGTCAAATGGGACATGATCTGAATGTGACCCAGCTGTCAGGTCCTCTTGATCACAAAACTGTTGTGTTCCTTCGGAGGGAAAAAGAGGAAAAGTAAACAGTGACATAAGCATCTCTCCAGGACTGAAAGGTAGAAATAGGGAGCCCAGACACTTGAAACAACAACAACTTTGCTTTAGGGGACAGAACAAAATAAGCTTGGAAAGGGCAGCATGTGCAAGAAGCCCCTTCCAGCATGTGTCAGCAAGGGTCTGACCCCAGACCTTCCCTCAAACTCTCAGTGGCTCAGGAGGAAGTGTATATTTAAATAGAAGTGCAATATTTAAATGTAATATTTAAATAGATGTAATTTTTTCCTTGTTATTCTTCACCCACACTTGTTTATCCAGGGCCACACGAGTTCAACTTCTGTAGGAGGTCCATCTGCTGACACAGAGGATATACTAATCCTAGGATTCCCTGGATACCCTCTGGCTACCCCAGATGAATGGACACTGCTCTGATGTTGGGTAGCAATATGCCTTCACAGGAGTCGGTCAGCAAAACTAGTGCTTTCTGCACCTCCAGCCTAAGCTATTTCAGCTCTGCTCAACATCCTAAACTTGCCTGTTCACTTTCTCACTTCTCTGCATGCTACTTCAAAACAATAAACATCTGTTTCAGCTTTGCTTGCCACTTCAAATCTGACTCCATTGCTTGATGCCTTAAAACCGTCTCTACACATCTCAACTTTTCTCATCATTTAGATGTTACCTTTGCTCCCTCTTAGCTCTACTTGTCACCTGCTTGTCCCTTCAAAGCTTCCTCTTTGTATTATTATTTGAAGGAGGATTTATGGTACATAGGATATCAACAGAGACTCTGTAAAGGAGCTGCTGTGGTTTAACCTGGCAGGCAGCTAAACACCACACAGCCATTCGCTCACTCCCCTCTCCCCCCGCAGTGGGATGGGAGAGAGATTCGGGGGAAAAAAAAGTAAAATTTGTGGGTTGAGATAAAGGCAGTTTAATAGGACAGAGAAGTAAGGGAAAATAATAATAATAGTAGTAATAGTAGTAATAATAATAATAATATACAAAATAAGTGATGCACAATGCAATTGCTCACCACCCACCAACTGATGCCCAGCCAGTCCCTGAGCAGCAGTCACCCCTTCCCCGGCCAACTGCCCCCAGTTTATATACTGAGCATGACGTCACATGGTATGGAATGTCCCTTTGGCCAGTTTGGGTCAGCTGTCCTGGCTGTGCCCCCTCCCAGCTCCTTGTGCACCTCCAGCCTTCTCAGTCGGTAGAGCATGGGAAGCTGAAAAGTCCTTGACTAGTGTAAGCACTGCTTAGCAACAACTAAAACATTGGTGTGTTATCAACTTTGTTCTCATCCTAAATCCAAAACACAGCACTGTACCAGCTACTAGGAAGAAAGTTAACTCTATCCCAGCCAAAACCAGGACAGGTGCACAGTCATGATAACCTCTTTTGTTTCCTTTGTCATATCAAGTTTTCTTACCCCATTAGTACTACTGTTGCTGAGGTCAGGTTCACCCATCCCTAGGTACTTCTGATATGGTCCCATTCAGTATGACATCAAAAGCTGACACATAACTGACATGAACATAATCTGTTTATGCTTCACCAAGGGCAAGTCCTGCCTGACTAACCTAGTGGCCTTCTATGATGGAGTGACTACATCAGTGGACACGGGAAGGGCTACAGATGTCGTCTATCTGGACCTCTGTAAGGCCTTTGACACGGTCCCCCACAACAGCCTTCTCTCTCAACTGGAGAGGTATGGATTTGATGGGTGGACTGTCCGGTGGGTGAGGAATTGGTTAGGTGGTCGCATCCAGAGGGTAGTGGTCAACGGCTCAATGTCCAGATGGAGACTGGTGACGAGTGGTGTCCCACAGGGGTCCGCACTGGGACTGGTACTGTTTAATATCTTCATCAGTGACATAGACAGTGGGATTGAGTGCACCCTCAGCAAGTTTGCAGGTGACACCAAGCTGAGTGGTGTGGTTGACCCGCCTGAGGGATGGGATGCCATCCAGAGGGACCTGGACAAGCTGGAGAAGTGGGCCCGTGTGAACCTCATGAGGTTTACCAAGGCGAAGTGCAAGGTCCTGCACCTGGGTCGGGGCAAGCCCCGGTATCACTACAGGCTGGGGGATGAAGGGCTTGAAAGCAGCCCTGACGAGAAGGACTTGGGGGGTACTGGCGGATGAAAAGCTGCACATGAGCCAGCAATGTGCACTCGCAGCCCAGAAGGCCAATTGTATCCTGGGCTGCATCCAAAGAAGCGTGGCCAGCAGGTCGAGGGAGGGGATTCTGCCCCTCTACTCTGCTCTGGTGAGACCCCACCTGGAGTCCTGTGTCCAGCTCTGGAGCCCTCAGCATAAGAAAGACATGGACCTGTTGGAGCGGGTCCAGAAGAGGGCCACGAAAATGATCAGGGGGATGGAACACCTCTCCTATGAAGAAAGGCTGAGAGAGTTGGGGTTGTTCAGCCTAGAGAAGAGAAGGCTTTGGGGAGACCTTATTGCAGCCTATCAGTACTTCAAGGGGGCTTCTAAAAAAGATGGCGGCAAACATTTTAGCAGGGCCTGTTGCGACAGGACAAGGGGGAATGGCTTTAAACTAAAGGGGGGTAGATTGAGACTAGATATAAGGAAGAAATTTTTTCCGCTGAGGGTGGTGAAACACTGGCCCAGGTTGCCCCGAGAGGTGGTGGATGCCCCACCCCTGGAAACATTCCAGGTCAGGTTGGACGGGGCTCTGAGCAACCTGATCTAGTTGAAGATGTTGCTGCCCATGGCAGGGGGGTTGGACTAGATGACTTTTAGAGGTCCCTTCCAACCCAAACTATTCTATGATTCTATGTTTATTTAGTTCTTGCTTTGATAGAGATACAGGGAAAGAGGCCAGAAATCTGCTGGGATTGTCCTTCTTTGTCCTCATATGCATGAACCTTTTGTCATTTCCCTTATCTATAAAGTTTACAAGGTTAGTCTTGTTTCTCACAGTAGATGATTGGAGAAGATTGATGATTTTGATAGTTTTCATTTAACTTGGACGTAATGCGTCATGAGACTCTATAGAAGGAGTGTGGGGAGTTAGGAGTTTCACATCCGAAAGTAAGTGACAGTTATTAATTCTAAGTTGAATACACAACCTAATGTGAGGTCAAGTAACAGTAATGCTAGCAGGACAAACAGGACAAACAAAATCTCTAGCAAGTAAATGGGTTAAGCTTAGGTTATACAATAGCAATCTTATTTCCCATTAAGGCAGCTTGTATAGAAATCACATAGGCAAGAAACCTATGAAGACCTTTGTTTCATCCTTTGGAAGGGCAAGGGACCAACAGCACTGAAAAAGCATCCTCGGGATAAGAAAGCTGTTGACAGAGTACAGAGCTAAACTGAAAGACCACAGTCATCTCACCTATTAAACTCATTATCACAGTTCTTGTCCTAAGGCAGAGGTTGGCAGAGGAGCTTATTTGGTTTATTGCTGTAGGGCTCACAACAGTTGAAAAAAATAAAATCAGCAAAGGTGGTGAACTCATTGGTCATTTGAAAGCCTCTCCAAACAAACAAGTGCAAAACATCTCATCAGTACGGACCCCAAAGAACTAAATACATTTATAACAAGGAATCACTTTCTCTTCCCTACCTGGGGAGAAATTCCAGGAGAGAATGCTGAAATCAAATATTTTTCTATGCTTGATGGGTCAGCAGAGTTCTGGCAGGTTTCCTAAGAAAAACAGAGCACACATTTGTGGACACTATGTGAGCCTTTTGGGAGACATTGTGAGTTGGAGTGTGCTACATGCCTAAGGTGTTTCACAGGAAAATATAACACATTCTTGACTCTAAAGCAGGTTCTGAGATTTTCTGGGTGAAATTTTGAGCTGTGGAAAAATAGTAGGCAGTGTTAGCAAAACCTGAGGAGATCAGGAGAGTCCCAGAACAATGGCGGCTAGTGCAAGTTCCTCATGTCAGATGTGACTTACCTGGGATCGTAATCAGCACAACAAGGTTACAGGTAAATCACAGCAAAGATGAAACCCTGGCTAACACACCTGCTCCCCTGGGGAAGGATGGGCACAGAGATTAAAAGGAAGTTTTAAAGAGTTAAAATTTCGTAGGAAAGTTAGTACGTGAACTACTAGTATGAAAGTGCTACTCTGTAAAGATGTCTGAAAGACATTGAGTGGAAATCCTGCTGGAACATGAATGCATGATAGAGTTAGAGGGTCTTGTTTGGAGAGCCTCTGACAGTAGGCACAAAGCTAAGCTCATCCAGGGACACCTCTCAGGAGGTATTGGCAGGGTGTCCTTACAACATCTCAGTCATATGTGCTGGGAGTGCCAACAAAAACAATGTCAATACAGCTGGAATGGAGAAGGATATAAAAAGTTTCATTTATTTCCAAGATAGCAGTGTTGGCTGCAACTGATCAGAAACCAATTTTTTTGCCATTGCCAAAAGGTGGCTGGCAAACACCTTCTTGTGAATACAGACATAGTTTTGGGGGTGTTCTTTTTCCCCAGCTACAGACCTGTCATTCACAAACTGAAAACCTGAGAGAGATTTTGATTACAGACACTCTCTAATGCCAGAATCCTTAGCCTTTTCTTTCAAGTGATGGCTCCATGGCAAGTCACACTCTGTGTGTGAGGTCTTTGCTTTATCTGTCGGTTGCTTTCAGGCTAACTTTTTACTGTCCAGCAAACAGACTACTGCACAACTATTCTTGAGTTTTGCAGTGGCCCTCTTTAGTTCACTGCTGTAGCTATAGGGTCAGACATGTTAGTTCACATTACCTAAATATAAAAAGTCACCATACTACATCCAAATAAAGGTCCATCTATCCCAACAGACTCTCATGGCAATGACTGGTAGCAGATGCTAAGTGCAGAGTAATGAATATGGCAAATATAAGGGGTATTCTCCAATCTTTTAGTGACCTGCAGGGCAGGGAGTTCCTGAAGTGGAGGCATGTCTTTGTGACCGATAGCCTTTGTCTAATTTCCTTTTGAACCTAGGTCAACTTCAGCCTCCACAGGATCCTCTGGCAATGGATTCTACAGTCTATTCATGAACTCCTGCAGTTAGTAACTTCCTGACTGATTTTGAGAGAGTTTGACATTGTTTGTTATATTACTGTTGATTGTTAAATTATCATTTTCTTTTTTTTGATGGGTAAGAAAACCTATCTGTCCTGAGCATAATAGTTAGTAGTCAGCTACTGAGTGATGCGGACCCCTGGCAGGCCCCTGGGATCTGTGTGAATGCTGAACAAGATAACCATTAACAAAGTAAGAACCATTTCTATGAAATCATTAATTGCAATCAAATTTTCAAGATGCTCCTGGGTAGATGAAAAATACCAGTGAAGCACTTGGAGCTAGGCCAGCCAGTTGCAACAGCTATATTTTAAGTGCTAAGAGGAATAGTAAGTTAATTATGTTCTGATGCATAATGTGTGCACCTTAAAACTATGTAAAAAAAAAAAAAACAGAAAAAGAAGACAAGAAAGAATAATGCTTCAGATTATATGTAACCACTGCTCTTCTTTCAAGGATTTTAAGATTTCATAAGGCTTCTTTATGGAGCTAGTTAGCAGCAATGACAGCAGTTTTACTTCAAGCACAGGCATAAAGCATTGGCCCAATCAAAGACACTTGTAAAGCATGCATGAACAATGAGGATCAGTTCTCTATTTTTCAGTAAGTTTTTTGGGTCTCTGAGAAGCCAAAAGATGATACAAGTGGAGAGAACAGCCGGAAAAAAAGTATCAGATTTGGGAGGAATAAACACTGAGACAACTTGGGGGAGGGAGGGATAGTGCTGAGGAGAATTTGGGGAAAGAAATTATAACAATCACGGAATTTGTGCCATGTTTCTTTAAATAAAAGGGGCTCCATTAAAGAGGTATCTGTCTCTGTCAGCACTTTTTCTTAACTGAAAAAATACAGAAGACCACACTGTTTTAGCTAACTGTGTCAAAAAGGGTGGCAGGAAATGTTCTGGCATTGCAGGATGCCTGTGCTGAAAATATTTGTCCATAAAACATGGATGGGTAAAGAAAACAGAAGCAAATTAGAAGGAAAGACCTGCCTAGAGAAAACTAGCTTCTCTATGTTTACTTTTCAGCAATTATACCCCCCAAATACTCTTTTCTCCAGCTTTTCATTTGCCACTTCTTTAGAAATCACCGATCTGGCCCATCACCCAATTACCTTCAGACTGAAAACACTCCTCAGTAAATCTATTCTAAGCTGTTCCTGCACAGTTTCAGTCTGTTAGCAATCTGGTCATTTTATTTTCATTTCATATTTGTGTGCTGCCTGTTGAAGACAAAATCTAGGGGAATGATTTTGAATTCATATTGGGGTCAATCGAATGTAACTCTGCTGATATCAGTAGCATAATGTTGACTTTCCTAAATTGTGCAAGGACCTCAGATGGAGGGGTCTTTTTGTGGTGCTATTATCTTCCGCAGGCTTTGGAAAAGCGTGCTAAAACCTATGGACTTCTGTTTGGTTAGCCTTGGCAAAAGGCCAAACTCACACCCATGGGCTCGCTAACTCTGCCTCAACAGGACAGAGGAAGAAAATAGGATGGAAAAGCTCATGGGTCAAGATAAAGACAGGAAGATCACTCACCATTTACCATCACAGACAAAACAGATTTGACTTGGGGAAAATTAATATAACTTATTGCCAAATAAAAATAGAACTGAATGGTGAGAAACAAAGACAAAAATTGAAACACCTTCCCCCCCACCCCAGACTTTTCCCCAGTCCCAGCTTCACCCCTTGACTGCCGACCCCTCTCCCCCCGAGGGGCGCAAGGGGTGGGGATGGGGGTTGTGGTCAGTCCATCACAGCCCCTCTCGGCCGCTCCTCCCTCCTCACACCTCTCCCTGCTCCAGCGCGGGCCCTTCCCCGGGCTGCAGCCCTTCAGGGACAACCTGCTCCCGCCTGGGCCCTCCACGGCCGCGGCTCCTGCAGGAAATATCCCCCTGCTGCGGCCTGGGGCCCTCCCCGGGCTGCAGGGTGGGTCTCTGCTCCAGCGGGGTCTCTCCAGGGCCGCAGGGGATCCCTGCTCCAGGCCTGCAGCACCTCCCGCCCTCCTCCTCCTCCGGCCTCGGGGTCCCTCTGCTGCTGCTCCCTCCTTGGCTTCCTCCTCCTCTGCCTGTGCCGCCTTTTGCCCTTTCTGGCACCTCTTTTCCCCCAGGCGCCCCCAGCTTGGCCGAGGGGCTCAGCCATGTCCTGCGGTGGGGCCCTTGGAGCCGGCTGGGACCAGCTGGGACCGGCTGTGTCCGGCACGGGGCAGCCCCGGCCTCTCCTCACAGAGGCCACCCCTGCAGTCCCCGCTCCCAACGCCTGGGCACGGACACCCAGTAAAGGACTATGCACAAATGCAGCCATAAGATTGCTGCTCCGGCCTTCTTACAGGTCTGGATTGGACCTTTTGTAGGTTGACAGTGTGAGGATATTTCTGGACATGCCCACACCAAACACATGCCCACACCTTCGAGGTGAGTTGGAAGCCACCGTTTCTCCCACAATAAAGCCATGCTGTGATGGAAACTGCAGCCAGCCCCACCGCCGGGAGGGACTAGGTGCTGTCACACAGCTCAGAGAGCCTGGGACTGCCTTTCATCTGCTCCTCACCCTGTTTCATCTCCTGCAACATGTTGCGCCTTCAGAAGCTGTCAGTTTTGGAGACTCACCTCTCCAACCTGTCAAGTCATTTACAGGGACTGACAGCCGCCTAATAACCGTGCTGTCTGTCTGTCTGTCTCCCAGCTGAAGTGTTGCTCAGGAGGAGGGAGGCAGGCAGAAAGGCCTCTCTCCTCTTCAGCTCCCCCTCCCATTGACCACAGTTGTTTCAGAGCAAGCAAAAGATGTTTGCATTTCTCTTCCTAGTGGTCCCCTGCTTTCTGGTTTTCTTGTGCTCAGGCAGGGCAGGGCAGTGAGGGAGGTGAGGTAACCACGCTGCTGGGCTTGTACCCCTCACCCACGTGCATGGTGTGCTGGGAGGGAACCACAGCCAGTAGAAGGCCTTGACAAAGTAAATTAGCAGCTTCTGGGTTTTGCCTGTTGTAAAGCACAAGAGTAGGGGCCCGTTCAACAAAGCAAAAGTGTATCAAAACCATTAAACCCATGTAGGTTTTTTTGTTCAGAGTGGCAGTAGGAGGTTCCCAGGACAGCAACTCAGCAAGGAGTGAAAGGGGATTAGACTTTTACAGATACTGAGGACATTCAAAGGCAGAGCAGTTCAGGCTAATAACATTTTTCAGTGGGATATTACAATACATGTGGCAGGGATGGAGTCACTCTCTAACAAACTGAGATTAGAATGGAAACCACAATGCAGAGGAGAGCAGATAATCCCACATCTGGCTGCTAGTTTACTCCCAGGAACGTAGGACTCTCCATTTGCTGGGCTAGAGGTACCTCCAGTCTGGTCCAGCCCCACAGTCCTGTGTCTGGCAGCATTATAGCTTGTTTGTTGAGATACTACATTTTTAGGGAAAAGTTTTGCTTGTTTGCTTTGATTCACTGCTTGTTAGTGTGTGGGAGGCATTTTAACCACAACCCAGTCTGCTTGGGAGTCACTTTCATGGTAAGAAATTGTCTCTTTCAGATTTCTCCTACTGACTAAAGTAGGCTGATTGTAAACAGAACAGGAAAAAAGAGGGGGAATAATGTCCTCTACGTACATTACTCAGTGAAGCACATGGTCCCTGTCACAAGAGAACACAATTGCCCTCCTCCTTCTCCTGCTCTAAAGTAAGATGTGAAAAATCAGCACAGTGGGGAAAACAGCTCAGAACATAGGCTGAGAGAGCATGACATCAGGACATAGTCACATTAGAACAACAAGAAGTAGTTTCTGCTTATGATGGCAATTGGGAACCTGATGAAAATGCCTGTTGTTGATAAGGCAAGTTCATATGGGTTTCCATTTGAAGAATTAAAGGCCACTAAATGATGTTAGGAGCTGTTCAAAACAAGCAGGTAGGTTTTGTTGACAATGGGTGGTAGACCTGTGCAAATCATAGTTAAAGGATTGTGTGGATGCAAAGAGTTTACATGGGCTTAAGGAGAGACAGGACAAGGACAAGGACAAGGAAGAGATCCTTTGGGGATTATGAGTAGACAAAGCGCATCAGGCTTAGATTCCCTGAAATAATCAAAGGCTGGGAGAGTGCTTGGGGGAACTTATACATGCTTGCCCTGTTTTCTTTTTTCCCTGGGCATCTGTTTTTGCACTGTTTGCCACAGATGTCAATAGATATGGATTAGGTTGACCTTTAGGAGGAATGACTATGTGTATGCTCTTATGAGGATAGCTGTTACTCCATGGTGCTGTAAGTATGACTGCAAACTAATCTCACTGGAAATATTTAGATAAGACCAACTTTTGACAATATATAGTTTTGGAGACCAAAGACAAAACTAAGGTCCTCCAGTCTGGTTTTCTGCCTAGTCCTTCACCCAGAAATTTCTGCTGGAATAGGAGGGAGGACTCAAAGGCATAAACATCTTCTTGTTTTGAGGTCCTTCTAATCCATTACCATAGCAATTCTGTGGCTTTCTTGGAAGCTCTAACGTCTGTTAGTTCAAAAAAAGTTGTTTGGCTTTCCTTGAGTGAAGTTGCTCCTTGCAGCTTTTCAAAGATCCTTCCTGCCCATGTTTCACCAGTGCAAAGAAGTTCTGAACCAGCTCTGACTCCATTGGTGATCCCACCTATATGCTGGTTAGGGCTTCAGCTGCGAATTCCTCATCCCCTAAAGATAAGAGTGTGAGAGTCAGAAAAAGATGATTGTCAGTCCTAGAAAGATCTCTGTATTCATCATACCCTTCAACAATAGGTGCCCTTACATCTCCTCAAATCTCATATTTAAATTCAGTTTTAAAACCAAGTGCAGGAAGGAAACTTAAAATAGTTTTGCCAATAGCTATAGGCTTCGTCTTTGGAGTGTGTTGGAAAGCTGAGACAAGGCACAGAGGGACGTTAGCTGTTTCACTCATCTCCACAAGCTAATATCTGTTAGTACAAGTGCTTCAGGAGAGGGTGGGAGATTGAAAGGTGATATCCCCAAAGATTCAATGTGTTGTGTTTCTTCTACAGTAGCGTGGCAAGTTACAGTCTAATAACAGTTCCTGGTCAGCTTTTTTTCTCCTATCATCTTCATGACTACATTCCTGTAGTTTTACTTGAAAGGAATACATGATATAAATCTATACAAGTGCCAAACATGCTTCCAACTGCTGAGTATTTCTGATTCAGAGCAGTACACAATAACTGCACAGAACAGGTCTGGAATAGCCTTAGAAGAGGAGGGGAAAGAAAGTCAAACTTTACCACATTCCCACTGAAAAGCCTGTAGATGCAAGGGTGACCGTGACAAGAGCTGACTTGTCTTTGACATCGTCACCAAATTATATTCGCTAGATATCAAAGAATGATACAATTTTTCTCAAGGGAGCTGCCAACCCAGGCCTGATTCTGGGAGAGTCCGAGCACCTTCAGCAATGGATTGTGAGGCTTATGAGCGTCTTGTAGGAACGTGCCTGCTCCCTTAACTTTTTCTTGCAAAGTGAGTGCATTTGCAAAGCTCTCCTGTTGGAAACAAATCATTCATCATTTTTATTATGATTGCAAGACTAAGGTTCCATTGTTGAAGCTACCATACAAATATTACTTTAATTTTGCAGTGTTTGAGATAGTGGTCTGTTCCTTCACTGTCTAAAATGTTTTAATTAATTTTGTAACAGCTTTTGCCTTCTGGAGGTCTCCTGAGCAGTCCCAGCACATTGCTCATGACACACACACGCAGCTCAATGCAGGCCAATACCAAGATGCAGATCTACGTGACTTGCCAACATTTGAGAAAGTGAAATGTTATATTAGCAATATATTTTCTATACAGCTCTTCTTATGTAATTTCCTGTGACTCACATTTTCTATTAATTTTTTTTTGGGAAAAGAGACTGACAAATGACTTGTAGTCTAGATATAAAGCTACATTTGGTGCCATTGGTTTAATACTCAAGAACTTTTACATGCAAAAAGGCACACTAAATGAACATTAAGACTGCAAATTCAAGCACTCAGAATTTAGGGACAGTTCAGGTTTAATTTTCCTGTTCACTTTTCATTCATCCTCCTCGTTTGAACTCAGTCCTCAGTGACAAATTAGCATGCTATTTTTAATTTGGAGCAAATCTCCTCAGTGACTTTATAAAGTATTAAATAAATTAACAAAAAAAATTCTTCCCCCCACATTTTTGGTTAGTGATCATATGTCAGATATACTTTTTGTTCTTCTATGGCATTTATCACTACACTTGTACAGACACACAAATAAAAAAGTAATCTGCTTTCTCAACATCTCTATTCAGAGGTAGAGGACTGAGATTAAAATCTGGCATATACATTCATTCTGGACATCCCTTATAGGGTGTCATCCTTGATTTTCTGAGCACTACCAGTCATGCAACTGCTGTGCCTGAAGCACAGCTTGCTCTTGACTTAATATACAACTGGACATACTGGGCATTTTTGCAAAATAGGTCCTCAGTGCCTGAGTTAGGTATGCAGAGAACGAGGAAAACACAATAGTGAGGACTGCATTGAAATTTAATTTTAAAACCTAGTATTTCCAGCAAGCTGGAAACCTTTAATTTTTGCCAGCGCTTTTACAGAAACAGTTTTCTTTGCATTGGTGAGGCATGCAGGCAATGGAAAGACTGATGAAAAGGAAAGCATATGAATTAAACCAAACTTGAAAAAGATGATGGGTCCTTAGGTTCCTTCAGTGATTAGATGAAAATATTTCTCTTTTTTGATTAATGGAAGTTCTTTCATTGACTGTAATGACAGGTAGATGAAATCTCATGGGACATAATGCTTCATTTCTGTGCAAAGTTCATGCTCATTTAATTTAATAGAGACTTACATCAGAAAGCAAAATCGCTTACAAAGTTTTCTTAGGAACCTCCCCACCCCCCATCCCTGTCATTTCTTTAATGAAGCTTTTCAGATCTCACTTTTTAAAATTTCTCAGGCTGAACTGTCACTCTGCTTCCCCATGATGAATCACATTTTGCTACAATGGTTGAAGGGAAAGACATCCAAAGTGCAAAGTCTATAAATTCACAGATATAATCAGCCACCCACTACTGTGCTACTTTACCCTCCCACCTCCTCCAGACCTGTAGCTTATTAGATGTCTCGGCCAAAAGCTTAAGGCCTTGTGTTGTCTCTAATGCATCGTGAATTAGTTCTTCAAACCACATACTTTAAGCAAACCATTCTCTTTTTGGAGAGTTTCAAGTCTCCTTTTGAAGCCAAGATGTGTTCATTGCTTAAGGCCTTGGGGCATTGTAACTTCTGCAATGTTAACTTGGGCAGAACCTTGAAGTGGGCTGCAGTCTGACATGGGTATGAGCCTTTGCTGAGGGGTTTTTTTAATCACTGTGTCTCCCGTTCCTATATTCTCAGTGTTAGCACCCAACTGTATTTCTGATAATTCAGCTCATGTCTCTTTTCATTTTTGGACAAATATAATGTATGTAGCACTAAAATTAAAGCTGGTTTTAAACAACCAGAATTTTGGAAAAGAGCCCTGTAGGAAAGACGAGAAGGACGTCGTGGCCTTCCTTCTTCTTGATTCATTATCTTGCAACAAAGGAGGAAAGAGTGACTGTTGAAACTGCATTCAACAACTTTAGCAGCCCTACCCTGCCCTTAGCCTTTGCAACTGCAGTATGAGCTCATCCACCATTTGCCAGGTTCTAAACAATAAGAAAATTTTTTGCTGCTCTAGTTTGCACTTTTTGATTCTACATCAACATTAGCCTGAAGAAAGTGACAGGGAGCCAGCAAGCAGGGGAATAATTGTGTACATGTGTGTGCACACACACATGTGCATGTGGGATTTTGGATACATGCATGTGAGTATTCAGTGGACCAAAGTTTGCCACTGAAGTTAGCCACAGAGCGAGCAGGAGAAGGACCGCAGTCATCTGACTGGGGCAGAGACATGAGTCAGTGTCCTTGTCTTTGGTTCTTCATAAAGAAACCTATTCATTGTGTGGCCCTGAGGTCAGACTCTACTCTAGTATTTCTCCAGTGGGCAGCAGGGAGAAAGAGCAGTAAAATGAGACACTTGAGAAGGTCAAAGCCAACAGGGAGTGACTTGAAAGGAAAGAATGACCAGTGCCCCTATGGAAGGGAGCAGAGTACTGTGGCATCATTTGCTTTGTACCTGGGAAAATAACCAGCACCTTCTCTCTCCTGGTATTGATGTATTGAATTAATACATACTTCTGAGACAGCCTTTATCTCAGGCATATTTAAGACAAGGTTAAGTTTTAATAAAAATAATTTACTTTGATCTGGGTGACTGTGACACAAAGCCATTCCATCTCCAAAGTTTTATTAATTTTAAAACGTTGACATATTAAAACTAGGATTGAGTATAAAATCTGTCACAAGTACCAAAAGACTAAAGCCTGAAAGAGTAAAACATAAGTATTCTTTATCTTGCGGTTGCAGCAAGAAACATGATTGGGCTCAAGGCATCACTGTGTGAAGTAGTGCGTAAAAAAAGAATGAAGAGCGATCCCCAAGCAGGGAGCATTCAAGCTATATTTCAGAGAGGAAGGAAGAGGACACCCAAGAATGAGGTAGATGAAGTATTCCATGAAGTTTTTGAAGCTGAATAAAAAACCAGCAATCACCAATTTCCACACATAGCTCTTCTTGGGAAGATGCTTGCTGGTCTGTCAACACCGACCACTGACCCCACACCAGGCAGATTCTGGATGTAAAACAGAAATCATCCGTAATAAGACAAAGCCAAACATAGGCAGCAATGTTATAATGAGCTGGAGATGACCAGTTTATACTGGTTTTAACAGACACATGTGTACAAGCTGTTGAGTCAGCTGGCAGGACAGGCATGTGAACCAGAAGCTTGGGTATGAGATGAATGAGGTTGTACTGTGAGACGTCTCTGTAGCTGGGGGCTATCCCAGCCCTTGTGCTCTGTGGGCTGGCACAGATGGGGTGGTGTGTAACTCACCAGTGAATTATACATGCTGTTAAGTGAGCTGTTGAAAATCCCCGTTTGTCTGGAAAAGTGTTGAAAGGAACAAGAAACATGCACCAAAAATCCTTGGTAGGAATATGGGCTCAAAGTATTTTAATCTGAACACCAATGGCCCCTGCGCTCTTTCCTCAAGCTTACCTGACTGTCTTCATCCCTAATAGTAGACAGAGCCATGATTCCTGTGAGATAAGACACACTGAGCTGAAAGAAACAGCAGTGGGAAGGAAAGAAACAGTCCCTGACTGATGTGCCCCACTTTGCACAACAAGCCTGTGTCACAGACGCACAGCAAGGACTTTGTTCTCAGCACCTTTCCCAGGCATGGGTGCGCTGTCTAGCATAGGCATATATATAGTCATAAATGACACCAGCCAGGAACATCCTCTGATGCTGCATTTTGATATTTCTTCTCTTGAGCACAGGGTGGTCCCTGGGATGTTTTTGTCCCATGTTAAGTGACACTGACACAAATCCCAATGCAGGTGGGTGGTTAGTGGGGCTGGAAACTGCTCCCAGGAGACACTGTGGGTGCGGACACCTTGCTCTGAAGGTGAAAGGAGTCCAAGAGTCCAGTTTGGGGCCCATCTATGCCAGCTCACCTCAGTACCAGAGATCGGTCCTGGAAATATTCAATTTACTAATATAGATGTAACTTAGACAGCATTATTAGTCTGGATTCAATTTATTCTGTCATTGTGGTTCTAGGGCCAGCCAAAGCAGGTAATCAGAGCCACAAACAAATTATCATATAAAGACCTGTATCAACTACAGATAGAAAACATCCCCATGCCTATCCAGTCCTCCTTAGAGTTGAGATTCACGCATTCAGGTTAAGCCTGCCTTTGTATTGCTTCTCTGGGTCCATATTATGCCTTACCTTGTTATGTATCTACAGAGGAAAAATTTAACAAAAAATGTGCTAAGACTGGAACTGAACAAAAAGTCCCTTGTTTCTGTAGGTATGGATTAGCCCTTGCAGAAAGCAGAGAGATGAAAGCTCTTGTAAGTATTAAGAGGATTTTTTGGGTAATACTTTAGAGATGCATATACGTATGCCTTGTGAAATGGAATTTAGTGTTAAGAATAAGAAGCCTCAGAAACTGAAATCTTCGATGTATCCACAGATATGCTATTGAATAAGTTTCCCATACTGTTTCACTGGTGTGTCACAGTCCTGAAGGGGGTTGAAAGTCCATCTACACTTTTTATTCCATTCTTTTTAAAAGAAATAGATAAAACACATTGCACAGCTTTGTTTCCGAAGGATGTTTGCAGGACATTTTTGTTCCTCTCTAAATATCTCAGCTGATTCATGGAAAGACATTTTCAGAAAATAAAACCAGTCCCAAACCTATTTTTCAGATGTTTAATGAAAGCCAGCTGTGGATAAAAACAAAAAGCAAGATTATTTTTTTTCTGAAAAAAATTTAACTCCCCCAAGGAGAGATTGACGTTTGCCAGTGGGCTCCCAGATGGGCAAGTTGTAGAGTTGTGCGGGTTATTTGATGTTTGGTCTCAGTGCTGAGCCTCTCTTCTTATTCTGCAGTGTACTGAAGATCTCTGGTCCCTAGTTGGTATGCCCTGGAGCTTTTAACAGAGGCTGAAGTCTCCAATACCTCTCTTGAAGCAGCCTGTAACTTCCATGTTCAGGCCTCAGTATCAGGCCTTAACAGCTTGTTTTACGATAGAAAAATCACCAATGCTGTTCATGCGGCAAGCATGAAATGTAGCCTTTTGACATACCATTTCTAGGGGCTCAGGAAGGATCCAGACTGGGCACTGTAGTCTGAGATTTAAGACATTAAAGATGTTCAGGGGAAACAAGGTAGTGTTCAAACCCAGAGCTCCTAACAAGCCTTGCAAATACATCTTCAGACAGAAGGCCTCAGGGTACACTGCCTGGGTTTGTCCCTATGCCACTTTTTCACAAATCCTTTATATCATGTGTAGGGTTTCATCCTTTATGTAGCTCTTTCATCATTTCCCCAGGTCTTCTGGGATCTGACAGAAATTACATGGGAGAGCTGGGAGCCCTATTATTGTCAAGGAAAAGGGATGGTCCCTCAGGACAGGTGCTGGTGCTTGATTCAGAAGGCCTATCTGCCAGTCATTTCTTCCCGCAGACCTCTCCTCTGTGCACACCAGCCAGGCCCAGGTCCTCAGGCAATATCTGGGCTCGCAGATTGCAATGAGTGTTAAACACTTGTTGCTGATTCAGACTTCGATCCCTGCCTGCTGCCCACCCAGGAACCCAGTTTAATCATTCTGGGACGTGTCCTTGCAGCCCCATTGCTCCATCTTGGGGTAAAACCTGGGTTTGTTTAAACTCATGCCCTGGTTGTACCAAGAAAGAAACAGGGCAGACAGGAGCCATGGATCCCTCCAGCCAGGTCCAACTAGGACAGCAGGAATGCAGGACGTGTGGTGGAGTATGCTAAAGCATGAACCTGTCCCCCAGCCCAACATGCTCCGTGCCACCTAACACATAGGTGCTTCAGGGTGACTCAGAGAGCTGAAGGCAGTGCTGCAGACATGCAGGCTGATTCACTCTCTGAGCCTCAGTGCCCCATCCATAGCAGCTTGAGGATTTTCCTTCCTTGCAGAGTAGTGATTCAAGTTCGTGCATGAGAAACCTGGGTTAATGGAAACCCTGTAAATACTAAAAGTAGATCACTTGTTTGATAAATCTCATGCTGTAACGTACTTGCCCCTGAGAAGGAAAGAGTAGTTGCTACAGCACAGAAAATGTCAGGTCCATCAATGCAACCTGATAATAGCCCTTCCCTTTATTCAGCTGGCAGCTACCTAGCTCATCTGAGCAAAAATGCTGGGATCCTGTTCTGCAGAAAAGAAACATATATAAGGTTGTCTGTAGCAGGTGAGGTAGTTACTACACAAGAAAAGAGACTTCACAATGAGATCCCTCGGAGACAGGAGATGCCTGATAGGCCTTTCTTATCTGCCCTTTGCAGGATACCAAGATAGGTTCTGATAAGGATAAAGTGATGCTGTAAATGACTTTTGCCCGTTCTCCGAATGCCTCCCGCCACCCACACTCAGCAGTCCACATGCTTTGTCTTCAGTAATGGAAAAGCAATTTTCTCCAGTTGCTTATGGCAACATTTGAAATAATTGAAAAAGGTGAAAAGACATTTTTATCATTTTATTCTTTGCAGGTCGGGACCCTGATGTAAATTAGGTTAACTTGCAAACCTCCAGCTATTTTGATTTATGTGGAAAATCTTCTCCCAGCTTACTGCACCATACATCATAATAACACATGACTTTGATAACCACATTCAGACAGCAGATGACTGCAACAGCACAGGTGTATTTGCAACAGTGATAAATAATGTGTGGAATTTAGTCAACACAGTGGTTAGAAACTCAGCTTTACTCTTTCTTGTAAACCATATTCATCTTGGATGTAAACTCATCAAAATGAATGAATTAGACCAAGCCTTACCGCCCTGTGATCATGCACTAATTGAAATTAACTGAATTATCTTCCCTTGTTTTAAATGGTTCTTTCTCAAAATAAGTATGCAAGGAGTGTTAGTGGTCTCTGATACATATGGTGGGGATTTCTTTTGCAAACAAAAGACATGGTTCTGCAAATGCTTATGTAAATGGACAATTCCAGGTCAATTACTTAAGCATTCACATGTCTGAATTAACAGCATGATCCTATTATAACATCACAGTTTAAAGTTTTCTATTAAACTTTCCTTTTTCAATGGATTTTCAAGATAAAATCTTTCACAAAGATTTCAGCCAAAAAAGCTTTTGCACTGGAAGAAAGTTTCCATTGTCCTTGGGAGCAAGGAAGGAGGAGAGGATATCATCTAACCAGTCCAGCAATTTAGTTACTTTTTATCTGAGTTTGGTAAAGAAAAAATGTCTTGTTACTCTCCCTCAGTTAACAAATGTATTATCTGTTCATAGCACACTGCAAGACTTCTTGAAATCTGTTCAAGTACCACCCAAACTTTTTTGTTGTTTCTTCTGTACATAATATTGCATAAGAAAAAAATTTACAGCATTTTCTGTATATGAGAAGTAACAGAAACCTTTTCAGCAGGAAAAGCAAAAGTAACTGTCTTTTGAATAGACCCTTCATTCCTTTCCAGTAGTTCATTCATTCCTCCTATCTTTGTAATTTTATACTGTCAGTCCTTAGAATCTTTCAGCTTGCAAGAATAAAGGCAGAAACATCAATTTTGTAGATGAGCTTTTGAAATTGTATTACACTAGCTTTTTCCTGTATATCTAAAGCTTGTTTTCTTTTCCTCATGCAAGCTTTAATTTGCAATTTCAGATATGCCACTGTGTTTATTCATACAGATCTGAACATACCATTTATAATTGGAAGTTTGAATAAATTATACTGAACTTGCAAATGAAACTAAGTTTATTCCTGAAGTTATTATGCAATTAGTTATTAGTTCAGCAAGGTGCTTAAGCACCTTTTAGTTCCTTTGAAGTCAGTTAGACTATTCCCAAGTTTATGGTTATGCCTCTGTTTAAAAGTTTCTCATTGAACAAAATCTTATTGATTTAATTTCAAAAGTTAGAATGAGAAATGAAATGTAAGAAACTTTTACCAGGGTTCCCAGAGACCAAAAGGATGATGAAATCATTGTATGAGTTGAGGTAAACTGTAGAAACTCAGCTATAACTTAAATAAAAAAGTGGTTAATGCAAAATTTTTCCATGTCATTGCTGATTATTGTCTGTAGACCAGATGCTGTACTACTGATTGTTTGCTGGGCTATTTGAAGGCTAGCTGTTGCTATTTTATCCCTTTCTCTGTTGCCTCTGGGAAATGTTTTGCATGTTATTTGACAGAATCCTTCCAGGAAATAAAATTATAGTCTAGGCAGCCTGAAACATGGACATGAACAAACTCACGTTGCTGTAAATGTCATAAAAGTTAAGGTGCAACTGCTGTAACCATTGACTTTGGAGCCTTCTTGTAGATGGAAAAGGCCGCAGACATGCTCTTTCCCCTTGTAGGAATATCCTGCAATGATGGGTGAGCATCAAACTGGTAAACCAAAGGTTTCAGACAACCCAAGATAAACAAAGCACAGGAACCATGTCTCTGTGTTTGCATGCTACATTCCGAACAGTAAAGTCCTCCATATCCTCCCAACAGACATGCAAAGTTGTCTCTTCCAACTGGATGTAGAAAACTCCCCAAATTTAAATTTGTGTGTGTGGATTGCTTGGCATGGTCATGGCTGGTCTCTTCAGATCTGTGTCAGGACTTGTCTCTTTTGCATACATACTCAGCTGAAGAGTAAGGAGAAGCCATACACAGAACTGGGAATAGGAGGAAGAAAAAAAGAAATTTAATACAAAATCACACACATCATAACTGGGAGTCAATGGGGTGAGTTACTAGCCTTAATTCTATACTGAACTTTGCACAACCAGACTCTTACTGGGATTAACCAGAAAAAAAACTGTGGTCAGGTCAGATCCCTGATCCTGCTCACAGTTATGCACGGGGTTAAGCATAGTACAGTGAATCTATGGGGCAACTTCTGCTAGGGTGCTCTAAGTGTCTGGCAGGGAATTCTGTCTCCTTCCCTGTAGAGTTCAAGCCTGTTTCTCAATTCTGATCAGAGTCCCTGACCATTAGTCAAGTATAAATGTTAGCTAACAAGAATAAAATCCACATAACCCGGTGTGTTTGACCACTGTTGGCTCGGTATCACATGAATTTTGGATATAATGGTTTGTTAGGTTGATCCATAGTGTTGGCGTCTCATGGCCTGCTGGTTTTTGGGACTACCCAGGAGGTACAGATTTGAAACAAGTGCTGATAAGTCCAATACAGTTTGGGCTATCAAAGCTCAGATGTATCAGCAATATGCACTCACAGCAGGCCTCCTTGATGAAAACAGCAGCAAACAATGAAACAAGTGGCATGAGGTCAGTGGAAGGAAGGAGGAGAATCCTTCAAAAGGCTGGCAGGTGTGGGGTAGGTGACCAGCACAGGCTTTCGCAGGAGAATGGTATGTGAAACCAAAGCAGAGAATTTTCTGTACCTGAACAAATTATCATGGAAGAAAGATGATAAGCATCCTGCAATGATGGAAATGCACGTAGACACTAGACTAGCAGGCAGGATTTCTCTGTGCCGTTCAGGGACTAAATAAGGGCTGTACAAAACTCCTGCAGTAGTACAGAGACAAGAATAGGAAATATTTCAACATAGTATTTCAGGTTACATAGCATGAACCAAACACATGTTCCTGATAATGATCTGAGTTTGCCACCATGCTCAGGGTATTAACAAAGTAATTAATCAGTTGGAAAGCTCTTGACAGGCACACAGTAGAAAGTGGTATCAGCAAAGAGGTTGCAGGATACACAGTACAAGAGACTGGCTAAGTGCAGGTAATGAGGAGCAGGGGATTATTACCTTTTGGCTCAGGCTCCGGGAGGTTCCTGAGAGGTGCTGGGCTGTCTGCCACAACTGACGTTAATCCAGTGGTCAATCCTGTGTCCAATGAAGCTGTGTGGATAGGCAAGGTAGAGACAATCTGACTGCTAGAGGAGGTGGAACTATCCTGAAGCCATTATGTGGGTGACCGCACCTTGGAGAGCTGGGAGAGAGGCGTTAGAAGATGTGCAGGGTCTCTGAGGTACCTGAAAAGATGCTGATAGTGCCCACCTGGACAGCACAGTCTATTGAAAAAGAAAGACCTGGGAAGGAAAACAGCCTAATTCCCCAATCCAGCTTCTGCCATTTCCAATTCATCACAGTCCACTGTCACCTAACTATTTTGTAACCTCACCAGTGAAATCAGTCTCATCTTTGATGCAGAGGAAAAGTTTCTGCTGGTGTGGCTTTTCATGCCAGTTATGAACCTGAACTGGGGGAGTACAGCACTGCTCAAAAAGCCAGTGGATTGGTGGCAGAATGGCATAGTGAAGATATGGTGGAGTTCCCATTCACCCAAAGCATCAATGCTGTATAAGCTGACAGATTAAGAGGTGATAGCTTTGCGTGCTACACACTACATAATGAAACAGTGAAATATTTGGTAACCTGGGTGTGACAGCCAGCATAGGGTAAGAATTGCTACACTTGAACTGGGTGGTGCTGATTCTGTATCACTGCTGAGGGTGACAAACAGAAAGCATATTCCCAAAAAAGCTCGGGATCACCCCAGCCTGTATGTCGTCTGGCTGTTCACAGCAGTGAGCCAGCAGAGTTAATTCTGGAGTGACATGGAAAGGTTTATCAGAGCAGAAGGGAAGCGCAAGACAGAAAAAAGCCTTGTCTTCATAGAAATATCTGGGAAGGCATCCAGAAGTGTACTGTAGACGATGCTAACCAGACCCTCCCAGAAGAGAAAGGGACATTCATTGATGGAGTAATAAAAGCTTCTGGCAGGCCCAACAGGCATGTCCCTGGGACTTCACAGGCCAAAGCAAAGCAACATCTCTCCTTCCCTCCTCTGGCCTCCTCCTCTTTCATCCTACAGCACTTGCTCTTTCCCATTGCTCTCCCTCAGTGGCAGACGTATTTCCAGTCTGAATGCAATGGAAAGGAGGATTGATTCATACGGCACAGGAGCTTATACCATACTAGCTGATTCACTAGGTGAATCTCAGCCAAACAAAGCACAAAGCTGTCAGCCCCGATGGATCTCCTGTCAGCCACGTGGGAGGGCAGGACTGAGAAACAAACCTCTGTCACCTGCACTTTGTCATGTGTTTGTTACACTTTCTGGTTTCCAAGTTTCCGCTGCAAAATCAGCCAGTCAGTAGGTTGCTCACAAAGACTATTTTATATATCCTGCACCCTTTATATTTATACTTAAGTATCCACTTCCTTATATTCCTTTTTATCCTAGCAATGAACTGGGTTTTTTTAGGATATTAGCATTCTGGGAGCCAATGACCTAGCCTGCTGCCAAAAGAAGATGGCTTCTAGATGAATTCCTTTAGATGTTTTCTTTATGAGCAGGAAATATTTTCAAATTAAAATTACTTCTGAAAGGTTATTGAAAACTTCTTGGGTAGTTTGTTTTGGGTTTTTTTTTTCCTATTCTTTAACCATATACAGTTGCCTTAGAAAATGGATATAAAGGCAAATACAAAGATTTTTAACCCCATAAAGGAAAATGTCACGCATTAGCATACATACCTAAGCTTCTCCTTACCAAAATCCCTTTCTTCATTGTTTTGCTCTTCATCTGTTTTTTCTAAATATTGAAGAACTCTCAGTCCCTGAAGAGCCTCCATTCAGTTTCATGGGCATCTCCTCAAAGGTTGTAAGTGACTATATCTGAGTTTCATATCTCTTAGTGTCTCCTAGTCTCATCCTTGGCCCCGAAGCTTGGCCCCAAAGGTGCTTAATAGTCCACACTGGTTGGGGCTAGGACTGCTAGAGTGGTTTGGCTATGGTGGCACCACAAAGCAGTTGGCCCTGCCTCTTCTCTGGGTCCTCTGTATAGTGCTCCTCTGACCCTCTGATATTACTGAGGCTTGATTTGAAGACTTTTGGAGTTCAAACTTCTGTTCTGAAACCCCTCAGAATTCTACTTTTTGCGACAAGAAAGTCATGACAGGTGGTGTGAGCCCTGAGATTTGGTATGAAAACACATAGGGCTGTCTAAAAAATGCAAAACTTGTAAGAATAATGTTGGATGTAGAACAGAAGGACCAAAACTTGATCTGGATCCCACAAGGTATCTAGAGTCAATTAGTCCCAGAACTACATTTAAGTTAGTTTCAGAGGATGAATTTACATCGCTGATCCAAAAATAAATTTCACTGTATTTCTTGCAGGCTGCTGCAACTCACAAAGGGGCACAGCAGGAGAATGGGGAATTTCAAAACTCATTGTCAGTTTTAAGGGCAGTTAGCAGCCAGGAAGAAGAGGCTGGCTTCTAGGCATCACATATACAGGAGGAGAGAACTGTATAACTGTGTCTGGACTAGTCCTAGTTATGGAAACAGGAGCACTGTAGAGGTACAAGTTTTGTCGTATGAATTATGCACATTGGCATGCAGGTGATAAGCCATTGGCAAAGGACTTCTCTGATTTTACTGGTAGGAATCAGATGTGAATGAAGAGAGGTGGAAATCCATACCAACAAATATACAATTTTTGCAGGTAGCTCTTTTTAGTACATCTTAGAGCTTTCATGCCCTCCCTCCCACATATGATGTCTGTTTATTTAGTCAGTAAGCTCTTATATGTTTGCCTAGTGCCTGGTAAAAAGGAGAACTGTATACCCTCATTAGGCACTACACTAATAAGCATGATTAATATGCATAATAAACTCAATTTACCTTACCTTAATGGAGTTCCTGAAGGTCCTCAGATAGTATCGTTAAGGCTCAGAAGAAGTAGTGAGGACCTTTCCTCCCATTGCTCTGTGCCAGCTGGATTGCAGCCAGCTCTGATCCAAAGCAGCTGTACCCATCAAGACAGCACAGACCTGCCCAATGGAGTTAGACAGCCCTTGGGGTAATCCTTCCCCATGTTCTGGCACCTTCGAACACAAGGGGAGGGAGCATGGGTCCGTCTGCAGTAGGCTGGGCAGATGCACTGCACTCCAAAATAGAGATTACCAGGTGGTGCCAAGCTCAGGAAATGGCCATTCTGGTAAATTGGAAGGCAAAACTAAGGGAGAAAAAGTACATCTTTCTATTAAGCAAATGCAATATGTCCTCACAGTGGGACTGATGAAAAAATCAGCCAAGCATTTGTTCATCCAGTAGTTAAAAATGGCTGTTGCTGGGATGGGTAAGGCCTCTCCAGAAAGCTGCTCAGGCTGTATGTCTCAGTAGAAGCACTGGCCAAAGTAGACCAAAATAAGGAGAAGAGACTTAGCTGTACTCAACAAGTAAGGAAATGTTTATGAGGGGATCATCATGTAGAATAAAAGGCCCATTTTCCTTCCCCACATTTCCTCACACTTCTGGGACCCCAGTTCATAAGGTCATCTTCCTGCTCCAAGGCCTCAGCTACCCGAAGGGCAAGAAGCTGTGGAATTGAGCTATCGCATTTTCGGAGATATCTCATTTTCAGAGCTATAAGATGCATTCCTTACAGATGGTCATCCATTTATTGGGATCTGAGTTAGACATGCCCCTCTAATGAGACCAGACATATGTGGTGTGTTATATCCCCTCTCATGAACCAATGGCTGTACATACTTCCAGAAAGAATATACTTGAGAAATTAGTCTAACCCTTAGCAACACATAATTTTTTTCTGTGATTTTTAAGGGCTTGTGTCGTGGTTTAATCTCAGTCAGCAATTAAGCACCACGCAGCCGCTCGCTCACTCCCCCCCACCCGGTGGGATGGGGGAGAGAATTGGAAGAGCACAAGTTAGAAAGACTCGTGGGTTGAGATAAAAACAGTTTAATAATTGAAATAAAATGATAATAATAATATGATAATAATAATAATAATACACAAAACAAGTGATGCACAGCACAATTGCTCACCACCAGCCGACCGATGCCCAGCCAGTCCCCGAGCAGCGGCCCCCCCGGCCAGCTTTTCCCAGTTTATGTACTGAGCATGACGTCACATGGTATGGAATGTCCCTTTGGCCAGTTTGGCTGTGCCCCCTCCCAGCTTCTTGTGCACCTCCAGCCTCCTCAGTCAGTAGAGCATGGGAAGCTGAAAAGTCCTTGGCTAGTGTAAGCATTACCTAGCAACAACTAAAACACCGGTGTGTTATCAACTTTGTTCTCATCCTAAATCCAAAACACTGTACCAGCTACTAGAAAGGAAATTAACTCTATCCCTGCCGAAACCAGGACAATATCCACCCCTTATTCTATACCATTTGCATCATGCTCAAGTCTCACATTTTCCAGTACATTTTCATTAATCACCACCCCCTTTTATATATATATATACACACATACACAGATATCATTCCCTTCATCTGTGGGCCATCCCTCTAAAATGTTCGGTGAGTTCATTTAGTCCATGACTTCAGGCTCCATCTGTCATAATAATCTTTCAGGGCAGGAAAAATGGAGATGGTATGTGGTGTTGGATTGTTTCAGGTTGAAGTCAGTTCTGGTACCATCATCACTGTGCTTTGCTTGGTTTCACTGAAGTTATTCTTCATTAGTCTGGGTGATTCTTATTATAATAACATTAGTATGGCATATAATATTATTAGTATTATTAGTATATCTGTGTATTATTAGTATAACTATTATAACTATAATTAGTACTTAACATCACATAATTCAGATCATTGGCTATTCTCACCCAAAATCAAATCCCCTTGAGGCACACATCGGACTTCCCCATCCTTCCGCATTATCCACCAAGTGCACCCAGGTCCTTGAGCAAAAGCAATCCCACGGATGGGTCTGCCTCTGCCCGAGGCAGGAATAACCCAGACTGTCTTCCCCAGCATATTTTTTATGTGCACTACAGGGACTTTATTCCCATCTACAGTACGTAAAAGTTCTGACTGGGCAGGGCCTGCTCGATTGGCAGATCCCCGAGTGTTGACTAACCAGGTGGCCTTTGCTAAATGCGTATCCCAATGTTTGAACGTCCCACCACCCATTGCTCTCAGCGTAGTCTTTAACAGTCCATTGTATCGTTCAATTTTCCCAGAAGCTGGTGCATGATAGGGGATGTGATACACCCACTCAATGCCGTGCTCTTTGGCCCAGGTGTCTATGAGGTTGTTTCGGAAATGAGTCCCATTGTCTGACTCAATTCTTTCTGGGGTGCCATGTCGCCATAGGACTTGCTTTTCAAGGCCCAGGATAGTGTTCCGGGCAGTGGCATGGGGCACGGGATATGTTTCCAGCCATCCGGTGGTTGCCTCCACCATTGTAAGCACGTGGCGCTTGCCTTGGCGGGTTTGTGGGAGTGTGATATAATCGATCTGCCAGGCCTCCCCATATTTATATTTCAACCATCGTCCTCCATACCAAAAAGGCTTTAACCGTTTGGCTTGCTTGATTGCAGCACATGTTTCGCATTCATGGATAACCTGGGCTATAGTGTCCATGGTCAAGTCCACCCCTCGATCACGAGCCCATCTGTATGTTGCATCTCTTCCTTGGTGACCTGAGGTGTCATGGGCCCACCGAGCTAGAAATAATTCACCCTTATGTTGCCAGTCCAGATCCACCTGAGCCACTTCAATCTTAGCAGCCTGATCCACCTGCTGGTTGTTTTGATGTTCTTCAGTGGCCCGACTCTTGGGTACGTGTGCACTTGACTTCGTCTGGATCTTTGGATAGTTGTTCATTGTTCAGGTCATCATAAATCACCTCCAGCACAGCTAATTCTCTCAGAAACTGGATACCCTTCTCCATGGTGGCCCACTTGCTTGGGCGACATATGACATCTTCCTTAAAGGGATACCTTTCCTTCATGCTTGACAAGAGTCGCCTCCAAAGGCTGAGGATACGTGTCCCTTTTCCAATTGCTTTGTCAATGCCCCCTTCCCTAGAAAGGGATCCCAGCTGCTTGGCTTCCCTACCCTCTAATTCCAGGCTACTGGCCCCATTATCCCAGCATCGGAGCAGCCAGGTGACAATATGCTCACCTGGACGGCGGCTGAAATCTTTTCGTATATCTCGCAGCTCACTCAGGGATAGAGATCGGGTGGTCACTGTCTCGTTTATGAGTTCTTCCTCTTCCTCCTCCCCGATCAGTGGCCGGCTTTCCTCCTCCCGTTCTCGTGATGGTCCTTCTCTAGGGTCATCTGTCTCGTATACTTCTTCCTCCGGTTCCCTTTTAGAAGAAGCTTCTTCCTCCCTTACTAAACGAGCTGACTTCCGCTTCCAAGATTTCTTCTTGTGTACAGGGGCGACTGATACTGGCACAGGCTGGTTCTTTGGTTCAGCCACAGGGCGTGTTGCTGGGGTTGGAGTGGCCGCAGTGCAAGTGCATGTCACCGGAGTCTGAGTGGCCGCAGGGCCTGTTGCCGGGGTTGGAGTGGCCGCAGTGCATGTCGCCGGGGTTGGAGTGGCCGCAGTGCATGTCGCCGGGGTTGGAGTGGCCGCAGTGCAAGTGCATGTCACCGGAGTCTGAGTGGCCGCAGGGCCTGTTGCTGGGGTTGGAGTGGCCGCAGTGCAAGTGCATGTCACCGGAGTCTGAGTGGCCGCAGGGCCTGTTGCCGGGGTTGGAGTGGCCGCAGTGCATGTCGCCGGGGTTGGAGTGGCCGCAGGGCCTGTCGCCGGGGTCTGAGTGGCCGCAGGGCCTGTCGCCGGGGTTGGAGTGGCCGCAGGGCCTGTCGCCGGGGTTGGAGTGGCCGCAGGGCCTGTCGCCGGGGTTGGAGTGGCCGCAGTGCATGTCGCCGGGGTTGGAGTGGCCGCAGGGCCTGTCGCCGGGGTTGGAGTGGCCACAGGGCCTGTCGCCGGGGTCTGAGTGGCCGCAGAGCCTGTCGCCGGGGTTGGAGTGGCCGTAGTGCGTGTTGCCCGGGTTTGAGTGGCTGCACGGCCTGTTGCCCGGGTCTGAGTGGCCGCAGTGCGTGTCGTTTTACTGTCAGAGCCAGAGACCTTCTCTTCCCTTTGAGGGTACTGAATGGTGTTGAACAGGGCTCGGTAGGCATGGGCCAGGCCCCAGCACGTTGCAATGAGTTGCATCTCTCTAGAGTTGCCAGGGTGACAGCATACTTTTTCCAAATATTC
The DNA here is from genome assembly GCF_965638725.1 of Aptenodytes patagonicus. Classification (NCBI taxonomy): domain Eukaryota; kingdom Metazoa; phylum Chordata; class Aves; order Sphenisciformes; family Spheniscidae; genus Aptenodytes; species Aptenodytes patagonicus. Next base: position 7,927,652 of record NC_134950.1, on the reverse strand, counting down.
TACTAACTTTTCAGGATTCTGCACTTGCTCAGGGGTGAAGTTCCAAAACACTGGGGGTGCCCATTGGCCTAGGTACTTGCCCATCTTGTCCCACACACCCTGCCACTCATAATTATTCACCCTTGGGGCAGATCTCTGGATGATATTCTTAAATTGCTTACCAACTTTAGACAAAACCGAAACAATATTCCCAAGAAGTATTAATAGAAGTATCTTAACTGCCCAAGGATGCTCAAAATACTGAAAAATTACTGTAATGAAGGAGGAAACATCATAGAAGAAGGTAGTGACCCTGCCATTCTGTATTTCCTCCGTAAAAAAACTCTCAGAAAAGTTACTGCAATTGCTAGTTGTCTCCACGATATGGTATCCATGGTACAGTAACGGCTTCATTGCGAAGTTTACATACCACAGAAACGTCAAGGTCAATGTTCTAAAAACAAACCTCACAAGCGAGACATTACTATTCACTGCAGACCACAGCAAACTGCAAAACCCAACACCAATCTTTAACATGTACAGCAGGAAAAAGAGCGCGATGCAGATTATACAAATCAATATCGAGAACAGAGAAACCAACATTGTGACCCTCAACTATTAACAGATATAAGTTCCTTAATACACTCCGGTTAATCTGTTATTATCTCAAACCCTTCGTGCCCCACGTTGGGCGCCAAAAAGGACTGTCGTGGTTTAATCTCAGTCAGCAATTAAGCACCACGCAGCCGCTCGCTCACTCCCCCCCACCCGGTGGGATGGGGGAGAGAATTGGAAGAGCACAAGTTAGAAAGACTCGTGGGTTGAGATAAAAACAGTTTAATAATTGAAATAAAATGATAATAATAATATGATAATAATAATAATAATACACAAAACAAGTGATGCACAGCACAATTGCTCACCACCAGCCGACCGATGCCCAGCCAGTCCCCGAGCAGCGGCCCCCCCGGCCAGCTTTTCCCAGTTTATGTACTGAGCATGATGTCACATGGTATGGAATGTCCCTTTGGCCAGTTTGGCTGTGCCCCCTCCCAGCTTCTTGTGCACCTCCAGCCTCCTCAGTCAGTAGAGCATGGGAAGCTGAAAAGTCCTTGGCTAGTGTAAGCATTACCTAGCAACAACTAAAACACCGGTGTGTTATCAACTTTGTTCTCATCCTAAATCCAAAACACTGTACCAGCTACTAGAAAGGAAATTAACTCTATCCCTGCCGAAACCAGGACAGCTTGATAGACAACCCTTCCCACATCTTGCAGGGCTTTTAGGATCCCAAAGGCTGGGATCCACTTTCCTTGATGCTAGTAGTGCTATCCATTTTCTCAGCCTCTCCTGCTTCCTTGAATGTGCCAACCCTTCTGCAATGTCTTTTCTGCACTTTCTGGGGAACTGCAAAATCATTCCAATAAAATAAAAAAAGTACAACTGTAGGCAGCACACATAAAAAGGACCACAGATGCGATACTGCAGAATCAGTGAGTTACCTAACTACTTCCTTTATGTCCCCTTGGCACTCAGAGAAGTGTTAACCCTGCCGAAGTAGAGGAAGGTCATTCGCTGACCTCTAAAATTGAAGCCCCTGGGAAATGTCCATTCAGTCTAGGATCACATGTCAACAGCTCCTAGGAGGAAGAAACTTCTTGACCTGCATGTGTCTGGACCATCAGGTTTCCTGATAGGTGGGAGTTTCACCCTTACAGCTTTTAGCTGAACGTTTGTTTTTCTATGCTGTCCACCTATGCTTCAACTATAAAGCTAAGGTGTTTTTTCTAAGGGAGGTGACTCACAGAAGTGGACGCAAGCTGGATGATCCCTAGAACTGGGTCTCTCTGCTGTGTACCCAGGCTCTGGTGTTTCTCACACAGCAAGGACAACTTATGTGCTTGGCAAGTGGCTCCCACTGCTTGAAGTCTGGCATTTTAAAGTAATATGGAGACAATTTCATTCCTGTTCTTCCAACAGATTCACACTATTTTTTATTTAAAAGTAAAGACATGCCTTAATGCTAGCTCTTCACCAGTGTGTATATTGTCTTCTCTTTCTTTCCTTAAATATTATACAATTGAAAGCTAAAAGATCAATACAGTAGAAGTTAAGCTGTTGTGGCCCATTGTCATGGTTTAACCTCAGTCGGCAGCTAAGTACCACGCAGCCGCTCGCTCACTCCCCCGACCCGGTGGGATGGGGGAGAGAATTGGAAGAGCACAAGTTAGAAAAACTCGTGGGTTGAGATAAAAACAGTTTAATAATTGAAATAAAATTATAACAATAACAATATGATAATAATAATAATACACAAAACAAGTGATGCACAGTACAATTGCTCACCACCCACCGACCGATGCCCAGCCAGTCCCCGAGCAGCGGCCCCCCCAGCCAGCTTTCCCCAGTTTATGTACTGAGCATGACGTCACATGGTATGGAATGTCCCTTTGGCCAGTTTGGCTGTGCCCCCTCCCAGCTTCTTGTGCACCTCCAGCCTTCTCAGTCGGTAGAGCATGGGAAACTAAAAAGTCCTTGGCTAGTGTAAGCATTACCTAGCAACAACTAAAACATCAGTGCGTTATCAACTTTGTTCTCATCCTAAATCCAAAACACTATACCAGCTACTAGGAAGGAAATTAACTCTATCCCTGCCGAAACCAGGACACCCATGTAGTCATTATATATAAGTGTTGCCATTATGTAAAACTGCAGCCATTATGTATAATTGCTAAGGAAGTTGGGTAACAAAGGAAGAGATCTATCTTATAGAAATAAAAATGTTATCCTGGAGATAGCTATTGACACACAGCCTGCTGAGACCTGCGACTAGACCATGCTTCTTTCTTTTCATTTCTCTAACTAGTTCTTTCTCAGAAAGCCAAGATGTAAAATAAAAACACACTTCTTTAATTAAAGGCATCCAGCAACCCTAGTGGGAAAAAAAGTGGCATTTAAATGCAAAATCAAAATCAACTTATGGATTCCCTCCTTCCCACTGCCCCAACTCTCCAGGTGCAATGAAGATGCCATTTTCTGGTCTCTGTATTCCCATTCTTAGCACAATAAAAGTGAAATGATAGTTATTTGCCACTGTTTTGTTAAAATGTCAAACTGTGTTGCAAGCAAATTGATTTCAGGCCAGTTCAGTTGAGTTCAGCTCAGCAACGTGTGAGCCTTCTTCCTGCCTCTGCTCCTTCTTTGAAAAGTCACAGCAAGACTGATGGGGAGCGACAGGCTCACTCCAATTAAAAATAATACAGCCATGGACAGCAAATTTAAATAGGAACCATAGACAAAATACTGCAGTCAGAGGTGAAGGCACCAGCATCCAAACACAGCCATGGCTTCAGCAGAGCGAGAGCAATTGAAGCCAATTACTTCAGCTGAGCCTGAGGTTTATATGGTGGCAATAGAGCTTAATCCCATCCTACGTTCTGCTGATGAAGCTTTGGATCTCTAGGCCCATGGTGAGGAAAGTCTGCCTTGTTAGAGGGCACAGCAAAACAAGAACACCTACCCTTGTTCTCCACGTGGAGCTGCTTAATAAGACAGAGGATGTCAATGAAGACAGGGTTCAAGTCCTCTCCAAAGCAGCCACTGCTTGCTTCTACCCTATGGAGCCCCAAATATAACTCCCAGAATTGTCTCAGATAGCATTCATCCACATCTGGCACAGACACAATTTAAATGGGCTGTAAGGATGCTGAAACAGACCAGTATGAAGCCTGGGGTGTTAAGTCACCCAAGGTTGTGCACTCCTCATACTTCAATATGTAGCGTGAGCCAAATGTGACAATCATGCTGGATGTGAAGAGCCCTTAATTTCTTTTAAGTAGGCTTTGAAGTAATGTATGTCGACACCCAGTAACTACTTCAACCTTGACTCATTTGTGAAGATACATGCCATATGTAAGAGCTCAATGTAAAAAAGATGAACCCAAAACTAACACACTTTACTGCTGAGGTGTGTTTCCTCTTCAGGCTGTCTGAGGCTCAGCCGATGTGCTTGGTGCCTGCTTGCGTGACACAGGCTGTCATTATTCACTCTGGACTTGGTCTCAGCGCTGTGACTCCAGGAAGCAAGTGCTAATTGGTGTGAACAAAAATGAAGCTTTCTGACTTCTTATGAACAGCAGACAAAGGGCTTTGCAATGGCTCATCAGACAGACAGTTCGGAACAGAGCCCTCTGTAATGAACTTTATATCATTAGAAATGCTTTCAGCTTGGGAATTTTGGGGAGGAAATGGCAGGCTCAGGAGTTTAGAATGAAACCTTTATATCTGACTGCTGTTGCAGAGGGCTGTGTTCTCTTGTAAGTAGGGTCTTCCAAGGGACATTGGGAGATGTGGGGTCCCAGCTTCACACAGAGCAAGTCACTTCATGTTTCTGTATCATTTTACCTCTTCCTAATCCCTCTCTCTTGTTACTTTCCTACGACCAATGGTCTTTTACTATATTTTTGTTGTGCCTGTAGCACTTACAGAGCACCTATTTCTGCTGGATCTTTTAAGATGATACTTTGATACAGAGTAGCATATTTGAGCATGCAGCATTTTCACCACCATTCTGGTAATGAAGATTCACACCTTATTAAACATGCATTTATTTTTTGGTGGAAAATACATTAAAAAAATTAAGTAATCATTTTATAGAGTTTGTGGCTTTTCACATGGCACAAGTGTATGAACCTTATTATTTCTTTTCTCTCTCAGGCTACTGTTGCCAGGACACTTACACCTTGATGTGAAAATCAATTGATGTATTTAACTAGTGTTTACTTCTGTTCCAGCCGTAGATGTAGAGAATAAAAAAGATGAGGTACTAAAAGTAGACATTTTTATAAATCAACAGTTTGGAGCAATTTGTGTCTGAGTATTTAAAAGAACAAATAAGACCCTGGCTAAGAAATCCTGGAAAGCAACAGGAGGCTCACCCACGCCTGCAGTAGGAGAACCTGCAATGAAGGTGAGCACAGGAGGATGTTTTTCCACCATCTTGGCCGGGGTGGAATTGGTCTCACAAATATGGAGCTGGGTTATGAAAACAGACAGGTCTGGACAGCCCCATCGCAACTCAGAGCTTGCCCGCTTGAGCCCAATGCCAATGAGGCAATGTTTTCACCAGTTGGGTGAAACATCACATGAGTGAGAGCTGCCTGGGTTTCTTCAGGAAATTCAGTATACACTGGCTTGTTAAGCCTTGTTTAATGTTTTGCACCAGCACCACAAGTCTGCAAAGGCAGGCAATGTTTTTCTGAGCCTGTCTGTGCGTTCCCTGTGTTTAGTACAGAGCTGTGATAGATTCCACATGGACATTTGCCCCTTTAGCTTCTTACAGAGTCGGGGGGTCTGTTGAGATGGGCCTTCCAAATCTAGGCACGAGGTCCTACTGACAGTGCAGACAGAGAAAGTCCCTCCAGCTGTCAGTTTGCACCAACTTTGAAATAAGTGACAAGTTACATGAGCTAGTCATAGGAACAGGTTGGATTCTGACCTCATTGATGTGAAGGCAGGTCAGGGGTCTCCTCAGTTAATCGATTGCATCATAGCAACAACAGTGGCCATCAACACTGAGCTCCCCTACTCTGTGGCAGAGCTTGTCCTGAGCATTCACTTTGGCAGCAAAAAGCCGCGCAACACCAATAAGGTCAGTACAGCTATGAAAAAGAATGAAAAGGGAAACTACATTTCCTAGATGATAGAGAAATACAAGGCAAGACAAAGCAATAATTCCTTCTCTGACTTGCTCACCAAAGCAAAAAGATATATAATCACTTTAGGAAAAAAAAAAATTATGAGAGGGCCTTGCAGAGATTACAAGAGATTTGGTCTGAAACAAATTAGATCAGCTGCAGTTTACCACCCAGGTAAACCAAAGTAAACCTAGAATTAGTTACTACAGGGGAAAAAGAAAGAAAGGCAGTGGAGCTATCTGGGGTCTAAAAGAGAACAATGTTCCAGCTCTCAAGGTGTTTAATGTACGAAATGGGCAGTGGAGGAAATTGATCAATGAGCACAATGGAAAAGAAAATCAAAGTAGGTCTCCATTTTTTGAGACAAAAACGGGCCATATAAGAAGAATCTATCTTGCTGATTTACAATGCATCACAAATGTTGTTTTCTCCTCTCTCGGTGCACACCTGATCTCAGTTGGTTTACAGAGCTGGTGAACAGTTACCTTTTTCATGACAGGAAATTAGTCAAAATGTAGAGGACAGTAAGTTATATCCTATTGGAGGAACAGTTGATAATGGAAATTAGTGCTAAAAACCTAATCCCTCTCCCTAACTTCGGGGCAATCCCACCATAGGTGTCCTGACACTCTCAAACCACTTGCTAGCAAGCCCTTTAACTAAAATTTCTATCTCATTTTTTTCTTGGTGTAAACCTACAAGGACTTCTCTAACAGCAGTTTCACTGTACCTCTTGGTAATCCTCATTTGTTTTTCCCCTCTGTCATACACACATATGTGGATACATACAATACTAAACTAAATTCATTACCACATTTCTTTTTCACTTTTTGAGTCTCAGTGAAACCCCTTCACCTGTGCAGCACAGAAATACCAAGATGGCCTTAAATGCAGCTATCTGTATCAAGCCAGATGTCAGACCGGGCCCTAGTTCTGTGGTACATCAAGTGATGTTTCCCACTCCGTTGTATCACTTGATCCCATTCGGGATGAGCTCCAGGCATTACTAGATGGCAGCATTAAACTAAAATGTTTCAATTTTTTTGTTTGTTTGTTTACACTGTATCTGTTATTCTAATTCTATCTACACTAATTTATCTTGGTTTTAGATGATTAAGTTAATAGGATATCTTGATTCAATCACTGCATGAACAGAATTATTATTGAAACTGTAGAAGGTTGGAGGCTTCATGATAGGAAATGTTGTCATGCTTCCAGACTTTGCTTTCACCCCCATCCTCACCAATTTTGCTTATATATACCTTTCTTAGAACAGTGTTGACTTTTGGGCAAAAGCTTGTCAGAGGTAGTTTCAGTCCGAAGCGCAACACTTCGGCAGGATTAAACCCAATAATTTTTGTTGTGACTAAATGAGGGGAAAAGGTACAGATGGTCATCTGATTTTAAAATTGTCCATGAATTTTGCAAACAGTCCTATAGCGGTATATAAGATCTCCAGAAAAGCATAGTGTTCATCTACTTTTGTTCCTACTGTAATCAGGTACTTTAACAAAATTAATTTAATACTGACTTTGATGGAATTAAAAAAAGGTGAAGCTAAAAATTGCACCCCTTATGGCTTTAGAGTTCACCAGGCTAATCCTTCTTAATGTAAAATGACTGTGATAGACTATAAATAACTGTATATAAATAACTATATTTCATATATCTGACTACAAGTCATGGTCAATGTAGAGTTCTTGTATGGGATCACTGAGAACCAAATAATTGGTTGAACCCAGCTCTTGCACAGTCCAGTCTCAGTTCTTGCTCTCCCAGAGCATCAGGCTCAGCTTGGTCCCTTGCTACCAGCACTTTTTTTGTAAGGTACCCACTAGCTATCAGGCCACGTCTGTCAGTTGAGGTGGGGTTGGTCTCGGCTCACTTCAGTGCTCTACAGTGAAGACACCTGTATCTGACAAACTTGTCAAAGCTCCCTCAGTAAGTAACGGAGACTGATTTACAGAAAGTGATATATTTTACTTTCCTTTTAGCTTGGGATAAATGACCCTGCCTTTCAACTGGCTATAAGGGGAGCACAATTAGCTTAAACTAGATGCTTAGTTTGGGATGATTGAGTGAAATGAATCTCTGATAAGAGTATGGGAAATACTGACTTTTAAAGCTTTCCTTGTAGCTTATAATGCAGACAGTATTTGAACCTGTTTTATCTCATCTTAGGGTGGTCTTCTGTTCATACTTCTTCCATGTTCTGCAAATCTCATTCTTTTGTTTACCTAAGCTGGACACGTCTTCCTAGTACTTCCCTAAAACAGATCTTTCTCTTTCACCTCTTTGCCACACTCCATTCTTCATTTGGCATTTGGGTTTGCTTGTTTGTTTGATTGATTGATTCTTTTTGTTTGAGAAGCTGCCAAGTTTTTTTTCAGAGAAGGTAAAGATTGCTGTACCTTACCTACAAAAGCTCCCTTTAGAGAGTGCACTACAATGAGCATATGCACTTGACCTTTAATAGGTTCAGAAGTAAATCAAGGGTCCACCATGCTTTAAGCAACAAAGCTGAGTTGGCATTTCTCTCTTTCCTAAAGGAAACATGAGCTTTTTCAAGGTTAAGCATGTAACCAGACAAACTATGAGGGAGTATGACTCTCACTTAACCTAATTTCTTTCAGCCAGATGGTGAAAGCAGCCAGTCTTGAAGAAGGTCACAAGCTCCTTGTGGCTAAGAATAATCAAGAATTCCCTTACACAGGACTTCAGTGGATTAACAAATATAGCTGTATAAGCAAATACAGCTGGCACCAAGTATTTGAAGAATCGGTCGTGAATGTTACATTCAGTAATGCTTATCACAGGCTCAGAACATAGAGAATCCAAGTCCAGAGATAAGTCGCTTTCTTAGAATAAAGTCACTTTCTTTTATTTGTCTGCAGTGCATTGCTTTCCCCATTAGCACTTGGTGCATGGAGTAAGTAGCTATGAGGTTTAACTTGGGATTTATTATCCATTTCCTTTTAAGACCTGAACCTGTAATGAAAACTGGATCATGCTACAATACCTAATTTTAATATAAATGCATATTAAAAATGAGTCTATAAAGCAGAAGCTGTCTGCTGGCAATGAGCTACAGTCATGAAACCATTTGTAAGTACCTTAATTGAATAGCTCACACTAAGAATAGCAGGTTGATTCCCTTCACAGCATATGTTGCACCAGCTGTGCAGGAAGAGATGGTGGGGTCATCTGCAAGTTAATTTACAAAAAAAAACCAGTTATATATCAGCATTTGCACAACAAACAGCTTTTTCCCAAGAGTTCTTCCTCTTCAGATATGCTCATGCAACACTGTATTGAAAGGTCAGCTTGGACTCTCTCCACTGCCATAATATATCAAGCAGTCAGAGCTTATGCTATAGCAATCCAGCCCCAATGCCTTGCCATACTTGGGCCATTTATCCCATGAGCAGCCTGATTCTGTATTCCTCACTCGTGGAAAGTGCCCTGAGAGTGCTGGTGTCAGGGATTTTTCAAAAAGGACACCCAAATGTGGCGGGAGGTGGGGGGAGAGTGTGAGAAGTAGGAGATTTCAACAATAATTTCTTTTAAGTTTACCTTGCTGCGGGTGTCTTTATTTACCACAATCGATTCAGGAGTTGTGTCTTTCATGCACAAATCTTGCATTCACACCTTAGTGTAAGTCTGAACCATGGGGCTCCTTACCAGATTACTTCTGTGTTTAAAGTGCTTGTAGAGCCTCGGGCGTGGGGACCCTGGTGAGGAGAGATCCCCGTGCAGGAGAGTTGAGCTCTCCAGGACATTTCCATTCCCTGCTCTGCTTTAAATTTGCTCTGTGACTTTTGACAAGTCACATTCCTGGTCTTCCTGTGCTGAAACTAACAGTTAGTTACCAAACTTAAAGGTTTGCCAAGGCTTAATTTAGCCGTTCTTTAGATGTTTGGGTGCAAAGTATATGAGAATTGCAAAGTCTTGTGATGTACCATCCATCACATTGTCCCCATGACTGGGGCATTTACTTCTTCACTGTTTGAGGAGCAAATACACCAGTGTAAGAGCAGTGCTGTTCTGAACTATCATCTTTCAGATGCCAAGCTGCCACTGCATGTGGCAATTTAAGAAGGTATGACAAATGTTTAACAAGATTTTTAATGGCTGTTAAATCCAGAGTCCTGGATATATTCCAGTTCAGGTAATCACATTCAGCCTGCTTAAAGACACTTCAATGGGATAGATCATTCTCCACAGAGCCTTCAGTATGGAAAGAATGAAAGAAACACACAGCACTGCTGGCAGGCAGGGGAGGGAGGCAAGCAAGAGTATTCCTGAAACAGGGGAGTAAGGAGAGTCATCGGTTTGTATGCCTTTGTGTGTGGTGGCTGAGAACAAGGAGCCTTTGGTAAGGGAAATAAACTTACCCTAGAAAAGCAGGAAAACTCTTTACTGTGCTGATTTTATAAAAAATGAATCAAGTGGCAGACTGAAAGTCAGGGAGCTGTGCTAAACTCAGCGGTTAGTCGGTGCCAAATTCCTCATTTGTTGACAAATTATAAACATGTAATATTTTGAAAGTTGGCATTTCAAACATCAAACTCCAGCCTAGGAAGCCTCAGGATGTTTTTCGAAGAAGTAAGAAATCAGGCTTGACAAATACTATCTTCTGTTTTTGAACTCCATAGGCATTTCTGGATTGTGCTTTCATAAAAGGAGATTTCTTCTCACACTTTTGTGAGTGCCAGCCTTTTAGATTTGGTAAATGTGATAACCCTGAAGGGCTCTTTATACAGCTATCAGTTAGCTCTTCTTTTCTTACAGCTGGTCTATCTTCCTGACATGATTTCATTTTCTTTTCTTACTGAGGAAACAGAGATGCACTCACGGATCTACAGCCCCAAATTAATCTGCACATGCAGACTGATTTCAGTAAATTGGATAACACATATTTGTTTGAAATAGACAGAAATTGTTGGCCTTTTAGGCAATGCTGTAGATAACACCTGTTTTGACAGAATTTTGAGAGGACTGAGGATATGGGAACTTGGTGAGGGTTTTTAGTGTTGCTGATTGTCTATCACTTGTATAAATGGTTAATTTTTAATAATTGTTTCCTTGCTAGTAGTAGGCAGAGCAATCAGAGACAAAGCACATAACACCAGTCAATCATCCCTCTCTATTTCAGTGATACCAGAGTAATTTTGTTTCTATCAGCCATGATTACTGCTGCTGATTGGCTTTGAGCAGTGCCTACACCTGGGATATCCACATTTCTATGCTCATTTGCTCACCCTCTGTCTTATTTTCCATTGTCTACCTACTTTGCCCACTGTTTACAGCCTGTGCTATTTTATACAATTAGCTATTTATTTTAGACTACAATTTACAACCTTGGTTTGATTTGGAATAGAAGGTCTAATTGTACTAGAAGTGATAAATAATTTAAAGTAGCTAGATGAAATGGAAGTTCAGCTTTTATACTAATTTTTTCAGGTCAGTTTTACCTCGTGCACACTGGACACCTTTTGTTGTTCCAGGATCTAAAAGAAATTAAGAATCTTTTAGTGATACTACTTCTAGCTCTGAGAAGTGTCTCTCAACTAAACAAGTATTGGAGTTGTTGAAATCTTATAATGGCTTTATTCCCAAACTGTCACTCTGCCTGGTGGCAATCTTGGAGGGCTTCACACCTCACAGTAGATTATGATTTAGATAAAAAGGAGGGCTAGATGTGTTATATTACCTTCAATAGAAGGTGCCATCTTATTTAGTCAGACAGAACATAGGTCAGGCAGGGCTATCAGCCCTGTGACCTGCTGAACACAAATTATTTCCAGATAAATAAAGAACCTCCTCACAGGCTTTTCTTTTAGAGGTTTCGTAAGTGTATTTAATGCTGTTGCTTACTATTTGAAAAGCAATGCTCTCCTTGGCAACAGAGATGAAAATATTGTTTGAAAGTGAACATATTTTACCTTGATTTTTAAAATGGCAACCAGTTTAGAAGCCAGGATTATAAAGCATGATTCAAGCTTATTACATCAATATCAGGCATGAGTAAACCCATGACTTTATTCTGTGTTAACCCCCCAGGGTACAATGTCTCAAGTCTGTGCTGGAATTTATTTTTGTATTGCTGTCTAAGGATCTAAGGTCATCTAAAGGAATCAGTAGTGCCAAATGTGTTAGCTATATGTTTCTTTGCAGGCCTTGGTCCCTTGATCATGACAGTATGTTAATTGGTTTATAGACTTTCCTAGCTGGCTTATAGACTTTCCTCTGCAGAGAACTAACTAGCTCTGCCTGAGCTAGGTATGGGATAGTTCACTCCAAGGATGACTACTCTTGAGAAGTGTGCATGAGACCACACAAGGTTTTCCTCCTTCTTCATTTGTGTTTCATCAGACCCTGAGACATTCCATATACTCTCAGCCTTGCTCTGGGACAATACAGCGCTCTTGACCCTCACAGTCTCATAACTCTCACATTACTTTGGGCCCTTTGAACTGAAAAGCCACAAAACAGGCTTACAGCTTAGCACCCCTGCATGAGGCTCAGTGAACGCTGGCCAAAGTTAAACCCCAGCAGTGTGGGTATAGAGTATAACTGGGTGAAGGGACCAGCCTTGGCGTAGTTGACTTTAGGGAAGGACACCCTGAAAGAATCAACATTTCAAGGTAGGCAGGGACAGTCTCGTGTATGTTTTCATGGATGATATTGCACTGTCTCTCCTGTGGGTATTGTGAAAAACAGTGTGAAGGGACTGACAGCAGGGCACTGAAAATCCCGCCATAGTCTAGAGCAAAGAAAATGTTGTTCTCCCACTCTTCCAGCCCTCTTTCAAGTATTGTCAGTCAGAATACACACAAATGACACATCCTTATCTCTGTTACCATCAATATATAATGTTATTATTGAAAGATATGGAATGGGATGTGAGGAGAGCTGTAGATGGTTGTCTTTTAAAGTCTGAATAAAGAGTTTGAGGTTGAAAAGATAATGCTTTAGAGAGTAAGGCCTCGGTCCAGGAGACAAGGAAGTAAGTTCATTTCTTAATGTTGCTTATTCTGTATCTAAATCCTGTAACCCAGTGTCCCATCCCAACCCCTATCCCTCTCTCCCTTTAAAATAAGATATAACACTTCAAAACCTTCTAAGCAGGAGGATAAAGTGTGAGCAATAGCCACAAGGAGTTCTGATACTATAATGATAAATACCTAGATAACTTTTTATCTATGACTGATATTCACATAGGTCACAAAACAGTTCATGGGGGGGTTGGAATTAGCATTTCCTAGCAATTATCATAGAAAATTATTGAATTGCAAACATCCTTAAGAACAGAGATGTTTTAGGGTATCTTCCCTATGACCTCAGGCTGAGTTTTTGAAACATGGAAAAAAACCAGAAAAGGTAGAATCAGTTGTTGGCAGGTGGGATTTGCTCATTTCTAGGCTGTAGAGGAAGACAGGAGCATGTAACAGCTCAGCAAGTACCTCCAAGACTGAAAAGATACATATATCTGATTTTTATCAATGAGATGATGATGTTTCTTCTGCTTCATGAATCAAATACCATTGCTTGGAAGAAATGTTGACTGATCTATTGTCTAGTGCACTGCCAACAAAAGTGTGAGATTAATTATTTCTACTAGTAAGAGAAAATAAGAACTTCAGGCCCCTGGCACTCTCTCCTTGAATTTTCCTTTTGCTTTCTGTCCTATAAGCTTGGGCTTCTCCTTACGACAACCTCTCCTAAATGCTTCCATGGTGAGGCAATGCCATCAGCTATGCACGACAGCTCTCCTCCTGCTGCCTCCTCGCTCAGAAATCACCTGAGGCAAGCAGTAATAACTGATTATCCCATAGCCTAAGCATGAGCAATAATGAGCTGGCTGCTCAATTAAAATCCTATGTCCTGTAATATAAACGCAGCGCATGGCTTACAGAATTTAAGAATCTCAGGACTTAATTAGTATGATAAGAAATTCTGGGAGCGCTGGGAACAGCACATTGCAGTTTGGAATTAATATGTCTCATAAGTTAAGATCAGGGTCTGGAATATGAGTGACTTGTATGGCTGACAGGTTGAAGAACAGGAATATGCTCCCTTCTGCCAATGAATCTGGTATGTTGATTACTAGAAGCCTGCTACTCACTGTCATGATGACCAATAATGTCTTGTTATTTCTGCATTCCCTGTTGTTTGTCTGCATCCATCCGATATCTTGTTTTGCACTGGGTTAGCTGGTGCAGGGGGTGGAGTTTGCTTCTATTCCTGTACAGCACCTAACGCATGGCTTGGCCTCCTAGGTACTTGATCAAGGTAGATAATGAGATAGTCCTCAAAAAGCAGCATAGCTTCTGAGAGGGTTTAATGGCCTAGAATAACAGTGAAACTGTTAATGGTCTCCTAGAAGTTTTTTTCCCAAATTAAAAGGCCTTAGAGGAGCTGGAGATAACCACATGTTAAGGGAAGGCTCAGAGAAAGGTCCAATTGCTCAAAGGTGGCAAGAAGGATGGAGTTATTACTGTGGTGATTTATCATGATCCTTTATCAGGTTAAGCTGTCCTTGTGAGAGGGAGGTGGGTTACTGTGTAAGTCTGCTGAAAGGATCAGACTGAACCCAGTGGGATGAATTGTTTCTAGCACAGATCAAAGGAGGGAGCAAGCTGTCCGTTACATGGTATATTAATATCCGGGTCAAAAAAAAAGGGAACTTCTCCTTAGGGTCAGCACCACCTTGAAGAAGGACTGCTTACTACTGGAGGTTCATTGAGGTGAAAGTCTTACCACCTTCTGCTGCTCCTTCTTGTTCCACCATAGAAGTTGCAATCTCCTCACATGTGTGAATGAACACCTCACCTCTCCTCAGCCAATCCTGCCAAAAGGAAGAGGTTTAACAAACATATCTAAAAATAACATCTCTTTTTTGGTTTGGTTTGGGTTTATTTTTTTGTTAACCCTGATGGTTTTGACAGAAATGGGCAATGGAGTGGCTACAGGTACAGTCATACCCCATGAGGGGACACCCACCTCCAGTGCAAGGGTGGAGGAGATGAGTATCTGGAAAAAGGTGACCTCAGCTCCAAATTGACAGCTGCCAGACCATCATGCCTGGACATGTCTGAGTTCCTATAAGCAAATGGCTGGCATTTCTGCTCAACAGCTTTGTTTCATGCACTTCTACCCATTCAGTCAATTGCATTTGGTCTGGGAGGTTTCAAGCCACCTCTCAGTTCTCTGAGATAGAATAGCTGAAGTCCTTCCTTCACTGAAACAGCTTCATAGCAAAAATCCCTCATTGATATAATTTGCAAAATGTTTTCTCTTCTAGGGTTTTTCCTGAACAGAGGGCTTGTTTTGGTTTAGTTTCGTGAGACAAAAATAGTGATTTCTGTTTGTTATTTTATTCTGGTTTTCTCTTTATTTTAAGCACTCATTTTTTGCTTTTTAGACTCTTTGGGGGGGAAAAAATAGGAAAAGAATACTTATCAAATTCTACAAGACTGAAGGTTTGGGGGAAGGTGGCTCTTCTACTTCACTGGCTGCATTCAAAGCAGGCTTCTCTGCTCTTCCCCTCTGTGAGAAATCTGTTCCTCTTCTAAGCAGGTCACTGGAATGAGGCTTGGAGAAAACAGGCTCCAATTCCCATCTCTATTACAGCTTCAGAAATGGAAGATGAGAATGAGTGAGTTCCTTCATGTGGCAAATTTGAAATGCTTTTCATCAGGTCTCTCAGGCACTGATACAGCCTGTCTCTCCATCTCTCTCCCTTTCTCAGGGTGGAGCTACAGCCACAAAGCCAGCTAAAGAGCTTCCCACCACCCTGTCTCCAGCTGAACATATTGTGGTTTTTGTCCCATCCACTGAGCCAATACAATTGCTTCTGCAGCCAGGAAATAAATCTTATTACCAACATGGCCAACAGATCCCTGTATCATGCAGCTGTTGCCTGAATATTTTGCACCAGATCCAGGAGAACTGCTCTCCTGTTAGTTAGCTAACAGAAACATTGCAACTGGCTCTTCAGCTTCAGATCACTCACAAAGCCTTCTCTGCTCCCTTCCTTTTTTCCACTCTGCAGAAAGCACTGTACTCGTAAATTTTATTTTTATAGGGAGTGCTGCACGCCTCAAAAATGTAATGCATGTTTATGTTTCTCCATCACTAACTGAGGTAACTAGAAACTATTAAATGCCCAAAGCAGCTACATAAAGCAGCTTCTAAGTACTTTTCTTTCCTTTCCCTGGCACCCATTGCTTGCAGATACACAGTGAAGTGTTAAGTTTTCCATGTTTGTGTTTTTTGCATTCCTCAATCCTCAGTCTCTGGAATGGATTTTAACTGCCCCATTCTTCTTGATAATGTATCTTTTATTTGACAGCCTGTGTTGTTCAATAAGAGCCAAGGAATAAGACCCCCCTACATCCAGAGAGCCTTCCTGAAGATGCTTTGTAAGGACATACTCCTTGTTTGTCCCTGGCAAGGCCAGAGACCATTTTGGGGAACACCTTCAGGACAGGTCTCTGAAGAGAGTATGAGCCTAGTCCTGGAGGTGAGCAATTGCTAAACAGCACAGGCTGCTGCAAGCTAGAAACAGCCTCCTTTGAAAAAAAGATTTATCGTAACAGAGCTAGCTGTAATGGTCCAAACCCATTACATTAAGTGTGGGTAGTCAGGGCTCAGTGGTTGAAATCTCTCCTTGTCCCCTTTTTTAATTGGCAGTACAGGCATTCCTGCTCTGTCTAGTGCTGGAGAATATGAGCCTTGAACAGCAAAGCAACAGGCTGCAGATGGGTCTTCCCAATTCTTTATAAAGCATAGCCCTACACAGTCCAAATCCCTGTTGTTAACAAGCCATGAAGGCTTCACAGGCATTTAACTACCGACAGTGGTGGTGCGCATCACTGTACCCTCTTGCTAGTACTCTCTTGCTGTGGTTCATCTGTTCCTTTCGCTGTATCTGTGTCAGATCATGGTGATAATAGCTTTTTTGTTTATTCTTAACGTTTCTTTTCCCACTAAGGTTCTTTCCTTCCAGAAAGAACGGAACTGGCCTACATGTGATCAAATGCACCACATCTTGTCTATTGTTAGGAAAATGGCTGTTATAAATATATGGTGCATGGTGAAAATTGTTATGACGGATAGCTGCAGTTCACACTTCTGCTCATCCAGTAACGCATTTTGGCTGTTCAGTGTCAGAGGCTGAAATATTCCCTTTTTAATGAGGTCAGATATTTTTAATGTAGATTCTACAGAATTTAGATGATTCACAAGGTATGTGAACCACTTATACTCCATGGAAATAAGTAGGACATAAGAGAGGGCAATTGCTCTATTGCTCTGCCTTCAGTAATGGAGTTTCTGAACACAAGAGGTCCACTTTTGAGTCAGCTGCAGCTCAGCACAATTAAAGATCTGCAGAGTGTGATTCTGAAAGGAGTATGGGTAAAGGTTTCCTGATGAAAGGAGGATGAGAAGGCAAAAAGCATTGCAAGGAGCTAATTAAAATCTATGCCAGGAGAGATCTCTCTGATGCCTGGGTGGTGAGCAGCCAGCAGGTGTCTTCATTACTTAGACTGCTGGTGACAAGCTACATATAAAATTACAGGGTAGCTAGTTTAATTTCAGCTGAAAATAAAGTCTTAGCAAGTCTCTGGAAAGATGGAGTGGGAGGAAAGTCCATAGAAGCTCAGTCTGACAGCTTGATATTTGGACAAGAGTGTTCCAGAAGAGAAGACCTGGGCTCTTGTGAGCTTAAAACCTTTTTCTTTAAAAGCAAAGGGAATGAATAAAATAGGGTGACCTTTGGTTTGAGAGAAAAACAATCAACGTGGCTGACTACTGCTGTTGTAAAGGGTTTGACTTGTATCCCAGTGGAATGCTGTTGATTTCACACAGTCAGTCTTATTTTCCACCCAGAAACGTGGGATCCCTCCTCTAGCAGCCCCAGTGTGCGCCAAGCCATGGGATGGATGGAGGGCAATATTATTGGTGCTAATGGCTGCTCTTCAATTTTCTTCTTTAAAGGAATTGCTTGCAAGCTGGAAAAATGTTTCAGCATTAGCTGTGAGCTGTTATCAGACTTGTGCAGGTTGCAGCTTTTATAGTTAAGGATGCAAAGCAGCATTCATTCAAGCTCTGGCTTCAGATCAGAGCTGGGCAAAACTTGTGGACACATTTCAATGCAAAAATGTATGACATTTGCATTGCTTTTTTGTGTTGGTTCATACAGGTGACTTCTGTCAATGAGATTTTGATAGCCCCTTCCTTGGAGGGAAAAAAAAAGCAAGTATGACATTAGATTGCAACTCCCCATTTCAGGGGGAAGATAAAGAGGAGAGCTGCGTGAACATCTCTTCATCACATAATTTGGAAGTCTACAAGGTCTACAGGTTTTTTTTTTTCCCTCCCTGGTGCTCTGTTAAATGTTCACTCAGCTGTGATAGTGCAGGAATTGTGGGGAAAAAAAAGAGGAGCAACTAAAAATGGCAGGAGTTGAGGAAGTATTGTGTCGGTTCTGCAGTGATGACGTTTTACAAAGGTCAAACTAATAATTGTTGTCCAGATACTTTAATATGGTATGGAAACATTTTTCCATACATAAAAACCTATTCTTTTGTTACAAATAAGTCATCCAGTAAAGTGCATTTGAAAGCCATAACAAAATATAGTTTTAAAATACCAAGATATCCCCTTTTATTGACTTGCCAAGACTGGAATTCGGAATTGGGTTTATTGTAACGTTCTCGTCCCAGTTAGTAGGAGAGTTTGAAAGATGGCTCTAATGTAATGTGATGTGTCTCACCACAAGGAAGTGGGAAGCCTTTGATTTATTTTTAAATTCTTTTTGCTGACTCAGAGTAAAAGTAGGGTGAGATGGCAGATATAAAGCACTGTTTTGGGTTTGCAATTACTTTTCTGTTGGCATCTTAATGGATAGAAAAGATATGAGTAGTCCAGGACAGATATTTAGCAATGTATTCAATTAATTTTGAAGGAAAAATAAATATGTGGAATTGAGCTTAGTTAAACTTGGACCAACTGGAAACATAGCTTATGATAAGATTTTTAAAATATGCATATTTGCTGCATCATAAATCAATGTTTAATAATTTACATTCCATCTTTATCTTTTTAGAACTATATTAAAGCTATGTTCATTTTCTGAATAAAGTGGTGGCAGAACTGAAAGGCAAAGTGTAATAGACAATAAAAATTAACCAATTAAGTCCTCTTACTTTTACTAGGAATAATAAAGTATCTCTCACCTAAGATCCAAGATAAGGTTAGATTATTGTTGGCTAGAGGGACAGAAAAAGGTCTGGAAACTGGAGCAACAGAGGTAGTTTCGCATCCTTATTTCACTTCTGTGAACTGCAGTAGAAGATGAGTTTTGCAAACCTGAGATTTCTGCCAAGGCTGTATGCATGGCAATCAGGGGAGCAATTACAGTAAAACAAAACCTGGTGCCTGACACGTTGCGAGGGAGTCTGATTATTTGTATTTTCACCTAGCTCATGCAGATAGTAAGAAATAGCCAACTGTTCCTGTGTGCATTTTCTCTCTACTTAATATAAGATGTTTGTATAGTGCCTAATTAAAAAAAAAAAAAAAAAAAAATCATAGCAACCCTTGCAGATATCTTAAGGATTGCAAAGGAGTGCAAAAACAACAGGGAATGGAGAATCCTGAAACACTACAGTTGTTTGCAATCCTGTTATCTCTAGCATGAAATAGAGGTTTTATTCCTAGGTCTTTTCTAGCTGAAATTGGTGGGCTTCCCTATCAAGAGGGTAAAACTGGGCAAATTATGTTTGATGTTGTGAGAGGGAAAGCTGTTTCTTCAATCTACTAAGCATAAACATGGCTTTATTTATTAAGCAGCACCTTTTAAACAAGCAGCACAGCGTATCATTACAGGTAAAGAGCCCTGAATAAACAGTGAGACATCTTCAGAAGAGGGAGGATGTGTGTCAAGCTTCGCTAAGTTACAATGCCAGTAAGTTATTAGCACTTCAGAAATGCACAGATATATGTGAAAATTAACACTAGGCAGGTGTTTCCAGAAATAAATCCCCTCAATTACTTTGATAAAGACCTGACATGGAAGCAGGACTGTCTTTGCCCATTTGTCACACGGGCAAACTCTGGGCAGGATTCATCCTTTTTGACTACACATCCAAAAAGGTAAGTGTGTAGTCAGCAGCGGGAGGGGACGATATACAGGCACGTGTAACATGGGCACTTAAAGCAGCTGAGCTGCACTGTCCTATAGAGATGCCTGTGTCTCTTGTCTGAGTACAGAGAGATCATTGGTAGCAACCCTGGGCTAGCTTCTGGGGCTGGAGGTGGTCTGGCTGCTTATGGCTTGATGGCAGCATCCAAGCATGCCAACCTGGTCTTCTCTTTAGCAATGGAGAAGACCCGGTGAACAGAGTTGTTGGCATTCAGTTTAACCTTGGGTACATCCAGTCTCATGACTAGCAGCCTGAGCTCCACCAGCTATATTGACTAGCTCCCTGCAACAGCAGTGGGGTTCTAGACTGCGAGTTCAGGTGTCTGCAACGTAAGCATCTGCTGCTGAATTTTAGGTATGATGATAATAACTACTCTGATTTTAACCAGGTGAAGTTAGGTGGCAAGGATTAGAAACAAGGCCTGGATGCTTTATATTGTCTAAATATACCAAAGAAATGTAGGTTAACTCTTTCAAATGTGAATGCCAGTAGGAGACTGAAGGAGACTAGTAGGATTCTCACTTCAAATATTAGGCCATTTAGAGAGTGAGGAAATACTGGTCATAGCAAGTCCAAGCTTGCTGTCAACCCAGCCAAGCCTAACCTCCATCTCTTCATTTGCATTTTCTGCATGAGCCAGAAAAAGAGTAACCACATTTAAAGGGTATTCAGCATCCCAGGGACAGGCCAAGCCTTCATGTCTGGTTTTGCTCGATGAAGCTAAGCTCAGTCCACCAGACAGTGATGCTTCCTAAGGACAGTATGGGCACTCTCAGTTCAGGACTCACCTGGTAGTATAGATAGAGGAAAAAAAAAACACCATCCTGTGGTCTGAGCATGTTTTCTGAAGGTATAGGGTTCAGACCGACATTTAACTATAGTATATCAGTTCATGACCTAGCATGGTAATTCTTTGTGCAATTTTAAGCATCTGAGCAGGTTTATTAGATTTAGTGCTTAAGAATAAGGATGCTTTTAAGCACTCTGCTAAGCTAGAGCTTTAAAAGCTCATGCTTACGCAGCGGTTATCACAGGATTCAGGAGTGTCTCATACAATGTGCTGCTATTGGAATACCATTACCACAGCTATCTGTTAAGCTCTGGGGTGTCCAGGTGACTGGTTATCACTGTGTGGTTTTGCTCAGAAGCTATTAAAATTGTTAAAGGGCAGTTTTCTTCCTGCCACTGGCTCAAATATTATATCTCTGTTTTATAGTCTTCATTAAAAGAGAAGGATGAAGATTCACAAACAGAGTAGTCAAGTTTAATGGTGGTAAAAACAGACACTTGAATATATATCCCTTGAAGAAATCTGGTGTATACTTGATTTAATTTATTTTCCACTAAAACTATCTCTGAGTAATAGCTATTAATTAGCACTGTGATGTAGTATGCTAGCAAGGTCATGTGTGTTTATCTTAGATGTTTTTTGAAAATGAAGTTTGTGGCTACATCACAAAAGAAATTCAATTTGAGCTTGAAACTTCAGCTGGCAAGTAGTAATAGTTGGTGCATATAAACCGTTACTGCTCTTGTGGATTGTTGAGCTGAGTTTTCAGTTACTTGATAATGCTTCCGTGTTGCTGAAATTGTCAGTTTGCAAGATTCTTTGATAAGGCTATATATTTTGTTGGCATTAGGAAGTCATTTATTTTTAGAGGAGGAAGAAGACTTTAAAGAAAAAATGCTGATGACAGGTGCTGTTCATGAACCTGATTTCTTTGCCATGCACTGCTGTACATTCTCATTTAGTTTTGTTTCCACTCCACACAAGCATGGAAACAGGAGTGGTGAGTCTGTAATTGAGAAAGTTTATGAATGTGAATGAGAAAGTTTAGTAGGAGAGGGAGTAGCTTTTAGTAGACCAATATGGATGCCCCCAAACAGGTCTGGTTTTGGCGTTTGATTTTTGTTTGATTGTTTGTGTGTTCCATCTGTATTGGCTGGTTTAGTGAAAGGCATTAACTTGCTTGAGAATGGGAAGGAAATATTAGAGAATTTTCTGCAGCATGGAACTTCTGTAATGACCCCATTTATGGGCAACTGGAAGATATTGCTCCCCTCCCTCCATTCCTAACTTCTTGGCCTTAGTCTACTGGGTGCTCTGGGGAGCTGGGCATCTCACCGTTGAAATAGCTGGTGAGAGGACACTGGGGTTCCCTGTCAGCCAGCTGGCAGAAAAATGGGCAACTTGCCCATGAAGAGTCAACACAATGCCAGAGGATACAGTGGGGCTCTCAAATCAGACTGTTCCCAGTATAAAACTGATCCATCAGAAATTTCTACAACTATCTTGAGTTGTGCAAGTATCTCCTGATTAAGTCTCCCCAGTCTTTGTAAGATTTTCAGAGAGACAGAAAGAATAATGTTTGGTTAAGTTCGTATGTGAAACCTGTGGCAGAGGCAAAACAGCAATATCTGGATACCCAGGTCTATTTCTTTAACACTGTTCTTCTTTCACTGTATTCTATGATACATCACTATTTAGTAACAATTTAGAAGCTGAAATATTTGCCTGTGTCCTGGTTTCGGCAGGGATAGAGTTAATTTCCTTTCTAGTAGCTGGTACAGTGTTTTGGATTTAGGATGAGAACAAAGTTGATAACGCACCGATGTTTTAGTTGTTGCTAGGTAATGCTTACACTAGCCAAGGACTTTTCAGCTTCCCATGCTCTACTGACTGAGAAGGCTGGAGGTGCACAAGAAGCTGGGAGGGGGCACAGCCAGGACAGCTGACCCAAACTGGCCAAAGGGACATTCCACACCATGTGACGTCATGCTCAGTACATAAACTGGGGAAAGCTGGCCGGGGGGGCCGCTGCTCGGGGCCTGGCTGGGCATCGGTCGGCGGGTGGTGAGCAATTGTACTGTGCATCACTTGTTTTGTGTATTATTATTATTATTATTATCATATTATTATTATCATTTTATTTCAATTATTAAACTGTTTTTATCTCAAGCCATGAGTTTTTCTCACTTGTGCTCTTCCAATTCTCTCCCCCATCCCACCGGGTGGGGGGGAGTGAGCGAGCGGCTGCATGGTGCTCAGTTGCCGACTGAAATTAAACCACGACAGTCCAGCATCCCTGAAATCTGCTCAAATTCTGATCTGAGTACCGAAGGCCATGTATTTATCTCTAAAGACAGATTTTAAAAAACCTTGTACATGCACATAGAGACACTGTCCAAAAATTACCAGGAAAGGGGACTAACCACCTACCTCCACTACTACTCCACTAGCAGGGGACACCACTAGAAAGGGGACTACCTCCACTACTCCCCTACATCTACCTCCACTACTTACTGAGTAACAGGCTTTGAACAGAAGAGTCTAAGAGCTGGGTGAGTCATAGGCAGGTCAAGAGCTGTGTCCTGTCATCACTGTAAAATATTGGCATCAAAACTGAGCCTAGCATCAAAAACAAAGATCTCCAGGAAGAAGGAATAACTTTCTTGTTTCTTCTACCTTTTACAACCCAAAGAGTGAATGACTTCTTTGCCATTTCTGTATTCTGAAATACATCAGAAGGAATGACCATAACAACCACTGCAATAATGCAGGGGGGTTCATCTAATTTTTTGTTTTGAAACAAAAAATTGAAGGATATCTGACCTGTAGTGAAAAAGTTCAAATTGTTATTTTGAAATTGAGCATATAGTTCACTGTTAACTAGAATATTGGATTCAAGAAGAAATTGTTTGGTATGTACTCTTTTCTTTGCTGCATAGGAAATCTGATTTTTTTGCTTGCCTTTCTTTTCATTCCAGTTTAAATTAAATCCATTTCAATCCACTGCATTTTACATTTGAAAGAATGTCCAGGTTTCCTTTGTCTCAAGAAGCTATCCCTAAAATGTATTTTACCATCTGTATAGGAATATTACAGCAAAAAATGAGTATGAACAGTGCATAGAATTGACACATCAATATGAATTTAAGTAGCAGAGCGACTTGTATTGGATTTTTCCTCAGTACAAGGATCAATAATTTGTCTGTTGACAAATTTAAAATGACTGTAAATGCCAAACAATCTCATTTTCAGTTCTCTGAAAGATGATACTTTCAGTAGACTCATGACTCCAGGTCATGAGTGTGTGCAAGTTACAGACCTTTTCAGTCTCTGCTCTGCAGGAGACTCCTGTATTTGGGGTGTTTTTACATTGCCACTCCATTTGTAAAGCATGTGCTGCATGCTATGGTGCTGGAAGCCTGTCATTCAATTTTGTATGAGGAGTCATCATCACCAAAACATATTGGGGCTGCACATAAATTCAAATGTTCCTTCAAATCCTGAGTTAGGCTCTAATGAGACCTCAGGTGACGGTAGTAACTGCGCTGCAGTTGGCATGACATTACTCATAAGCAGTGTGCTGCGTCAATGTGGGTCAGACTGAAAAGACTAAAAAAGCTTTTATTTTCTCTAGAACATACTAAGGAAAAGTGTACAGTATTTTATTTTCCACTGCTCCTGGTTTTTATCTTGATGTCAACCTTAACTTTACCAAATGCAAAACCTGTGGAGTGTCATTTTAATTCTAAGATTGTCCTCAGTCTGCTAAGCACTGATGACAATATACAAGTGGTTACTGTCTTAATATCCAAGCAACTTGAGTAAGTGTCGTGGTTTAACCTCAGCCGGCAACACAGCCAGTTGCTCGCTGTCCCCTCTCCCGGTGGGATGGGGGAGAGAATTGGAAGAGTAAAAGTGAGAAAACTCATGGGTTGAGAGAAGAACAGTTTAATAATTGAAATAAAATAAAGCAAAATAGTAATGATAATGATAACAATAATAATAACAATAATACTAAAAGAATATACAAAGCAAGTGATGCACAATGCAATTGCTCACCACCCGCCAACCGATGCCCAGCCAGCTTTCCCCCAGTTTATGTACTGAGCATGATGTCACATGGTATGGAATATCCCTGTGGCCAGTTGGGGTCAGCTGTCCTGGCTGTGCCCCCTCCCAGCTTCTTGTGCACCTCCAGCCTTCTCAGTCGGTAGAGCATGGGAAGCTGAAAAGTCCTTGACTAGTGTAAGCACTATCTAGCAACAACTAAAATATTAGTGTGTTATCACATTATTCTCCTACTAAATCCAAAACACAGCACTGTACCAGCTACTAGGAAGAAAATTAACTCTATCCCAGCTGAAACCAGGACAGTAAGATACAGACCATGGTACCAACATGTTATGTATTGCTGGAATTGAATTTAAACTCTTTGAGTGTATAAATTGAAAACTCATTCTAAAGAATTGTTTTGCTTTGCTAAACCGAGTATATGGTAAAAACAACCAAGACATTCAGGAGACTTATCACTGGAAATGAATGTAATAATGTAACTCATGCTGTGTAAGGCAGACTTTAGTCTTGATGGATGGTGTTTGGTTGGTATTAAACTCTGATTTGCAAAATAGGAATTTCCTTAAAGAAACAAAATTTCTTGCCAAAGCTGGCAATGCGAGTGCACAGGGATTAACAATGTGCCAAATCATTCATTAATAACTTATACAGTCAGCCAACAGAGCCACCAGCTGGTTTGAAAACACCGTGAAAGCAATTTACGGACCCCTTCTAAATTTTAAGTAGGACTATATAATTGCCAGTATAATAAACCCATCTTTAACCTAATCTATTTCTTTAAAAGAAAAAGCTAGAAAACCTTCACTTGAACTAAGAAGAGCTAGTCTTCCTCCTCTGCTCACCAAGGAAAAAGAGTAATCTCCATTTTCTCTTTATGCAGAACAACATTATTCAGGGACTAATTGTGCAGTCCTTCACTAACTCCTTAAGCAATTCACTGGGAGCTTTTCTTGGGTGAAGATGATGAGATTTTGCTGACAAGAAAGAAAATTTACTGCACATTCTGTCTAAGAGACACCCTGTATCTCTGCCAACTCATCTCAGTCTTCCAGTATGTTAGGGGCAGACACGTCTCAAATCCATTTATCATCCCTCCTGCAGCAATGCCCCCTGTAAGAGCTGGAGATGTGATGGTGGCTTGTGTAGCCCATGGTGTTATTTGACACTTACTATGTCCTGGGGATTTCTCTGTTCTTGCCAAAAACAAGGTGGCACAAGGATCAGGTGGTCACCTCTATCTCAGGACTGGAGGGGCGTAGACAGCTGCAATTTGTATGAAGTCCTGTGCTGCAATTGGTCATGTTCAGCATATAGTATTGACACAGGAGAATAAGACAGCTGTAACTCCTCTATATCCATAGGTACCCCCAAAAAGAACCCAGCTTATTTTATGCACTCTTTGTTCAAAACCATTTTGGGATGGTGCATGGTGGGAAGGGAATGAGATTGAGGAAGAGCTTAGTGGTCCAGCAGGCTAAGTTATGGCCTTTGAAGCACTTTGTCCTCTCTCTGCTGGTTTCTGAACGACTTTTGGCCAGATTTCTCCCAGACCTTTTCAGGCTAATGGGCTGTGCTTTTCAAGGCGCACTAGTGATTTGATCATTACCGATGCGTAATCCTTCCTCATTTATTTTCTACCTTCCCTAGTCCCAGAAAACCAAGCAAATCCAAGCACTGTGAGCAAGGTTGGGTAGCGGTGGGTTAGAGCTGGGAAAGGCAAGCAATACTTGAATATTCATATCCAGTTTCTGCTTCTACCAAGGCAAAAGCCATTACCTGAGTTGGAAGAGCAATAATGCTACTTTCAGATTTAGTAAGCAATGGGAAAGTACCTGCACCTGTGAAAATCAGTGTGACATTCTCTGATAGTAACAAACACAAAATAAATTGGAGCAGGCAAATATATTGAAAGGATCAGCCTCAGACATAGCCCCTTTTGGGTCTCTTTCCTGGAGTTGACATAAGGAAGTCTCTCTGTCTGTGAAACTATCATGTCTCAATATTAAGAGCTGGGAAGGAGTTGGGGTCTCCAATGATTCCTATGAAATGAAAACCAAATAATGTGTCTTTCTACTTGAAATACAAGTTCAGTTGTTGGGTTTTTTGTTTGTTTGGTTTTTTCCTCCAATAATTATGGAATACTTCATTGCAGCTATTCAATATTTCTTTCTGATCTTAAACCAAAATTTAACAAGTTTCATTTCAGAAACTTTGAAATGCCAGAATTAAAATTTTGCAATCAAAATTGTTAAAATAGACATTTTCTAAATGCTTCACCCTTTAGTTTAATTTCTAAAATCTAGTTAGATTTGATACTCTCCAAAATATTTGTGGGAAAATATTATTTGACTTAAAAGGGAAGATACATGATTGTGCCAACATCAATCTTACAAATTCATGAGCTTCCAGTCAGAGCCAATATTAGGCATAGAGTCTTTCAAAGCTTTAGTGAGATAATGATAAATTATTCTCATTTCATATATAGGGAAAGTACAGCTAGGCATTTCATCACAAAAAGAACACAGTTGTCTGAGACAGTTCTGGGCCAGGAGGAGCACCAAAGGCAACCTTCAAGCTAAATGTGGGCTAGGGTCCCTTATCAGGTAATAGGACCCTTGCAGGACTGAGCTAGAAACTATGAGATTATTCTTTGCTGTTTCAGTTGATTTAAATACATTTGCTGTAGGGTGTTAGCTGCTTAATTTGCTATTGTCATGGGGCAGACAGCAACCGAAATCAAAGCACTGTAAGGATTATTTTTCTCCTCCCTCTCTCTTAAATTGTGTTTCTCTTTAAAATAGAGTTCCCCAACAAGAGTATGTTCTTCACTCAGGCTAAACGTAACTGTCCCATCTAATACAGAAAGCACCTATTCTACATCTGAAGTTGGTTATGAGATCTTGAGTTGAAATAATTTCTGGTTATGCCATCCTTCTAGAATGGTAAAAGGGGTGTAAAATGCTGCCCTCATGACTTAGGCTTAAATACCGCAACAGTTTTGGCCAGTGTGCAGCAACTAACTAGGGAAAGAAATTATTTATGGTATCCTTCACTCCCATGCAAGAGATCAGCATTCTAAGGAATCATCTATCAGAGTTGAGAAAGACTTGAGAAACAGGGCTTTATTTGGGAGCTTAGTAATAGATTAATAGGTCTGGCTGTCAGGAAGATTCCCCTGAAACCAGCATAAACTTTTCTAAGTGATTCCCATTGATCCTATATATGCTTTTCTTGCCTCGCTGTGTATAATTCCTCTTTCTTCACTACCTTCACATACTTATTGCTAGTCATGTTCCTCATTATTCTTTCTCTCCAGGATCACACACAAAATTGAGCTCCTAATTCCTTCTAAATTTACTTTCCCATCCATTTTAGTTCTCACCGATTTTTTTTTTTTTTCCCAATAGGAACTTCAATATCTGTGCTGCAGATTATGGACAAAAATCATTATGGTAACACTCCTGTTTACACACTGTTTTGGTAGTTTGGGAAAGTTTGTATAGTTCAATGTAACCCTGTACGGCTTTCTCTCAGCAAAGAGCAGAACAGGCATGTCAATTCAGATAATATACCCTTAGTTTCTGACTAACCTCTGCATTTATTTTGCCTTTCCAAGTATTACTCTTAGCTTAGAGAAAAATAGAGCATTTCATTTTAATCTACATTAAAAAAAAATCTTAATTATTAATGTGCATGGAAAACATCTGGGTTTTGTAGAATATTCACTTTTGGGAAAGCACCCAAATCCTGAATGATTTTTGGCTATATAAAAAAAAAAAAAGTGAAAATTTTAATTATTTTGGGGAGAAGGATTAGCAGACATGAGGGGGAGACATCCTCCAATCAGTTCTAAGCCTCATTTTCATCTGTTTCTAATCTTTGTGACTTATCTCTCTATTACCTCTGATATATACCCAAGAAGGATTTAGATTTCTGTGATTATATCCCTAGATATAATTTCCTTGATCATTAATGGCAGCATCACCATCTTACAAAATTATTCAACAAACCAAATGAATACACACTTAACCTTCTGGGTTCTGGTGGACATCTTCAAGACCTGGATATTCAGGCTCTACCACCTTGAAGTCTCATAACGCTACCTGGGATGTAAGAGTTTCTCTTTGTAACAATATCAGTGCTTCATACACTGCAGGACACATGGATTTAATATACTCTCAGACTCTTATATTTCTCTTACTTACCTCTTCAACTTGTCACTATAGTGACTCTTGCTCCTCTCTGCAGGCAGATCTCAAGTTAATTAATGCCTCTACCTGCAAAGGATCCCACGATAGAGAGAGGTGATTTGTGTTGTTAACAACTTGAAGGCAGTAAAATAACCTTCTGTGGTCTTATGTACCAATCTGTAGAACAAATATTTAATGTTTCCTCTGTCCCCAGAGAAAGTCAGTCTCTCAGGTCTCCAATTTCCCCAAGCCAAGTCTGTTTCGCCCATGACTGTAATCGCTGAGTGATCTCCCTGTGCCACGTCCCACCTGCGAGAAGGGGGAGTGACTAAGATCCGCAAATTCCCTCAGTGTGGATTAAGGTGAAATAACACTCAAGGTCCAAAAACAAACTCCAACTTTAATGGCACGAACACTTCTATAAGCATTAACACTCTATGTCTTAATATATAATACAAGCTAAGCGGCTTTGTGAGGAGTTGAGGTAGGCCTTGTATTACTTAGCAACATCAAAAACAGAGAGCAAGAAGGAGGAGGGGAAGAGAGAGAGAGAGAAAGCAAGCAAGCAAGCTAGGAAGCAGGAGAGAGGTAGAGAGAGATAAAGAAATCACCAATCCTGGATCCAGCGTCGGACCTGCCAACGGGGGGAGGGGTGTCGGTGTGGAGAGTGCCCCAAGGAGGCTCACGTGCGCCCCTATTTATTGGCTCCAGCCCAAGGTTTCTAGAGTCTTCTCTCATCCCAGCTCCAGGAGACCTTAGTCAGTCAAGGAGAGTGACACCGGGCCCCTCCCCGTGGCTGGTTTCCAGAGCTTTTCCTGGGGCATTGTCTGTGCTCACAGCACAGCCAGGTGGGCCTCGTCCCTTACACCCTGTCCTTATCTCGACCCATGAGACTTTCGTTACATTTTCTCTCCCCTGTGCAGTTGAGGAGGGGGAGTGATAGAGCAGCTTGGTGGGCACCGGGCATCCCACCAAGGTCAACCCACCACAGAGACAAGCAGACAAAAGTGCTTCCAGTGATGATCAGATGGAACAGAAGTTTAATAGGCAGTAGTTTTCACCTGGTTTCATTTGATTTCACCTGGATTCATGTAGTTTTCATTTTTCTTCCTTATATTTCTAGGTAGAAGTTGTGATGAGAAATGTAGACCTAGATACAACCTGCCAAGGAATTTGCAGTGATTTCAGACCCAAAACCAGCTTGTGTTATTGAGATGGATAAAGAACTAGACTCTCTTCTGCAGGATAGACCAAAAAGAAAGCTTATCTGCATGTTTGCCAGACTTAGAGTTTGATTTAAGCAGGTTGTGGAAGTTTGGATCCTGAGGGTTGGATCTGCTCTCTGAGAAGCCTTGAAATCTCAATATTAGTTAATGTATGTTGAAACTGTGAGATTTTTAGTAATGCTGCTGTGTTGCCTCAATGTAAATAAAAACTCATTAGTTTTATAATACAAGTAAATCCTACTCATGCCAGTGCAGTTGATCAAAGACCTTGACACCTACAGAGCAATAAGGGAAAGCAGAACAAGCCATCTGTTTTTAATATCATTTACTGGGGAGCTTGGGAACAAAGTGGATGCTAACCTCCTTATAGCATCACGTACTGTGACTTGCACTGGATCTGATAGGCCAGGGCTTGGGTAACACTCGGATCATAGAATCATAGAATCATAGAATCATAGAATCATAGAATCATTGAGGTTGGAAAAGACCTCTAAGATCATCGAGTCCAACCGTCAACCCAACACCACCATGCCCACTAAACCATGTCCCTAAGCGCCTCATCTACACGTCTTTTAAATACCTCCAGGGATGGGGACTCCACCACTTCCCTGGGCAGCCTGTTCCAATGTTTCACCACTCTTTCAGTAAAGAAATTTTTCCTCACGTCCAATCTAAACCTCCCCTGCCGCAACTTGAGGCCATTTCCTCTCGTCCTATCGCTTGTTACTTCGGAGAAAAGACCAACACCCACCTCGCTACAACCTCCTTTCAGGTAGTTGTAGAGAGCGATGAGGTCTCCCCTCAGCCTCCTTTTCTCCAGGCTGAACAGTCCCAGTTCCCTCAGCCGCTCCTCAGAAGACTTGTTCTCCAGACCCCTCACCAGCCTCGTTGCCCTTCTCTGGACACGCTCCAGCACCTCAGCGTCCTTCTTGTGGTGAGGGGCCCAAAACTGAACACAGTATTCGAGGTGCGGCCTCACCAGTGCCGAGTACAGGGGCACGATCACTTCCCTACTCCTACTGGCCACGCTATTTCTGATACAGGCCAGGGTGCCATTGGCCTTCTTGGCCGCCTGGGCACACTGCCGGCTCATGTTCAGCCAGCTGTCGACCAACACCCCCAGGTCCTTCTCTGCTGGGCAGCTTTCCAGCCACTCTTCCCCAAGCCTGTAGCGCTGCATGGGGTTGTTGTGGCCAAAGTGCAGGACCCGGTACTTGGCCTTGTTGAACCTCATACAGTTGGCCTGGGCCCATCGATCCAGCCTGTCCAGGTCCCTCTGCAGAGCCTTCCTACCCTCGAGCAGATCAACACTCCCACCCAACTTGGTGTCGTCTGCAAACTTACTGAGGGTGCACTCAATCCCCTCATCCAGATCATCAATAAAGATATTAAACAAGACCGGCCCCAGTACTGAGCCCTGGGGAACACCGCTCGTGACCGGCCGCCAACTGGATGTAACTCCATTCACCACAACTCTCTGGGCCCGGCCATCCAGCCAGTTTTTGACCCAGCGCAGAGTCCACCTGTCTAAGCCGTGAGCCGCCAGCTTCTCTAGGAGAATGCTGTGGGATACGGTGTCAAAGGCCTTGCTGAAGTCCAGGTAGACCACATCCACAGCCTTTCCCTCATCCACTAGGCGGGTCACCTTGTCATAGAAGGAGATCAGGTTGGTCAAGCAGGACCTGCCTTTCATGAATCCATGCTGGCTACGCCGGATCCCCTGGTTGTCCCGCTCATGCCTTGTGAGCGCCCTCAAGGATCAATGTTGTTGAACCTGAGAAGCTGTGATTTGAAAGATATTTTTGTCAAAGTTGGCAGTGTGGCAGTGGGCTGTTCCATGTATTCCCAGCCTGTTCCAGTCCATGTTGTTTTCACACATACATCACACACAAAAATTACAATGGCCAATATAAGACACATTAGCATAAAAGACTAAAAAAATGGAATTTTCAATAGACTGAATAGAGATGCTGAGTATCAAAGATCTCAGGAATGGCTTTTCTTGCACTTTAACTTTGAATTTTAGTGTTTTTTTCCTTACTTCTACAATTTTAATACTAAAATACAATTTTAGTACTAAACAGAAATTTGTGGTTTTATATACCTCATTTCTAAAAGACATGGTAGTGTCTCTAAGTTAGTCTAGTAAGTAATGTATCCACTACTGCTGCTGCCTGCCAGTGTTATTAGCCTACCATATATGAACACAGTCTGCTTCTAAATCATAGCCAAGTCCTGCACAGTCTTCCAGATCTTTAATTAGCATCAATGAGCAATGGATGACACTTAATAAAGTCTTGTCTCTCTTGTTGTAGCCCTGGTATTATTCAGCTGTGCAATCTATGGGAGGGCATGATAGACTGAATGTTGAAAGTCTTGAGCTGCACTCTCACATGGTTTGTATGCAATCTGAGAGAGCCACACCACCATCTTGAGCTCCATTTTCCCTACTTGTAGGATAGAAGTTAGTCACAATGATGTTAAATGCCTTTATAAAGTGCTTTGAACAAGATTCATCTCAACATTATGTGTTTAGATCATATTTGTCCACATCAAACCTCCCAGTACAATCAGCAGCACTCCAGTCACTGCAACCAGTGAAGTTTAGAATGCGATTCACCTGAAAAAAATAAAGTTCCCACGAAAAAATGAGATGAGTCCCCACTAAACTCTTGTAGCTCCAGCAATCAGCTCTGCTCACACTGTAAGTACAGTCTATGGTTACTTGCTCAGATGAAGACATTTACATCGTATATCCCCACATTCAATTAAAAATCACTGTTTAAGTGATTATATTAGTTATAACAGAGTGAGTGAAAACTTGCGAGTTGTTTGGAGCACAGACTATCTTTTGGTATGTCTATACAGTCCCTAGCACATCGGTGGTATAAGTAGAGCTCTCAGACTGCTATAATATTTATTGCTTTGCTTTATGGAGAATTGCCATATTAACTTTTTATATAGTTTGTTCTAATCACAGCTTGAAATGAATGTATTTTTGGATATTTGGATCCAAAATCATAGAAAAAAAATTGTTGGAAGGGATTTTGGGAGCTCATCTGATCTAATATCCTATGCAGACTAGTGCCAAGTCCACAATTATATTAGGTTTCCTTGGGCCTCCTCCTGTCAAGTTTTGAATATCTCCAAGGAGAGACATGCCACAAC
This sequence comes from Aptenodytes patagonicus, assembly GCF_965638725.1. Taxonomy (NCBI): domain Eukaryota; kingdom Metazoa; phylum Chordata; class Aves; order Sphenisciformes; family Spheniscidae; genus Aptenodytes; species Aptenodytes patagonicus. The sequence continues at coordinate 7,894,313 of NC_134950.1, read as the reverse complement.
AAGAGTTTCTCAGGATAACTTATTTCAATGTTTGACCATGCTCATTTGGACTTTTTTTTTCTCAGAATTTCTCTTGGTGCAATCTGCGACTACTGCCTCATCTTTCCCTGACCGCCTTTGAGGAAGAGTCTGGCTCCATCTTCTCTACATCTTATCATTGTGTACTTGGTCTTTCCATATTATTTACATTCAGTTGCACTGTAAGATAGACTTTATTTTCATTTACAGAACAGGCATGCTCTTAGTTAATAATGTTCATATTTGCAGGGTAATAAAACAAGATGGCGATAGATTGGAAAAAAACCAGACATTTTCCACTGACAAATATGTCTGAATAATCATCAGTGAGTTTCAGGCTTCTATTGAAAAGGTTTCTTCCATCAAGGCATTTTAAAGACTATCTGTGTCAGCTTCTACAGGAGGAGTTGCTGATGGTAATCATTATCTACGCATTTTCAGCATGGATACTTCGGAAATTACTGATCACTCCTTAATATTTTTGTTCTTTCTGATATTTATGAAAATTAGTGAACTGTGAAACAAAGAAAGAACTCGTAAAAAGGGTCACGGTGTCTTTTCCTGTGATCTGCAGAGCTAGGCTCAGAAGAATCAAATAACAAAGGAATTGAACTCATGTAATTCTTTTTCGTTATGAATCCTTAGCTGTTGCAAATGAATGAAACAATCTAAATTACTGATTCAAACTGTCCTGAAAGCATCTTCATTATGAAATGGGAGACAGATAAAATAATACGGCAAAAAGCACATTTTCTCCACTATATATAGATGTATTGTGATGCTGAAAAATATTTGCAAGACAGTCCCAGTCTTTACCCAATCTCTTGGTTGTTGAGGCACTTACACTACTAAATAAAACAAGCTAGAACCTTCTATGGCTAAACTTTTCCACAAAAAGGGGGTGGCTGTAACCAGTCTGCCTGCTGGGAACGGTTCTTGGCACGTCCTGTTTTTCACATCATTCCAGGCATTGTTGGTTGACCCAGAGCAAATACAGGCTAGAGAGCAAGCTAGCAATTAAACAGTACGAAAAATCATGGCCTAGTTCTTGAACCTGAGACCTGGTCCTGTTCATTTACTATTGTATACATGTCTGAGTATTTAGAGAGCCGCCCTTGTCTTCAGACAAGCCTGGAGACATTCTTTTCATTTCCAAGGTTTTCAGTATCTTTCATTCTGATAGACAATCATAGTGCGATGAATCATTGGCTTTCTGTGGCTTTCTTTGTCATCACATAAATTGCAAAGTTGTGGTTTAATACATTCTCCCATTTTGCTGATGCAGCAGACAGCAGGATTTAGAAAGTCAGACCTTCATCGCAGCATTACCTGTCAGATGGGTCTTCCTGCCAAGCCACATAAGTAAATTTACACCTAAAAACCTTCTTACTGGAAACAATACAGTGCCATGTGTTGCCTCATTTGGGTGAAGTTAGACTGATGTTTTTACTAGCGCACTTCCATGCATATTCTGAGGTCTTCAAACAAATCTGTTTCAACCTTGGTAAAATGGCAGGAGTGGATGATAACCAGGTCTTCATTTACATTAAAATGTACATTCAGATACTGAAGCTTAAACTGTGCACTACCAGTAATTCTGCACACTTGTACAATCACATTAAAAATGTGTAGCCATTGAAAACGTGTTATGAGTGGGAGCAAGAAGTATAGCTCTGTTGTTGGGATTTTTTTTTTCTCTCTTGAAAAAAATTGGCAACTTCCACTTGATTTCTACTTCAACATTTGAAAGACTTGTTTTCCTCTGAGCTTATATGTTTCATATAAGTCCTTCAAGAATGAATTCAATGTGTTAGGAGTTTTACACTTGGAAAGAGCTAAAATGAAGGTAATTGCTGTGAGAGTTTGGGTTTTGGGCTTGGGTTTGTTTTTGAATTGCAAAGCAGTCTCTAGAGATATTTAGTGCTAACGCTGACCTGTGTGTCACTGCAGTTTATTTAAAATACCACTCTAAATGCAACCTTTTCTGTACAGTCACAGGATTGCTTTAAATTCCAAGTGCTTGCCACTAGCTTGATTATCTGTTCCAATATTTTTTCTAGAAATTCAAGCTAATCTGACTGGTCTTTAATTCTCTGGCTCAATTGTTTTAGTCTTTTAAGAGACTTTTTGCCTGAACTAGAATAAAATAGAATAGACTATTTCAGTTGGAAGGGACCTACAATGATCATCTAGTCCAACTGCCTGGCCCATTCAGGGCTGACCAAAAGTCAAAGCATGTTGTTAAGGGCATTGTCCAAATGCCTCTTAAACACTGATAGGCTTAGGGCATCAACCATCTCTCTAGGAAGCCTGTTCCAGTGTTTGACCACTCTCTTGGTAAAGAAATGCCTCCTAATGTCCGGTCTAAACCTCCCCTGGCGCAGCTCTGAACCATTCCCACGTGTCCTGTCACTGGATCCCAGGGAGAAGAGATCAGCACCTCCCTCTCCATGTCCTCTCCTCAGGAAGCTGTAGAGAGCAATGAGGTCACCCCTCAGCCTCCTTTTCTCCAAGCTAGAGAAACCCAATGTCCTCACCTGCTTCTCATAGGACATGCCTTCCAGCCCTTTCACCAGCTTTGTTGCCCTCCTCTGGACACCCTCAAGGACCTTCACATCCTTCATAAATGGTGGGGGCCCAGAACTGCACACAGTACTCAAGTTGAGGCCGCACCAATGCTGAATACAGCGGGATAATCACCTCTTTTGATCGACTGGTTATACTCTGTTTGATGCACCCCAGGATGCGGTTTGCCCTCTTGGCTGCCGGGGCACACTGCTGACTCCTATTGAGCCTGTTGTCAACCAGCACCCCCGGATCCCTTTCTGCAGGGCTGTTCTCCAGCCACTCCTCTCCCAATTTATACTTGTGCCCTGCATTACTCCATCTTAGGTGCAGAATCCAGCACTTGGACTTTTTAAATTTCATCCCATTAATCATAGCCTAATGCTCCAATCTATCTAGATCCCTCTGCAAGGTTTCTTGTCCCTCAAGAGAGTCAACAGCACCTCCCAGTTTGGTATCATCAGCAAACTTGCTAACGGTGCATTCAACTCCTGCATCCAGATAGTTGATAAATATATTGAACAGAATTGGCCCTAGGACTGAACCCTGAGGAACACCACTGGTGACTGGTCGCCAGCCAGATGTAGCCACATTCACTACAACCCTTTGAGCTCTGCCCTTCAGCCAGTTCTTCACCCAGTGTACCGTGAACCCACTCATCCCACAGTTGGACAACTTGTCCAGAAGGATACTGTGAGGTACAGTATCAAAAGCCTTACTAAAATCCAGAAAAATTACATCCACCGCCTTCTCTTCATCCACTAGGTGGGTGATCTTATTATAAAAGAATATCAAATCAGTTAAACAAGACTTTCCTTTTGTGAACCCATGTTGACTGTGCCTCATGATTGTATTATTCTTTAAATGCCTTTCAACAGTACCCAGTGTAATCTTCTCCATAAGTTTTCCAGGAACTGAGAATAGACTAACAGGTCTGTAGTACCCTGGGTCTTCCCTCACACCCTTTTTGTAGATTGGAATAACATTGGCTAGCTTCCAGTCAGCAGGGACCTCCCCAGACTCCCAAGACCTTTGGTAGATGATCAAGAAGAGTCTTGCCATAACATACGCTAGCTCTTTCAGAACTCTGGGATGAATCCCATCAGGTCCCATGGACTTGTGAACATTCAGCTGATACAGCTGGTCCCTTACAATTTCAGTGTCCACAAATGGAAAGTCACTGTTCCCATACTCGTGGTCTTCCGACTCAGGGGACCGGGCAGACCAGGTTCTATCAATATTATTAAAGACTGAGGCAAAAAACGCATTGAATGCCTCCGCTTTTTCTTCATCCCTATTAGTCAGGTGACCATCTTCAGCAAGTGTCGGTTCAATGTTTTCTTTAGACCTCCTTTTGCTAACATACTTAAAAAACCCCTTCTTGTTATCTGAAACCACACTGGCCAGTTTCAACTCTAATTGAGCTTCGGCCTTTTGCTCCTTGCATAAACGAACCACAGCTCTGTAATCTTCCTGTGAAGCCTGACCTTGCTTCCAGAGATCATACAATTTCTTTTTCTTCTTGAGCTCCATGAGGAGTTCCCTGTTCAGCCAAGCCGGTCTTCTGCCCCGCTTGCTTGACTTACAACACAGTGGAATTGCCTGCTTCTGTGCTTCTAAAAGGTGGTTCTTAAAGACTGATCAGAACTAGGTTACTATGTTCAAATTCACTGTCACTGAGGCGTGATCATATCTGTGCTGGCTGCTCTTCTGGGGGGTGGGAAGCGCAGTTGCAGATGGCAAAGAGGTATCTGCAAGAGGTGGAACCAAGTCTGGAAGACCTTGGATTATGGGCGTAACTGAGTGAGCTCCTATCTCTGCAAATGATCCTGGCTATTCATGGAGTTATCATCTGGAGTGGGGACCTACACTGGTACTTGGTGTTGACATCTTCCTGCAAAGGAAATTTTCCTGAAGAAACTAGCCCAGGATCATCTTCCTCTGAAGTCAACTTATGTAAATAAAGATCATGTGTGACAAAATGTTTAAGTCAATGTCCAGACTCCAGTTCCAGGGGTAGGACTAAAGGTCCTGTTTTGAGGGTGGGCTGACTCAGCTGCAGAAGAGTGAGCCAGTCATCGAAACAGGATTTGTAACCTTCATGCCTACATGGATTGTGGGTAAGAGAGTAAGAAGGAAGGCAGAAATGCCCAAATCCTTCACCAAGGACAAGAGTAGGTTTTTTTTCACCATTTCAGCAAAGCCACCGAGGCGAAAGGCTCCAGAGCGGAGGATCGTGCCAGGGGACCCTTCCTAAAGCAGCAAAACAGTGGCAAAAACCGTGAAGGTAAAAGTGCGGGGAATGAGAGGGTGCCCCAGCCCCCCACCCCCACACCGTGAGCCGGAGGAGGGAGCTCCTGATGAGAGGCAGCTCTGACTCGGCGTGGGCTGGGACAGGAGGGACGGCGGCCAAATCCCCTCACGCACAAGAGCTGCCCCCAGGGAGCGCGAGCGACCCGGAGCATGGCAAACAGGGCGGGCAAACAGGACATGGCGTGTCAGGAGGGCGTGGCGCGGCAGTTTGCATGGCAGCTCGCGCAGGCAGGGCGTGCAGGGAAGGCGAGTGGGCGGGGTGAAGTCCCCCTCCTGGCTCTAGAGGCCAACTCAACCAACTCAACCAGTAGTCATCGCCCTCCCAGAAGAGGACCCAGCTATGGTTTCCACTCGGCCAAAAGCCATCGCCAGAAGGAATGTGGCGACCCAGTCGGAGCCCTCACACAAGCATACAGCTGTCCAGGTCTCTGGCTGCAGGGAGTGCCTGAGCCTGTCAGCTGTACCGGAGGGCAGCAGAGGCACCACCTGTGTGCGGTGTGACCAGGTGGATGATCTGCTCGGCCTGGTGGCAGAGTTGAAGGAGGAGGTGGAAAGGTTAAGGAGTATCTGGGAGTGTGAGAGGGAGATAGATTGGTGGAGCCGCACCCTACCGTCCCTGAGGCAAAGGCAGCAGATGGAGGCTCCACAAGAAGCAGAGGATCCCCTGCCCTCTTGCCACCAGGCAGAAGGAGGGGACCTAAGTGACGGGGGGGAATGGAAACAGGTCCCTGCTCAGGGTGCCAGGCAAACGCCTGCCAGGCCTCCCTCACCTTCCCGGTTGCCCTTACAGAACAGATATGGTGCCCTGGATCTTGAGGGCCAGGCAAGTGAGGATGTAGATGAAGGTCCATCCAGGGGGTCGCCTAGGGTGAGGCAGTCAGCCCCACGCATTATGACTGCCTCTGCTAAGAAAAAAAGGAGGGTAATTGTCGTAGGCGATTCCCTTCTGAGGGGAACAGAGGGCCCTATATGTTACACGGCACCGGGCCTGCTGGCGACAGATGGAGTTCAGATGTCTCACAGGGGGAAAAGGATTCTCGCCCATGAATTGGTGGGGCTCATTGAGAGGGCTTTAAACTAGGTTTGACTTCCTGCAAAGGGGTAAGTTGTAGGTCATAACCATATAACATGGGTCTGAGGCAGGGGAGCCAAATTCATTCTAATTTAGCAGCCAGAGTTCATTCTAATTTTAGCAGAAGCATAAAAATCCTTGCATTTGCTTTTCTCTGCACAATTCCTCATCTTTAAAACTGGGATAATGCTGACCTTCCTCACACAGGGGTTAAGAGAAATCCATTAATGTTTGTGCAGTGAAATGAAAGCTAGAAGGTTAAGTGGTTGTTGTTCGTGCCAATAATTCATCACACTGGGCATAAAATTAGAGTTGACAGTGACCTTTCCTTTCCTGAAGTCCTCTTTTGGGCCAGACTCTGGTATCTCTTATTCTGGCATAAATCCAGAATATATACATTCATAACAGCAGAACTGTTGTAGGTTTGCAGGGTAAAAACTAATCAGAACATTTTGCTCTTTTTTTTTTATTAACAACTCTTATTATTAATCAGATATCAAAGTTTATGGAAATCCTTTCAGGCAAAGAAATACTTTTTATTGCTGGCATAAAGCTGATGATAAATTAAGTGTCCCTCATTTCCATAAACATATCCAACAGTAGAATGTCTTTCCTAGGTAATGCAATTGCCTATTAATTATTTCCTTGTCTTGCTGAAAATGAATGTAAGGGGGAGAGACAGAGAAATTTATTTATACACAAGAATGTAGGGGAAAACTTCCCTTGCACGGGAATGGGCCTTTACATAGGTCTTTACTAATATTTTCTGCATCAGCTACAAATTTTCAGGATCATAAGAGTAATTATGACTGTTGCCTCCAACTCCTGTCATAAATGAAGCTTTATTTTTATGTACATTTTTGCAGAGAAAAGTGTTACTAATCTTAAAGTCAGCAAATTCCTGAGTTAGTGAAAACTTGGTACATTCATGTGTATGCATTCACAGCTTTGCCAAATATTCTCCTTGGGTTTCTTTTTCGGGGGCTGGGGTGGGGGAAGGTCATTGAAACTTCTGCAAAAAGGCTACGATATCTGGCTGTGTTCTTTACACACTGGAGAACTGAAGTGTTGGGTTTACTTACATCCACAGCCAGTCTCTCCTTCAACCATTTCCTGTCTTAAAAACTCCACCTTGAATCTTTGCTGCAAGAAGTATGCCCTGAGTTGCCTAGTTGCAAAATCTTAGTGAAGACAAAAGATTTGTAGTGCTACTTCAGCGTAGGTCCCCACAGCTGAGGTTTATTGCAATTAGATAAATCAATGTGAAATTAAGAGTGTTTTGTCACTTATTAACTCAAATTTAATGATCTTGATTAGTAAGTACCTCTTTTGCATTGAAGACAAACTGAGACACTGCAGTATAGGATGGTGATGCTGGAAGCATAGAAACCTGCCTTTTTCAATTAAACAGTGGAAGGCAATGATGCATCATGGTGAAAAGGAAAGGTCCCAGATCATATTTTGCCCATGGTCATAATCCCTAGAGCACCTCCATTTAGATACTTCTGTCAACAATTTATGCTACAAGTAATTGGCCAATGTTGCCTTTCATTTATTCTCTCTAATTTATTGTTTTTCAACATACTATTACTGAAAGCTATGACAGAAGATACAGAAATGCCTGTGTCACCTTGTATTGAAGATGTCTATTTCAAAAGTCCTGCTGACTGACCCACTTCAGGTATGGATGAGTTGAAAGCACCATAAGAAAACTGTCTCCATTTGGCTTGAATTTTTCTCTTTACTTTTCCTCAAGTTCAGGAATTTCCTGAATCTCTCAGCTAGCTTTAAAGTAAGATTAGTCTGTAAAAATTAGAAATGCCAATATCCTGGGCATCGTTTTGACCAGTATCTCTCTGTTGATGTTGGAAGAGATACCAAGGAGTTATTCACAGGCATCAGACAAAAGGATCAAACCCTCTCACATCAGAAACTAGTCATTGTCATCATTCTCCCTCCCCTTTTAGAAGGAAGGAAGCAGTTGCCTGTAGCTGGGAAAGTCATTCAACAGGCTGAGCTCTTCTGGCCCCTGTGAAAACCATCCAGAGACGGCCAAAAGTTCAGGACAACAATAAAGACAGGGTGTAGCATGTTGACAGAGCCAGGATTGGGAGGAAAGCAGACAGTGGCATTTCCCCTCTCTTGCTTTTAGTAAAATCAGTCCTAGGAAGCTGAGATGGCAGTAAAGTGCCGTCTTCTACTGTCTCTCTTCCCGCAGCCTGTTTTACCATGAAGATGCACTTTGATGCAGCTTTATTCAGGGAAGATGACAAACCACTGAAAGTTATAGCAGATCAGAGGTCCCGGGTGGAGAAAAGATCCCATTTGTGCATCTGGCTCCACAGCAATCTGATGTGCAGGGATGTGCTCTGTCCCTGGCAGCTTTACGAGGGTTGCAGGCTGTCTCCACCTCTGGAAATGAACCTGCACTGGAGGAAGGGTGCTCACACACACCAAAGTGGGCACCACTGCGGGATCATTCCTGTTTCTGTATGTGGATGTGCAACTAACACCACCAAAAATTGTGTTGAGACCTATACTGAGCCCCAGAAACTTCTCACTGGTATTCATCAAAATCTTTCCTAGGCAGCACAATCCATCTGAAATCTCTGCATACTCCCCCTTGGATGAAAGTAGGCAAATGAAATGTTAATTGGATTGCAAGATTGACTACACTGAGGACGAGGGTTGCAGGTGGTTAACAGTATCAATAGCTACATGGTACCAATACAGCTTCTACCTATGGAGAACATCTAAAACCACCAGAAAGTCTTTTCTTCTTGCCTTTGTTTGAAACCTGAGGCTGTGTCTCTAATATTAAATTCTGTGGTGGCAGAGAGCATTTGTTCGTACTGGAAGTCATTGTCTCTACTGCTAAATTGCTAGAATGGAACCCCAGAGTGGCTGTGATCGGGGTCGGAGGCATGGCCCAGGAGGTAGCTCAGGCCCATTCCCAACAGGCACTTCAGATGTCACTACCCTGATTTGAATGTTAACAGAGTTTAATAATATGAATGTAGGTTTTTCCATGCTCCAGTGCCAGAGAACAATCCAGACATATTTAATTTCTTAGAATAGACGTAGCTTAAATTTCCCAGGGATGAACTGTTAATAACAAAAGAGATCAAGAATCCGTTTTACATATTATGTCAGCAGAGTATATCGTGCATGATCTTAAAATATAATGTGCATTTCAGTGCTGGCCATTATATATATCAGTGTAGAAATCTCACTTTTGTAATTAATGTTGCTCCATTTTCTACTAGGAAATATAATTTGTGGATGGAATGGAGAAACCTTAATGAATCAATGTCACAGTGTTCAAATGCCTGAAAAACCTCTTCCTTTTATGGCAGTGGCAGAAAGTAGAGTGATATAAATGATACAAGCAAGTAATCTTATCACAACCTAACAAGTCCCTGTTTATCAGCAGGGCTGAGGTAACTGATACTCAGCACATCCCTTTCAAAATGAGCCACATTTTTTTAAAATCCCTTCACAGATACTGATTCACTGAAGTTCATTCCACCTGCCTGGAGATTATTTTCCTGATACTAGCGACCAGCAGCAAAAAAAATCATAAACCTTCAAAGCAGGTTAAGCTAAAATTTTTAATCTTCTGACCAGTATGCTAAAAGATGCATAAAGTATGCATAGTACGGTTAGTATTCTGCTGAGAAGCGAGAGATCATTAAGCTAATCCTGCTCTTTATAGTTGTCTGTCCATCATGGACGAGCGGTCATTCTTAGCATCACTCAGTGCTTGTGTTCAGCTGTTTAAATGTTAAATGGCAAAAGTGTGTCACCAGCAAAATATATAGGCACTCAAAGAAGCTACTTCAAGGCAGTCTGAGATCTTGCAGAGTGCAAGCTGCCCTTTTTTAACTGCTGGCAATGGTCTTTCTTGTGAAATGTGAGGTTGCTTAGCTGTGTCTGCAAGGTGAGACAGGACAGTATCTTGCATGTCACAGAAGAGGTGAATCCATGGAGGATGGAAGCACAAGAGGAGAAATGCAAAGCTGGTGAAGTCAGCTCATTCTAATTCATTGTTTGTTTTAAAACTAGTGTAAGATAAGTTGGCTTCCGCCGAGTTATACACATCTATGCAGGGAAGTACTGCTGAAGAAAAGTGAGAGAAGTTGGGAAATTTAATGGAAGAAGTGGCCTGGCAGGTAGCCTATTGGTTGCATGGCACACTCAGATCACTGAAGATGTTGGCACCTGAGTGTTTGGGTTTGGGTAAAGGAAAACTTGTGGTTTTGGTTCAGTCCTCACGCCTGGTCAAGGTGTTGTTTCCCTGACAGTCACAGCAAGGATGCAGATAATGTGGGATGAGGTCCAGCGGCGGTCATAACCATTGACCTACAAACCCCAGAAAAGAGTGATAAAACTACTTCTATCCACTTTCATTCCAACTCAGCTCTAAAAATCACTTGAACTGAAGCCGTGAGTTTCTTCATTGCTTGTAAATATACATAAAGTGCTGTTTGAGACGTTTAATTAAGATTTGAATGTTGGGGGGGTTTTAAGTTATTTTAAAAAACTCACAAAACTCTGTTCTCAGATAATCTAGATTAAATAAAATAAAAGAGTTCAAGCTGAGTAGACCTGCCAGTTTGAAGGGATCTTTCATTAGAAAACTAATTAACAGAAAGATAAGGTTCAAAGTTCACCAAGAGGATCAACTTTCGTTTTGACTTAAATGTCATTGTTACAAAAAAGCAAAGGCAAGTCTGGTCGACAGCATTTGCCACATTGATCCCATGGGCATTTAGATATATAAGAAACCAGCTACTGCTGATATGAGGGGCAGTGGGAAGGAATTTTGGAGTTTAATGCAAATATATTCAACAGAACTAATTTTTTTCAGAAGAAAATGAACAGCCACTTTTTCAGCTTGAGCCCAAACCAGGAGCTTAGAGGTTTACTAAATGTTCTGTTATCACCAGTTTATGTTTCATCTGTTAAATAAACTTTCAGGAGCTTTGTGGCTTAAGAAAACCTCTGACATTTTAAACATCTGTTAAAGAAATGCCAGTTGATTCCTCACTTGCCAAGTTACCTTTTTTCCCCCTCCTTAATGCCACCCCAGATTTGCTGTGATGTGGGCTAGCTGTTGAAATGATCTCATACAGACTTGAAGAACCTGATCTTCTATCGAGTCAAAGATGGTGAAACATTGGAACAGGCTGCCCAGGGAAGTGGTGGAGTCCCCATCCCTGGAGGTATTTAAAAGACGAGTAGATGAGGCGCTTAGCGACATGGTTTAGTGGACATGGTGGTGTTGGGTTGACGGTTGGACTCGATGATCTTAGAGGTCTTTTCCAACCTCAATGATTCTATGATTCTATGATTCTAAAGGCAGATCCTTCAATTGCTTCAGTGGAGCTGACCTTCAGCTGTCATGTGGAGGTGAGAGTCCCTCTCAACTGCGAGCCCAGGAAGAAATGAGAACAAAAACATGATTGAATTTCTCTGTTTCTCTCATGAAAGTCACACCTGCATGTAAGTTTAGCAACTAGGTTTTATCTGACATTAAGAAAAGAAGAGACATTAGCATTGTTGCAGATCCAGCCCCTGAAGAGTTAAAATGCCATTCTATGTGGAAAGTTTGGAAGTGATTAGAAATCTCCTAAATTTCTGACCTTTTCTCTTAAGAAACAAACTTCCTTATTTTCTGAAACACAAGAAAAATATTGTCTAACATTTTTCATCCCAAATTAAAAAATTTGAAGGAAAAGGTGAATTTTCCAAAAATGTTGGACTTAATGCCTTTTATCTCCATCAAATCTTCCTTTAAAATGACTGCACTCCATTTTGTTGTAGAACTATGAGTCTTACAGGAAAAACACCTGCTTTATCTCACTATGAGTTAAACTTGCGTCCCGGAAGAACCAGTGGAGCTTCTTGTGGGGACAAGGTTTACTTTGGCCCAGAAGGAAGAGGTTGTATTAGCACAGGTCATAAAGACAGTTTCTTCCAGTACATATTAATGAGGCAGCTGCTCCAGCTTGATTAGAATTACAGTCGTTACCTCACTCATTTGCCCTTGCAGAAGTGTTATTTTTAATTGGAAGCGGCACTTGTGAATCACCTCATCCAGTTCATTATGAAAGTCCATTGTCATGAACTAGCAGGCAGCATAATGTATTCACGGAGCATTGTGTGTGCTCCCGTTTCATGCCAGCTCGGTACTTTCCCTCCCTGTGGAGCAGATAGCTTATTGAACACCCTAGCTGCTCAAACGAGATGACAGGTACATAAGCGATGAGCACAAGGACCCTTATGTGTCACATCGGTGCTGACCCCTTTGCAGGAAAACTGATTATCTCTCTTGAAATGCTCTTGAGGATGGTACCTGCCTCTGGCTGCTGACTCTATTGAAAAGGAAAGAGGAAACTAATGGGAGGGATTAGAGGAGAGGTGATGAATAGCTACTGAAATGGGACCCGGTCTAAACTCCTCCTATTGCAGATACAGAAACCGGTTGAGTTTGTGCTCTCACAAAAGACATTTTTGTCCTGTCTGAGATTCCCTCTGTCCTACGTATGTCAGTTTTGCAGTGAAGACACACAGTGCTTTCTGTTGTCCGAGGAATGCATCAGGCTGTCTTTGTGGTGCAATTTCTGTGGCTAAGCAGGCAGGATGGTCAGGTGAAATCAATGCAGACAGTGTCCTAAAGATAGGAACCTTGTTTTTACAATTCAGTCTTAAAAGAAATTCCTTGAACCCTGAAGAAATCCTTTGGTGACAGTCAGTGCTCCAGCATCTGGGAGTTCAGTTTTGCATTTTGCGGTCTTGCATTCATGAGATGTATTTTCTAGGTCTGCTTCATATTACCCAGTACTGACAGCCTTCCTGGGCCATCAGTTAAATATGCAGAGTTGTCTCTCACTTTACTGATTTCAAATTTGATGGTGTCCAATCCTGGAAAAGGAGAAATGTCAGCCTCAAAGGCTTCCCCAGAAAAGACCAGACTGCAAAGCGCTGAATCACACAGTCATACTGAAGCCCACTTAATTTGCTTTCCTTGTATCTCCAGCAAGCCTCCTTCTAAAACCAGAGTCTTTCAAACATCACTTACCTCTTGCTCTGGCTGGGGAATCCACTTCAGATGTTAATATAACCAAATACTTAAACTTTTAAATAGAAAGCACGCTCACTACTTAATACCATCGTTTTTGTAACCAACCCTTTTTCTAACATCATCTTTTGCTGCACCTTTAAAAATTGCTTGCCTGGTTCCAAATTAATTTTCACACTTCTTTTTTTTTAACTTTTTTTTTCTTTTTCTTTTTTTTTCCTTGTCCTTTGGAAGGCTGCCATCCTTACTTCTCCCTTTGGGTTATGATTCAGAACCCACTAAGTCATTGGAAAGTTCAGCTGAGATTTAATTAAGACCTTAAAATCTTCTTGAAAGCTCATCTATCTAGAGAGACTCCTAGCAAAGAAATAAAGAAGATGGTACCTTGCAATTTTTCTGAGACTTTTGTAAAATTGACAGATGCAATGACATGTATTGTATTGATATGATATGTATGTGTTTTATCAACTATGATAAAATGCATTCATCAACATCTCTTCTTGCTGTTCTTTTTCACATAACTATGTCACATTCAGAGGATAAATACCTTCTTTAATTTAGAGATCCTACAAACTGTCTATTACACTGGATGCCAAAAAAAAAATTAAAAAATAGATAACCTTAGAAAAACTGGTACCTCCAGAGAACACCTTCCTTCTCTAAAACTAGGACCTGAGATTTTGATCTTTTCCACTGAGTGTGAAGAGATTAGGTCTTTTTTTCACAGACTTCTGATTAGACTGGTGTCAATGTCTGTCTGAGATAATAGAATTTCTAAATATAGCTGTTCACACACAAATACCTACTTGAGAGGCAGGTTTCTAAGTTCCTATTGTAGCTAATGGAGGTCTGGACCTAGATTCCACTACTGGGAGAGAGGCATCTCATTACATAATAGATGTCCTACCTGGCTTCCACCTACCAATTCAAGCAGATCTCATGTACTGTCAACCCCATGAAGATGTCTCAGACATCTTAAGGCATTTGAAATGGCTAGGTGGAGGTTAGGTGGAATACCCTAAAGATCCTAAAATGGCACCAGGCCTTTACCTTTAAGAAAATTACTGCTTTGAGTGCAACAGGAGCTGTGTATGGATCACAAGTGATAGGATTCAGCTGGTTAATTATTGCTTTCTTGTCACATTTTAGGTGACTGGAATGCCTTTTCCCCTACAGAAAGGCACAGGTCTCCCATAGGTCCTCTGTACCATTGGCCCGCCTCATGAGGCTGTATCTGGGGACCTTCTAGTTGGACATATAGAATAACCAGCTAAAGGCTGAGTGGGTTCCACACATACCTAACATAGTACTGGATGGTTACATTTAAGCAAATGAATGTGCCCTTTAGATTTAAATATCTTAATTCAGAGCCGAGTCCCATCACTTGCTGCTCTCTAGATTTCAGAAGGCTAAAGTAGAAGGAAATTAATTCCTGCTGTTGTGATAGATTCCTGCTCTGGAAATATTACAGAGTAGGGATCGGAATAGAAATAATTACCTTTATGCTGGCTTCAAGGTGACTGCAGCTGGAATCCTTACCTGTCAGATCACTCTTAACAGAGGAGCCTAGACCACTACTGAGACCATTCATGTATCAAAATTAGATGAGATGAACCCAATCTCACAGGTCTGTTAAAAAGTCATGCCTACTTGAGGAGTATCCCAATTACCACTTGGAAGCATTGTGCATGCACTGCGTCTAATAAATATGCATCAGTAGAACAGAGCACAAGTACTCCTTGCAGTGTAGTATTGCTGAATTATTTTAATCACATTTGCAAACAAATACATTGGGAAGTGAATGTCTGCCAACTGATAGTTCTGTTGTGCATTGAAGATTTTCATGCTGTCATACTGTGTCCCTAATCAGTATTCCTTACCCAGAACCTTTGCTGCTGACCTAAAAATATTCAACACCTTTTTTCAAAACTAATGGTCTTGTTTAGGTGTGGTTTAAATCAGCCATTCTTCACCTAAGAACTAATCTCTTCCAAACACTGGGTTATTTTGTGGTGGTAATGAGGGGAGAATAATCTATCATCTGTATAGTACTAGTATGCAAGTCTTTGCCTAGTATGTGAGTAATTTCTCCATTACTGGTTGAAAGTAAATGTTGAAAGGGGCTTGAGGAATGAAATGAGCCTTCTAGGATCCCAGAAATACAGAAAACCTAGAGACAGAGGGTGAGGCATGTACATTCCTGAAAGTTTTAACCATTTTGATGCGTTACTCTCAAATACTGACATACTTTTCTGGAAAAAGAAGTAACTTGTGGTCAAGAATGAACAAAGAAATCTAAGATCAATATTTACTTGTACCCACCCAGAGGGCAATTTTATCCCCCAGTAACATGTCCTGGCCTGAACCCAGACCACACTGGATCTAGAATGTGACTCCAGTTAGTTGCATTTGTAGATGGCCTTTGGTAAACTTCCCCATAAACTTGCCCAGGAAAGGTGGGCTTAGTTTTGGAAGTAATTGTCTGTATAATGTCAGTAGGATGGGTTTCTGAAAAGATGGAGAGAGAGTCTGTCATGTTTAAGAAGGAAGGCACACATTCTTCTCTGCAGGAATACCTGGCTATTTCAGTCTGGACAGACCCACCAGCAAGGATGTGCATTGTTGTAATCCCAGTTCTTGAGCCCAGGCTCCCGTAGGGAGCCCAGAATTTTGTAACTGCAGTAAAAACACTAAATGTCAGGAAAGATTTTGGATTGCCTGTTAGTGGGAGCAAACTATTTAGTCTATATACTTGGGTCCAACTATTTAAGGAAGCTTCAAAAACTGGTCCAAAAAGGATGCTTCTAGCCAAGTACAATAGCAATTCTTTGTCGTTCTTGCTACTCTGTTCTGGTGCACTTTGTATGTACTGAGGTCCTTCATCCACGAAGAAAATGGCAAATTCAGTTCAATACCATGTCTCATATTTGCCAACCCTGAAGAATGCAATTAGGCTTATATGAAATAAACAAATAAATAATTTAGCTACAAAAAGGCTGGTTCTAGAAAATGAACATATTTTTCTGCAAATATGTCATTTAGAGTTTATTACCAGGTTGCCAAAGGACCTCATGAAGATGGTCTTGCTGAGGATGAGAATTGTATGCCATCATATTTGAAATGATTGTGCTGATTGAAATAAACACACAAATACAGATAATTAAAATATATATTGTTTTTCTTTTGCGGAATAATAAAAATGTATTACTTGTTAAACTACTTTGCCAAGAAAACAAATAAGAACTTTGATGTTTTTTCTACCACAAGGATGCAAACATAAAACAACTTTTTTCCGCAAAAGGATAAAATGGCTTCCCCTAAACTTAAATGGTGCATTTGAGTTTTGTATTTGGGAAATAAACCAAAATATCACTTAAATATCAATTTAAAAAAAAAAGAAAAAACCCACAAAAAATACCTTCCCCCCCCCAAAGGAATTACCCATAAAATACATGTTGGGCTTTTATTATTATTTCAAACACATCCTAAGTATCAAAAATAAGTTTTATTTTAATTGTAAGGAAAATTTCAGAAAACTTAAAACATTTTATGCAGAGGTAGAGAACAGTTTTCAAGGGTATCGTTCCTAATGAACAAAGCCATGGGCAGTAATTCTAGAACCCTTTATACCCTACACTAGGGAAGCCCACACCATAGGACTGTGCCAAAGCCCCACAACCTGGTAACAAGAGCTGCTGATAATTAAAACAATATGAGTTGGTGATTTTCACCCAACTTGTACTGGGGTTCTTGGGGAATGCCTAGTTCTTATCAGTGTGTGCAAGAAGGATATTTCTAAAATGCATTTTCCTTTTCTTTAATTTTGTTTTGTTCAAACTGATGCAAAAGCCATTGGAAAACGTTGAAATACCCTGGTAAGTCAGGACTTGAGCTTCTTCCAGCTGTGGCCTAGTCTCGATTCATTTTACCAGAGTAAAGTTTAGTCTCTCTCATAGGTGGTTGACTCACAACATGAAGGTGCCAATTGATACTCATTGACTAAGAAGGTAATTTAGAGAACTAATCCTGACCTGACATCTAACCTTAGTGATTGATGCTGCCTCCCTGTAGAACCCACTTAATCTATGGATTTAAAAATATTGTCTAAGAAGTTTCCCAACTCTCCCACCCACCAGCAAGTACAGATTATCTAAGGGTTAGTAAACAAATACAACTTTCAGTGGAGCAATTCCTTAGTGATTTTTTACCAGGAGCAAAATTTAACTATCTTCACAGCAGCCGTAGATATTAATACACTATTTATGAAAGAAAAATATATTTAAAAATATCACTAAAGCCATGCATAGCTGGGCACATTTTTTTCACTTTGTCCTAGTGAATTACAGCTTCACCTGTTTTCTCAGCAGACACCTTGCAATAAAGACAGGTATTGTTTTTCAGTAAGAATTCTATGTAAAAATGGTAAAATGTTTATTGACAGAGGGAACACACTTCTTCAGTACAAGTCTGGGTGTGGTCAACAGCACCCATTTTGTCTCAGTCATACTATGCAGGAATTCAGCAGACTTCTATAATCCCCTTAGGCCACTCATTTCCTTCAATTAAAACGTAACTTCAAATGCTAAAATCTTTTTTATACTATAAAATCTTAATTGGTTAAGTTATCCTTCCTTTTGCCCCTTCACAGTGTACCTCAGGGTTGGGTTTACTCGGGTAAACAAATTTCTTCCCTTGCTTTAGCATCACTCAATGGAATCAACTCACAATACCATTTAAACAAGAATGGCCATGAAGCTGCAGAGATCTCTCATCAATCAGTTAGTGGTAACTGATCTCAGAGGCATGTATTGCACCTCTGGAACATTTGAGAACAGACTAGTTGTAGTTAGATAACATTGCAGCAAGACAACTGAAACATAGATCCTTCTTCTTCGGAACATTTTGCTTTAATAATTAGTTTAATGATAGGTTTTTTATGAATAATTTATGATATTCACAAGCTCAAACCTGACTCCCATTGATGCTGTATCTCATCATCACTGCATCCAGTCCTGTACCTATGGGATTTCAGGGTGGAAATCTCAGAGAGAGAGAGAGATATTATATATACTTGTAGATAGATAGATATAAAAATATGTATGTTTGTACGTAGATGTAAAGATATGGATTAGTATCTACATATAGAAGTATTCATTTTTAAAGTTTTCAATTTCAAATAACACTGCCTTCTTTAGACGTTTAAATAAATAATATTATCTCTGAACGATACCACTTTTTAATGGTTCTCTTAACTAATATTAAATTAACTCAAGGCATGTGAACGCACAAAGGCCATTATCACTGCAGCTGAACATCTGTTGTTGCACCAGCTTTTGGGTAGCATTACTTTCCCACTTACAGATTACGAAACATTACATTACCTTTAATGGCTCATCAAAATTATAAGCAATTGTTGTAACCATATCTGCACTCCCAGGAGTCTAAGCACATCATGGTTTACATAGTCATCAAGGTAACAGAGTAGTACAAAAGTTTTGAAGGAGAATGAGTTTGATCTCTGTATACCTGAAGAGTTCTTTTCATGTAGGGAAGAAAAGCATGGAAGAAAGATGTTTTAAGTCTTTCTCCTTTGACCAGGTTATTTAATTCATCACCCCTTTAGGCTCTGTTGTAAATTAGTTCTATTTAACAATAACAAAATAGCCTTCATTAATTTGATTTTCCCAAGTTCATCTTGACCTCTGGGCTGTTAATGAAATGTAAGAATTTTTCCCTATATAATTTGCACAAAGCTTCCCAAAGTGAAGTCCACCTTACACACTCATAATGGTGTTGGTCTGGTGAATCTAAGGCACAATTTTTAAAGCTCCCAGTGCATAAAACCTTGAACAAAACATCCTAAGTGCTCGTGTATCTACCGACATATCACATTTACAGTCATAACCACAAGTAGCTCTGCACTTAGCTCCATGGTGAGCTATTGCATATTGAAAAGAACTGCGTCTATTTGCCATTTGAGACGTATGTTGTCACATACCAGCAACTCTTGTATACCACTCCCTTTCAAACTTCTGTACAGCATGTTTATGTGCCCTGTAATTAGACTAAACAAGTTCTCCTGTTTAAGTCTCTGATGACACATCGGTTTAGCTTGCTCCCCATTTCACTGCAGATCATTGCTCCCTAGACCATCCAAACTGCGCGCAGGCTGCTCCAGCTCTGGGCTCCTAGCAGGAGTGATCCAGTTGGCTCCATTTAACCAGGCATGGCTGACAGTACAGTTTTTTCTGGGGAATGCTCCAAGCAGTAGGAATATGTTTTGCATTATTGGCTCTAACGTATGGCCTCAGTGTCAGGCTGTGAAATCATGTAAGGCATCAATTCATTATTTCACGAACTTCAAAGTGGAAAAAAGCACAAAGATGAATCATAACTACGCCTCAAGACCAAAGCAGTCACACAGGACTTAGAGAAGACATCGACTGAGTGCTATGCAGCATGTACACGAGCTAGTCTGCACCATTAGGGACTGGGACTCTCGCCCAGGTGCTACCCACAAAACCAAAATATGCATATGTCATTTTCTCAACTCTTGGATCATTTCTGGGGCTTTTCTTTTCATCCTCCTTAAGTTTGCCAATTTTCTCTCCCCCTATCCTCAGTGCAAGCAGAATGACAGCATCTCTTCCCGTGACTGTGTAGGGTGCAGGCTCCTCGCCTGGCTCACTACTCTGTCTATCCACAGCATTTCTGAGTGAGGAAATTATGTAGAGTCTGTTTCTATTGTTTTCAGAGAAACAAGACTTTAAAGATGCTTTTATGAGCAATCAGGTTACACTGACAAAAAGATGGATTTCTATAGTTTACTTGTGTTCTCAAAAGGAAAAAAATATATATTTAAGGCTCCTGAAAACAGCAAACAGCTCAGCTGAAACAGGGCAACCTAAACCTAGCATTACAACTGTCTATAGGAAACCCCCAGATACTCTGAGGGAAGTCTCCTGGGGTAAGACCACCTGAACATCAAATAGAAAGAAAATGGGCAAATGGTTTTATTTCCTAATTTAATTTGGGGATTTTTTTGCAATTCTCCCTCTTCCTCTCTGTAATGACTAAAAGAGAATTTCTTTATCATGACTTTTCTGAATGTTCGTGCACCTGTAAACTACCGGGGGACAGAGATCTCTAAAGAAATCCTTCTTTTTGCTTATCAAGTGCTGTACTGACTGTTAGAAAATCCGCATGTGTTGAACTAGTCTGAGGTTTACCGTTGCTAAGCCTCAGTACTTGAAAGAGGACCTTGGCGCTTCTCACAACAGGAGTTGGATTAAATGAAATTGTGCCCCTCTTATTTTATGGCAGCTAGTCTTTTTTTATGACTTTCTAGCAATGCAAGTAGTTCAAGAACAAGTGCCTTCTTGGGAATATGGTGAAGTTTGGTAGATGCTGAGTTTTCTAAGCTAGGACTCAATGGCAAAAGTTAATGAAAGCCAGAGGCTACTTTAGAAATTCTCAGCAGAATTTCTTATCACCCACTTGCACCACTTGGACCAGTCAGAGCACGAAAGTTTATATCAACTTAATCTTCCTCATTCCCCTCATTCCTTCTTCTCTGGGATTTGTTCTCCTCCGCAGAGGTGAACATTGGTAAACAGAAGCCAGCTATTTCTAATGCAGACCTGGAACACTAGACTTGCTTATTGGGGGTTTTGTGTTTTGTTTTTTTTTCCCCATGTGGGGTTGGGTTTTCTGTGGGTTTGGGAGGGATGTTGGATTTTGGTTTAATTCATCAAAATTGAACAACTTTCTGTTCATCTTGTATTCACTTATTATTTCTGGCTGACTAGGGGTTGAGGATGAATGGGTGTGCCAGGAGGAAGTAAAGAGTTTAAAGTTGAATGACATATCTTTTGACAAAATTTATCTTTAAAAACAAGTTACCATTGTGTGTTTCAGCATTGTGATTACTGACCTAGACATAAAACTTTGTGAGAAACTATTCCCTTCCTCTAGCATATGTACTACAGTCACACACATGCGCACACACACGTGCAAACAGGGCAATTACTTATCAAAGGAGCTTAGACAGAATCTGAGCATCTTGTAGTCCAGGATGGATTTGTCTGCACAGCCCCCTGTGAAACCACGGAGTGCTATTATCTCTCCTTCCTCTGTCAAGGGAAAGAAAGAGTCCACCCCACCAAAACATGTTGCAGGAACTGCCTTTGAGCTCTTTGTCTCTCTATTGACCCATGAGGGCATCTAAACAGCCAGGTTAAACTAGCTACCTAACTTCTGGAGGGCTAAAATTATGAGGTGACTCCCATTCACTGTTACTTGTATAAACTCATATAGGAAGACTCTAATGAACTCTGATTTCCTGTGTTGTAGG
The DNA here is from genome assembly GCF_965638725.1 of Aptenodytes patagonicus. Taxonomy (NCBI): domain Eukaryota; kingdom Metazoa; phylum Chordata; class Aves; order Sphenisciformes; family Spheniscidae; genus Aptenodytes; species Aptenodytes patagonicus. The sequence goes on along the minus strand of NC_134950.1, from coordinate 7,872,908 downwards.
TTAATTATTTAGTCACTAAATTACCTTCATTCTTTGTTTAGTCTCTGACCTTGGCTAGCATTTCTAGCTATTAGCACATCATGAATATTAAGCATTAGCAATACCTTTTTTTGTACTGAAAAATCCTACCGGCCTTTCAAAAGGCAGTTGACAGATAATAAAAACTGGGCCAGCTGAACCTATCCATACTCTGTTCTTGGCAACACAGCAAGGCAAACCTGCCTTCATAGGTTCATAGGATCACAGGATGATTCAGGTTGGAAGGGACCTCAGAAGGTCTCTAGCCCAACCTGCTGCTCAAAGCAAGGTCAGCTATGGCTCAGACAAGATTGTTCAGGGATTTATCCAGTTTTGTCTTGAAAACCTCCAAGGACGGAGACTGCATGATTCAGTTCAGATATTCTGACCAATAACAATCACTGGCTCTTTACAGACAAAATAAACATCTCAAAATAGACAAAGAAAAAGCTGCGTCAGAAACAGCACAACTAACTCGCTCCATTTGCATAATGATTTGTGTCCTCTGTCCCCTAAATCCTCCCTGGTCCAAGAGTCCCACCTCCCCTCCCATTTCCAGGACAGACTAGAGGTGGTCCGGGCTGGGCTGTGGCTAATGCAGCCATAGGTATGCAGGTTGGCTCTGTGTGCTCACGGCACGGCTGACTGCTGCCAGGCACTACCTGTATTGCCTGAATCATTTGTCTCTGTCTCACTGAGCTGTAATTTAAATCTTTCTATTCTACTCCGCTCCCAATTTTTGCACAACTTTAGGAACATAATATCTTTCAGACCTCTAACCTTCTCCAAAATTTGGTTGAAACTGGCTAGTAGATTCAAAAGTTAGGGAGAAGCCGAGAGACTGATAGATAGACTGCAGGAATACATAAAGCTTCATTTCCTTAGGAAACAAGTCTGAAAAGCCTTGTATGATTTCTGTACAAGACTGCAGAACCTTGAAGCTGAGAAAAATGTGGAAGGCAAAATGTTTCCTCAAACCAAGCAGAGAGTCAAAGTTTTTGGCATTAAAATGGCATTATTTCCATTGCAAATTTGCTTCTCAGTGGCATGGAAGTTACATCAGTTTCTGCTGTTATGCAAAGACATTAATCCTGCTTTAAATGTCTGTAGGCTTTTTAATCCAGCATCCCCAGTGTGCTTACAATAATTAAGTATGCCATGTAATGCTCCAATGAGCAAAGTATGATTTGTGGAGAAAGGTAACATCTTTTATGAGACTAACTGATACAATTGGGGAATAAATCAAACAAGCTTTCAGGCACACAAGATTGTTTTTTTTCAGGTTATTCACATGGTTTGACAGTGGCTGTGTGCCTCACACCTTTCTGAAATAACTGCCTTAGACTGAGTAATGTGTTAATACTCCAATGAAATTGGGGGGTATTGCATACAGAGTGGGGATCAGCCATCCTTCCAGGTGTCAGGGCAGTTTCCATCAAATAATACATGGAATTTCAGATTTTTTTTTTCCCCTATAGACTAATACACAATTAAGGACCCCAATTAACACCCATACCCTTCCTAATTGTTCAGGACTACTATGCTTAAAGATAGGAAGGACAGGCTGAAAGCAATGCAGCATTAAATGGCAGCCAACCTGGAAAGAAAAGGATAAGATATGTACAGCCCTCTGTTCTCCAGGCTTCCCACTGCTCTAACGATGCAAAGATCACTGCTGTGGACAATATGAAATTGCAGACAATATATCAGAAGCTTGAGTTGGAAATTACAGGTCTATTGAAGATGTCTAATCTGTTTAAAAGAAGCCACAGGCTTTCCAGCTGCGTTGGGCACAAGACCTGGTTTGCCTGTACTGCAAAGGAAAAAGGAGAGGGAGAATAATGCAAACATTAATCTATCACAGTTTAAAGAGAAAATGAAAAATTATGAGAATTATGATGATCAAAAATATCTAAACAATTGAAAATAATTTGACTGTTTTCAAATATTTTGTTTCAACTTTGATTCCTGCATTTTTTATCTTTAAGAAAATAAAAACTATCTTAACTAGCTTGAATTTTCAATAACAGTCCTGAAACCAAAAGTGAGATTAAAAAAAAAAATTCAAAAAAGATCAAAAGAAAACATGTCAATATCTTTTTAATAAAAATTCAGAATTAAGAAATAGAATAGTAACAAGTCCTTTTCACATTTTCAAGTAAAATACTTTTTTTTTTTTTTTAAATATTCACATTCAGCCCTAGGGTTTCATTAGCAGGAAGTCATTACTTCTGGGTGATGTGATGACTGAAGGCAGCCAGTCCACCATCAGGGGCTCTATTTTAGGTGGGCAAGTCAGGCTGCCTTCCAGAGAGGCAAAACCACTGCCCATGGTAAGGGTGAGATTTCATTTGGGGTCTGTTCCTCAAGAGCTGTGGGGATGAGGTGACATACTATAACCAGCTGCATGCTGCTTGTGCTTCCAGTGATTATTCCCTGTCCAAATTATTGGATGTGTCTGGGCAGATATTCAGGCTGCAGTTGACAGACAATGGCCCCCTTTATTAGAAACCAGGGCAGAGGAAGGAGATTATACAATCCCAGGTTTTAGACTGACTTGATGTTATGACATGTAACCAGTGGTCCAAACTGCTACACCCCCAATGCCTAAGCAACGGAAGAAAGGACAAGCCACCGTTCTGCTCATGAAAGGGTCTCGTCTCTCCGTTACCTCTATCCTGTCTTCATATTTCCTTTTTTTCCTGATCTGATCTCCAACTCCTCTTACTGTGCTTATGAACTCATGACCCTTTGTGAGCACCTATGGTGGCCTGAGGAAAGAGGGGAGAGGTCAGGAAGGACAAAGAAGGCAAATGACTGGGAGGAAGAGACAAATGGGATCCCTTCATGATGGCCATGCCAGCTGAAGAAGGTCATGAAAATATGACGTTAGTTCTCAGCAGGTGCTGGTGACTACAGACTCACAAAGTCAGTTGCTGAGCTGCTCTGGTGTTTGTTCTGCAGTTAGTGAACATGGACCACCATTGGGCTTCCTGATGCTCAACATACTCCCGACTCCTCCAGTGCACAGTGGTCTAGAGCTCCTGGAATGGGCTGTTTGCTCCTGCTTCTGACAGAGAGTGGCTTGTAGGTCTATGCCCTGCCTTTGCACAGCAAATGTTAAGTAAAGGTCAATACATATGTCTAATAGTGCTTTCTCTCAGATAAAACATTAGGCTGGAAGGAGCCATTTCATGGACAAGGTATCACTCTACAGAGTGACGTAGTCCATCAGTTACCGCTTTATGGCATGGGCTCTGGTGAGAGTAGCTCCCCATGTTAGGACTGGCTGTTTGGGTGTTTTCTTTTTACTCATGTTGTAGTCCAGCATCTCCTCTCCCTTTCCCCAAGCTGCACTGCCTCACTCCCCAAGCAATCAACACAAAGTACAGAAATCTAATCTCAACCCTGAGGCCTTGGTACACTGCCGTAAGCCACAGCCTGCAAATTCAGACTAGCTCCAGACCTGTAAGTGCAAGGTCTGGGGCAGTGACTAGCTCTTACTTTACTAATGAACATCTGAGAACATCTTAACTGCAGTATCTAAATGCAACCTAAATACAGCAATTTATCCCTATACACCAACTTACTCATAGTTAGTACCAGGATTCTGAACTTGGCAAAGGCACCTAAATTACTTTCTCACTTATGAAATATTTATCCTTCTAAATCACAATGATCCCTTCTGGCCTTATTCTCTGAAAGTTGTTATTGCAAGTGCCAGCTCCAGGCAGAGCTGAGGGGAGTAAGCAGGGTGTTAGTAGTTGGCAAGAGAGGTGCCTGCCTGTCTCATTTGTTGTGAACAGTTTGTAACATGGTGTTATATGAATAGTCTCATTTTACAGTGTGTCACAGAATGGTTTAGAATTTACCGTGAGAAAGAAGTTAGTCTATGTCCCATAAGAATTGACTGGTCAGGTTTCTTGTTACAAAAATAAGAGGTCTCCTCTAAAAGATCTCTTCATCTAGGTGTTTGAATAGATTACAGCTGAGTGAATGGAAAGAAAGAGCTGTGCATGCTACAGTGATAAAGAAACTTGATAGGTGGGTGGAGCACAAAATAGCAGTAAGAAAAAGAGAGAACTTTCTCAGCACTTTTTTACTATTGCAGAGTGATTTCCTATCTTATTCAAATACCCACAAGGTGTGCATAGAAACATTTCTTTGCACTGACACCTTGAGAGATCTATAACTTTCCTTTCATGAGTTTGAATGTCTTGGCACAGCAATTTGAAAATTTAGTAGAGAAAATGCCTCAATCACAGCACCTCTTCCAGCTTGTTTTCTGCTGCAGTGAACTTCAGACGATAACATTCCCCTATGTTATGAGTCTCACAGCACAGCCTTTCAGATCTTGTTTGCTTGGGCTTTTTTATTGTTTGGTTACAGAGCAGCCACATATTTCACATACAGTTGTAATCTGAAAGGAGATATTTTAAAATGACATAACAAATTCCATGTGACTTGATGATGTTAAATTGGATTTGGTGCATTTATAAATGAAATGGATGATTTTATACTTGAAAGGTTGAAAACTCAGCCTGGTATATGAAAGCAAAACTGCACTTTGTCATCCTCACACAAAGAGGGTTGGAAGAATCTTCTCTCCATGTCCATGGTTTGTACTGGAAGATATGATGGGTTTCGCCTGCAGTAACAGAGACAGTGGTAGGTCACTGGGAAACACTTTTGAAGAAAAGGAGGTAAGCACTCACAAAAACTGGCTTAAAAGTGACTCTCCATCACTGTGAGGGTTTATGAACAAGGTAGTCAAACATCTGGCAGGAATAATGGAGGTGTGGGTCACCATGTAGCACGTCAGGGAAATAATCTAAATGGTCTCTTGCATGGAGTCCCATCTGGCCCCATTCTCTGTGATATAGGTTATTAATAATGAAGACTCTCCAGCCATAATAAAGATCCTCCCATAACAAAAACCTATAATAAAGCCAAAACCACACCCATGGTTACCACTGTGTCTTCAGACAGTATCATCAGTTTCACTCTTTTCTCTTTGGTAGCCAGTCTGAGTACCAAGTAGCCACTTCTTTTCTTGAATTGGCAATGTGTTTCATGGTATCTCACCACCTCGAGGCCTATGTAATTTTCTTCCTCAAAAATGTTTATTCCCCACTTGTGCTCTGATTTTTGTTATACAACTTGGAGCATAAAGCAGCCTCTACTTTCTGTTTCATCGTTGTTATATACTTACTTCCTTACACTAAGAAGAAACAAAGCCTTTCCAACAGAGTAATGTTGTTGCAGGTAAAACCAAAAACTGGAAGAACAAAAGTTTTATGGGAATGTGCCCAGTAACATAGGACCTATCCAGTAGTGCACACCAAATCCTGTAAGAAAAACACCCACTGAACTGCATGCTGGGGGATTGACAGATATACTATAGGGCATAGGAATGATGCTGCGAGGGGGGCATAGATGTCCTCTTCAACCACTGACCTCCAGAATCCAACCCAAATGTGCTTCAGGTTATAGAATCATAGAATCATAGAATCACTGAGGTTGGAAAAGACCTCTAAGATCATCGAGTCCAACCATCAACCCAACACCACCACCCATTAAGCCATGTCCCTAAGCGCCTCATCTACACGTCTTTTAAATACCTCCAGGGATGGTGACTCAACCACTTCCCTGGGCAGCCTGTGCCAATGTTTAACCACTCTTTCAGTAAAGACATTTTTCCTCACGTCCAATCTAAACCTCCCCTGGCGCAACTTGAGGCCATTTCCTCTCGTCCTATCGCTAGTTAATTGGGAGAAGAGACCAACACCCACCTCGCTACAACCTCCTTTCAGGGAGTTGTAGAGAGCAATGAGGTCTCCCCTCAGCCTCCTTTTCTCCAGGCTAAACAACCCCAGTTCCCTCAGCCGCTCCTCAGAAGACTTGTTCTCCAGACCCCTCACCAGCCTCATTGCCCTTCTCTGGACACGCTCCAGCACCTCAACGTCCTTCTTGTAGTGAGGGGCCCAAAACTGAACACTGTGTTCGAGGTGCGGCCTCTCCAGTGCCGAGTACAGGGGCATGATCACATCCCTACTCCTGCTGGCCACACTATTTCTGATACAGGCCAGGATGCCATTGGCCTTCTTGGCCACCTGGGCACACTGCTGGCTCATGTTCAGCCAGCTGTTGACCAGCACCCCCAGGCCCTTTTCCGACAGGCAGCTTTCCAGCCACTCTTCCCCAAGCCTGTAGCGCTGCATGGGGTTGTTGTGGCCAAAGTGCAGGACCCGGCACTTGGCCTTGTTGAATCTCGTACAGTTGGCCTGGGCCCATCGATCCAGCCTGTCCAGGTCCCTCTGCAGAGCCTTCCTACCTTCGAGCAGATCAACACTCCTGCCCAACTTGGTGTCGTCTGCAAACTTCCTGAGGGTGCACTCGATCCCCTCATCCAGATCATCGATAAAGATATTGAACAAGACCGGCCCCAAAACTGAGCCCTGGGGAACACTGCTCGTGACCGGCCGCCAACTGGATGTAACTCCATTCACCACAACTCTCTGGGCCTGGCCGTCCAGCCAGTTTTTGACCCAGCGCAGAGTCCACCTGTCTAAGCCGTGAGCCGCCAGCTTCTCTAGGAGAATGCTGTGGGAGACAGTGTCAAAGGCCTTGCTGAAGTCCAGGTAGACCACATCCACAGCCTTTCCCTCATCCACTAGGCGGGTCACCTGGTCATAGAAGGAGATCAGGTTGGTCAAGCAGGACCTGCCTCTCATGAATCCGTGCTGGCTACGCCGGATCCCCTGGTTGTCCCGCTCATGCCTTGTGAGTGCCCCCAAGATAGAATCATAGAATCATAGAATCATTGAGGTTGGAAAAGACCTCTAAGATCATCGAGTCCAACCGTCAACCCAACACCACCATGCCCACTAAACCATGTCCCTAAGCGCCTCATCTACACGTCTTTTAAATACCTCCAGGGATGGGGACTCCACCACTTCCCTGGGCAGCCTGTGCCAATGTTTCACCACTCTTTCAGTAAAGATGTTTTTCCTTATATCCAATCTAAACCTCCCCTGGCGCAACTTGAGGTCATTTCCTCTCGTCCTATCACTTGTTACTTGGGAGAAGAGACCGACACCCACCTCGCTACAACGTCCTTTCAGGGAGTTGTAGAGAGCGATGAGGTCTCCCCTCAGCCTCCTTTTCTGCAGGCTAAACAACCCCAGTTCCCTCAGCCGCTCCTCATAAGACTTGTTCTCCAGACCCCTCACCAGCTTCGTTGCCCTTCTCTGGACACGCTCCAGCACCTCGATGTCCTTCTTGTGGTGAGGGGCCCAAAACTGGACACAGTATTCGAGGTGTGGCCTCACCAGTGTCGAGTACAGGGGCACGATCACTTCCCTACTTCCCTACTCCTACTGGCCACACTATATGAACCGCTCCATAATCTTCCCCAGCACCAAGGTCAGGCTGACAGGCCTGTAGTTCCCTGGATCCTCCTTCCGGCCCTTCTTGTAGATGGGTGTCACATTGGCAAGCCTCCAGTCGCCCGGGACCTCCCCCGTTAACCAGGACTGCTCATAAAGTATTGAAAGTGGCTTGGCGAGCACCTCCGCCAGCTCCGTCAGCACTCTCGGGTGGATCCCTTCCGGCCCCATAGACTTGTGAGCGTCCAGGTGGCGTAGCAGGTCGTTGACTGCTTCCTCTGATTAGAAGGGACCCTGCCCTTCAGCTGTATCTTTGCACTCCAAAGAGTCTACTCATCCCTACCTCAGCTATACTGGCTAAAGCCTCTGGCCTGAAGCCCGTGCTCCTCGCCCTGTGCTCCTTAAATGTTGTTTTTTCTCCCTTTGGTAGTTTTTCCCACAGAGCACAAGATTTCCCATAAGAGTTTCAATTTCATGTACCTTAGTCATAGTCAAAACACAATGGGGGAGAATTTCAGGGTCACCACTGAGGGTTTGGTATCCAGCTCCCATGGGAAGTCAATAGGAACAGGATGTTACTATACTTTGTTACTGTGCTTTTGACCTTTAAGAATTTTTTCTTCTGTCTTGGTTCTCATAACTATATTGAAACTCACCAAGTGCACAGTGAAGTTCAAAGGAAGAACCTTGTCTTTCTTGGAACCTGAAGACCATCAGGATAATGTCTAATCATCATTGCACAGCAGTATGAATTGGCAGAATATGTTCCAAACTCTTTAAATATCCAGCTATAATATTGGACCTGACGACTCTCTGTGCAATGGATTTGACAGTCTAGGCTAACCTATATGAAAAGAGAGATTTTCACATCTTTTGAATTTGCCATTCTTTTCATTTAATTGACTGACTCTGTTCTCATATTAGGGGATACATTACAAACCTGTCTTCCAGGAGAACCTGCAACTCTTGCTGACATTCCAGTCACAGGTTGTTAGACTTCACCAGGAATATGAAAATATTAGTGTTGTGTCTTCACACTGAACCTGCAATTGCTTTTCTTGAGAACTGCAACGTTAAATGGATAATTTTTCATTTAATTTTCTCTCCTACTGAAATCAGTGTGAGATTTTTTGTCATCATCAATGATAGTGCAATCAGACACCAAAAATACAAGCAATGTATAGAGAGATTTTGTGCAGACAGTAAATTGCTGGCATTCTTTATGGCCTGTGCAGAAATTTAACTGACACTCCCCACTGAAGTGTTGGTCATGAGTCAGGATTTTCCAGTACATTCGCCCAAAATGTTCTAATAGAGGGGAAAATAATTAAACTCCAAAACAGTTTATTGCCTACTGCTTTGAAATATGACCCTAATCCAACAAACAAGAACCTGGGTATGAAGAAGTGTGAATTTCATACTCAAAAAAAAAAAAAGGAAAACTGGAGTTATTGTGATATTATGGTGTCACTTTAGCCTGAGAGCTTTGGGTGGCATTTCTAAGTTATATTGGCCACTTTCAGTGATACAGACATATATGCTCAGATAATTCCTTGGCACCCTCTGTGTTGTGCAAAATATTTGGCCAGTGACAATTAATCCACTCCAAGAAATGATGTCAGGAAATAAGTAATGTCTAATAAGATGGAAGGCATTTTCAAGCAGAGTTTTTTATAACCCTACTGCCAGGAATGGGCACTTTTGGTTCCTTCCTTCTGCCCTACATTGAAGGATTTATATTATTTATTTTCTTAAACTAAAAGTTCAAGACCATTAAGGAGCTGCAGTTCATCTTTAAGATGAATTGCAAACCAGCTGTGCAGTATTTCACATTAATGATCCGGTGCATACTGAACAGCATGCAGAGAAGCAGGATATCAGTTCTCTCTTTGCTAAACACAGCAAAATAGTGCAATCTAGAACGCAATTAGCATTGTTAGAAAAGTACAATGATTTCAGTTGTCTAAACTATAAGCTATGAATAACTTTAATCAAGAAATTTAAACCTTTCCAGGCTGCAACTGAGTTGCACACAAATCACAACCTGAAGGCTTTTGAGTCAAAGTTACAGGTCCTCTGTAAACAGTTACCCAATGAACTAGTGAACATTTAAAACTTCCGTTATTTGAAATTTACAGGAGACAGCATCTATCATTAGGTAGTTTCATTTTCCAGGAAAAGATAACTGCTATGCTAGGACTTATTTCAACCTTTAATGAATTTCCTATTTGAGTTATTAATGTGCATCCAATGTGGGTTACAACATCATGGGTAACGGCTGAAATGTGCCTTTTAAATGATCAGTGGTTAACAAATAGCTTTTAGGCTAATTAACGAGACCTAAGGAAAGGATTGTTTCTTGCCCTGTATCTGGTAGGAGGTGGGATGAAATAGGCTGCAGAGCATATCTTCATGCCAGGGACAGAACTTTGGCTGCTAAAATAAGATGATACTGGCCAGGGACTCAAGAAATGCCTTTAAAGTGTGCTCATATTGATGTTAAGATCAGACTTATGTTTTTATTCTGTTTTGTTTCCAATTAAAAACAGCTAAGAACCTACACAAAATGTTAAGATAAAGTGAGAGAAGTCTCTTATGCTAAAAAAAATGTAGACAAGAACAACTACACTGTTTTTCTATATTTTTCTTTCTGAATTGAACTATTATTTCAAACAGGAAATGCATCTGTAAAGCATCGAGCAATCCTTTGTTGTGCACATGTGGTTAGAAGGTCATATAACAATGCTGAGTCTGTAGATTGCTCAAAAGAATGAATATGAGGAGGTGACTCCTGTGGATTTGTCTGTCCGTAAGGCAATGGAAAGAGGGGAAAGCGGGTTTCCTGTTAGGTGCCCCATATCCTGCATTTCCGTTTCTTGCAGTTCACTGGGAGCTGAGATGCAACGGTCTGCCAAGAATAACAGCATGACTCTCACACGACTATTTACTTTAAGGGCAGTAAAAGGCAAAGGAGTTATTCTTGGTTTGCAACACAATTGCTTGTTAGTACTTTTATCATATAACAGGCCAGGCAGATAACCAGACATTTGACTATTTTCCCTGTTATCAACATCAACTCCTTCCTGTTTCGAATTCTTTTTGGCCCTCCAATAGCAATTTTCTCTCAGAAAACAGTGAGAAAATCCCTGACTCTTTTAGATGCACAAGGTCACTTTTTAAGCAGGTGTGTTAACTGGGACTCAGTCAGAAACCAGCCATCCCTCACAAGGAAGAGTTGCTTATGAAGTCACTGAAACGTGGTCCTTTCCACTACTGTTTAACCAGATCATGCTATTGATAACATAGGACTGAGCTCTTGCAGCAGAGATGTTTTGGAAGTGATGAAGGGTGATGCACAGATTCAGGTACCAAAACCAGTCAAAGCAGTACGTGCATTTCAAGTGAACAGTAGTTAACTATGTGTCTCAGCACTTTGCCAAACCAGGACAATGTTATGCTGCTGATTATAGACTTTCCTGCTGGCCTCTGTGGCCAGTCAAGCTATTTCATTCTTCCTCAAGAATAGCTCGGTGCTGTTTAAGACTTCATCCAGGTCTCCATGCCCATGTGCCCTACTCACAAGCAGGATGCTCTGCAGGCGAAGTCTGTCCCTTGTACGTACCAGCCCTATGGCAGCTGAAGGTGCTATTCCCTGTACAGAGTGTTTTAAAGGGAAAGTAGCAACTTAAAACATCTTTAAAGAAACATAAGAAAACGCTTTCTTCAGAGAAGACTACAGAGGAATATAAAACAATTTGTGATAGCTAGATTAAATGGAAAACACAACTAAAACCAAATAATTGTTTCTTTAAAAGTTATGTAAATCCTCTAGTGCTTGCATTGATTGCCACTTTCATCACACTGTTTTAGCTTTAATAGGTTTGCTTTTCAGTGATTAAATCTCATATCCCCTTCATTTGACTCTACTAAGGCACTGGGAAGCCCAAGAACTGTTCTGTAGCAGCCCTTGTGCATTCATTAGCAGTGGCCCACACCCCTCCTTGCCCTGTCCCTGACTGCACCCCCTCCCTGAGACCAATCTTCTTAACACTCCTCTTACCAGAAATGCCCAGCACCCATTATGCAAAAAAAACTTCTGCTAAAAAGAGATTTTTAGATTGGATATTAGGAAAAATTTCTTCACTGAAAGGGTTGTCAAGCATTGGAACAGGCTGCCCAGGGAAGTGGTGGAGTCACCATCCCCGGAGGTATTTAAAAGACATGTAGATGTGGTGCTTAGGGACATGGTTTAGTGGTGGACTTGGCAGTGCTAGGTTAACGGTTGGACTTGATGATCTTAAAGGTCTTTTCCAACCTAAACAATTCTATGATTCTATGATTCTATTCTATGGCTCTCCTACAGAAGGAAACATCTCAGCATCATCGGGCCAGTTGAAGTGCCCTGAACGCCTTATCCAAACCAGAGAGGTCTAATCTCTTCGAAGTTCCCCCAAAGAGGTATTTAGTGCACTTGCAGCACTGCAGGTGTCCCAGGAAAACAGTGCCACATGTGCTGCTGATCCAATGGTATTTATTATGCAGAAAACTTAATCTTTAGACTCTCTTTCTTCTGACACACACTTGCACAGCCTCCCCTCCTTGTGGGATGGATGAAGGGCAGATGCAAAACCAGAGGGCACCTGAGCCTGCACCAAAGCAGGAATAAGAGACTTCTTCAGAGTCCAACCATGATCGCCCGCTTATCACCTGGGAAGCCATCACTCTTCACAAACTGAGCTGACTGTAAACTGCCCCTGACAGTTTTAATTTCTTCAAGGGATTTCTTTATTGGACAGTGTATCCATATCTCCTGTTGACTTTTACGAAGGGCAACACACTTCTGTCTTCTTGTCATGGAATGGGAAGCTCAGAAAGTATAATGGAGGGACAAAACCATTGAGATAGAGAAAATGTGAAAATCCTTTCCTAGATAATTAGTTTCTTCAATTAATTAAAAAAAAAAAAAATTGAAAAAAAAGAAAGAACAAGGACAAGCCCCACAAAAATCAGGCTTGAAGCAACCGAGCAGTAAACCAGTATAATCCCCTTTACACTTCACTGTCTTTTCTGACTTCCTGGTTATACACTGGGGATGAAGCTGACACTCAAAAAACAGGTAGTGAAGCAAGGAACATGGCAAAGGGGTTGCTCTGCAGAGCAAAGCAAGAGGGAGGTGTCATCTCCATGAAGGTTTGGTTGATTTGGAAGAGATGCAACAGTGTGGACTAGGTCTCAGTAACCAGAATGAAGATGTGTAGAGCTTATATAAAATACTACAGAGCCTGAAAAACATCTCCCTCCTGCCACAGGGAAATAAAGGTACCACCAAGGGAGTGTACTACATTAAAAATTGGCATGGTCAAGTAGTTGAATTCTTCATAGGCTTCAATTAGCTATTTAAGAAATAACAATGATTATACTCCCTCTCTCCCATCCTTTTGTCTGCTTCATCTCTGGGGTCATGTATTGTCTTCTTCAATGTGTTTTACTCACTCAATCAGCCTTTGTTTCTTCTGGGCAGCCCAAGAAAGGCTGTTTTATATGGGAAAGGTGTTAACTCTGAGGAAAACATGATCATGATCTTTTGCTGTGGAAGGGAAGATTTTTCTTTCTGCAGGAAAAGTTCATTTATGTTCCTGCCATGCACTTACAGAGCAGGGAGAGAACAACATGAGCAGTGGAGCTCATTTCTTGTTAGTCAGTTCTGCGGCCGTGGTCCTCACCCAGGCACACCTGCCAACAGTGTACTTCAAAAGGAGGGGCTGCATTTCATGAGTCCCTCTTTTTAGATCATGAGTAAGTTCTCTTAAGTTGTGATTTCACAGATGTTTAGTCTGGAGACTAAATGTTCCAAAAATGTAAAGGTCCAAGAAAATATTGGAGATCAAATTGAGACAAGTGAATAAGACTCAATTTTATGTTCAACTTGACTTCCTGCAGCAGAACCAAGAGACGTAATGGAGGAAAAATGCAAAATGCAGAGAAACTTTCTTCATTCCATTAACAAAGGAGTAAAACCAGAACAATTCCTACTTTTGCATTTTCTGTTGAGGAAATGTGTTGGGTGGCATTAACTAGCACAAGTAACTGACTTGTTTAAGTGTATATGGAGTTATAAACTCTGTGGGGTTTTAGATGCTTCAGTGAAAGATGGGCTGAAAGGGATTGAGGACAAGACAAGTAGGAGCACAAAACTGGTCATGAAGCAAGTCGTTACACACTTAGTATCAACTTCTCTGTCAGATTAAATCTGTTACACAGCAGAGGCAACAACTATCCTGTCATAATGCATATTTCTAACTGAACAAAAACCCTGCCAGTAAGATAATACTTGCTGCTGTTATTCTGGGATCATGTGAAGAATAGCAGGAGAATTTGTGAATTTGAAGCTACTTTTCATCCACTTGATCCTGGATGTGAAGAAAATCTAGTCATCAGACTGGACTCCATGATTTCTGTTAGGTTTGGAATTTACAAAACAGTTAATCCATCCACAAACTGTGTGATTCCGTTTTTACAGCAAATCTCTCCCTTCCTAAGGGAGTGGGAGTCCATTAAAAAATCAGTTAAAATATCAGTAAATCCTATATGTACTCTATGATGTAAGCACCATTTTCTTTCTGGCCCTGGGAATACAGTTGATTGAATGAACCTTTAAATCTCTTACCTAAATCTGCTTCAGTCCCCTGTAGATAGTCCATGAATTTTAGCATGTGTTGGATTAGCTCCTAAGGGACTAATTTCCAAAGCAGTGAAAGATGCGATGCTGATTTGTGTGGGAAACAGGCTGCCCAGGTGGATAAGTGCTATTTTGTTATACGACCAGAGGACTGTATACTACATTGATCCATGGTGGTGAGATGGTTGTAGGAGGCAAGAAGAGGGGACTACAATGCCCCTTGCCTTGCCAGCTTTAATCAGACATAAGGCTTTCCAACCTGATTTTCATGATATCTTGGGCCAAATTTTGCAATCCTTTCCTAGTTAGCATTCAGCCAGACCTCTCACTGAAATCAGAGGAAGCTCTAGATAAGAAAATACAAAGTCAGGGTGGAGAACTAATTGCCTTTTAAGCACATTTTCTTATTGAAATCAACTCTGCACTTTGTTTATGTGACAGATGGCACTTGGCACTGGTGTCAGCACACAGCAGGAAAGACAGCTGGAAGTTTGCACAGCGCGTTCCTGTCTTCCTTGGTCCTTTATGCATGGGGGACAGATGCGTTTGCAATGCAACTGTGACAGAGCCCTGTATCAAAGGCAGGCGATAAGGTCCTGGTACAGGCTTCAGGATTTGACCTGTCAGTCCCCTTTCAACTGGTTAAAAGTTTTGTGAATGCATCACCTGTTAGAACTGGGCAGATGGCAAATTTTACTATTTCCATTTGTCTTATGTTTCATTATCCCCTTAACTTTTTAATTTGACTGCTCTAATAAAATAATCAAATTTTATGAAGCTTGTTTTTCTGCTGGGTAGGCAAACATCACAGATATCAAAATGTAATACAAAGGCAAATACTTAGGATCATCAAGACACCCTGTATCCATAGTGATTCATTTATAATGCATTAAAGTTATAGTGCTTTAGGCTAGTTTAACTGTTCAAACACATTAGGAGGAGTGCTTCAGATAACTCCATCTTGGGAACAGAGAGATATTTCAGAAAACAGTGTGTTCAGGGAGCTTAAAAAGCAAAATGTGTTGTCATGAACAGTTTTAATAGGTGATCTGAGATGTAGGCATCCTGGAGGCAAAGCTAATTTAGTCTTCCAAGCATTTTGTCATATTTACTGCTCAAATTTCTTGAAAAAAATATGAAGAATAATGGCGGGGGGGGGGGCACATTTCTCGCTAAAGCCAGTATTTTTTCATTTTCCTACATACAGACTAAATACCTGGTGGAGACAAGGAACAAATCTTTGCCTTTATGTTCTCTGAAAAAGGAAAATAATTTTGTAGTAATTTTTGCTCCCTTCTTTTGGTAGCAATGTTTATTAACAGGCTAGAAACACTGCAATGTTTATTAACAGGCTAGGACTCAGGCAAAGCTTAATAATGTCTGACAAGCCATTCACAGTAAAAATGGTTAATGTCACCTTTACTTAGCTCAGATGTTTTAACTTCACTTGCCCCTTAGCCCATTATGTCAAAGCAGTAACAATAAATGATCGGGAAAGAAAAAATAGCTTTATTACTGTGTTCAAATGGAAGAGAGAAATACAATAAGCAAAACCAGTCAATTTTCTATACACTGTATAAAGCAGAAAGTCGTCTTTTTCCAGCAAAACTCCGTATTGGGTAGACAACCTAATCCCACAGCTTTTACTCCAAGAAAGCTGCCCACAGGGCTGGAGATCCCTAATGCACAGGAAAAGTCATGTACAATTATCTCCTCTAAATGTTACTGGAAAGCCTTTGCAAGTTCAATGAATCCCACTATTTCTGTCACATAGGATTCCCTGCCAGACATGTAAGGAAATTGCAATTAAAGACAGCCAAAAATGTCCCAAATAAGTAGTCTTAACTGTGTTGTCTTCAAAGATGGAAAGGAGGGGGAGATAGAAAAGAGAAAAACAGTGAATGAACAATAGACACTATGAACTTTAGCTTCTAATTTTTCTGCCTGTCCCTGTGGGGAGAGCTTTCAAAGGAAATTGCCCTACTAAAAATTAGTCCATATTTTATGCCATGGTGTATTGTAAACAACTGAAATAGATTGTAAGATACCAAAATTATTGTAGAAAAGAGCGTATTAGGCATCCTATGTTTACCATGGATAATTTCAATATTAATAAATGGCAAAAGTAAGTAATTACTATGATAAGTAATTGTTGTGATATTAAAGTCAGTTGCATCCAAAAGAAGGCATCCTAAGACTACCACAGATTTAAAACCAGTATTAAAGATTATTTTTCTTGTATTCCCTTTGCAGGAAAACATAATCTACATAAAGAGGCTGTGGTGTTCAACCAGAGGCATCATTATCTTAAATCAAAATAGTATTTCACCTAATTACAGGAAAAGCATAAATAAAATTCCTGTCCAATCTTACATTGCCTTTCCAGCAACACAGTACAAATACCATGTTCTAACTGTGAAGCTTATTTCCTCCAGACTTTGATGTGTGGTTATTTTCTCACGTATCTTAGACATGGAGTTGGGCTGAGCAGAGATCTGAGGCTGTGATGATGAGGTAAAATTCGTGAGGAAGCAAAGGGCTTGTTCCATTTAAAGGCTTTTATAACCTCTTTTCTGTATCATTTTGGAAAGAGAGAAACTTAACTTTTGGGGCTTTGTCACATTTGTGACCTGTTCATTGGTAGAACTCTTTCCCAGCTCATCTTATTAACTGCTTTACATGAATTAATACCACATACACACTAGAGCTGGAATCTAGCTTTTGTCTTTGTGGCAGGAATTTCTCAGAATATCTTTTTTTTTACCTAGCCCACTTCTCTGAGGTATCACTTCAGTTTTCTCAGGGGCTTATAGAAGGTGAAACTCTGTTTCAAATAGGTCAAATACCTTTATTCTCTCTATGACTATTTTTAAACCTGCCTCTTTACAATTTTATGTAAGTAGCCCTTGAAGATGATATGACTTTTTGTCAGAGGCTTTCTTTTCTTGTGTCTGTAACCAAGAAAAGTTAGCAAATTAATATCCATGTTTACTCTTAAAGCAGTTACATGAGTAACTTTATAGCATTTTATGACTGTACCATACGTACATAAAATTATTAAATATTCAGTTAAATAACAGGAAATTAAGATATATAGCACTTTCAAGGACACAGATCAGAAAAGTAGGTTCTAATTCTTAAAGATCACTAAATTTCCCATCTCTCTGAGGACACAAAACATGATGGAATTAACCAACCCTAAAGAACCCTCCCTCATGACTCTGAGTGTAAAGGCTTAAACTCTTAAAAAGAAAAGTATTATTTTTAACAAGACTTTTAGGTGTTTATACTGCTGCAAGGAATAAACCTGCACTGGGATCTCAGCTTCCACTTGGCTGCTTCCAGTACCCAAACTCATTTGTCCTGAACCATCTGCACATTGCAGTGTAGACTGCACTCCAGATAATAAGAAGAGATGAGGGAAAAGGAACAATTTTATGACTTGTTTTGTATGGCTAGTGATAATATTCATTACGTAGAAGTCCCTCCGAAGCATCCTGAATAAAGTGTCCATAAATATTTTAATTTTCTTAGGTAGCAGTTTTCCAAAACAATTTTTTCCCCCAAAGATAAGATGGTACCTGTGATATCTCCTGTCTGTCCATGAAATTTGTCTTGTTCTTTAATAAAACTAAGCAACAACAACTTCAGGTTTCTTTGCCTCCTGACCAAATATATCAGAATTTATGACCTGACATGTGCAGTCTATTTGCAACCTTGTAACTAACAGCTTCTGTTAAAGATTTTGTATAAACCACAAAACATAAAAAATGGTTATGTGCATTTTTCAAAACACGTAATGAAAAAAATAGTAAAAAAAAAGTTAGAGCAAAGTTGAATTCTATAACAACTGCTTTTTAGAGTCTTTCCTCAACACACTTTGCTGTAATAAATACTATTTTATGACCAAAGAAACATTACAATTCTAGTCATTTGGACTGTTCCTGTGAGATAGCTGAAAATTTCCAGAGTATCTCAACAGTTAATGAAACAAGCAACAAAACCTTACAAGCATGCAAGGTACTCAATTTTAAAACATTGTACATATATTATATTTTTTTAAAACTTGTGGTGGGTTGACCCTGGCTGGATGCCAGGTACACACCAAGCCGCTCTATCACTTCCCCATCCTCAACTGGACAGGGGGAGAAAAAATACAACAAAAAGCTTGTGGGTTGAGATAAGGACAGGGAGATCACTCAGCAATTACCATCACGGGCAAAACAAACTCAACTTGGGAAAATTAATTTAATTTATTACCAATCAAAGGTCAGAGTAAGGTAATGAGAAATAAAACTGAACCTTAAAAACACCTTCCCCCCACCCCTCCCTTCTTCCCAGGCTCAACTTCACTCCCAGTTTTTCTCTACCTCCTCCCCTCCCCGCAAGCAGTGCAGGGGGACGGGGAATGGGGGTTGTGGTCAGTTCATCACACGGTGTCTCTGCCACTCCTTCCTCCTCAGGGGGAGGACTCCTCACACTCTTCCCCTGCTCCAGCGTGGGGTCCCTCCCATGGGAGACAGTCCTCCATGAACTTCTCCAATGTGAGTCCTTCCCATGGGCTGCAGGTCTTCACGAACTGCTCCAGTGTGGGTCCCTTCCACAGGGTGCAGTCCTTCAGGAACAGACTGCTCCAGCCTGGGTCCCCCACGGGGTCACAAGTCCTGCCAGCAAACCTGCTCCAATGTGGGCTCCTCTCTCTCCACAGGTCCTGCCAGGAGCCTGCTCCAGCGTGGGATGAACTGACTGCAACACCCATTCCCCGTCCCCCCTGCACCACTTGGGGGTGGGGAAGAGGTAGAGAAAAACTGGGAGTGAAATTGAGCCCGGGAAGAAGGGAGGGGTGGGGGGAAGGTGTTTTAAGATTTAGTTTTATTTCTCATTATCCTGCTCTGATTTGATTGGTAATAAATTAAATTAATTTTCCCAAGTTGAGTCTGTTTTGCCCGTGATGGTAATTGCTGAATGATCTCTCCCTGTCCTTATCTCGACCCACGAGTCTTGGTTATATTTTCTCCCCCTGTCCAGCTGAGCAGGGGAGTAATAGAGCAGCTTTGGTGGGACCCTGGTGTCCAGCCAAGGTCAACCCACCACACTTTCTTTCCAGCCTTACCTCTTCTGGAGGTGTAGTCACGGTGTACTCATGGACTTGACTTAAACTGAAAGAGCTGGATAAGCTATTTGCCAGTCACAGAGCAAATCATTATGCAGAGATTGATTGATTTATTCTATAAGCCTATTGTTTCCATTTCTTTCATTCTATATGGGGTGATTACACAACATAAAGGAAAAGAGGAAACCAGGATATTGTGATCTCCCAATTGCCTGATGCATCGAGTAAACAGAAGCTATAACACAGAGGGGTCTTACTCAACTTAGTCTTAGAGAGGAAAGAATGCAACACACCCAAATAAGAAGCATCAACACTGATTTGAAGGAGCATAACCCAGCCTGACCAAGAAAAAAAGTATTTTGGAGTTGTCTTGAGATATGAATCCAATTTGCCAAAATCTGTTGGTTTGAAGGGATAAAATAAAATCATAGAATCATAGAATCATAGAATCATTGAGGTTGGAAAAGACCTCTAAGATCATCGAGTCCAACCGTCAACCCAACACCACCATGCCCACTAAACCATGTCCTTAAGCGCCTCATCTACTCGTCTTTTAAATACCTCCAGGGATGGGGACTCCACCACTTCCCTGGGCAGCCTGTTCCAATGTTTAACCACTCTTTCAGTAAAGAAATTTTTCCTCATGACCAATCTAAACCTCCCCTGGTGTAACTTGAGGCCATTTCCTCTCGTCCTAAAAAGCTGTCCTAAATCTCATCCCAAAAATCGTCCTAAAATCTGAGGGCAAGTCCACCTGTTCTGATTTCCATGAGGTGAAGGTTCAATCCCATAGCTGGAAGTGAAATGAAGGCAGGATGTATATTGTTATTGCAGTTAATAAATGATTTGATCATTATGGTGAAAACTCAGTTTGCAGCTGGTAAGCACCCCTAAGCATCACTGCATGAACCTCTAACTTGCTTGCAGGCCTATTTTGCAAAGGGGAATGTAACATCAATGATGAGGGACTGGGCTGTGATATAACAAGAATTCAGAAAGCGTAGCTGAATTTAAGACTGCAGGGCCTGAGTTTTTTAAAGATGCAGCCATCTCACTTGGTACCGGGCCAGACTTATCCCTGTATCACTCCATTGACTTAAACCCAGACAGACATTTGATTCACTGTTTTTAATGAGGCTGGCTTTTCTCTGGAATATTTATTGCTGCAGTCGTCATCTGAGGCCCAGGAGGAATGTGCCCAGTGTTGGGAACAGTACAGGACATGTTGGGTTCAGCCGGGATGACTCTGTTTGTGTTGGCTGCTCGCTGAGTGGTCTCATGTCTCCTTGCTATTACGTTCAGTTTAGTCTCTTGGGAGCTGTGGCTTAAATGGGAGTTTTTAGAGACATTGCCATTGCTATGAATGATCATAGCTATGAATGATCATTGACAAAGAGGGAGGGGAAACAAACCTAGTGTCAAAGAAGCGTGATCTCATGCTTTGGTCTTTTCGCTGGTAGCTTGTGGGAGCTGGGAAAGGTAAAAGATGAAGGGCATGGGTTTGGGTAAGTCAGAGTACTGCCAGATTAGTTAGTCATCCTCTCAGATACCCAGCTGGATGCTTCAGACTCTTTTCACCAGATTTTGTATCAGGAAAAAATTATACTGTTCTGACTGCATGGGATTCAAAGCATTTTCATGTTTCCTGGCAGATATGGGTCCAGTTTACTTGCTGGGACTGTGTGGGAATATTCCAGCTGCAACAGCCTGCAGCAGCCTCTGGTGCTGCTGGTGGTGGCTACTCCTTTAGTGCCTTCCTTGTTCACCTTTCAGTAACTGAAGGCCTGAAACACTCCGGTGTAACTACTCTGACGACGTTCTCTGGAGTTAGTGAGCTGTGGTTTAATTACTCAGATTGAACAATCTAAAGATTGCTCCTGTCATAAACTCCTGGAAACAATATGATAACTCACAACCTACAGGGAGCCAAAGAAAAGTCTAACTGGCCACCTTATAAATTTTTAAGAAAATTGTTCCCATTGATTTATTTGTGAACACTAAAAGCTCTTTTCTTCTCTGTGAAAGAGAGAAGTAGGCAGAAGAAATGCGGCCACATCCTACTCCTGCCCTGGTGCAAATCACGACTACACCACCATAAGAATTCTACAGGTATAAATGAATGTGAAATCAAGTTAGTGAACCAGATTATTCTCAAATGTATCAAAATTCACCTGGAATAAGTTTGAACAATGAGCCTATGTTAATAAATACGCTGCAATCTAGAGAAGACTGCAAATATAATTTTCCCCAGAAAATTCTTCTTTCAGAATTTTATTCAGGAACAATTAATAAAATATTGAAAAGTAGCATTCTTTCCTCATACTCTTCCTTCTTTCTTTTCTTACTTGTCCCATAGAAAAAGAAAAAAAAGGACATTTAAAATTGTGAAAGCACATATACAGAGACCTTTCATCAGGAAAAAGTGCTACATTTGTTTATGTGCTCAAAAGAAATCTGTAACTGGGGACTCAAACACTTTTGAAAACTCAAAGCTTTCTTACACAGATTTTATAAAAAGTCCAAATAAGAGTCATGGAAAAATTTGTATTTGGCAAAATACTCTTTTCTGACAAGATATGTTTTCTTGGGAAAATGGTGAATCGTCTTTAATGTTTTGTAAGAAAGACGTTGATCTCACTGGTGATGCCACACATACAGTCACCTTTCAGTGAGGAAGTCATCATTATCATTTCAGTTTACTTACTTCAGTAAGGAAGTCATCATTTCATTTATTACTGTGATTACTGGTGATATGTTATTTTTCAAAGCTCAATTTCTAAAACTTTCCAGTTTTCTTAATTTCAGAGTTTGGCACAAAAACATAAATACCAAGGGCCACAGAACCAGAAGGCAACAGTAAAGGAAGAAAAAAATGGGGAAAAAAAAAAAAAGGAAAATAAATGTTGCACACGAGTAGTCTAGATTTACCAGACATACCATGGGGGCTAAATGAGTTTCAGATACCTTCCAGTCAGACTTCTAATCCCCACAATTCACAAGTGAAGAGATAGAGAGAACGCACATTGGCATGCACAGCCTGGGTCCCTTTCTTAAGTGGAGTTACAGGCTTGTCCTGACCTCGGACACTACTTGTGGGGGCTCAGATCTCCTCTAAGATGTGGAGGACCACCTCCCTCCGGACAATACAGCTGTCTCCATCCATGATTCACATTTGTGAAGGACAGAGGGACTGCAGAGTCATTGCCCATTGCTCATTTTACAGTCAAGCAAACTTTGATAGGAGACAGTAAGACTATCATGATGATGGATGTCGATGATAATGAATACAATGCTTACAAATTAGAATATCTCCCTGGAATTTTCTAATCCCTTAGGCACCTAAAGCCTAGGAACTCTTTTCTGTCATGAGGGGGTTTGAGAAACTCGTGTTTGGCTAACCACGAAACCTGCTGATTAATTCACCATCTTTGCTGTACAGGAAGCCCAGAAGAAGTCAAGGAGTAGTGCAGAAGCTGAAAAACCAACAGCTGATCTCAGAAAAGCATGATCTGATTAAATTACAACACCTAAGACTCTAAACTCCTGCTAACTTTCAAAGCAGTGCATTAAAGTTTTCCAATCCTTTCTCAACTCCAGTTACTCCTTTCAATTCAGTTCACCATACAAAAAATGGTGAAGAGATGAACATTTTTACATACCAAACAGCTTCTGATTTCTGATTAGGGCGTCATCTAGCTGTGTTCCTTTTTCAGAGCATCCGAGTTCATGCTAGTTTCTGAAAATTATTTTGAAGAGAACAAAAAAAATATCCCAGAATTTTCAACATGATCCAAGGTTAGGAGTACAGATTTTTAGATCAGGCTTTACTTACCAGGCTGAATACAGAGGTAGGCTCTTGTGCAAGGAACATCTCACAGCATAGCACCCTTGCCCAAACTTCAGGGCAAGACTATAAAATTTATACTCAATTCTGTCTCTCATTTTTATTCGGATGATGAATAGGAAGTCAACACTATATGCTGTGCTGTAGGGTGTCTTTCTCATAAGACTATTTGTATCCAGAAGTGCAGATAAACTAAACCTCAATTAACCAGATCTTATTATAATCCCTCCCGATGGGCACTCAACCTATTTAAAAAGAGGTAACACCACAACTTGTTAATTTAGCTAAAAAAGAGAAATAAATCTGTCTGCTTAAGAAGACAAAGCACGGCTAAAGGTCTCTGTGTGCTGGATTCCTGAAATCTTCTGGACTCCCGTAAGCTTTTACTGCATCAGCCTCATTTCATATTCCAGGGTTGGTCTTTAGACCCAGATACTCCATATACCTGCAGGGTTCACAACTGAGCATCCAGTTTTCTTTTCACTGGAATGGTTTTACCTATTTCTTATATTTCATTAACTTTTGTGTAAGTAGATGGAAAAGATTTCAAAATAAGAAATATTTCAAATAAGTACTGTCTACTTCTGAGCCTGAACTCACTTCTAGGTATGTAGCACTCTCTATCCTCTAAGAAAACATCTATTTCTATGGTTTGTATTTTCTTTATGGAGCACAGTGATCAAAATAGACCTGTATATTTCAGTATGCCTTAAGGACGCACAGTAGTCTTTACAACAGCCGTGAAACACAATAGAAATAGGATTCTTCATGTTACACGGTGTTTTTTTTATTCTCAGCATCTCTACAGTCCCATTTTGACCCTTGATAATGTCCTTGCTTCCTTGCTTCTATTAGTGTAGTAGTATTATAGTAGTATTATAGTTCATGAACTCACAACACTTTAAAGTACAGGGAGAATTGTCCCCCAGTCCCAGTGCAAAGCCAATGGAAAGCAATTGTGCTGTTAGTCTGTTATTCGATTGCTTCCTAGCAAGGCTTTCTAAATCTAAGTTGCTTCGGAAGTAATTTAAAGCAGCATTATGTGTGTCAGTACTTGTTAGAAAGTTGTTTATTTTATGGCTGAAATATACGGTGTTGATGGATTTAGAAAGAGCCCAAATCACAATGATATTCAACATGATGAATGAAGAATCTGGTCAAGTAAATTACCTCCTCATGCCAACTGTTCTCTCTAATTTTATTGTGAATTCTACCACTGTTGCATATACATATTTAAAATCTTCTTTAAATGTTTTCTGCTCCAAACAAAAAATGTTTACCAAATTTCCATTTAAAAATCAAACACCTGATGAAATATTGCATTTCAAGTTTCTGGTTGTTGTCTCAAATCAGTTTTTTGCTGTGAATAATAAAGCCCCAAGGAGATTTAATTCTAACATTATCCCTGTCAATTTGAACTTTATTTGCCTGCAGGTCTATGACAAATACAGTTACATCTCACTGGATCCTGAGGTTTTATGAGTGATTTCTGAATTTGAAACAAACAAACAAACAAACAACTATTTTAAACACCAGTTGGATTTTTCTCAGACTGCTTTCTATAGGGGAAAAATCATGTGTTTTGGTTATTTCAAGAGTATACTTTTAAAAATAACTGTCAGTGTAACTTGGGTAGCTTTGCATTTTAGAGTTATACTGCAGTAACTGTTCTTGGATCCTTCTCTGCTGTAGTTTTGGGTGTTGAAGTTACTTATGAGATGATGCTAACACTATGGAGAGAGAGAAAAGTTGACAGTCTGACCCTGATCCAAGATAAATCAAGAGCAACTCCTCCTAAAGCTCATTATGAGATTGGTGAAACAGAGAGCAGATTCCAGCCCAGTATGACTCCTCTTAAACAATGCATTGTGCTGAAGTGCGGAAGCTCTTTTAATGGCTTTGGATAACCATTCATCTGAGCAGTGTGATTCATGGCTCTGTCAAATGTGGTGTTATGCCATCTTTCCCCAAATTTATTTCTATTTTGTTATTTTTTTTATAAAGACCAATGTAGCATTTTAATGGGAATTGGCTCATGAGTAAGAAAGGAAAGATGTTTTCTGTGAGGATATTTAGGTGAAAGTTCAGGACAAATTCTTGTCTGAGCCAGCTAGTTCAGCCCACAACAGACATAAATGAGCATGAGAGCTATCGTTGGGTGAATATGAACTTACTTAAGAGCTCACAAGGTCTGGAGTCTAATCGCAGTTGCACCTGCCTGTCTGTGGGATAATGTGTCAGCACTGAGAAAGAAAATGTTTTATAGTTCAGACCTGCAATCTTTTAAAGTTTTTTTGAAGTTTTTAAAATCCAGAAGACAAGGTGGTCTGTATGTGGTCTGCCTGATTCAGTGTAGGAAAATGAATTTCTCCTGATAGGAATATTCCAGAACAGTGTTGTAAGCATAAGAATAATTTCTAGTCTCTAATTAATTTCTAATATGACCGCAAGTCTTGTCCTGGACTAGAGAAACTTCTATTGAAACCAGCACAGTTCCCAAAAGGTATGTCTTTGATATAAAGGCATTTTGCCTGAAAGTTGCTGAGCAGCTGCAGTCTGGGATACCAAGTAAGAACCAACACTTTCCACAGAAGATGAGATATTAATATCTTCATTGATCTAGGTGATGGGACAGACAACACCCTCAGCAAGTTTGCAGATGACACAACCTGGGACGAGTGGCTGAAATGCCAGAGGGTTGTGCTGCCATCCAGAGGGACCTCGACAGGCTGGAGAAATCACTCAACAGGAACTTCATGAAGTTCAACAAGGAGAAGTGCAAAGTTCTTCACCTGAGGAAGAACAACTCCATGCACCAATATATAGAATCACAGGTTCATAGAATTATTTAGGTTGGAAAAGACCTTTAAGATCATCAAGTCCAACCTTTAACCTAGCACTGCCAAGTCCACCACTAAACCATGTCCCTAAGCACCTCATCTACTCATCTTTTAAATACCTCCAAGGATGGGGACTCAACCACTTCCCTGGGCAGCCTGTGCCAATGTTTAACCACTCTTTCAGTAAAGACATTTTTCCTCACGTCCAATCTAAACCTCCCCTGGCGCAACTTGAGGCCATTTCCTCTCGTCCTGTCGCTTGTTACTTGGGAGAAGAGACCGACACCCACCTCGCTACAACCTCCTTTCAGGTAGTTGTAGAGAGCAATGAGGTCTCCCTTCAGCCTCCTCTTCTCCAGGCTAAACAGTCCCAGTTCCCTCAGCTGCACCTCATAAGACTTGTTCTCCAGACCCCTCACCAGCCTCGTTGCCCTTCTCTGGACACGCTCCAGCACCTCAACGTCCTTCTTGTAGTGAGGGGCCCAAAACTGAACACAGTATTCCAGGTGCAGCCTCACCAGTGCCAAGTACAGGGGCACGATCACTTCCCTACTCCTGCTGGCCACACGATTTCTGATACAGGCCAGGATGCCATTGGCCTTCTTGGCCGCCTGGGCACACTGCCGGCTCATGTTCAGCCGGCTGTCAACCAACACCCCCAGGTCCTTTTCCGCCAGGCAGCTTTCCAGCCACTCTTCCCCAAGCCTGTAGCGCTGCATGGGGTTGTTGTAGCCGAAGTGCAGGACCCAGCACTTGGCCTTGTTGAACCTCATACAATTGGTCTGGGCCCATTGATCCAGCCTGTCCAGGTCCCTCTGCAGAGCCTTCCTACCCTCGAGCAGATCGACACTCCTGCCCAACTTGGTGTCGTCTGCAAACTGACTGAGGGTGCACTCGATCCCCTTGTCCAGATCATTGATAAAGATATTGAACAAGACCGGCCCCAGTACTGAGCCCTGGGGAACACCGCTCGTGACCGGCCGCCAACTGGATGTAACTCCATTCACCACAACTCTCTGGGCCCGGCCATCCAGCCAGTCTTTGACCCAGCAAAGAGTCCACCTGTCTAAGCCGTGAGCAGCCAGTTTCTCTAGGAGAATGCTGTGGGAAACGGTGTCAAAGGCTTTACTAAAGTCTAGGTAGACAATATCCCCATCCTTTCCCTCATCCACTAGGCGGGTCACCTTGTCATAGAAGGAGATCAGGTTAATCAAGCAGGACCTGCCTTTCATAAACCCATGCTGGCTGGGCCTGATCACCTGGTTGCCCTCTACATGCCACGTGGTGGCACTCAAGACGAACTGCTCCATAATCTTCCCCAGCACTGAGGTCAGGCTGACAGGCCTGTAGCTCCCCGGATCCTCCTTCCAGCCCTTCTTGTAGATGGGCGTCACATTTTCTAACCTCCAGTCAACTGGGACCTCCCCGGTTAGCCGGGACTGCTGATAAATTATGGAAAGTGGCTTGGTGAGCACTTCCGCCAGTTCCCATCCGGCCCCATAGACTTGTGTGTGTCTAAGTGGTGTGTGTCTAAGTAGGTCACTAACTATTTCTCCTTGGATTATTGGGGCTTCATTCTGCTCCCCGTCCCTGCCTTCCATCTCAGGGGGGTGGGTATATGCTGGGAGTCACCAAGCTGGAAAGCAGCTTGGCAGAAAAGGATCTGGGGGTCCTGGTGGACACCAAGTTGAACATGAGCAGGCAATGTGTCCTTGCTGCAAAGAAGGCTAATGGTATCCTTGGCTGCATTAGGTGATGTATTGCCCGCAGGTCAAGGGAGGTGATCCTTCCCCTCTACTCAACGCTGGTGAGGCCACACATGGAGTAATGTGTCTAGTTCTGGAATCCCCAGTACAAGAGAGACTTGGACATACTGGAGAGAGTCCAGCAAAGGACCACAAAGATGATGAAGGGACTGGAGCATCTCTCCTATGAGGAAAGGCTGAGACAGCTGGGACTGTTCAACCTGAAGAAGAGAAGGCTGAGGGGGTATCTTATTAATGTATATAAATATCTGAAAGGATGGTGCAAAGAAGAAGGGGCCAGGCCCTTTTCAGTTGTGCCCAGTGACAGGGCAAGTGGCAATGGACACAAACTGAAATACAGAGGTTCCTTCTGAACATCAGGAAACAGTTTTTACTGTAAGTGAGACCGAACACTGGCACAGGTGGCCAGGGATATTGTGGAGTCTCCATCCTTGAAGATGTTCAAAAACTGTCAGAACATGGTCCTGGGTAACTCACTTTAGGTGGTCCTGCTTGAGCAGAGTGGCTGGACAAGGTGACCTTTAGAGGTCCTTTCCAACTTAAACCATTCTGTGATTTTGTGAGATCTGAATGACTGATGGGTCAAGGACATTTAGATCAAATCAAAGCTGCTGTACTGTCCTGAACCAGGTGACACATAGTGGGAGTTTCAGTGTCAGAGGTGCCCAGCACTGTGTCGTCCTGACTATTGCACAAAGGAGCGCCTTTCTCACTGCTGTACAGGCGTGTAGGTGTTTTTCTCTACAGCATACAGAAGAAAAGGGAGAAGAGACCGCATGCATGGGTATGAGCTGCTGTTCTTAGAAAGCTGTAGTACCACTTGATGTGAAAACAGGTCCTTCAGCCAGGCACTTGGGCAAAGCAAACCAAATGGAGATGATCTTAGATACCCCTAGTCCTGGAAAGGTGGATGTCATTTATTATTGACAGATGTACAAACTCTTGTTTCCTTATTGCTGGGCTTTTGTGTCCACATTTCTCTCAACAGCCTATCCACAGAGGCTCAGCCAAATATCAATTTAATGTACTCCATGACCAGTGTTGGGATTACATCTATTCACCGCCCTGTTTTCCCAGACTCCAACTGTCCTTCCTCAGTTGCCCAGAAGGGCAACTATTCCTCTTCTATTGTATCTCCTGCAGGGATGGGTTTTGATTCATCTGACAGTCCAAGTACAAATCAGATCAATGGTCTGTGTTGACCAATAGTCTGTTTCCATCTGTGGGCAGTGCAAGAAGTTTTCATCAGATCTGCTAATTCCTTCAGATTCTTTTATCAGGGTAATTCTACATGGTCCTGGACAGCAGATGAAGATGTAATTCGGTCAGAAGTAGTTACCATTTACAGGATAGCTTTTCACTCAGCGGAAGATACACAGTCAACTAAATTTATAGAAAGTGAAGTTAGACAAGCTCCCCATTCATGCAAAATCTTGCTGTTTCATCAGTTTTAAATTTCACATTATAGAACTATCTCAAATGAATGGGAGGATTAGATTCTAGTCCTCACAAATATTTCTATAAACACATGGGTTGCATCCATGGATGTTTTGGTTTGAGGCGGAATAAAAAATGTCTGCAGAAAGTGTCTGCTTTTCTCAAAAACATTCTTTTTCAGCAGGAAACTAGTAGTTTATTACAAGTAATTTTTTTTTTTAAGTTGAATAAAGAAATTGCTTAAAGTGTTGATGAAAACCATCTGAAGGAAAATACCTCTATTTTTTTTACTAGCTCAATCAGGCACTGTAGGGCACAGTTCATATCCTCTGAATTTCAGTCATCTGAGCCAGTTAGCAACATTTGCTTGGTATGCAGTAAAGAGAGATTATCTCCTCTACAGTTTGTCCCATTTAGAGACACCTTAAGGATAATGGTGTGACTCACACTCTGGAAGAACCTATTTTTCCACTGTTGACAGAGGGAAGCTGGGTGACTTGTAAACTAGACCCCAAATTTTTAGATGTCTTAAAATAAGTGAAGTAAATCCCACTTTTAAGCGTGGTATATTTGAAGTCTGAATTACATTAGTAATGTTTCACAGTCCTTTCTATGTCTTAATTATATTTTTTCCCGAAGGAAAACTAAATCAGCACAGATTATTGTAGGATGCTGATGACAGTGGAACAATGTCCTTGTCCTTCCCTCTTTTATCTGCCTCCAAAGGCAACAACAGTAAAATTTCTGTTGCAGTCATAACAGAAGCTAAACATGCATAAACTCAGTATGGCTGTGTAAACAAAAAGACTTGCAGCATTATAATGAGCAAACATCAATATATGGGTTTTTTTTCTTGAGCTATGCAGGGTAATTGTCAAATTGCAAATCTTCTAGTAACCTTATACAGCGTAATGTCCTCTGTGCTTCTTGTCACTGTTAATGGAGAAGCTGGAAAATGCTTTACCCACCAGTGAACAGTGTCCTTTCAAGCACATTTCTATCTTTACCATAATGTAATCTTTACAATAATGTAATCCCATCCCTTTTAGATGGGATTATCATCTCATAAACATTGCAACCATCAGTTCTCACCCAAAGCTTGCTGCATAGTCCAGACTTATCTTCCAGGCTGGGGTCGAACAGCCCCAAGAGGGTCTTCAGTTGAAGCAGCCACCCAAGCCAAGCTGTGCCTGTGGGAACAGCTCAGCAACCTGGTGGGGCTGGAGATGGAAGAAAGACATTGTAAGAGCTATAGAAATACCCACTTAAAAATAAAGAAGGGAAATTTTGCATATTTGTGTGGCATAGGACAGAAAGGTGAAAATTGCTACATCTTAAGCTTTGGGCTTAGAGGGCCCATACCTCAATATTTTAAAATGAAGGGAACCCCATGCAAGGGGTTAAAGGATTCTCTGTTGCACGCCCATAGGAACCAGCCTTGCTATGTATGCAATGCGTACTGATATACGGACCAGATATGTGCTCTGGTCTTCCCAAACTTTTACATGGTCTTGTGTGGGATACAGGGGGAGGAGAAGAGAAACTGTTTGCTAATGACTGTGAAAACAACCTGGCATGCCATGTCAATTCCTCCCTTCCCCATCCTCCTCTCTTTTTTAACTCCGAAGAAAGCCCGATTATGTTAACTCACTATGTATATGAAATTGTCCATCATGTTCTCACATGCGATTTTTTTGTGGAGGAAGGAGCCTATAAATAGCATGGCTCTAAGCTGCTGCTGTAAACAGCCTCGTAAAACAGAGGCTGGCTGTAAAGCAGTGCAGAGCGGTCTGTGCAGATGTGCTGCCTGTGTGTTGCCTGTGCTGACTGAGGGGCTGCAGTGGAGAATTCGCTCTATCACTTCATTATAAACACTCCCTCCTCATATATCGTCCCCTTCATGCTTACGGGCTGTACGCAGTTCTGGTTTTCGTTTACATAAAAGCTATACTATTTCACAGGCTATGCAGCATTGGCATCAGGAGCACTGCTCATGTTGACCCCAAAAACTTATAAAACCTGCCATTTTGGGGCAACTAGCACTCTGAGGCAAATTTACTAGGAGATAGTTTAAAAGCAAACTCCAATCAATCTTTTTCCATACTCTTGGAACTTTATTTAATGTGATGGATATTAGTGACACATTAATTCTCTACTAAGGCTTCCCAGCAATTTTTAAAACACCTTCCAGCAAGCAGAGGGTTTTTTCATTTTTTAAAAATCCAGACATTTTTTAAGGTTTTCCTTCCCTCTGTCTTCATTTGGTTCTTCAGACCAGCTCCACCATAGTTTGTTTAGGTTGTTCATCTTTCAATTTCAGAAAACATTTTGTCAAGCTCACATTTTGAAAAAAAATGAAAATGTTAAAGTGTGGGAGAGCATATTCATTCTTTCCTAAAGCAGCTTAATTTCATCTTTTATAGCTGCAGAAAAGCATAGAATTTTACGGTTCAACTTTCCCTTGCTTTCAGTAGAATGGTATTCAAAAACACTTGTGTGCTTTTAAAGCAGCTGTTACACCTAAAACAAAATATCAGTAATCTAAAAGAAATCCTTTAATACAATAAAATTTTCATCTGGAAACAATACTTCACTGGCCAGCTTAGAAAGAGAATCCTTAATTCTGTAACCTGTTCCTTTCCTATAGAGGATTGTTCTTGAGATTTTTCTTGCCTATTTTCAAATATTTCATACTATTTTTCCATGCAAGACCATGTCTCACCTTCAGACTGTGCTGCATGATACTCAACCTGCAGTATTCTTCATAGTTTTAATCCCAAGATTTCTGTTTATATCATGCTGAGACAACTTTTTTTATACTGCACACATATCTGGAGGCTAGCACATTCCTTGCTTTTCGTTTTTTGCCAAGCACTTTGTCTCTTCCAGATTTTGCTTTCATGTACAAGCCCATCAGTTAGGAGGTCACTACACCTAAAAAAGCCATCTAGATTTCCCTGAGCTGCAAAATCTTTTGCAGAAGAGTCTGTTTTCCTTCTGCTCTTGACCACAGTCCCAAAATAAGGTCCCATAAACTGCCTTCTTTGGATGTATTGGTACAATCACTTGTTGAGCCAATCCTGGACTCTTGGACAAGAAAATAGAGCTGGCTAAAAAAGACTTTCTGCCTATTAAAAAAGGAGGCTGTAATTTTTTTTGTAAATTCAGGTTTTCAGTGATCTGGTTTCCAGCACAGCCTTATAAACAGCTCCACTGGCAGACCGGAGGGAGTAGGAACCTGCTGCATGCGGAAAGAAAATGAGCAATCGGGGGCTGTGAGGTCAGCATGAATGTCTTAAGCAGCTTTACCATCAAAGAAAACCAAGGCTGTGTAAAGGCACCCTTAGGAGTGTGTAAGCATTCTCATAAGTCACTCCTCCCTGTCTTTAATCACTGTCAGCACTTTATTCTCAACCCACTGTAATTCTGTAATTTTTCAGTGCATTTTCCAACAATGAGAAAAGCAGATGGCATATGCTTTCATTGTAGTATTGCACAGAAAAGGATTTTCTTCTTCTTTCAACAGAAAACATGTAATAGTTAGATAGATCACAATATCCTTAAGTGAAAAAATCCCCTTATGGAAGAAATAATACAGGCTTCTTGATTTTTGTAATTAACAACAACCATGTCATGTTATAAACTCATGTGGAACTCACTGCTCTCTAGATCTCACCTAAATCCCTTTGCAAAGGGTTGCATCGTCAAGTTTTGCTCTCTGATTAAATAGTCCCAATTCGGGTTTTTTTGGATGGACACACACATTTTAGAACGGCATCCCCCATTTTTTTCCCCTTTTTTTTTTCTTTTTTTGAGACCTCATGCTGATCTTTTTTGTGTGTGTCCGTCTTAATTTGTTGTCTTCCTGGGTATTCACAACACTTCCCAATTCAGCACTGCCTGCAGATTTTCATCAGTTTGCAGCTGTTTGCTCGTGCTTCCATTTCATTGCAGTTATTAAAAGCAGTCACGTGGCATAGCCCCTCTCCTCGCACTATCCTGCTAATAGGATTTGCTGCTGATCTCACTGGCATGCCAAGGTATCTGGGTTTATATTTAAACAATGAAATTTCATGGATATATTAGTTTTCCCAAATTCATCCTATTACTGCCAACCCTGATTAAAACCTTATATTTCCAATCTTTGTTTTTTAATTTTTACTGTAAACTAAGCATATAACCAGATTTTTCAAGGAATTCTTTCTTCCTGGAATAATGTATAACAAAAAGGGACAAAAGAGAGTAAGGGTGAAAGGATACAAATGCAGGAATGTTCCTCAAATGCAGTAAAAAATGTTATTGTATTAATTGATATATTTGCTATTGGGAAAGCGATGGATTGAGGATTATGATGATTTGGAAAAATTAAAGTGAGAAATACTGTTTAAGTATACATTTGGAGATTAAATTAATTTGGTCATAAAATGTGGTTTAATCTAGGTCTATGGAAAGTTAGAAAGCTCACTTCCCATGTGTGGGTTCTAGTTCCTAGTGCCTTTTTATCCCCTCACCTATTTTTTTCCTATTTTCACTTTATTCACTCTAGACAAAAATGAATAGGCCATCAAGAAGGGAAAAAAAACAACCAACCAACCAAACAACCAAGGGAAGGCCTGTAAACTTGCAAAAACAAATTGGGAAAAAAGATTTCTTTTTTTTTTTTTTATTTTAAAAATACAGGGGAAAAAAAGCCAGTCAGGAAAATATGAAAACTGTAGCAGGGAGATTTCACATAGAAAAGTGAAGCTTTTTCTTTATATTCTGGTTAAACCTTCTTAAAATGTGTATCAAAACAACTGAGTAGCAGGACGTTCCAATAAAGAAGTTGTACATCAAATCTTATCTTGTGTCCTGGTCTCAGCTGGGATAGAGTTAATTTTCTTCCTAGTAGCTGGTACAGTGCTGTGTTTTGGATTTAGGGTGAGAACAATGTTGATAACACACCGATGTTTTAGTTGTTGTTGAGCAGTGCTTACACTAGTCAAGGACTTTTCAGCTTCCCATGCTCTACCGACTGAGAAGGCTGGAGGTGCACAAGGAGCTGGGAGGGGGCACAGCCAGGACAGCTGACCCAAACTGGCCAAAGGGACATTCCATACCATGGGACGTCATGATCAGTACATAAACTGGGGGCAGTTGGCCGGGGGGGGACACTGCTCGGGGACTGGCTGGGCATCGGTTGGCAGGTGGTGAGCAATTGTACTGTGCATCACTTGCTTTGTATATTCTTTTATTATTATTGTTGTTATTATTACTACTATTTCATTTTATTTCAATTATTAAACTGTTCTTATCTTTTATTTATCTTATTTTATTTTATTTATTTATTTTAGTTATTTTACCTGATCACTTTTAGTCTTCCAATTCTCTCCCCCATCCCACTGGAGGGGGGAGAGTGAGCAAGTGGCTATGTGGTGCTCAGTTGCCGGCTGAGGTTAAACCACAACATCCTGCAAATGAAGATTAAGAAATTATTTAGGAGTTTTAGTACAGGAACAGGTCAGCCCAAAGTTGAAAAAACTTCTCCCTCACCTGTCCACAGAACTGAGAATCGTAAGGACTTCCACTCTAATTAAGTTTTCTTTTCTTTTCAAAGTTTAAGGAGAATCTGTCTCTCCACTAGACCTTCGTAAAAGCAAAATGCCTCTTAACATGCATTGTAACAGTGAGCAGTTTATTACTGAACTTTTCAATGATCACATATAATCAAACATTCCACCTTTCTGTCTGTTCTTTAGAAGATGCAGTATAAGGTATAGACAACCACACCACGGCATTGTGCTGCACCCAGTGCAAAGCACCCATTATTCTCTGCCATGCAGGATCTAACCTGATAGCCTACCTCTGCTCCTGCTACAGGTCCCAACAGGTCGGTCAATGGTTCCGCCAATGCCTGTAGATCACCTGCTGTGAAAGGCTGTGTGCTTCCACGCACCATGCACGTCCTGAGGACCAGGCTGTCAGACATATCGGTACCAAAAGGCAGCCACCCTTGAGGAGCAGAGGGAAGCCCCAGACCAGCACAATGTGTAACAACAAGGACAAGAATGTCATGGCTGAGCCCACAGGGACATGCACTCAGCCTCACAGAAATGACAGTGTCCTTGTCCAAGCAGGGCAGGAAGAACCTGTAGTGGAGTAGGAGAAGGTTTGTTTTGATTTTTAAGAACCATTGTAAGAGAACATGAATTACAGATATTTCTGTCTTTGATAAGTGAACTGTTGAGTTAGTCCTGCCAGCATTTGACTGTCTTGCTCTTATGGCAAATGCCTTTCCTCCATTTCCTTTCCATGATCTCTGTTTCTTCCACAGCTGGCAAATCAAAGAAATAGCCCAGATGTTTGCTATATGCATCTTACAGTTATTTCCTACCTTTAAAAATAGAAAACCAAATACTGCAATGACCATATTCTGACAA
This sequence comes from Aptenodytes patagonicus, assembly GCF_965638725.1. NCBI lineage: Eukaryota > Metazoa > Chordata > Aves > Sphenisciformes > Spheniscidae > Aptenodytes > Aptenodytes patagonicus. The sequence continues at coordinate 7,837,404 of NC_134950.1, read as the reverse complement.
AAGGCCATAAACCACACACTGTACTTCAAAGGTAACTTCCTGTCTGCAGACCTGATCTCACACCAGAGAGTATTAGCTAGTGCACAGGATTTGGCTAATGCTTCTGGGCCTTGATCACACTCATCTGAACACTTCAGGATATGGATGGAGGAAGGTTTGGTCTTCTGCATTACTCCTCTGGATTTGTAGTTTGTTGGTCAATCCCACAGTCAGGAAAATTTCAGTTGCTTTGAAAACAGCAGCCCTTGCTTGGGTTTTTTTAAAGTTGCAGTTTATTTCATGCAAGAATGATTTTAGTCTTATGATCAAAACAAGTAATGTACTGTAGTATAACATAAATTGTCATGACTTAAATAGATTTAGACTTGACAGACAGTGTAGTATCCAAGTCGTTCAAGTATAAAAGCAGTGAATGGCATTACGCCTATCACAAGAAGTGTGGCTGTCAACTGCAATCACTTCTGCAGCATTCTGGAAACAAGGACAATTCAAATCTTCAAATCACAAAGCATCTGCTTCTGTATTGCTTTTTTCTGCTCTGGTGTTTGACACTGAACTTCTTTTATAACTAGCTTTTTTGATGTCCCCCTGTAACTTTGCTCTTTTGCCTTGAAATATAATACATATCATTGTATAACCATAATAATAATCTCTATATAGTTAGAATTACATTTACATAGTGCACAATCATGGGGGAAAGTTCCTTGTAAAATCACAGCAGAATAAGCTGATAGAAGGACAGGTATCAGCACTGTCACTAGGATTAACAAGAAGGAGAACTAGAAAGCCTTTAGGAGCTCAGCATTTCTGTTTACAAACCCATGCAGAAATGCCATTAATGTGAACAGCTTGTGTGACAGCGAGCTTACAGGGCATATAGTGCTGTATATTCTTAAAATTGCAGTAAGCATGCAGAATTTTCAGCACAATGTCACTTACTGGAAACAGTGCTAGCAGACACAGATGGAGGATGCAGTGAAATAGGTATCAGTCTCTGCTCAGGTATGTGCACACGTGGGAAGCTGGTGCTGACCTTATTTTAATGAGAGTCCTGTGCTTTAAAAGCAAAGTAACACCATACAGCTGTGCCGTGGGCCTGCAGCCCAGCTCTTTGTTCATTTCAAGTAGCACTAGGAGAAGGGATTGGCTTCACCGATGTCTTCTGGAGCAGCAGCTGTTCCTTCGGTAATTGAAATCATTCTCTTCCTGGCTTGTGCTGAGTCCACAGCAGCTGAGGCTGGTTCCTGGCCAGGAGAGCAGGAGTGGAGCCCTGCTCCACAAGCACTGTATGTCGTGGGGAGAACGGCCACAAACTTAGACTTGGATGCTGACCTTCTGTATGGCATTTGAGTCAACATTAGCTAAGGCATAATCCAATGAGAACGGCGGGATGGCTTTTTCACTCTGTCCTGGTGTCCACAGTGTCCAACGGTGTCTCCCTCTGTGTGGCCCTATGCAAAACACTCAGTGCATATCAGCTCCTGCTGAAGGCAATGGAAGTCTGTGTTGTGAAGCAATTACGCATGTCATTCCTCAAACTTTGGCATATGTTGTATCTTGGATAACATTGTGTTTTCTTCTTCAATAGGCCATTTACCAGGCAGTAGCCTTCCCCCACTCCCCACCCAAGGAACAATCTCTATCCTCTCAATGTGATTACAGTCCATTTCATTCCATAATAGGTTTCTTTTATTATTCCCTCAGGCATGCAAATCAAATTTTACTCAGTACCAAAATCTTTGTTCTACAAAGAACGTTGGCATTGAGTGCAGTGAAAAAATAGCTTTGCTATTGAATACGGTCTGCGTTAATAGAACTCCACTATCTTTTTTACTTTGAAAGTAAACATCTGTCAAAGTTTATTTGCTCCCTCAGAAAGGCAGGAGTGTCTTAAGAGAAAGCACACGATAAAAGCAGATAGATTATTCAGCAATTATACCTTTCTCTGTCTAAATGTTTAATTAGATAAGCTGCCACAGAGACAGATTACTTTGGCATCCATCTGCCCCATTTATCGATGTTATAAATGCAATGAAAGTCTTGGTAAATTTGATCACAGCAGCCACAGTGAAAGCAAGGAGCTGGCGATCTCAAACTAGACCAATTTCAAACAACTTTTCAGCCCACCTGGGTGGCTTTTTTTGGTAGGACAGCTGCCAGTGGTTGATCTTATGCTATCAAAGTTTGGCATGTACCAACTTGAGCACAAATGTAAATATAATCTTTGAAACCACAGTATCTCTCACCCCTCTGCAGTTATTGCTCTTAAATGTGTTTTTATTCTTGATTTCAAAAACGGCTAAATAGCTATATGTGTCCATCACTATATTAGTTTGATTGCAGGTATTATAAATGCAATGGTAATACAGGTTTCTATTGCTGGCCTTGCTTCATGCTGGGCTCGGAAAAAGCATAGATGAGAGGACATGATTTCCATCACACACAGCCTGCAAGCTCAGGCAGTGCCTAATACGTGGAGAAATGAAAAAAGAGAATGAGGCAAATAAGCTTGCAAAAATTAGATATATGAGAGTTTTTCCCCTTGGTATATAAGTCTAGCTCAAGACTATAAAGGAGCAGGAATATTCAGACACTGGGCAGGAAAGTTTTTGGCTTCTAAATAACAGAGCTAGCCAGTCCTGTGGTTACTGAGGGCTTTGCTGTGCAGAGAGAAAAGTGGTGCTTTGTACAGATATTGTGTTTTCTAAAATTGCAGTTAATAATTATTTATGTTTAAAGGTTCCATTACCATTAAAGATCACAAGATTAAATGTACTTATTTTCATGACATCTCATAAGGACATTTTATGGGTGGTATTAAGACCACGTGCAGCCCACCTAGCATACTTGAGCTATGGTGTAAAAGTTAACAATTCAAGATGGTATTCATGTGGCCAAACGTAACAGTAAGAGTCAACTCCAAATTAAGAAATCTAAATTTAAATGTTTACCTGAGTGTCTAAGCTTCCATTACTGGCACAGTCAATGGAGATTTAGTCCATCCAGATGAGGATAGATTCAGATGCCTGTGAGTGATGAGCTGAATCATGTTGTATGTATTGGCACCCAAGACCTTATGATATACCCTAAGTATTCTTGCTGAGCTCCATCTTCAGAAAAGCACACTTCACACATAGTCCTGTATATTATCTAGCAGCCCAATGTGGATATCTCAGATACTTGAGGCATCCCAAATGGAGAAGAGGAGTTTCTGGGATATGATTAATAGCCTTTCTTTTTGAAAAGGTCAGTAGGATCTAAGTAGTCAATATTTATCACTTTATGTCTAAATCCCAAAGTCAGTTAAAACAATGGCGTAGGAAGAATCCCAGCTATTACATGGTTATTTTGCATAGCAGGTTTTCCTCCTACACTGTTCTTTGGACTTATTACCATTTACTGTTGTATCATCAGGAGACTCTTGTGGGTTTTGAAAATATATTAAACAGAGCCTGTCAACTGCTTTTAAAAGAGGTAAGAGATTATGAAAAGTAGTGAGGGACATTTCACCCTCAGCAAAGTGAGAAGAGATGTTGAATAATGAGTTACAAGGGGATGAGGTCTCACAATCCATTCTTTTCCCAGTTTACCAGTTTTAGATTGTTATTTAATGATTCTTTCAGTAGTGTTTTGGAAGTCAGATCTTTTATTTTTGGATGCTGTTTTGAAGCCATTTGGTGAAGTGTTTTGCATAGGAAAAATAGAGAAAAATATATGAGACATTCACAATGAAAGAAGAAAGAATGTGATATACAGCTGGTTTCAGTTTTGGCTGCAGACTTGAATTCAGGCCATGAGCACTGATAAATTTGTTAATGAATCTCATCCAGTTTATGTAGTGTATCAAAACTACTCTTATTTGTAGCTTCCACTAGTTTTACTTCAATTATACTATGGGATACATTTTGAACCAAAAAGTGGGATGTGCAGTTTGTGTGTTATTATTTCTATTTGCTTAACATACCAAAATAGGATGCTGTTGTATTTCTAGTGTCCCATAATCTTTATCTCTATGTCTACAGCTACTGCATAGGAGTTTTAGAAATATAATCCTTTCTTTGAACTACTCATCACAGTTACGTTCCTTCATGCCATTACAGGGCAAAACCACTTATTTTTTAAATCAGAGAGATGAAGAGATTAATGCTTCTGCATCATCTGTTTTTGCAGATGTTACTGAAACACTTTACAAGAGGCAAATGTCATTGTAAATCAATATTTGTAATTGCAGGGCAGAATGATCTGTTTCCAATGGCTGAGGAGCAGCTAAATTCAGACACAATTACAAAACCGTAATATAGCAGACAAGCAAACTGCCCTCTGAAATGAGTATATTACTTGCTACAGATTCATTTGCTATATTGTAAGAACACTACTGAAGTATTAGCTTGTGAATTTCTCTTTTCATTCTCCCTATATAAACATACTCTACTACATTCATCTTCTTGAACCGCATCATCCTCATCTGGACACCAATATTGAATGTACCCAATACCCCCACACCGATTTTTTTTCTGTGTGTCTCTGTTCTTGACCTCGAGTTCCTCCACCAATTTTATTATTGCAGTATTTGTGCCCTCCCCCCAAAAAAACCCCCATGAATGTTGTGATTTCAATCACTGGAATTCTACGGCTGGATAAAAAGCAACCAAGTTCATAAGCCCTAAGCCTTTAACAACACAGAAGACAAACCATCAAATATGCATCACTCACAGGCTCAAGACATTCTGGTTCCAATTACCTGTAGCAGTTGCTATAACAATACTTCTATAGGCATGCTCACAGAGCCACATTCTGGGGAGGTGCAGAATATTTTTGTCCAAAAATGCTAAGTGTTCATAAGTAATAGCATCCATAAGAGCAGCAAAGTACTTCAGAGTGAACCATCAGGTTCAATGACATGTTAAATGCCAGCCAGAAGTACCAAGAAAAAAAATATGAATTTTAATGATCTGTTTTGTTGTATTGGGCATCTGAAAACAATGAGTTCAACAAGACAAAATACTTGCTTGCCTCTGGGTCTGCCTGCAAAATGGTCTTTAAAAAGCTGCCTGGAAAAAAAAAGTTTTTTCAACTAGAGAAACTAATTTACCAAAATATTATGTAATTGTCAGAAAGTTGTGATTCTTTCATGAGGTCATTCAAAATTATTCTGTACTTCAATTCACATGATTGATAATTGAATCTATGTATTTTGATATCGGTTATGGCCAATTGCCATTGTGTTCTCACCGTTGTGGCTCAGGATTTTTTCAGTTTGCATAAAAAGGGAAAGAAGGAAGAGCTCTGATTTCAGCCCTGTTCAGGTCAAAGCAAGCTCAGAACATTTAATTTCAAATTATTTTCTGCAAAAATCAAAGCAATCTTTCAATTTGAAATGTTTGTTAAACATGACTATTTTATTTTAATGTGAGGAGAAAGCCTTTGCCTCTTCTCTGTGGTAAATGTCAACAGTTTAACTTTTTTTTTTTCTTTCATGGAAACAATTTGTTACACTTCCTCTAAAATTAATTTTAAAACTCTTTAAGTCAGTGTACTTAGCTTGAATTTCAGCTTTATTTTCATTTTCAACTAGTTCTATATTACTTTAAAAAAAAGTTATTATAATGTATTATATAAAAATAAATGTATTTTAAGCAATAAAAATATAAGATATCTCTACTGTTTCCTCGTTACAACTCAGACTCTAATGGATTGTCAGTTTATGAATCAATAACAACCAATGCAGCTGAGAGATTGAAATGACAAAGTAAAATACAAGTGAAATGAAAAAAAACCCTTAAATGCAACTTCTGAAATTAATTACATTTAAAACCTGAAAATGAAGACATTCTACTTAGTTATTTTTAACATACTTCTGTCAAAATTTAGTCTAATACACCATGTCTCGACTGTTAGAGCTGTTACCAAACTCCTGATCTCTATTAATTCTCACTGGGGTGAGTGGAGGTTGGGAGAGTATTCTGGGAGAGGCACTCTATTTTTGCAGTGCTCCTATGACCTTTCCTTACATTCTCTATAGAGATCTACTGTTAGCAGCTGCTGGAAGCAGGATGGTGGGGAAAATGGATCTTCTTTGTTTTTTAATCTGATACAGTGTCTTTCATGGTCTTAAGTTAGCTAGCAGCAGCAGCAATCATTGAGATTTAACAAATTGAGCAATGAAAAGAGATTATTAAGAAGAAAAAAAAATTAGTTCATTTGTGATATTTGTAGCAGACTTGAAGCAGAGCATCGCATTGTATCCATGTCTGTGCAGAAAGCCTCATTTTCTTTCTAGGACCCATTTGCTCTGACGGGTAATACACTCTCTTATGTGGTCAGAGAGACCTGTTTTTGGGCTGCGTAAGTCATGTTTGTTGGTTGTCCTGGGTCAGCTTGACATGTGAGAAATAAACTTGCCTGCTCTTGATGCAGCAGATGCCTGTAGACACACACATACACACAGAGCATTTGGAAACAGTGTGTCTGCACTCATGAATACTAGCCATGGCCTGGTTTATGGCCCTGTGGGTAAGGGACACAACACAGCTCTTGCCCAAAGAGCTGAAACAACTTCTCCCAAACTGAGGCACCTTGTCGCAGCCCTGTGGCACCCCCGCCTACTCCTGAACCAGCATCTGAGAGGTAGCCTGGAACGAGTCAAAATCACCCATAGAGTGTGTTTACAGCTGGAAGATAGCTCAGCCTCACGTGGACACAGCCTTGAGATCCAACTTTTCCTTTCCTGAGTTTTACATTTTTTTAATCCAGCAGAAGTCTCAGGTGGCAAGGGGTGGAAAGGAACGGAAAGGGAGGAACAAGTGGCCCTCTGGGGCTGGCTGTCCCTCCAGTTTCTTCCCGGAGGACTTCTTGGCTAGCCTTCCAGATCTCTCCAGAGAATCACTTTGCTCTTTCATTCCCCAAACACAGCCATCTGATCCACCATTTCTGGACAACCAGGTATGTCAGCATGGTAACTTCGTAATCCTTTAAGGGACTCAAAACCACAACACAAAGGAGGAGTACAGTTGCTTTAGCATTTAGTGCCTCTGAAGAAAACGTCTCAGATTTCTGAGACAGCTTCCTGGTGCTCACAGATGTGACACAGGAGCTATGAGTGACCAGCATCCATCCAGAACAGCAGCTCTCAGGTGGGCTGTCCTATGATACCTCAAACGTCCAAGGGGCAGAGCAAAACTCAATAGCTGTTTGTCCTGATTTAATGCTGTCATGCTTTGTTCTTGTCTCATCAGGACCTGCACCTTTCTTTGCTTATACCCAGTCTTGCGGAACACTTATTCAAGCACTTTAAGTCCATGCATCTGACTAATCTTATTGATTTCTCTGAACTGCAGGAGAGAAAGAGAAGGGTCAGTTTTGCTCTGTGTTACTCATTCAGAGTGACTCAGGAATCCGGTGTGTAAAGCTAAGCATATTCTGCATTTGCAGAATCAGAGTTTTAGACCAAATTCTCCTGGGAAAAGGAGCAGGACAGGAACTTCAAAGGTGCCATTAAAATATATCTTCCTATGTTAAATGAGTATTTTTGAAAATTCTCCTTCCACCATCCTTATTTTGTGCAGTGCCCCACAAGCTTTGTGGTATTACTAGTGTCATAAAGATTCATGGAAGGACACACAAAGCCTTGTGTGGGTTACTCGTTTAGGTTCCCTCCATAGTTATTGCCAAAGAAGAAAGTCAAGACCAGAGAGAGGACCAATTAGCCTCTTATCCAACATCAACCTTAAGGTACCGTGAACTGTGCTTTCAACTGGTCTTGTTTCCCATTGACTCCAAAGTGAGTCTGGACAAGATTAGATTAATCTAGATTACAAAATTTGCTTTTAGACAGATAAAATTAGGCAACAGAAATCCCACCTTAGTTTACCAGGGGACAGAGAGCAAGCAGGACAACCTTTATGTCTCCACTGAAAAACAGTCAACCTAAATTTTATGCTGGGCCATGGAGAAGATGTTGAGATGTTACCACATGGGCTCTCAGTGTGCAATGGTGCACTGGCTCCTACAGTCTGTGCAGTGAGACAGCAGTGTTTCTCCTTCTTGTATTGTAATGCCACTGTGACAAGAGAAAAAGGAGACTTTTGCTGAAGTCCCAGATCTCCTTGACAGAAATTACAATAAAATTTTGTGTGGGTTCCCTGGCAGGTAGGGCTAAAACTAATTACCTGTGTGTAAGGAAAACAGATGATTTGCAACAGGGTTGCACAAATGTCAGAATCCACGTATCAAGATACAGCAGTCCAAGGAAATTCTTTGCTTCCATAAATGTCTATGCCTCTAAAGACTTGTGGACTACATATAGCCAAAGAAAAATTCTTGACTATCCCTGCTGGATTCAGTAATATAGTTCAGTAAAATGGAATTTAACTTGAAATCTGAACAAAACAGTGTGTGAGAGAGGGAGGGAATGTTTATTCTGTGTTGGACTGCCTCTTAAATATCTTGAAAAACAGGATTTTCCTTTGTCTATCTCACCATAGTCCTATTAGCTGACAAGGCTGTGAAAGCCTGGACTTTGCCTTCCAGCTGCCCAGAAGGAAATAAACTCATACAAGCTGTACCAAATAAAGTGGAAATCTCTGCAAACACACAAAGATCCCACATTCCTTTAATAAGCTGTAATAGCATTCTTAAATGGGTCAGTTGTCCCAGAAAAGTTCAAGGCTTTCGCAACACTTCACACAAAGGTCTCATAGAGTACAGAAATGTAAGTGTTTCCACAGCTCCCTTTCCTAAACAGGACACACACACACACCAAAAAAAAAAAAAAACACCAAAAAATCACACCAAACAAAACCCACCTGGCATTGGAGAAATGAAGAAATTTTTACAGGGACGTACACAAGGACATAATAAAAGAAAAGAAGAGAAGCAATCCCCATGCAGTTGGCAACCAACTGAACTAGAGACTTCAATGTACTGGTTTATACAATTTTTTAAAGTACCTGGAGATATATACGAATATATACACACAAAGCCAATCTTCTAAAATAAATAGTTGTTGGAATAAGAGACAACTATGCCATTTTAGCTTCGAAACGTAATCTTTTAGAAAATGAAAACTAAACTTCCTGGAGAAATTCATGCTCTTTCTGAATGTGTATAATAAAGACACGATGATTATGATAACAGTTTATTCAACCACATAATGTTTCCTCTGCAGAGGAAAGCCAATAGCATCTTTGGCAAAGGACATCTTTGCTAAGGGCAGAGGTGGTCTGACTCCCTGTGAGAGCAGAATAGACTGGCATTTTGAACAAACATCGCTTTATGTGAGGGTATCTTGCAAGAGAAAGTAAACTGTCAACCACTTCTAGGGAAGAAGTGTTCAAACGCAGACAAAAATATCAAAAACTGGCCATTAATCCCATTAGAAAACCAAAACACATTTCTCGCCAAATCCTTTTCTCAACAAGTCTATTCAGGAAAGAAACCAAGAAAGGGGAATCTCCAGAGATGCTGAAAAGACAAAAGGAATATGTGGGGAAGGAGGAAGAGGCTGATAAATGGGGGATAGAAAGGTCAATGTGAGGTGGGGAATGGAAAAGAGGGAAGACCCTCTCTGTGTCTGGCATTTTGACAAGCTCCCCATTGGGTAGGAGTCAGGGAAAATTGATAGGAACTGGTTTTAAGAGGAAAACAGACCCGCATCAGCTTTTCCAGAAGATAGTGACTCCGCCTGAGCATATCTGCAAATCCAAAGTCTCCAAAGTTAAGCTTAAACTCACAAAGATGCAAAGGCAGTACTCCATACCTTTGAATCTTTGGGTAATTTGTATGGTGATGTTTCTTTACGTTTGTGGCACCTAAAGGCAAATTTGTCTTGAGGTTTCTTTTTCTAAAGTGTCTTTTTATATTGCTCATGTATAAAGCTTTAGCCATTAAAAATAAAATAAGTCTCTATATTAAAAATGACATTAAATTAGAATTAAATTTTGGGAGTACACTTTAATAACTGCAGATATTCTGGGAGAATTGCAATTACCTAATAAAAAAGTATTGGAAATCAAGAGAATGCAGAGTCATAATTAAAACTAAAAATAACCCCACAGTTTAGAAACAGAACTGTGTGGTTTAGTTATCTCAACAGCCCTAATTCAGACCTAGGAGAGTATTTTGAAGACACAGTGTAAAAATTGCAGTGATCCTGGTGCTAAGAAAGTTGTCATGTTTGTTATATACAGGCTACTATAATAAGCTTAATCATCCCATTATGGTCCCTGTCATGATGGGGGAGAGCAAGGATTTTTAGAGCAAGTCCCTGGTCCCACTCCCAAAAAGGTACTGAAATACAGACTTTTAATCAAGTGCATATCCACTATTAAGGGATGGGAATTTTCTGTTTCTGTTGTTCATGTGGCCAACAATATTATGGCTGTTTCAGTTTGTACACTCCCTTTCACAGACGTGTCAAGATCCTCACTGCAGAGACCCCAAGACAGCTCTCTTGCAACCATAAAACAGTTTTTGTGTAAAGTATATGTACGTGACTATGTAATTACAGACTGTATTTGCACAAAGAAGCCAGGGTAAGACAACGTGAACTATACTTTCTTAACTTCTGAATGCTTGACTTAGCAGCTTCAAAATACTCTTTTGGCAGAGCAGTTATTTGCATGTATCCATGCAGAGCATTGCTGGGAACTAGCATTTTTTCTAAGCAGAGGTTAGGTAGCTAAGTAATTTAATTGTGATTTTTTTTTGTTGATCAATATTTCAGCTGGCTTTTAGGCATACAGCATATGTGCTATTATTCCTATAGTTATATTTAGCAGCAAGAATTGAGTTTTACCAGAATAACAAGACTGTAGGTTTGTCAAGACATTGAGTGAAGGGTCAGGTGTGGGAACAGAAGTGAACGAAGAACAGGATTGAGGTGGGACTGGTTCAGGAGCTTTAAGCTCCTCTCTCACCTTGGACTCACTGCTCTTTAAACCAGACAAAGTGTCTGAAGATCGGTTTCTCTCCTGTTTGTTAAGCATCAGAGAAAGATACTGAATCATTGACCCTGCAGACTGATTTCTTTCAGAGTATCCACAAAGTTAGTGCAGGGAAGTCATTACCAGAGAGGGAAAGTGGCCTAATGCTTGATCAGTAGTTAAGGATCTTGGAGACAATGATGTGACCACCTCTTCCATCCCTGGCCTGAAAGCTGACCTTGGCCCTGAACCTCTTCTGTCTCATCTCCTGTCTGTAAATTGGATTGACAGCACTTCCTCACCTTGAGGCCACGTAGGGATATAAAGGCATCAGGACAACGCTGTAGGGAAAAAATGTGGTTTGGGCATCCGTATATTTGAGGGAAGGAAGCCTGAGCAATTAAACTTGCTCTAGACTGCCTGCAAAAATCCTTTTTGGATCTGAAAATACCATGAATAGGTCTTTCTCTGAGGAAAACCAAATACGGGTGTGTTTGATAGCTCTTCTTGGATAATGCTAGAAAACCACTGGACACCACTGGAAGTGGCCAGTCTCCTTCAGCAGGTGGAAAACACTGAACTCTTTGTGGTGTCCTCTTCTCCTTCCCTTTTCCCTGAACACATGTATGGGCCAAATTACTCGTTGCTTTTGAGATCTGTTGTCACTGGAGTCAATTTCCTAATTTCTGAGAGTCTCAGGCAATGGTTACTTTTTTTTGCTTGCAATGAAATACAAGATGGACAGCTTCAAGGCCATCATGAGAGGAACACCAGGGGCTTCTGGTTGAGAGGGAAAGGCTGTGAGGGCTTCTCTGCACCATTCTTCTCTTTGCATTTTGTCTGTTTCATGTGCTCTCCTCTACCCATATTAGACCATATTCTTACAGTTTGGGAAAGGCAATGAACTAACAAAATTTGCTGATAATACTATGATATTTGGGGTAGTAAAGGAAAAGTCCTGTGCTATATGTCCCCTGTCTAGCTCTCACAGAACTCGGTGACTGGCAGATGAAGCTCAGTGGAGGTAAATATAAAGTGACACATGAGAGAGAAATCAATCCAACTTGCTTGTATAACATGACAGACTCTGAGCTGACCATTACCATTCAGGTGTGAGAGCTTGGGGTTGTGACAGTACGGTGAAAACATCAACTTGGTGCACTTCAGCTGTCAAGAAAGCAAGTGAAATGTTAGCAATTAATAGAAAAGGGATATAGAACAAAGGAAAGAATATTACTATGCTAGTGTGTAAATCCATATTTTGCCCACACTTCAAATGCTATGTACAGTTCTGGTATTCCGATCTTGCAAGGGTTATATAAGGCTGGAAAAGATTCAGAGAAGCATCTCAGGTGCAATCGATGTGAGGAACTGCTTCTGTACCGGCAGTGACTAAGCTGAAAATCTTCAGTCTGGACAAGAGACAACTTAGGATAACTGCAGGGTGAGGGAAAAAGAAGGGAAGACAGAGATGAGGTCTGTAAAAATTGTTGTTGGCATGGAAAGGTTAGATACGATAGATTATTTACTACCTCCTTCAGTAAAAGAACTACAGACATCAAATTAAACCGAAGGGAAGGAGACAGAGAAGAAACAAGAAGTATGTTTTTTTCACACCACATGTAGTCAATCTATGGACCTCCTTCTGCAAGATGTAGCAGATGACAAGTTTTCCATACACTCAAGGAAACACTAGACAAGTTAATTAAGGACAAAGCTATTGAGCATTCATAAATTGTTAGACATGCTGTTGCAAAAGAAAAGAGAAAAGAAAAAGAAAAGAAAAAACAAGAAAAATGGAAGAAATACTCCAATAAACAGCTATAAAAAATATTTTAAAAAAAAATAAATTTTTCAAAAAGAGATTTTTTTTATATCTTTGTGAACTGCCCTTACCATTACACTTAGGAATAGTAATATAGCTTTTATAATGAGTGCATTGACAGGTCATTAATATCTTTGCCATTAGTCAATCTAATCTTACTTCCAGGCAAGATAGCCGTCTTTGCTGATACAAAGACAGAAGTTGCTGCAAGGGTGGTGGTGTGAAGGAGTTGTCTCCTTAGAGGACCAAACCATATGGTTGCACTACCGTAATTGCACAAGCAAAAGGAGCAGTCATATGGGGCAGCAGAAATGAGAAGTAACAGTTGAAGAGATAGCAGTCAGGTAAGACAAGATTGATAAGAAGAGAAAACAGCATTTTTTTATTTGCCGTAGATGGTGAAAAGCTTTGCCCTTGGAGTTAACCTGTAACACAGTCAGGTAAGCTCATTAGCCAAGGCAAAGTGCAGAATAATGATGGGACATTGTGGATTTCGAAAGGCAGCTGTTCCCATGTCTTTGCTGCCACTGCAATGACTTGAGATTGCAAACAGACGGAAAGGTAGTCTGCATAACGACAGGGGAGGCATCTGTGAAAACACACATTTCTTAATACGTGACCATGGTTTAAAGAAAAAACTTTTAAGGGTCGATGGGCTGTGGCTATCCAGTTTCTGTCAGAACAGTATAAGCAGAAAGAAAAGACAATTCACCCTGACAAGAAAAACTAAGGTTAAAATAGGAACAGTCTCTTTGGTCTTCTGTAGCCTGGCTGTTGTGGTTAAACCTCACGTTTAACTGGCTCATCCTCATACCTCTGCCTGTGTGACAGGACCAGATTCTCTTCAAGCTCTGAAAGCCCACAAGACTCCGTGGCTGGAGGCCCTGGATGCCATCTCAGTTTCAAGGTAAAACTTGTACAAATGCCTTTGATGAGATCAGATATTTGGCAAGTCACTTGAAAAATATCTGAAGGGCTGCAGTGAGATTAGCACTCCACTTCCATCTAAAAATTCTGCTAACACAGAGGTCAGAAGCTAATGTTGCTGCAGAATTGATGTGAATTATATTAAACTGGGATTAAACTACACAACTTTTGCTTCTCTGGGCAGTTTTCCTAAATCTCCATGTAGGTTCAGCAGAACCGCAGTGTGATCACAGCATGTCAACTGGCCCAGAACAACAACTCCTGGACATAGAATCATAGAATCATAGAACCATAGAATAGTTTGGGTTGGAAGGAACCTCTAAAGGTCATCTAGTCCAACCCCCCTGTTGTGGGCAGGGACATCTTCAACTAGATCAGGTTGCTCATAGCCCCCTCCAACCTGACCTGGAATGTTTCCAGGGATGGGGCATCCACCACCTCTCTGGGCAACCTGGGCCAGTGTTTCACCACCCCCAGCGTAAAAAATTTCTTCCTTATATCTAGTCCAAATCTACCCCCCTTTAGGTTAAAGCCATTACCCCTTCTCCTGTCGCAACAGGCCCTGCTAAAAAGTTTGCCCCCATCTTTTTTAGAAGCCCCCTTGAAGTACTGATAGGCTGCAATAAGGTCTCCCCAAAGCCTTCTCTTCTCCAGACTGAACAACCCCAACTCTCTCAGCCTTTCTTCACAGGAGAGCTGTTCCATCCCCCTGATCATTTTCGTGTCCCTCTTCTGGACCCGCTCAACAGGTCCATGTCTTTCTTGTGCTGAGGGCTCCAGAGCTGGACGCAGTACTCCAGGTGGGGTCTCACCAGAGCAGAGTAGAGGGGCAGAATCCCCTCCCTCGACCTGCTGGCCACGCTTAGAATCATAGAATCATAGAATCATTGAGGTTGGAAAAGACCTCTAAGATCATCGAGTCCAACCGTCAACCCAACACCACCAGGCCCACTAAACCATGTCCCTAAGCGCCTCATCTACACGTCTTTTAAATGCGTCCAGGGATGGGGACTCCACCACTTCCCTGGGCAGCCTGTTCCAATGTTTCACCACTCTTTCAGTAAAGACATTTTTCCTCACGTCCAATCTAAACCTCCCCTGGTGCAACCTGAGGCCATTTCCTCTCGTCCTGTCGCTTGTTACTTGGGAGAAGAGACCAACACCCACCTCGCTACAACCTCCTTTCAGGGAGTTGTAGAGAGCAATGAGGTCTCCCCTCAGCCTCCTTTTCTCCAGGCTAAACAGTCCCAGTTCCCTCAGCCGCTCCTCAGAAGACTTGTTCTCCAGACCCTTCACCAGCCTCGTTGCCCTTCTCTGGACACGCTCCAGCACTTCAATGTCCTTCTTGTAGTGAGGGGCCCAAAACTGAACACAGTATTCGAGGTGAAGCCTCACCAGTGCCGAGTACAGGGGCACGATCACTTCCCTACTCCTGCTGGCCACACCATTTCTGATACAGGCCAGGAGGCCATTGGCCTTCTTGGCCGCCTGGGCACACTGCCGGCTCATGTTCAGCCGGCTGTCAACCAGCACCCCCAGGTCCTTTTCCGACAGGCAGCTTTCCAGCCACTCTTCCCCAAGCCTGTAGCGCTGCATGGGGTTGTTGTGGCCGAAATGCAGGACCCGGCACTTGGCCTTGTTGAACCTCATACAATTGGTCTGGGCCCATCGATCCAGCCTGTCCAGGTCCCTCTGCAGAGCCTTCCTACCCTCGAGCAGATCAACACTCCCGCCCAATTTGGTGTCGTCTGCAAACTTCCTGAGGGTGCACTCAATCCCCTCATCCAGATCATCGATAAAGATATTGAACAAGACCAGCCCCAAAACTGAGCCCTGGGGAACACCGCTCGTGACCAGCCGCCAACTGGATGGAACTCCATTCATCACAACTCTCTGGGCCCGGCCGTCCAGCCAGTTTTTGACCCCGCACAGAGTACCCCTGTCTAAGTCGTGAGCCGCCAGCTTCTCTAGGAGAATGCTGTGGGAGACAGTGTCAAAGGCCTTACTGAAGTCCAGGTAGACCACATCCACAGCCTTTCCCTCATCCACTAGGCAGGTCACCTGGTCATAGAAGGAGATCAGGTTGGTCAAGCAGGACCTGCCTCTCATGAACCCGTGCTGGCTGGGCCTGATCCCCTGTTTGTCCCACTCATGCCTTGTGAGCGCCCTCAAGATGAACCGCTCCATAATCTTCCCCAGCACTGAGGTCAGGCTGACAGGCCTGTAGTTCCTCGGATCCTCCTTCCGGCTCTTCTTGTAGATGGGCGTCACATTGGCAAGCTTCTTTTTATGCAGCCCAGGATACGATTGGCCTTCTGGGCTGTGAGCACACATTGCTGGCTCATGTCCAGCTTTTCATCTACCAGTTCCTCCAAGTCCTTCTCGGCAGGGCTGCTCTCAAGCCCTTCACCCCCCAGCCTGTAGTGATACTGGGGGTTGCCCTGACCCAGGTGCAGGACCTTGCACTTGGCCTTGGTAAACCTCATGAGGTTCACATGGGCCCACTTCTCCAGCTTGTCCCTCTGGTGCGTCGACCACACCACTCAGCTTGGTGTCATCTGCCAACTTGCTGAGGGTGCACTCGATCCCACTGTCTATGGCATTGATGAAGATATTAAACAGTACTGGTCCCAGTACGGACCCCTGAGGGACACCACTCGTCACCAACCTCCATCTGGACATTGAGCCGTTGCCCACTACCCTCTGGATGCGACCATCCAACCAATTCCTCACCCACCGGACAGTCCACCCATCAAATCCATACCTCTCCAGTTGATAGAGAAGGCTGTTGTGGGGGACCGTGTCAAAGGCCTTACAGAGGTCCAGATAGACGACATCTGTAGCCCTTCCCACATCCACTGATGTAGTTACTCCATCATAGAAGGCCACTAGGTTAGTCAGGCAGGACTTGCCCTTGGTGAAGCCATGCTGGCTGTCTCAAATCACCTCCCTGTCCTCCATGGGCCTTAGCAGAGCTTCCAGGAGGATCTGTTCCATGATCTTCCCAGGCACAGAGGTGAGACTGACTGGCCTGTAGTTCCCCGGGTCTTCCTTTTTTCCCTTTTTGAAAATGGGGGTTATGTTTCCCCTTTTCCAGTCAGTGGGAACTTCACCAGACTGCCACGACTTCTCAAATACAATGGAGAGTGGCTTAGCAACTTCATCGGCCAGTTCCTTCAGGACCCGCAGATGGACCTCATCAGGTACCATGGACGTGTGCACCTTCAGGTGCCTTAGATGGTCTTGAACCTGATCTTCTCCCACAGTGGGCAGCTGTTCATTCTCCCAGTCCCCGCCTTTGCCTTCTGCGGCTTGGGCGGTGAGGCTCAAGCACTTGCCGGTGAAGACCAAGGCAAAAAAGTCATTGAGTACCTCCGCCTTCTCCGTATCCTGGGTAACCAGGTCTCCTGTTTTGTTCTGGAGAGGGCCCACATTTTCACTTGTTTTCCTTTTATCCCCAACGTACCTATAGAATCTTTTCTTGTTGCCTTTGATGTCCCTGGCCAGATTTAATTCTGTCAGGGCTTTAGCTTTCCTAACCTGATCCCTGGCTGCTCAGACAATTTCTCTGTATTCCTCCCAGGCTACCTGTCCTTGCTACCACCCTCTCTAGGCTTCCTTCTTGTGTCTGAGTTTGTCCAGGAGCTCCTTGTTCATCTATGCAGGCCTCCTGGCGTTTTTGTCTGACTTCCTCTTTGTTGGGATGCATCGCTCCTGAGCTTGAAGGAGGTGATCCTTGAATATTACCCAGCTTTCTTGGGCCCCTCTTCCCTCCAGGGCTTTGGCCCATGGCACTCTACCAAGCAGATCCCTGAAGAGGCCAAAGTCCGCTCTCCTGAAGGCCAGGGGAGTGAGCTTGCTGTGTGCCCTCCTCGGTGCCCTAAGGATCTTGAACTCCACCATTTCGTGGTCACTGCAGCCCAGGCTGCCCTTGAGCTTCACATTCCCCACCAGCCCCTCCTTGCTGGTGAGAACAAGGTCCAGCGTAGCACCTCTCCTCGTTGGCTCCTCTACCACTTGGAGAAGGAAGTTATCATTGATGCATTCCAGGAACCTCCCGGATTGCTTATGCCCTGCCATGTTGTCCCTCCAACAGATGTCAGGGTGGTTGAAGTCCCCCATGAGGACCAGGGCTTGTGAGCGTGAGGCTGCTCCTATCTGTCAATAGAGGGCCTCATCCACTCGGTCTTCCTGGTCGGGTGGCCTGTAGCAGACCCCCACTGTAATGTCACCTGTCCCTGCCTTCCCTTTAATCCTGACCCACAAGCTCTCGGTTGGCTCCTCATCCATCCCCAGGCAGAGCTTCATGCGCTCCAGCTGGTCATTGACATAAAGGGTGACACCCCCTCCTCGTCTCCCTGCCTGTCCTTCCTAAAGAGCCTGTATCCCTCCATCCCAACAGTCCAATCATAGGAGCCATCCCACCATGTCTCCGTGATCGTAGGTCGTATCCCTGCAGGCGTGCGCACGTCTCTAACGCCTCTTGTTTATTCCCCATGCTACGTGCATTTGCATAGAGGCATTTAAGTTGGTCCCCCGATGAAGCTGCCTTACTGGCTGGAGTTCCTTTGTGCTGCTCTTCAGGCGCTCTCCTGCTGACCTGTGCTCCTTCTCCAGGCTCATCGAATCTTACTGCATGCTGCATCAAAACCTTTTGTGTCCAGTGTGCCAGCTAAAGGACTTGAGAAAAGTGTCTTGTACCTTCACAATGTCAAGGTTGCTGGAGACTTTTTCTGAGCTGCAGAGTCCTCCAACTCTCCTCCTGAGTTTGGCAGTGGCACACCACCCTACACCCCTCTATCTGTAATACCATGTCATCAGCCTTGTGCTTAATGTGACTTTTTTATATAAAAGGCAAGTCAACACAGCAGGTGCATAGGGTGAGAATGAGTTCACCCTAATCTCATCACCTCTCTCATCCACGTTTGACAAGATGAAGGATTTTTTTCTACCCATGATATATGGAAGAATACAGCAGGCAATGGCTAACACCAATGGCTCAAGCTGTGTCCCAGGGAGTGGCCATGCTCCTGACATGACTAAGGCAGAAGCCTATGTGTGGGGTTGCTTTCACAAACCATGAAGTACCCTTTGGGGCTCCCAGACCTTTAGCCATGAGCTGTCTCTGTGGCCCGGGGAAGTTCAGTCTTGGAGCAGCCACCCCACATACTTGGCTGCAACATCCTCCAACCTTACAGTGACTTCTCCTTGGAGCACGTTCCCAGCCAGTGGCCCCACAGTCATGACACGAACATCTTGGCATCCACACTTGTGTGCTGCAGCATGATCCACATGTGAAAAGGGCATATTAATAACGAGGCTTTGAACTCAAGCCCACAAAGACGATGTCACAACGATTTTGGGGCTAGGCACTCACTGTTCTTATTTCCTTCATAAAACATTCTGAAATCAAAAGGTGAAAAATAAAGGTTAAAAATTGCCATTGAAGGGATGAAAAGGATGATTGCTTTTGTCTGAAGAGCATTGATTAAAGCGTACCATTACAAGATTATATTTATTTTACAGGTAAAAACACAGACAAGAATAGCTACCTTGAAGACTTTTTGACAGAATAATTCATTATGACCTTCTACAGTGCAAAACAACACCTCTTCCAGTGACAAATCAAAACATGGGACTGGAACATTTCAGGGAATGGTGCTTCACCAGCTGAATGTTGTAAAAGCATAATGGAGAGGGAGCAATGTTTTTAGAACTAACCCTGTGTTTTAGGATCCTAAGTCCTGTTTTCAGAAGGAACAAGTACGTAGAAGACAGGTGTTCAGGAAACTGCCTCTCTGAAAATGAGGTCTCAGTTTCTAAGTCACTTAGCAGATCTGTTGAAAATATTCACTGAGGGTCTGGACTGAAAATATTGACTGAGAGTCTCAGTGTCTTGGTTTCGGCAGGGATAGAGTTAATTTCCTTCCTAGTAGCTGGTACAGTGCTGTGTTTTGGATTTAGGATGAGAACAAAGTTGATAACGCACCGATGTTTTAGTTGTTGCTAGGTAATGCTTACACTAGTCAAGGACTTTTTAGTTTCCCATGCTCTACCGACTGAGAAGGCTGGAGGTGCACAAGAAGCTGGGAGGGGGCACAGCCAAACTGGCCAAAGGGACATTCCATACCATGTGACGTCATGCTCAGTACATAAACTGGGGGAAAGCTGGCCAGGGGGGGCCGCTGCTTGGGGCCTGGCTGGGCATCGGTTGGCGGGTGGTGAGCAATTGCACTGTGCATCACTTGTTTTGTGTATTATTATTATTATCATATTATTATTATCATTTTATTTCAACTATTAAACTGTTTTTATCTCAACCCACGACTTTTTCTCACTTGTGCTCTTCCAATTCTCTCCCCCATCCCACCGGGTGGGGGGGAGTGAGCGAGTGGCTGTGTGGTGCTCAGTTGCCTACTGAGGTTAAACCAAGACATGTGGAAGGAGAGAACATACTTTGTTCCCTTTCTTATGGAACAGAGAAAAGACAAATCTGCTCATGTTACTGTGAATACAAAGCTTTCTGCCTTGGTCCAGTTCTGGATCACATGGTCGAGACATTGATTTTCACCCTGCACACACCCCATTGCTATCCTTTAACCTTAATCAAGCTACATTTTTTACACAAGAATGAGGGGCAGGAAATAGAGTATTTCTCTCTGGAATTACTGATTTCTTCAGCAGCAGTATCCTGGGAAATAAAACGTAAGGCACTTCAGTAATATCAAAGGCAGCAACTAACAAATGTACTTCTTATTCAATCCGTGAGTCTGGAAATTCATTGGACACAGGGTGAAATGTGGTCACTGCTATCAAAGTGTATTGTCTACTCTGGGAATATAATTTTGGATATGAACCAAAACTTTCTTGAGGGAGATAAGCTTGTTATTCAGACAGTAAAATGTTATGATTAACACCTGATGAAGCATTAAAGAACCATAAAAATTCTGCTACCTGGGAAAGATTGCTTAGCGAGAGGCTGCCTGCGCTTTGGCAAGGAAGTGTGTAGCAGGTGAACTTCATCTCTCAGCTTTCAGTGCAAAAGTGGATTTACACAGTCATTTTGTGGTGCACAGAAAAGCAGAGCCACCTAGTCAACTGAAGACATGAGAGACAGATTCTGCTTTTGTTCACACTGAAATACCCCAGTTTATAGGAATACTTGCCCTACCTATGGATTGCAAGTACAAAAGAAATTAAGAGCAAATTAAGTGGGATTTAAGTTTGCTTTCAGAGCTTGTCAGGCACAGCTTTTTTGTAAATTTGCCTATTTCTTTCATCTTGTTGAGTAATAGGAATGATTTGTTTCCCTGGCTCACCATGGCACCGCTTGCTGTGCACCCCGGCGGGCTGCTGTCTGTCCTGTATTGCCTGTGAGCTCCCACCAAGGCCATGACTCTGTTAATCACACCTGAGGGGACGGTGCATGCCCCGGTCTCATCCCAACATGTATCAGGAACTCAGCAGAACTGGTAAAGTGGTAAAGCAGGTGCCTGGCTGAAAATCCAGACCTATGCACATGCTGAAGCCTGTGCATGGGTCCTGTAGGACCAAGCTCTAACACAGACCCACTGTGGATACTGCTGAACTAGAGCCTGATGGCACATCTAGGTTTAAGCCCTCGGCCTTGCATACACTCAAGCTCTTTGAAATTGCCACTTTAGTCTAAAATGGCAGATGTTCCATTAGGGACTGGTTATGTAAAATAAAAAGGAGTGTTGAGGGATGTTGACCAGCCTCATTAGCAGACTCTGCTGAGCATCAGCTGCTGAGCCACAGGCTTACATTTTTTCAAAGTGAATAGTAATGTTGAGTAATGCTGACTTACTATTTTTGCATGTTCAGTTTTAAAAATCTTAAAACATTTTAAAGCAACTAGATTACCTTTTTTTTTTTTCTTTTTTCTTTTGTTCTGAAACGAGGCTTCAGATAAGAATGAAAATTAACAACCAACCCTAGAAAATCTAGGCCATTGGTCCTGAAGTGAGATTAGCATGGAGTTACGTTTTGTTCAAGTGCATACACCCCTGAGTCAAACTGAACCCAAACATAGTTAACACCTGGACAGTTTTACACCTGTACAAAGTGAGATCAAGTGTCCACCACCCTGCTCTGAGAAGATGGGTGATTAAGGTAGTGGATTAAGATGGAAGATTGAGTTTCAGGGGATGACTGCATATGTGATAATGGGAAGGAACAGTACAGACTTCTCAGGAAATCAAGGCTCTCTGCCCATTATCCCTATCTGTCAATAAAAGTGACAATGTTACCTTTCACATGCCCTGTTTACACAGTAATGTGCAGAGACCGAGTCTTATTATGCATGACTAATGTAATGGTTTCCAGCCTCATTTGGGACCTCCAGGCAGAGCAGTAATCCAAATAATGCTGTCTTGTTTTGTGCGGGGGTGAACGATTCAACAGTGTAGGAGGCTGAGAAGAATCACCTGCCCCCCCATGTAAGAGCTTCCGGGCAAACATTAAGCAAGGAGGTCCTGGCGTCTCCGTGTGTTCTTTACCTGTCCCATGTTGGTTTTCATCAAACGGGCAAGTTTGCCCATGCACTTCACTAATATCTTCTTTAATCTTCATGTTTCCAGGTTAACATTTTGGGTGATTTCATGCTTTTGTAATCTCATTTGACTAACTTTATGTGGCATGAATATTTGCACACATAAAAAAGTCATATTTTTGTTGAATGCCAGTTGTGTTCTAAACCGCAGACTAATGTACATGGGTTGAGGAGAAGAAAAAGGGATTTGAAACGAAAGAGAAGTGATACCCAAACCCCAGATAGCTCCATTATGTTGACTGGGAATAATGGAGAGGAAAGGAGCTGAGGCAGCATATCTGTCAGCACATAGAGACTGGATTTATGTTATAATAATGAAGTCCTGGAGTGTACTTCATGGCACACCAGCAGATCAGCAGTCTCATGAGTTGGCTTCAGTGGAGTTTTTCATATGATTGAAGTTTATCCATTGTTTACAATGTCTGAAAGGGCTTCCTTGGTCATAGGTGGGGAACATGATAGTGTGGAAATGCCTTATTTTCTTACATCGAATGATTTTCCCTATTCTATAGTGGAAGTGCCCACCAACCAAATGTAGGAAAGACAGCAGCACAAGATGGTGGCAGGTGAATAAGCTTGTGCCAAGGGAAAAGTTGTGATAACTGCAAGAAAGGAAGACTAAATAATGGCTCCTTATCCAAGTCCTTTCTATTGAATTTCTTCTGCTGTATGGAGGGGGAAGAAAGGAGAATGTAGCTTCATAGAAGTGAACCACAGTGGTCCATTTGGTTTCATGGACACTGCATGATGGATGCATTGTAGCCATCAAATTTTATTTGTTGGTATAGGAGTAGCCATCATGTGTGATTCTCCTCTGAATGTGAAAGTGCTGATCCAGCTTTGGGAGGGCTTTGAGTAAATTTGAAGCAGTTTGGAACAAAGTAAGAAGGGAGCAAAATAGACAAGTCTAGAACAATACTTGTATGTTCAAAAGTTGGTTAAAGCCAGAAATTATTAAAGAATGGTATGCCAGGGGAAAGATCCCCAAAGGAGAACTACTACAATTAACAAAGGAAAGTAAGATTTACAGTGGTACATCTGTGCATTGAATCACAAGAAATTACAAGTATCTAGGAGAAGAAAATGACTGTCGAGTGTACTTTAATATACATTTCATGGTTTGGGGTTTGGGGGCTCTTGGATTTGGAGGCGTTATTTGCTTGCTTGGGTTTTCTTAGCAACCTGATGCAGTTCATTCATGCCATGGACCTAATTCTCTATCCACTGATATCTCTGGGAGCAAACACCTACATTACTAGTCTCTCTGGTCAATATGTATTCCATATTCTCTCCCTCTGTTTGTTTAATTCAGGGATGCACATCTTGTTTCTGCTGAACATAAGCAGGGAAAATTCAGAGATGTACTTCTGTGAATTTATAACCTGATAAACTGCATACATCAAGTGTCCATAAGAGCCCTCAAACTTCATCCAAAGTATATCTGCATGCGGTCCAAGGGTGAGCCTGGGAGCTAGAAGTTCTTGCATTGCAGTCCTAGCTCTTCTGATGATTCCCTCCGTGACTTCGGGTGAGTCACAAAAGCTGCTTACATTCTCACCTGTACATGGGGAAATTTATTCCTGCCCTACTGCTTTGTAGTTGGTCTCTGACTACAGAATTAGTAACTAGGCCTTAGGTACTTTATTTGGCATTGTGTATCAGAATTGAATAGCTGTGGATGCAATACAATCCTGATCAATAAAAATTATTTGTTCTTAAATATGATTTTTATTATTTTTTGTTACATTTAATTTTATATCTAGCCAATTAGCATTTCTTAAAGATTATTTGGGACCTTTTTCCAGTACCTGTCATTCTCAAGTTTGAACTTTTATTTTATAGATATATTTGAAGCAGGAATATATCGACATTTTACCTTTCAAGTCAAATGAATGCTTGTTAAACTGTTCTCGTTTTTTTAATTCATGGTGTAATGTGTGGAGAGGAGACACATAAGGCAACAGAGCACGAGGAACATACATTCTGTTCATCTCCAGTTCTCCTGTGAACTTCATGGACGGTCCAGGGACATGGCTGTGTTTTTAAAGCTAAGCCAGCATTGCAGGTGCTGACAGACCAGAAACCTTCTGTATGCTTTATAAATCAGGCACAGAAATAATTTTAGAGAAGTGTGTATCAGCCAGCATGGGGATATGACTACACACACACGGAGTTCTTTCCCGCTCCACATAAATCAATTGTATTGCAGTTTGCGTATCTGTCCTCTCCTGTGCTTATTTGTGATCGAGGCATTGAAGGGTCTGATGGTTGTCAGTGAAATAAATCAGAAGCCACACTGTAACTGTTGTGGTGCAGTATTTTCCACCATTGCCTCTAAAGTTAGATATAATCAGTACTAAATTTCCAAGTTTATTTACAACATCATAGGTTAGGAAAGCGATGGTATATTTTTTATGTTGTCTGATATTTTCCAGCTGTTTTTAATATGTGCATCTCTTGAAGGGCTCTGTATGAGTTATCAGCTCAATACACAATGCTTACTTTTCATTGTTAACCTCTCATAATTCATCTTAGCAATGCCTGCTGCACTTTTCAAACCGAGGTGATACTAACAAATCCACTATGTTAAAAGACTGTAATATGCTGCTGCTGGAAGATATGGGCTTGGAATTATGTATATTTTACACGGTTCAACATATTCTTCCATTTGGAGAGATGGCTATGCTTATTAGGGCAATCACTTGACAGCCGCTGTCATAGTGAAGGTCACAGCAGGAGACAGGAAATATTTTTAAAGACATTTAGGTGGCAGAGACAGGACAAATCCCTTAGGTCAGGCTTGTCCATTGTATCAGGTGGGAGGCTGGAGGCTGTAAACGACACTTTTCTCTTGTCTCTCTTCTCCCTAACTCTTTCCAAAAGCATTCTCAAAGAGTATGGCTCTTCCCTCATGCATGAAGCATGGGGGAAGCTGAGCATGAAGCTGCTCTCTCTCCTCAAGGACAGGGCAGTGAGAGAGACTGAATCATAGAAAAGTCTCATTTAGAAGGGGAGATTAGCTGGATGAATCTTCTAAGCAGGGCCTTAGGTTAGGTTATCCAGGGCCTTGTCATACCAGGTCTTGAATATTTTTCCCACTTCTCTGGACAATGTATTGCAATGCTTAACTGCTCTCGCAGTGAAGCTTTTTTTTCTTATATCCAGACAAAATTTCCCCTGAAGCAACTTGTGCCCACTGCCTCTTGTCCTGTCACCATGCATCCTTGTGTAGAGAGCCCCTCTACTTCTTTACAACTACCTCCTAGTTATTGGAACACCGTGATTAGATCCCCCCAAGCCTTTCCTTCTCTAGGCCTAACAATACCAATTTTTTCTTTTTTTTTTTTAGCAAAACCAATTTTCAGCCTTTCTTCATGTGTCAAGTTCTCCAACCATCTAATCATGTCGGTGGCCCTCCACTGGACCATCTCCAGTTCTTCAAGGTTTCTATTGAACTGAGAGGACCAAATCTGACCTAACACGTGCTGAATAGAGTGGGATGATCACTTCCCTTGATCTGCTGGCTACAGGCTTGCAGATGTGGCCCAGGACCTGGTTTTCTTTCGTTACTGCAAGGGCACATTACTCTTCATGTTCAGCTTGCTGCCTGCCCAGACCCCATGTCCTTTTCTGCACAAAATGGAAGGGTCTTTATGGGCAAATCCAGCACAAGAGCTACCATTTGATCAACACTGGTGGTCACAGTGTTGGTGTCAATGACCCAGTACTCCCCCAGAGTATAACATCTAGGACTTTGAAAGTGAAATGTTTAATGCAAGTGTTGTTGCACTACATCAATTATAAACTAAAAGATTCTTGTGGTGGCAAAGCCAAACCCTCAAACATTAAGCAGCGGGTAGGTTTTGAATTACCTATACAAGCACAGTTCTGTTCCTACCTGTGTCCATCTTCTCCATGCTTAAGGCAGGGATCCTGTGCAAAAATTAGACTGTGAACATATCATTAAAGACTAAGCACATTACGTATGCCATGTCGGGCATCCAATTAACATTTGTACTGTCTAACTAATACTAGGGCTTCTTTTTACATTCCTCTAAGCTGCTGGGTACTGCGAAATGTTGTGACAATACGTTTCAGGTTAATTATGCATCATTCAGGTTTTCTTTTCTAAGCTTTGAATCGTTGTCTTTTAGCTTAATTGAAAGTCTCCTTGTTGTATGACTGACCTTTTTACTATTCACTTATAAAAGCCCCCCACTGTCTACCTCCACACTAAGTGGGCTGAGCCTTTCAGATCTCCATATTTGGAATCTCTACTCTGAGGTTTTTCACTGTGGCAGGTGTTTGATTGCATGCCTGAATCTCTCTCTTTTATTGGATCTTCTGCATTACTTCCTGCTCTGTTTCCTGTACAGTTAAACACCGTCTTTGCTTTCCTCTCTGCAGTCAAGCTTTCTGCAATTATCAGCTGTCTACAGTGACATGCCTCACTTTCTCTTAAGTATTTAAAATTAATTTAAATGTTATCATTAAGAATGGCATTTAAAAGCTATTAGTGTGGATGGGTATTTCAATATATATCAACTCACGCTGTATTTCTGTTGGAGAGAAAATTACTTTGACTTTCACTTCCAAGACTGGTTTTGAATGATCAAGGAAGCTGTGCTTCCCCACTGCAATTGAAAGGACATTTTGATGGCTATGAAGTGGTGGTGGGGAAAAAAAAAAAAAAGAAATAACACCTTGTTGGAAATAAAACTGGCATTCGATATTTCTCCTTGTCACAGATGTCAGCTTACAACTCGGATTGGAGGTAGAACTAGGAAACATATTTAGTGTTAGGAGCAACACTATTGTTTGCCCCAGGTTTTCACCAGTTTTTTTCAATATTCTTGCCAATACTAAAGGCACCCACAATTCGATGTTTCTCCCAAGCTGTGTTGCTACGGGATAGACTGTAGATACATGCTGTGATCTGCCAAAAGTAAAGCTTAAAGTGCTAATTTGGTCTGGTTATTAGCACATTGCTGATAGAAAATTGCAATGTATTTTTGGCCATGAAAAAATACAATCTGTATTCTAATCCCAAATAAAGGTTTTAGGATTAGTGATCTCAGAGTACCGTGAAATTCTAATAATGAAATACCAGTCTGTGCTGTAAGATGTTGTTGAGAATTCAAGTGTGGGGCTTGTAATTTCAGGAGATAATTATTTCTCTGATAAGATCTTCCATGTAAGAAACTTTGTATATTTTTGTATTGGTTTCCTGTACAAATAGTTTTCATTTTACTTCCTAATTGTAGAGTAATGCAACTTGCAATGTAGTTGTGTTTTGCCATGTAGTTCACACATATCATATTACCGTATGTCTCATAGTTAAATAACTCAGGTGCAGAGTAAATAATAACAAAGGCAAGTTGGTGAAAAGAAGAGAAGTACCTAGACAGTTGCAGACAGGTGCACTCCCTGGATTCAGTCAGAGAAATAAGGTCTGGAGGCCTTTGGAAGATAAGGGCTACCTGGAGAAAGGAAACGATACCAGCGAACGATTCTGTGATCTCACAAAGCTTTTCCTGTGGGAAGGCAACTAGAAGTTGCAACAGGTTCATTCACACATGAATAGAGCAGCTAAAGCTAAGGAGTGCAGCAGATGGCAAAATATTACCCATCAGTTGTTGTTATTGTCATACTTGTGTACCCCCTGGGGTCTGAAACTTAGATGAGCAAGAACTCTCTGCCACCATCTACTGATGAACTGGGGGAAGAGACGTAGTTAATTTTCACAGATAATGTTCATGACAGGATGGATACTTCTGAAGTTTTGCTTACAACTCATTCAAGGATAGGAATAAAAGGAAAACAAACTTTCATTATCTTCACAACACTTCTAAGAAGCAAAGAATTAGCTCTTGTGTCACTGGATTACATAGGACAGGAATTCTAGCATGGGGGAAAAAATGAATGAGAGCTTGATTTTCAGGTTATTCTTTCTATTTTCTAATGAATTGAACTCTTCAAAGTGAGACTGAAGAATGAGGCTGTCTTGGATGTGGAGACACAATAAAGAGGTGAAAAGATCTTTATTCAGTACCAAAGGAGCTTTAATTACTGCAGGAGAGGGAAAAGCCTGGAGATCCTGACGTTGCACTACACCTAAATGTGACTGTATCCTGGGCAAGAGCCAGAGCCGGCAAGGTGCTGGGAGATGAGCGGGAAAGGAGCAGTGGTACAAAGAGGGCACTATCCCAAAAAGACACAACAGCACAGGGGCAACATGTCAAGGGACAGCAGGATGGCTGCTTAGGGCACACCTTTCCTCCCTAGCTGGAGTCAATCCCACCTAAGTGCTCTCCTACTCTGATACATCACCAGGGCAAATATGTCCTGTTGAGGTCACCCAGGAAAATTGCCTAATTTCTTTAGGTTTGTGAGAAGTATCTGAAGCACATGTTTCTTAAGTGGAATCCTGTTATTCCACTTGGAATCTGGCTTTCTTGATGCCAGCAATTTCTCGCAGAAAAAAGTCACTTTATAAATGTGTCATCACCCTTCTTTATTGAGATGCCCAGTATACAATATTGGATAGTAGATTGTGGAGGCAGTCTCACAAGAAGAAGAAACTCATCTGCGCCTTGTAACATGTAGGCAAGTATTTCTAGGAAATGTGCCTCTTTTTGTTTGAAGGCACAATGTGCTATTTTTCAGGGACAAATAGGCAGGAGGTGGATGGTAGGAGCAAAGACAAGATCTCTAAATAGTCTCTCATAAATAGACATGAATGTGCCATTGATGTGCTTCAAGCCATCCAGAAGTATGTAAACATGAGTAACCCATAACTGGGGCTGAATAAATACAGCCTATCTCTCCATACAGCTTCTTGACAGCTTGAAATGAAAACTCTTGCCTGCCTGCCAAAGGCAGAGAAGACAAAGCAATTTCAATGCAAACACAGGGGAAAATATGTGTTAGGGCCAAATAGAGCTCTTTTGCTTTCTTCTAGATTTTCCTACCACTCTTTTGTGCAGTCTCCTTGAGAAAAATCACAAAATCCGTGAATATGCTTTTTAATTTAGGGAATGCAGTTGACATTAGTACAGAGGCCTTGAAGGACTGGCTTCTGTCTGCCCCTTTCTTTTGCCCCTTCAGCAAAGACCAGCAATCAGGAGAGCAGTGCTAGTGCCTAAGGTGCTCCACAGAAAATGGATTTGTTTAGATTATAAATGCAACGAGAATTTCTCCTACACAGGAGGAACCTCAGCTTCCCCCAACACATCCCACTGATATCCAGGAGGTACTCTGCACATCATGTTTTCATCTCACTCACCACACTCTGCTTTCTCTCTCTTGCATTGAATTGATGCAGAAGTAAAACTAGCCCTGACTCATTGTTGCCTTCCTAAGTTGAAATTCTCTCTTTTCTGGCTGCTTTACAATAGAGGCGTCTGTAAACACATGTAACTCTCATTCCTGTTGTATAAAAACATGCTACCAACAGTTCTGCTCTCTGCACCCTCAGCTTCTAGCTGGGAGCACAGGATTCAGATGGACAGTCTTAGCTATTTTACCTTCCTTTGGCATTTCAGCAGTTTTTATTGTTCCAAATAGTGGAAATTCCTTAACAGTAACACAAGAAGCTTGAAGTCTGAAAAAGGCCCAAAAGGGCAAATAGTAAAAGAAAACTCATTAACAGAAATTTTTCAACCTCAGCATTTTAGTTCAGATGGGGTTAAGTTGTGGAAGAGAATTGGGACAAGCTTGTGGTTTTATTTACTTTACCTTGTTCTGTTCCTTATCGACTGAAATTTGGTGGCCCTGGAAAACATTTGCCCCTCCAAACTCCAAGCTTTTATGGAAAATACAAAATACAAAAATAAAATCCAAACCACGTGAACCAATATTCAACAGCTGAATGATATTTCCACCTACCCTCCCTGCACCTGCTCAAGCTAATATTTTCAGTCTGTCTCAGTCTTCCATTTCACTTTTCCCCCTGCCAAAAAGTGAGCTAATGTCTTTTGGTGTTCCAGGGCAGGAAGAGAAAAGTGAGTCAACTCTGCATGTCCGAATTACTTGATGACCACATTTCATTTTTAGCTGCCCTGACCTACATTGCCTGTCTCCATGAAGAAAATACAGGATGACAGAAATGCTTTTCAGCTCAACCAAGGGCCACTGAATCAAAGTCCTAGCAATTCTGAACTGTACAGACTAATACTTTGGAATAAAAATGAATCCTCATGTCCAAATTTCCTCTCTGAACCCTCCAGCAGGGAGATTCATAGGTTGGATCGGGGCTGGCTTAGCCCCATGCTACAGGGAGGAGTATATTGAACAAAATCCTCATGCCATGGAAAGTGGTGTGTCATGTGTCCTTCATTTGAAGGTAAGTTTTGTGTCATACCTTCCCCAATGATTCAGACTTCTCAGATGTTTGGATTTTCTTTGCTGATTAGATGTCCATTAGAACTTGCTGTCAGCCAAAACTAAGCAGTTGAAAATATTCATACGATGTATTAATCAATTTAATTTAGCATGGTCTATTTGTATGTCATAATGACTTCCTGAAAGCCTTGCCTGGTGGCACAGAAATCTCAGAGGGAATACTGCTGTACAGAGGCAAGGAGGGCATTTCTAATTAACAAAAGAACTTTCTAAATGCCATTTTCCTAACTCAGCACTCTCATGATTAGTACAGAGAAAAAGTACTTATAATTCCCAGTAACCTTATTATCTTTTTCTTTTCTCATGAATTTCTACCTCAACTATTTGGATTTTTTTCCCTAAAATGGTACACATTATGACCCCACCTTTCCTTGACACCTGAAAGGGAGCAAATTATAACAATGGTAAGAATATTTTATAGCTTCCCACTTTTATTACCACTAAATACATCATTAAGTGTAAATTGATTACAGCAGAGAGTACATTAATTGTGACCGCAGTACCAAGCCCTGATTTTCTGCTGATACCACACTGCTTTCAGGGTGACTGCAACATTACTTCCCCAAAAGAACCTGACTAACACTTGTGGGTTGGCCCACTAGCATGAGGATCCAAGAGGCCCTGGAATCCTAAAGTACAGTGGGATTTTTTTTGGCAAGCCCATGAAATCAAGTTTAGCATCTCACCCCCAACAATTTCTCTTCTCACGCCCACACAGACTCTTTCATTCCCTTGTTCCTCAAATTCCCATCTCTGTGTTTTTGGAAGGTCCCATGCCATGTCCCAGATTCTTCTGCAGAGTGTTATTTTGCTCTTTCCATCTGCCTGTGATGGACAACAATTATGTCCTATATGAAGACTTGACAACCATCGCATCATCTCCCAGCATAGATTGTGGCAGTATAGACATACCCAAGCAAGCTTTTAGCCAGTATGTTCCAGCACTACAAGCACTGGTGCTATGACTGCTTGAAATAAAGCACATGCGACCTTCAGTTTTATCTTGTGAGAGTTGACTTCTCTGAGCTGATGGCTTTTGACCAGGAGCATCAATGCCTTTATTTGCACTGTGTTTGTGCACACATGTCCTTTTGCAATTTCCTAAAATAGAGTAGATCTTTAAAAAGTTAACAAAACATCTCCTTAAGTAGTAAACAGCTCTACATTTTCTTTAGACTAGGTTTCTATAAAGAACGTATCATAGTGGTACCTTAACTTCTCTACATTTTAGATTGGTATGATATATATTATTTTTAAGCATGCAAAAATGAAACTTCTCCCTCAAAAGAGGTTTCTACAGAAATGAACTAAACTAGTAATAGAGACTTGGAATATTTTATATATATATATATATAAAAACAAGCTAGTGGTAGAAATAAATTTTACTATGTAGATCCAAGCCCTCTCTGAGATCAGTTTTGCCTGAGCATTTGAGCAGAGGTCTGGGTATTACTGTAACCTTCCAGTTAACTGTTTGGAAGGCTCTCATGTAATTTCATGTTCTGTGTGAATACTGAAATCACAGATGCTTTTTCGGTAAGTATATGGGGATTTATCATTTCTGTTTTCCTCACAGAGAATAGAAAAACTATGATTTCACAAAAGGTCTTTTTCCATTGAAAAATCCAAAAATTCCAAAAGGTAATTATTGACCATCTCTAAAATTGATACCACCTTTGGAATGTTCTTTGAAATCTACTGAGGAAAAGTAGTAATAATAGGTCATCTCTTCACTTTTACCGCTTCTGTCTCAAAGTTAAGAAACACTTTGAATTTAAGAATTATAGTGAACCATAAAATTTTTTTATACCAAATTGTAAATCTTTCTGCTTTATTACAATAAACATAAGGGTCTGCCTTTCTTGGCACAGGTAGTTTTATTGCATCTATTACTAACAACAGATGTCAGCTAGTGAAATCCAAATCATTGGGGGGAAAAAGTTATATAATTTTCAGTATGTTTTACTAAAAACTGAGTGTTTAAAAAGCTCGGAGACTGTGGGAAGTGATCCTTATATATATATATATTTTTATATATATATATGTAAGAAAAAGATATTTTCTTCTCTCTCTTTCACTCTTCTATGAAATCTTTTCTGCAAAATCTTTCTCGGACAGACCTTTTTCTATTTTCAGGTACTAGATCTGACATCAAATTATTTCTTTTTTATCTTAAGCATTTAAGTCCATTCAACAAAAACATAAGGAGGTTTCCACAGTTCTGCTCACTTGATGGGTTTTTTTCTTTGTATTAAAGAAAGAAAAGGAAGTAAAGAATCCCGGTGTGTAAGTACTTGGCAATCAGCAATACTTGTTGTGTGAGAGAGTGGCTTAAAAAGGATTGAACATAAAGCAAAATAGACTTTTGTCATTGCAGACTTTGTCTCTTTCTTTCTAAGCTGGGATACATTTCTAACCTGTGTGGGGAATGAACTTCTTCAGTTTGAATTTCCTCCAAGCCAGGACTCACTCACAGGTGAATGCACCCTACGCCTCCCATCTCAAACAACACCACCACTGCAAATCAGGGCCTGCCTCCTTCAGGCTTCAAGGGGAAACAAGTTTTGCTTCTACTGTCAGCTTTGCACAGATCTGGGAATAACTTTAAAATCAGGCTTACCTTGCAGACACACTGTGAATACTCAAGCTCTCACAACAAGGTTACTTCAGCTAATCTTTGGTTTCTTTCATGTTTTGTTTAGATTTGGGTTGGTTTGGGTTGAGATGGAACTGAGATGAAATGTAACATTTAAACTGAGGTCCAATTTCTCCTTCAGGATGGACTGGGACA
This sequence comes from Aptenodytes patagonicus, assembly GCF_965638725.1. NCBI lineage: Eukaryota > Metazoa > Chordata > Aves > Sphenisciformes > Spheniscidae > Aptenodytes > Aptenodytes patagonicus. The sequence continues at coordinate 7,803,964 of NC_134950.1, read as the reverse complement.
TGCCTGGTTCAGTAATGCTTCTCCAAAGTTTCGTCCTTAAAAAAAAATGTGTATGCATGTATCTTAGGTGCTGCTGAACTAGCAACCAGCAGTGGAGATGGGAGTCTGTGGCTTAATGGTTGGAGGGCTTAGGTTCACATCTTAAGTTCTTTCTCTCCTTCATAGGGTCAATACAGCAAAGGAAGCGCAGTGATAAACAGCCTTCCTGTTCCAGTTTTTCTGTCTCTCTCATTCACCAAAATGTGTCATTTTAAGGTGCTTATAGCCCTGAGTTTTTTTGCTATCCCTTACGAGACATTAGTGCCTCCTCCTTATCCTGCTCATGGGTCAGGAGAATAGACCTTACTGCCATTCCTCAGCTACTTCAAATTGTGAGATGGACCAATTGCTTCTAGCAATACGAGGGAAGCAGTTGATGGGGGCATCACCTCTGAGTGCAGCATCTAATTTGCCAGGGCTGAGCCGTCCTAGAAAGAGGAATGCTTTCCCCCTGCCCTTGACCTTGCATTGAAAGAGCCGTTATGGTTTCAGGGATCTGCTGCCCACTCACTTGCAGTGCACTGTGTAGGACACCCAAGATGAGATTTAACTGATTGAATGCGAGAATCTACAGTGCAGACATCTCTGAGCAAACCACTCTAGGTTCCCTCTACAGTCAGTGCAGAGCTGGTCAATGGAGAGAGTGGAGTACCTAGAGCTATCCAGTCTTGATCTGGTTGCCTAAACACCTAAATGTCATTTGAAACTCCCTGAACTGGTCTCTTCATGTCACTCTAAGTAAGCTCCTACATTTGGTCAAAAGATTCCTGTCCTAAACTTCCCTGACTCTGTTGACCTGCTCCCCATGAACTACAGTGGGAGCTTCAGGTGGAGACACCTGGACTGAGGACACCCAGGGTAGGTCTTGTTTGAGACTAAGAAAGACACCTAAATATAGATATCTACCTGTAGGTATGTGAAAAAGCACTGGGTTGCTCAGACATCTGCCTAGCATCATCTGTGATACCCTACAGTATCAAAGACCTCTATGTGGAGCTGGCTGATGAGAGATAGTCTTATGCGAGATCCCTACTCTTCCCAAGTGGCACACAGATGCCAAGGAAGATAGCCTGCAAAGCCTAAAATTCACCTATGTGTGGGCTACAGCATCCCACCCTGGCTGTCTATGGTCTGTGATAGTCCATGAGGATCTAGTCAGTACATTCAGAGGAGTCTAGTAAGCAGTGCAGCTAGTAGGTGCCTACTTCAGTGCAAGCTAAAATCTCCCAGAGTTACATAAAATAAATCCTACTCAAAACTAAAGAGTCAAAAAAGTCTAGGAGGGAGATGAGGGCTTTTGTTCCTCAGGTGTCTTGTCTCTGTATGACCGTTTCAAATCCAGTCAGTTCCAGACCCTGAATAGCAGGTCTCCAGTAACAGGCTTTCAAGTATACCCATGTCTTTTTTTTTTTTTTTTTTTTTTTCAGTTTGGGTGCTCTTTTCCCATAGTACTACACATTTTTTAAGTGGTTCAATGCAGACTCCTCATCCACTTGTAATCTGTCTGTGGCAGAAGAAATAGAGGGTAAAATTGTTCCTAACCCTGCAGTTCAGAGATCTCTGCCTTTTCAAACCCCAAGAAAGAAATATGCTGTAAATTACATACTGCAATGGCCAGAAAGAACACACAGTCATATAATCAGCCACAATATGACTGTAAGAAGGCATTGGACTGCATCTAACTTCTATTGAAACACCAAAGTCGTCTAAAGCCTCATATCGCCAGGGGTATCTTTCAGACCAAATACATGCTACAGCCTGTAAAAATTAAGCTAGTCATTATAAACTTAATCTGCAGTCTGAATGGCAAAATTGAAAAGCACTCAAGCATTAAACTGTGCTTCTTAAAGGTAAAATAATAAAGCAATATGAGTAATATATAAATAGCTTTAAAGATTGCTGGGAGCAGGATAGCTGGGCTGAGCATTTCAGTGGAAATTGTAATGTATTATGGCTCTCAGTAAAGTTGAATGTCTTCAGTAGGCTGCTTTTGCCACTAACTGGTGTGCAACCATTATTGGCTTTGTGGAGAATCCTATGCACCCTTTCTGTTTATTTTTTTTTTTTATTTAAGAAAGTCAGGTAGCTTTGTCAATGTGAAGTTCTGCTTGGAAACCTATTAACTCAACCCTAAAACACATAACCTGCTTGACAGCAAAGTTAATTAATGCTTAGTAATAAACTTTTTTTTTGTTCATTATTCAAAGAGCTTTATTAGGTTAACTCTATTCTAATTGGTTCTCTTAACGAAGGTGACCTTGGCTACAGGGTTCATAAACAGTCAATGTATACAATGAGAACAATAGAAATAAGCATACATGTATTTGTCCATGTTCCAGACTCTTAAATTTGACATGGTACAGTAACTCAGAGGAGTTAAACTCTGCCTTGCACCACTACATCTAAAACCAAAATCTCCAAATTCTTTTATGTTTGATTACGTATGCAACATCAGTTGCAACACCTTAACTTTCAATATACAAGACTTCATGGTATGATCAGTTGTTAATTTTAATGAGACTACTGCTGTATGAAATACTCTTTTGTGCTGAACTGTGCTTAAATGCTTAAAATGGAACATTCTGAGGGTAGCTGTGGTGCTGGCCATAGGCTGTGCTCTGGAGTATTTACTCAGCTGAAATCCTACCTTACCCTAAGTGAGGCTTCATGGATTTCAAACAGTACAATCATTCATTTACTGAAGGTACTTTGCAGAATGAATTAGTTGCATGTATAATTTTTTGAGATGTCTGTTTGGGGCCTTAATCACCACTACATTTGTGGCCCCATTTTACCACATGATTAAGACACCAGTATTCTGCAAACAGCTCTACAACATGCATGAGATCAACATTGAATTACTTTGCTGAATAGTGATGAGATGAAAAAGAAAAAAGAGAATAAAAATCTGGCTGTTGCCATTTAGCAATGAAAAGGGATGGTAATCATTTGCATTTACAAATGATGGCTATGCTTTATTTATGCCCAGAACTTTGCAGTAGAGAAAATGCTGCAGAAGAGGAAAATGGGTTGTCATGAACTGAGTAACTAAGATCATAAAGAGATTACAATATAGCTGGGATTCTAATTCATGTCTTCTCAGATCCAATGATCAGATAAGATTCTTAAGCTCAGAGACAAAAAGCAACAGAAACAAAATGACAATTGTTTGTCAATATTGAGACAGTTTTCCAGCACAACTCTCTGACTTTGCAAATAGCATGGTTCCACTATTCCACTCTGAGTATGTCTAGAGACATGCAAAGTGTTGTATCACTGTGGTTAACCGTTTGCCCGCAAAGCCACATTAACTGACCGTGTGCTTGTTCCTGCCATGTTGCAGGAACACGCAGGAAGTTCTTACAGGCTTGTAACTTAAGAAAGGTCTCTCTCCTCCTGCTACCCACATTTTGCTTTCAAAAGAGCAGAGAAACCAATTCCCATGTTGAAGTTGTTTCCACAGCTCTGGCTACTCAGTCTAGCTATAATTGGCGTAAACTAAGTGAATGCTTTTGTAGATGTATGCTTCAGTGATGTGACAGCTGAAATCTGCAGGAGAAATCCAACTAGGATGAACTTCAACTAAAAGATCCAGACTGTTTTCCTTTTTCCGCTTTGTTTTGATTATATTTGCACCTTCCTGGTAAGTTCTATGTTGAAACAACCCCAAAAATTTCCATATGAAGCTCTTTCACTTTCCACGCTTCACCTCCTAACACATCTAATCATGTGCGATTGTGGATAGGGCTGTTGCTTCGTTATGACGTGAAACCCAGATCAAGTTTCCTCAAGTGGCTTGTTATCCCGAGTCAGCTCTTTTGAGCTTGAAGCTTTAATAAAAGTCCCAAATAAGGCAAAGTTGCATGTCATTTGGGTCTTTAAGAACAACATTTTTCTCCACTTCACCTTTTTGTTAACCACAGGTATTTTCCCCCATTATCTGGAGTTTATGCTAATTTTGGCCTAATTAAGCAGTGGTTATTTACTTTTCACTATCATTAGGTTCAATTGATCCCATGGAGGGTGGAATGACCAGGCACCCCAATTAAGCAGAGTTCACTGCAATATATTCTACATGAGTGGAGGCAAAAGAGGACAATTTCATATGTGAAGACACATTTCCCAAAGTGTTGCTGAAAACAACTTCATCTATTTTTTTCAAGACAGACCTTACAGCTTCCTTCATCCAAGTTTCATAATGCTTCTGGTATTATTATTTGTGAGACAGTAGCTGTTGAGGTGACACTTTGCTGCAGATGTGCTGTCTCCCAAGCCTCTTAGAAGAGGCTTTGTGTTCTCCCTTGAAGGGGAAGGAGACATCAAGGCTTAGCAGAGTCCTTAAAGAAGTCTGACAGGAAAGTAGATGCTGGATGAGATAACAGGACAGCAGGCTGACATATGCAGAGAAAAATGTGATGAAGTCACAAAGTATTTCAGCAAAACTCTCTTTAAATTCCATTTAAAATGCCTTTGTGTGTCTGTGTCTCTGAGCTCATGTCCAGCTGTAACAATTTTAAGAGACCAAAACCCCAGACACGTTCTACACTATCCTAATATGAGCTGATGCTGGTATGTGCTGCATAAATGCATATATATGAAAAACACTGTGACACTCCAGTGCCTTACAGTCCTGTCAAATTCTAGACATATGACAGAGCATCTTCCTCAGAATTAACAAATAACTCAAGCAGTGCTAGTGAAACTTGGAAGATGAGTGGTGGAAAGATAATAAAATGTTGTTCCCACCCTCATGTTGAATATAGAATCACAGAATAAAATATTGGAAAGGATTTCTGTAGGTTGTCTACTTGCTCCTGCTCCAAACAAGGGTAACTTCAAAGTTATAAGAGATTTCTGAGGGCCTTGTCCACTTGGGTTTCGAGTAACTCCAAGGATGGAGATCCCACAACTTCCCTGGGCCCCTGTTCCAGTATTTATATTTCCTGTCCTACAACTTGTGCTAGTTGTCCAGTTGTCTTTTTTGTGTGCACCTCTGAGAAGTTCTGTCTCTGTCTGCTGTATAACCACCCACTAAACAGAGGACGCTGAGTCCCTCCTTAGCTTTTTCTCCTGGATATATCTCTGCTACATCATGTGTTACAACCCCTTAACCAACCTGGCTTCTCTCTGCTAGACTCTCCTTTGTTTGTCAAAATCTCTCCTGTACTGAGGGCCCAAAATTGAATTAAATTTACCAGTTGGGTCCTCCCCTTAACCTGAATTCCTCTGTTTATTCTGCTTTAACATGGTCTCTGAGCACAGAGAGTCAGTGAATTAATCATTATCAAGAATCTTTCAATGAGAAGATTTATCTGAGAAACAAGATACTGCCAAATTATAAGATAAATCCCAAAGAAATCAGAGAGCTGAATCAGAGCCTTGTCTCACTACTCTGGTGTTATGGCTGACAGAGGCATGCCAAGAAATAGAACAATATTCTCCAGTGCTTCCCCATTGCTAATGACTTCTCTCAAACTCAGTGAGATTTTTTGATCCTGGGGACTTGACAATAAAATGGCTTGTTGATTGCATCAGGACTGTCTGAACTCCCTGAGGGCTGAATGCAATATCAGGGCCAGCAAAGGGGGCAGAGAGATCATCTGCAATTGGCAAAAATGCTCCAAAACACAAAATACAGGACTTTTCTGCTTTGTGATTAACTGTCTAGGCATCAACTTTCTCACAGATTATTGTGAAGGTGCAGATACATCCAGTTTACTCATTCCATATAGGCTTTAGCAAATTTGGACACATGAGAGACCCTGGGAATGACTCAGTGGGAGAGAGAAAGAAGCATATAACAGGAGAATGTATGCCTAGGACAGGGCAAGAGCCAGCAGCGTGTTTTCCATTCCTCCCAGGAATAAGGGACAATGGCTTTTGGACACTGTAGTTCAGGGGAAACTGCTTTACCTGCTGACTGCGGTTCCACCCTCAGCAATGTCTAGCTGGTGTACGAAGAGCCACAGGACAGAAGCCAGGACTGGAGCTCACTCAGCATCAGTGAGCCAAGAGAGAGGGAGTGGTTTTGCACAATATCCAGGGCATGCACTCACCCCTGAACCGTCAGATATGTATGCCAGGAGCTGACAGGGCATTTGTCACCCCATCCATCCTGGTTCAGTCACCTTTTTACTGAGAGAACATTATCCATGTTACTACGGACCTCCATTCAACTATCAATAAGTTAGAGCCTGACCTTTCCCTCAGAAGTTTCCCATCATCTGTCTTTGTGTGATGGTAAACCCTGGAGGGCGGGAGGCTTAATCTCTAATTAGCAGCAGAAGCAACTTTGTATGTCCATCTGCATTGGAGAGCACTATATAGCTGCTGTGCTGATTTAGGATCCATCACTTTTGGGGGTACTGAGCCATGCTGTGCCTGCTAGAGGATAATACTGGACATGAGAAGGATGTCAGCAGTGGTTATATTCTGACCTGACTGATTCTTTGATGGATTTAGATTTATAACTTAAAACTTTACTATTCCTAAAATAGCAGGGGCTGGAAGCTAGCTTTTCTGCTCTCCTTCAGATTGTGCTTGTGTTAACATTAATATGTGGGGTGTGTTGAAAACAAAACCAATTTTGTATGGGAAAACTGCATTATTTTGTCTCTCTAACTTTCAAATTATAATACAGTAAGGCAATATCTCATTAGCATATTCCCCAGTTGAGGGAGAATTGCCAGGAGATTTTGCAGTGAAATTCTAACTCATTTTAAGTGTGGACAATATAATACAAATGTTGTTTTTAATAGTGTCATCAAACTCAGAATTTTTTTATTTTATTTTATTATGAGACCAAGAGGATGACACTTCCTAAGGCTAAAGCAGGAGTTAAATTCTTCTACCATAGGAGCTGCTAATTACTTTGCACAATGTAGCATAAGAAGAAAGTGGTTTACTTCTCCCATTCAACACTAAATTTCTCTGGTGCCCATTGTGGGGTAGTCCTGTTCCAATATGAAGGAAGCACACTCTGTCTCCCTGCAGAAGTGGATTAACTAACCAGCAACCAAGGCACATTCAAAAAAAAATTAAAAGAATTAAAGATATATTTTGACTTGCAGAGATGCTTACAGAGAGGACTGTGTTGCTTCTTTTTCCTAAAGGTGTCTTCTTTACCTAAAGCTCCCATAGATTTGAGCTTGCTTCCAAATTGTGGAAGATACAGATGTGTAGAAGTTTTGCAGATCGGATAGATGCTGTTCAGTTTAAAGCACAGGACAAAAGACATTATCAGCTGCCGGATTTTCCAAGACTTTCTGTGTGACCTTACCTTCTCTCTGCCTTAATCCTGTAAAATGAGAATGATTTCACTGCCTCTATTTTTTGAGTCTCTTTTTTATTTAGGTCTTCAGTGCAGAGGCTGCTTCTTGCTCTGTATTTGTACAATACCCTGGAAAACAATACCCGGAGCTCGGCTCATCCCATTAAATAAATCACAGCAACTATTTTCCATCCAGCCATTAATAAACAGCATTATCTTTCCTCCTTATTCACTGGATGTCTTTCATTCTGAGTTAAGAACTCTTTCCTTCATCTTTCTTTTGCAACAGTTTGCAGATAATGTAGTTTGAATATTTTTTTTTTCAAAACAGATAAGCAAAGAAAGACAAACTTGTTACCATACCTCAGCAAGACTCCATTTAAGAACTCGATGATACAAACAAACCAGAAGGACAAATGTAAATGCTGTTCCAATTAAGTGGAACTCAGGATGTCTCCATGGGTACATTATAGGATGCAGTGGAGGTGGTAATGTTGAAGAGGTAGCTAGGAATAGCCTCCAGCATTAAAAATTTAAGCCTGCAACTCGTTCACAGCTGTGACTGTGCATGCACTGGGAGAGAAATGGCACAATTGAAAACAGAATCGGCATATGTCTGCCAAACTCATCCTGAGGAAGAGGAAATTTAACCCCTGTGTTCCCAGTAAGAGTAAGAGTTTGCTGCAAAGTTCGTCAGAGCTGTCTAATGGCAAAAGAAGAAACAGCAGAGGCTGGTAGAGGAACAGCAGCAACTAGCACTCAGTGTGGTTCAGCAGGGCTGAAAATTAGAACGTGGACTCCCTGAAGGTCAGACTAGTCCTGTAAACTGTGGGTGACAGTCAGTCACACTTGTGCATAGCTGCTTGTGGGTGGCAGTCCATTGCAGGCTTTCCAGGGTTAAAACAAAAATAAAATAATTAAAAAAATGTTCTGGCTTGGATAATTATGTGACAAAGCTTGATTTTGCTAGGAGAGAATGACAGAGGGAACCATCATCCCTGCTTTAAGAGCAGATGTTGAAACTAACCACTTGCAAGACCTCCCACATGAATTCAGCCAAATGTTTTGGCTGAAAAAACAACTTCTTGTTTTGTGTTTTGCTAGGTGAGCCTACTCCTTCTTGGGAGAGCAAAGTTGTTCCTGATTTTATTCATAGTTATCCATTGTTTCATGAATTTTTTCCCATGTATGTCATTTAGTCTTGATGACCTTTTTTTATTTGGGTTTAGTTTATATGGTAGAGATGGTCATATCCTGCAGGTTACTATCCTGTTCTGTAATTTTCAGGTAGAACATTTGTCTTTCCAGAAGAATGTCAGAGCTATCATGTCTATGTTTGTAGCCCATACTTGGATTACTTCTTAACAGCAAAGAGCCACCAGCCATTCCTTGGAAAGAGGAAAGAGGCCCGGCCATTCCTTTGGTCAGATCAGACATGTCTGTTTCTAAAATTGAGATATGGATCAGCTCTAGATTTGATGTGAAGGGAGCGGGAAACAGCACAGACTCATCTGTCTCTTGTTAAGATGACAGTCCTTGCTAGGGACTGTTATAATTAAGGACAAGGTTGTCTGTAGGATTCTGCAGTCTCCAGGAATACAAACCCTTCAAGACATATGTCAACAGCCTGTTATGTTGCCAGGAAACCCTACTGGGTGGGATGCTCTGAAATACCTGATATGCTCACAGTATTGGATAACAGTATTGCTGTCCTCCTCTGAAAGGCAGAGGAGAAAAGCTATACCTGTAGACTCAATAGCTAATGAGGCAATGGGTTACTCATTTGGGCAAGAAGACCCTAGCACTAAGAAGGGAAGACCAACCCTAATGAGGGAAAGGACTGTCTCTTTACAGAGACAAGCCCACAGTCAGAGCAGCCTGGGCAGGCATAGAGAGAGGAAAGAGCAGGACCATGGGTCGGTATTTGGGTGTGCGGGAGATGGACTGGGCCTGGCTCCAAAGGTTGCTTGTCGAACTGACTCTTTGCAGAGTATCCTGAGACTCATCTTTCTCTGAAACCTCCTTAAAGAAGATGTATTCATTTATGATTTTACCTTCCCCTGGGCTGTGTTTACTCATACTTTTAGGATGGAGGAAACTGCACTACCGATGAACCTTGTGTTTGCTGTAGGTGCATTGTGTTTTTCCATTTAGGATATTGTAAAGTCTGGCTCTCAGTGGAGCTCTCAGATGAGCTACCCTCATTATATTGTTATTGTTACTCTTTTGCCTTTGGATGTCTATTTTGTACTGCAGCTCATGTGAATGTTTCAATAAAATACCAGCTCATGCGGGCAAAAGCATTGAGCTATCAATTTTGTCATGAGCTGGATGCACTTACTAGCATGAAGCAGTCACTCATCAGAGGAAATAAACCACAGCCAGAGGAGGTGGAGGGAAGTGTTCAAGCATCTGAATGCACATAGGGAGGAACCCTGGCTTACAGTATCCTGCCACCAGAAACTACCTGAAAGACTGTAGCAAAAGAAATTCCACAGAGCTGTCGGTTATATTTGCAAAATCAACAGGACTGCAAAAGTGTAAAGATGGAGTGTTAAACAGCCCTATGGACTCCTTTTTTTACACTCAGTTCTGAAGAAAATGTAGGCAGCAGATGAACCCAGTTCAGAGGATATCTGGATTACCAGAACACTGCTACCTACCCAAAACTTCCCTTCATTTTAACACTGCAAACCAGAAATTTCTGCCAGAGTCGGCAATCTAAACAGATAATTGAAATAAGGGGGAAGTCAGACTTCATGGTTTCTCTTTGAATTTGTTGCAAATGGTAGATGGGTGCAGGTGAAGCAAAGGTAGCTGAAGCATTGTTAGAAACAGCTCAGACTGGAATGAGGACATGTCTTCATGTTTTCAGTGTCTATTTCTTCCTATGATACAACACCAATGGGTGAATTTTTATAGCTTCTGTTAAAGGTTTGCTTAAAAGCCTTATCCTGTGATGAGCTCAAAGCAGCTAGCTCCCATTCAGTTCAGCCTGAAGCCTTTTACATGAGTGAAAACAAGCAAAAACCTTTGAGGCCTTGCTCTGTACTTTCCCAGTCCAGTCCTTGCAGCAGCCTTAATTTTAATGTATTTATTGTTCACAGATTGTTCCTCTCCAACAAAATTAAAGGTGTAGGCTGCTTCACAAGGCTGCTAGGTAATCAGGATATTTATTTAGCTCTCTTTAGTTTTGAGTGACTGCTGCGGACTGACTACTCAAAAGTACTACACAGCTACTACAGTAGGGCTCTGTTCCTGCCTCTCCATGGTAGATACCTCCCTACATGTTCTGGGAGGAGGCAAAGAGTTATCTACAGATAACAAAACCACAAACACCTCTGGGTAGCCTTCCACTTGCATTCAGACTGCAAGGACCACCCTGTCCCAGGGGTGTGTAGAAGAAGGGTGTTCAGACCCCAGGGAAAGTGGAAACAGCTTCAGTGAGAAGTCAGGTTGCTCTCTCTTGGGCTTTCAGATCCCTCAACTCAGATCCTGAATTGCAGACCTTCGCCTGAAGCCAGTTCTGTGTATAAAAATTAGGGAGAAAAGCATGTCTTTGGGTGCGTGTTGGCTTAGAGATGCAACTAGGATTCTGGATTTAAATGTATCCTCAATATAACATTAATTTTGATTAATTAATTGATTGATTATATTTGACTTGATTCCAGCTCTCATTGGACTGCTTGGCTGCAGGGGTGGGTATTCAAATAGATGTTTTGGAGAAGGGAATTGAGCCTCAGCACCCTTTCTGACAGGCCATACCCTATAAAGTTGGTTGAGAGAGTGACCAGCTTAGGATCTTTAAATTAGAAGAAGTGGAAAGCCCACCCTAGAGGAAGTTTGACTGAAAAAGGAAGGCCAGAAGCAATATTTGTGAGCAAAAAGAGAGAAGCTGTCTATTTCTGAGTATGAGGCAAATGCATCTCTGAAATCTTCACATGGGACACAAGCCTGAAGGAGGCTTAAAGGATTTCACATTCACAAGCCCACAAAAAGCTTTGAAAAGTGTTAAATCTAGTTCCACAGAAATCTTATAACTTTTGCAGGTGTGGTTCAAATTCAGATATTCGGTGCCTGTCACACAGTTGTAACCTCCAAAATTAACAAAAAGAGGTGAAGAGTCTCTCTGCCTTTACAGCCAGGTACGTTAGCTCACAGGCATTTCCTACGCCCTGAGTGAAAACATTGGCCTGTGTTCTAAATGCAGCGCTATTACCTATAAAGGTACATCTATTAACATGTATAGGGAAATTCAAACCAAGGAAGATGTAAAAGGTGGCTAATGCTCTTCAGCAAGTTACTAATACAGAGTCCCAGGGAATGACTTTGACTTCAGTTTGGTTATTTTTGGGTTTATAACATTAAAGCTTAAAGAAAAATTGGGATGAAAATAACTCTTTTTAACATAGTAAAGTGGCCTGGATTCATTTCCCCAACACTTCACCAGGTGGGAGTGCTTCTAATATTTTATACCAAGCCTCACGTGATTGTCGCTTTGACTTTGGTACAGATACTTCTGACTTTGAAAATAAGACCAGAATTAGGTCCATGATGTTCTCCAGGCTAGCAACAATCCATGCAGCATGAATAGCGTTCTCTTGCTTCATAAAGATTACTCCCTCCTCTAGCCTGTACTTTGCCATTGCTTTGTTTGATCTGTTATCTGGTTAACATTACTTTGCTTTCTTCCTTAAAACTGGCTACATTTCCACAGTGGATTCCTGAGCTTGCATATCATGAAAAGAACTTCACCCTTTCCTGGAGGAAAGCTGCGGTTGTAACAGTTGCAGCATTTGTTCCTTAGTGTGTCACATTTTTAAACAAATTTAAAAAAAAAAAAAAAATTGGGATTCTTGAAGACAAAAAGTTCTCAAGTGCACAGCAGGTAAATTATTTTATCCATCAAGGGACACAATCCTGCTTCCACGGGTTTAGCTCAGGTACTGTACTGGCTTTTTGACAGTGTACTGCACAAGGCTTCTCTTCATGCAAGGGTACCATTTATTATAGTGCTCATTGCTCTGCACACCATCGCAGTGAGGTAAACATCCTTCTTGATGATCTAGGGGCCTAAATGTCCTTGCCTTGCATATTCGGAAATGCTTTTGACTGATGCAAATGTTTCTGAGCATACGTGGGTTGACTATTTTTTCCCTTGATGACTGCTGGGGGGGTCACATTCCCAGCATGGCTGCCAGCCCAGTTTGAAATCTGCCCTTCCATCAGTTGCAAGAGCCTTCCCACTGCCACAATCAATAGCTTTTCAGCATTGTGGTTTTTTTCTAAATCTGTTGCAAATCATGTAGCTATTTGAAATCCACACTGTATAATGTGGATACATCCTAAATCTGGACATCCTTTTCTCCCAGATAGCTAAGGAGGAACATGGACTCCATGTCAAAATTAGGAGGATGGAAGATAAATCACAGTCTGCTTGCTTGAGCTTAAAAGACCAAGAAAGAGAGGGGGAGATCATATTCAACATCACTTCTAATACAGCAAAATAATTTATATCAGAGCCATCCTATTTGCTTTAATACAAATTTCAAATAAAATTAATCTTCTTCAACTTGAAAAAGCTATTTCTTTTTAACAGGTTTATTTGTGAACTGTTTTTGTGTGTTTTCTTCTGTACTGTACTTGTGAAACTGCCTGGAAATGCTGGCATTTTACTTTGCAGAAACATCCCTCAGGAAATGAGATAGGTCATTGAACTTCTAGCACTTGACTGACCAAAATAATTAAGTAAAAATAAAATAGAGATAAAACAAAGCATAGTTTACACAGAACAATGAATGTCATCTGGTCTCAAAGTTACTCTACTAAATGAAGATTACAGCTTTATAATTAAATGACTAAATGCTACAATAGCAGATAAACATGTTTCCTCTCTAGAGCCCATGATGGTGATAATAAGGTATTTATCATATTCCAGCGATATTACATTCCCTCTTTGCAGTAGGACTGTGACAAGCATGTCAAAATAGATGCTCCCTGGCCTGAAGAGTGTGTGTCTAAACAGAGAAGGACAGGAAAGGAACTGGACAGGTGAACTGATTTGTCCAGCAGATGGGTGGAAAATCCAGCCTTCTGGAGACTGCTGCAGGTGACGGTACCACAGCTCTGAGAAATTTAGCCCTTTGGTGAGGAAAGTAGCAATATCCTAGTTTTATGGCTGACAATTTTGAGGCTGAAATATCAATGACAATATTTGTCTGTTTGGTAAGAGAAATTTCATGTACTAATGTAAGTTACAGGGTCTTTTCAGCTGTACTATGTGTTCTCTTGGTTTTGAGAGGAACCTGGTAGACTTTGGACATTAGGGAGAAAATAAATCAGACATCTATTAAGAAATTTTCTCTAGAGGTGTTATGAGCCTGACACTTTTTTCATGCAATACAGACTCGTGTGTGGAAATGTTTTAAATATTTATTGTTTTAATATTCTAAGAAACACCATCTCTTAGAAATCTGTTCAGCTTTGAAAGAAGAGGATGATTAAATTGGGTGTGAGAATTTAAGCAGAGGTATCCCTGATCGTTATAACAGCTCTGTAATGATAATTTCTGGGGAGGGAGGAATGGTTCCCCATGCTTACCTTGCCCAACTTTCTGAGAGTCCTAGGGATGAAAATCAGGATTTTTTTCAGGTTTTGAAGCAGGCCTTGAGTTTATAATGAGGCATCCAGAGATGGAAATTACTCCACCTATATATCCTGCCATTTTCTATGTCTCCCTCTGAAGGATATGGTTCTGGCTTGTGTCAGTAACAAGCAACCAGAGTAAATGGCCAGGGTCCAGAGCCAGGATTGCAGTTCCCCTGTTCCACACCAGCAAGAGGGAAAATAGATGAATTGGCTCTGAGGGGATCCAGCTAAGCATCAAATGGTTCACCTGACACAGAGTGAAGCTAAGGAAAACCTTCCTATGACTTTGTTGAAATCTTTGACTAAACTCAAAGTGCTGTGAGATATATTTGGGACATTGTTCTGCAGGTATCACTAGTAAATTGTCCACTGACTTCCCCTTCAGAGTGAAAATAGCTGGGACTCGTTCCTACCAACAAGCCAGTAAAACTCCGTGGCTTCCTTTATTGTTGTAAATTAAACATGATCAGGACAGTTCTCTGGAGCTGAGGCAGAGTGCTGTGGAAAGGTTCACATCTGACACTCTCTTATTCCCCAGAAACAGACTAGCTTACTGGAAAAACATGCAGACTACATACTGGAAATGGTCCCTGGCTTGTGCTTGGCCCAGGGATTGTCTGGGAGAGTGCTAGCTGGTTTGGGCCAAGACTGTGCTGGGATCCGTTCCAGCAGTGTGTGGATGATTGCACTCAAGTGCCTGTGAATGTACCCTGGCACTGCTTGATTTACTGTGGACAGGCTGGAGAAGAAGTGGAGATACTTGCCTTTGAGTACACTGGTATGGTGAGCCCACTTTAAAAGCTGGGATAAGATCTGAGCTCCACCATCCTGGAAAGTATCTGAGGCAAATATTGGCTGAAAAGGTCTCAGTACGAGTTCTCTGCACTCCACAGAGGACAGGCAAATGCCACGCTGCTGCCCAGCACTGACCTGTCAAGGGCAGGAGGCATACTTATTCTATAACAGAAATCATTCACTGCAACGTACCTCCAAGGCACTGTGGCATCTCGTGACTCCCATTGTGTGCCTGTGCGATGCAGAGAAGTTGGATTCTCTGAGACGGGTTTGTTCCATTTTGACAAGGAAAACACCTTGCACAATCAGTATCTCAGTCCCTCTGTTTGTCACAGTGGCTTTTCACATTGTTCAGTTGCTCTCTGCACTGAAGAGTGCTGCAGGTGGCTCTTTGCAGATGTCTGTGACAGTGACAGATTAGGAGCTTCTTCACTGTTTTGATATCAAATGAGCCTTGCATATGCCTCCTGTTAAACATGAACCTAAACAGCAGGATTAATAAGAGTAGCAATTGAGACACTCATCTGTATATGATTTCATTTCAGTCATGATCCTGTTAGTGTTGAAATAAATCAGATGTGTCTGCTAAGTCCAGATGAAAATCGGGCAACTTATTTAGTAACATAAGTAATGATTTTTGAATCCTGGTTTTGGGGCTATCTCTAAGGAAACTATAAGCACACACAATGGGGAGTAGGTAAAACCTAGCTCCACAAATCCAAACCTCTCCCATTCAAGACTGCTTCACTCTTTGTTTTCACCATTCGGATACCTCAGTTGTACTTCTGTTTCATTCTGTGCAGGACTGGCTAGATCCACAAACTACACACCACCTTGTCTACCTGCCCTGAAGCATCTCAGAAGACACCTTCTCTGAAAGTCTGGCTTCAGACTTTGCATGGATTTAGCTGCAGCATCCCATTTCTCAGGTAGATGTGTGGATCTGCTGTGTAGCAATTGGGAAAGGAAGGAAAAGAGGTAAGTCCATAAGTTTTGGACATGGGGTAAAATATATGAACAGTTCTTAGGGGACAGGAAAGTCCCTCATAGTGAGAGCCCTAAACTCTATGCTGCAAGGAAACTCTCACATATTCCTTGCTCTAAAGTAGTTTCCATGTAATTCTAGAATCAGACTCACACAAGTCTGGAATGGACCTTGGGATGTCACCTAGTCCCATCTCCTGATCAAAACAGGGCCAACTTCAAAGTTAGTTCAGGTTGCTCAGGGCATCGTCCAGTTGAGTTTTCAGTATCTCCAAAGACAACGATACCATAACTTCTTTGGGTTTTTTCCCACAAGAGAGAACAGCTTCAGCAAGAGGAATGGAAACCTCTCTCCTCCCCACACCCAAATAGGTAGATTTTGTTCTTAGAGGTGACTGTGAATGACTCTATGCAGCTGTGAGACTGGTACCAGCTCTCCCACATGATGTGCTCAGCAATGAAATGCATATAAAGGGATATCACCAAAGCTGCTCTCCATTAAAAAATCAGAAGAGGTCTTGATTTGGTGAAGGAAGACTAGAGACATTTAGCAGAGAGTGAATGTTGCCCAGATAAGCATCCACATCTGGAGGAGAGGGAAGATTTAGTATGTGCCCTTTTCTCCAGTGTTTTGCTCTCCATAGAGATGTCCTCAGTGGACATAACGGCTGCTCCCCTTGTGATGTTATGTGGAGGGACCAGGCACCTGTCCCCAGGCTCTGGATTGCAGTCTAGTAGCCAAATCCTGGAAAGAGAAGTGTCTCTGATTCAGTTTTATAGTCTTAAGCCCTTTGGACCTAATCCTAAGAGATTCACTCAGGCCTGTGCTGTGAATTGATTGCAGAGCTAGGAATAAAATGCAGAAGCCCTGGCCTTTCAGTGCCAAGCACTGAACCATTACTCCTCTGGGTCAGGCAATGAACAAGCTAGAAAAGCCTTTGAGGCTCTGAGCATGATTAATAGACCTAAAGCTCCAGCTTGGAGCCAGATGGAGAACATACATGCTCCTGCTCTTTATGTTTGCATACGTACAGGTGCTGCTCTCGAGGAGCTTGTCAGCTGCCTGCTTTCAGGGAGCTGACAGATCTACTGCAACACTGCTTGACTAAGTGTGCAAACATAAAGTAGAGGATTACCAAGATAGCCCTTTAATAACAGCATCACTCAAGTGATCATGCTGCCTGATGGCAGGGACTGGGCAGGGTTAAATATGTATGCAAAGAGAATTTTTATTGCACCCTTTGCAGGTACTTCCATTCACATAAATATATTCAGGTGTACCCCGTGCTACCCAACCACACATTTCTGTCACTGATCTGACTACCTATCAGACACTGGGTATGAATTCCTGGCAGCTGATTATCCACTTGTGCCAACCTCCTCGCAATTTACTGCATGACTGTTTGATTTACCACATTTCTAAACCTATATCTCATCTGCCTGTCCTGACGAATCCTGTACCAGACCGAGGCGTACTGAAATACCTTAAACATTCTCTAATAGGCAGAGACTCTTCAATGCTTTCCATTAAATTACCAGGCTGTGCATTTTAACTCTCCATAGCCTTGACAGCTCTTACTAGACACATTTTGGGCAAATACGAGGCAGCCTGTCAGACTAACAAGGCCCTGGCAAGTTTTGAGCAATATAAACCCTTTCATGAAAGCCAGAGAGAGAGGGAGCTGACAGAAGAGACAAATACTTTCTAATGGCAGATGTTTGAGACAAATTAACAAATATCAGAAAGCTGCTTTGATCAAATGAAACAATGAGGTAAAACGTTCCCTAGTTTCTTTATTAAAATGAAATACAAAATCCGAAGTGTTGCTGAAGTAGGGGAAAATGTTTGAATAAATTATGTTGGATGTGATATTCCTCTCCCCTAGGTAAATGTTGGCTTTTCTGTACTTAACAGCAGGACAATTATTAACTTAAGTCTGTTTATGAATAGAATAGAATAGAATAGAATAGAATAGAATAGAATAGAATAGAATAGAATAGAATAGAATAGAATAGAATATTTCAGTTGGAAAAGACCTACAACAATCATCTAGTCCAACTGCCTGACCACTTCAGGGCTGACCAAAAACTAAAGCACAGCAAGTATTGCTCTGTGCTATTAAATAAGTGGTTCTCTGCAATCCCAAATGAGACAATGAGTTGTGCATAGGTGTATCTGAAAGGATCATCTAATGGCCAAAACTTTGTTTTCTTTCCATGGTCACCTGAAAGCCAATCTCAGCTCTACCAATGACCTGCTGTGGGACTTCGGGAAGAACTTCACCTTTCTTGCCTGTTTATTACCAAACTTGTCTATTCTGCTATGAAACTAGTGATGCAAAGGTCTTTCCATGTTTATGCAAGATTTCTTGCTGTGTGCCTGTATGAGACCTGCAGTGCTGCCACGCTCTCAATTGCACTTCTGAATGCTGCTGTTAAAAGAGAGAAGGTGGAAAGCCACCCAATGAAAAGTGCCGGAGTTCATTGGCATCACTTGGAATAAAGGGATCTGTGGAAAAGAATGGTGGTTTCTAGCAGAGACTTATTTTACTACTATAGCTGCTGAATTAATTGCTTTGTCCACTTTCATAGGTTGCCTTTAGTTAAGGTGAAATACTTTCAAAAGTAATGACATTTGTAATAATTAAGAATTTCTTCTATGGAATTAGCTTGCTGCCTTTTCTTCTTCTCCTTCAAGGGTAAAGCTTGAAGTCTTTGCTCATAGGAAGCTCATATGCATATATGAATGCATACATATACGTATGTATATATGCATATATACATCAGGGCAATGAGAAATGAAAGAATGGGGAACAGAATTATATGCCAGGGAATTTAAAAAAAAAAAAAAAGGCAAAACACTTTCAATATTTTCCTTTGCTCTTTTCTTTATTCATTATACTTCACTCAGAGAGGAAGCTGGACTTCCTGAAATATCATCACTTCAAGAAATTTCCGAAAGGAAAGCTTTGGGTCTTGTTTGTGAGGTTTTCTTCTTTTGTCTAGATACTTCCTTTTATCTACTCTGTGATCGTACTCTCAATTTGCTGCCACTGGGGATGCTTTCCCATCTCACACAAGAAATAATTGTGACAGGAGGTTTGGTACTTGTGTGGGGCCATGCTCAGAGCCAGGGCCAACTTTTGAGGAAGGTGACATCTGGGCTGGGACCACAGCTCTGGTGACTCATCCCCAGCCATGAAGAGAGACTGCAGCCTCCCCATCCAGCCACTGTGACACCCCCAGTGAGCAACCCCAGTCGGTGCCAGCTGAACACCTACGCAGCAGGAGACGGAAGCCAGGGGAAGGAGGTAAAAGGCCTCTCTGGCTGTCCCCTCTCCTCCCCCTTAAATCTCTGCCTGCTGCCTTCCAGGGATGTAGAGAAAATTAATTTGGGATTCAAGCATCCGGAGAGCAGTGGATAAAAGGTGCTCTAGAAGAATATATTGTTACAGATGTTCCTCTCCTTACTGCTACAGCAAGTCAAGATGAAAACATGATGCATAAACTGTGACGTGCCTGAAATCTAATACAAACTGTTCCCTTTCAAGCAAGCAGTAAAATCTTGGAAGCTCAAACTGTGTCCTGCAGGCAGCAGAGGAGAAGAAATGTTCTCTCCTTTTTTTTTTTTTTTTGATTATTGTATTATTAAAGATAAAATTGTGCTTGGGGGTATTCAATCAATGTAGTGCTGAGGAATGTGCATAAAGCAGATTACAGTATTTCCCTCCACTAGGAGGGAAATATATATAATAACAGGAACTTTATTCATTAACTTGGAGAAAATGATGATTACGTTAGTGAGGCTGAAGGATATGAAATACCTTCTCCCATCAGATAAAGGATGGTCCAGTGAATGCTGAGACCAGCCTTTGGGAGTTTCTACTGGAAAAAATAGCAGATGGAGGCGGGAGTAAGAGGAGGGAAGCAATTCCCAGATGGTAACACTTTAATTTTTATTTTGGAAAAGTTAATATTATTCCAAGTTTTATACCCTGAAGAAGAAACCACTTGAGGCAATGCCATATTCTTTGTTCCCTGGTGGGTTAAATAAACTTGCACTCGCAATACTTTTTATTTATTTAAGGGACAGCTTGTGCCTTGGACCCCATGTCTGCTCAGAAGCAGTTTAATAGTGATCCCCTTAGGCTGGCTATTTGATCTGGTATGTGATCTGGTATGTGCCTGCCAATTTCCCAATCCCTTTGTAGATATACAGAGAACAATCAGTCAGAGTTGTCCCTCATTCCTGCAATGTAGAAACCAGCAGGAGTTGACCAGAGCAGGCATATCATGGTAATATTCTGTAATAATTTTCCCATCTAAAACAGGTTTTCTTGGCAGGTGGGGGGAAACAGGGCTGAGCTGCACCTCACCCAGGATTTCATAGGAGAATAAATCCTATCTGTACCTCCAGTTCTGCCACCATTATGTCTGGAGTCAGAACACTTCACTGTGTGGGATTCATTGCACACTATGGTTTTTCTTCCTTCATTTAAGTCTGGACCCTCTATTTCTTACTCAGGCTCCACTCGGCAGGCTGAAAGGAGTAGTGTGTTACATGGCATACCATTCAGGCTGGAAGAGGAGAAGGTTGGAAAGGAAAAGGAAAGCTCACAAATTGTCAGCTCACATTTGGCTCTTAACAAAAGCACCTGGATTCATAGAAAAAAAAGACTATCTGTGATGAGTCTCAAATGAGCAGAGGGAATGGTTATTTACTCTGTAGAATTGAGTTGGAGTTGGCAATTGAACAATTTTTCATTGGAGCAGTGGATAACAGATGATTACTCCTGCTTTTTACCAGGTTTACTCCAATGCAGATGGATAGCAAGGTAACAGAAGGCCTGAGAACTAAGCAAAGATGCACTGTTTGAGCAGTGGCCCAAAGCCTTGACATTTTCCTGGTATCTGCTTGACCATGGCTATGCCAGGCTTCCCGTAAGTGCTCCTGGATGAAGTTTCCAGGCCTGGCTGGTACTCAGATGGAAGACCATGTGCAAATCTGAAGTAATGTGGAATAAGTCAAGGAACAGGCAAATACTAAACTCCAAATGCAGGCAAGTTGAAAAACTATGTTCTAGCCCTGTTGTGACTGCAGAGAAGGCATGAAGAGGTTACCTGCTCACACAGCTGTGGAGGAAACTGGAATTCAATCCCAGGTGTAATTCACATAAAAGATTCAGCTTCTCTATGCTGAAAAATGGGAACACCGGGTATTTTTTACTGTGCAGAGTTGGGATAAGAGGAGTCCCCAAGTTTCGTGCCTGATGTAAGGGATAAAGCATCTGCCTATGAAACCAAACAGATGATGTCAAGATGCAGCCGATTTACAATCCCTGAAAGGGAAGTCCTGCCACCAGATGTGACATTTGAGCTAAGTTGTTGCTCTGCCATTTACTGATCAAAATGGCTCTGGGGGAAAAAAAAAGAAAAGAAAAAAAAAAGAAAAGAATCCAGTTTTTTGAAGCAGGTTTTCTGGAGAGTTTATTCAGAGAGATCTATGGTCTCTGTGAAAATCTTCAAGAGCCAAACTTGCTGCGCATGTGAGGACCTTCTCTCATCCCTACCCTGAAGTAATAATTCCCTCGTTTTTTCCCCAACAGTACTGGGAGCTGCGTATCCTCTTTGTAGCTCTTTTCCCATGCCCCGGAGGTCAATGTAACTCACTCAAGAGCTCTATTTGTCATCCATTCCCCCACCATATACCACACTTTTCCATTCTCCTCTTCCCTTTTTCCAGGCAACTCCTCTTATCCAATGACTTCTCCCTTGCTTGGTTTACAAGTCCTTCAGAACAGCTTTCACACAGAACACACAGACTAGTGCTGAAGATTTGGGGATGGAGAGAGGAATGTAGTATCACTTTAGGTGAGTATCTGAGTGAGTCTGAATGACAGATCCCAACTTGGATTCCCATAGTAACCAAATCTAATTCTGGACAGGGAGACTGGAAAGTTTAAGGCATTGTTATCCACTAGAACAAAGTGAACAAAACCAGTCCATTTCCCAGGCCTCCCAAAATAGCAGTCTCATGATAAACTTACTCAATTTTTCTTTGGCCACAGGGTACTGGCATTTTAACTCTCCTGGAACAATGAGATGAGAGAAGGGAATACCACTTGGATAAATTTAGTGGATACCAACAATGAGGCATTTGATTTGTAAGACAGATTCTCAAACTGGCGTCACTATTAATAAAGCAAGAGGAAGGATTACCTGGCAGTAACGACAGTAGCTGGTCTTAATTTAGGATCACTGGGTTCTTTAGTTTGCTCTATGGAAGTCATTGCTGGAACTGCACAGGACTTTGTTGGAACAAGCAGATCCTTGAACAAGACATTTAGATGTGCTTAACCTCAAATATATGAAAGGTCCTTCTGAAGCTGGTAGGACTTGTATCCTTACTGGATTGAATCCTTGGTTTCTGTATCTGTCTCCATTTCCTCAGCTACTACATGGGGTCCTGCAAAAAAGCTCCCTCCTGCAAAAAGCACTGTTTCTTTTATTCTTGAAGAGCTCTATGAGACTATACTCCTGTGCCATGGGACATTGCTGCTTTGTTATGTGACGCTGGGGCTGGTGACATGTGGCACACTGTCCTACCTATGCCCGAGTGCCACATATTGGCTTCCAGTAGCCGGAATGACTGTGTGCTGGGCACTCTGGACTGGAAAGGACTTTCAAAGTCACCAAATCCAAGCTGCCACTGTTGCAGAGAACTATAAGCCTCCCATAAAACTGATCAAGCTCCCTTTTGAATAGCAGCTGCTTATTTTTGCCTCAGCAATACCAAGACTTCACTATTCCACTGATTCGTTAGAAAGTTTCTTCTAGTTTCCATTATCAAGGTTAATTTCTTTCCTGTTGTCCTTGTGCCAACAAAGACTTCTGTTTGAAACAGTTTCCTCTCTTTCTGGTGTTCACAATTTTGCATAAGTTATCAGCAATATTTATCCTACGGGCTGTCTCTGTACTGGGCAACATCCTGCTTCTGTGGCAACAGGGTAGCGAACTTAATGTTAATTAATATATCGCTCCATTATGAGCTGTGCCCAATGACACAACAGCTAGAGCAGGGAACAGAACAACACATCAAGGGGAAGTTTTTATTTATGATGCCATAGAAATGCCATCCATGATTCACTGGGTGGAATTGTCCTAGAACAGGAAACAAAACATAGTGCAGAGAAAACAGTGATAAACATCAAGCTGATAAATGTTCCTAATTACTTTAGAATAGCTTGCACTTTTTTCCCATTAGCCTGCTCCCTAACCTTTTTGTACCAAAAATAATTTTCCATGAATCACAACCATATCATTATAATGAGTGCAAGGAAACATCAGTTTATGTAAGATCAAGTGAAGTAACAGGAAACATGACATTAAGTATGTCATGGTTTAACCCCAGCCGGCAACTTAGCACCACGCAGCCGCTCGCTCACTGCCCCCCAGTGGGATGGGGGAGAGAATTGGAAGAGTAAAAGTGAGAAAACTCGTGGGTTGAGATAAAGACGGTTTAATAGGTAAAGCAGAAGCTGCACACACAAGCAAAGCAAACCAAGGAATTCATTCACTCCTTCCCATGGGCAGGCAGGTGTTCAGCCATCCCCAGGAAAGCAGGGCTCCATCACGCCTAACGGTTACTTGGGAAGACAAACGCCATCACTCTGAATGTCCCCCCCTTTCCTTCTTCTTCCCCCAGCTTTATATGCTGAGCATGACGTCATATGGTATATCCCTTTGGTCAG
Source organism: Aptenodytes patagonicus (assembly GCF_965638725.1). NCBI lineage: Eukaryota > Metazoa > Chordata > Aves > Sphenisciformes > Spheniscidae > Aptenodytes > Aptenodytes patagonicus. Next base: position 7,780,477 of record NC_134950.1, on the reverse strand, counting down.
TTTAGGTCAGCTGTCCCAGCTGTTTCCCCTCCCAACTTCTTGTGCACCCCCAGCCTCCTCGCTGGTGGGGTGGTGTGAGAAGCAGAAAAGGCCTTGACTCTGTGTCAGCACTGCTCAGCAGTAACGAAAACATCCCTGTGTTATCATCACTGTTTTCAGCACAAATCCAAAACACAGCCCCATAATAGCTACTGTGAAGAAAACTAACTCTATCCCAGATAAAACCAGTACAAAGTATAATCTCATTATACTTTGTATAATCTCATTGTACTTTGTTCCACAACAGAAGGGACAGATTTATTTTTTGGATAAGAGTGAAAAGCAGTGTATAAACGTGAAATTCAGGGACAGAATCACAACATCTACCATTAGGCTCTGCAGAGTCAAGAAGCCAATTGAAATTACCTAAGACAACAGTTTCTCCACTGACACTGCTGGGAGAATAGTTCTTAACCAAACACCTGCATCAAATGCCTAAAGCTATGCAGCTAGACACCTTCCTTTCCAATCAAAAGTAAAACACAAAATGCTTCTTTTCCAAAGCAGGCCTTCCTAAAGCAGTGGCCCAGAACTCTGAAATATACCCAAAGGTCCTACCATTTTAAAATGTCAATATGTTTGTGCTCCCAGAACTCGACAAGGGGATGATGAGTCATAAAATTTACGCCAACAAAGACTATTATCAATGTCTTGTTCGCCTTCATAATTGACACAGGTATAAAATTTAACTCAGTATTCCCTGCATTGGACCACACCTTGCACGTGAGATACGGGATTTCTTTTGCAAAAATATTTGATCTTCACCTGTATGAATTCTTATCTGTCTTGCAGCCTGTCTGTAAAGCTCAGAAAATGTTTGCGAAGAGCTTTGAGAGCCTCCTTGGGGATGCAATGTAGAGAATTTGCAGGCAAACAAATAAAAGGTCGATTTCTATCTAGTTGCTCTCATGTTGTTTTTACTTGGAGACGTTGCTCTTAATACAGCTTGAATCCAAATAGGTGATTAACAAATCATAGTGCATATAGTACATTAGTACAATGTGATACTTTCTGTCTTTCAATAAATACGCTTTACACAGGACCAAATTCTTCCATGAATTACACCAGATTGAAACCAGAGCAAACAGCTCTTCAAGTTGACGGAATCACTCCGGTTTAATGCAAAGAAGTGGAGGTTTTCCAAGACTACTGTCAACTCATTCGAAGCTTTTTTAACCTCTAGGGTTATGTGTATCAGTATCTCAATAACGTGCTTGGAAAATCATGCAGCTGATTAACAGCAGAGCTCCCTGTGTGAGATGTAATTGAATTTGAAAGAAAAAGTGCTTATTCTCAGGATAGGGAAACATAGGCAGTACAAAGAGCTACATGTCCATCCAAGATCCTGTTATTAGAGGAGTGACAACTCTATTTATGGACACAAGTGTGACTGTTAAGGACACAAGTGAGCTAACTAATTTGGAAATCTCTGTGATATTGGCACAGGACGGTTGATTGCAGGGTTTCCTTACTGTCAATATTGATCTCAGTCTAGTCCATGAAGCACAACTCATCTCACCCCAAAGGAGAAAGGTCAGATTTACCCCACTGTAGTGCAGATGTAGATGTCTTATTTTAGTCAACTGAATCCCACTCCTGGTGCCAACATTGTTGAAACAAGAGCAAACCTCACTGTTCCACCCTCACTTGAGCATGATTCATGCATCACAGTACAGTTAATTCCCTTTGGGAGGATGGACCTCCCAAGCATTTCACCAACTATTCTGTGGGACAGGACACTGGTGTTGCCCAACAATAATTGGAAACACCTGTAAATTAAGTGATCTAGAAAAAAACTGTCGTGGTTGAATGCTAGCCGGCAACTAAGCACCACACAACTGCTCACTCACTCACCCCACCTCTGCCCCAGGATGGGGGAGAGAATCAGAAGGATAAAAGCGAGAAACAAACGTGTGGGTTGAGATAACAACAGTTTAATAATTAAAAAGAAATAATAATGATTAAAAAAACTGTAAGGAAAAGGGGGGGAAAAAACCCCACACAACAAAGAGAGAGGAAAATAAAACCCAAGAAAGACAAGTGATACAAACTAAAACAATTGCTCACCTCCTGCCGACCAATACCCAGCCAGTTCCCGTGCAGTGGACCCCCGGCCAACTTTTCCCCCAGGTTTATATGCTGAGCATGACGTCATATGGCGTGGAATATCCCTTTGGTCAGTTGGGGTCAGCTGTCCCAGCTGTGTCCCCTCCCAACTTCTTGTGCACCCCCAGCCTGCTCGCTGGTGGGGTGGTGTGAGAAGCAGAAAAGGCCTTGACTCTGTGTCAGCACTGCTCAGCAGTAACGAAAACGTCTCAGTCTTATCCACACTTTTTTCAGCACAAATCCAAAACACAGCCCCATACAAGCTACTACAAAGAAATTTAACTCAATGCCAGCCAAAACCAGCACAAAAACAATCAAAGGAATTGGAGCTGTTTTTTCTAGAAAACTTTAAATTTAAAGAGAAATTTTGATAAATAACTGCAGATATACTCTCCCTGCCCAATGAGTTGAACAAAGATTGTCTTTAATTGAAATAAAAAAGGAATCCACTAGACATTAAGAAAACCTATTTAATGAGTAGGAAAGCTAAGCACTGGCACATGCTATGTGAGGGCTGGAGAGTCTAGCACATAATACCATCTGCAATCAATGTTTTGGGTATAGCTAACACCACAGTGAGCATGGACTGGACAGTTTCTCACAGTCCCTCCCAGCCCTGTTTTCTCTGATTCTGAATGGTTTTCACATTGTTTCAGAATGAGATGAGGCAGGGGCAGAGAAAAAACAGTCTCTTAGCACCCTGATCTGATCCCTAACAAATTGCTTCCCATTAAAAGTAACGTTTTCAAACACTTGCAGCAATCAGCAGGGTCAGTCATCGTCCCTGTTGCACTACACATAAATTCTCTTTGCTGTTTTATTTGTAGACATAATTGTTCTTTTTTTTTTTCTTTAACATTTCCCTGTCTTGTATAATTACCCTTTAACTTGGTCATGATCTGAGATTAGTTTTATTGGTTTTGTTTCATATTTGTTTCATATTTTGAGACCCCAGGTGAAAAAATTGTACACATATATATAGTGTTGACATGACTGAACAGACCATCAAAAGAGCTTTCCAAGAGAGACCTTGATTTAAACAGGTAACAAACAGTAGGAGACAAGAAATTTGCCTGAAATTACTTGGAAAATCATAGAATAATTTAAGTCGGAAGGGATCTCTTGAAATCACCTAGTCCTTACCTCCCACATCTTCTCCCCCAGCTCAAGCAGGATCAGCTAGAGCAGGTTGCTCAGGACCATGTCCAGACACCTTTTGAATACCTCCAAGAATGGAGACTCCACAACCTCTCTGGGCAGCCTCTTCCAGTGTTTGACTGCCAGCATGGTAAAAAACTGTTTTCTGGTGTTCAGATGGAATTTCACATGTTTTAATTTATGCCCACTCCTTCTTGCCTTCTCCGTGGGCACTATTTAGAACAGTGTGGCTTCTTCCTCTTCTTCATTCCCTCCCGTCAGGTATTTATACACATTGATAAGATCCCCCTGAGCTTTCTCTTCTCTGGACTGAAAAGTCCAAGTTCTCTCAGCCGCTTCTTATATCACAGGTACAAGCAAAACTTACAGTTAGGGCTCCTGAATCTTAGCTCTGTGTGCCATCACCAGAACCAAGGCTGCTGCAGTACTGACTGCTGCTGAGGATGCAACGGTGGTATCTTTCACAGACATGACTGTGAATTAAAATTAGTGTGGAGAAGTTGGATGTAGCACTAGCATGAAGGATGGAGGAAGGCCTGGCAGGAACATGCCACCATTTACTCTATCTTATATAAGGTGTGAAGACTAGTCATTCTATTTTTAATTACAGCTCAGTCTCCAAGCTAAGCAGTTGATATGATTCTCATGCTTCAATTTCATAGCAATGACAGTGAAGTATTTGAATCCTAACTAAAGAAGAGATAATGCACTTCCTATCTGCATGCTTGACGCATTGTGCTGCCCCTTCTTTCCTCCACCCTCTACAACAACGTCTTACATGTGTGCTCCTGTGATGTATAATTCAGTGTTGTGCAGCCCTGCCCTTTTCCTGCCTTCCATTCAAATCAGTTTTCAAATGCTGTGACTCCAGGCACTAATGTTTTAGACAAGCCTGAAGCAACTGAGACAAGGCTGTAAGCAGAAAATAACGTGCAGCAGCATAGTTGAATGGCTAATCAATACATGAGCTGTCAGCTTTTCAGATCAAGGGATTTATTTTGCAGTAAATGAAATGAGTTTTGCGGGGAGAAAAATAAAGCTTCTATCAAGACAATGTCTGAGGGGTTTTTTTTTTAAAGAAAAAAAGTAATGAAGGAAAGTACTCAAACATTAACATTTGAATCTTTTGGTACTCTTAGTTATGCTTGTTCTAACTAGTCTTGAGGAATTAGGATGGCAAATTTACAATGAAGGGTACTCACCGTAGCTTGATGATGGGGAAGAACTAGGGATGGCCCTGACGTTAGAGCTCCACACATATCTCTACAGCCACGAGTGTTCTCTGACCCCCAGCATAAACTGGAGAAGTTTAAACTACTATATCACACATCTATTGTAGGGAATACTTGATTAAAAAAAAATTAAAAAGCATTTGTAAACCTTCTTCCTTTCTCCCTTAAATCAAAGTGTGACCTTTTTTAATGTCAAAAACTATTAATACTGCCTTTGTCATTTCAAATTGCCAAAATCAAAGTAAGACTGAAGAAGTCAAAAAACATCAAGAGCCAGTTCAGGCAGCTGTCAGTTGCTTATTTCATGACCATATCCCTTACCCCTGCAATCCTACCCACAGCGGGCAACTAGTTAGTCAGGGCCACCTGTTGCAAATAATATTTCTTCCATATGAACACTGTCATAGAAGAACTGTGCTCTGCATGACTGAGTGGGAAGAGAAATGTACTAGCAATGAGGTGCTATTTGAGCCCTGTGACTGCTCTGCTGTGTCTCTGCAAAATTCACTGCCCTGCTTTGTGTTGCAGTGTCATCATCTGTAAAAATTAACTTCTCTTGTGTTCTGTCACACATTCCACAGGGACTGGATATTGTTGTTATTGTAAGCCTTAGTACCTTGACTGGGGAACCTCCGGTGATATCCATCATGAACTGAGCAAAGGCAACCCCTGAAGCTTCCCAAGCAAAGAAAAACCTCCCAGAGAGAGGATCCTTTGCCCCCAGTTGCTGGTGAACAAGGAGAATTGATTGAATGCTCCAGACCTCATCTGCATGTCTATAACACCATGATATGAGACATTTTTGTTGAAGTATCATGAAATTTTGAAGTTGAAGTGAATAAAACATCATCATTCACATCTGACAATGGATGGAAAAGAGATCTGTGTCTAGCTGTGTCTGGCATAAGGGTTCATCCTAACCTTTGGTGAGGCCTGTGGTGACAAGCATGTCTGGGCAGCTGGGAAAGAGACTGTATCAAATAGTGGCTACCTGTGGAAAATGCTTATACATGGTTGTGTAGGCACCTGGTCCACTCTAGAATGAGCTGAACCTCTGCAACAATTGCATGAAGGTGACTGATACAAAACGGTAATAGAAGCAGGGAAGATTTGGTCTTAAACTACCTTAGGTCGTGGTGAGTGACAGGTTCTGGGAAGAGCAGATCTACCCAAACACCAGTTTAAGGCTTAAAATACTCTTTAAATAGTTTGGTGAGAATCTCTAGATATCTTTTTTCCTGGTAAAGACATCACTTAAAACTACCATAAATGGTATTTCCTCTTATTTGAACAAACCACTAACAGAAATATAAGTTCTGTAGACTGCTTAGTCCCAATATACTGAATAAAAATGTAATCTGAGCAAGGCAATATTTACATCATCTTTATTAAGCAGAGAAGGGGTTGACATGGTACGTACTTTCATCAGAAGCATCCCAGAACATTCTGGAGTGTCTACAGCTTATTTTCAGGCTTATCCAGGTAATGGATGGAGAGTAAAGCGTGACTTTGTCAGGAAGAAACAACCTCAAAAAATTCTCTGCAGCTCAGTTGATGGCATAGCCTGGGGGTTGCTGTTTGCAAGTGTAAAAGGCAAAAGTCCCATCACAGGAGCCCAGTGTGTGATATTAAACTTTCTGTAAAAGGCCATCCTCAAATTAGGCCCATTATCTCTGACATACAATCTCCACACAAGTGAAATATTTAGTGCTAAGAGTTTATGGCATTTCCCTAGGCAAAACTGTATGCAGTTCACAGAGCTTTTTCTTGCAGAGCACAGCTTGGCAGCCTTTCTCAGCCAGTTTGACCAAGACCATGAAAAAAGTCTCCCTTGCAGGATTAGAGCGTTAACACACAGGGCTACAGACCTACTGAAAAAAATATACCCTGGGCTTTACAGCACTTCACAGCTTTGGTGTGTGCCCAGTGTAAAGGATGATGAATTATTGTGCTGCCCCAAGGGAACAGTGGGAACATTTCTCTAGAAAGCATGCCTCTTTATGGGGCAGAAGGAGAGGCAGAACAACCTCAGATTGAGGCTATAGTAACCTCTATAATGAGATGTCCCCCGACATTATCATGGATCATATCCCTACAGCTAGGGGGGGGTCTCCTGGTGCAGAGTAGAGAGAGGGGACAGAGGAACTGGGAGTGTTCCTCTCCTCAGAGTTGGTGTCTGGAGAGGCTTTGTTTGTCCTATCAAGAGAGAACCTACAGGGCCAAAGATCTGTGGCTTTAGGTAACTTAAATGCATGCACTGAAAAACAGAGTCCCCAAAGAGACCCTTCTGCAGGATGAAAATTGAGGTAAGAGATGAATAGCGACTTGTCCGTGCAGCTGAATCGAGCTGCCTCTGCAGCCTATTCCTACCTGCCTCCTGGACTGACCTATTGGCTGGTTTTAAAATGATACGGGCCTTCTGGCTGAAAGTTATGACTATAAATGTGCTAGCATTAACATTAAGCAAGTTTCAAGAAGGTACTGTGTTGCTTTTAGTTCATACTTCTCTTGGAGAAAACAAAATAATCCTTTCTTTTACTCTTTCTAAATAAGAAAAGGCAGGGATCTCACATTTGTTTCTAATTACAATGCACTTTACAGTGCAGCCCCAGTAAGGGGAAATGGTTTTTGAAGTCTACAACATTGAGTGAGAACTGATCACTAAGTTTGACTCTGGGAAGTTAGCTATAACTAAAATGTACTGAGTAAAAACAATCAGATCATTGTTTTGCTAGTGGTACATGTTAAATAAAACCTGCATAAATCAGGCGTTTGGCTGGGAAAGCCAAGCCCGGACATGGTGGAAGTCCTATTTCAGGGGGACGCTGACTGTAGTGGGCCAGTGCTGCATCTATGTGTACTTGTGGTGATGATCAGCTTTCATGAAGGACTTACTACTCTGTCCTCCTTGCATGGGAAAGGCCAGTTATGGTGTCTCCATAGTTCCACAGAGCCAAACATACCCACTTGAGTAGAACAGGGTCTTTTGACTCTTTCTGGGTTACATTGTGGTTTTGGGACTGGGTTTCCAGTGTGTTTTGGGAGCTGGGACTGGAACTGAGTAGGAAACACAAGGTATGCTGTGCCTTCACTTTCACAGGACACCATTCCAAGATGCATTAAAACATGACCCCAAGGTAAATCAAGATCCAGTAGAACACAGCTGTAGCAAGTGATTTTATCTGATGAGTTTTCATTTAATAGGTTTCAAAGGTGGTTTTGATTTTTTGTTTAATCTGATTTATAAAAGAAGTGTCTATTTTTTGCCAGTTATGGTTTTTATTTACCGCTCCTATTAATATAGTAGCAGATGGTACAGGCAGGTATGTGTTAAAGTGTATGTACAGATGGCTCACTCTGTCTTGTGGTGCCTCTGACAAAATAACGACATGAGGAACTGCAGGATGGTACAGATTACAAAGGGAAGTAATGTATATGCAGATGGCCTACGCTGACCCGTGGTGGCACTAACAAGACAGCAAAATGAGAAACGGCAGGACACTATAGACAGCAAAAGAAGTAATAGCTTGACAAAATTGCTGTCAAAGTTAGAAATTACCAGGGCAACCATAGCATAAATACCAAATAAGGGTATAAAATCAACAAAACCAGTGCCAGTGGGGAAATGGTACACAGAAGTGAGCTGTTTATTTGGGAGGGGGTGACAGTGGTAAAGGGGAAGATCTTGTGGGGGAAAAAGGGAATATAAGGTGAGCCAAATAACATGTTCACAGCTCCCTGTCAAGCAGCTCTGAGCCTGACCAACACAGCTTGTAGCAAGACTGTAAATACGTTGTTGCTCCAACTGTGCTTGCATCTGACTCTCTTGTGCACTCAGGAGGGATCTGGATGCTTTCCCCATTGCTGGGAGGGAGCACCCGGAGGAGGTGGTTGGACATCCTGACTGCCAAGTGGTATGGAAGTCAGAGTGTTAACAATCGTATAAAGAAAATTTTGCTTTTGTGACTTTGGGGATGATTTTGATATTGTGTATAACCAGTCTGGTTTTGAATCCATAAATTAATTTTCTTTCATTCAAAGAAACCCAAGCCCCACCCTGCCTAAGTTCAGCGCCTGATGATATTTGTACACCACAAATGCCCAGAGGTGGTGGCATAGCCTAAGCAGGAAAGATAATGTCTTGGACACTGAGTTTAGGAACAGAAATATAAAGTAATGGTAAGAATGCAATCAGAAGTACTACCTTTGTTTTGTATAGTAAAATCCACAGGGGATATATCTGAGTTTGTCCTCAAAGGCCACCTTGAGATTACTGTCAAAATCAGACTTGTAGGCCAATATTGGACCTATAAGAAGGGGTCTAGCAGATTACAAAGCAGTCTGGCAGGTCTAGAGCTTAGTGAACCCAAAAGTTTTCTAATAGGAACACAGTTCAGTACAGAACACTTATTGCCAGTGAGAGGGATTCCTAAAGAGCAGTAGTAGGGTCAGGGCTGACTGTGGCCAGCTGCTTGCTCTGGTTGTGGTGTGGTGGGCTTCGCTGCACAGCTCCTGTTGTGAGCCTCTGCCTCTTCCCAGGTCCCCTGGCCATGGAGCTCATTCCCCATAGGAATGTGGGAGTGGAAGGGAATAGCCCAGCTCCCTGCAATCAAAGGCAGAAAAAAACACAGAGAAAACACACCATGTCTCCTCTGGTCTCATCAAAGGCTACAAAACCTTTCTGATTGTTCTGGAACAGTTTCTGGCTATAAAGATGGCATGGGAAGTGAACAGGAAAGGTTACGGAATCACCAACACCCATTTCCCCACCCAAGAGGGGAGGCAGTGGGAAACTGTGTCCCAGTAGACTGTATCACAGTAAATGATACCCCAGGCTGCATTTAAAGGAAGGGTCACAGAAACATTTTTATGAGTACTGCAGCTGCCCTGAGACGCCTCATGTGCTATATGTTAGAGATATGTGGATGTGCTAGAGTATAAATGTAAATGCACATTTATCTCAACATTTACCGCCTTTTTAATTTGTTGCAGAGTTCAGTGCTCAAGAGTCAAATGATTTTGCAGGTAGTAATTAGTGACTTTGTATTTGCAAAATGTAGTTTTAGTTCAGCAAGCAAATTGAAATTGACTTGTCTTGAGAGGATTTTCTTATTCTGCCCCACCTCCTGGTTTCTGTGTCAATTTATTGGTTTCTGTGACCATGCTGCTCTCTTGGCAAAATAGGCTGATTTCAGGATGTACCTCTAGTGACAATAGCTATAGTCTTACACTGTACTGAGCGGAATAAGTAAGGCACTAGATGTCTTTGTGCTCCCCATGTGGTGCTAGGACTTTCTGGGCAATGATTCAATGCTTCTCAGAAGACAAGACCCTAAGAAGATTATAAAAACAACCATAGAGTGACTTTGTTGCAGACAAAACAGTCGTGACTTGGGGAATTAATTTAATTACTTGCAAATTAATACCAATTTCTGATCACTCATTCATGTACGAAGAAAAAAAGAGAAATATAAAAAAACACTTCAGCAAACAACATTCCTCCCCTTTCTCCAGGCTCATTTTAAGCCAGAAAAACTATTCTACCCATTCCCACTTTCAACTTCCGTTATTTTCATTGCGGGTTATACTTGGTCTGCCCCAATCCCTTTGGTGAGGTGAAGGAGCGGAGGAGGCTGGGGACATGTCCATAATGGATTCTGTCTGTCTTTCTGTTCCTATTAGTTTCTTTGTGCCACTCTTTGCTTCTGACCGGTTTCTTCCTGCCAAACCCTGCTTCCTGCTCCACCATTCCCTGCCTCTTACTGTCTTTCCACTGCTGTACTTTTCTTTGTGTCACTGCCCTGGGGTAGGTTGTCCACAGGTTGCAGTCCCTCAGGGGTGTCCCTACCTCTTTGGTCTGACAGGGACCCCCTCAGAAGTGTGGCTGCCCACCTATGATGTCACAGGTGTGATAGACATTTCAGTTCTGAAACAAAAGCATCTCTAGGGAGAGCATGAGCCTCTTTACCCCAGGCCATGTTAGGCAGGATTTCTCATACTCACACTTGAGTTCCTCACTAGAAAGGAGCTAACCTTCCCTAGCTGGGCTTTGTTGGGCTGAAGACTACCTAAATGACGTGCATCAGTTGTTGCAATGTGCCTTCTGGTGACCTTCACCTCTTCTGGAGGTTGGTGCTTTTCTGTCCAAATGTCTATTGATTTTAGTGCAGGCAAACAGACGTGCAGTATTTAAATATGCAAATGGAGGAGGAAAGAGAAGGTGCATGAGGCAGAGACCCAGATGTTTTTTGTATCTTTAAAGAAGACTATCTGCTCTTACACATGGAAACATGAAGTCTTTCCTCTTCCATGTGCAATCATGCCTAGGTTTTTCTGTCACTGGTAGCTTTAACTGCAGGGGATGGCATCTGTGTCTCCCTTTAATGGTCCTCCAAAGCCAAAGGCAAATAAATAAAGGAAAGCAAAAGAATTGTCAGTAAAAAAGAGGTGACTGGCAATTTGTAAAGGGAATATTTGGGTAGCCCTATGATCATGCAAACGCCTTCTGGTGACATTTCACTCATCTGCTGTGTTTCAGACCAGTGGCTTTCCCAATTGTTATTCCCAAGCATAGAACTGGCCTTACATATAGGGACTAGATGTATGACAGCAATGTGGTCACCCTTTCAGGCATCCTGCTTTTAGTTAATAGTTTTTTGGTTTTTACTTCTTTGTTTGCTTTAGAAAATAAGGTACCTGTGCTTGTTAAGGTCAAAGAGGTTAACAAGCATTAAACAGAAAGGCAGAAAATGGTTTCAGAGTTCCTCATTTGGGGCTTTAGGTTCAGTGTTTTTGAAGGAATTTCCAGCAGCATTAAGTAATTAGTTGTTGTACCAGCCACAGCATCAGAGCTCATCTTCACAGCTGTAATTACTGCATGCTTCTGACACCATTGATATTACCATTAACCCTGCATGTGAATCATCATCTAATTTATTGTCTGAGATGAAAGCAATTCTGTCTTTCCAGTTGAAAATTTGCAGCAGTGCTTTGTCATGTTAATCTTCAGGTTATGATCTCTCCTCCATAGGCATGCATTGCCTTTCCAGATGGAGGCTTACCGAAGCACCTCCTGCTGACAGCCTTCATGTGCAGTCTTTGACAATTTTGGACTTTTTCCTAAAAGCACAGGCAATCTTTGTTTCCATGTATAATGAAAAAATTCATTTAGCAAGCATTGGTATTTACAGCACAGAAGAAAAGATATTCTGAGAGACTTGGGGTGCTGAAAAGGATAATTATTATAATCTCTAAAATAATAAGAGGTCTGTATAATGTCCTAACTGGTACTGCACGGTTGACAAGTGTACATGATGCTGACCTACTGTTGGTGAATCTGCAAAGGAGGCCCTTACACCACATCAAATTCTGAAGCTCTCCGAAAAGATGGGGCACGGGCCTGTGCCACATGAAGGTACCACAGTGAACAGTCCCAGCATAGGCTGCACTGTTACTTGATAAAATCTTTCTACAGGAAATTTGTACAAAACAAACTTTTTCATAAAAAATGTCATGTCTACTAAATTGTGGGGGGTTTAATGGAAAACATTAGCTATCAATTGAAGTTAGTTCCAACTGAAGTTAAATATTTTGTGCCAATTACCTCTGATATAAATTCATTTGTCTAATTGAATCAAAATATTTTGTAACAAGGAATAAAAAATGCAGTGTCTCGGGGCTTTTTTCTCCTTTCTGTGTGGGTCTGTCTGGGTAAATTATGCTTTCTATGATGGTTCACAGGCTCTGTCTGCCTGTAAATTAAACAGTACCAGGAAACATTTCCAGGCAGTGGACCACAAACATCTTTTAAATGGTACTGTTTGCAACATTAAATTGTTAAACATATCTCTGGTCATGGTCCAGGCTCACTCACTCTCTCCCAAGCAATTCCCAGGCACAGGAAGGAGTTAGAGTGGGCCAGAGACTGTTTCCTGGCAGGTGGATTGGATGTAAACATCGGGATCTGGAGGTTAAGAGAGTTTAATAGTTATACAGATGCAAACTATTTTCTCACAGTTCAGTCCTGAACTTCCCACTGAAGTCTACTCATGGAGATTCATAAGGACTTAACGGCTAGCTTTTCTGAAGTCCTTATGATCCTTAACACTTTCATCCTCACATTTGTCCAGAGATATAAATTAATCAAGTACCATCTAAGGTCATTCAGGAGGTCTGTCAGGAGTGAACCTGGTTCCCGGCAAGTCTTCTATGTCATGGTCATTCCACCTCTCCAAGTCTGTGCTAATCTCATCTTAGCTGCAGCAGAAGCAGAAACAGGCAGCCAAAAAGACCATTGAAAACATCAGCATACCAGATTATATCTGAAATTTTTGTTTGTAACACAGCAGAACTTTCTGATTCACCCAATCTATATCTAGCCAGTTAATAATCCTCATCTAACTAGAAAGAAATGGCAATATTGAATGGCACCATGGCTTTCATTTCTCAGGCTCATCCGCTGGTTGAACTTGAAAGACAGTTAATTCAAATACTGTGGCTTTTTGTCAAATTCCATTTCACACCTCGACCTCTACTGCAAATCAAGCCACAAAGGCATCTTTACTTATCCAGCTGGGCATGTTTCTTATGTCCTTCTGGAAGTCACGTTTTTCACCTCTCTTCCTAGACATTGTTCTGACTTGGAAAAGTGACTCCAGAATCTCACAACAGTAATAGAATAATGTCTGAGATTGAGGTAATCCATTTCTTCCAGTCATCCTGAACTCTGTTAACTAGTGTGATGGTGTATGGGGGTCCGAATTCCTTTGGCACTCCCAATAGCAGGCCTAAGGGGCCTGTTCTTCATGTCCCCTCTCCATCACACCCATACCCTTCTGTCTAGACTCTTCAAAGAGTATTCAGTAAGGACATAGATATGCTTTCACTCAGGGCTGAGGAGATGATTGGCCTAATGGCCAGCAGCAAGGCCAGCCCAGTATTGATATCATACATATTGACAAACCACTTACTCATCAAAGATTATTTTGCAGTTAACAGAGTTATGTGCAAAAATAGTCATCCACTTTTGGAACAAGAGTAAGCAAAGTACTGGGGTCATCAGAAAGATACGCCTTTGGCAAAGGTCCACCGTGGCGTTATAGCAAGCAACAGAAGAGATATACCAAAATGGCTTTCTTGGAGATATTTTTATGTTCCCAGAGAGTTATGAAAAGAGTAAATCTGTTCAGAAGCTGGTTAGGACACAATGTAATGGTGAAAGCAGGTGTTTGGTAGAATATCAGGCACCTGCTCTAGACAGACAAGACCTCCTTATGATGGTCACAATGAAGGTACTCAACTAGCAGCAAGTATCAAAGCCGGTTCTGCTTCTCTTGTGCAAACAGATTATGGTGCCTAACCAACATTCGTAAAAACAGATCTTGAAAAAGAAACAGTTTCCAAAAATTAATGCAATTATTGGCACAACTGACTGAGAGTATTTAAGTGTAAGATCTTAATGAAGATTTTTCCTAGGCATCCTACCTAACGCCCCAAAGTGACACTTCCCGCAAGTGAGCAAAGCAAGTTCTCCTGGCCGAAATCCATCCAGTGTTACAACACTGTTAAAATGCTTAAAAATATAGATGATATTGAAAATGAGAACATAAAGGGCAGTGAATATGAGCTTCAAATTAAAATCTGTCAGTGATTGATAGGAGAGGCAAATGAGTCAATGATAATATAGTTAAAGAAAATAGCAAGGTATTAAAAAAAGCCCATCCTGGGAAAAATGAACTGATGGTAATTAGAATTACAAATGAATTACAGATGAACTACAAATAGTGAAGCAGTATCCATGATCTAAAATAATAAGGGTAGAGTAGAATGCTTTTCCTCAGTAATAAAACAAAGCGTAGGATAGTAATAGTAATAAAACAAAGCATAGGCTCTTCAAAATAAACATTTTCCAAAAAGTAGACACAGGTAACTTGCACACATGAAATTTTCAAAGAATTAGTTAATCAACTTCATAACTGAGTTTATCTGAACACATTTTTAGAAACAGGGAAATTCCCATAGTCTGGGGGATTATCTGTATAATATCAGTATTTGAGAGAGCCAGAGATCAGGCAGCCAGATGTAAATCCCTACTGAAATAATGCCAGAAGTAATCAACAATGCTATTGTTTCCTTCTCCATCTTTATTGATATTATTCATCTCAGTTACCATCAATTCTTGTAAAACAGGCTTGATCAAACAAATCTCTTCTCCCTTTTTTTCCTTTTTTTAAATAAATTATTGGTATGATTCATAAAGGTAGCTGGTGTGACTAGCTTTCCCTATACCATTCGAATGGATACCGATAGTATTTTGTCAAAAATAATTTGTTTCAAGAGAACAGAAAAGGGACATATTAAACACTGAGCACAGAAAGTTCAAAATCCAAGTTTTAAAAGGAAAATATTCAAGATATTTCTCTCTGGGTACCCCAGGAATTAATTGATGGCCCAATATTATTTTGGGGGGGGGGGGTAGAGAAAGAGAAAAGCGACGGTAGGGATCAACTAATTAATTTTACCTGCAAAATTTGCAACTGAGACAAGATTGGTGGAGTAGCAAATTACAAGAGAACATGATGCTGTTACTGTCTGACCTGGAGTGCTTGAAGAAATGACTGAAAGGCCACAAAACAGACTTTTTGAGGTCCTGCACACCATACACATCATGTTAAGAGAACAGGAGTTTTGTGGAAAAAGTCACTGTAGCCTGAGACATTTACAATTAAGTACACTGTTAAAGACAGTCATTTGGATCACTGGTGACTGACAGGCACGTGCAAAGGGTGGCTTATTCCTGTCCCCCAGTCTTAAATGCTTAATTAAAGATGAACGAATTCTTTTCTGTAGGAACCTTTCTCTCTCCTCTGACTGGAGAGAGCACTGTATGATCTACTTAGACTAGACATCAATGGCTAATGTTAGGAGAAATTGATCCTACCTTTTGCCTTAGTAACTGGAAGAGTTCCTAACAGGTTACTATAAGGCTAAGTGCGGGATGCAGTTGCCTAAGCATGGGCACTAGCATTAGTTAAGCATCTTTCTCAGGCTTCAGCTGAATGGAACCCCACAAGTCCCATGGTGTTTCAGAAGTCAAACCAATGACTTAAATGATCAAATGACCTTTTCTAGGTCTAACCTGCAGGAAATTCTGAAAATTCAGCCCAATCAAACCTTGCAATCAAGGCCACACCACAGTAAGAGCAGAGCCCCTGTACATCTATCTCCTCAATGTATATTTTTAGAAGGCCTCTGTGTCCTCATTAATCTGTGCTACATAACTTTATTGCTATCCCTCTTTGCACAGAAAATTGGCCTTACACGTTTGCTGGTTCCTCTCAACCATTGCAGAGCATACTGTCTCTCTTAGGCATCTGTATTTTTGGTGCTGGCATCTGTTTGGGTTACGAAAAATGTTGGACACATTACAACTAAATGAATAAATATTGATTTCATGTTTTTACCCGTTTTTAGAGGAAAATGGCCTCATATGAAGTTAGCACATTTCTAAATAAAGTTGATTAGACCATTGTACAATATCTTAATTACAACAAAATTACAAACTAGCACAGACACACACATTTTTCATTTAGGAAGAAATAGTTTTATATGCTTCTAAATAAAGTCTATCAAACAATTGTGCAAAGTCTGCAACTACTAAGGAAAAATATATGAACAGTTATCTGTATTGTTCATATCTTCCAGAAATATGCTAGAAAATTGAAGAAAGAGAGGAAGAGTAAAATATCTTACCTCCACAGAAAAAAAACCAAAACAGTTCTGGGGTCTTACAATAAGCAGTTTCTCCTCATTTCATCCAAATAGAATAGTATTTTTAACATTGTGATCTTTGGCAGAATCCTATATCAGTAAAATATATAATTTAATTTTTCTGAGTTAATGGGAAGGTTTAAATAACAGTATAGCCTTTTGTAGAATTATTAATCATGTAAAATTGAAAACAAAACACTGCAAGCATTTGTGGATTTCTTCAAAATTTATTCAGCTTTTTGCACACCTTGTAAATTTAGCAATTAACCACTGGGCTAATTTTAATTCTTTTTAGTCCTATCTCAGACCAATCTATCTTAACAAAAAATCTGACCTTCTCTAAAAGGATATTCTCCTTAAGTATTGAAATGCTATTGTGTCTCTGAAAAAAACCTAGCTCCTTCTAAAAATATCTACTGGTGCTACTCAACAGTACAGAACTAGTAATAAATTTACAGACAGACAAAATTCCTCTCATAGCAGGACCCTCACTGAAGCCAACTGAACCCATGGTATTCAGGACAATAACAGCAGAATTTGATCATTAGTTGAACTGATAAAGAAAGCAAACAAAAAAACCCCGATGTATTTTACACAAATTATGATAAAGATTCTTTTCTAAATGCATGTTTTAAGAACAATCAAAAATTAAATCCTTTATTAAACCAAACACAATTTCATTTCTCATATTTATCCGAATTATCTTGACTTTCTCTTCCCAAAAGATTATTTCTAATTAAGTTATGGCTTTCATGGTAAGATACTCTTGTAGTCTCCGGGGCAGATTATTCTTTCAGTGACGCTGGTATTGTTCAGCATAACTCAACTGAAATCAGCAGTATTGTGCTGAATCAATTCTAATCTGGCCAAGAAATCTAGAAGCTAAACTTTGTCATCCTACAAAGACAACAGCAGGAATAATTTCACAGATTTCAGTTAATAACGCTATTTTTATATCTTTCAGTTGCAGGCCAAAAAGTCTTTTGTTAAACAGAGGTACACAGACCTGATGCTCACAAATTGAGGTTTTTTTGAAGGCTGTTGATTTACCTCATTGTCTCTGGACAAGAGAAAATGTCAAAGCTTTCCATTGTGCGAAATAGCTCTTTTCAAAAAGAAGGGTCAAACACTTGGCACTTTTCCATTCTGATTTTTCTGCTCTGCATTAGCAACAGTCTTACGTGCTTCTGCTCAAGGAGGATTGTGGCAAGATTTGTACATATAAGACAGTCTTTGTAGCTTTGCTTTTATTCAGTCAGGCTCCAAGACAATCCACAGGGAATAAAAACTGCAGCGCTCTTAGGGTAAATAACAACCAGACAACTTTGTATTTGCCTGTGAAGATCTATTTCAATCCTGAGGGAGGACTTGTTTACCAAAAAGTTTGTTTCTTTTTTTCCAACTATACTAGTTGGAAAACAGATTACATCTGCCTATAAATCTTGTTTTGCCCATGTCCTTAGACCACCATGGCTATGATAACCATGATATAGCCTTGACATAGTCTCTTTTCAGTGAGGCCCAGTGACAGCACAAGAAGCAGTAGGCACAAACACAGGATGTTCCTTGTGAACATCAGGAAACTGTTTTTTTACTGTGAGGGTGACTGAGCACTGGCACAGTTTGCCCAGAGAGGTTGTGGAGTCTCCATCCTAGGAGATGTTCCAAAGCTATCTGGACGGGGTCTTTAGCAACTGGCTCTATGTGGCCCTGCTCGAGCAGCGGGGTTGGACCAGATGACCTCCAGAGGTCCCTTCCAACCTCAAACATTCCATGAGTCTGTAATTCTGATAGCAACATACCTACAAACTTTTCTTAACAAGTCTCTGACAGGGTTGATGTTTTAGGGGGTAGGAAAATGAGAACAGAGGCAAGCTGTTACTGTCTCATGGTCTCATATAAAACGGTCTGAGTCCTCTTCCAGTCTCCTGCTCTCAGCCAGTTTTGTCAACTCAAGTATATATAACTCAATAATGCTAAAGAGGGCATTTGCCTATACTTTGGATATTTTGTTACTGTAACTTGCATTATGTTTTTTATGTCCACGTTGTCTTCGCAAGTCTTTTACCAGAAGTATAAAGAGGCAAAGATACCATTTCTCTCCTTTATACCAAAATCCTCTCACACATTTTATTTCCCTCAAAATCTATCTTGTATTTCTCTTCATAAAAAAAAAATCAGACATGTAGGTCCAGATGCCCAAATGTCTGGAGCATTAGCACAAGTCAGAGGAATAAAAGAACATTTGAATGTTTTAATGGGTTCTGAACTCATGGGGTTTTTTGGAAAGTTGAGGGATGTTCAGCTTGGGGATGGATTTGGTCTATTTCTGTTTTTAAGCAGAATGGAAGAAGTCTGTATCCCAGGCTGCTTTCATCCCAATAGTGCCACACGCTGAGCTTTGACATCGTCATTACTGCCTCCTTGTCAGCATAATCCCAGGCATGGTTTTGCTGCATGTCAACAAGCACTCTTGTCGGCAGTGTTATGTTTCAGAGACCCATCCCAAGCAGAAGCACTGACAAGATTTGTCTCCCTCCACCCTAAATACTCCTCTAATCCTACTACACAGGCTATACCCTTTATTTCATTTAGCTATATAGATGTAGTTTATAATAACAGGAACCTATAAGAAGTGCAGTTAGTGCTGGCTCTTCTCACATGAACAATGCAGAATATGGGTGTGAAGGCCTGACACTACTGATGTCTGTCCCAAAACTCTCACTGGTTTAAGCAAAGAGTTTCACCTTGGGTATTTATCCAAACTTTTTGTGTGTAGCTAAGTTGGCTAGAGATATCAAGGGTGAATATTTCCTTATAGTGCAGAGAACTTGTCTAATGGGGATAGAAATTTATCTTTGCTGCACAGGGACACTGTGAGGATTGATTAAGTAATAACTTGAAAGCACTTTAGGAGTGAATAGTGCTGTGCTATATATATGCTACGCATTGTTATTTTTTCTTGCAAAAATATTTCAGGAGAATCTGACAGGTTCACGACTAAGCTCTCAAACATAAATACTAAGATATGTCCATCTTTGATTTTGTAATACTACACATTGCACTTAGGAGAATATTATGATAGTATTACCTGAGATTGCTTGTTATTTTTGATGAGGTAACAATGTACTGGGAGCAAATGAGATTTTGTGAAGTATTTTCAGCAGATCATTTTTAAAGTGTAACTCTTCCTTGTTTTTTTTATTTCCTCTTATACAGAAAGGCTGTGTGGAGGGATGCATCTTCCAGTGGTATGAGAGACCAGAGAGAGATAAGACAATGCCTCTTACCCATTCTCAACACAGAACTGTTTTGTTAGGCTGTTTGCTTGTGTAGCTCTACTGTGCAACAGTTACCCTTCCTCTTCAAGATATTAAGGAGGCTGATGTATGTGTAAGGTGAGGGAGGTGGTTATTCCTCCTATCTGCTTCATGAGCTTATCAACTGTGTTCAGAGGACATAGTGGGATGACAAAGTTCCCTATGTAGTTGATAGAAAAAAAGGAAGCACTTACAAAAGACTGATGTAAATTAGAGACCTGAAATGGACATTTTGAACTCATCATTCTCACCAAGGTTTCAGGTCTCTTCTAGTGCTCTGAACTCTGCTGGGAGAACGTATACCTAAGGGCTGAGCTTTGTCCTAAGACAGATGTACACAAGGGCTTAGGCGCTTAGAAGTACACAGTCATGCTTCTTAGGGGAAGATCTTTTCTCCAAAGCACAGAAATGCCTGTGCCAATCTGTGGAGGAGGCCTGGATTCATCTTACTCCATAGGTTCACTTAATGGAGGAGCCAAAAGATGTTAGACTCTCATAATGTATCTAGGAAGGATACCTCCATGTCTGTCCATCCTTCATAAGATAGATGCCGCCACTCCTTGGAAGAGAGAGATGAACAACTCCTGAATTGACTGAGGAAATGTTGCAGACTGTAGCCCAGAATATTAAACAGAACAGGGCTAGGGTTTTTTTTCATACATTATGCTATAAAATATGTAATTCAGGAACTTCTTAATCGGTACTAAAGCTGTTGCCAGCTGTGAGCCTCTGTATCTCAGTCGGATGAGCACAGGAGACAGCTGTGAGCTAAAACTTCTTCAGCCATCCCAGTACTACCAAATACAGGTCATTGTGCTAAAAATAAGGAACTGGAAAGAAAAAATAAGGGGGGGGGGGAGAATAAGAAACTAGAAAATAAGGTCCCCAGGAGGGGTGACAGCCAGTCTACAATCTAATCTCAGTCTATCTTTCCTAATTGACTCCAGGGGGAATCTAGGACACCTCTGTTTTTAACTCAGGATGTATTTAGGATATATCCACACCTAAGTTACTTAAGTTAGTCAGACTCATGAGCAGAACCCAGAGTGTGTAACCGTCTCTCTTTGTTTTAAACCCAAGAACAAGACTCCCAGCCTAATGACAGTGGCTACTACTGCAATTTGTATACTATGCTGAGCAACAAACTTTGATGACCCTCACTCTCATCTTCTGTACTTTTATATGCTCTGGTTGTAAAAAGTTCTGGCTAATAAAAGCAAATTCCTGGCATTTGTTTTAATAGTTTTTGTTTTCCTGTCTTGTTTTTCAGATATTGCATAGAATATTTTATTCTTCCTGAAAACAGTTATGATTCCCCTGTGTGTGATATTGAACAATCATGCTTTAATCAATGTTACTAAATCTGAAATATCTCTTGTGCCTCCAGATATTGATTCTACTCTGTTCACTTATTTCATTCCTGTAAAACACTGCAGTATTTTCTGCATATGGGATCAATCTTCAGGCTCAGATCTCTCTATGATTATCACCACCATTCAGACAATCAGAAAAGACCTAGGCTCATGGAATATTCTTAAGTTTTTTTCCATGCTGACAGAATTACATCTATGGTTGTAAAAAACCCATCAAATTTCCCCCCCATACAAAAACCAACATATTTTGTGGTCCATATTTACATTGTTGCTTTCCCAGGAGTTATTCCTCTGGTGTTATTGAGACTGGAATTCAGCCTATGATATTCTAATCATGCACTTGGTTCAGCCAAGTAGTTGGTTGCTCAGCTGTGTAGTTATTTCCAGTACAATGCCTAACATCAGAGAAATTCTGGTTATTGGGACCTGTGCTTAATTCCAGACCTCAGTGGCAACCTTGTTATCACTGCTAACCCAGGTGATCCAAAGCTGGAGTCCATGACAAACACTCCAGTACAAATATAACTACAGATATATTTGCAGTTTCTGAAGAAGTGGATGAGTCAGAGCTTTGAATGGTGAAGATCACAGCTATTGGGAAGAGCCGTATCATGGGACCGCATCTGCAAAATCAATTGTACCGCTGCGGCTATTACTTTGCAGTTCACTGCCTACTGTAGTAGTGCGACCAGGAAGAAAAAGTAAGTAGGTAGATAACAAACTGATTAGTGAAATCTCAAGTCTCCTGTAACCCCAGTGAAGATATCAGCATAGCGATGAGAAGCTCTGTTTCATGGTGTACTTGTGGAATGGGTGTCCTGGTTTTGGCTTAAACCACAACAATGGGATACCACTGAGAAACTGAAGTGTTTTCAATATTAGCACTGTGTAGTACAAAATCACAGAATCACCAAGGTTGGAAGGGATGTTCTTGAGATCATCTAGTCCAAACCTCCTGTTCAAGCAGGGTCAGGTAGAGCAGCTTGCCCAGGATCATGTCTGAGGAAATGCAAAGCAAAGGCTCAGTGATGGTGTGATTTGAAAGATGTATCAGGGACCTTGATAATAAACGGGAAAGAAATGTGGGCAAGATCACTGAAGTATATTTTAGTTAAAAATTCTCTGATAATCTCTGGTGAGACAAGCTATACAAGTGTAGCTTTTCACTAAGACAAAAGTGACAAAGACAGATAATGACAATTTATTACTGTCACACATGTAACAGATTACTTTCATGAGAAAGAGACTGTGATTCAGCTCAGATCTGCACAGAATTGAATTAACAAAATGCTTAAGTATTAGACAGTTTCAGGTTTGCTTAGTATGCAAGAATCAGCTTCCTCTAGAAGGAGAAGAGACATTCATGAATTGAGGAAAGCTTACTACTCAGGCTGCAAAACACTGAAAGACTAGAGTTCAGCCATGTCATTACAGTCAAGAATGTTCTGTTTGGCTCAAATATGTGTCTGTCCTGGTTTCGGCAGGGATAGAGTTAATTTCCTTCCTAGTAGCTGGTACAGTGCTGTGTTTTGGATTTAGGGTGAGAACAGTGTTGATAACACACCAATGTTTTAGTTGTGCTAGGTAGAGTTTACACTAGTCAAGGACTTTTCAGCTTCCCGTGCTCTACCGACTGAGAAGGCTGGAGGTGCACAAGAAGCTGGGAGGGGGCACAGCCAGGACAGCTGACCCAAACTGGCCAAAGGGATATTCCATACCATGTGACGTCATGCTCAGTATATAAAGCTGGGGGAAGAAGAAGGAAGGGGGGGACGTTTGGAGTGATGGCGTTTGTCTTCCCAAGTAACCATTACGTGTGATGGAGCCCTGCTTTCCTGGAGATGGCTAGGCTTTCCCCTGGCAGCAGCATCTTTGTGCAATAATCAAGTTTAACGTGTTGACCTTGATAAAACCAAGGAGCTCACTTTCCTTCATGTGGCATCTCTGTACCTCTGCCTGGGTGAGGCAAAGGCTTTTATTCAAAACTCATTTCTCAGGACATGCTTAGTGAATCAGTTACTTCAAGATCTGATAACATGTACCCACTTCATTTTTTATGCTCAATTGGTTACTACAATTAAGAATTAAAGCTGCCATGGTGATATGGGTAGCTAAGGGACTAAGTTTTGCTGAAATGATTATAAAGGTCCAATACCCAACAGAATTTATGCAGCCACTATTGTTTGACTTAATGGGGGAGTTAGGCTCCTAAATAACTTTAAAGCAGCTGAAATTTTTCAGAATCTGGATCTTGGTGTGCTTGGACTCAGATTTTATAGAAATTTAGATTGACAGATATTTCTGTCTCTTCCCCGCAGGTAACACTAAGTAACATATTTATCTTAAACTAATATATAGTCAATATTGTAGATTGCCAGTGAAACTGAGGCTGGGTTTATCAGTCATACTTTTAGTTTAATGTGATCAGCTTCAAAACAGTTCTTATTTGACTCAAATAAATGATTGTGTTCCTGTTTACACACTTTAAACTCATAATGTTTATATACCAATTGCAATCTAATAAAATTGTTATTGTCAATTATAATTAGAAAATAACTACTGTCTTATTGCCATCTTAATTGGCATTAATGTTACATATAAATTATAGCGGCTCAGTTCAAGTTCAGCTGGAGCTTTCCTGGAGTTCTAAAATATCTGTTCTATAACTTACCAAAGGAACAAATCCAGAAGTATTATCAAACTATTTCTTCTCAATTGTCTGCAGCTATTCTATTTGTAAACTTGGCTTTGCAGTGTGGTCCTTCATATGTTATCGTCTGGACAGTGGCCATTAATTGTAGATAAGGCAGCGAATAAGAATCACATAGAAATTGCAATTTTTAGCATCAGTCTCAACCAGATCCTGCTAGAACCAATTTCTTGCCTTCCTTGACAGTAATTAATATATTGACTTTCAGCACTAGTAAATTAAGGAGTCATGCAATGGGACTGTATTCTAAAAATATTTCATTTATGAAAACTAGAGTATTTAGCTGAAGTTTTACTAAGTCTCAAAGTACTTCAGCAAGATGAAAATCACCTCTGAACCAGTGAGGTGCCTAGGAAAGGAGTATGCACCACTTAAATCTGAAAAGAAGGCCTATATGCATCTGAAATGATGCATAGACTTTTCATTAGCACTCTAAGGGTCAGTGTAACTTCAGCAAATTAAGCACATTAAGGCCTCAGTGTTTTTCCAAACTGGTGCCATTTACTTATCGTCTCAAATTAATGAGTATACAAGTAAACACAATAAAAAACCAAAACTGCCACATTTCTGATGCTCATTTATTTTGACAATTGTTAGTTAGTAATTAGAAGTGATATACTCAGATGTAACAGTTCTTCAAAGGGCGTTTGTAATTATAGATGTATTTGCAAAAATAAAGGGAGAAAATCGCCTCATAACTGATGCAGCAAGAAACAGTCTTTTTTTTATAAGCCCCCTTTAAGTACTGATTGGCTGCAATAAGGTCTCCCCAAAGCCTTCTCTTCTCTAGGCTGAACAATCCCAACTCTTTCAGCCTTTCTTCATAGGAGACGTGTTCCATCCCCCTGATCACTTTTGTGACCCTCTATGTGACTAATTCTATATGTTAGTGATGAGGAGATCAGCCTGGCCATGCTGTTGTGTTGTATTTATCTCTACTACATCAGTGGACATGAGAAGGGCTACAGATGTCGTCTATCTGGACCTCTGTAAGGCCTTTGACACGGTCCCCCACAACAGCCTTCTCTCTCAACTGGAGAGGTATGGATTTGATGGGTGGACTGTCCGGTGGGTGAGGAATTGGTTAGGTGGTCGCATCCAGAGGGTAGTGGTCAACGGCTCAGTGTCCAGATGGAGATTGGTGACAAGTGGTGTCCCACAGGGGTCCGCACTGGGACCAGTACTGTTTTAATATCTTCATCAATGACATAGACAGTGGGATCGAGTGCACCCTCAGCAAGTTGGCAGATGACACCAAGCTGAGTGGTGCGGTCGACACACCAGAGGGACGGGATGCCATCCAGAGGGACCTGGACAAGCTCGAGAAGTGGGCCTGTGTGAACCTCATGAGGTTTAACAAGGTGTCGTGGTTTAACTTCAGTCGGCAACTAAGCACCACGCAGCCGCTCGCTCACTCCCCCCCACCCGGTGGGATGGGGGAGAGAATTGGAAGAGCACAAGTTAGAAAAACTCGTGGGTTGAGATAAAAACAGTTTAATAATTGAAATAAAATGATAATAATAATAATAATATGATAATAATAATAATAATACACAAAGCAAGTGATGCACAATGCAATTGCTCACCACCCGCCGACCGATGCCCAGCCAGTCCCCGAGCAGCGGCCCCCCCGGCCAGCTTTCCCCAGTTTATGTACTGAGCATGACGTCACATGGTATGGAATGTCCCTTTGGCCAGTTTGGCTGTGCCCCCTCCCAGCTTCTTGTGCACCTTCAGCCTTCTCAGTCGGTAGAACATGGGAAGCTGAAAAGTCCTTGGCTAGTGTAAGCATTACCTAGCAACAACTAAAACATCGGTGCGTTATCAACTTTGTTCTCATCCTAAATCCAAAACACTGTACCAGCTACTAGAAAAGAAATTAACTCTATCCCTGCCGAAACCAGGACAATATCCACCCCTTATTCTATACCATCTGCGTCATGCTCAAGTCTCATATTTTCCAGTACATTTTCATTAATCACCACCCCTTTATATATATATATATATATATATACACACACAGAGATATCATTCCCTTCGTCTGTGGGCCATCCCTCTAAAATGTTCGGTGAGTTCATTTAGTCCATGACTTCGGGCTCCATCTGTCATAATAATCTTTCAGGGCAGAAAAAATGGGGATGGTATGTGGTGTTGGATTGTTCCATGTTGAAGTCAGTTCTGGTACCATCATCACTGTGCTTTGCTTGGTTTCACTGAAGTTATTCTTCATTAGTCTGGGTGATTCGTATTGTAATAACATTAGTATGGCATATAATATTATTAGTATTATTAGTATATCTGTGTATTATTAGTATAACTATTATAACTATAATTAGTACTTAACATCACATAATTCAGATCATTGGCTATTCTCATCCAAAATCAAATCCCCTTGAGGTACACATCGGACTTCCCCATCCTCCCGCATTATCCACCAAGTGCACCCAGGTCCTTGAGCAAAAGCAATCCCATGGATGGGTTTGCCTCTGCCTGAGGCAGGAATAACCCAGACTGTCTTCCCCAGCATATTTTTTATGTGCACTACAGGAACTTTATTCCCATCTACAGTACGTAAAAGTTCTGACTGGGCAGGGCCTGCTCGATTGGCAGATCCCCTAGTGTTGACTAACCAGGTGGCCTTTGCTAAATGCGTATCCCAATGTTTGAACGTCCCGCCACCCATTGCTCTCAGTGTAGTCTTTAACAGTCCATTGTATCGTTCAATTTTCCCAGAGGCTGGTGCATGATAGGGGATGTGATACACCCACTCAATGCCGTGCTCTTTGGCCCAGGTGTCTATGAGGTTGTTTCGGAAATGAGTCCCATTGTCTGACTCAATTCTTTCTGGGGTGCCATGTCGCCATAGGACTTGCTTTTCAAGGCCCAGGATAGTGTTCCGGGCGGTGGCATGGGGCACAGGATATGTTTCCAGCCATCCGGTGGTTGCCTCCACCATTGTAAGCACGTGGCGCTTGCCTTGGCGGGTTTGTGGGAGTGTGATATAATCGATCTGCCAGGCCTCCCCATATTTATATTTCAGCCATCGTCCTCCATACCAAAAAGGCTTTAACCGCTTGGCTTGCTTGATTGCAGCGCATGTTTCGCATTCATGGATAACCTGCGCAATAGTGTCCATGGTCAAGTCCACCCCTTGATCACGAGCCCATCTCTATGTTGCATCTCTTCCTTGATGGCCTGAGGTGTCATGGGCCCACCGAGCTAGAAATAATTCACCCTTATGTTGCCAGTCCAGATCCACCTGAGCCACTTCAATCTTAGCAGCCTGATCCACCTGCTGGTTGTTTTGATGTTCTTCAGTGGCCCGACTCTTGGGTACGTGAGCATCTACGTGACAGACTTTTACAACCAGGTTCTCCACCCGGGCAGCAATATCTTGCCACAGTGCGGCAGCCCAGATGGGTTTGCCTCTGCGCTGCCAGTTGCTCTGCTTCCATTGCTGCAACCACCCCCACAGGGCATTTGCCACCATCCATGAGTAAGTATAGAGATAGAGCACTGGCCACTTTTCTCGGTCAGCAATGTCTAAAGCCAGCTGGATGGCCTTTACTTCTGCAAATTGGCTCGATTCACCTTCTCCTTCAGCAGTTTCTGCAACTTCTCGTATAGGACTCCATACAGCAGCTTTCCACCTCCGATGTTTTCCCACAAGACGACAGGACCCATCAGTGAACAGGGCATATTGCTTCTCATTTTCTGGTAGTTCATTATACATTGGGGCCTCTTCAGCACGCGTTACCTCCTCCTCTGGCAATATTCCAAAATCTTTGCCCTCTGGCCAATCCATGATCACTTCCAGGATTCCTGGGCGACTGGGGTTTCCTATTCGAGCCCGTTGTGTGATCAGTGCGACCCACTTACTCCATGTAGCATCAGTTGCATGATGTGTACAGGGGACCCTCCCTCTGAACATCCAGCCCAGCACCGGCAGTCGTGGTGCCAGGAGGAGCTGTGCTTCAGTGCCGATCACTTCTGAAGCAGCTCGAACCCCTTCATATGCTGCTAATATCTCTTTTTCAGTTGGAGTATAGCGGGCCTCGGATCCTCTGTATCCCCGACTCCAAAACCCTAGGGGTCGACCTCGAGTCTCCCCTGGTGCTTTCTGCCAGAGGCTCCAGGTAGGGCCGTTCTCCCCGGCTGCGGTATAGAGCACATTTTTTACCTCTTGCCCTGCCCGGACTGGCCCCAGGGCTACTGCATGAACTATCTCCTCTTTAATTTGTTCAAAGGCTTGTCGTTGCTCAGGGCCCCATTTGAAATCGTTCTTCTTCCGGGTCACTTGATAGAGAGGGTTTACAATCAGACTGTAATTTGGAATGTGCATTCTCCAAAAACCCACGACGCCTAAGAAAGCTTGTGTTTCCTTTTTGCTAGTTGGTGGAGACATGGCTGTTATTTTGTTGATCACATCCATTGGGATCTGACGACGTCCATCTTGCCATTTTATTCCTAAAAATTGGATCTCCTGTGCAGGTCCCTTGACCTTACTTTGTTTTATGGCAAAACCGGCCTTCAGCAGGATTTGGACTATTTCCTTCCCTTTTTCAAAAACTTCTCCTGCTGTGTTGCCCCACACGATGATATCATCAATGTATTGCAGGTGTTCTGGAGCTCCACCCTGTTCTAGTGCAGTCTGGATTAGTCCATGGCAAATGGTAGGGCTGTGTTTCCACCCCTGGGGAAGTCGGTTCCAGGTGTACTGAACGCCCCTCCAAGTGAAAGCAAACTGTGGCCTGCACTCTGCTGCCAAAGGGATTGAGAAAAACGCATTAGCGATATCAGTTGTGGCATACCACTTGGCTGCCTTTGACTCCAATTCGTATTGAAGTTCTAGCATGTCTGGCACAGCGGCACTCAGCGGTGGCGTGACTTCATTTAGGCCACGATAGTCTACTGTTAGTCTCCACTCTCCATTAGACTTCCGCACTGGCCATATGGGACTGTTAAAGGGTGAGCGGGTCTTGCTGATCACTCCTTGGCTCTCCAGTCGACGAATCAGCTTATGGATGGGAATCAGGGAGTCTCGGTTGGTGCGATATTGCCGCCGGTGCACTGTGGTGGTAGCAATTGGCACTTGTTGGTCTTCGACCTTCAGCAACCCCACAACAGAGGGGTCCTCCGAAAGACCAGGCAAGGTGGACAGCTGTTTAATTTCCTCCATCTCCAAGGCAGCTATACCAAAAGCCCACCGGTACCCTTTTGGGTCCTTGAAATACCCTCTCCTGAGGTAGTCTATGCCAAGGATGCACGGAGCATCTGGGCCAGTCACAATGGGGTGCTTCTGCCACCCGTTCCCAGTTAAACTCACTTCGGCTTCCAATACAGTTAGCTGTTGGGATCCCCCCGTCACCCCAGAAATACAGATGGGTTCTGCCCCTATATAGCTTGATGGCATTAGGGTACACTGTGCACCGGTGTCTACCAGAGCCTTATACTTCTGTGGGTCTGACGTGCCAGGCCACCGAATCCACACAGTCCAGTAAACCCGGTTGTCCCTTTCCTCCCCCTGGCTGGAGGCAGGGCCCCTCTAATCCTCATCACAGTACTCATTTCTCATTTCTTGTACGTACGGGTCAGAAGTTTCTTCATTAAGATCAAGAGTAAGATCAGCCCTTCTACTCTCTCTGGGGAACTGCCCGCTGGAAACTGGAGAAGCAATTTTCCTGGAAGAACCTCTTTCTGTGATTGTTTTCCCTTGCAATTCGCGTACCCGTGCCCCTAGGGCTGCGGTAGGTTTTCCATCCCACTTCCTCATGTCCTCTCCGTGGTCACGCAGATAAAACCATAGGGTGCCCCGTGGTGTGTACCCTTTATATTCTCTCTCTTGAGCAAAAGAACGCTGACTCCTAATAGCCGAGATACTGGTCCGTACAGGTGAGGAGTAGGACCTATCCTCTCTGAGTTGCTGGATCTCCCGGGACAGTTTTTCGGACAGTTTCTCCACAGCCGAGACGATGGAGGAAGAAAGACTTTCCTCGTATTGCCGGAGTTGACTAGCCAATTCATCCACTGTTTGTTCCTCTCCATCTTTCCAGGTCATCACTGCCAATGAATTGGCGTATGACGATGGTGAGCTCCTTATAAACTTCCGCCACATGGGTCGTGTGCGCTTGACTTCGTCTGGATCTTTGGATAGTTGTTTATTGTTCAGGTCACCATAAATCACCTCCAGCACAGCTAATTCTCTCAGAAACTGGATACCCTTCTCCATGGTGGCCCACTTGCTTGGGCGACATATGACATCTTCCTTAAAGGGATACCTTTCCTTCACGCTTGACAAGAGTCGCCTCCAGAGGCTGAGGACTCGTGTCCCTTTTCCAATTGCTTTATCAATGCCCCCTTCCCTAGAAAGGGATCCCAGCTGCTTGGCTTCCCTACCCTCTAATTCCAGGCTACTGGCCCCATTATCCCAGCATCGGAGCAGCCAGGTGACAATATGCTCACCTGGACGGCGGCTGAAATCTTTTCGTATATCTCGCAGCTCACTCAGGGATAGAGATCGGGTGGTCACTGCCTCGTTTATGAGTTCTTCCTCTTCCTCCTCCCCGATCAGCGGCCGGGTCTCCTCCTCCCGTTCTTGTGATGGCCCTTCTCCAGGGTACTCGTACAGTTCTTCCTCCGGTTCCCTTTTAGAAGAAGCTTCTTCCTCCCTTACTAAACGAGCCGACTTCCGCTTCCAAAATTTCTTCTTGTGTACAGGGGCGACTGATACCGGCACAGGCTGGTTCTTTGGTTCAGCCACAGGGCCTGTTGCCGGGGTTGGAGTGGTCGCAGTGCATGTCACCGGGGTTGGAGTGGCCGCAGTGCAAGTGCATGTCACCGGAGTCCGAGTAGCCGCAGGGCCTGTTGCCGGGGTCTGAGTGACTGCAGTGCAAGTGCATGTCACCGGAGTCTGAGTGGCCGCAGGGCCTGTCGCCGGGGTTGGAGTGGCCACAGTGCAAGTGCATGTCACCGGAGTCTGAGTGGCCGCAGGGCCTGTCGCCGGGGTTGGAGTGGCCACAGTGCAAGTGCATGTCACTGGAGTCTGAGTGGCCGCAGGGCCTGTCGCCGGGGTTGGAGTGGCCACAGTGCAAGTGCATGTCACTGGAGTCTGAGTGGCCGCAGGGCCTGTTGCCGGGGTTGGAGTGGCCACAGTGCACGTGCATGTCACCGGAGCCTGAGTGGCCGCAGGGCCTGTTGCCGGGGTCTGAGTGACCGCAGTGCATGTCGCCGGGGTCTGAGTGGCCTCAGTGCATGTCTCCGGGATTGGAGTGGCCGCAGTGCATGTCGCCAGGGTCTGAGTGGCCGCAGTGCATGTCGCCGGGGTCTGAGTGGCTGCAGTGCATGTCGCCGGGATTGGAGTGGCCGCAGTGCATGTCGCCGGGGTCTGAGTGGCCGCAGTGCATGTCGCTGGGGTTGGAGTGGCCGTAGTGCGTGTTGCCCGGGTTTGAGTGGCCGCAGGGCCTGTTGCCGGGGTCTGAGTGGCTGCACGGCCTGTCGCTGGGGTCGGAGTGGCTGCAGGGCGCGTTGCCCGGGTCTGAGTGGCCGCAGTGCGTGTCGTTTTACTGTCAGAGCCAGAGACCTTCCCTTCCCTTTGAGGGCACTGAATGGTGTTGAACAGGGCTCGGTAGGCATGGGCCAGGCCCCAGCACGTTGCAATGAGCTGCATCTCTCTGGAGTTGCCAGGGTGACAGCATACTTTTTCCAAATATTCTACTAACTTTTCAGGATTCTGCACTTGCTCAGGGGTGAAGTTCCAAAACACTGGGGGTGCCCATTGGCCTAGGTACTTGCCCATCTTGTCCCACACACCCTGCCACTCATAATTATTCAGCCTTGGTGCAGATCTCTGGATGATATTCTTAAATTGCTTACCAACTTTAGACAAAACCGAAACAGTATTCCCAAGAAGTATTAATAGAAGTATCTTAACTGCCCAAGGATGTTCAAAATACTGAAAAATTACTGTAATGAAGGAGGAAACATTATAGAAGAAGGTAGTGACCCTGCCATTCTGTATTTCCTCCGTAAAAAAACTCTCAGAAAAGTTACTGCAATTGCTAGTTGTCTCCACGAAATGATCTCCGTGGTACAGTAACGGCTTCATTGCGAAGTTTACATACCACACTAATGTCAAGGTCAATGTTCTAAAAACAAACCTCACAAGCGAGACATTACTATTCACTGCAGACCACAGCAAACTGCAAAACCCAACACCAATCTTTAACATGTAAAGCAGAAAAAAGAGCGCGATGCAGATTATACAAATCAATATTGAGAACAGAGAAACCAACATTGTGACCCACAACTACTAACAGATATAAGTTCTTTAATACGCTCCGGTTAACCTGTTATTATCTCAAACCCTTCGAGCCCCACGTTGGGCGCCAAAAAGGACTGTCGTGGTTTAACTTCAGTCGGCAACTAAGCACCACGCAGCCGCTCGCTCACTCCCCCCCACCCGGTGGGATGGGGGAGAGAATTGGAAGAGCACAAGTTAGAAAAACTCGTGGGTTGAGATAAAAACAGTTTAATAATTGAAATAAAATGATAATAATAATAATATGATGATAATAATAATAATACACAAAGCAAGTGATGCACAGTACAATTGCTCACCACCCGCCGACCGATGCCCAGCCAGTCCCCGAGCAGCGGCCCCCCCGGCCAGCTTTCCCCAGTTTATGTACTGAGCATGACGTCACATGGTATGGAATGTCCCTTTGGCCAGTTTGGCTGTGCCCCCTCCCAGCTTCTTGTGCACCTTCAGCCTTCTCAGTCGGTAGAACATGGGAAGCTGAAAAGTCCTTGGCTAGTGTAAGCATTACCTAGCAACAACTAAAACATCGGTGCGTTATCAACTTTGTTCTCATCCTAAATCCAAACCACTGTACCAGCTACTAGAAAAGAAATTAACTCTATCCCTGCCGAAACCAGGACACAAGGCCAAGTGCAAGGTCCTGCACCTGGGTCGGGGCAACCCCCAGTATCACTACAGGCTGGGGGATGAAGGGCTTGAGAGCAGCCCTGCCGAGAAGGCCTTGGGGGTACTGGTGGATGAAAAGCTGGACATGAGCCAGCAATGTGCACTCACAGCCCAGAAGGCCAATTGTATCCTGGGCTGCATCACAAGAAGCGTGGCCAGCAGGTCGAGGGAGGGGATTCTGCCCCTCTACTCTGCTCTGGTGAGACCCCACCTGGAGTACTGTGTCCAGCTCTGGAGCCCTCAGCACAGGAGAGACATGGACCTGTTGGAGTGGGTCCAGAAGAGGGCCACGAAAATGATCAGGGGGGTGGAACACCTCTCCTATGAAGAAAGGCTGAGAGAGTTGGGGTTGTTCAGCCTGGAGAAGAGAAGGCTTTGGGGAGACCTTATTGCAGCCTATCAGTACTTCAAGGGGGCTTCTAAAAAAGATGGCAGCAACCTTTTTAGCAGGGCCTGTTGCGACAGGACAAGGGGGAATGGCTTTAAACTAAAGGGGGGTAGATTTGGACTAGATATAAGGAAGACATTTTTTCCGCTGAGGGTGGTGAAACACTGGCCCAGGTTGCCCCGAGAGGTGGTGGATGCCCCATCCCTGGAAACATTCCAGGTCAGGTTGGACGGGGCTCTGAGCAACCTGATCTAGTTGAAG
Source organism: Aptenodytes patagonicus (assembly GCF_965638725.1). Lineage (NCBI taxonomy): Eukaryota > Metazoa > Chordata > Aves > Sphenisciformes > Spheniscidae > Aptenodytes > Aptenodytes patagonicus. The sequence goes on along the minus strand of NC_134950.1, from coordinate 7,747,138 downwards.
ATGTCCCTGCCCATGGCAGGGGGGTTGAACTAGATGGCCTTTAGAGGTCCCTTCCAACCCAAACTATTCTATGATTCTATAACTATTTTTTTTAATTTTCATGATGATGAAAACCTGTTTTTCAAAACTTAAGAAAATCAGTGAAATATATATTTGCTTTAGATGTCCCCGTCAATATTATATATTGATTTAATTATTCTTTCACTGCTTCTTTCTTCCTATTTTCCCTGTCTTCCCTTTTCCCTTCTAATTCTGATTGCTGGGGAACCTGATAAAGTAAGGAAACAAAATTAAATTACTAAAAATTGTCACAAAGATGACCTGCCCACCTTCTAGTATTGTGGATTAGAAAAAGAGAAAAAAGGGGAGGTTATGATGGCTGTGGATCTGCACAAGCTTCTGGGAGCAGTGAGTCAAGCTGGTGAAGTACTGAAGCAAAAGCAGGGCATTTGTGTCAAGTATTTGGAAATGGGTGGGATCTTGGATGGCAATGGTTTCATTTTTTGTAGGATATATGAGTTAAGGAGTTTGAGGATTATGTGGGATTGTGGTTACCTGAAATTTAGAGGACATGGAGTCAGGTAAAGGAAAGAAAAATAAGGATTTCAATAGCATTTGGTTCAAGGCAGTACCAGCTTTTTGCAGGTTTAGAAAAAGACATTTGAAACCTGAAACAAAAAAGGGATCTGGAGGAGGTAATTTGTATTATATTAGCTCTGCTATCATAAATAATGAGGATCAAAGTTATTCTGGATACACAGAAGCAGATGCCAAAAGCCAATGTTTGCCCCAAAGAGGAGCTTGCCAACACAAAAAGCATAAAGACAGGAAGGATAGAGGAAGGACAAGCAATAATCTAATGTATTTTCATAGTCTGGCTGTATGCACTGTGTATCTGTCTGTCCTGCTACCCTTGTTAAAAAGCCACCTTCCTGACCCATGGGAATGGTGACATGCTGGGACAAAGCATGTATTTCCATGGCTAAGATTGTACAGTGAAGACTCAGGGGCATGGTTGTTCCATGCACCAGAAGATGTCACCAGTTTTGAATCATATCTGCCCATAAAAAGAGGAAGTTATGGCCTAGGAGTACATATAAACTCCTGTGCTTTAAAGGGAAGTATTCTCTTAATCTCCTCTGGGCTCTGAACTGCTCAAAATGAAAAACTGGCACCTAAACTGAAGGCAAGCAAAACACACAAAACTACCTATACTTCCACAGTGAAATAATGTACACTTGAATCATATTTACTGTTTTGATTTTATGTAGAGAATACACTTTCTCCATTTTTAAAGAATACTTAGTGACTAAAAGAAGCTCCTGAAGTAAACAAAAGCTATAGACTTAAGTGCTTACAATTCCTAAAGAATTATTCTTTTGAAGAGCAGCTAATAGTTTGAAAAGCCTCCTCTCTCTCCTTGTGCTTTGTAGGTAGTTTGAAATGACCCTCTATGCTCCTAAGACTTTCTCCTCACTTTCTGATGTTTTCCAAAGTGTGTCTAACCAACATGTGCTGCAGGACACATTTATCCACCATGAGTTACTCATTTACTGTAGTCATGTATGCAGGGAGATATTTGTCATTCACTTGTTGCTGAAGCCCCCAAAGCTTTCTACAAGGATGTGTCATTCAGTAGTGTAAAGGACCAGGTCACCAAAACCAGACTCCATCAGGAGACACCAATCCTCTTGTGTTTTCTGTTGTTCCAGCAAGCACATTTTTGGTCTTGATGCAACTCTCCATGGCTGAAGCTCTGCCCATACCAGTAGCATCATGAAGCAACATGCAGGATGTGCAAAGCAGAGGCTGAATGGTAGTGTTGAACATGGCCTTTTCTTTTGAGTACACTGGTGTAATCACACATGACGCATGAGATACGTAAGCCAGAGTAGTGAACGTGGTAGGAGGACCTGCCTCTGAGGTAAAAGGGATGGTGGACTAGCTCCATCCAGTACACAGGATGGACATGACCTGTCTGCTCCAAAAGATCTGCAGCTTGGCTAGTACAGAGATGAAAGGGTGTGTGCCTAGGAGTACAAGAAGTTATCTGGCCAGATTAACAAAGGCAGGAAACATATTGGAAAAGACAGCTTTTTGGTTTTCTTTGAAATATGTATTTGCCATACATTAACTGGGTGTAAAAGAGTAAGACAAAACCCCACAGTTCTTAACTACAATTCTCATCTGAAGACCTCCTCAGCTGCTTTAGCTTGTCTGTTTATTTACGAAGCTGACACCTTAGTTTCTTTTCCTACCCAAGGATGGCATGACCTGGAGAGTTCTTGGTGATTTTTTGTCTTTGGGTCCCTCTCTGTCATGCAGGATGGACACTCCTTCCTCTTCTCTGTGTACCTGGTCTATTCGGTCCTACATTGCCATCCCAGCTTTCTGTTTATCTTCACCTTAACTCTTTCCTGCCCTGCATCTGCAGTGTCTGAGCATTGGAGCATCACATCATCCTACAAGAGATTAAATTACTGATTCGCCCTTCTACCCCCTTCTCTTCAATATTTCCTTCTATTCCAATTAGAATATCTCTTACTGCCTGACTGACTTCTCTCGTTAATCCTTTTGGAAGACACAGTGATAAATTTCTTATCTTATAATCCACATATCTTAAGAAACAATAGTTTTTCAATTAAAATACGTTAGTTCTCAGAACATTCACTGTGAATTTCAAACACCCACTGCATCTTAAGCAATATAAACTGAAATTAAGATTGCTGTGTGGAGGTTGAGTAACATACCCATGTTAGCAACATACATTGCTAACTTTGAGAGGACTTTTGTGGGGAACCTTCCCATGTGGATTAGCCAGGTGCTGGGTTTCAGGAAGAGCCTGAATTTTATCTCCCACTCACCAAAACTCTTTGAAGTCCTCTGGTGTATCATCTGTAGGCAGGCACCATTTTAGTCTTCTCCTTTGATCACGAAAGCTGTCATGCGGCATTGGATAATGAAGGCAATCATGCACAGCATCTCTCTGTGACCAAACTGCTATGTGCAAAAGCAAACAACATCCCACAGATGTCGGGGAGGCCTTCTCCCATCTTTGTTGTTCCTCAGGACATGAGGAGCAGGAGGAGAAGGTGCCAATGCCAACAAGCATGGGCTACCAGAGAAAACCCCTGCACATTGAGATTTGTCTGTTGTTAGGCTGCAAGCACAGTGTCAGCTGGAGCTGCCTGTGCCTTTATGCAGATCCTGGCATATAGTGCCATTAACACCATTCAGCAGCATTGCCTAGGCAGTTTGCTTGTTTTCTTCAAGGCTACCGTATATTCAGAAAGTGGGCTTGCAATGCAGCAAAGCATGCTTAGCGCTACTTTCAGGCTGTTCTTACAGGATAGCAGAGTCCTCTGACTGACATAGTGTTGACATATTCTGCCCATGCCAGTAGCATCATGAAGCAACATGCAGGATGTGCAAAGCAGAGATGTGCAATGCCTTCAACATGGCCAAGTGCCGGGTCCTGCAGTTTGGCCACAACAACCCCATGCAGCGCTACAGGCTTGGGGAAGAGTGGCTGGAAAGCTGCTCAGCAGAAAAGGACCTGGGGGTGCTGGTTGACAGCTGGCTGAACATGAGCTGGCAGTGTGCCCCGGTGGCCAAGAAGGCCAATGGCATCCTGGCCTGTATCAGAAATCGTGTGGCCAGCAGGAGCAGGGAAGTGATTGTCCCTTTGTATTTGGCACTGGTGAGGCTGCACCTCGAACACTGTGTTCAGTTTTGGGCCCCTCACTACAAGAAGGACGTTGAGGTGCTGGAGCGTGTCCAGAGAAGGGCAACGAGGCTGGTGAAGGGTCTGGAGAACAAGTCTTATGAGGAGCGGCTGAGGGAACTGGGACTGTTTAGCCTGGAGAAAAGGAGGCTGAGGGGAGACCTCATTGCTCTCTACAACTACCTGAAAGGAGGTTGTAGCGAGGTGGGTGTCGATCTCTTCTCCCAAGTAACAAGCGACAGGACGAGAGGAAATGGCCTCAAGTTGCACCAGGGGAGGTTTAGATTGGATGTAAGGGAAAATTTCTTTACTGAGAGAGTGGTGAAACATTGGCACAGGCTGCCCAGGGAAGTGGTAGAGTCCCCATCCCTGGAGGTATTTAAAAGACGTGTAGATGAGGCACTTAGGGACATGGTTTATTGGGCATGGTGGTGTTGGGTTGATGGTTGGACTTGATGATCTTAGAGGTCTTTTCCAACCTTAATGATTCTATGATTCTATGACATGTTTAATCGACTTAATTGCACTGGATCATCATATATCTCAACCTCACACTGGAGATCTGGTATCCATGTGACCAAAGAGGTTCAAATTCACTTCTTGGCCAAAAGGAGAAATCTCACTTTAAAGGAGGAATCAACAGATAAGGTTTATTTTGTTGACTATGCAAAGCCCATCACTTAAACACTACATTAAGCTAGTGAAAGTGGTCCTACGTTTCCTGAGGACGCTTTTCAGGGAGTGGATCACCATCACAGCAAAACAGCTGTGTCTTTACGACAGAAAGAGCTTGGCATATACAAGGACAGGAAGTTTCAGGTCCTAATGAGTGTTCCCTGAAGTGGCTGGCCTTTTTCGAAGTCTGAAAGATCAAAGAATACGATTACAGAACTACATTTTGCTCCTCCTTAGTTGAGCCTTTACAGAAAGTATTGTTATATTTCACATGTGTTAAAAAGAGCTCCAAATAGCTGTTCTAACAGAAGTTTTAATTTGGATTTTCAGCTTTCTTCAAGGAGCCTCTGTGCCTTCAGTTCCTGCACACACCTTCACAATTCTTACTGACATCGATTCCCAAGATATAATTAGGAAACGTTGCTCCATTAATTAAGCATCACAGTCTAAACCTTAGGAGCCCTGATGATCCCAGTGCAGAGTCCTTATACAAGTTTTGCTATATAGCCTTTAGGTTGTCATTTAGATGTTGGTCATCCAAGCTTAGATAGTGCCAGTTCTTAAATTTTAGCAGAGTTCTTTTGTATTGCCGGCAGAGATGGAGACAAATATTTAATCTGTCATACTGGACACCCATATTTAAAGGGTAATCCTGGATTCTACATTAGAAGTATGTTGCTATGGAAATGCCAATGAAATTGAGCTGTGAATTTTGCAAGAAAGGAAGTATGTCTCTGTGTTTATTTAATATTTTCTTTGGTCAAATAATGGCTTCAGATTGCACCCAAATCTGACAGACACACTGAAAAACAGTTAATCTAGAATGAAAATAATGATTTATATCCACCAGGCGAGGTTTATTAGGTGGTGTATCTATTTGAACTCTCCATCTTTAGATAACTTAGATCACTGTGTTGGATCCCAAAGACCTGAGCTCTTTGTCTCCAAACCTGTCACTGGTGGTCTACAACCATCATTGTTATTTACTAAATAAAGCAAGCACAAGAAAGTATACATCATTTCAAAAATAGCAAATGTTCTGATTTTGATACCTCTCCTTCAAGTCCACTCTTTCCCTGAGGCCTGTGTTCATGTACACTGAATTACTTTCCCTCATCAGGCTTTTATTACTGAGTCTTAATTCATCTTAAGGCGATGAAAATCTTCCTCCCACCTTCATTTGTGAAATATTTGCTTCCTCTTTCTATGACTTTTCAGCTCTCTCTCCTCTAGGATTTCCTGACTGTCTGAATTATCACAGGCCCCTACAGCTGATAAACCCTCTTTCCAGGAAAGGAGCCAACCTATTAGTGCTATTGCATTACTGTAGTTACATGTTTAAATCTTTTCTTAGCCTTTTTGTTACAAGCTTTCAAAGTTGCACTTAATATAACTGAAAAAGAAGTAAAGAGAAAGAGAAATAACAGGAGAAAAGAGAAAGAGGAGAGAAATTCATATCTGAAATGAAGACTGTAGTCTAAAATAGACAGAAGGAACTAGTCCTTGATGCCAGACTTAATAATCAGTGGATAGTCAATATGGTCAGAAGCTGCACTTGTTGTGCTCACCAGCAGCAAAAACTCCTCCACAGTCTATAACTCAAGGAAGTAGATATGGGAGATCCTGGCTAGAAAGGTTACCATCATGAGGTAATTCCCTGCTACCCATGATTGGCAGGTCTGGCATTGCTTCCAAACTGCAAACAAGTTGAATTTTCCACTACAAACAGTCTGGGAACATTTATTTTTTAAAGACAAAATCCTGCAAGTAAGTACAGTCAGAAGCCTCCAAACCCCGGGCCACATCATGGTGTTGACTCCTAAGATCTGCAGGTCTCCATATCCCATCACATTTTGATATGGCTCAGCGGAAATGTCACTTTGGATGAATACAACTGTGCCTTGAATTCCTTTAATAAAGGAGTTATCACACATGGCAGCAACAAAGGCTGTGCTGTTTGAAGGGTCACGTCTATAAGTACAAGGATTAAATGCTTTTGCACTCCTTCTTGTTTCCAGTCTCAGCCCACAGAATGGAAACACAGGGGTACTTACGTAGCGCTCCCTTTATGATCCTCTCAAGACTTGAACCTGTATGATACAAAACTGTTGAACACAACAGGGTTCTCTCCCCTTTCTCCACTCAAATAAACCATTTGGCAGGGTCCAGTTTGCAGCAGGACTCCAGGTAGAAGTCAAGGCAGATCCTACTGCAGGACACCAGATGATCCCTTCCAGAGATTCTCAGGACAGTCATTCCCACAGATCTCTGCTGGGAACCTGGCAGCGGCTGGTTCTCACCCAAGGTTTTCGTCTTGTTCCACAGCCCCCATCTCCCGGCTGGAGTACCTCATGCAGTTCTGCCTCTGCTTCCAATGTGAGTTAGTCTCTAGGGGTCCTTCTGCTTGTCTTGTGGACTCTGAAGGTCTGCAGGACCAGGGAGTTTATGGAGTGGAGGGCTCACAGTTATTTCTGTTTCCGCTATGCTTCTCATGGTCTGACTCAGAGAACTCCTTTACGTCTTCATTTTTTATTCCACAATTTATGCTCTTTAACAAAAAAAGCTGTAACAAGAAGACAATACATGTCAAATATAAGTCTGGCAAACTGTTGGGAAGGCATCACAGCGCATCTCTAAATCACTCTTAGCATACAGCGTAACAAAGACAAAACCCCATGAAGCACTGTATGTCTCTGACTTTCCATAGACTTCACCATTTTGAAGGATTAAGCCTGGGATGGGCACGTAGCCATGTAACACTCATGCACCATTACTTATGATCTGAACTGGAGGTGGCAAGTGGAGACAATAGCCAGGCCCCGTTTTGCTTTCAGACATACAATGGAAAACTCCATTCCAGTTCCACATAACGTTCACTTTAAGTTTCACATAGTAATTGCTCATCATAACTTTGCAGCTCATTAGCAGAAGCATTTTCTTTCAAACTTCATTGTATTGTTCTTTTTTCATGGAACCGTAATATACAATGTCATGGAGAAAATGGAAACAGAGACATGGTGTAGTTATATAGGGCCACCCAACATAGAAAGGTTTTTTTTTCTGAATGTTACATCTATAATTAAGCCATCAACCCACCTAGGAGAAATAAAACTGAGTCTTTTAATTAGCTTCTTGAATAGGAATAAATGCTTCATTATTCTTAACCATATCAAGCTGAGAACATTATTAAAGTCTGAAGGAATAATGAACAACATGACAGGAAACACATTAGAGCACATGCAGGAATACATTTGCCTACTAAGCGATCTGCATAAATATGCCTATCATCGCTATCTAAGAAGACAAAAATACCAAAAGAAATAATGAAAACAAAAGGACAATATAGGCAAAACCGTAAAGAAAATTATATGAAGTCAGAGGTAGGGAATATATTTTTTGGCATTCCGTGTTGTTGAGCACTCAAGAGTTCAGCTGCTCTGCCAAAACTTGTCTAAGCTGGGTGAGTGGATTGGCCTGTGTTTGCACTCAGTACATTTTTTTTAAACTTCATTGTGTCTGCTTTGGCTCCTAGGTTTTGCCTCTCTGAGGTATTTAGAGGGGGAACATGCCTCTCCAGAAGCTGTAGAACAAAACAACTCAGAGAGGACTTTTGGACAAATTTCTCTGCTCTGGGTCTGTAGGGAGGATGAATAATCTTTACAGGCTTTCAGAAATCCCTTGGCTAAAGGCAGGTGTTACTCACTCTCTTTAGAAATAATGCCAAGAGCACAGAAACACTTTCACAGCAGGGAAAACTGAAGGTACATATCTGATCGTTCATAGCTGGATATGTTATCCCACAATCCCAAACAAAGCATGTTCTGAAACTCAGACCCAGCAAAGCCTGTCTTTGAATTAAAGCTCATCCATAAGCCATTTCTACTCACCAAAGCTCATTAATTTCAAACACCTGCTTAGAGAGCTGCACTGCCGTGGACTGGAGCACCTGCTAGAAGAACTTCACCGGATCATAGAATTGCCATGAGATTCAGACTCCAAGGTCTTGACTGTGTTGCTGGAGCAGGTAGACAGTGGGAATTTCACACAACTTTCCTTGTTCTGACATTGCTCTGAAACTGCTGGATCCAACAGATAGATCTGCTGTCCGAGAGGAGAGGAGGAAAGGATGGTGGGTTGCCCTCTCCCCACCCTGCTCCTCTCCTCTCCTCTCCATCTTGTTCTCTGCCAAACTCCTGCACAGCAGTGCTCTGTGCCATGTGGGTGGACCTGAATTTGTTCCCTGGACATCCAGGTCCACAGCAGTGCCATAAAATCACTTCTGTGCAAGCATCTAAGCACCTTTGCACTGGCACAAGCAGGAGCAGAGGCAGGGAGGGAGGGTGTTAATTTGTCTATCAGAGTGGTGTCATAAGCCTCTTGCAAACTCCTCCTTTTAATGGAGGTGGTGTAATATTTTGAAACTGAAAGGACCAAGAACTAAAACTTTTAAAGGTGTAGAGGAAGGAGAGCTGTCCTATGTTCCATTCACAGAGCCATCGAATTCTGATAAAAACATCTCCCAGAAGAAACTCGATCAAAAATAGACTCCACAATGTGGTGTTTGTCAACCTTTGCTCTGGATTTGACACTACTCCTAACCAGGCCAATAACATACTCTACCTTCTAACTGCAGGAAATTATATCTGCTCTTTCAAGTTGAAAAGGGGACCATTTTGGTATTTACCTTTGGCATTTTTGCCTATGAGACAGAGACAATTGGAGACAATAATTTTAGAGTAATTATGTCTGCTCCAGTCATGGTAGTTTGATTTCTAGCTTTCTCTGTTTCTCCTGTGTGTTTATTTTTTGTCTGAGAAGCTCTGCAATTGTATCTATTTAAAATGCAGTGATTTCAATAAATGCTTCATAAAGTTCAAGCAATTTCTCAAAACATGATCTTCATTCCTAATTAATGTAATGGGATAGAACAGCTAATGTATCAAATTTCATGCTTTTGATCCCAAAGGGGATCAGGAGATAAGGAGCTCTTGAAACAAAGATGTGATTTATTATGTAAAGCAGAAAATGGAAATAATCAGATTCATGGAAATGAATTGTGAAGATGATATATGCTGAAAAACAAATAAGATGGGATGAAAAGCTTGAAATGTGCCTGTAATTAGCAGAAAGGAGGGGATGAAGCTTGGAAAAATATACTGTCTGGTTTTATTTATTAGCCTTCAGCAACTTCTATCCTAAGATGCGATGAGAAACTGGAAAAGAAAAAAAATACTCATCTAGCAATTCCATTTGAAATGAGCTGGGAAACACTTGTGTTACCGTTATTTTAATTTTTTAATTTTTGCTTTCTCCTTGAACTTGAAATGTGCTGTCTGTCTCTTTTTGCCATCCTAAGATGAAACACGCAGCCACGTCCTTATCTTCTACAGAAGAAATTTGCCATAGGGAAATTAATCTCTCCTGCATTCTCAGAATTTTGCATTCCTTTTACCAATGACTTTGTTGCATTTTCTCTTCTGCCATATGCTGGATGAACTTTAGTATCTCTAGTTGAACTACTGCACTTCTTAGAAAGTCTGCATTTTCCAAGTCTCTTAATTGCTGCTCTTCTCTTTGTTTCCCCATTCTTTGTCAGCTGTCCTTGTTTACCGCCTTTCTTTAACTGTGGTGTAAAAAATCCCAAAGTCAGAATTACACCTTTCTTGTAGGACATGGACAATAGTGTGGTATTTCTTGAATAACAAAACATGGAGGCATGAATAAGTGTCTCAGTACTTTCCCCTCATTGTCATTCAGAATGAGAGTGAAGTAGTCCCTTAGGAAGGGTTTTCCTCACACTTCCTAACAAGACTTCCTAGCTAAGCTTTTCAAGATAACTGATGATTTCAAGGACAGAAATGAAATACCTTAAAGACAAGAAGAAAGCATGATATCTAAAATGACATGGTATTTGCCTTTGTGAGTCAGGGGCAATCGAAGCGTCTAAAACTGGGCACCAAAGGTGAATGGCCTTGACTTTTTAACCGTTCAGATCCTTTTCTGTCTTCAGGCTTTTTACCCAACTCTGATGGGCAAGTAATGTCAATGTGATTCCTGCACAACACAACTTTTTGTCACTGCAATCTTTTTTGTTGAAAGAATGACAATTCTCTCTCATTTCTGGACAGGGCACTGACAAAGAGTTTGTGGTTGGATTCCAGTGTCCTGTATTTCCTTGCTCCCTCTCTCTCACCCCTAGTGAGGGGAGAATCAATATTTAACTCCTTGGCACAAAATGAATAAACACCATCTTAAACATAAAAATTTGATTTACTCTATTACTTCTTTAGGAAATGTGTCCCAGAACTCCATTCTGATGGTTGGAAAGTTTTTCCTCACCAAATATTCATGGCCTGTTTGAGAATATTTGTTACAGTGCCAGCACTAACCCTTAGCTTAAATAGCTCATCTCCTTCCCTGGTGCTTATGTCCTGATGCATTTATAGTCTGCAATCAGATCTCCTCCCAGTCTTAATTTCCAAAACACTCAAGTTCATTATTCTCCTGTCTTTAGCTAGTTTTCCCATTTCCCTGATGACCCAGGAATGCTCTCTGCATTGCTTCCAATCTGAGTACACCTTTTTTCACCTGAATGTTGCACAATATTGCAGATGAGGTTTCAACAGTGCCTTGGACTATAGAATTATCAATTCCCTTACACTAATAGAATTATCTCACCTGAAGTCATATATTCTTTTTCTACTACAGCTTCAGTAAATGATCACTCAGATCATGATCCACAGTTAGTTTCTGTTAACAGCTTTTCTGTAAGGTCTTTGCTATTGCAGTGGGTTGACCCTGGCTGGACTCCAGGGTTCCCACCAAAGCTGCTCTATCACTCCCCTCCTCAACTGGACTGGGGAGACAAAATATAATGAAATCTTGTGCGTCGAGATAAGGACAGGGAGACATCACTCAGCCTCAAAGCCACCAAGGTGAAGGGCTCCGGAGCGGAGGATCGCGCTGGGGGACCCTTCCTAAAGCAGCAAAACTGTGGCAAAAACCACAAAGGCAAAAGTGCAGGGAGTGAGAGGGTGCCCCAGCCCCACCACCACCCCCACACCGTGAGCCGGAGGAGGGAGCTCCTGATGAGAGGCAGCTCTGACTCGGCGTGGGCTGGGACAGGAGGGACGGCGGCCAAACCCCCTCACACACAAGAGCAGCCCCCAGGGAGCGCGAGCGACCCGGAGCATGGCAAACAGGGCGGGCAAACAGGACATGGCGTGTCAGGAGGGTGTGGTGCGGCAGTTTGCACAACAGCTCGCGCAGGCAGGGCGTGCAGGGAAGGCGAGCGAGCAGGGCGCAATCCCCCTCCTAGAGGGGGACTCTAGAGGCCAACTCAACTAGTACTCATCGCCCTCCCAGAAGAGGACCCAGTTATGGTTTCCACTCGGCCAAAAGCCATCGCCAGAAGGAATGTGGCGACCCAGACGGAGCCCTCACGCAAGCATACAGCTGTCCAGGTCTCTGGCTGCAGGGAGTGCCTGAGCCTGTCAGTTGTACCGGAGGGCAGCAGAGACACCACCTGTGTGCGGTGTGACCAGGTGGATGATCTGCTCGGCCTGGTGGCAGAGCTGAAGGAGGAGGTGGAAAGGTTAAGGAGTATCCGGGAGTGTGAGAGGGAGATAGATTGGTGGAACCACACCCTACCATCCCTGAGGCAAAGGCAGCAGATGGAGGCTCCACAAGAAGCAGAGGATCCCCTGCCCTCTTGCCACCAGGCAGAAGGAGAGGACCTAAGTGATGGGGGGGAATGGAAACAGGTCCCTCCTCAGGGTGCCAGGCAATACCCCGCCCAGCCTTCCTCACCTTCCCGGTTCCCTTACAGAACAGATATGGTGCCCTGGAACTTGAGGGCCAGGCAAGTGAGGATGTAGATGAAGGTCCACCCAGGGGGTTGCCTAGGGTGAGGCAGTCAGCCCCACGCATCATGACTGCCTCTGCTAAGAAAAAAAGGAGGGTAATTGTCGTAGGCAATTCCCTTCTGAGGGGAACAGAGGGCCCGATATGTTACACGGCACCGGGCCTGCTGGCGACAGATGGAGTCCAGCTGTCTCACAGGGGGAAAAGGATTCTCGCCCATGAATTCGCGGGGCTCATTGAGAGGGCTTTAAACTAAGTTTGAAGGGGGAAGGGGATAAAACCAGGCTCACTAGAGATGAGCCTAGGGGTGGCATGCCAATGCTGGGGGCGAAATCGATAGCCCAGCTCAAGTGCATCTACACCAACGCACGCAGCATGGGTGGCAAACAGGAGGAGCTGGAAGCCATTGTGCAGCAGGAGAGATATGACTTAGTCAACATCACAGAAACATGGTGGGGTGACTCTCACGACTGGAGTGCTGCAGTGGATGGCTATAAACTCTTCAGAAGGGACAGGCGAAGAAGGAGAGGCGGTGGGGTGGCCCTGTATGTTAGGGAGTGTTTTGATTGTCTAGAGTTCAACGATTGTGATGATGATATGGTCGAGTGTTTATGGGTAAGGATGAGGGGGAAGGCCAACAAGGCAGATACCCTGCTGGGAGTCTGTTATAGACCACCCAACCAGGATGAAGAGGCGGATGAAGCATTCTACAAGCAGCTGGCAGAAGTCTCTCAATCGCTAGCCCTTGTCCTCATGGGGGGACTTCAACTTCCCGGACATCTGCTGGAAATGAAACACGGCAGAGAGGAAACAGTCTAGGAGGTTCCTGGAGTGTGTGGAAGACAACTTCCTGACACAGCTGGTGAGTGAGCCTACCAGGGGAGGTGCCTCGCTCGACCTGCTGTTTACAAACAGAGAAGGACTGGTGGGAGATGTGGTGGTCGGAGGCCGTCTTGGGCTTAGCGACCATGAAATGATAGAATTCTGCTTCTTGGTGAAGTAAGGAGGGAGGGCAGCAAAACCACAACCATGGACTTCCGGAGGGCGGACTTTGGCCTGTTCAGGACACTGGTTGAGAGAGTCCCTTGGGAGACGGTCCTGAAGGGCAAAGGGGTCCAGGAAGGCTGGACATTCTTCAAGGAGGAAGTCTTAAAGGCGCAGGAGCAGGCTGCCCCTATACGCCGTAAGAAGAACGGGCGGGGAAGACGACCGGCCTGGCTGAACGGGGAGCTCTTGCTGGGACTCAGGAAAAAAAGGAGAGTTTACCGCTTGTGGAAGAAGGGGCAGGAGACTCAAGAAGAGTACAGGGATCTCGTTAGGTCGTGCAGAGAAGAAATGAGAAAGGCAAAAGCCCAGCTAGAATGCAATCTGGCCGCTGTCGTTAAAGACAACAACAAAAGCTTTTACAAATATATTAATGACAAGAAGAGAGCCAAGGAGAATCTCCATCCTTTATTGGATGCAAGGGGGAACATTGCCACTGAGGATGAGGAAAAGGCTGAGGTACTTAATGCCTTCTTTGCCTCAGTCTTTAACAGTCAGACCAGTTCTCCTCAGGGTATTCAGCCCCCCGAGCTGGAAGACAGGGACGGCGAGCAGGATGAACCCCCCATAATCCAAGAGGAAGCAGTCAATGACCTGCTATGCCACCTGGACGCTCACAAGTCTATGGGGCCGGATGGGATCCACCCGAGAGTGCTGAGAGAGCTGGCAGAGGAGCTCGCCAAGCCACTCTCCATCATTTATCAGCAGTCCTGGTTAACGGGGGAGGTCCTGGACGACTGGAGGCTTGCCAATGTGATGCCCATCTACAAGAAGGGCCAGAAGGAGGATCCGGGGAACTACAGGCCTGTCAGCCTGACCTCGGTGCTGGGGAAGATTATGGGGCGGTTCATCTTGAGGGTGCTCACAAGGCATGAGCGGGACAACCAGGGGATCAGGCCCAGCCAGCATGGGTTCATGAGAGGCAGGTCCTGCTTGACCAACCTGATCTCCTTCTATGACCAGGTGACCCGCCTAGTGGATGAGGGAAAGGCTGTGGATGTGGTCTACCTGGACTTCAGCAAGGCCTTTGACACTGTCTCGCACAGCATTCTCCTCGAGAAGCTGGCGGCTCACGGCTTAGACAGGTGTACTCTGCGCTGGGTCAAAAACTGGCTGGACGGCCGGGCCCAGAGAGTTGTGGTGAATGGAGTTACATCCAGTTGGCGGCCGGTCACGAGCTGTGTTCCCCAGGGCTCAGTACTGGGCCCGGTCTTGTTCAGTATCTTTATCGATGATCTGGACGAGGGGATCGAGTGCACCCTCAGTAAGTTTGCAGACGACACCAAATTGGGCGGGAGCGTTGATCTGCTCGAGGGTCGGAAGGCTCTGCAAAGGGACCTGGACAGGCTGGATCGATGGGCCGAGGCCAACTGTATGAGGTTCAACAAGGCCGAGTGCCGGGTCCTGCACTTCGGCCACAACAACCCCATGCAGCGCTACAGGCTTGGGGAAGAGTGGCTGGAAAGCTGCCTGTCGGAAAAGGACCTGGGGGTGCTGGTCGACAGCTGGCTGAACATGAGCCGGCAGTGTGCCCAGGCGGCCAAGAAGGCCAATGGCATCCTGGCCTGTATCAGAAACAGTGTGGCCAGCAGGAGTAGGGAAGTGATTGTCCCCCTGTACTCGACACTGGTGAGGCCGCAACTCGAATACTGTGTTCAGCTTTGGGCCCCTCACTACAAGAAGGATGTTGAGGTGCTGGAGCGTGTCCAGAGAAGGGCAATGAGGCTGGTGAAGGGTCTGGAGAACAAGTCTTCTGAGGAGCGGCTGAGGGAACTGGGACTGTTTAGCCTGGAGAAAAGGAGGCTGAGGGGAGACCTCATCGCTCTCTACAACTCCCTGAAAGGCGGTTGTAGCGAGGTGGGTGTCGATCTCTTCTCCCAAGTAACAAGCGATAGGACGAGAGGAAATGGCCTCAAGTTGCGGCAGGGGAGGTTTAGATTGGATGTAAGGAAAAATTTCTTTACTGAGAGAGTGGTGAAACATTGGCACAGGCTTCCCAGGGAAGTGGTGGAGTCAGCATCCCTGGAGGTATTTAAAAGACGTGTAGATGAGGCGCTTAGGGACATGGTTTAGTGGGCCTGGTGGTGTTGGGTTGATGGTTGGACTTGATGATCTTAGAGGTCTTTTCCAACCTTAATGATTCTATGATTCTATGAATTATCCTCACGAGCAAAACAGACTTGACTTGGGGAAATTAATTTATTATCAATCAAATCAGAGTAGGATAATGAGAAATAAAACTGAATCTTAAAAACATCTTCCCCCCACCCCTCCCTTCTTCCCGGGCTCAACTTCACTCCCAATTTTCTCTACTTCCTCCCCGGCAGTGGCGCAGGGGGATGTGGAATGGGGGTTGCAGTCAGTTCATCACACGGCGTCTCTGCTGCTCCTTCCTCCTCGGGGGAAGACTCCTCACACTCTTCCCCTGCTCCAGCGTGGGGTCCCTCCCATGGGAGACAGTCCTCCATGAACTTCTCCAATGTGAGTCCTTCCCACGGGCTGCAGTTCTTCACGAACTGCTCCAGCGTGGGTCACTTCCATGGGGTGCAGTCCTTCGGGAACAGATTGCTCCAGTGTGGGTCCCCCACAGGGTCACAAGTCCTGCCAGCAAACCTGCTCCAGCATGGGCTCCTCTCTCTCCATGGGTCCACAGGTCCTGCCAGGAGCCTGCTCCAGCATGGGCTTCCCATGGGGTCACAGCCTCTTTTGGGCACATCCACCTGCTCCAACGTGGGGTCCTCCACAGGCTGCAGGTGGATATCTGCTCCACCATGGACCTCCATGTGCTGCAGCGGGACAGCCTGCCTCACCATGGTCTTCACCACAGGCTGCAGGGGAATCTCTGCTCCAGTGCCTGGAGCACCTCCTCCGCCTCCTTCTTCACTGACCTTGGTGTCTGCATGGCTCTTTCTCTCACATATTCTCACTCCTCTCTCCGGCTACAGCTGCTGTTGCGCAGCAACTTTTCCTCCTTCTTAAATATGTTTTGACAGAGGCACTACCAACGTCGCTGATGGGCTCGGCCTTGGCCAGTGACGGGTCCATCTTGCAGCTGGCTGGCATTGACTTTATCAGACATAAGGGAAGCTTCTGGCAGCTTCTCACAGAAGCCACCACTGTAGCCCCCCTGCTACCAAAACCTTGCCACGCAAACCCAATACAGTGAGTCTGAAATGCCCTCCTGTTCCATGACTAAGCAATGAAGAATTAATGTTGGATATTGCACAAAGAAATATATTCATAACAGCATTGTTAGCAATATTTGTTCACCAATCCACAACTGAGAAGGAGCAACTTTCCCTAGTGACATGAGGATTTCTCTCACCAGTAACATTGCAGAAAACTCTGCAGTCCCGTAGCATTGTAGATCTTTAAAAACAGTTCTCCACAATGATTTTGAGTCAACAATAGTCGCGGTTTAACCCCAGCCAGCAACTAAGCACCCCACAGCCACTCGCCCACTCCACCCTGGTGGGATGTGGGAAAGTGTCGGAAGGGTAAAAATGAGAAAACTCGTGGGGTGAGATAAAGACAGTTTAATAGGTAAAGCAAAAGCCGTGCACGCAAGCAAAGCAAACCAAGGAATTCATTCACTCCTTCCCATCAGCAGGCAGGTGCTCAGTCATCTCCAGGAAAGCAGGGCTCCATCGCGTATAACAGTTACTTGGGAAGACAAATGCCATCACTCTGAACGCCCCACCCCCCTTCCTTCTTCTTCCCCCAGGTTTATATGCTGAGCATGACATCATATGGTGTGGAATATCTCTTTGGTCAGTTGGGGTCAGCTGTCCTGGCTGTGTCCCCTCCCAACTTCTTGTGCACCCCCAGCCTCCTCGCTGGTGGGGTGGTGCGAGAAGCAGAAAAGACCTTGACTCTGTGTAAGCACTGCTCAGCAATAGCAAAAACATCCCTGTGTTATCAACATTGTTTTCAGCACAAATCCAAAACACAGCCCCATACAAGCTACTCTGAAGAAAATTAACTCTATCCCAGCCAAAACCAGCACAACTATCTATGGCAATGTTCCTTCTTTATTCATTTAATAATGTTGAATGCCCAATCTTTTGGTTAGGAAGAGTCTTGCAGTACCACATGGAAATGTTTAAATCTGTAGCCCATTCTGTGTCAGATGGCTGGAACTGTCTCCTTAGTTGTGTTGAAATTATGTCACCCATGGAGAGGTAAGGAATGCGTAAATCTGGGGGTCACGTGATGATCTTGTGAGCATAAGCCATAAGCATGTCAGCATGGTGGGACCCTTGCTAAGTGGAGGGGCAGCAGCCTCCTCGGTCACATGGTCACAAACAAGATGCATGTGCTTTGACAGGCAAGGAACTATGGAGTTGATCAGAAAGACAGTAGGAGGTCATCTCTCCAGAAAGCTCACTCAGCTGAAACCACCTCCCTGCGCAAGGCTGGTGAAAAAGACGGAAAGATGGAGTGCACCAAATTCACACCACAGTCTATGGGTCAGGTGCTTTGACGTGCATCTATATTAACTAATATTTCCATCATTTCATTTAATTTTCTGCTTTTCTGGGATAGCTCATAGCCTTCAATATCTGCAGTCCAACTATAATTTCTATTCCACCCTCTTTATGTTACCACAGACATATTTTTATACAACACCACCAGTAAATCTATAACTTTTGTTGCCTGGGCTTTACATACAGACTTCTCATTTGCTTCAGTCTCTTCACTATTGCCAGCTTAGGCACTGATGTTTCACTAACTCTGTGACTTTGTAATGATTGCTTGTATCAATATTAGTATATTCTTTCTTCTTTCAGTCCATCCACCCATTGGATTCTTCAGTCCATCCACCAACTGGACTTTTTTCAGTCCATCCACCTTTGCTCACTACTGTATCCTTGTTCACCTGAGTTTCCTACTCCTTACGCCTTACAACGATGTATGAAGATTACATGAACTTCATAATCTCTTTCATTGATTTCCTACTTTGAAGCTCTTTAAGATTATTTCATCCTCAAAGCTCAATCCTGCCAGCCGTCATCCGAGGAGATTATTTTCTCTACTCCTCCTGCAGACTCCATCATCTGAGAAGATCCTTCCTTCTCTAAATACATCCCAGTGCTCTGACACTTTGAAATCTTCATTATTTTAATATAACTTTGTTCTCCTTTTCTGGGAACTGGAGGAAATACAAGAAGAGGAAAACTTGCACTTCTTAGACGGTCTTCCCCAGACAGACATCTTTATTCTATTCTCATGAGTATTCAGCAGTAACATGTGTCCCAATGTTCCTGGAATTTTTCCATTGTCATGGGAATGTTTTTCTGACTCAGGTTCTCATCTCATACTCTGGGTTTGACAAATTCTGACTACCAGCCACACCTGTGAAGAAGAAATTATATTATACTCCTCCTCTGTTGTATTTTTCAGTGATACAGCGGGGGGGGGGGGGGGGGGGGGGGAAGTCATGAGTAAAAAAGTTCTCTAACACAGCCAGAGAAATACTTTTTTTGTAAGAGTCAATGGACTATAATATAAGAATTAACGCTGCAAAGAAACGTAAGTTGAAATATCAGGCAGCAAGACAGAAACATTATGTTCAAACACTTTTTGAATTAGAATTGCACATTATCTGTCTGAATGTGGCTGTGCAGTGTAGCAAGATGTGTTATCTGTTAGAGTAGAGAGCTATCAGATTACTTGAGTCAGCACTGCATCCACCAGCAGTTCTTTGTTTCTGTCATTGATTTTTTTAAAAA